>NC_066313.1:93141529-95541529 GCF_022539315.1 Serinus canaria | reverse complement strand
GCACTGGAGCCTGATGCCTGGGGACCCTGGGGAAATTGTGTCCCATGCTACCAGCACAGATTTGCTGGTGAGCACTGTGTGGTGTTGTGGGTGTTTTCCAGCAGGGCTGGATGTGGTCACCACCGTGGTGGCTCCCAGAGGAATAGGCTGCATAGAGATATTGACATATGGTCTGTGCTGCCCATCTCTGGTGCTTCCTCCTTCCAGTCCATGGTATGTAAAAACCATCTGCAGCTGCTGAACGGTGCCCTGGTTGGCCTCAGCTCCAACTTCCTGCTTTTCAGACATGTAATGATGTTTTTCAAATGGTGACAGTATGTTTTGCTGTTTCCTCCCTTGTGCTCCAGCTGCTCTAATTGCCTTTGATAAAGGTGTGGGTTTCAGGCCACTAAACAGAGTTTGTAATATCCCTTCTCCTGTGGCTTTTCTTCCATTCCAGGCATTTTATCTTATAGAACACTGAAATAGCATTATTACTAACTGAATGTTTTCCAAGCTCTCATTTAACACATTGTCATTAACTTAGACAAGTAAAGGATCAGTAAAGACAAGTGAAGGATGATGGGCCTCAATCAGGCCATCACGATGGGCTGGATAAATGGACATTAGCTCAGTACAGTCAAACAGTAACATTAGGAACTCATGAAAGTGGAAAATGCTGCATCTCTTCACAGATATATATTTCCAGGTGATGTTTCAAAAAGAGGATTTATTTTTTTAAATGTGAGGACCAGGAGAATCCTGAGCTGAAAACTGCTCAAAATCTGTAAAAGTACTTGTCCATACATGTTGTGAACTGGTCTCTGCTTTCAGCCTTCCATTCTGTTTATATTTTGTAATTATTTGTGGTCCAGCTGTTACTGCTCTGTATATATAAGAAACTAATGAAAGTTAATGGGCTTTCTCATCAGAAACCCTTCAGAATGTGTTTTGTTATTCTTGCATGTGCCATCTGTTTTTAACAAGAAGGGCTTGGATTAATCAACTATAACAACTGGTTTAGTGGTATTACATTTTCTAAATAGATCAGTTTCATAAGTGTGATTATATTTGGCATGAAGAACTGGTAGATCTTATTCCTGTGTATGTAGTTTTTCTTTTCTTCAAAGGGAATGAATTATTTTTTACTCTGAAAAATGTCACTGTCACTGAATAAATGTACAAAAGAAGTGAATTGTGTTTCATCAGGAATCCTAAAATCCACTGACTCCCTATCAAGGCCATTCCTGAAAGAGTTTCTAGAGCAGACATCATTTAAGTCATTTGTCATATAACGAATATACAATTTATCAATAATTGTTTCCTTATATTTAGAGATTATAGTCAGAAATTGTGCTTTTTTCCCCCATGTTTTAGTATTGTCCCCCTTAGCTTTCAAAGATGATGTTAATTTATTTACAGTCTTCCTAGACTCAGCTTGAGGCAGATGAGACCCATGTGTGAGCTAATAATTCTAGGTACAGGGCATGGATGAGATATGAACATTTGTTTCTCTTTTTCATTCTTCTACTGGCCTATATTGAGTGTTTTTGCTAATTTGTTGTATCAAATAAAATAAACAGTCCATTAGGAAGTAGTAAATTTGTGTCAGAGACTTTGGTTGAACATGGAATAAAAATGACGCCTTCAGTGAATAATTTCAGCTGCAAAAACAAGGAGACACATTACTGAAAAATCAAAGCATTTGTCAGCTTAGATGTCATCTAAATGTCATCTAAATGTTTCCTTTGTTGTATTGTGAAATAGCACTCGACACTGAATATAAATACAGTTTATTTAAAAGAAAGTAAAAGGTAGCCTGTATTTTCCTAGAAGAAGGAATTGGAAAGACTGAGTTGATGAACTTCTTGATTTAATTTATAGTGGTATTGATTAAGGGTAGTTGTTTCAGGAAGAAAACAGAAATAGCTTCTTACAAGAAAATTGTATTTTCTGCAATTCTTCAGTTTTTACATTGATCCAGAAAAATCAGTTTACGACGTGAATATAGCAATAGATGTAGTGTCTCAATGCCATAAGGTGTCAGAATCATATTGGTCTTCTCATTTTAAGGATAGGTGTGTAATAAACAATACCTATATAAACAAAAACTGCTAATGTGTAGAATCATAGAATGGTTTGAGTTGGAAGGGACCTTAATGATCATTGACTTCCAGCTCCTTGCCATGGGCAGGAACACTTCCCCCTAGGCCAGGTGCTGTCCAGCCTGGCCTTGAACATTCCAGGTTTGGAGCAGCTGCTACCTCTGGGCACCCTGTTCCAGTGCCTCACCACCCTCACTCACAGTAAATAATTTCTTCCTTATATCTAGTCTAAATCTACCCTCTTTCAGGTGAAAACCATTACCCTTTCTCCTATCACAACAGGCCCTACCAAAAAAACTCGGTATTCTTTCTTGCTCTAAGGTCTCCCTGGAATCTTCTTGAGACTGAACAGTTCCAGCTCTCTTAGTCTTGTCGTCACAGTAGAGGTGCTCCAGCCTCTCATCACGTCTTGTGACTTGCTCTAACAGGTCCCTGCTTTGCTGTGCTGAGGACCCAGACCTGGGTGCAGAGCTCCAGGTGGGATATCACAACCTGAGACATTTATGTCACTCTTGCTGGCAACTGAAGAGTCTCATCAGATTGTTCTGACATGATGAACGCTGTTCAAAGTTTAAATATAATATTATAGCACATATTGACATAGTCTGTTTAAAGTCGGGTAAATACATCTGTGTTAAAAGATATTTCAATTTGACAGCATTGTGTAGTTTTTAAGCATTTTATTATTATGGCTTCTCGTGGTCTCATTTCAGATGTGAATTGTAGCATAAACACATAAAGTAAGTTGTTAATGATCTGGGACTTGAGGTTCTGTTTGGATTTAGTCCAGGTGTAGTAATTTTACTATACACATAAAATGAAAAGCACGTGGCTTGAAACTTCAGTGCTTTGCATATAAATGGTTTATTGCAATCACTATGGCTTCATGAACGTGCTATTTGCAGGGTACCCTCCATGTACTGAAATATGGAAGTCGTGAGAAAAATGTGTTTACACATGACAGAAATAGAAAAAGAGTGTATTCATAGCTTGTGCCAGAGAAAAAAAACAAACTATTTATATACTGGTAGAATAATTAGATCATATGATTCACATTTTGGAGGGGCAAATACATATAGCAAACAGTTATTTCTATTTTAAATCTCATTGCATTAAAAATGTACCTAGGTTAACTTAACATCTAATTTTAAAATTATGAAATTATGATTTCTTTTTAGGATTAGAAAATATGACATTAATCTTACTGTAACAAATCAGCATACCATGTATACATACACATATATATACACACACATACATACATTAATGGCCTTGAAAAAATATTTAACACCCTGTCGAAGTTAATGACGATGACTATTGAGGTAGGCTAGAAAAAGTGTTATTCTGATACTTCATTACTTGAGGAGCTGTGGGTGTCTCTTGATGCCATCCAGAGGCTCAAACTACAAGTGAGAAAGGGAATAAGCTTCCCACTTTACCATTTCTATGTCACTGAGTACTTTGTTTTTCAACCCTAAATTGTTGGCTAATTGTTCTCCCTCTGAAAGTCCAGCAGCAGCTGTGCAGAGTGGAGGACTGAACTGTAGGTTAGCAGCCATGCTGCAGCACCACAGAAGCTGTGCTGCTCTCTGAAATGAGAAGTTCATGTTTGGGACAAGACAACACAGCTGCTTCTCAGGTTTTTTTGCTAGAGAAGGCTCATCTTGGATGATGTGGTGAGCCAGTGCTGTTTCCATCCCAGCCCTGGGGCTGCCTGCACCTGGGGCAGTGTTGGTTTTGGTTGGAAGAGGCAAAGATTTATGATGCTCATTTTACTCTGGGAATCCTAATACTGTGGTCCCAAGAATTCATCTGGTTTGTCTCACTTCAGGTCCTGAGTGATTACATGTCTTTCAGATGCGTTTAAAAGTCAATCTCCACTCCTGTGCCTTTTCTACTTCTTGCTTATATTTCCTTGGAACCAGTGCATGCTGCCAGTTCACGCTTTTTGGTCCCTTTGGTGGAACTAATGCCCTTGTATCACAGCCTCGGTGGTGCCTGGGGCAAGGCAGAGCTGAAGTGACCCTGCCCTGGTGCTTACAGGTGTGCACCAGGGGGCTGCCAACCCCACTCAGTCCTCCTTGTGCTGGCCAGCATGCAGACTGGGGCAGTCTGCAGCGTAGGCTGCCTGCAGCTGCATTTTGACTCCAAGCTTTATAGAAGTTAAAGCAAGATTTTCTAAACCCCAAATATTTTGACAATGCTTGTTCCTTGTTGCATTCATTTTCTCATCAATAAACAGAAGATGAAGTGAGTGAAACCCCTTCTTCTGAGTGTACAAGGGAGGCTACTGAAGAAACAAAAGCACCAGCTGTGTTTCTCCCAAGGAACCAGCATGCTGACATATCACATAGTCTGCTTGGCACTCATTTCATTCATATTCTAAACTCCTGCTTTTGTTAATTTACATGTTGATTTTCTACTTTGCCACTGATTATGCTCTATTTTTGTGTCTACTTCACTTCTTAATATCAGTTCTTCCCTTAAGCATGTTTGACACATGATTATCTCCTTTTAAAGAGAAGTCACCATTGCTGTCCCAAAAGAAAATGTTTTGGCCATTTAGATCAAGTGGCTTCATGGGTGAATAATAGTGAAGATCAAAGATCCTCACATATCTGTTGATCATTACAGCAAATTAAGTTTCTTGGAGAAGATGCTATTTTTACTTAGTGTCAGGCATCTGCCTGTTAATAGCATACTCTATTTACAGAGACTGTTTTCTTTCCTTCTCTGTACAAAAGCAACTTCCTTTATGTCTCATCTGTTTCCACCATCACTGTCTGCTGGATAGAAATAAATTTCAGTGAGACTGTGAATAATAAGGCGATGAGTAAGTAAACCACCCAGAGAGAAAACAGGGACAAGAGTGCAAAGCAGCCTAATCCTTCTGCCCTGGGTAGTGGAGGAGAAGGGCTGGGGAGAGGTGACAGCAGAAGCAGCTCTAAGAGATGCCAGTGCCAATGGAGCAGCACTTTCTGCCTCTGCAGGTGCTCAGTTCAGCTGCTAATGGCACAGGGTTCAGTTCTCCCTGTGCTGTTTATGGGCTGTAACAGGCAATAACAGCAGTTAATGTATGGGTACAGGCACAGAGGCACGGCTGGGGGGTGTTAATGTGGGCAGCAGGCTCCCTGCCCGAATGTAAAACATGACCCCAGGGCTCTCCAGCCCATGCTTAGCACCAGCAGCTCCCCTGCTGTCCTCCAAGGGCTTCCCCTCACAGTGGGACATCTTTAGAGCAAAACAATGAAAAGATGTCTACTCTTGCATCTTTTGCAGTAAAGTATTTAAATCTCTGAAGTTGGTCTTCACATAAATTATAAAACATTCAGATAGAGGCTGGATGAGCTGGTCCTACAAGCCACAATGTTGTTTATAAATTGCCATTCAAGGAGGTAACATTTCCTGACCCAGACAGAATTGTCTACTGCCCAGAAAGAGTGCAGCTCAGAGAACACTTGCTCCTCTTCATGTGCCTCTCTCAGTTCTGTCTCCAAAGAAGAGCCAGCACAGGCAGGGTCATGCTCTGTGACCTCTAAATGGCAATAATTTACCCTGAAAGAAGGAGGCAAAAAATATTTTCTAAAGCTTGTTAGAAATGTTGGAGTCAGTGCTCCCACAGGATGAGTTTTATGCAATTATAAAGGTAGCACATATTAAGTTTTAAATAGATATCAGTGGGGGTCTTTATGCTGTCATGAGATCTGGGAGCCTGATTTTTGGTCTCTCACGGGCACAGGCTGCCTGCCAGCCTTAGGAGCTGTCAAGGAGGTAAGAAGTACTTGGGAAAACAGGACTATTTCTTCTGTAAGGATATGGGTTTGACAATATCTGGTGAAATGTTTCATGCTCAAAGAACTGTCATGTTCCAAAGGGAAAGCATTTTGCCCAAGGAGTTTTCAGGAATGATGATAGCAAGGTTTTGCGGTTTGGGATTTTTTTGGAGCTTTTTTTTTTTTGTTCTTGCAAGTGGGTTAACAAAATGTACGTGAAAAAATAGCTAGAAATAGAAAGTCCAGTTGCTTTATTGTAATATGCCTTTTTTTCCTTTTCTCTGCCACTGTTGAAAGACTACAACTTACAAGGAATACAACATTTTAGTTGTTTCCCAGCTAAGTGAAAGAGTTGAATTTAGGACCTGGCTTTGTTTGTGGGCTGTGCCAAGTGCCTGTGATGCCCTTGTGAATGTGGCTGACAGACTAAAAGCTGCCTTCATACCACAGTGGCAGATTGACCACAGTACCCTGGGGAGATCCACGTGTGTTCCAGCAGCATCTGCCCCTGCAGTGACAGTGTGTGGAGACAATCAGTTTGTTTTCTGGTGTGTTTATTCAGTTGTTTTTTTTCATCAGCAGAGACTGCTTTAATTTCAGCTTCAAAGTTTTGAAAACCACTATGAAGAAGCAAGTTAGGAGAACACAGCTTCATTCAGGGGAAAGATACTGAACAGCTGATTGATATTATGGAACTGCAGCATTGCTTTTTCCTGCCCCTTCCTCCTTTCTTGTCTTCAGAGGGTGAGAAATTTGGAGAGATGGCACCATCAAGGCCTCTATGCTATTTCAGTGTTACTGTGATCCTGCTGCACTGGGTTATTTTTCAAACCTATTTCAGTCAGTGTGTCCCTGTACTCTCTGAATTTTTCTGCCATTGTGCGTACTGAGCAGTGACCTCCACGCTGTCATGCTTAATTTTTGTGAAACTGAATACACCAAAGCAAACAAAATTAAGCCATTTATGTTCACATTCAGATTTCCTTCAACACGGTGTTTATGAGAGAAATAAGCACCTTTGCAATACAGGGAAAAGGAGAATAAATTTTGCACACATTGAACAAGTGTTTTGTATTATCTGTATTTTTACACAGCTTTTGTCTACTGTCATAAAATTAGCATGTAGTGAATGGTTGAGAAAACAGATCAATCCAAAAGTATTCTATCAATAAATCAGTCTATATTTATAATTCCTAGGTTTGGCTGATAAACCTGTCACATTATTTTAGTTTGTATGTTCTGTTGCATTAATTTGTTGCATATTACTTTAATGGTATCTAGTATCTATCTTAAAATCTGTATATGGCTCATTTTTTCTTCCTTTCTCTCTGTGCAAACCTACAATTTCTGGACTTACATAAAATCAATTGCTCCATATGCCTTGGCATCTTATGTGAGAATTTGTTCCTTAGCACTGTGCTTTAGAAATCTTTCGGACTTTAATTGATTCATAAATATTTCAAAGGTCTTTGCTCGCCTTGTTATCTGTTTGGTTTACATAGATAAAATGCCTAGAATGAAACAAATGGTAGCTGTGAGTATAGGGGTTCATTTATAAACCCTCCAGAGAGAGACTGACTTTCCATTCATGTAGAAATATACTGGGAGCTCTTGCCAGCCCTCACTGCCATGAGCTGTCTGGTGTGGAACAGCTACCAGTAAAACTGACATGCAGTGAAGTGAACACATGAGAAGAGGAAAGAGAAGAGGAAAGGGGGCTTTGGGTTGTCAGATAGTTTTCTCAGCCACAGAGGGGATCTGTTGCTGAGCAAGTGCTGCCCTGTGAGCAGATATCTGGAAGGGTTTGGCTTTGTAGGAAAAATTACACTTTCTAGAATGGTGCTTTATGAACTAAAATTGTAGCTGGGCAGTGTCTGCTGGTAAAAGACAGAGCTTGGCAGCTGGGTGGGGAACTTGGGGCACTTCAGGTGTGGAGGGGTCAGCAAATGCTTTGCTTTAGTGACTGAATCCAGCCCACTTCCCTTAGCATATGTCTGCCTCTGGCTCACAGATACACACCAACAAACCCTTTTAACACCTCGCTTCTGGGGAGGATGGACATTGCTGGTGCCAGTACTGTTCTCCTTGGGGGTGTGTAGATATGTCCATGTGCTCTTTTAATAGTTGTGATTTTGTTTCTTGATTGGCTGTTCATAGCACACTGAGCTGTGGGCCCAAAATTCAAAACAGCAGAGCTTTGCTCTATTTTGCATCTCTATATAACTTATATATAACACAATAACAGGCTGTCCTGTGAGGAAAAAGACTAACAGAATGTGTTCTTTCCTAAGTCTCATCCTTGACTTGGTAGTCACTTGACTTGCTAGTTGCTGGCAGTCACTGATATTTCTGGTAGTCTTTCTCCCATCCTTCCCTGTGTGGTCCATACTGCTGGCACAGTCCTTGGCTGGGGGGGAACAGGCCCTGTCCCTCCCAGGTCTCCTTTGATGGCCTGGCTGGCACATACAGAGTCAGGCAGCCCAGCCCAGCAAGTCAAACAGACTTTTGCTGTGCTCACTTTATGGTTTTTCCCTCTGGGCCCTCTGCTTGTCAGCCAAGGATGCTGCAATGTCTATGGCAAGGCAACTCATGTTCTGCCATTCTTTGCTCCTGGAGAATGTGGCTTGTGCTGTCCCAAAGAGCTGCTGTAGGAAGACTGACAGACAGACAGGAAAAAGGGCATTAGCCTTGTTACCTTAGAAAACTGGACTCAAAATGGAAGAATATTTATCAAACTCCCTTTTCCAGTGTAGAGTGTTCCCTAAAAGCTGTTAATGCTTTAGGACCAAGAGCTCTGCTAAACTGAAAAGCATAGAAGTGTTTAGGGCTTCTTGTCACATCAGCAGTGGTAGGAATACTAACAGATGCCTTGCCTGAACAGCAGGCAAGGTTGGCTCTTTGTATGATGATTATAAAATCAAACGTGTAAATAGAGATATGAGAGTTTAAAAATTGATGTGATTTTGTTGAATTAAAACATTTAAGTAGTTTCTTTAGGAAGAAAGACCTTGCAGCACACATTGACTACCACAGTCCATGTTACTGCTGCACAGAGACCCAGGTGTGTGTGAAGTTTTTGTTACAGAATAATCCTGCCACTTTTTTTTTTTGGTAATCTTTAAAAATAATGGCCCACCACTGTGCTTGCAAGTATACTGTTTTGATGAAAATCTACATAGAAAATTTTTCTTCCTATTACTTTTAAATTTTTGGCACAACCTCTGAAGGAAACTGAAAGTAACCACATTTGCCTTATTTAGGGAGAGAACAAAGGTGAAAGAGAAAGCTCTGGGTCCTGAGTAGTATGTGTTGGCACGTTAACCATTTAGGATTTTCATGCTTGAAAATGAGGCATCCTGATATTATTCTTAACATAGCATTTTCAGTGTGTCCAGTGGTAAGGACAAAAGGATATATTTATGTCTGTCTATCAAACATATGTATTATATGACCTCACTTCAGCAAAATATTGTGCTGCTTCTTTGTGCTGAAAGAACATGAGATTATTTGGAACTGCAGCCTAAAAATTGTCAAGTGCCGAAGCTCTGAATGTAAAGCTGTGTGGTTTTGCTCACACAGCTTATTTTTAGATTAGCCTGTCTTCTCCTTGCTGGGGAAATAAATCAGAAATCATTTACAAACAGCAGATAAAGAATTGCAAAATTTCAGTCTATAAACCCTTAGCACAGGCTGGTGAACTGATTCCCCTGAAAATATTAGATGCCTTCCTGATTTTCATTGGGCAGAGGAGAGTGCTTTGCCTGCAAATGCATTCATCTTGCAATATGTTGGATTCAGTGTCAGATTTTTTCCCTTGCCTTTTCAACTATTTCTTGATTGATTTTTTTTTTTCCTCTTTTCAGGGCTCATACTTTCTAAATTCCATGCAGGTGCTTCTCTGAGTTTTTTTCAGGTGAAGAGGTTCATAAACCCCAGCCATTCCTACACATTCCGATATGGAGCTTTGCAGTGCAGGTGTCCCTTCAGCTGGCTGCATCAGCCTTGTATTGGTGGTAGTGGTGGTCTTCCCACTGCTTCTCCTGTGGCCTTGCTCACACATTCACTCTCTGCCAGGACCTCTGCTGCTGGAAAAGGTCTTTCTATGGTGTGATGCCATACCCTCTCATCCACTCCCATTGCCATCTGTTGTAAAGTCACAGGGACTCTCACTCTGTTTCTTGCATGCCTTAAGCTTATACTCAGTGAGGGATGTACACATGTGATGACTGCAGTTGTTGTCCAAAACGAAAATAGATAGTTTGTTTGGACTTGCAGAAAATACCTTGAAAGATAAGGACAAATAGGAAACTACCCACTGGTAGTTTGAAGTTATTTTGAGGTTGTTTTGCTCTGTGAGTGACTCTCACACGACTACACTGTCCCCCATGAACAACTTTGATTTTGTGCAAGAGTTGGGAGACAGGAAAGAGCTGTCTGCCCAGTTTTGTAGAAGTCAGGTTCAGGTAGAAGAGTGGTGTGGATGAGCGTTGTCATGAGGGCAGCTCCTGGGGCAGCTTAGCAGGCAGCTGCCATTCCTCAGTAACCTGTTTGCTCCACATCAAGGTTTTGAAGTCCTAAGTCACATTTTGGAGGGTTTTGGTTTGGTTTTCAGATGTGTACTGAAAGACGGGAGAGACAGACGTCCCAAATGCACTCTGGCTTCCTGGAAGCATCCCCAGGTCTGTGTCCCTGCCTGAAGTGTGAGGCATGAGGGACATGAGGGGCTCAGCCCACCTAGGGGGGCACAAGGAGTTCCCACCAGGCAGACACTGCTTCTAGCAGCTGGGAGTTTATCAGAGAGGGACATGGCATTGGTCACTTCTCTTCCTGGATCCTGTTTTCAAGCTGTAGGAGTCATTAAATGATGAGTTTAATCTCAAAATTAAGTTATAATTATAGAATGAAGAAGCATTTCCCCTAACTTCTCCATCTTCCTCCTCCTCCACTGATTGTCCTCATTAAGGGATGTCATTTTCCTGTAAGCCAAGGGACATCAAGGACAATCTCGGAGTGGATCTAGTTACTAAGCAGGCATTTGCCATGGCTGGCTTTTGCATGCCTTGGGAGTTTTACTGAATATATTTAGTAACTGCAATTGTTTTTGGTTGTGCTTTTATTGTTGGGAGTGCTTATAAGTGTAGCTGTGCTGTTTTTAACATCCTAATGTCTCCAACTCACACTGGCAGCCATGAAAATCGATAGTGTTGGATGTGAGCCTGGGGTGTTACTGGTTTGTCAGCATGTTCAGAAATGCATACATTCTTTTGGGGTCAAGTCCTCAAAACTATTTAAGTGAATCCTGGATGATAAATAACAAGCATATTTATTTCAGGCTGAATTGAGAAGATTAATTTCAAGGGATTTGGTGCATTTTTTGCCTTTCAAGTATTTTTGCTGTTTATGCAAATAACAGTTTGAAACTAAAAGGTTGCTTTGAGGAAGCAAAAGATTGTGATGCCATGATGACTGCGTGACATGCATTGTCAAGTCCTGAGGGAGCACTTTCATCTTGTACCCAAAACTGGTTTGGAAGTCCAGCCTCATGGACCCCTGGGTGAGCAGCTGCTGCCTCAGGGGGTGACAGTCACAGGGTGTCAGAGGGGTAGGTAAGTAGGTAGCCTAAACCTAAAAAGGTTAATGAAACTCACATCAGCAGCTGAAGAACAAGGTGGTCAAGCATTAATTCACTCCTGAAGTTGCACCCTGTGTTCCTGGTGCAGAGACCTCAGCTAAGGAAGGGTGTTTGGTTGCTTGTGATGGCACAGAGCTGCTTCAAGCTTCCTGCAAGGACATCCTCTCATGGAGAGTGAGACTTCTGCCACCTGTGACTTTGATGAGCAGCAGGGATACCAGAATTAGAGCTAGTTTTTGCCTTTTTGAGAACAGACTATTAGGTCTTGTCTCTTGCTGCTCTGTACCTTGTCAAGGGAATATCAATTAAATGACTACAGTAAAAGATGCATCTGTATGATGCAAAGGAGGTTTACTAAGGGATATGTCAAATTGTGGCTCCAGGAAATAATGGCAAGAATTGCAGGAAATACTCCACACGTTGAAAAAGACAGCAGCATCAGCCTCTCCCTAGAATCACAGCATAGCCTGGCCCTCTTCCCCTCCCTCATCATCCAGGAAAGACATAAAACCAGAGGGAGCAAACACTAGTGTGGTCAATCAATGCTGTAGTCTGGAAGTATCAACGTGGAGGAGTGGTATGGTGGATTTCATCTACATCTGCCCACTTCATTTATTTGGAATTTTTCCTGTTCCTCATATACTTCCTTTGCTGTATTAAAGCTTTGGAGGAGGTAATTTTGAATGTTACTGGAGAAAAAATTTTAATCTGACACAGGTCAGGACACAGTAAATTAAATTTCTGTTTGAAACTGGCTGTTATCACTATTTCATGTTAGCTTTATTATATCCCTTGTGACTTACTATTAGAAAATACAGCACAGGATTCCTTTCTTAAAAAACTCAAGTTGGCTTTTTGTTAATGGTTATATGCAAATTTTTAGCACTGCAGCCCATTTATTGTTCTACTCTGCACATTTGATTTCTTAATAGAAAGTTATCATTGAACTGTGCATGATTGAGACTTAAAATTGTAGTAACAATTGATCCCTGTAGTAACCATGACAGGCTGGTCAGTACCAGGCACAAGGTGCTGGATATGGGAAACTCCATTAGAGCTAGGTATCCATAAAACTTAACTTGGATTTTAATCATTAACAGCAGCATCAGCTTCCAGTTAATGGACTCAGAAGCTCGCTCACAGCAGAGCTGCAGTGGGTACTGCCTCCTGGATGAGGCAGGAGCAGCAGCAGTCCTAATTCCTGCAAGACCCCTGTCCTTCAGGATGTCACTGGAGTTCACTTTTTTGTCTCCATCTTACTGAGTGGCTCCATAATGACACTTCTGTGTAAACTTTAACTCCTAAGGTTCCTCTCCACCAGCTGCTGTTGCTGTTGCTAAAGGGTGCAGGTTTAGACCTTCCACCCGTTAGATTTCTGTTTTTAAAATGCCCTTTACACCTTGCTAGAGAAAAATGTGTATTCATTTTCTGAGAATCCTGATTTATTTCTTAGGTGACCCTGGCACTGAGACGAGCATTTGGGGTTCACAACTGTTTGGAACCAGTTGAGGTGACTTTGGCTGTCCCACCTGCTGTGAATCCAGCAGAGGGCTCACATCAATTCTGTTTGTCCGCCAGAAGTCTTGTTTACCCTAAAGTGCATTTGAAGTGGCACTAGATGGCTGTGCTTAGGCCCCAGGGTGCCTCCCAAAATATATGCACACACCCTCATGAGCTGAGTGTTTTAGTGCCTCTGATTCTTCTGAGATCACCCTGGTTCTAGGGAGGAAGAAAGTTAAAATAAGATAGGATTGTTCTAGAAAATTTTGTTTCTTCTGATTACAGAAGCATGCTAACTAATTCTTCTGATTACAGAAGCATGCTAAGAATTCAGTTCTGGATAACATTTGACTGTAAAGCTCATCAGCTGTTGCTGTGATGCTTAGCTGATGTTGGTTTAGGACTGCCTCATCCCATCTCAGAGCCTTGTGAAACTACCATGTCTCTGTTCTTTCAGTACAGATGGAGATCCCAGCTGCTCTCCAGAGACACCGTACTCTCATCTTGATCAAGATGAAAGCTGCTCTCTCCTGCTTCTTGTCACTGCTTTTCCTGCCTCTTTCCTTTGCTGCTCCCCCTGGAGTCACTTCATCTGCTGTTCTGTGTTGCTTGGAATGACATCCAAAGCCACAAGATAAGGACAGCTTCTAGGGTTTTGGTCTAAAGTGAAGGTGGCAGAAAAGAGAACACTTACATAAAGCTGCCTCTTTTGTAAGGCAATTCTCTGCCTCTCGAGAGTGTCTGATGAAGATTGTACTATTTTGTATCATTCTAAAGCTGTGCATTAAGCAGCAAGACACCACCTCTAAGCTGCATGCAGCCAGGAAGATACCCTACCATACAGAGCTTAACCTTGGCATTTGTCACCTGTAGATTAGCAGAACTCTTGAGCCATTTGGTCCAGATTTTCACTGCAGCTGCTCAATGGATTGTCGGTCCTGTGGGCTCTGCAAAAGTCTACCCTATGGCACTGTGTGGAGAGGCTTTTTTCAGCACCCAAGAACAAACTGAAGGGTTTTAATATTGGAGATTTTTAGGTTTGAACACTACAAACCATATACAGGTCTGAGGCTATTATTTCTGTGTGAAAAAATTGTTTGAAATTATTGTATTGAGGTTATTGACACCTGTGCATGCAAGAGAGCTTTTGCAGGTTGAGAGCTTCCCCAAAGCTAGCATACATGTCCAGCAGTGCCCGTGCAGCAGCTGTGTGTCCCATTGAGACCTGGAGCAGGGAGAGCCCTCGGAGCCTCCCAGAGTGGCACATACAGAGCACACTGCCAACTTACGTGCCTGCTCTGGCACAGCGTGGGGAACGGACCCTCGGCTTCCCCACGAGGGTGAGTGGTGGGTTCTGCGGGGTGGATGAGATCCCACAGATCCAACCCACAGAACTGACAGCTGGACCTGTCCCTTGGTGTGGGGACACCGTGCTGCCCGTCTCCAGCCTGGCCCCCAGCAGCATCCTCCTGCTGGACAGGGGGATTTTAGCTGCAAAGAACTTTTTTTGTCTCTTGAGAGAAGCGCTTGTAAGAAGGGTGGATCAAAGGACCTCAGTAGCTCCAGATGAATTGCCAGACACCTCGTTAATCAGCTAATAAAATGCAATGAATATGTTGCACTTGGAAATCCAAGTGAGAGGCCTCACAGTCCCTTACACTGAATTTCCCACGCTGTCCTCATTTAACCTTGCTGTGCAGTGGCTTTCCCTTTTTTTTTCTTACATTATTTATAGAGCGAATATTAGTGCAATGCTTTTTCCTTCAGCAGCTGGTAGCATCTTCAGAAACAACAACCAACTTCAAATGAAAAACAGAGAACCATATATTTTCTGAGTATATTTTACAAACCTATTTGTAATGGCTAGAGAAGAAAACACAGTTAATAAGGAAGCAGGGAGTGGAAGCTGCATTCTTTTATCTGAATATTTGTTTTGGCAGTGATCTGGAGTTCTCTGAAACACTGGCTTAATTGTCTCTTAAGTTTGCCAACTGTATTTTTCCCTCCTATTATTAGAAATAAGAGCATTTTTTGGTTCGCTCAAAGAGATTTATATTCATAACAAATGCATTATGTGTATCCTGTTAATGTAAAAATAAAACTTTTTGTTAATATCCTGCATGGTTTATTTTATGGGCCCAAGCTCTGAGATTTAACTCTAATGTATCCTGAGTCAGATCACATGTGAAGAGTTGCTGTCTGGCAGCTGGTCCCCTCTGTGGACTTTCACACACAGCCCCATCAGATGTAGGGCTTTAAGGGAAAGAAGCACAGTCAGAACCTTCTGAGCACGAGCATTTTCCTGTGTTGAAGCACAAACTAGGTCTCCTACATGGGTAACCTCTACATCCAATAATAAGTTCCTGCCTCAAAGTGTGCAAATACTTGGGCTTGAGTTCATAGCAGCCCAGTGCACTTTACAGTTGTTCATTAGACTTTTAAGTGTGAAATCTAAAAGCAAGGAAGAACAGCATTTATTTCACTTTTTATATGGAACCAATAGCATTTTTCTTAACACATTTTGAAGTAGTTGATGAAGAACTTTTCTATAATGGAATATTCACATTATTCTTGATATTAAAACTACAACCAATTAACACTAAAACAATTATTGCCTGAACAGTGATAAAATTATGAGAAAAGTATGAGATGATTGCCTTTACAAAAATATTTTCTCTGAGTAGTAATTCTGCTGCTTACATTTCATGTAGAATGTGGAATGAGAAATCTGCAGTGTCTGCCAGAGGGGACAGCTTTGCTGTACAGTTTGGCCTCAGGGGAAGCTGAAGGAGCCATCGTAACTTGCAAACTTGCAAAGTATTTATGTTTGTGTACAAATATTCACACATTAACAAAGTAACATCCATATGGGCTTTATCCATCCTGTTTTGAGGTCCTTCTAAGGAGAATGCTTCCTCTGTCCCTCAACACCTGCTGTACTTTTGACTGCTGTGCTGCAATTTATGCAAGGGCTGTTTCTCATAAATGTTCCTTATCCATCCAAAAAGAAAACACTCAATTTTGTAATGGAGTAGAGAATCCAGTCTTTAAAAAACATCTTTCAATTTATACTGTTTGTTTTTTCTGGCAATTCCCTGTGACCATTGTGCTTTAATAATTTCAACATGTTCCTTTTTCTGATTCCTTCCATCTTTTCCTATACTGTTGGAAGCAAAAATTAAACCAACCTTAGTGGTTTTCTTTTCCAACACAGAGATATTTGCAAGACTGAAGTGACAGTAACTGGTCTCTTATTGTAACACCAGCATTCTCCTTAAAAATAGGGTAGGAATACAATTATAATTTAGCCTGTTTTGTCAGGAGCTGGGTGGTATAAGTTTCAAACAGCTCTTTGTAATGAGATTTCCATAGTTATAGTTGTCTTGCTAATTGAAAATATTCTTAGGCACTCTGTAATTGTATGTCTTGTAACATTGAATGCCCCTTCTTAATAGCAAAGGACAAGTTTTGTTAAACTCCAGTGAAATTTGGTAGCCTATATTAGTAATGTGGTGAGGGAAAGGAAATTAATTACAAGATCATTATAGCTTTAAAATATTGCATTTGCAGTCTAAAAAAACAATTAAAACTTGATGAAATTATGAGTTTGGGAGCACTGCAATAGATACATTGAGTGTCAGTTGCATAATTGCATTACTGCTGCTTCATAGTGTACTGTATTTTAGTAAAGAAGCTGTTTTGTAGTAGTGTGTGCTCATGCTCCTTGGCCATGGAAGGAACTAAGTAATCCAATTTAACTTCGATTGTGAAAGTAGCAGAATTTAAGTTATATTATTTGCATTTATCTAATTCTAAGTACGTGTAAGAAGAGGTAATGACCTCTGGCACACAGGAACTTGTTGACTCCAGGGAAGAACCATGTGCTCAAGCCCTTAATTTTTCCTAGGAAGAAAATTTCCACCAAAACAACATTCAAAAACTTTAACAATGTTAAATATCTTGGTCATTTTATTTCGTCTTAGAAGGGACTGAAATACCTTACATTTAACCTGAAAGTGGGGTTTATGGGCATTTTTTGTAGTCCACAAACCAAAAAAACCATGAAAAACATACTTTTGAGTTGAACATTATTTTTGAAAATAGTTTGTCCCAAAATGGAATGTGATTTCTCTCTGCAACTATTTAGAAATTTGGGATGATTGGCTGAATAGCTTTGGACAACAAAATGCTTCAAGCTAAAGTGGTAATTCTGCTTGATTAGGGAGTGATAATGAAGAATAGGTTCAAAACCAAAAGGACTTGAAGCCATATCATTCATCTCTTAAGAAAGTAATATGATCTACAAAATAAGTTATATTTGAGGGCATGTTACTCCTTATATCTCCTTTCAATCCTGTTCCTTTAAAAACAGTAAAAATAAAAGACGTACATATTTGATGAGCCCTAGGAATTCGGGGTGGGTGCCAGTGCTCTGGTGGTTAGGGCACGTGCTTAGATCCAGACCTGGCCAACATTGGTTATCTATGTGCTTGTAGCAGCTTGTTATTTCCAACAGCTGAGCGCCTTTCCACCACCACAGCTGCTGTCCTCCCTTCCTTATGGTGTCAGAAAACATGTCCAGGGAACAGGCTTTTCACTGCAAATTTAAAAATCTCCTTTCACCTGCAGTAAAACCATGGGCTGCTTTTCTTGTTTAACTGCAGTGAGAAAACTTTGAAATTTTTTTTCTTTTTTAATCAGCCTACATATTCTTGCTGAATCTGTACAATACTAAAGTACAAGCAGGTACTCAAACAGTTACAATTCAGATTCATTTTGCCACCAAAACAGGTATTCCCAAATGGGTTCACTTCTCTGTACCTTTGACCTAAGCAGGGTCCTCTCTCTCACCTGAAATGTGTGCTGATCTTGCCAGCCTTCTGTGACTCCACTTGCTGCTTTGGGAGTGTAGCTACCAAAACTGCAAAAGATGCAAATCTGGTATTGCAACAGCCTTTGGAAACTTAATCATGAAAGTAAATTCCAGAGAGTTAGGGCAATAGAGGAAAATGTTGATGGCAATCCTGACCCTTTGTTCTATGTCCATTTAAAACCTCTCTCCACAGCACCTCCTTGTTTACGTGGTTACTCTGGCTTGTAAGAGTCTCTGTAAGTGGCTGGAGATGAGAGCTCTGATACACCTTTTAACTTACCTGAAAAATAAGTATATTGAATTCACTTACTGTAAGCTGGTGAACTTTATGCAAGAGATAGGGAGCAAATTTTCAGTGAGGATGTACATGATTTACTGTCCTATGAAAGGATAGAGTGGGATGCCTATAACCCTATTTAAACCAGGGCTTTCCAGCTGCCAGAAATTCGAAATGTGATTTCTGCAGCATTTCTGTCATTTAACTGGTATGAAAAGTTGAAAATTCAGAATTTCAAGAAAAAAATTAGTTTTAGCACTGGAGTCTTTTTTGATAGAATTAAAACATTTTTATACAGACAAATCAACAAATTTTTAGTTTTCACTTAATTCACTTAATTACTTAATTTAGTTTTCAATTAATTAGTTTTGGAACATTTTTTTTTTTCAGATAGTTTCTTTGTAATAGGCAGACTTTCCAGTGAAAATACATTATGTGTTAATAGGCTCATGCTCCCATAATACCTGTAACCTAGAAACAGGGTAGATGAACATTACAAACCTATTAGAATTCAAAACCTCTGATGAAATTTTTTTTCAAATATTTTATTTTTGCAGAACTAAGTTTTCTAAGTATGAATTCCAGGACAAAATGGTTTTCATTGTTCAGTCCTGGTCTGTGGCATTAAAAGAATGCATGACATTTTAAAGAGAACAACAGGTTCCTTTTAAAAATAGTATTTAATTCAGGAATAACTCTACCCTGTGAAAGCTCACGAGTGGCAAAGCGTGTACGAATGCTCACTTGAATTTATAGACTGTGTACTTTACCCTTCTTCCTAATAAACTTGGAAATGAACTGAGAAGAGATATTGCTTGTATTTTATATGTTCTATACTCTGAGATTACCAGCCACTGTAGGAAATAGTGTATTTTGTGGGGTTTTTTTTTTTTTTTTTTGAGAATATCCCACTAAAATCAGGGGATATTTGTAGCATAAGGCTACCTATAGTAACCAAGCTTCTCATCAGTGTTAGCCATGGCTTTCTGAATAGCAAAGGGGACTTTAAAAAGAGCTCTTGGAGAAAGCCACCCTCCTGCTTTCTTTTGAATTTCCCTATTCTGTGGTGAAGGCAAAGTCCTGCACAGTTCAGTCACAGGTGGCTACATCCTGGAGAAAAATAAGAGAAATCTCTAAGTGTCTGTCAAAATTAAAACATTTTGGGGAAAAATTTAAAAATTTTTTTAAATACTGCTCAGTTTAGAGCTATCAGCTTTTTCCTGGTCTCCATGGTGTCTGTGCTGCCTTTAGTGTCTTTTGCTAGAGAAAAAAGTGACCCTGCTGCTTACCATGGTGTCATAGACTGGAAGGGTGTTTTGTGTGGTGGAAGGGAAAAGGTCACCATTCCCAGCCATCCTTATGCTCTGAGATACCTCCCGTGGAGGGAAATGTAGTGACAGGGACCCTCATTGTTATCAAGAACCTGCTGCCAAATGCTGCAGGCCACTGGGAAAAGTTCTTAATAAAATTGAGGTATTTTAAAAGAAAAAATATATTTTTTCTGAGATTTTACAGTTACAAAACCTGTGCTTTTTGGGTTAATGCAAGCTGTCTTTTGAAGGTTTTGGTTTGCATTATCTGTTTTTTTCCTTTGTGGTGTGAATGTGACTTTGAGAGACCATACACCAGTCCTAGTAGAGAAGCCAGATTCTAGTTTTCCCTCAAACCTGGCTGCCAGATTCCATGTTGTGTTTTATTCCCCTCTCTCTCTGCAGACTAGGGTGTAGCCATGACAGCAGGGACAAGCTCTGGTGAGTTTGAGGCAGATAATTTTGGCAGGGATCACAGAGGTGCTGTGTATTCCAGAGGTGCTGTGTTGCACCGAGGTGCAGTGTGCTCCATCCCAAGTGCCTCCATGCTGAGGGGCATTCAGGTCAATTCTGAGGGGAAAGCAAATTGCTCTATTAATAGTAGGATCCCTACAAAAGTCCCTTAGAGGGCATCAGTGACCATATCCAGTGTGATCCTAGAAAGCCAGAAAGCAAGGCAGTGACAAGTTTAAGTGGGATGAAAAACAGAGGCACAGCTCAGTTTTTACTGGGAGAGACAACAACAGTGTGCTCTTGGGGTAGGTGTCTCTCTCCCTTTTTCTCCTTGTGTTTTTAACTTGCTTGACTCATGTGAATGCCACTGTGAGAGCCCAATGCTAAGGGCTCATGTGGTTTTAAAGAGGTGCCAGCCTTTGTGATGGCAGTAAGCTTGTGTGACAGAGAAGGGGAGGAATTGTGGACCATGGTGGGGACAGGAGTCTTAATATATATCTTATATCTGCCAGTATGTGATGGGACCCAAAAGAAAAAAAGCACAGGGGACACCTCTGGTAGAAGTTGCTGCAGCTGGGGTGTCCTGTCCTCTGCACCGACCCTGCAGCTGGAAATGGCACTGACCACAAAATCCATCTCTGCGTGGTGAATGCTGGACCTCCCCACTCAGGATTTCTGTGCACAGGACACTGCCTCTGTCACAGTCCCAGATGCTGACGCAGCTTTTGCTGCTGGCAGCAGTGGAGATGCTGTCCCACACTGAGTGAGCCCTGTGCACCCTGCTCTGCTGCAGCCTCACATGCTGCCAGCCCAGCCTTGCTGCCCTGCAAGGTGCCCCTGCTGCCAGGTTGGGGCTCAGAGCACTTACGTGATCTTGCTGAGTGTTTAAAGCAGTTTAAAATAAACATGCTGGGGGGAAAAAAAATAAACACACTTACAAAAGACCTCAATTACAAAGACATTCCCACTCCTCTTTGCTTTCCTGTTAAAGTACTGATAGGTTATCTGTTGTGTGGGGGGTGGAAAAAGAAGAGCAAGGATGAGGAGTGAACAAAACAAATGACTCCTGAGTTCAACTCAGAAGAAATCTAAGCTGCTCATACCATAGTCTTCTTACATTGTCTTTCCTCCCAGAAAAACATTGTGATTGTAAAAAAAAAGGTGTTGTGAGCACGAGCTATATTTTGTTAGAGGGACATGGAGCAGAGCAAGGTGAGCTACTCACAACTGTCCCTGTTGTAAATGCAGGAGAGCTGTAACAATTTGCTATAATTACACACAAGTCATATAGCTTGTTTATGTATTATGTCACATTTCTGCACCAATTCTTGATAATAATAAACCAGTTCTTCATGCTCTTCTGCCATATGCACTTCCCTTCATTTGTGGCTACTGCAATAACTCCTGTGTAGGAAAATAAAGTCATTTTACTTTGTAATGTTCTGCACATTAAATAGCAGAAGTTACTGTGAAGGCTCAGAACTTGTTTAGCATTAAGCTTCCACCTTTTTCCTCTCCACAAGCTCTTGGTCCCCAAGGTGTCACTGGTTCTCATTTTATTACATTTGTGGTTTTTTTCTTATTTCCCATCTTTGGGTCTAATAAACACTGATGGTGAGCAAGAGGATAAACTGGATTACCATACTAGAGCTTACAAATTTCAAATTGACTGTTACTGTCTTTCTAAAGCAGACAATAAAATTAAATATTTCTCATGTGTACTGCATTTTAATAACAAGAAGGAGGAACTTGATTTTAGCTGTCAAGTATTGCTGAATGCTTTGTTTCAGCCACTCTCAACCACGGGTGGCCCTTCTGTTTAATTCTACAGTAACTGCAAAATGCTGTGATTGTGGTGGTGGGTTTCCTTCCCCCAAACAGAGGGAGCCAGTTTTAGAAGCATTCAGATAATGCCTTTGGGATTTTGCTTTCATTAGAATGCTGAGCAGTCCTAGATTTACAGCTCTCTTTGCGGATGGCTATTATCTCTTTCTAATGACTCTTTTGTATTAAAGGAAATTTATGGAAATCTTCCAGCACTGTTAAAATGTTTCTAATCTTCCTTAATTTTCAGGAAGACAGCAGAAATCAGTGAAGGGTGAGAGGAAATAAATAAGGCATCCATATAAGCTTTGCTGGCTAAGGAAATGCATAAAAAAGTTTTCACCACCTGGATACAGAAAGGACCAGAGGTTCATTCTTGGTAATAGGAGTGTAGCACACCAATAACAGTAATTTTTTGGTCCTCAAAAAGAGCATGATGTCAAAAAGGCTTGCTTGGAATGATATCTATGTAGGATCTGCTGTGTGGAAATGTGTTTTTTCATTAAAGCTCATACTGCAAACAGAGCACCAGTCTGTGGCTTACAGAATGGGTATGCCTTCTCACTTGGTATTTGTTTAATGTTTCTCAGGTTTAGTTTTTTTTTTATTTTATTTTATTAAGCTGTTGCAGAGGGAAGAGATTTGTTTCCTTTGATATTATAAGTTTTACCCTCTGGTGCTGCCATCCTACAGAAGATAGTCTCCACTAAGGACAGGGTGACTGTAGCTCCTCCCTGAATTCTTAAGACTGTTTTAGGAGTCCTGAATATTTAAGTACAGACTCTTTCAATCAACTTAAGCCAGATATCACTTACTGGATGGGACAAGCTTTTAGGAGAGGGGAGCTAGAAAGGAAAGGTTAGTTACTGCTGCTCAGTGAGATTGACAGCAATCCTGTTTGGCATGCAGATGGAGAACTGGATGGAAATGTTTGCCAGAAAGCAGCATGTCATATTTTGAAGCTGAATTAACTCTGTGCTTTGAACATTTTTAATGAATTCTGCAGAGGATATGCTGAAAATTCCTGTCACCAAAAGCCCAATTTTATACCTTGCATCCTCATGATTTCACCTTGTAGTGATGTGCAGTTTTGTTTCCCATAAGAGCATAATTTTAAGAGTGGCATTTAAGATCACTCTTTCTCCGGAACTGAATGGTGAATATGTTTCTAAATTCTAAGTATAACTGCAAACCTACCTCAGCAGTACAAAGAGGTGCCAGTGTCTGGTCTGTGCCTGTACTGCAGAGGCAGGGCAGGGCCAAGGGCGAAGCTGGGAGCTGTGCCCAAAGCTATGTACGTACCCATGCTGGGTTCAGCCTCTCCTGACTCCTGCCTGCACTGCCATAAGGAAGGTGAAAGAAAGACAGCAGAGAGAGGGTGGCTTGGAAAGGCTGAAAGTGCATCATGTGCTTGATGATTTCTCCAGCAGTGCCCTGTTGGGAGGGTCTGCCCACGAGTGTGGCATGGATGACAGAGCTGGTGCAGGTCAGTGCTTATTAATGGATTATTTCCTTTGCCAATCTCAGCAGTGAGGATTCCTCTGTGATGCTTCAGGTGCTTCCCCAAGGATGAGAATGGGAAAAAGTTGTCTGCCTTCCAAAATTCAGTATCATAGATCTAAGGTATTTTGTTTCTTGCATGTTAAACTTTGAGGTTCAACTCCATTTCATAGATATTTTTTAATTTTAATTTCATTAGATGGCACACTCTTAATAATTTCTCCTGTCTCTGGTCTCCCCTCCCTTTCATGTAAGAAATTCCTAAAAATTATCCAAATGTTGTTATTGGGTTCTTCTATGTTAATCATGGTTTTGGTCAAAGACGATAATTAGTAGTCATTTGATTGAACTGAATATCCTGCCAGAGTTAATAAGAATGATCATGATAAATTTTTTATGTAAAATACACAGCTTGAAATTAGGAACTAGCAAGAGCATGATGCAAAAACTCTGATTCTCCTGGGGAGATGCTGATGTTGCATTTTATTATTCCGCTTTCCTTTTTCTTCCCTATCATGTGACAAACCCTATTTGTTCTGAACTTCAGACACTTTCTAGACTCCAACAGAAACTTAAAGCAGTTGATTTGCTTGGCTTCTTAGGCCCTTTTGAGAAAAAACAGGCAATAAGCCTAACACTTTGTTTTTAAAACCCTGTATTCAGAATTGGATAACTGGGTAATTCTAAGACCTTCTGTAGGGTGATATCAGATTTTTTTTTAAGCAGCATTTGCTAATGTTCTGCCATAGCTACTTATAATTGTAAGAAAGTGTCTCGTGCTTGTTTTTAATTTTGAACAGTCCTCATTGCTGTCCAGAGGACTGTGGATGCATTACAGGTTCCTGGATTGCATCAGAATAGGTACTGGCATTTTCACAACTGATCTAACTGCCTTGCAATGAGCTGTAGCAGTGTTGACAAAGAAGGCAGGCTGCAGAGCTTGTCTCATCTCCAGGTTTTTTTGTTTACTTTTTTATTATGATTAAATACCTCTAAAAATAAGCCAGTGATTGAATCCAGTCCTTAATTTGAAAGAGATGAGATGGAACTGCGAGTAGGAAATGTCACGCTTGAATCCCTTAATCACTAAAAATCAAAGCTTTTGCTGGTGTCCCTTGCTGAACCTTTTCTCCTCACTGGAGGCCTGTGTCTTTAAGATAAGGCAGTGGGGATGTATCTTCAGAGTAACCTGCTTGGAGGAAAATCTTTTGTTTCCAGCAGGAGGGCAAAGTGTTCTGCCATATGGGAGAAGACAGCCAATACTTGAGAATAAAGTGCCAATTTTAACATTCTCAAGGCAAACCATTATTGCTGTGATGCCATGGGCTGGAGGCCCCCCATGCTGGTGTGTTGGATGCTCTGATTCCAGCTGGATGTACTGGCTTCATTGTGAGAACAGCCATACCAACCTGTCCCTCTGAGTACAGCTCATCCCCAGGCTCAAGCTGCACCCTTCTCATCCCAAGGCCTTCTTTCTTCCCTTCTCCTTGACCTTGGAGGGTAGAGGTTTGTCTGGTCTAATTCTGGATGTTCTCAGTGTAAATCTCTACATGGGCATTATCCCCCCAAGGTGTCTCTGCAGTCAGTCCTGTGGGGAGAACAACACCAGCACTTCTTGGACCTGTTAAAGAATGGGATGAGTAAGTATCCTGGAAGTGTTGCTCTTGCCTATTATAAGCGTCTTGATGAGCAGTTTGGATTTGCAAGGTTGAATCCTAGCCTGTCAGTCCCTGATGAGGATTTCTTAAAAATGGCAGTTAATCCAGATGAATGGTTTTGGTTTTATCTGGATGCATGTTCTAGTAATACTTTATGTAAATAACATGTATTTCACATTTGGTTGCTCCAAGTATGAGAGTTCCAGAAGAGAGTGGAAGTGAAGGAGGCCAAATGCATGAAATCTGCCAGGAAGATTCCATGTTTTCTGCTCAGGAAGGATGACCTAGAAACTGGTCTAAGAAAGCATTTGCTTTTCAGGGACTGTCTTTAGTTGCCTTATAGTCTTAAGATACAATCATAATCATGCTTTCCCTTCAAAAAAATGTAATGACTCTTTTTATTCTTTCATCCAGAAATCCTTTGTACTTTCTATTGTAAAACTGAGCATGCACTTCTTAGCATGAGACCTACACAGACACTTGTGGGCATGACATTTCCATGAATATTACAGATGGAATTACAGATCTGACAGGGCTTTCTTGTTTTGGTTGTCATTTGCTCAGAGTCTACATTGTGCTGTCACTTGCCACAGTGTCTGTGCTTCTGGCCACCACATGGATTGTACTGCCAGTGTGCTTTTGCCATGAAGTATAGAATAGGACTGCTATTCCTATACTACAGAATAGTAGTCCTATTCTAGGACTACAGAACAGGACTACTATTCTGTAGTCCTAGATCTTTATAAAGGTAAATCCTATCATCCTGTATCCTCTGTTTTTCTGTGGAGCTGTGTCTCAGGAAGCTTCAGGACTCCTGGCAGGAGAGGAGTTAATGCACTAGAAAGGGATCACTGCAGACAGTGTAGGTTTGGGTCTTCCCCCTTTACTTCTTAGTATGCAAAAAACATTTCTCCTTGAATTAGTAACTAAGTTGGACCCCTGGCTTTGGGATGATAAAACAAACTCTTCCTGGAGAGTGGCAAAAATAAATAAAGTGTGTCCTTTTCTTTTTGAATATGTACAGTACAGTTGCTTTTCTTCAAGAAAACATCAACAAAGCCAGTCCACAGTCTGGCCAGGATTAGTACTAATAATCCATTTCACCTTTGACAGGGTCAGGTTGTGCTTGGGCCTTTTGGTTTCAGCCAGTTGCTTTGAGTCTTTTCTGTGCTGCTCCAGAGAGACACTGGTCTTTCTCCAGATGGTTGAGGTATTACAACATTGTTTTTGTGGATTTTTAGGGCCTCTACTCTGTAGACCAATCTTACAGGCTGGGTCCCATCAGAAGCTGGTGCAAAGGCAAGGCAACAACATGCTTTGCCCTCTTCAGGAGCAAGATTAGACCCTAAGTCAGGCTTGGTGTTTGGCAGTGGTGTTTCAGCTCTGTAGAAACAACATTAAATATGCACAGAATGAAGCAAGAATGAATGTTAAGATAACACCGAATCTTTGGGGATGCTCTGGGGAGCTTTCTTTGCTTTGAATTTTCTTAAGAAATGACAGAAGAAGGGATATCACATCCTGTCCTTGAACTCTTGGGAAGCAAAAAATTGACTGGCTTAAGAACAACTCTCTCATGGTGTTAAACTTTAATTCAGTCACTTACAAGAAGAACTTGTGTGTCATTCAAGAGATATTGATGTTAGTGATGGCAGAATGCTGGCAAGACAATGACCAAATGTTAAATTAATTGTAGTTGTGCTTAAGCCTCATTGGATCCATTAAAGAAGCCTCTTTTAGATTGCTGGTGAGTACTTTCACTCATTAGTTTGGAAGTAGACCTCCTGTATGTATGTGTGGGTGTTTTTGTTAATTTGAAACTCTGAAAGGATGTGGGAGAGACACACTTGGAAATTTTCCAGGCTTAGACTCATCCTCTTCTTTTCACAGAGATTATTCATGAGACTTAAAAGCACACATTTATCATACAATCACAGCAGAAAATAATTGAAGACATTTTGCTATCACCCCTTTTCTTTACCATGTTATCTCCCAGAACTTAATCTGAAGAACGTCTGGGTTTAATTTTAACGCCTGAGTTCTGATGAAAAAAGAAGTTACTGCTAAAACTGTACTCTTTGTAGCATCTTTCTGATTATTCCTCATGTTTGCAGGTGAGCTATTGTGACAATCCCTGAGTTTCTGAATCAGATGAAAGTAGTTTCTTGTACAGAATTTATTGCATTTTAAAATCGGGTGGCTTCCTCCAAAATGGGCTGCCATCAAGAAGAGAGAGTGAGGAAGCTTAAATGTAAACACTCATTTGGTCATGGAAAATATAAAAGCATTTAAGGTCATTTGGGAGAATTATCCACAAAAGGATCCCATATTAGAAGAACTCATCTGTTAAGTTCAAGCTTGGTTTCATGCTGAAAACATTGTGTAAGAAACATTGTGTAAGAAACAGATGCAGGTTTTTTTACTGATTATTTATAGTATTTTCCATAGTACCTATGATTCCATGGGGAATTGTGAGCCAAATATCAAAGGATAAATTGCTTACGAGTTTATTTCTCCAATAAATAATTTCTAAATGTGGGATGTGTACCAAGCATCCTTAGCTTTTGCTGTGGTTCTGGTTTCTCACTGGGATGAAGGTCCTGGGATTCTGCTTTGTTGATTGACTGTGCCTGAAAGGCTCAGCATGCCAGGGGCCTGTCATGTTGGAAAACCCTTCTTCAAGGAGCTGACAGGGCAGCTCCTACCCCATTGCGGCAAGAATCAGATGCTGTGCTTTCAGGGAACATGGTGTGTCTGCCAACACCTCATCTTCCCTTTGGCCTAACCGCAGGCTGGCTTTTGTGGGTTGTTTTCAGAGTATAGATGGGGTTTTCTCCTGAATAGGGAAGAGTTGAAAGGAGTTTTCTCCTCCAACTTTATGGACCAGGTAGCTCCTGGGTAAAACAGCATCAGTGGCATTACTGCCTTTCTTCCATTCAGGAAGGAAGTGGCCACCATGGCCAGTTATGGCTGGGGAAAGGCACCTGGTCTGCAATCTAGCATGAACCCTCAGGGTCTTTTGTGCCTTTTGCTGGATGTGAGAACTGCTCTTTCAGATCAGCAAAAGACTTTGAAAATTATTTTAACTGTGCCCCAATATAGCTGTAGGAGAATTATAGTCCTGAGAAGGTGTTGTACTGTATCTTCCAATTAGTGGAGGTAGTTGGGAACATAAAATATCTGTAATCCACAAGCTTGTATTTGTTCACACCTCAGTTTCTGGTGTTGATCAGTGAAGCATTTCACTTGCTTGGTCTGGACTGCCTAAAAGTCATTTTGGTTATTCACAGCTTTGAAGGGCAGCTACACAGTAAAACATGAGTGCAGTAAAGCATGAATATGTGTATAGAGGTAGTAAATATTAGATATTTAAGAAGAAAACTTCCAATGATGCAGGTCAAATGGTGCAGTAAGGGAGTGTTCTGTACATATCCTGCAGATAACATCTAGCAGAACTAGCCTAATTTAGAAAAGTGCAAAGAGAAGAATCTTGCTTTGAAAGATCTGTAAAATCCATGTTTATAAAATGATAAGAAGAACTAGCCTCTGAGTAGGAAATGAGCATTTTCTTGAAACAGATACTGTTTAAGATAAAATCTTCACAAAAAGATCATTTAATATTGAAGATATTCTGGGATATTCTTCCATGTTTTAATATCTCTTTCACAAATGACAAGATGAAGATGTCAGTATAAAGGCAAGACAAAAGTCCTTTATCTCTTTATCTCACTGGTGGATAATTTCTAAAAGTAGTGTTGCAGGATAGTGAAATGCTATCTCAGTTTAACAAAAAAGCCTGAGAAAAGAAAGATGATTCTTAACAAAATCAGTTGCAAACTCATCCCCTGTAGTGCCTGAATTCTTGAAAATGTATTTTACTTTAATATAAAAGTATCCTAGAATGTGTATTATTGAAAAAAATCTCCTGCTGCTGAGGGGCAGCTGTCATCATCCTCTGGGTCACTTCTTTGCAAATCCATAATTCCTGGCCATAATCCCTTTTAAAATATATTTTTTTCTTAGTGTTTAATGTGACTTTCTGTTTGTTTTCTGTCACACAAACCCTTGGTTCCTATGGAAGCTGTTGGGGGAGTCCTTTAGAGTGCATTTGATGCAATTTTCTTTTGATAGAGCTGTCTTTCAAAGCTCTTCCTGTGCTGGCATCCCTTTGGATGGAGCACAGAAGCTGGCTTGTATCTGGCAGGGTCTCATCCCCTGGAGAGGTCACACTCTGAGAAGCCCAGGAGAGCAAACAGATTGTCCCAGAGAACATTTGGTGAATTTGTGGACAGAGTCAGGTTCTGTTCTTCCCTGGCTGTGGGCTGGCGTGGGTGCTGCGTGAAGGTGATGGGAGTTTTTCCTGCTGGCTGGAGATAAAGGGGTTGATATAAAGGAAAGGTCACAGAAACTGCTTAAGCTTTTGCTCAAGATTCTACTTCTTGAATTTTTACTTAGAAAATGAGTATGACATTAGCTAGAAAGGTTAGAGCAGTCAGATGTCTTGAAATAAATGTTTCTTCCTTGTATTTTCTTACAGAGTTACCTTTTTGGAGGAAAAAAGACATGAGAGCAAAAGAACTGATTTTAATACTAATTTCTTCTTTGCTTTTGGCATAGGTGGTGGGCTGCTGTCTCATTTTGATTGTTTGATCAGGGTGAGAGACAAAAATATTTGGACGGGAAAATGTCAGTGTATTATCTGAAAGGTAGGGCAGAAAGACCAGTAAGTGGCACAGCAAAAAGGACTTGGGCTTGCACAGCTTCATGGAGATGAGCAAACTCTTCACTCCCTCAGTCCCTGTGCCAGAAAGTCAGCATTACCAGTCTGCTGGCACTGATCATCACAACAGGTGTGGAGGTTGGAATAAGTGGTTTTTAACTATTCCTAGATGTAAAAGGTTCTCACCAAATAACCAGTGAAGCTGTTAATACTCTTTTATGTGTGGTTTGGTGAACAGTGTTAATACTACAGAGGAGCTGGAGGTGGTATTTCAAACTGAGGAGAAATGCTTGCAGAGCAGCCTACTCAGCCTGGTCAAACAAAGAACTTTTTGAGGTAGTTAGAAGGAAGCAGTGCATTTTCCACAAAGATTAGAAAAAAGAACAGAAGCCTCAATAAAGAAGTGTCCAAAAGTCAGAAACAGAAACCCATAGTAAAAAAGCATGAGTCCCGCTTGGTCACCATAAAAGGAGATGTGCCAATAGTAAAGTTCTTTTTTAGAAAATAGGGGATTGCATTTGCTCTGCAGAGATAGAAGAGCAGAGAACCAAAATGATTAAATGAAAAATATGCTCCAGCTGTCAGTGATGTCCATTGAAAGAAGGAGGGCTGCTGGAAGTGAAGCTTGGGAGTGGAAAATAGCACAACCAAGAGGACTCAAGTGAGTGAATCAGGGAGTGTTTCTCTGATTATTGCCAGAATCTTAAAGTGATCGAAATAGTAGATCTGACAAGGATTTTTAATGACTATCAATTCAGTCAAATTGGAGACTGTCCTTAAAGAAACACACAGCCATAAACATAGTACTCAATTTTAAGAACAGATAGAAAAATGTGGTCTAGGCAATATGAATTCATTAATTACGTTCCTCTATGGCTTGAGGGCTTTGAGCATGTGTTGAAGGAAAGACTAATTAAAATAAAAGAAAAAAAGAGAAAATAACATAATGCTTTTGGGTTTTTTTGAGAAGAGCTAATTTTCAAAAATGGGATATGTACTAGACCTGATTTTTATGTTAATATTGTATTGAAAATCCCAGGAATTGTGGAAGTTTGGCGTGCTGTGTCTCCATAACCATGGTAAACTGCCTGTGCAAGTGTAATGGGAATTATATACTGAACAAGAGGTCAATCCTGTGTATTGAGCCACACATCTGTCACCATCCAGTATGACTTAACCTTTTTTATTAATGACTTGGAAAGTGAAGTAGAGACTAAGTTGTAATAAGAGAATAAGTTGTCCCTTATTTTGGCATTGTGCAGGCAATGCACAAGAGAGGAATCACTCTACAAAAACTGAAGAATGGGATTAAATTTTTTTTTTTCTCAGCTGGGACTGAAGGAAGGTACAAGTCAAGTACAAAATTCTATATTTTTTTATGAGCTATCAAGGGCACATCCCCATGTTAAGGAATGAATTGTTTGCTTGGCAGAAGGTCTGCAGAGGAAGATGTGGTGATCATTGTTGCCTTACATTTAATCTGTGATTCAGAGTGGCATGTGTTGGAAGCAAAGCCATCCAGTGGGCATAAACAGGACTGCTGTATACAGGCTGTATGCAAAGACATCTGCCTGCTCTACTCAGCTCTGCTGAAGCTTGACTGAAAAAGTATCATGTCCATTTTTGGCCATCCTACATCAAGAACTATGTGGGTCATCCTGAGGAGGTTCTGATCTACCAAAAGTTTACAGAATTTTACTTATTAAAAAAGTTTGAAAGCAGTGGTTTTATTTAATTTACAGAAAAGATGCAAAACACTTCAAGTTCCTTGCATAAAACCACAGGCAAAGAGGCAGTATAATGCTCTGCATCCACAGGAAATAAGACTCTCCAAAACAGAGTGAAAGGGAGACGTCAACATCAGTATTTCTCTGATGATAAGGATAGCTAAGAATTGAAATAGATTGTCTAGCCTGTTCTGACCTTCATGGCTTTGATAGGTAGCTGTGTCTTGGAATAGCTCAGCTGAAGCTGGTTGTGGCTGTCAGGATTTTCCAGCTGTCTTCAGTGACTTAATGTTTGTATACAGCTGAGCACAAGGGTTTACACAGTGATAAGAAGCAAGTAGAGAAGGTCACAATGTGTTGTTTTAGGAAGAGGAAGTGTGTGTAATTTTCAATGCCTAGAGTTTGTTGGTGAATTCTACTGTAAAGTGAGATAGATCTGCTGTATTTGTTAAATCACCCAAAAATGTATGACAGAATGTCCCATTAAGTGTCAACTGAAGGAATCAAAGACTGCATCAAGTCCTCTGTTGACAGGCTGCTTTACAAAGAGGAAATAGCAATTAATAGCAGTGCACATTCTCTGATGTGTGCATAGCCTACATATCCAGACACCTGAGAGATCTGTAGCATTATTTGCAAATCCCTCATATGAGGAAAAATTCTTCTCAGATCTACTGGCCTGAGTGCATTTTAAAGCCAGCCTTTCTTGGATATGGCAAGATGTTTCTTGGACACAGCAGGGCAGCTGCAGCTGCATGTGAGTTAGTCAGTCTAGCTGTTGTAGCAGGACTTTCTTTCTACTTGCTAACTTGTACATGATGTGGCATATGGAGCTGAAAATTGCTTATTCTGTAGAGTCATTAAAATAGAGAGCAACATCTTTTCAAGGATAGTGGGGAGCATCACTTGCCTCAGCATGACCAGAAATGCAGTTCTGACACCCATGGTATGTGCCAAAATACTGGCTCTATCTCCTAAGAGCTCAGCCCCACAGTGGGGCTTTAGCCCAAGATTTTGGCAGTGAGAAACAAGGAGGAAAAAACTTTCTCTGCCCTTACTATAAAGGTATGGCCAAGCTCTGCAGGTGACATTGCCTCTTTGATGTGGTTGATATGGTAAAGGAGCAGGAAGATGTGTATGTTGGCCAAACCCCAACCAATGCATGAATGGAGATGAAAATCTCCAAATGCATGAATGGAGATGAACTTACAGAAAGTACCTTCATAAGTTGCTCATCCAAAACTCATTTGAGTGGAGGAGGTTATTCTCTTGGTGATAGATTTGGCTCATGTGGTTGCTATATTTATTTCCCACTAGAGCTTTTCTTCCAAATTTGTGAAATAAACATTTTTTTAAATGTACTGCAAAAAGTGTATCTGTGTAGGACATTAGATTTAGTGTATGTGTGTAGGATATTAGATTTTCTTTCTCTCTCTTTTTTTTTTTTTTTTCTCTCCCGCTTGCCTCTCTTTTCATTATTTGGATCAACTGGGTTAGGCTAACACTGGACAAATAGTTCAAGTATCAGAACTGAGATGATGGTAAATTTAGGTAGGAAACTTATATGAACTATTCAAAACAATAAATGGATAAACTGGATTTGGCAATAATAGAGAAATTCTGGTGACTTTTGAATAACAATCACATTATAAAAATAACTTAGTCCTGGTGACCTAAATGAAATCTGTAACTTGCTTTATTGAAAGGAACAATTATTATGGAAAATCTTCATTCCACCTATTCTAACCTCCTGTTAGAGAACAAAGACCACAATTTCTAGAAGCTAGTTCAGAGATGAATAGAAACAAAAATAATGAAGTCTCACAAAGCAACAAAATTAGATTAAATGAGAATTCTAAATGTACATGAAAGAAGGAAAAAGAATTCCATCCTTGTTTCTGTGGGGAGGTTTTAAATACAAACCTTTCAGAGAAAGACAAATTTGGCTCTTTAATCAAGTTCTTACCCAAAATGTACATGCTCATAGAGAGACTACCAGAGCAAAGGAAGTAGTGGGTAGCCCATATCACAAAGAAGTTTCTCTTTTCCTAAATTACATTTACATTAATTCAGCAGTGTAGAAATGCACTGCACATTGTGTCTTGAGCTTCCTTTTGCATAGGGATGGGCGTGGGCAGCCCTGTCCATTGTGCATGCAGGGGTGGGGGGACAGGAATGCACAGCTCCCCTTCACTGTGTGGGAGCCAGCTTGGCCATGCTCAGGCCTCTCAGTTTGGACTGTAAATCCTTTCAAGCGGATTTTTCTGGAATAAATATAAAAGAAGAAAGATGGTGTGCAATGTAAATGGCCCTAACCCTGGGAAGGTTTTATTCTCATTACTGAAGAGGGCACTACTGAAGACATGAGACAGTCTTTGGATTTTTTATTTTGGGGGAGTTGAGGTTGATATGGGAAGGTTTTGGGTTTTGGATTTTTTTTCCTAGAAGGGTTGGTCAGGTTCCTCTATGCTCCTCCTCCCAGCTGTGAAGATGCTTAAGCCTAGGATAAAAAATAGTAAGATGGGAACAGAACTCCACAATGAGGGAGCTGCCAAAAGTACTGGGTTCACTGTCCTGTCATAATTGTGTGCAAGTCCTTCAAGGATGAAAACCTGATGTGCATTAGGTGCGTGCACATAAATATACAGTCTATTTGAGAGGTCAACAGCAGCGTTTGTGGGGGAAAGCAGTAGAGAAAGAGGATAACCAAACAGAACTCAGGGATCATGGTCTAAGACTTACAGTCAAACCAGATTAAAATTAAATCCTTAAAAACTTCAGAAAATCTTTGTAGGCTGTTATTCTGTAATCTAACTCTCTATCTGTTAATATTTATTTATATGGATTCTTGAATAACAACTGGATTGATCTTTTTACTACTGACTTCATACTTTTTGAAAAAGGGAGGGGAAAAGAGAGCTTGTCAAGAAGTTTTCCTATTCCTCATGTATTTCCTGGTAGTGCTGCATGGCTGTCTAAACAATGACCCCAAATATTTCCCAACCCAGCATTTGTGTGGGCACACCATTTACCTCCTTCAAGCCAACTGACACCTAACTTGGATTTTAAGCTTCTTTCCTCCTTCCCTACACTTTGGTTTTCCTGGAAGGAAAACAGACAGAATGGTCATGGCACATGGTGGTGGGATTTATGTGATGCTCTGTAGAGCCCAGGTATCTTGTTCATGTGCAGCACACAATAACATCCACTCTCTTGCCTTTTTTTATGACACCCTTAGCACACTTCATCAAGTTGTACTTGTAAGCTTGTGGCACACTTCACTGGGACTGCTTCACTGCTTGAACACTGATATTTGCTAGAGCTCAAATGCTGCTTCAGACCTAGAAGTTGAGAGTTTTTTCATATCCAGATTTTCTTCTTGTATTTCTCTGTTTCACATACAATGACAATGTTTTATTATATTGATTCATCCCTCTGGATTTATTCTTTGTAGAGATGATTCGACATTGGCAAACACAGTAGAATGAATTTAATTAAGCTGAAATGTCTATTTTTTACAGCAATACTAATTTCAAAACTATCAGACATGACTGTTTGGCTAAGAAGGGGTAGTTTTGCACATCAGCAGACTAGCTTAGATGGTTGTCTCAGAATGGGTGTCTCAGGTTGTCTTAGGTGGTTTAATTCTGTAAATTCAGAGCAACAAGGTGTAAGAGACATTTACTTCATTGTAGCAACTTCATGTAGTTGCCAAGTACATCACTAGGTCGTGCTTTACTTACAATACTCTAGGTGCTAGTGCCACCCAGTGGAGAAGAGGAATCTGGTCTGCTTCTGAACAAAAAAAATTGCAAATAAGGATTTCTTATTAATAAAGATGCAAACCCACTAATTTTTGAGAAGAAAATAAGAGTTTTGTTCATTTTATATATTAATTCATTATCTTGCTATTGTCTTACTGTGATATCTTAATTTTTTTCCTGCCAATTTTGTTTTCTTCCTAAAGTAATCTGTATTTTTAAATTGTGCTAAAATGAAGTTTATAGATTATATTAAATTCCATTATTTCGTTATTTCAAACTTCTGTTTTTCATTGAATATGATGAATGTTATCTTATTTTGAAATGTTTTTATATACTTCATAATTCCTTCTATATAAAAGAGAAAATGAAACATGTAAAAAAGTAATAATTTAAATTTGCTGTCCGTAATATATTTCTCAGATTCCTGCATCCTTGACCTCAAATCTGGTTTTCTAGCAGAAAACTGGAAAAATACATGAGATTTTTTTTCCTTGAGATTCATAAATACTGTTTTTGATCTCTTGAGATCTTATCAGGAACTAATATGTTCTCAAATGACTGGTACACTATAATTAGGTACTTGTAGTCAAGTTTGTTTTTTTAGGTGGACATGCTATCAGTCGTGAAATGACTTATTAACAGTCATTTTATCAGTCTGTTTAAACTGATAACATGCTATCAGCCCTGAAATTCTCAGGAAAATTAGGGGTTAAAGACATTCACAAAGGAGGGAGCTTAGCAAGGTACAGTTGGCAGAAGTGTGAAGCTCTCTGCATGTTGCCTGAGGCTTCCCTTTCCACAGCTGTGAGTGGCATTCCATGGCTTTCCATGGGAAGGCTGCCAGGGCTCCTGCAGAACCACTAGAAGCTCATGCAGCTTGCTGAAGGCAGCAAAGGCACCAGGGAAGGAGCACAGGTGTGATGAGGGTGGCTCTCATGTTCAATAACTTTGGTCCCTCCTCCACCACTGCCTTCACCTGAAAGGGTGGGATTTTAGTTGAACAGTGCCTGTCTGGTTTGCTGCTGAATCCCTGGAGCTGTGAGCCCTGGCTGAACCTATCACCGAAGGGGTACTGGGGACAGACAAAGGTGATACAGAGACTCCATCATCAGAAGGCATGAAAAGGCACTTTTTAATTAGAAATCTAAAGTTCTTCTGGAAACAACAATGAACCTAAAAGGACCTATTAGAAATCTACAGTTCTTATAGAAACAATGGTGGACCTAAGACCTGATTGACCTTTAGGAATCTTCTCTCGCCTATTGGTCAAGAAGGGACAACCCCTTCTTGTAAACATCTTTGACAAACAGAGATTGCCTGCCAGGTACAGAGATTGAGATAATAATGGTTTTGATTCTTTCTCTGAGCTTTCTCACAGCTTCCTAGGAAAATCCCGGGCGATCTGTGTCTCTCTGCTCAGAGGATATGTGATTACCACATGAACCCAAGTAGAACAGCCCACCCTGACATCGATAATGTCCCATCCCGGAGCACTGCCTGTGTCCTCTGTCTGGTCTAAGACTTTGTTCAGGTCTGCTCATGAGCTGCTACAAAACAAATTAATTTTTCAAGTAATTGATTGCTTGGCAAGTGAAAAGAGATAAAATTATTTTCACTCAGTGTTTCTTGGCAATCTGACTGTTTCTGTTGTGTTGCGAGGGAGACGCATCCATCGTGGCTCACAGCCGCACTGTTAGTCATATGCTGTCCTGGGTCAATGCTGCCCAGATTTTGGAAAAATGAATCCTCTCAGGGAAAATGCAGCCTTTGCCAGCCCAGTGAACTGATGCTGAGGGGCCACTCAACTCTCTGTATACCTGGCTTGTCTGAAGCTGTAGTTGCAGGCTCATGAAATATCACCCCATAATGCATGAACGTTTTGACAACTCCACTGCATCAGGTTGGATTTTTCCAGTACTGTTTTTAATGTCCTGGGTTTGCGGTCTTCAGCTCCACTGCAGCTCTGGGGCTCCTCCTGGTGTGGGCAATGGGGGCTGCGGGTCTGGGATAGGGAGTGGCTGCCCTGTCAGTGTGGGACAGGCATGGTCATGGCCAAGAGAAAGCAGGTATGGACTTCAGAGAAACCTCTCTTGCTTTGTTACTAATGTTTCAGTTAGCAAACCAGTTCCTGAGCAAATTCTTTACCAGTCTTCACCTCAAAAAAAAAAAAATTCTTCTATTTTTTTTTTTTTAGCTCTTTTAGGTTTGTTGCTTATTTTTCTCATACTGCCCATGACCTCAGAGTCATGCCATAGCCATCAGATTTGCTTTTAAAGCTGCTTCTGTAAAGGTAGTGGGTGTATGTGAGATTTTTTGAAAGAAAAAAGCTACAATTTGCCATGTGATACTTCTTTATATGTATGGGAATAAGGAGACAAGTGGTGATTGGGAGTTAGAACATTACACTGCTTTACTTTAAAGGTTGTCAGTGACTGTTCTTCGTGATGGAATAATGACTAATTTTTCAAACATTATTAATTAAAAAGAACTCTGCTGAGTGATTTTCCTTACTTCCTGGGGGCTTGTGCATGGTGTTTTGCAGTGACTCTGAATGGAACAGCAGAACATGATTACAGCCTGTACCAGTGGAGATGGGATAATTCAAACTGACCAAAGAGCTGAGGCCTGTGTGTCAGGACATGTGTCTTTTACAGCATGTTTGCTGCAAATGTGGCGATCATAGTTTGAAAATGTTTTGCTTAATCATTATTCAAGCTGTAGTTTTCAAGAAGGCTGACGATACAGATATAAACTTCACTGGACTGAGATTAGGGGAGTGTGTATGCAGCTTTGTAAAGTAAAAGGAAACGTCATTCTTTTTCTGTTTATGTACAGACATACACAAGTTTCTGCATCTTTAACTGTCGTAGATACTGCGGGTGCTGCACGGGACATCTGTGATGCAAAGAGTGTTCAGTGATTCACTGATACAGAACATGAGGATGCCTCTGATGACTCACTTTTTCCCTCACGCTTTCTTTTCCCGTTAAGCAGAAACAAAGCTTAACAACTTTTACCGGAATTTAAGGAAAGGTTCACACAGGCTCTAATAATTTGAGAGTTAGATGTATTTGATTACAAATTAAGTTTTCCTTGAGAATCCCTTAGGGGGAAAAAAGAATCCGTTATTTCTTTAGATAAGGAAAAAATGAACTAGACAAAACACTTGGGAAATGCTACAAGTATTAAGCTTGAAGCAATACCTATTTCTGATACCTAGCTACAGGAATATGGCTAGTTCTTGGGAAAAAAAATGATAAAATTGTATGAAGAATGTTCTGTTCTTCCAAACCCTAGTTTTGTTCTCATTTACAGAAATAAACAGATGTTTCTGTTTGACCACCTCAGAATTTTCCCATAATAACTGAAAATGAAAAAAAAAATCTTTTGGGTGAAAAAAGTAAAAAACTTAGGAAGCCACCACTCCTGGGGAGGAGAAAGCTGGGCGTCTGTTGCACTATTCAATGGTATCTGTTTCAGTAAAAGTATTTGATGGGATAGACCCTCTTGAAGGGTTTAGATTTTTTTTTTTTTTGCAATTGTTTTTTAATGCCCCTGGTTTGATGTCAACGTTTGGCTAAAGCTGATAGAGTTTTTCCCAACCTGGTATTTGGTGGCAATTCTGATTCAGCTTTTCAGAAAGGAAGAACACTTTATTTCAGAGACCACACGAGGGAGTTTTCTTCTAAGTGTCTGGCTGCAAGCAGCTCTCTTGCCAGCAAGGCCACTTTCACCCTGTTAAAGGAGAACATTTTCTTTAGCAGTTCTTAACTTTTTCCAGGCTGATGTATTTTCTCAATAACCCCAAATCCTTTTTTTTTCAGTGGAGAGTATTTGGAATTTGTTGCTTCATAATGGCACACCAGCTTTCCTGCCTGTGCACCAGCCATGCTAGGAGTGTGTGTGTTGTGAGAAGATGAGTTGGGAAAGCAGGGAGGGTTTGCTTTGTGTGCTGTCTGCTTCTCTCTTTCCCTGCCTATAGAAAGAATCACAAGTTCAGTTGGAGCTGACCTGCAAACCTTCTACCTCCAGTTCACTGGTTCATGTTAGAGCATCTGCTATGTTGGAAATGTTTGTCCAACGTAATTTATTTTGCTTTTTCAGTATATAATCTTCTCAGAGCATCAACCTTTCTGTGTCACAGAGCAAGTGTTTGCTTTAAAGCTTGCATAGACAGATTCTTTGGTGCTGTGTTGTTGCCTCAAGCTGGCATCCTACACAAATTAAACCTAGATGCTTGGTAACTGCATACTCTTGTGTTGCTTGACTCTTTTCTACTGCTTGTGGCATCGAGGATGATGTTTGCATTGAAGAAACAAGTGGTGCAGCTTTAAGTCCTCAGACACAAAGTTAGAACTGGAGCTGATATCTGTGATTGCATGTCCCATAGGACAGGTGGATGCTGGATACTGCCAGGACTTGTAACTGTTCAGGTGTTAAAATGAGGTCTATATGGTAGCTGCACCAAGAACAAGACTTTGGGCAATTCTTCCAATATCTACTTTTCTGTTGAAGACTGGAACATATTTTTTGGACAAAATGCTACCACACATCAAAAGGCAAATGTGAAGAGCCCTGCAGAGACCACTTGCCAATCCATTTGAAGAGGAACATTATCTGTGAGTGATTCTCCAGGAGACCCCTGAGAGGACAGTCCCATTGGAAGCACTATTTTATGAATCTCTCCAGAAGTGTGACCTCTCCCTGCAGTGGAATTTAGCACATGTATTTCAGCGAATTTTCCTAGCTACATATGGTCTAACACTTTGTTGGTTAGAAGAAGGTACCTCTCTAATAATGTGTCAGCCTCCTACTGACAGATTTTCCCAAGTGGCCTCCATGCTGGAGATTGAAATATTTCTTTTTTTTTTTTATTTATGGTATCTTGTCCATGCATTCCTCCTTCATGAAACTTCAGAGGTCATAATTCAAAGGCTTCATACAGGGATGCACAGAGTTCAAAATGCTGACGTCCTAAAGGCACTCTCGTGTGTGGTGGTCATACAGAAAATTGTCAGTTTGGTGTTTGGTGATGTGCTTTAGCTTGGCTTGTGGGAGTTAAAGCAAAGAAAGTATTCTGTTTGACAAGAGTAGTAAATGATCAAGTAATTCTCTCAGGACTCCCTAAATAGCTCCAAATTGTTCCAGGAAATATTTGGTTCATCACAGTGGAGAGATGCAAAATCAGACATGTGGATTTAGCTTCCTGGAGCAGTCTCAGTGGAGCAAATGGTAACACAGCTTTCTACAGTGGTGTGATTAAAACCTACAGATGAACACAGATGATAGGTTGCCCCTCTTTTTGCAAGATCAATTATTCCAGTGCTCTGCAAAATGGAGTAGACACTCCACACTGGAATATCCATTTCAATCAGCCAACTTGCAGATTGTTTCCACCGTACTCAGTCCCACAGGACAGAAAATCTTCCTTGGTATGACTTAATTCTCTTCTTCCCTAGTTTAAAAATTTCCAGGTTTTGTGGAACAAATGCTTCTGCTTTCTGAAACCAGCAAATGCATTTTTAACTATATGTCAAAAAAAAACTTTATATAACTCTGGTCAGTGTGCAAATTAGAATATGCCAGCTTTCTGCATTCTTTATGCCTAACTTTTCCATTTTTCTTCCCTCTTTCCCCATGCAAAAGTGTATTTCTTATCCAGCAGAGCACTTCATAACACAACTGCCCTTGCGATTGAAGTGGCAACACTAATGCATCTATGACCTATTTCCTTGACAAATTCCACTTTTTCTCTCAGAGGTAGCCTCTAAAACTGCCCAAAATTTTCAAAAGTCTATTCAGTTCCTCCTTTTGTGTATTACTCAGGATATTGGGCAAGCTGCTGGGAACAGTTCCCCTTTAAGAAAGAGAAAGCTGGGAGGCATAGCTATGCCATGTAACTGGTGATCTTCCAAAAGCACACAGTTGCACAACTTCTCTTCATTCAGACAATCTCCTCTTGTTGTTGGCCAAGCTTTCAGCAGGAGGCCCCATCAGCCAGGAGAGCTGAGTATTTGTTAGGCCTCTGGTTATGAGAAGGATTTTAACCTTCTGCCCATCTTCTTTGCAAGTTAGAACAAATACTGCCTTGTAGCAGGTCAAATGTACCTGACAACAGCAGTGATAATGAATTTGTCATTATCTGAGCAGAGTGACAGATCCCTTCCAGTGGAGGACCACAACATACTTGTTGCTGAGGGATGCTGAAGGGTGCTCCCAGGTTATATTTCTGCCATAGGAATGGTGCTTTTTGAAAGTGCATGATTGAATTCCTGCAGGGTGTGAGGAGGGACAAGTACATAGATAAAAACCAGTGTGCTTTGAATATAGCTTGTGGCACTCCTTACACTTGCCTTGCTAGAATGGAGGGGAAGCCAGTCAGTGTAAGGATAACTTCATAACTGCCCCCTGCTTGTGTGCTCTTGTTAAACCTGCAGTGACAGAGGAACTGGCAGAGATCGAGCCAGCCTTTGCTCTGGCACACCAGGCCTCAGAGAGACCCATTCACAGGACAGAAAAGTTGGTTTCTCCATTCTGTGGTCTTCCTAAATGATGACTTTTAAGTTTTTAGACTTTCAGGTGTTGGTGTATTTGCACAGCCTTCTCAATGCTACAGCTGCACCAAAACTGTTTTAGTATAGAAATTGTAAAGATTTATGAGGAATACTTTGGAGAATGAGTTGCTTTACTGTGGTGGAATTTGAAGAACTGAAAAATGGGTTAAAAATGGAAACGACTTTTAAATTTCACAGTAAATGCACAAATAATTGCCCCTAGTACTTCCCTTTCAGCATATTTGAGTCTTACCAGTATTGTTGTTTCATACCTCTACCCTTAAGAGTAGGTTAGGCATCAATATGAGCTGCAGGCCACACTGCTTTTGATACAGCCCAGCTCACAGTTGGCTTTCTGGGCTGCAAGAGCAAGACATGCTGATCTTCTTGCCAACCAATACCCCCCAGGTTCTTCTCCTCATGGGGGCTCTCAGTCTGCTCTCTTCACAGGCTGTATTGGTGATTGCAATTGCCTTTACCCATGCGCAGAACTTTGCATTTGGCCTCACTGAAAGGTTCACACAGGCCCACGTCTCTCTGGATGGCATCCCTTCCCTGCAGTGGGCCAACAGCACCACACAGCTGAGTGTCGTGGGCTGCCTTGCCAGGGGGTGCACTGGATCTCCCTGTCCATGTCACCAACAAAGACACTAAACACCACTGGTCCCAATACCAACCCCTAAGGGACAGCATTCATGGCATACATTATGGTCCTTGTAAAACTATTGATTTATATGTGTATATGTAGTTTTATTTGAAAAAGTGTTAATCCATTGTACAAAGTATGACTAAGATTTCTTGTGCAATTTTGGGCATTCCTATTCAAGTAAAATCAGCCAGGGCTGGAGTGGATCCAAGTAAGTGCTGCTAAAATCAGGGAGGAGGAAGATCAAAAGATTTTAGATTGCTTAGCCTCACAAAAGGAGGACATTGGGAAGGCAGTAGGATTATCCTTTCTTAGTAGGGACCAAATACTAGGGATGAAAGAGAAGAGCTATTTAAGCTAATCATTTAAAGGGCTATAACATGGCACTGAATAACCTTAGGACAGAAATTAGAAGATGGTTTCCAACTAGTGAGACTTTAAGACTCTTCAGAATGAAAGTAATGGGAGTAAAGGCAGGTTTATGAAATATTTGTCTCCTCTATAGGAAGCTATGATTGTGGCTTGAGCAAATAGTGTCATATTTGTGCATACCCAGGGCTCTTGTCTTCCAGTCCCTGAACTGTAGTTTCTGTAGCTATAGGCCAAGCCTAGTTTACTTCCAGGAATACTTTTAGAAATACTTTTTATTGCTAGATGTCAGCATGAACAGATATCCAGAAAAGCCATTGGGCATAGTCAGCACACATTCCAAATGATTCTTAAAGCAGGCTGTAAGGCTTGCCAAATCTGTGGCTTTGGCTTCAGCTGCTGAAGCATTGTGGTAGCATTGCTCTGTAGCAGCATCTCCAGGTGTAAGACCCTGCTTCTTGACTATCAGTGCCAACTCTATAGGGGACAGGGCAAGTCAAGTGTGGGATGGAGTTAGGGACAAGGCTTGTGAGTCCCCAGGTAGGTGATTACTGAAGGTCTGAACTCTGTTTGAGAATGGTGCTCTTTTGAAATGATTACTGGGTAAGCATGCTTCAAGAGGCCTGTGGGAGGTAGGGCTTACCTAAGGAAGGAATTCCGTCTGGAGTGCCATCAGGTAGGAATAAAAAAAGGTCTATGTCTACCTGGCATGTGTGTAAAAAGTGGTACAAAATCAATACATGTTGGTTCTGTTTTCTATTGGGTTCTCTCTCTCTTTTTCTCTCTCTCTTTTGTTTTTTGGGTTTTTTTTTTTTAGCACTAATAAAATGATCCTTTAAATATCCCTAGTTTTTTTCTCACAGCTTCCTCTTTCTGATTCTTGACTTTGATTCCTGAAATATATTGGTGTAGGAATTTAAAATTTAGTGGTTTTGGTAGAAAGGTAAAAAAGCATTATTGTGAGTGGTGTGAACTCCTGTTTTTGAATAACTAGCTAACAGTGAACAAAGAAACAAGAGAGGCGAGTGAACAACAGATCAAATGTAGCCCTAGAGAGCGTCAGAGATTGTAAGGAGGCTCTCATGAGCCAGTCTCCATGGTACACAGCATACATTTCCATGGTCTTGTTTATACAAAGAAATATTGAGTAGGCAGTTTAGCTGTTTTTCTTCCTTTCTCCAGGCAGTCTTACATTAGAGCATTTTAATAATGCAATTACCATTGTACAGCTTAGTACACCTACAAATTATCTTGCATTCTCCCACCTCTTCCCCAGCACAGGAGGCATACCGCAGAGTACTGCTGGAATAAACTGTTCAGAGATTTCTACTCCTCCCTGCTCTCACAGCAGGAGTAAGCCTGACTCCATTTTGAGGGAGAGGAGCCACTTAAAGGGCTGGAAAGGGAGTCAGAGAATGACAAAACTGTTTCAAGCATATTGCAGAAGGGACTGGGTGGAAGAGGGTTTTGGAGAGAGAAAGGTGGTGGCAGGGGAGCAGTACAAATGGAGAGGCATCCCTAGCTTGATTCCCACTGATTTCTCTTGATTCCAGTAAGGAATCAGTTGTACCTGGACAGACAGAGCAGGCAAGTGATGCAGCTGGACTTAGCCATCTCCTGCACAGCCTTATGGCTTTACTGCCTGTTTTAGGTGAACACAGTGCCCTGTTACAGGCCACAGAACTGACTGACACACCATGGTTCACCGCCTGGAGCCAAGGGTCAGGCTGAGAATGTGCCAGGTCTTCCCAGCAGGTCTGGGGTGCCCCTGTTCCTTCACACACTGCCCTGACACAGCCAGAGGCATTATGTACTAGTTAAAACCAAACTTGAATACAGCTTTTGAACTACATTACTGTTTTGGAAAGGGAAGAACTGCTTAAAGGGCTGCCAAATGTACAAATCCAGTATGTGCCATGTACTCGGCAGCAGTTCTGTGACTGGGGTCTCATGGAGCTGGTGGGACCACAGTCAGATAGATGAGCTCCTTCTTCCCCAGATATGCCCCAGAAGGCTGTGCCAGGAATAGAGATGCCTAATCAAAAGGCCTGGAAGTGTTTGTGAGAAGGGTCATGTGAATCTAAAAGCTGGTGGCAAGTATCCTGCCCATGGGACTTGAGCTTGCTGAGACATGTTTATGTAGATGGAAGTTGTTTGTCCAGATGGCACTCAAATATCTTCACTCTCCATTTCCTTGTAGCAGTAAAAGAATTGCATGTGGATCACATTCAGGAAGTTGGCCCTCTTTATTTTTCAAAAGCCTAAATATTTATAGTTTTCTTTCTGGGAGAAAGAAAACCAGGTGAAATTGCATAAAAGTCCATCTATCAAGAGGAATTAAATGAGTTGGCTCATCCTGCTGACAGAGAGGAGAGTTCTGTGGTTACAACCCAAAGCTGAGGCCAGCTCTGTGCTCCAGACCTTTGCCAAGGCAGCTGGGTCACATATGGGGTGTGAAGCTATAAGAACCTTGAAATCCATGGTTTTTCCTGGCAGGAATGCCTGGTGTGCAGGTAGTCCCTCTGGCAAGGCTGCACACAGCTTGCTGTGTGTTTCTTCTGTGAGCTGGAGGTTTTCTGTACAGCAGAAGTGGCCCTGTTGAAACAAGGATAACTCAGCCAGAGGCAGGTTTAACAGACCAGCCTTCCCTTGGGACTGAAATGGTTGGGAGCCTTGGGGTAGGGAAATCTAGAAAACTGATTTGGCAGATTCCCTGTATATTTAACAATAAGTTGTACTGGGGCACTTGGGGATGGGTAATAATTTTCTCATCAGCTTGCTCTTGTACCTTTGTCCCTCTTGATATGCCATTGCTACATGGTAGGGCTGCAGCACTCAAAAACTCAGTTTGTTGATGAAATGCTGCATTTTTTTCTGGAGATATTAAAGAATAGTCATGGGTGATTTTGTTTGCCCAGCTTAAAGCATGCATTACTGCATGCTTTTCAGAAAACATGGTCTGCATTTAAAATCCTTCCCATTTTTCAAAAGGGACTAACAATTTTATATGTCTAATTTAGGCCAGCAAGCTTAAGATAGAAAGCACTAGAAAAACGCCAACACTTTCAATGTTGTCTGCCACAGGGCAGGATACAGTAGGGTTTATATGCTATGGCAGATGCAGCAGAATTAGTTTTTTATAGTGTTAAACCATGGCTCTTTTCAGTGAAGTTATTCTGTATGTTTCCTTCTACTTGCCTCCAACAAAAACACTGTAAAGTGTGGGCTGTGAGGGCAGGGAATACTAAGAATGCTATGAATGCTTTTTTTTCACTGCTTGAAAGAGAATTGGCTGGAAAACTTAAGCCACAGGATGGTTTCTTGCTGAATGTTGGTTCAAGTGATGTAAGTTTAGTATTTGGGGAACACATCTTTGGAATACTTTTGTGAGGTAAAGGATGATGGCAGAGACCATTGCAAGTTCAAATCCAGAGGGGCTGTGAAAAAAAATTTAAATCCAGAAGTTATCTTTGAAGTCAAACATGTGACAGAGAAATACCACAGATTAATCATGTACTGAAAAATAAGTATTTTGCCTGTGAATTTGAAACATAAGATGACCCAAAATATAAACAGACTGGTTTAAAATAATGCCTAAAATAATATTAACTTTCCAAAACTAGGAATTTTTTTCTAACTTCTACTCTGTTTTGGTCTTGTTTTCTAATTCCTCCTGGAAGCAGAGTATTTCATTGGTCTGCTCAACACTTAAGGAGATGCATTGCATACATCAAGAAATTATCTTAAAATGGTTGCCCACTAGTCCCCATCCTCAGTTCCTTGCATCCCTTTCCTCACATTGCTTCTATTTCATCTCCTGTTACTGTCTTCACACAGTAGCATGTAGTTTTTGTGTTCCCATCCCTGAGTCCTTTCTCTCCCATCTTGCATTGCTCAGTTGTTGATGCTCCTGCCCAGCTGACCATTCAGTGGAAATATGAAGTGAAAGGTAAATCTTCTTTCTTAAGGCTCTTTTCAGCTTAATTCACAGCATTTTCCCCCTCATCTTCACTAGGTTTAGGATGAGAAGCCTATTGTATTTTGCTTCCTCCAGCTGGGGAAGGAAGCAGAAACCTCACAGAAAAGAAAGGTGCAGGTGGAAATCAGTCCAGTTCCAGCTGCACTGATTCCCAGTAGGTTACTGGAGGACTTCTGACTATGCTGAAATAATGCAAAGTCACAATTTTCTCGTGAGGTTTATAGCCATGTACAAAATAATAGGCTTTATATGAATACAGTGAATAATATATTTTTTAATCCTACCATAAGAGGAAAATACCAGTGGCCAATAAATACTGGGATGCTGAATAAATGATATCCTTCATATTCAAGTACAGATTTGAAGTACTGGTAAAAAGGATTTTGAATGAGAAAAATTAAAAGTGTATGGCAATATGAGTTTTAATTCACTCAGGAACTATCCATGTTCTTTCAAAATCAGTGGGAGTCCCCTACTTATTTTGTATCATTTATTATTGCTGTCTTTTATCATAGGTATTGCCTTTTTTGACTAAGGAAAACCATCTTCTAAGATCATATGTCTAACTTCTTAAACACTGAGAGGTATGAGACGGGTAGAAAAAAAGGAGCTACTGTAGGCAGTCATATGTTTTCAGAAGCAAATTAATTTCTCATTAGGTGACAGGCCAGCCTGATATCATGATCTCCCACTGCCCAAGCCCTGGATATTCTTCTATATTTCATTGTTCCATAAGCTTTCATGGAGGAGTGGCATTGAAAGGTTCCTAGTTGTCAGAACCCAAAAAATTCCTCTAGATGCCCTAGAGAGCTTGAGCCCTTTGCCCAGGGGGCTCAAAGGCCTTAGCACAAAGCCCAAGACCCCTGTGCCTTTAATTTAGCCCTTAGAAAAAACAATTACCAACCTTACATGAAGATCTGCAAACCAAAAGTCTAAGTAGAATAATAATTACTTTATCACGAAGTAAAAAATAAATTTTTTAAAGTTTTCAGAATAAGAGTTCAAGAAGCAAAATAAAAAAAATCAAAGTGTGTCAACCTTTCTTATTCTTCTTCTTAGCCTCCATCCTCTGCAGTGATGTTAGCACTTTTAGATTAGCTTAGAGTAGAAACTCATTGTCTAACATAAGTGAAAAGTATTGAAAAGTAATTGTTAATATTGTACACGTAGTTTTTAATATAAAAAGATAACACTGCCCCTGGGGCGGCCAGAGTACCTCTGTCTGTCCTGCTGAGCAGACCTCAGCACGCCAAGGAAAAGATTTTTATAGATAAGAAACAATAAACAACCTACAGACTGAAAACTGAAAAGTTCTGACTCCTTCTTCGACCGCCAAGCTGAGAAAAGAGACTTTCTAACATATCTCAGAGTCCCTCTGACCAGGTAAAGCCCCAAGACCTGGTGAAATTCAGTTAAAAAAAGCATGAATGTGAATCAATTTGCACTCATGTGATCTTTCTTAAGAGAACAAGTCCAATGTTGAGCTGTGAAGGACAAACTGTTTAACTATAGTCTTGTCTTCAGGTTTAGAAAGGCTAGACTGATTTTTGTTAGGTACTCACAAAGATGAACATCAATACTACTGGGAAGGAGACCTTTAAAAGTGATGGTCTCTCCCATTTTAGATGAAACACAAACAGCACTGTCCAGAGATAGCATAACACAATTGTCTGTTTTCACTGCCCTTTCTCCTTAAGGTTTGTGTGGAAATGAGGAGTTTGCAATGTTTTATTTATCCACTTGTTCCTTCTTAGTCTCAAGTACTTCCACAAGAGTTGCAACATGCTAGTTTAGGTCTCCATCTTTCAAATTTTTACATACCTCTAAAATTTAGTACCTACGGATAACCGCAGTGAGATAAAGTAGTTCAGTGTGTAGAAATCTGGAAGACATACATGTACATTTTTTGTGAAGCCTAATGTTGCTAACTTTTCTGAATACAACAGTTCTGCATGCCAGAAAGGTTTGTTGGCTCGAGTTTTTTTAATATATATACATACAATGGAACAGACAGATACACTAAAGCCTTCAGTTGGGGTTCAGTGTATTGCAGTGGTTTTGTGGTTGTTTTTCTCACACAGACTTAATGATAGCTTGAAAGCACATTGCTATAAAAATGTCACTGAATTGTTTGCACTTATCATAGTCATTTGCTGGAAATAGTTTTTCACAGTTTCTTGCCAGAGATTAGGATCATAAGAGGAAAGGAGAATTATTACTGTGCTTGTCAAATTTGCACGGAAATGCATTTACTGATACAACAGTGAATCACCTTTTAAGCATGGCACAAGTGTTAAAACTAAAACTCAAGGAAAGCAGCATCCTAAATGTGAGCATGTATGGGACTGCAAAAATCCTTAACAAAGGACCAATCCTGGCTTGCAGGACTCTTAAGTCACCTTATGAGTAGGTCAGACTGAGAGCTCACATCTTCCAGAAGGACAGACTCACTCTTTCCTCACTTGATCTACCCCAATGTGTCTTCCCCCTCTCACTGGGTCTTGGCATTTTTTTATGGTGAACCAGTTCATCTCTCAAACCCAGCCAAGGTTTTACAAGGCTAGGACAAACAGTTATTTAACCCAAAGTGACCAAACTTAATTTGACTATCAGACTATTAACTGCTACTGAACCCTGAGGTACCATTTTAGTCACTTCTCACTCAGAATGATCTGGAAAGCTCCAGTCTACCAGACTGGAGCATTTAAAAAATGTCTTACTGTGCTTTCAGTGCCTAAAAACTTTCAGTATAAAGGACAGGAACCCCTTTGAGAATTTAAATTACTGGAACCGAACTTAATTATCACTAAGAAGTTGGAAATTCAGCTTTGATGTACCCTTGAGGCCTGGATGTGAACCAGTCATATATAAACTTTGTTTTGTTGAGAATATGGGATTATCATATTAGTCATCAAGGCTAAGATCATGGGGAGAGTGAGGAGCTAAACTGGCTCATTCCCAGTGTGTGCTGTTTTTTCTCCCTGTGGCAAGGAGGACCCTGTGTTTGGCTAACCACAGGCATGTGAACCATGAGTAGTGTGTGCAGGTGGACAGGTCACTGTGTAGGAGGGAAGACTATGCACTGCAGTGACTCTGATTCAAAGTCCCCCACAGCAGGTTGACAGATCACCTCTCTCATACAAGTCAGGAGGTCACACAATGAGCTGGCTCACGTGGAGCTGCCATCCCACTTAAAATGGAGCCAGCACAAAACCAGGCTAACATTTTCAATCTAGATCAGTACATTAGCCTGTTTCACTACCCCTCCTCATTCCTTCCTTTACCTGGGAGAGGCTTTTATGGGGCTTTCCCCCCTGCAGAATGTTTCTGCTTCTTCCCTGGCATCAGTGTGACAGTGGAGTGATTCAGATGAGCTCACAGATACAGAAAGGAGCTGACCTGCCCTCTGAGGCAGCTTCTCATGGTCTGTGCAACCAGAAATCAAGCTCAGCACCAGGACTGGGGGACTGATAAGTCATGAGGAATGCCTCCACTTCAGTAAAGGCAGGGACCCCAGAGGGTACAGGAGAATGTCTCCTGGAGGGGGCCAAAGAATCATGTGGGTGTGCTGAGGCTCCCCATCCAGCTCCTGGTGAGCCACTCTGGCTGGAAGGAGTTGGCTCCTTATGTGGGGGCTCTTTTCTGTGTCACATCTCAGCTGATGAACCCTTGCTTGCTAAGGTAACGCTGCGTGCTCCTGACATTCCAGTTCAGCATGGAAGCATGAGACAATAGGAAAAAGAAAGAAACCACATGTCCCAGTTTTATGGTCTGATAAGGATTGAAGGAGGGAGATTGCTCCCAATCCTAGGCAGGCCTCCCAGTTTTGTGTCACCACATTATCCAGAGCCCAAAGATAAGGTTACTGTCAGCTGTCCTTGCAGCATGGTTAACATCACCCTTGTGACTGCAGTGCATTTAAAGGAGCCTGGGGAAAACAGGTGGTGACATTCATAGGGATGGTTACAATTACAATCTGTGAGGAGCTGCACTCACACCTTTTTAATAGGTCTTTGTTACAATAGCATTTTCTAAAACAAACTCACCAGAGTCCTAACTTGAGCTGTTGTTAACCCAAATCATTTGGGTCACATTTTGGGGACCAAAGTTAGCGTTCAGGGAACTGGAGAACTGACATTAACTCCAGTGTTCACTGGTGCAGGTGATTATTGCGTCAGCCAGTGACAATGTGTCAGTGCCACGCCATGTTGGTGCTTGGTGACATTTTCATTTTACAACAGGATCTTCAAAAGTGTGAATTGGCTTGCTATAGGACATTTCTGGGATGGAAAAAACATTTTTTATTGCAAGTTCTTGCTTTAGTTTCCTTTCTTTGTGGCGGCTGCTGGACAGATCTGTGCTCACAAATGGGGTCCTTGCAAATCCCCAGCAGACCATGGCCAGGAGTGCCCAGCTGATGTGGAGCTGCCCCAGGTGCTGCTTTCTCCTGCTGAGGAAAGAAGCACCTCACATTTGACTCTTTCTGAAGGCAGCATCTCCTTGTCTTTGGCACAAGACTGGGCACAAGTGTGTCTCATAAATCAGTCTTTCTTGGAATTGGTTTCATGGCAGGCTTTGTACCTTTTGGTGTGTGCTTAGTTTGTAGTTCTACTTCTGTTGACCTGTCATTCAATGTCAGCTAAATTAGACAAAAGCAAACTTTAACATCAAGGTAGAATTATGTGGCTATGTTTGATGCCAGAAATTTAAAGTTAGTTTTTGTGTCAGCCATGGACGTTGGGCACACAGGAATGGGCATTTAATAAGGTGGTAATGAACATCACAGAAAACTTTTTCTGAATAGACAAATCATGAAAACACAAAAGAAAGTTGCAAAAGTGTCCGAGCCAACCATTCCCTGAAATGAAAGTATGACATTATCTCAGTAAGTAATGCTGAACTAAAGCAAAATGTCTACAAAAAGGTCCAGCTTTCTGGCTTCTCACAGAAAATTGCCTTGCTGTTTTTGGAGAGGTGTTTGTATCAAGCCTTTCTGATAACAATAACTGCTGCTTGTGCTCTTCTTTGCACAGCACTGTTAATGTACTATGACACAGACACCCTTAATTGTGAGGGGAGTGTGGGGGCCCTGTTTGCACTGCACCCATCAGACTGCTGAGGGGTCCCTGGGGTCGTGCAGGTGAAGATTTCCTTGTAGCACTACTCCCTTAACTGGACTGATGCTCTGAGCCCTAGGGAGCATACAAAACATTCAGCCACTGTTACCATATTTTGGTTAGGTTGCTATTTCATGATTTAAGACGATGGTTTTCTGCTTCCTGTGTCAGTGCTCAGTAAAGCCATGACTACACAGCAAGTTGTTGGACCAGAGAGCTGCTCCAGCAGAAAACTCATCTTTTGCTGCTTTTTTTGCCGCTGGGTGAATTTACAGCGTCATTTCCTTTATCATGCAGTCACGTAATTTTTAGCATTGCGATGAGGAGGAGACTGGGATCATGAAGACAGAAATGATGGGAAGGTGTGACCGTCCCTTTAGGAAGCAGTTGCACTAAAAATGGATTAAACAAATCAGGAAAACATCTTAATTTTTTGCTGGCATAAATATTTAGTGACTCTCAGTGGGATATAGACAAACCTGTGCAAAGAGGTACTCTTTCCCATAGCCAAACAGACATGCCTGTATAAACAGCCTCTTGTGAAGAGATTAGCATTTAGTACAGTGATCTCATACTGCTCTGGGAAGGGAAGATAATTGAGAATTACTGCCTCCAAGTATGCAGCTGGAGAGCTGGAGGAACAGAGTGGTCAGAGCACTCAGTGATACATTTCTGGTGAGTGCTTCTTTAGCAGTGCTTGCCTAGTATAAATTTTATAAACTTTCTATGATGGAGAAACTGCATTAGAGAAGTAGAATTGCATAAGAAAGAATGTGTGATTCAGGAATGACAACAACATCTCAGTAGTTTTATGAGGTGGTTCTTTGATGTCTCTTCAGGTGTCAAGGTACTGTACTGGCCAGCTTTACTCACCTATGCACAACTCAATCCCTTCCCTCCTATGATCTGCAGGTAGGCTTAGTCTTTGGCAGTCTTTTGGATATTTGGAGACAAGCACATCTAGAGATTTAGACTGGCAATAGCCAAGCTTTGAAGGCCTGAAAATCTAGACATATTCAGAGGCTGAAATGCTTGTGACTTTTTTTGGTTTTCTTTGTGCTTGTTTGTTTCCTTTCTAGTTGGTTTTTAATGAAAAACCTGGAATGAGAATTTCTGCCATTGAATAGGACTTCAAGGTCTTACACTCTTTGGGAGTAAGCTGTCAGGAAACCAGACTTTCCTGGGCACCTCTGCTATGAGGAAATGCTGAGAGAGTCGGGGTAGTTCAGCTTGGAGAAGAGAAGGCTCTGGGGAAACCCTTCGGCATCCTTCCAGTGCCCAAATGGGGGCCTACAAGAAAGCTGGAGAGGGACTTTTTGCCAGGGCCTGTTGTGAAAGGACAGGGGGAAGTGGCTTCAAACTGAGAGTATGTGTAGATTAGGTATCAGGAAGGAGTTTCCTTACTGTGAGGGTGATGAGACACTGGAACAGGTTGCCCACTAAACTTATAGCTGCCCCATCCGTGCAAGCATTCAAGGCCAGGCTGGATGGAGCCACGAGCAGCCTGGTCTGGTGAAAGGTGTCCCTGCTCATGGCAGGGGGCTTGGAAGTACAAGATCTTTAACATCTCTTCCAAGTCAAACCATCCTGTGGTTCTGTGTTTCTATGATTTTGTTACACCCAAACAGTGTTGAGGCACATAGAATAAAAGTAGCAAGCCTTACACAGAAAGGGAAATTTGTGAATCTTGAATTCTCTTGGCATTTTGTAAATGACTTAACAATGCTTTAATTTCACTTTGTTGGTTTCTTTGTTAGCTGGACTACTAAGCAATAATATTTTCACTTAGCTTTATTTATATTCCAGTTGAAGTGGAGTTCTTTTACCCCTTACTGTTATGTACTGAAATTTGAAGTTTCAGACTTGTGCTTCATGGTATCTGAAGTTACAAGTACGTCTCCCTACCAGGATATTTTCCAGATGAAGTAATTCTTGGCGAGGCTAAAAGGCCCAGAACATAAAAGATGGTATGTTGTTGTATGTTGTATAAAACAAAACCTGTTTCTATACAGTTTTTTTTATTTCGAGTAGTCCATAGCATTAATATGAGAATCTTGACTGAGATCAGCTTTTACTTAGAAATCATTTACCATAGTAAATTATAATATTTATACAGTGAATATTTACAAAAGTTTGGAATTTGTAATATTTGTATTATAAATATAAAGCCAGTGAATGAACAGGAAAAAATAACTTGCAGAAAAAAATAATGATAGATAATTGAGAAAAATTCAGATACCGACAGCTCAGCTTCTTTGGAAATACTTCTAGGTTTTGTACACGGGGATGAAGTTAGCGGAGTGCAAAATACAAGTGGTATTTCTGAGGATTTTTGAATGTGGGAGATGGAAAGAGAATCCTCACTTTTTACATTGTATTTTTCCTTCCAACTTTCTCCACTTTCTAGCCAGAGAAATTTAAGAACAGATTATCTCTGTAAACTGTGGTGATACAGAGCTTTCTGATTAATTATTCCAAATGCAGGCTTTCCTCTGGCACTGCCTCCTCTTCCCTACCCCTGTGCTCCAAATTGCCAGACTCTCTGCTCTGCTGGCCAAATGCCTGTGGTCTCAGTGGGCACAACCTGTTTGACAGTGCAATCCCACGTTGGCACCATGAGGTGTGATGGTGCTCAGCCATGGGCAGAGAAGAGAAAGAAACATCAGGGAGCTGAGGAAGCCTTATGCAAGTGCTGCTGCCAGAGGATTGGTTTGATAGAGGTTTGGCTGCACAGACTGCAGGATCACTAAATTTGGCAGCAAGTCTACTTTTGTCAGCCTTCCATGTTGCTTTAACTCAAGACAGAAAGAGAGACCTAACTCTGGCCAAGTATATGAGAAGGGAAGGTGCCCTGTCCTCTGATTTGTATGGTGAGATTGACCTTCCAAAGCTGCACAAGGTTCACACTGTGTGTTAGAGAGAGAAATGCAAAGAGAAATAATAACAAAGTATATGGGATAAAGAGGTGGCTATGTCACAGCCACATAAAATATGTTCTATAGCATAGAATCGAGAATATATGGTGGTATGAGAGCATGGGGGACAGCATGAGAGTGCAAAGCTTGTAGAGATACTGCTCAGGACTATGCTGCATCCACCATGTGCTGCATGTGTCAAATGTGGTGATTTGGTCTAGCAGTTTATAGTGATACTTTTAATACTTTGATGTGATTCAGAATTTTAAATATTCATTTTCATTCATAGTTCTAGTTCTATCATGGTTAGTAGCTTCTCAGCAAGACAACCCATGGGACTTTCTCTCATTTCAGAGGAACATGAGTCACCTCAGATGATGAGATTACACATGAGCAGGATTTACAGTATTGTACATTGTTTGAATTTGGGTTTGGAAATACTTTAAGAAGAGTTTCCTGGTGATGTATGAAGAATGTACCTAAGTACATAAACATGGACTTTTCCATCTTCACCCTTCTACAGGAAAACAATACAGCCATTTAAACAATGGGAGATTACTGCACTCCTATGGAAGCTCAAATCTTTCACTCAGGCAAGTAGAATAAGTGATATGGCAAAACTTCCTAATGTTGATAACAGCACTCACAATTTTGTCAAGAGAAATCTTTAGAAGAAGGCATATGAATTAAAAATGTTAGCATATCTCATTTGAAATGCCATATTTTATGAGAAAAACTTACTTTCATCTGCAGACACACTGACTGCCTAGAGTATTTGTGTGCTTTAAAGTTCTGCTGGGAAATGAAAAACATTTTCATTCCTAATGTAGATTTTTTCATTCTGAGGGTTCAACAGCTTCTGTCTCCCAGACCACTGTCTTATTTCTGGTGCAGTATTTTAGACAATACAAAGCTATATGCTGCAAAAGTTAGCTGAACACAAATTCTTTAGAAGTGGGTATAAGAGTTAAATGGACGTAAGACTAACTCAGGCCTAGGATAGATTTCCACTTATCCTTCTGAGGAAGTGATAGCTATGTCTCTGGTCATATGTCTCTGGTCATCACAACCCAGATCTTTCAGGGGACATCCTTGCTGCATTTTGCTGGCATGACTTTAGATGTTGCCTGAAGTAGGGAAAACAGACCTGGATGATGATGCTTAGATGGGCCACCTGAGCACAGACACATCCATTTTTGTTGTCCCTGTTACAGGCAAAATATTGTCTGCCAAGGGGACAAGACAGACAGCTGGAGATGGGAGCACCCAACCGTGAATTTGGGTTCACAGGCTTCACTGGCACAGAAAAAAGAAAAAGAGAAAAAAAGAAAAAGAAAAAAAGGGAAAAAAAAAAAGGAAAAGAAAGAAGAGAAAAGGAAAGAAAGGAGAAAAAAAAATTGCATTCCTTCTATTTAAGTCTTTTTATAAATTGTTTTTGCAGGCAGCACAACTGCTTGATCATACGCTTATTCCAGTAAAGCTTTAAACAGCTTTACTAATGCTGGCATTGGTGCTTCTGGCAAACTGGTCAAGAGAGAGAAACAACTTTCTGAAAAAAAAAACCCTGAAGTGATAGTTTTCTTCTGTCTGAATTTCTGGCACCAGCACACTGTAAGGTCAGGCAGGAGCTGGTGCAGCTGTGCTGCACCTCTTGGTGGCACTTCATCATAACCTGTAACATGGAATTGCACCCTTGATTGGCTTTAATTCACTTCATCTTCTGATTTAGGGAGATTAGTTTAAAATGCTCTTTCTAGCGTGTCATTGAAGGTGCTCTTGAAAGCCCTACTTCAGCTGTCTAGGAAGTTATTCCCTCCTTTCTCAACTCCCTCTCCCAACAGGACATGGGTGCCCTCACAGCAGCTGGAACACAATGAAACAGAATAAAAGGTCTGTCAGTTGGGTGGAAACTGTCAAATCTTGGCATAAAACCACATCAGGAGCAGCTTAACTGAGCAGCCAACACCCTTCCAAATGAGCTTTGGCACAAGTGCTCCTACAATAGAAATAACCAGAGCTGAGTTGAAAGCCATGCCACACTCACTTTGTGTGCTCATACTAGGTGAAGATGAAGGGAAAAGGGGGCTGAGTATTCCCCACTGGAGGAAAGGCCAGCTAGCTGATGCTTTTACTCTGTTCTGGCTCTAGTGGTTTTGGAGGATTATTTCATGAAGTATTTGCCCAAGCTTTTCCCTTAATATGGTGATTTTTTGATGTATAGTTCTTTAATTGACCAAAATGTTTTTATTACATGGAGAATCATTATATACAATGAGTCAGATTAGTAGGAGAAAAATCTGAGATGAGTAAGAAATTGGCTAATAGGGATATGACAATTAGTGCTGGAAGCTGAAATGTTGGAACTTACTGGAGAAATTCCTGTTGGTCTTGGGAGCAATTTAGTACAATAGACCTTTGCAATAAAATAACAGTACTAATGAAATATGCTGATGACTCAAAGCTTGGAGTTGTAATGAAGAGAAAGGAGAATTCACATATCCCTTTCCTAAGGGGAAGGAAGGAACTGGATCTTGCAAATCAGATAAATGAAGTGATGTGATATGGGGAGCAAAGTGACTTTTTAAGGAGGTGAGATGGAGAGTTTGGCAGTTTGGGTTAGAAAAGCAAAACCTGAGAGGATTTGATTGTTACCTGTCTGGAAGATAAAAATCAGGGAATGCTTAGTACTGTTTCAGTTATTGGCCTGTCCTACTGTATAAACAGATTCTCTGAAGAGCTGCACATGTAGGCTGGAAATTAGAAAATATTTTGAACCAGCAGAGGACCAAAATTCTGCAACAGCTTCCCAACAAGAGAAGTGGAGATGTTTATCTAGTTCTACCTGTGTGCTTAGATGATTTACGAAAGTTTTGTCTGATATGGATGTTTGTGAGAGGAGAAGATTTGACTTGAGATGCAGAATTCAATATTATTTTTCCTGGCTGAGGATATCTGAAAAAAACCCCACTGTCATTATCGTAAATGCTGTTCATAAGCTATTCAAGCTGCCTACTTCAGAGTGTGATCTTCCCTCTTACTTCTGGTAATTTCATCAGGTTGCTAACAAAGCTGACGTTGATTTATCACCGGTTTTCAAAATTGCTCTGAACTGAGAAAGGTCACACCTCTCCCAGCTGTTGTTGCAGGTTGTCAGCAGAGCTTGTTCAAACATTGTGCCACTGGTATGCATTGAGTTAGAGCTTTGTAAGTGCTCTTTGCAGCTTGGAGAGATGGGCTTGCCCAAATTTGTATCAGTAATCTCATAGTTAGGAGATAAAACATTCCCATTGCAGGGAAGTGTGCCAGGTGTCAGTATTGTGAACTAAGCCCATGTGGCCACCTGGGCTCAGCAGGAGGATGCTGGCACTGTGCCACTTGAGAAGTGCTGACTTCCTGTAGGGTGGCACATCAAAGGTTCATAAATTTCAGGCAGAGGCTTTGGATGGAGCAAAGTACTGTCAATGGCCATGATTAAAGAGAAGAGCCAGCTAAAATAACACATGGATTAGGTCAGAGAGAATTTAGATAGGGCGAACAGCATGTGTGTCTGGGTGATTTCTAGGACTGCTCACCTCAGTCCCAAGTTCCTGTGTCTGTCTACCTGTGAGTGCAATGGCTCAAAGTGAGCATAACAGAACTTTGCTTGTATAGAAGCAAAATCTATTACTCTTAGTTTTGTTCCTGATTTGATTTTTTTAATTTATTGCCATCACAATCTAAGCCCTTTAGCTGGAGCCATATCTGTGGAAACTTTGGTGAGCTACTGTCCCTTACCACACCTCCATTCTATATCTATAGGCCTCTTGTTGTACAGGAAAAAGAAGTCTACAAAGGGCTGAGTTTTTTTCCCAAGGCTTTTCCAGTCTTTTGAGTAGAAGATGTGCTCTGATAGTGTTCTCATCCTAAAGATGATCCTGTTGGCTTTCCATTTTTATCATCATCTCTCGACACCTCATACAGACCAAATCACAAGGATTTTGCTTGGTCCAACATCTGTGCACTCTCACCTGTACCAAACAGTATCTGTATGTGAACACATGCATATGTGCTGACCACAACGTTTCAGTGCAATTTTGTTCAAAGAAGTCTTGTGTGTTAGAATCAAAACATCCCTGGTGATGTATGCAATTCTGCTGCAATTCTTGATGGAGGTGAAGCCTGCTTTTTCCTCCTACCCATCCAGTGCAGTAGGTAAGCTATGAGCAAGGCAGGCTGCTTGAAATGCTGAGTGACAGCCATACAGGGAGGTGGTATGACAGGCTGTTATTTCTCAGAAGTATCTATTCAGTAGAATATGTCACATTTCCAGCCTTTCATCCCATTTTAAAATGGAGAAAAGAACAGAAATACAATTTTTTTTCATAAAATGGATGCTTATGATTCATGCACACCTCTAATTCGTGAGATTTTTCGAAGAACTGTAACATGAAAATTAAAGTATTAGAAAATATTTTGTTGACTGAAGGAAATGGAACATTGTTAACACTTAATGAGCTCTGTTACTGCTGCCTATACAGCTCCATATCTATACTCAGATGAATAGTGCTGTTGGAACTATGCACAGCCATGGACTTAAACCAATCATGAATTAAATGAAATAACTTTCAAATGGTTTAAGTAAATGGAAAGCTATTTTTCCTTTTTAAAAATTGATCTGGACTGTAAATTAATGAACTATCTGTAAATTATGTGTTTCCAATATAAAATTGCTCATAGAATGAAAAGGTGACCACACTGAGAATTTTGTGAATGTTTTGTAAAACCTATATTAAGGATTATTTGAGAGGTGGGATGGTGTTTAAAAACCCACTAATTTTCTGTTCAAGCCGCCTGACTGAACACTGATGGTTCAGTTCTCCATGTATTTCTGGTTTCCTGCAGTACTGGGCAAGACCTCACTCTGACTTTGCTACTTATGCTCAACATCATTCTAATTCTGGGTTTCTCTAGATGTACTGTTCCCTACATGCCTGGGAATTTTGTCAGGGGAACTGTTGAGGATTTTTCTATGATTCTTTCAAGTGTCTTACATCCCAATCTGAACTGCTGTGCAATTGTGTAGCACCAGATTCAGGTAAATCCAGTGTTTTATATGAGCTTTGGTCTCACTGCCATATTTGTGGGTAATTGCAAATGAACTCCACAGAACTGCTTGTCTGTCTACTGATGACTTAATATACTGATGACTTTATTCATTTTTTAATTTACCACTCCAAAACTATCTGGGTAGTCCCAAATACACCCAGTGGGCCTAATGCTTACAGGAAGTAATAGCTCTATTGCATCTGCTCTAAGCAAGGACTCTGAACATATACCCAGGAAGTCCTGGCTTGTGCAATAAAGTCCTTCATAGTTGTTCTTGGTACAAGTGCACTTGTTTGGGGTAAAACTCTGGTATGCAATGGAATGTTCATAGAAATTATTAGACTTCTGGGCACACTTCACCTGGTAGTTACTGAAAAAGTTACATTATCAAGGTAAAACCAAATGATGTGTCCAGTCTGTTATGAAAGCAATCCTGAGTCAGGCTTCACGTGAGCTTGCAGCTGCATAATCACCTTTACTATTGCTTCTTTTTCAGGGCTATAAAGGAATTGAGGACTCATTGCCTCATCTGGCATGTTAAGTAAATGAAACAGCAGAAAAGTGTACACAGTAGGAATTACTGAGCTTGGAAGAGTTTAGCTTCAGCATTTTTCAAAGGCATCCCTGACATCACTGCTGCAATGAGGGTCCCTTGTACATGTGCATATGTGATGTAGCAATCCTATTGATTAGTGGGCTATTAGCAAAGAAAAATTTTGTTCCAAATGCTCCCTTGAGCATTGTCTGTTCTAGGAAAGGAAGAAAGAGCCTGGTGAGGCAGACTGAGCTTTGACATGCAACATGAACTACTGTTTTACAGCTACCAGTTTAATAAAGTTGTTCTGAATTTCTCTGATTTTCTCTGTAGCCTTTTTAAGTCCTGCTAACTGAAAGTTGGTGATGGCTTCTTAGAATAACTGATGTGATTTGGCTGTAGAAATACCTTTATTTGCTGTGAGAAGGGCAGAGATATTCTGTTGCAACAGAACTGGGTACATCACGACCTGGGTCCTACTCAGCAGCGTTCAGTGCTGCTGGTATGTGGGTGATTCATTAATGCTTAATAAGAAACTATTAAAGACCATGCAGGACAAGAAACAGCCCTAGTTTTACAAAGTAACAATAAGTGTTTTACAAAGTAACAATAAGTGTGAAGTTTATTATGTCACTCGGTGCAGTTGTGTTATTACAAAGAAGGTAAGTTATTACTTAACAGGTATGTTAAGGTGCATTAAGGATGAGGTAGGACATCACAGTCCTTTTGCTGTGCAGGTGCAGATTCTGGAATGAAGGATGCAAAATCTTGCTGTGTTTTGGGTCAGCACAGTGGTGTGCAACCCTTAGGACAGTCCCGCTCAAGCTTTGATTATACATTTCTCCTTAGATTTCTTGTTATTCACCTGAGTGATCAGCATTCATTTCCTTAAAGTTGCTTAAAACACAACTTCAATTTTTTCCTGTTGTCTGTATTTAGTGCCATTGTTCAGTTCCCATTAAATCTGCAGAGGGTACACAGCTGCAGCTGCTCAGAGCACACGGTGCTGACTTTACTGCAGGCAGCACAGGGAGCAGTGCATTAATAGATCTTTTGGCACCTATCCTGTCCAGTCGCTGTTGTGCTGTGGGAAATGAAACAGACTGGTTTTCCTCAAAAAAGGATTAATTTCCCTTGTACACAGCATGGCATCTGAAGGGCTTTTTCATAGTACACAAAACAAAACTAACTTTGGTCTTATTTATAGAAGAGCCACACATTTACTTCATAGCTGTATGATAACAGCACCTGGATGATGGTCAACAAAATCAATGCCACAGCATAGTAAAAGATGCAACATTTCAGAAACAAAACCTAGCTGCTGTAGTAGAGCTGTATGGGAGGGGAAAGTAATTTCATTTTAAACTAAAATCCATTTCACACACTTTCACCTACTCTCTCATACCCATGTGTGTACATAAAACCACCAAGACCATATCTCAAAGTGGTCCAGCATTCAATCATATATGACAAAAATTGCAAATGTCAAGGGATGCAGGTGAGTAATAGTAATGGTGGTGTATATCTGGTTACAGTGGGATTAGGAGCAAGACTTGGGGGAGCTGGTAGCATTGGCCAGGCTGTGGCTATGTGTGTTGGGACATGCAGTGGCTCCCAGATCATCTTTGTTGCACAAGAAGGAATGAGAAATATTCTTAATTTAAACAAAAGGAGGAAAATAAGAGGTTCCTTTATTTGCATTCACCTGGCCTTATGTTTCCTCAGATTTGCTTGCAGAGCCAGGTAAATCAATCCCCAGGGATTGAGTTATCTTGAATCATTTGGGCAGGAGCTGGGAAGTCCTTGGCTGAGAAAGAGAGCCTGCAGGTCTGAAGGGGTTTCACCTCCTGCAGAGGGGGTGTGAAGGACTTGGGAGGCATGAATTCCTCCTCCAGGGCAGCCCAAGCTGCAGAGTCCGCCAGAAAATTGCTCACTGCCTTATGTGTCATCTCGGCTTGATCTGTTGTTGCTAGAGTATCTTGATTTAGGAGGGTTGCTTTGACACATCTGGTGCAAACATATTAACCTCTAAATTCTAGAAATGGTCATATCCATCCAGAAACTGGGTGCAGTTTCTGCATAGGTCAGGCCTCAAGCAGTATCTTCCAAATATAATTTGAAGCACTTGTGTGTCTGTGGATTTTATCAGTATTTTCAGTAAGTTTATTTCCAAGGATTGAGTGCACAGTGTTTTTGTGCACTCAATGGAAGTGTCAGACTGATACAGTAACTGAAACATTTAGAAAGCAAAGAACTGTTTTAATTTACTAGTAATAAAACCATTTCTTGAATAGAATCATGTCCTCAGTGGAAGTGCAGGTGCTGGTTGCCATAACCCCTTTCTCTTGAGCATCCTCTCCTCCTTACATGTCCTCTGTTCCTGCATCCTCTGATAAATTCATTCATTGGATCTGTGAGTGGAAGTTTTCCTCGGGGGGCCAGTTGCCTCAGTGAGCCCACCGAAGAGGTTGTCAGGAATCATATTTGGGTTTCTTGGGGAAAAAAATTGCTGAGGCTGCTCCTGGACTAGTGCACAGCTGTTTTTACTAGTGTTCACCTTTTTTTTGTTTTGGAAGAGCAATGTACATCAAAAAGAGTGTTTAACATTCAACTTTTGTACAAAATCTTTAACAGCTATGGTGACAGTCCTGTCTTTTCAGAAATCTACTGTGCATCCTTTCGCTCTGTGCAGGGTGTTTCATTTCCATGCACTGAGCACTGCACATGGATGTCATTGGGGCTCCACCTGTCCCCAGTTTATGCTCTGTGCACCCCTGCTCGTCTAGGTCATAGCTTCTGAGCAGGCAGAAGAGCAGCATTACTTGCAAGGGCTGAAATGTTTTGCTCTCTGTGTTGACATTGGCTAAGTACATGCCAAGGTGGGAGTCCTTTGGAAACACTGTCAGAATCTGTGTGTCCCCTGACTGTTTCTAGTGGGCTTAAATCTTCCTGACTTCTGAATAAGAGTTTCCATGGAAAGTTAACTGGGATCTTCTTGATAGGCTTGGCTTGTATAACTTCAGCATGTTAGCTTGCATTTCTGAAACAAACAAATACGGTATGTAGAGGCCAAATTAACTAACACAAATCTCATCTTGAAAAATCTGCTATATTGCCAACACCTTTTTATGAAAAACCCATTATGTATTCAGGTTTTCAAGACTGTCCTGTATTAGAAATCCTCCCCTACTTCCATTACATTTCCATGTGTGTGCAATCTGTGTGAATTTAGAACGCCTTACAGGAGAGCTGATGGAAGGAGAAAGCCACATGATGAACTTCTGGACGAAAAGCACAGCTCTGGATGCATTCTGTCACTGTGCTTGTGTGTCCAAATTAGACTTCCCTGCTTAACTGTTCTGTGTTTTGTGCTCTCCGCTAATGATTTCATAGTAATTATGTCTTGCTTACTTTGAACTCTAAAGTATTTCCTTGCTCCCATTTCATCCACAGGCCTAGCACAGTGGCTGAAACATGCTATGCTGTCAGGCACATTCAGCCAGCCTCATCTGTGAGTTTTATGCAAAGAGAATTTGAAAGATGCTCTCCTTACAGTGGCTATGCAATCCCAGAAGATGGAAGGGCAGGAAAACATGACATGAGAAATAAAAAGCCTTTTCAGATCCCATGTTTAATTTGGGAGCTGGCAATCAGTGAAAGCACCCTTTAGCTTGAAAACTGTAAAAATGTGCAAAGATAATTAGTAAAAACCAAAGAATATGGGACCCCTGAATATCATTTTAATTAAAATAATTTTTCAGAGGAGAACAGCATTTTAAATGCCTACTATCTTAGCAGCCCTGAGAGGAATATTAGTAGCAATATGATCTAGAAGCTGACAGTCACTTTTGGAGAAAGAACAGCTCAAATTGGTGGGCACAGTCAGATATGCCCTTTCCAGATCCATGTGGAGCTGTAACAAACTTACTGCTCTACTCCCAGAAGCTACTGATTTCTCAGCTGGGTAATTGAAGACGTGAGCACTTACACTTGGCTGTCATAAACCAGGTTTGCTTAAATCCCCCAGCTGGGGGGGTGCTGATTGCTGACGAGATGAGGTAGCTAACAGCTGTGACCAGTAGCTTTTAAACAGCTCTCACTTGATTGCTTATAATTACCTGATTATAATTTGAATAAATTAAAAATACTCTTCTGCTTAAACTGTCATTAACGCATGGTGGAGCTGGGACTGCTGCCTTCAAGATCAACTTTTCTAAATAAAAACAATTTAAAAAAAAATCACATTTCTTTTGCTCTCAAGCACTGTGAAATCTGTTTCCATAAAATGCAATATGGTGTGTTAAGTCAGAGCAAAAAGAGCTAAAGCCTGGGAAATACTGGCATCCAGAACCAACATCCAAGGGCAGCTAGGAGCTTTCATTTGTTTCATCAGAAGTTGGCAAGTCTATTAAAAAAAAATATTTTTCTTTGTTATTTGTGATTCTAGGGGCCCCCTTGAGTACTCTGGACTTTTTCTTCATTTTTCCTGTCAGTCATCAAGGCTGTGACAGCCTTACAAGTCTTTGCTGACTGACTGGTTGCTGAGGGTGTTTTCTTCCTCCTTTCCCAGGGCCCCTGGCTCAGGAGTCCCCACCTTTGCAGTGTCAGTGTTAGTAGGAAACCTAAACTTAAACAAGGTCAGGTTTGTCATGTCCTTGTCCAAAGGCAACCTGACAGCTCGAAGGCTTCTCTGCTTGTTTCCTATAAACTGACCTGCCCTAAAACCTAGATATTTGGGTTACATCACCACTGGTAAAATAAATCCATGCCTGTTTATCCAATACAATCTTGTTATACTTTAATAATAATCTCTGCTTTCCCAGTGTCCTCGAGTTTGTTGATACCATGGAAAGTCACTGATAAGATGTGACGAGGTGGTAAGAATTCCACTGTGAGAAAAACCACATAAACAAATAAATCTGTCATTTGTGTATGAACACACATGGACTTCACATCCATTGAGTTTTGTTAGCTGGAGGCTTGGGTTGTGCAGTTATCCTCCTCAAGGAACCTTTGTGTCATTGTTTAAATACGATATAAGTACGTATATATTTGTGTGTATAAACCCAGCCTTTTGACCTGGAGCATGCTTTGAGGTGACAACAGCTATGAAGGTTTAAAAACCACATAAGCTGCAGCATTCAGCTCTTTCATAATTGTGAATTCAAGTCACATCTCAGAAATGCTGTTAAGTCATGGTTGCTGAGAAGTCTTGGATAAATCACTGCTGTCAGCAGCTGAGCAGTCCAGGTTGCAGAGGTTGTCTGTTTCTGCTGCCTCTGTGGAGGCAGCCCAGAGTGAGAAAAAGCAGCTGTGAACCTCAGTGGCTTTCTCTGGAACTAGACAAAGCCTAAGATGGGAGGAGGTTACACCACACTAAGAAAGATTGGGGGTGTAAGGGGAGCAGTGGTACCTGAAATACAAGAACTCCTTTAAGTCAGTATCCTGGCTCTCTGATAAAATGAAGAGGGTGGAGATTGCTCCAGAGCTGGGCAAATCCCCTGAACCAAAGGATGCATTCCTGGACTGCATCCCACAATGCATATCTTCAAAGCTGTGCAGTCAAACTGCACGAGTTGAGGGAAAATTGCTATTTACTGGGGATTTACCAAATCTGACATTTCTTAATATGAAAAGCTGATGCCACAGCAAATACAGATCCATGGAAAACTGAGTGAATCATTGCAGCTGTTAATGGGTTTCTGAGGAATCTCCTCTGTGCCTGGTAAGAACTGTTCTTTTATTACTTTGAGACCACTAGAACAGTTTATCTGCCCTGTGGGTGTTATTAGCATATGCCAAGAATATCAAGATAATATCAGGAACACAGAATGAGAAATAATAAATTAGGGACTGAAGTGTAATGGACTCAGGAGAGCATGTGGACTAGTGACTGAACAAAATGGGAAACCAAACATTACTGGGGGGTTTCTTTTTTCTTTCAACTATGCACATTTAACTTCCCTGTGCATGAGTCTATAATGAAAGTACTCACGTTTACTTATCAAACCTTTGTCAGTGAAAGGCTTTATGATATTACACTTTAAAATACTGAAGATGTGCAAGGTTTATCATTGTATCTTAGCCACAAATATCCCCCCCCAAAAAAACAAGTTAGTGTGGATTGACCCTGTTCCTTGATTGAAGCAGTCCTTTATTTTCTTAACATGTTGCCCTTTCCTTCAGAAAGGCTTTTCATTACCAAAAGAGTGCTTTTGTGAAATGAATATTTATGAATGAGTGTCTTGATTTATATTATTCCATTTCATCAGTCTCATAGTAAAATGACCATGTCCTTATAGCTTGAGTCTCTGTCATTCACTTGAACTGCAGGATTTTTGCACCAGGGAGTATCCCTTACTCTGTGTACACTAAATATCTTTCTTGAGCTCTTCCTGTGTTGCTTCAGTATAGTAACCACATGGAGGATCACAGAGAAGGGATTATAGGAAAGGACTCAAGTATATAAAGCCTGCATTACTGCTAAATTATTTGGGCTATTTTTATAGGTAAATTATGGGGTGTGCAGCCAAGTTTGTTGATAATAGTTCAAACAAGAACAAAAAGTGAGTGTGACCACAGTTTTGGCTGCAATGGATTGAGACACATTAGTTTATTTTATTATATAGCCCAAAAAATCTGTAAAGAGCAGTTAAGAAAACAAAGTAATTTTAATATGTAGATATGAGAAAAAAAGATTAGTCTCGTCACATTTGAAAGACATGGTTAAAAGTGACAATGGAAACACTGAGTGAAAGTATTAGCCACTGACATAGGCTGGCATGGTTGTAACTAGCATTTAAAAGTTTTTCAGTTTTGCAATTAGCTGTGAAGAAACACAGTGAAGGGAAGGAAATCATATCTGCACCTTATTCTCTAGGTGGATATCTGGATTTTCTTTCCATGCATGAAGTTGTTGAGAACAGAGGTTTCATAATTTCTGTGTTTTCTTATTCAAAGTTTGTGATATAATAACTGTGTAGTATCATAGAGAACATAAAAAGATATTAAAGATTGCATAAAACTTAATATTCCTTAAGTAGTTCAGAAATGCAAAACCTAAGCTGTATGTTTTCTGTTGAGTTTTTGAAGCCACCACAAAAAGAATTAAATATAATGATGCTATCCCATGGAAAATGTGTGTTCAAACTCCATTTTTACCACCATACTGATATAAAAATAACTCAGTATTTCAATAATAGGCCATGACAATATGAACTGTTGGCACAGGGGTCAGGTAAAGTTTTTGAACAGAATTTAGGAGGCCAACTGACTTCACTTGTTTAAAAGCTGAGTATTGATTTGCACTTACTCTGTGTCACAAGAACACATCAGATGTCTTAACTTATTAATCAGCTGAAAAATCAAAACATATCTTTATTGTATAGATATGCCTTTTAAATACCTTTTTCTGTTGTCACCTGACATTATAAGAGTGTTGCTATTTCTATCCTGATTTTTTGGGATTTTCTCTTTACACCAACGTAATAGAGACCAGTTGAGTACCTATGGATGGATACCTGATAGAAGTGAAGAATATTTTTTTAATAACATATTGTCTTTACAATTCTGATTTTTTTGCCAGTCTTTTTATTTAAAAGTCAGAAATTCAAAGCCTTTGGTAAGAGACATACTGTTAGCCAAATTGAGTAAGATTGGCTGAAGTTAAAATGTCTCCATGGCTGTAGTTTCTCCTGTTTCCTTACAGTGTCCACCTGCTGTTGAAAGCCAGAGCTTCTAGTTTCTGAGTGATATTTTTGCTCTTCACTTCTCCACTGTGGCAGTTTGGAAATATAATTTAATGTAATGAGTCAGAGGCTCAGTTTCATCACATGAAGATCAGGTGAAAACAGCCATCAATTATGCCTGGGAATTGTGTCCCACTCATCTCTTCAACTCCTTGGCTTGTTTCCTCATTTCATGCAGGGTTTACACCAGATATCTGGAAGCAACGTTTGGGCACCACTAATGCCCTGGCTGCCTTCAGAATAGGTCTGCTTGGTGCTTACAATTTAAAATACAAGTGCAGATTTAGCCTCTGTTGCATCTCTTTGATGATACCTGCAAGGCAAAGGCTCGAGAGCATTCCAGAGTCACAGACTCCTCCAAAGGATCAGCTTCTGCTTCGGTGGAGCTACTCATCTCTTGTCAGTAGAGAAGTGTGGTCCTGCTCACTCTCAAAGAGAGCATCATGGGGCTTTATGAAGGTGGGCCCAGAGGAGAGGGGGGGTTGATGCAGTGTTGGAGTCAACATGGCTAGAGCAGGAAAGCCGGGGCATTACAGAATGCATCTGGGACCTGCAGGCATCTTGTTTTCATTGCACATTTCAGAAATGCAAATTAATAACTGGTATTTTTTGCATTGCTTAGAAGAGAAATTGCATAACCTTCCTGTGGAATTGTACATCTCCAAGTATGGCCTATGTTACACAAGCTAAATGGCCTCCTTAAGGGCTGTGTCCTTGACAGTGTACTTGCAGTGCTTTTTGTTGATTTATGCTCTTGTGTTTGTCCTATTTTGCAAATGCAAATATTTTCTCAGGTATTTAAAAAGCCACATCCCTGTTTTCTGTAAAATATAGCTATCCCTCACCCATCTAGTTATACAGAGTAACGCCTTTAAAGGAATTAATCTTGAGCAGAGCATCAAATAACAAATAAATCACATATCAAATAATATATACAGCAAAGAACCTCTTAATTGAATAAATGCATCCATAACATTTCTAAGAATCATTGCTGCATCACACACCTCATGATACTCTGCCTTTTCCCTCTCCAGCCTCCCATGAAATTTAGTAATACCAATAGACTTGACATCACAAAGATGAAAATTCTTTGTGTTTGGGAAGTGACACTGACACAATTAATGGACTCTGAGAATGTAATCATGACTCTGTGCAAGTCTGATCTCAAGCCCCAGAACTGTCCTGGTTTCTGGAAGCTGTCTAGCATGGGATGGGTTCCTGAGCAGGGGTGTGCCATAGATTTTCCCTGGCAGGCTGAGTGGTTAGTGCCTACAAGTGCTCTGTTGTCTGGATGCAATAATGAAGGAGGTATTCAAGCCACAAAACAGATTACTGGGGATGCTTTCAATTGCTGCAATTAAGATGAACAGGCCAAATCCATGTACCATTGTATGGAGATGGCTGTCATGTTGCTCTAAAATAATACCTGTACCTTTTAAGTATAAATTATTCTGTGATGTGAATTGCACATGCCAGGTCTTATTTAAAAGGCACAACCTGAAAGCATAGCAGCAGCAAAGAAATGACAATGTCCCTATTCATCTTAGCTTTGATGTTTAAACAACAATTTAAATACCCATTATTGATTTGCTACAGAAACGGGAACATCTAGCAAATGGTTTTATTTCATTTTAGCTGGAAATGCTAATATTTGTCCAGTTGCCTGATTGTTCCATGTGTGCCTAAGTCCATGACAGTGATATGAATAAAATATAATAACAAAGTCATAAAATCAATATAGGCTGATCACATTCTCTTTCTGAGAATACTTGCAAGGAATTAAGGAGCTTAGTAACCAATCACTTCACATTTAAAATTAGTTTTCAAAAATGCAGTTTATATATTTTTTTCTGGAAATAAAAAGAATACATGTTTTGGTTATCTTTCCCTCTGACACCTTTGAATGTAAGTACTGCCTCCACATAGCCTAGAAAGTGGGATGTAGAGATGCTTCTTCCCATGTTGCCTCCAGATGCTGCTGTTCAGCACTTTGGGATAAGACTGGGCTGCTTTGGAGACACAAGCTCAGACTTCCACCCCGTGTGCCATTGTTTCATACAAAGGTCCCTGCTTGGACCTGTGCTGGCTTGGGTGCAAATGCTGCATTGTGTGGCTTTATGTGATGAAGCAGCACTCTCTCTGTCTTACCCTCCACTCACCTCTTCTTCCCCTGGGGCCAGCCTGGCAGAGTAGGATAGGGGCGATTGGGGCTGCACAGGGACACTCCCCATGCACCTTCATCTCCTACCCCTTCCCTGCTCTATGTGCCTCTGTGAACACTGCACCAGTTGGATGCCTGTTCTCCTGGGTGCCCAGTGTCTGGGGTGAGACTGGGTGCAGTAGGTGACAGCAGGTGACATTTTCCCCAGGCCTTGACTTCTATGGATTGAGCCTTGCTCCCTGTGCATGCTGCCACAGGCAAAGAGAAAGTGATGCTGGGGAGGAGGCATTTTCCCCCATCTTAGCCTTTTTCTTGTGCTGTTTTTGCTTTGTATAGGGGGAAGGCAGCTTGTGGCATGCCAGGGGCTGCCAGGACACTTGACCTGCTCTCAATCTGCCAGTCAAAAACCTCTGCTGAGCTCAGTGCTTTGCCAGACATGGTGCTTCAGGCCCCTTGTGTGATTACATGTTTGGAGAGGCCCTGTCACAATGAGGTCCTCGTGCTGATGACACTTCTGGTGTCAGCATGATGCTGACATCCCACTCACTGCCAGGGACTTTCCAGGGGAGCTGAAGAGGAGCAGCAGATTTTGGGGTGGTACAGCCCAGCAGTGCAGCTGGCTCCCTCCTCCCTGCACTGCCTGGGCTTTGCCTGCCACCAGCAGAGAGAAATGCTCATGTTGGTGTGCCGGTATTTCTTTTTTCCCCGGTTTAATGAGGTCGTGACCCCTAATGGAGATGCTGCCCACGTAAAGGGTACTTTCAGCCATGGCATGTGTAGCTTTTGGCACCATGTGGCCAAGTAGGGCTGTGCATATGCACCATCAGACGCATTTACTTTCTCTTGTAATGCTCCATTCGGATTAAAAGAACCCAAGGAGCACTTTGGTAATTCTTAGATAAAAAGCAGACACCTCCAGTTGGTAGCTCACGTCTCTTAATTAACTCTGTGCTCAGAGGTGATAGTTCTAAGAAGGGTCTTGTGGAGGCAGCTAGGGCTGGGTCCTCAGCAGCTCTGTCAGTGCCTGGCACTGTGACCCCGTGCCAGCCAGGCTGATAAACACAGCAGCAGGGGCAACATTGGAAGCACAGATTAGTTCTAATAAAAATGCATCTTTTCTTACTCCTACTCTTTGTGTTCTTTGTACTGTGGTTTTGTCATTATATGGAATAGGATTTTTTGCTTATTGAGTGCTACACTTGCATGTCTATATTCAGTAAAAATAGATGAATTAAGTGGCTGTGACCACAGCTTCTGTGGAGCTGAGACCAACTGCAGCATGGTCAGGAGTCCCTTATATCTGTGGTGAAAGATAAAATTTAGCAAAGCGTTTTACAGCATTAGCGCAAGTCTGCAGTTATAGCAGAGCACTCTGCCAGTCAGACTCTTGAAAAATCAATAGCAAGGTATGCACTCAGTTTTTCTCAGAGAACATTATGATTTTCTTACAGTGACAAAATTAGCATTAAGAGCTGGCTTCATGCAGACATTTACATGCTGGCATGAGTCATGAACTTGAAAAGGAGTCTGCCTAGGCAATTAATTTTCTCTGTGTTACTGCAGATCTTGTCTTTGCTCGTGTATTTAATTCTTTTAAGCCTACATTAAAAAATTATTTTAACCCTAAGATTTTGGGCTGAATTAATTTTAAAAATACTCCTCACCATGACTTCCGATACAGGACATGGTGGAAATTCAGTTTTAAATTCATGAGTCTTGTGTACTTGCCCGGAATTAAGTGGATCGGTCACAGAAGACTGACCCATGTGTGTGACCTTCTGCAAGTTCTTCCCTGCTTTTGTTACCAGCTTTAATATGGGGCTAATTATATTCATTGTAAGAATGTCCCAGGAGTTGAAAGTCTTTGTGAAGAAGCCTGATTTCATGATGGCAGAGATTCCCTGATGTATTGCATGTCTTAAAGCTGGGATCTTCCAGGGCCAGTGGAAATGCCTTGTACATCTGTGTAGAGAGCTGAGTCATTTACCTCATTCTTTTGAAGCTGCGGCAGAGTGGAAAACAAGCACAGGCTCATACCAAAACTACCTTTTATAGCATCCATTTTTTTGCTTCAGACTGATGTCCCTCTGGAAATCTCATCTAGGAACACTCCTTAAAGTGCTGGGAGATGCCCTGAATCTCAGACAGCACTGCAGAGCCTTTTCTCTCCACCATCATTATTGCTTCTCTTGCCAATACTGCCCTGTAGATGAGAAAAGGTTTGAAATACAGGGCAGAGCTAATGAAATCTCGCAGGCACCATCTCATCAGGCAGCATCCAGTTGGTGCTGAAGGTCACATGAACACTGCTGAAAGGCTGATACATTAACATAATTTGTGCACATGAAGCAAGTGAAAAGTTAGTTTGCATCCTTGCAAACCTCTCTAGATTCTCATTTAATTGTGCTGGCACAAAGCTTCTGAAGGCTTTCAGTGGCAGAGTGTTGTTACTGCAGCTGCAAAATGGCAGCAGATTAAAACAAATCCTCTGTGTTGCTGAGAATGTCACTTGATGTACTTACCATGCTGAGCCTCAAGAGTACAATACTGAATTTCTGGGGTATAAAAAGCACAGCATGGTAGATTTATGGATTCTAGTGCAACCTGCAGCACCAATGAACACAAATAAAAACACATTTACAGTAAATATGCCTACATGAGCAAATCCATCCTACAAAAATCCATGCTTTATGTCTTAAGTGTTGCTGGCTTGGAAAAGTACTTATCATTAAACATGTTTTTTTAATGCTTGGATGCATATCTTAATTACATATTTTGGGTACTAAGGATTTATCTCTGGATGAAAAAGAAGTGGGTTTTTTTTTGCTCACTGAACTTTTGAGTAATCAGTTGGTTGGATTCAACTGGTTGTATATAGATACCATATATGGATATAGGTAAATATATTCTAAAATTGCGATTAATATGGTTTACAAGTGTTACTGGAAGAATCAATTTGAAAGAGCTTGAATACCTAATGTGATAAGAAACTGTGATCATTTGCACAATAATGTAAAGTTTTTCTAAAATTCATGCTGTATAACTTTTTTGAACTTGCTTTCCTTCAGGAAGAAAGGTAATTTTTGTCTAATACTACTTTGACAACAAGAAGAAGTATTGAATCCTTTGGATTATCATAGAATTGTAGAATAATTGGAAGAGATGTTTGTTTAAAGGACATCTGGATCCAATCCCCTTCAGTGACCAGATCAGGTTACCAGACTTCCATCCAACCTGACCTTCAATGTTTCCAGGGTTAATACATGGACGAGGTTGCTTCCTGGGCAGCCTGTTCTGGTGTTTCACCACACCCGTTGTAAAAAACTTCTTCTTTATATCTGATCTAAACTGACCCCTCTATATTTTAAAACCATTGTCCCTCATTCTATTGCAACAGGCCTGCTAAAAAGCAGATTTCTCCTGGATTCGTTAGTGCCTAGGCTTTTTTTAAACAAGGAAAGAAAAGTGTTTGTTCTGGGAGAGATATCTGGAAAATAAATAAGAGTCACAAGCACCAAAGTTCAGCACCACTTGTGCTTCCCTGTGGGGTGTGTCCTTGTCCCACCTGCATAGAATTTATGGTAGAACAGAGTAGAGCCCCTCTACTAACAGGAGTTAGCCAGATCCCTGATGTCCCACATGAGCATACCAAGTCATCATAAGCAAATTCACTTTTCAGATTTATATGCTTATGAAGGCATTGCTGCCAGAAACGGCATGTGTGACTTGGGTTGTTAAAAGGACACCATCTTGGGAGCAATATACTCAGAAAAATGCTTGGGAAAAAACTGTCCCAGCCAGTATATGGCTCAAATGCCAAACCATGCAGCAAAACCAAGTTAAATAAACTGCAAAATCTATTTCCACTGCTGATTGATAACTGCTCACTGGGTCTCATGATTTTGTCCTTTTGCTTGGGTTTACTCTTTTCCATTTAAGAATCCCCTTTTTTGAAATTTCTCCTTACTTTAAACCAAACAAGTATGAGAAGCATGGTGTCCCTTTTTTTCCTAGGTGTTGAAAAAAGGCAGACTTGAGGAGTCATCCTGTTCATCTTCTTAAGCAAAAACCAGATTTCTGTCCTTCTCACATGCATAGCATAAGAATATGGTCTCTGTCTTCTCCATATTAGCTCAAATACCTGGTAAGTGATGATCATGCAGGAAAACAGCAGGATGATTAGCTGTTCCCAGTAGTGTATTGTCAGTGGGCTGCCTTCCATGATGAACACTGCTATTCCACCAGATACTCCAGGAAAATACACCTGGGGAAATACACTAGCTTCAGAGGCTTAGTGCTGAATGTGCTTGCAATCTCAAAAGTCCTCTTTTGTCTTGGAAAATAAACCGATAGCATCTTTTCTAAGCCTGGTTCCTGTTTTTCCTTTTTTAGTTTTTTTTACTTCTCTCCAGTGGTAGAGAGAAATAGGTTAGAGCTTTTTGCTCCAAAGCCAAGAGTGAAAGCAGCCATGAATTGAAGGTTGAGAAAATTCCCTCTGATTAAAAGAATGCTTAAATATTCTTTCAGGACAGAGAAATTAATTGTGTTTTGTTAAAACATATTAAACCTGCTGGGAAATTATTCTGATTCCTTGCAACTGTGCTTCTTTCTCAAGATACCATTTTGAGAGGCTCACCCTTTTTCTGAAATATTTTCTAGGCTAGACACTAATTTCTCTGCTGGCTTCTATTTATCTATCTCACTTATTTATTTTCCCTTCCTTTGCTCTGGAGGAAGGGAGTGTCCATTTCAGGTTCTGGTTGCTTTTTCAGTAAACTGTGGATTTGTGCTGTTTGTGCAGCACCTGGCAGAGAGCAGTCTCTGCTCACGCCCAGGACTCCGCTGTCACAGCCGTGCTGAAGGAATCATGCTGCTCTGGGAACATCACTGGTGCATGGAGTGGGGAAGGCTGCTGGCTCCATGTGTTTGCAGGTCCCTCTGGCTTCCAGCCAGCACTGGTGAAGTGGTCCTAATTCACAGCTGTTGTCCATTGCAAGAGGGGAGAAAGGGATGCTGAGAGGGCTGAGCTCCTCTCTCTGGGAGAAGTGGCTGTGGGGAAGCACCATATGTGGATGCTGGCTTTGTGGGGGGAGGCAGCAGCCACACAGACATCTCCCACCCAGTCTGGGCCCAAGGGCCCTCTTACATGAAACAAAATCAGTGTTTGGGAGGCTGCCTTGGTGCATGTGACTGTAGGGTTGGTCTGCGTTGTAAATATTTTTGATAACTTGAACATAAGAAATGGGAAGAGAAGGTTCTTTTTACTGTATTGTATTTTAAGGAAAGTTAGTTGGGTAGTTGCCAATAAAGAAAATTTTGGTTCCAGCCTCAAGGGAAAATTTGCATTGCCCTGCTTCCTTTTCCATATATATATATATATATATATATATATATGTTATACATATGTGAAAAATATTTTGTTTTGTAATAAGACTTTTTTTGTTCAGCACACTTTGATTTATTTTAACAATAGAGTTGCTCTAAGACATGCTATGAAGTTTTGATCATTTTGGATGGCTGTCCTCTTGACTACTGAATGTGTTAAGAATACGTATGACACGTATGACATCAGTTTGGCAAGAAGCGCCAAATTTACTTGAGGAGTGGTTTTGAAATCTCTGAGCTTTCTTGTTTCCATGTAGAGCAGTTTATACTGAAATTCTGCAGCACACCCATCCTGGATACTAGAGGAGAGAGTGTAAAATTTTCAGTCTAATACAGTTTTGTGGAGTAACCTTTGATGTATAACCACACTGAACTGAGAGGACAAAAGCAAAATCTCCTGAATGATGCAGCTGAGATTTGGCTAAGTCTGAGCTGGATCTTAAGTTTTCTTATTCTCAACACCATACTTCTCTTTTTTGCAAGTTATATTAAAAGCCCCTCACCTTCCTGCACTTGCTTTCCCCTCTAAAGGGTATGTGAAGAACTCTGTGTGATGCCAAAAACAATATTAGTTTTTGGAATCAGCTTTCAGGATGCGCTGAAAGCTGTGTAATCAGCACCTTACCTCTCAGAAAGGCTGGGTGCTTTACTCTCCAGCATCTCACAGGCAAGCAGGGCCTGGGAAAGTTGGTTCTTTTGGATACTTGAGAGACCTGAGTAGAGAATTAAATAGTCTGGAACTGTATCAAAAGTTTCTCCACCCTGGGTTCAAAGCTAGGCCCATCTTGACATCAGAGTTTTTCTCCAGGCTACAAAAATATTTGGGGGAAATAAAAAAATGAGTCAAAAGAAACTTTGAAAATATCACAGTAACTAGAAGAATACAGTCGAAAAATGCTAAATAAGGTTATAATTTTTGCTAAAAATGGAGGGAAAAGCAGTAATAACATTGTGAGAAGCACTGGAAAAGAAACATGCACAAGCAGGGGAGTGAGCTGTTGGCAGTACTGCCTTGTCCACAGGCAAGCTATGATCCAGCATAAGGAACTCCAGGTGATCAGAAGCCATGGGCTTTACTTTCAGCTTCAAAACCATGTTCCCTCTACAGACTACAACATTGCTGTTACAAAATGAATGTGCATTCAGAAAGCTACTTAATACATAATGTAATAATGTTTTACCTGCTTTTGGTGATTGAAACAGGAGCTGGACCCTTCCTGAACTGGACCTTCCATAGAGTGATACAATTTCAATTTACTTTAAAGTACTGGGCTGTGAGGCTCTAGCAGTTGCTTCAGATGTTGTTCAGCTTTCCCTGCTGTGGTCATTGCATCTGAGCAGCAAATGGTTGGTGGATGTCAGTACCCACTTCATCGCCTCGCTGCGTGTGAACCAGAGCTCTGACTCACAGAGAAGCGGTTTCTTTTTAGATGGCTTAAATAATATTTGGGTTTTGATGATATTTATGAAGCACCTTGAAGTCCACATAAGATAGGCCATTCAGGACTATGCATGTGTAAGCAACTTGTCTCTCCTTTTCAGCAGCTGCCTAAGCAAGTTTTGTGATTAAACGTTGTGTGTTTTGGGCTGTGGTTCCACAGCGCGAGTGGTTTGGCAGCAGCTCTGGATGAACAAGTTCCTGCCCCTGGCTCTGTGCTTCGGGCAGTGTAACTGCTGTAAAGTGGGATTTTCCCTTTGATGCTGCTGGGAGTGAGACAGTTCTTGGGCAACAAGGAATTCTGGGTCACCAAGCTTATGAATGGCTGAATGCATTTTACAGTGTGATACATTGTAGAATAATTATTAAGTGGTCAAATGGGACTGACATGAGCTCACCTGGTTAGAGCATGGTGCTAATAAGGCCAAGGTTGGGGACTTGATCCTTGTGGGTCCCTTGCAACTGAGAATATTCTGTGACTTGAAAGTAGATTTTTGTTCAGCAAAGACTGCTCCTCCTGTTGCGTGGTGGTTCAGAAAAGGCTGTTCCCCAGGGAATGAGCTGGGGGTTGGTGGGACAAAGAGTGTCAGTGCTGAGAGACTCCAGCTAGAGCCATACCCTGCTCCTGGCCTCCAGAGCTCACACCCAGCCAGGGTTTGTGCACAGCTCCAAGGAGGAAAAGCAATGTGTTGTTACTTACTGATAGTAACAAACTCCTCGGTCTCAGATAAGTAGAACACTTCAGGATAAGCTAGACCTGGAGATTTGGACCAGAGCATCCTGAAGGGAGAAATAGAGCCATTCAGATGATATAATAAGTGGAAATACCAGCACTTATTTCTGCTGAGGTCTCCTCTTTGTAAATGGCTAAGTAAACAACCCAGGGAGCTGCTGGCCAGTTTCTCTCACTTCATTATGTAGCATAGCAAAAAGCAAATAGAGATTCTTCTGTAAATGGTCAGATGGTAACAGGTTAATATACTGTGGGGAATATCTACTATACATATATAGTATGTTGATATACTGTGGGGAATATATATTTTTAGAAAACAGAGAAAACTTTGCAATGCTTGTCCGGTTTTGAAGAAATCACAAGCTTTTTAATAAGGTAGTTGGTATGAAATTAAGGGCTGGTATCATCACAATGAAACTGAGTTTAGGTTTTAATGAACACCTTTAAATATCCTTGTGTCAAGGGTAATTCCATATTTAATTTTGCTTTCATGAATGATCTGGAATTCTAAACTAGTTGATTCTTGTAGTTTGTGGGAAGTTATGGATTTGGAGCACTGAAACTGCCTTGGAGAGTTCTAGCAAAATCTATGACTCCCAAGAGGAAATTCAACATCATAAAGTTATGTCCATGGGAAGAAAAAAAAAAAAAAAAACTCCGAAGACAAATTTCTATCAATCAAAACCCAGAGAAAAAAGGTTATATAGTAACAGTGAGGGAGAGGGTCTGGGTATTAATAGATACCAAATTCAACACACCACATAGTAATTTGTAAGAAGGCCAAGTCTGTTCCAGGCAAGGCTCCTAACATTTCAGCTGCATCTGATCCAGGATTACATCCAGTTCTTCCCTACAGGAAAACTGCACAGTTTAAAGATGAAATGTGTTAAAGCAATGGCAGATTTTAGTTTCAGGTTGTTTACAGTGGGGGTTTCTCAGTGAGTGTATGCCCTGGACATGTATTATTGCAGGTCATGGTAATGATTCTGAGTTCTGTTTATCCTTTGTCTTCCCTTTAAGTCCTCAGAGTGATGGTTTTCTCTGAACAAGACAGTACAAGACTGAACAAGACTGGGAATGGTCAGGAAACACTGGGAAGAACAGAAAGCAAATAACAAGCCACTTCAGTGAACAAGGGACAGGGATAACTTCAATAGTTAGGAAAAATTAGGCTTAGGCCACCTTTCATGAGAAGGCAGGTAGAACTGGAAATACACAGTCTAACAGGAGAGCCATGAGCACTGTTAAATTATTTTAAACCAAAATGTTGGTATTTTTAAAAGTAGTAATAGAAAGAAAATAATTACTGCTGGTGACAAAAGAAATTAGCCAGCAGAGAAAAGGTGAGTCAAACAAAACAATATATTTGGGAAAATATGTAAGACTGGTTTAAAAAAAAAACAAAAAAGGAAGGACTTGCATCTCCCATGGAGTTTGACGTGCTGAAAACCAGCTTAGTTCTTAGAGTGGTTATAAGGAAACTTTATTTTATATGGAAAAGCTGGGCTTCAATGAAACACAATATTACCTCAAAAAGTGCTCATCATACTGAAAAAAACCAACTTTTTGTCAATAGATTCCCTCAAATTAAAAACCAATTACTAAAAGTTGAGTTTTTCTACTGATAATTTACATTATGTGCTGGAACAGAAGCAAATTTTTTTGTTAAGGTAAAGGTTTTTCCAGTCACCTCCCTGTGTGGCTTTGCTTTCCTGAACAAGATGTGGCTTTATAATGGTGCTACACCTTGGTGAAGTGGAGAGCACATCCATGATCAGGCATCCAACAGGGCAGAGTACCTCAAACTCTGAGCTTCCACTGTCCCCTGCTGTAGAGATGCCTGAGGGCAGATAGTGATGTTAAAGCTTCCCAGCAGTGGAGGAAGAGGAAAGAGGGCAACCAGGAGCTCCTTTCTTCCTTGCAGCTCTGAAGTGTGTGGCAGGAGAGCAGTCTCTATCCCCTATGGCTCTTCAAAACTGTTTTCCTTGCAGAAAAGGGAAAATTCTGCAGTTTTCTGCCTTCTCTTTGCCTCACTGCTCTGAGCTTGTGGAGAAAAATATGAAAAATATGTCAGTGGAAAACAAGGAGGTGCACATTGTGCTTCTGATCTGAATCCTTAGCATTTAGACAGCAAAAATAGCTTTAAAGAGCAACAGACACTTGAGTTGAGGTCCGTGTCTTCTGCACACTACCAATTGTCTGACTTGCAAACTCTGCAGTGTGGTGGGTTAAGTAAATGTCCTTTTGCTTGTGGACAACAAGCCCAAATAATCTAAAAGTAGTGTCCAGTTAAAAAATTATCAAATTGGGTTTCTTTCCTAGTCCATGCTCATAAATGGCAGCAGCCAAGGCATGCAGGGGTTTTGCATGTCTGAGCAGCAGTAAATGAGTGGGGCTCTCCAGGAGAGCCTTCTCCAAGCCTCCAAAGTGAGGTGAGGGGAGCAGAGAGGGTGGCAACAGTGGGGGAATATAGGGACTGCTGGCAGCCTCTGCAGAAGAGCAGGGATGAGGCTGTTTCTTTATGTTGATCTTTCAAAGCAGTAAGCATTTCTCAAGAAAGCCTATCTGCTTTTTTTTTTTTTTTTGTTAAATACAGACCTGCCTTTCTCCTTCCTGGTCAGTAAGTGTGCTTGGCTGTGGGCACCAAAGCTGTCTGCAGACTTTGTCCTTTCTAGCAGACTGTCCTTTCCACTCCTCCTGTCCCACTCGTGCCTTCTGTGCCCAGCTCTGTAGCACAGCTTTGAAAGCTCTGCTGCTCCCACTGTGCCTGCTGATCCCAGCATGGAGCTTGTGCTGGGCAAGGAGCAGGGCCTGCCTGCCCTGCTGAAGGAGACAGGTGAGTGTCTGGCTGTGCACACAACTCCGGGGAGATTGAGGTTCTGGACAGAGTGTCTGTCAAATTATGCTATGCTCTGCCTAGGTCTCCCCATCACTGGCTCTCAGAAGAGCCATCCAGCACGGGGTCTTGTTCTCTGAATATGAGTCTGTACATCAAAGGACCGTGTTTCAATGTCATGAATTAATGCAGGCATAGGTGAACTGGGTCCACACCAGTCCTCTGGCTCCAAGTTCAGCAAAGCATCCTTCTTCAAGAGTATTCTTGAGCACCTGCTTTCATTTGTAGATCCGTTTTTACAAAATCCTGGTATCTAGAATGAAAGGCAAATTAGTTCTTATTTATCCTTTTAGGAAAAAAATCATCTTTACTGATATCGCTTGGTCCAAAAGCAATTCACTTTGCAACTGTTCTGTTTTCCCTGCTCCATTTTTCTTTTTGGAGACATTTGGTTTCATGGTTCCTGTTTTCTTTCCTCCCCTCTTCAGGCTCCCCTTTTCAAGCAACTCTTTATAGAGGAGTTCTGCATTTGTAAGCTTTTGGTAGTGTCTGGTCAAGAATGCTAGTGACAGCACTGCATTTTCCTCTGAGGGACTCCACAGATGAGGTGCCAGACTCCTGTGAGGTGTGGGTACATTAACATAAGAACTGGAATCCTGGTGGAGATGAAGAGATGATCCCTAACACCATAATGCTCTTTCCTGTGGGATGCAGGAAGGATGATTAAAGAAAGTGTAGTAGACAGCAGAACAATTAAGAAGTGTAAGACATAAGTTATGTTTTCCCCTTCCTTGTGGTTAGTGATTTAGGGTCTTCTGCACAATAGGCAGTATTGTACACAATAATCTGAGTGATGTTGTTTAATAGCCACTGATGGCTGAGAACATCTTTATTCAGTTTTTAAACTCCTTAACTCATTTTTACTCCTGGTTCTCACTGTTGCTACAGTAAATTCCACAATGAAATTATTTCCTAATGCTGATAAAGGCTTTCCTTTTGTAGAAAAATCAACACATAATGTAATCTCTTTTTGGAGTAGTGTGCCCTAAATGTGGGAAAAGAGAATGTACAGTTGTACCAAATGTTTAATTACTCCAGTTTAAGGATTTAATTACTCCAGTTAAAAGCAACCTGAAATCATCCACTTCTCCCACTTCCTCTGCAACACTACAGCAGTTGAGTGACCTCAGAGGGAATTGATGTGTCAGACAGTTAATCCACCACAAGACTATTAATTTCCTTTCAGAGTGGCAGCCTTGCCACAAACACACTAAACCTGGAGTGGATGGACATGAGAAAAGTAGAGGGATGCAGGACCACTCCTCCAGTGGCAATCCATCCCTGGATGGATCAAACCCTTCATGAGTCTGCACAGAGTCTCAATGTTTGAAAAGTGTGGGGCAGCTGTTTGTTTAACCTACTGCACAGATACCATACCTTTTCAGGGCTTTCTCATTAAGTGAGAAGCTTCTTTGGTTTTTTGCAGTCCATTAAGACAAATTCCACCCTCAGTGACATGTGCACAACAGCCAGCTAAGTTTGAAGGAAACATAGTTCAGTCACCTCCAGGAGAGCAACACTTCAGTCCTATTGTGCTTTACAAGGAGGAGCATTGTTAAGGTAGTTCTCCAGTCTGTTTCCCTGACCTCACTTGGGGAAAATAATCCTACCAGCTATGATAAAAATTGTAGCTCCAAGTTTTCCTTCTCTCTATTATTGCTCTTCAGATCTTAAATTGAGGTCATTACAATTGAGAGTTTCCATTACAACACAAGGTATGAATATACTGCTGTTTTTGTAGTGCACAGTGCTTATCCACATATTGGCAGCACCTTTATGTTCTAGTGCTGGATGGAAGAAGTAAGAATTTACTTGCAGACAAAGTGACAGACACTGTCAAGTTCACTTAGGTATTTGGATTTAACTTCTGAATTAAATCAAGAGAAGAGTGATTAACTTAATTTCTTTTTCTTTGGATATATCTCATATTGTTCAATTACAATAATATCAATTTTGCCATAATGGCATTGCTCATTTAGTAATATTCAACTGAAAATGAATGTGATAGTTAAAACATTAGAAGTTCCTGAGTCAGCTAAAAAAAGCCATGAAGTTCAGACCTTAAAGGATTGGGAGATTCTAACAGAGATATCTAAAAAATTGAGCCTCATTTTTTAAAACTGAGGGAGGGGAATATCTGAGTCTCCCTTCCCTCACTTAAAAAGTCTGCAAGACTTTGTTAAGAAAACAAACAGAAAAGCCTGTGAGAAATACATGAGAGCTCCAAAGGAATGCTATGGTCCAGCTGCAGCTGAGGCTGAGGCACATCAGTGGCTTCAGTTCACTGCAGACACAGCGAGCTCTCCTCCCTTCTGCTGAGAGTTGCCCTGCTCTTGTTTTGGTTGGATTCCCACCAAAACCAGGAGAGTGTAGGTCTGTGTGTCATGCCAGCCCTCAAGCAGCAGAACTGCCACACTCTTTTTAGCCTCCGTCAAGTGGGCACCATGGTTCATGGGCTGGCACCTCCTGCAGCATTTTCTGTGCTGCACCTCTGGCAGGATTACACACTGCAGAGTCCAAAGTGAAACACTCTGCTCCTTGGATGGTACGTTGTTGGTGAATGTGGAGGAATTGATAAAAGGTCATGACAAAGGGTGCAATACTGAAACCTTCCTTTGTGGCTTTCTGTCCAGTTGAAGTACAGTGCCTGAGAGTGGGCTTCTCCATCTGAGACCCTTAGCTGGATCTGAGGTCGTACCAGAGGTAGCAGATCAAACTTTGGTATAGCAGATATCACAACCAGAGGCATGTAGTTTCTTCTGCCTTTGGTTTAGAAGCAATTTTCCATGTGAATCCCATAGTTAAAATTTCCAGGCTCACTGTGGGATTCACCACACTGCTCTAATGCTTTATAAACAATCAAAGGCAAAAAATAACCAAGTTAGATTTAGAAATTTAGAAGTATGGACAGTCTTCGGTACAGACATACTCAAAGCTATGTGAGTAGTTAGCTGCTACCTTGAATTACAGCCATTGCCAGCAGCCTGTGATTAAATAAAGAGGGAGATGTGTATGAATTTGAATGTTTCACAAAGTTTTTGAAGTGAAGTAACACAAAACTGAAAGCATTCATTCACACATCAGCAGGGCAACCACAGCAGTCTAAAAATTATCCCATTTATTGGAATAATCCACATGGTAAACAGACATATGCAAACATTGTCTTCTGGGTCCCTCTAGGCTGATGGAACAGATCACTGCAATCATCTGTTCATCACTGCACTGTGCTGGTGGGTCTCAGAGCTAGCAACAGACCAGGATGTATGCAAGTTGGATGTTTATGGTTCAAGAGAGAAATCAATCAAATCTTCAGTGTGAATCACTTAAGTAAGCCAAGATGCTTTTACTTAAAATTAAATAAGGAGCAGCTTACAGTTTTTTCTCTCTGTGGACCCATGGGATCAGTAATTTCTGTTAGCACACTAATTTACCCAGGATCATGAAAGAACTTCTTGTGCTGGTACAGCTGGGAGCAGACAGTACGGAGGGAGAAGAAGAGTCTGTCATGGGTGATTTTCAGACATGGCTTTGTTGTCTCATATCTTTTGTTGGAGTGTTCTATAGAACAACTCCAGGCCTGAACACCATCATCAGCAAAATTCTGCTGCCTGCCTTCTCATAAGAACCAGCAAAAAGTGACAATCCACCTTTTTTCATCTCAGACAGTGTGCCTGGGTCTCTGTCATGTGAACGTTGCTCTTGTTTTGGAGTCTCTTATGCGTTGTAGCCAGTCTCTCCAGTCCTCAGGGCATTCCTTTCAAGGCTTGTAATTCCATCATGAGGCAGCAGTGAAGCTGTGCTGGCACGGTGACTGATCCGTATCCTTGGCTGTGAGTAGAGCTGAGCCAACAGTAATTGCCTTGACAGCCTTGCTGGGCTGACTGGGTTCCCAGTTTCAGAAGTTTAGTGGTGTCTCAGAGAGGAGCAGTGGGAGCTGCTGGCCATCATGTGTTCATCTCTGAGAACTGCTCCAGCAGGCACTGGAGCCTGCTCCAGAAGGTCCTCAAGCTTGGGCACTGATCACATGAAGGTGTCCATTCTCAGCCAAGAGGCAAGAATTTTGGTCATCCCTGTTATATTGCCATATCTTGGTCTGCTAATGCTACCTTTCCTCACATTATCTGTCACAGCAAGACTTTGCATGTTTGTTAACAATCCTTTGCCTGTATGCTATATCATACTTTAGCAGTAAAAAACCAAACTGCATTGCTTTGCAAATTTCAGTTTAGTACCTGTGGTGGAGGGAGAGATGTTATAGATGAAACCTGGGGGAAGGATGTTTTCCCATCTTGCTTGCAGGCCCATGTGTTACCTAAAAGGGAAGCTACGCATCCTTTGATTGACATTCTGTCTCTGAGTACTTTGGTGTACTTTTGACTCTAATTCTGTGTTTTATGGGTAAACTTTTATGTGATGCTCCATCGAAAGAACAACATTAAACTGAAATCTTAATTTAAGAGATACAGCTTTGGCTATGGAATTTACAAATTCCAACTTATGTAAAGTGGAATTTTACTCCATTATTATTCAGGAATATCACCCTGTTATTACAGAGTAATACTCTAATAAGGCTGCTTTAGATGGCCATAGCAATTCTGAATTGCAATGGAAATAAAACATATCCATTCGATCCCTGTTATTGCATCCACATCAGGACTTCAGCTACATGAGTAACAACTTACACTTCTAAACTGGTTTTGCAATTCAGGTCAAACTTTTGTATGAAACTTGAGTTAAGGCCGACATGTAGGAAAGGGAAGGCATGAGAGCTGCTGGGTGGGAAGGAGAAGGAAATACCTGAAAAACCTTCTTCTTCAGCTGTGCCATCTAGCTGTTTCTAACTCAGATACCAGAGCAGCAGTCTGTGAAACAGAGTGGTAAAAGAAATGAAAGAGTTAAAATGAGTTGGACAGAAGCAGGGACAGTGCAGATCTGTGGAAGGAAAATACTTCCCAAAATGGGTCAAAAATAACAAATACAAAAATGTACTGAATGAACTTTTGTTTTTGCTCAAGATTAACTTAAATTTTTTAGAAGAGAAAAAAACACTTTCTCTAACAACACAAACCCTGTGTATATTTACCTGAGGCTTATAGAAATAGCTCATATGACAAGTCTGGCTCCATAAACTCCGCCTAAGAAGCCTGGATCAGCAAAATTCAATCTGGAAGCTGTCTATAAATTTATTAAAACTGTCTGAGGTTTCTAAGTTAACTATTGAAGTAATCTTCTGTTTGTAAAAAGATGTAAGTTTTATAAGTTAGTACTGAAGTCCATGGAAATCAACTTTCAGCATTCAGTGCTTTACTTAACTTTAGATTTAATTCTTCTGATAAAGAAATGCTAACTCAAGACCAACTACATAAACTGAGGTCTATTTGCAAATGAATTTAATTAATTTTAATATATTTTTGTCTTTTTTACTCACTGGAGATTTTCAGCAGTCTCATGCTTCGAGTAAATCTTCAGGAAGAAGTCAAAGCAAGCAGTCAGCATCTCTCAGGCCAATCTAATAGTGCTTTTCTGCATGTTTTACTGACAGATGAACGGGCAGTCCCATTTATAGAGCATACTACATGTTGACAGAGAGCATTACTTCATTTTGCAGTATTGGCAATTTGAGATCTTAGCAAAACAATGCTGAGGTCGCTCTCATTCTGAATTGCCATCCTTGGAATGTGGCTTGGGTTTTCATTAACTCTCTCACTACAAGGTACTGCAGATGGAGACAGATTTTATAGCGGGGGTTGTAATAAACATCAGAGAGTGGAAAGTTGTAAACAGCCTAAATTCTTTGTCCTGTGTGGATGAATTCCTTTTCTTTAACACTTTGATGCTCTCAGCATCTTGTGGACACTTTTTCTAATTGGAGGTGAATGGATGTATAATGCACACAGACTTTGATACCTCCCAGCTGGTGTGTGGGGAGAAGTGGTCTCCAGCTCCCGCACCCAGTGAATATATACCTCAATATAAACAGTAAAAGTTTGGATAGTCAGCCTGGTGCTTGGCTCACAGCATTCTGGCTCTGCTTAGGAGCACAAATCGTGTACAGGATCACTTCCAAGATTTCTCCTCGACTGTTTAATCAAGGGAACAGGACAAAAAGGGAGAACAAAGAGCACAGCTCTAGCACGGCTCTTTTTCACTGCTGCCTAATTCCTGCTTTTCCCTATGCTGGCTTCATTGAAATCTTCAGTATTATCAAGTTAGTGTAAAACTGCACTGAGTCTTTCCAAGACCTTTTCCATACTTACATTTTTTCGAGTCTTACCAGGACAGTTAAAGCAATACAAGTCATTTGAGAAGAATTTAACTACAAAGGAACTGGGCGTCCTTACTGCCAAAGGAGAGCAGACTGGTGGGAGAATCTTTAGGAACAGCTTCAGTGCTTTCAATTCATAGCTTACCTTTTTACAAAACAATTGCCCGAGAATGGCCAACATTTTTATACAACCCAGCCTTTCCCAAGCTGTTTTGCCCAGGGGGATCTTCCCCTCCCAGATTAGCATAAGTGTCTTTGCTCAGCAGCACTGTGACTATACCACCTCTGGATCCCTAGATCTGGAAGGCTGTGAATTGTGCTTTGCCTTCACCTTCCTCCAACCCCTGCAAAGGGAATAGTCACCGTATGGGGTACCCTGGAATAATTGCACCCAAGCTATGAGGAATTCAGTATACTTCCATCAAGTAAAGGATCCTGCAGATTAAAACAATACAGCTCTGCAATTGGATAAACTGCTTGGATGATGGTGCATGTCTTAGAAGAATGGTGCTTTCATGTTCCTGTTGCTTTTTAAATCACTTTCTCTACCGTGCTTGCACTCAGAGCTCCAGTTTCCAGGTAACAGGGGGAACCAGACGCCCAAGTGCTGGGTGATTTAACCTTTTTTCTGAATTCAGCTGGGAAGCAGTTTGAGCACTAACATATTATAACTCTTCAGTTAAACTCAGCTCTTTTGGAATGTAGACTAATTTGTGAGAGCTACATGCCACATTTACAAGCAGTCACATGTAGTACAACTGTCATGAGTGCTGCAGGGGAGAACACAAGTACAATAAATGCACCTTTTGCTTTATGTTTACTGGGATGTGTTTTCAGCAATGTGCACTGCTAAGTACCGAGTTAGTCCATGGGTCTTGTTGAGTAAGGTATTAATCCATTTTGCCTGGACATATAAGAAAGGCCTTCTTGCAGATCCCTTCCCCAAGCTCCAGCTTGCATTGGTTTAGACTGTAGAAACACATGACTGTTGAAACAACAGGCTATCCAGGCAGTTGGACCAAAGGTCTTTAACACAGTCATTCCTACCTTTGGGTAGCACAGCTTGTTCTAGGGTTCTGTACATGGATGTGTCTGCAATGGCAGCTTCTCCAGGTGGGCACATACAGTCAGTGCACTCATCTGGGTCTGGAAATGTGTCGAGCAGATCAAACACAGCATCTGCTTTAGATTGCCATGTCCCAAACTCTTTCAACTCTACTATCTATATAGAGTAGGTCTTCAGTGACAATAAGGGGACTAAGATGCATAACTCATGCATAGACACTGCTGGGTAACTGAATCTGAAGAGGAGTCGCACTTGGAACTCGGACATGGGTGATGTTGTTTGTTCATTTCCTAACTTCTTTACAATGTTTTTAGACTTAGGGTAAGAGTCATCCAGAGTGTTTAACATTCTGCATTTCTCCATCTCCCCTTTGAGTACTTAAGTCTGTTCCTTCATATTCTCTCTCACTTGTCATGACAGGTCAGAGGAACTTTTATGCCTGAATCATTAGGTGACTGAAGTTTCTTACTAAAAAACAAATATGCTTTGTTGCTTTTGCAGCCTCAAGGTGAAAACAGCAATAAACTCATGGTCAGGGAAAATGATGCTTAAATAAAACTCATTACTGCTTGAAACCCTCAGATTCCACATAGTGAAATTGTAACCATTCCTGTTCTTCAGAGTAAAACCAGACAGTGAATGTAAATTGCTACAGTGCTCTGTAAAAACACCCATTGCTAATTCAGTGGACAGCCATATATACAAGTTCAAAATACCTCATAAGGAGCTCAGTGTGTGAGGTTATTGGACATGATTCTGTTTTATAAATACAAAAGAACAAACATTTCAAAAGCCATTAATCACACTAATGAGTAGAAATTTACTATAGTGGGAAAAGCTGATTTACTGGCTTTCAAATATTTCATTTGCAACTCCTTGAATTCAATTCTAATCAATCCAGGAAAACTATCCCTGAGTTACAAGCAGGCTGCATGGACACTCTGGGTTTATGACTGAGAAAAAATCCTCCTGGGCTGTCCCACAGCCCAAGGCCTGGAACTGATTCAAGAGTGTATATCTTTGGTAACGTCCATCGAGCGATCCAAACCCAGGCCCAGTGATCCTGAAAATTCTCAGTTCCCATTGCCAGTGTGGGCTGGCTGGCAGAACTGCTCTGCAGAGGCCTCCCCAGCTATAGGACAGGCTGCCTGCCAGGGCTTGGCACCGCCAGAGATGGCATGGCCCTGCAGCTTGTCAGTGCCAAGACCTCAGGGCTTCACAGGACTGTGGCAAATCCTAATTCCATAGTAATTCTCAGGCTGCATTTCTGGCTTCCCAGGCTCACTGCCCTGGAGCAGAGATGCACTGGGATGCCTCCCAGGGACAGTCACTCCAAGGGCAGTTTGCATGAGTGCTCTGCCAGGGCTCAGAGAAAAGAGGAATTTTTGTCAGGCTCATTGCTAACCAGCAGACTGCTTCATGATTTGTCTTTATCTGGGTCCAAAAAAAAAGTATAGGAATTAATAGTTCACAAAAACTTTGAAAATGTTGGCTTTAGAGTCAATCAGATGAAAGTCAAATTTTGAAAAGCAAAGTTCCTTCTCAGCTGGAACACTAGCTTTTCAACCAGCCTCAGTGAATACTATGAATAATAATACCCTGACTCAAAATTTACAGTTGAAATCCAGAAGAACACAATGTCCATCTGCTTATATGATCCCCAAATTATTGACAACTACAAAAACATGATGTTTGTAACCACTTCACATATAGCCTGAAATGTATTAAACAATGACTTCATTTGAAGAGGTTTGTTAACATTATGAATATTATTATTGTGGGTCACAAGAGGCTTGGTCTTGTTCCAGTCTTGAAGTAATTACTTTTACACTGCAAAACTGGTTTATGAATTACAACATTAAATCAAAATGTACAGTAGTCACGTTACTTCTTGGGAGGTTTATTGTGTAGTTATTACTCCGCAGACTAAATGGATTTTAACAATCCCATACTATTCATGAAACTATTTTGAATAAACTTTTGGTTTGTGAAAGAGCCCTTCCTCCTCCTAAATTCTTGTCAAATATTTAGATGGTAAATTTAGATAGGAGCTCATGCTGCTGTCTGTTGTTGATAAGCATTCTTCTTTCTAATCTGAGCAACCAGATCATGTATCTGTGAGTGACTTGTTTCAAGTTAGTGGTTTAAAAACTTTTCTTATATAGCTGCAATTTCTGTAAAAGCCATATGTAATGAAAGAAAATTGTGTTTTTCTCCCTCTTCACTTCTTGAAAGGCATTTAAGGGAGAAGGATAATTGCTAGTGAGAGCACAGCCCAGTTTTACTTTACAGTGAAGGTGAGTTGCAAGGAGATAAACAAGGAAGGAAATACATGGAGATCTACCCACTCTCAGGAACTAGAAAAATCTTCCAGTGAATTGTTGTTTTCCCAGATGTGTATGATTTACAGAGATGAGACTTCACTGAGATTTTTGTCTTGCATGCTTAAGTCTCCTAAGCTGTTTTGATACTCTTAACCTGGAAGTTACATTTCTTTTTCCCCCCCACCTCCTCCAACCCCAGCATTCTTCCCCTTATTTTTATCTTGCTCTGTGTCAGCAAGGAAAAACAAACATATATAAAAAAAAAATAGGCCTGAAATCCAGTCATTTATCTTCCATGAAACTGTGAATGGTTACCTTTATTTGAACAGCAGACTCTAAGCAAGAAAAATATGACAGGATAACTGGTAGTAGTTTCTTTTGCAGCTTTAAAATGCAAATGAATTCTAGTGACCCATGGGGTTCATGCTAATTTTTGTTGAAAAAATATTTTATGCTATGTTTTAGGGTACCTTTTTTTAACCTACAAGTTAGTGGTTTGTAGTTTTAGTTTAAAGATATTCTAGTGAATTTTCACTGATGCTGGAAACAGACACCATTGTGCACGTGTAAGGGATACAAAGTAATTTAACCTTTTTCTAAACCAAAAGTATTTTAGATTAATTTTCTTTGCCATGCTGCTGAGAATTCATAGTGCAGTAATATGCACTAACACATAAACACTAACACATATAGGACATGTACACATATGCATATATACACTAACACATATAGGACACCACTGACCGACAGTCAATTATACAGTATGCATATATATATATATAGGGACTTGTAAATTAGGAAGTGTAGTGATTTATCCTGCGTGAGGTTCTGGTAGCACACCAGTGCTAACAAACTCCTGGATGTTTGCTAACATCTTTCACATTATGGGAAAGGTTTCCCTTGGGATTGCTCCATGGATTGTCCATTTCTTGTATCGAGTGCTTACCAGAGCAGTTGGTTTTGGCCCCGGGGCACGTTGTCTTGAGTCTCACCTTTCCCTATGGCTACGTTTGTTATTGCTGCTCTTTCCCGGCTGATGCCCCGTCAGGCAGCAGCATCTCTGGCAGCTCTGGCTGACTGACCACAGGCAGAGGGCATGGAGAAGAGTCAAGGGTCCTCCTCTAGATATGTACTGATTACATTCTTAAGGAAAACTGCTCCTCCTGCCCCTCTGCACAGCACGCTTTGCAGCTTTAAGTTAGAATCTGGCGTCCAGTTTGCCCTCGAGGGCTCCTCGGCGTTGGACCGTGCAGGAGCAGGAGCGTTCCGTGGGTGTGCACAAGGTGCAGTTCCTCTTTCTTGCACCACCTGGTGCAAACACAAGATAAGTGTTTGCATTGAGGGTACCCGCCCCCAGGAACAGGACACTCATTTCTTCTTCACCAGTACGAGCAACACTTGGGCAACTCCTTGAGAGCAGTAACAGGGTCACACTCATCTCATGTGTTAGATCTCATATAAAGAGCTTCCACACATCTAGGAAATTACAGCGATCAAGTTCTTTCCCATTAGGATTTCTTTCTGTCTAAGAAGATTTGCATCATTATTGTAGAGATGGATCTCCAGAAGTGTGGTGGCACTTCATTCTTTATGAGCATTAAGTACTATTTCCCTAAGTTCTGTTACAAACCGGTGAGAAATTATCAACACATTTTGATAGGTAGCAAATAAATAAAAGAAAAAAGTTCTGAACAAAGTATTTTTGTAATGTATTATCCCTAAATTCTGATTCCTTAGTTTCTAGATTTTGTTTATAGAACTTTATGCACTTCATATACTTGTCTGTCATCTTTTTTCTCTCTTCTTTTTGGGAAATAGGCTTTAACCATTACTTGTCGCGACTAAATGAACATTTGGCCAGGATAAGAAAAGTGCTGATTCCCCAAGGAAGAAGTGTGCTGCCAGTATCACTCTTGGCTCTGGTTCAGCAGCCACAGAGGCGAGTCTTTAACAGATGTGGAGTTACCTCTGTGTGGAAGCTGCATTTGTGTACTATTGGAAAGGTCAGGTGAAACAAGACCTTCATGCTTGTTTCAGGCTTTTTCACCTGAAGTTATTGATTGTGTTTTCACCTGTATGGTAGCCCCTGCTTTTCTGAATGCAAAGAACCAAGGCACTGAGACTGTTAAGGACTTTTCTGAAAGTCAGGTGAGATTTAATAGCTGGTCTCCCAGGTGGGCTTCTCCTCATTTAACTGCAGATGCTGAAGGGCAGCCTCTGACCTAATTGTCATGGACTTTCTCTGAAGTAGCACTTCAATTTCTGTGCCCTACTTTAGATGTCCACTTGGAGTCACATACATACACGCCAGATGTGTGGGTTTCTTCCTGTGGAAGAGGGTGGTAGCCTAGGGTCGTAAACTGAGATGGAGATTGTTTACATTTAGGTTAGACAAATCCTTTACTGCAATAAGGATCGTGCTGGCTGCCCTCCCAAAACAGGATGCATTTGGAAACTTTTTCCTGCCTCATCTGATGAGACATCAGACACCTTGAGTCACTAGCTCCAGGTGAAGTTCATGGCAGAGAAGTAGCAAAGTCTCTTCTCTCCAGTTTCATAATTGCGTGCTGTCTGCAACTGAATAGCTATTTTCCTTTGTTTATTAGCAGTTACTGTTGAGAAAGCACTCAGTTCCTACAGTAATATTGGAAAAACAAAACTTGGCTTCACTAATGATCAGGTAGGTAAGATTCCATTACCTACTCATTTCCCAGCTGCTGTGGTGTAAGCAACTAAACTTTAGCTGAAACTTCATTATTCTTTTCTGTTTTCAATGACAAATGATACACAGGAGAGGAGTGACAGAATTAATAAAATCTGTTTGCAGGTGTAAATCCCACATTACAGCTCCTGAAAGCTGTGTAAGGAACAGCTGCAATGGGAATCATGGAAAGCATGAATTGATTGAGTTGCCCTGAAATGAACATACAGGAAGCTAACAGTGATGCTTTGTATCCTCTCTTAAGAGAAGCTAATCTGGGAGGTTTACACTTCCTAAAGTGAGTTGCATGCATTCCTTGGGCACACATTAAAAAGTAAATAAAGGAGGAAGAAAATTCGGAAGGAACAGCAGGGAGGAATCATAAATGCATCATAAATGAATAAGGATGGAATGTGAAAGGTTATAACATAATCAGAATGGCCAGAAAGATCTGTCTGTAAATCTTGGTTGCTAAGTGGCTGAAGAGAGAGACAGATGATTGCAGAGCAGTACAGCTCTGTGGGTTCCTCTTCACTGCAGACCAGGGTGGGCTCCAAACCCTGTTCAGTTTGAAATCAGAGACTCCTTAAATACAGTGTAAGGGAGCTCTCTAATCACAGCCACAATAGCTTGTGTTCAAAATCCAGAAAGCTTCTGTTGAGATCTCGCCTTTGAAAACACTAATTGCTAGTCAGTAATTAGTTTTAAATTCTGATACTGGGTAGACACAGGAATCTTTTCTCCCTGTTTTTTCTAATATGTGTACAGAATAAAACCTGATCTAGTAAACCCTATTTTTTATGGGTTAATACCCCCCAATCTGTAAGTTTTTGCTCATAACTCTTCCTTGTCATCATAAAAAGTTCAACTGAAGTTTCCTTATCATGTATTCTTTATTTTTAATCTTAGCTGCACCAATGTAACAACCTGTTATTATTGCAAAACACTTCCATGCGTGCTCTTCATCTGCCCCCAGTATCCTACTCCCAACTAGACAGTCTCCAGATTTCTTTTGTGCCAGCTCTGGCACTCATCTCCTCCCTCGGAGGGCTGATTCAGTCTGCTAAATGGAAAGAAAGGTGTGTGCTTCATTTGCTGTATTGGTTTGTGAAAAGCACGAAGGCAGAGGGAGGCAGAGGAAGGCTGAGGGAAGGGAGGTGGTGGCAGTGTGTGGCTGGAAGAGGGGGATGAAGAGGGTTAATGAGAGGCAGACTCGCCTTTTGAGTGGCAGTGAGTTTCTAGGCCAAACAAGTTTGACCTGCAAAATTTCACCTTTAGTCCTTCCCCTCTCTGGCTTCTCCCTCTAGGGCATTCTTTACCTTCCTGTTTTTTCCCCTTTCCATGAATTACTCTGTTTTCTCAAAGTTTCACATCTCTGCCTTTACTGGTTTGCTTCTTCTCGACCTTCTCTACAACTGGGGGTTCTGCTCTCCTCCATACTATTCTTTACACCTTGGGGTATTTATTAGAAACAACTGTTTTAATCTTTTTGTGATGTTTTGCATTTCCTTTTGCATTGTGGTTAGAAGCTGGTGATGGTATAGAACTTGAGCACACAAATCCTGCAGACCTTTTCCCATCTTGCTCATCTACTTTCTGTGGCCAAACCTGCAGAGCAGACAAACAAATATTGGGAATCAGAGCATGTGATATATACAGAGTTTCCCAACTGAAAACAACTCCATGAAATAAGAAGCAGAAATTCAGAAGAGAAAATCAAGCATTCAGGGTTTTATTTTTTTATCCATTTTCCCCCCGCCTACCTGCCTGGAGACTATGATGATTTGAAGTTTGTTATATAAGGTTTCTTTCTGTTGGGTGCTGCTTTCCAACAGATGCTCTGCAACTGCTTAAGTATCTACCCTGCCTTGTTTTCCAGGAAGGGGAGTAGCACAGATTGTTCACCCAAGAGACAAAAATGGACTTTATTGGTAAATGCAGATACTGTGTTCTTTGTTCACGCAAGTTGACTGTCCATGGGAACACTTAAAGATTATTTCTTCTGCAAAAGGGATTAAGATCCATGGAAGATCCATAACTGGAAGATTACTGAGTACAGTACATCAGCATCGGAGCACATAAAAACTTTGGCTCAACTGATTTTTCTTTCCAGAATATATTTTGTGTTACTGCACACATTTTTTTTCTCAAAATACCTTCTTCTTTTCCCCTAAAGTACTGTGCTATCTCTGTTTTGAGATAATGTGATTGACTAGTAGCATTTGCCTAGTTTGTAGGTTGGAAACAGTAAAACTGATTAATTCCATTTATGTCATGCAGCACTAGGATAAGGCCACTTCCTCAGAGAACAACTGAGAGTAACTGGGGGGGGTTGCTGCCCTTATCAAGATTTTTACAGAGCATTTAAAAATGAATATAATAAGGGTGAGAGAGGGCTCAGGAAATCATGTAGCCTGGCCTAGACTCGGCTTAGGCTATGCTTTGCTGAGGGAGGTTTATATATTTTTAAACACTTCCATTGATGGAATAATCTCCCCAGGCAAGTCACACAGAAAGTCACTACTAATTATATAACACAGCAGAATGCAATTTTTCCTCAGAATTTGTTTGTTCTTCTGCAGTTTGTGTAAAGACACATTCGTGAAATAACAAATATGCCATGACATAGCATTTTGTTTTTCAAAGTCTACCTGTTAAAGAATCACGAGCCAGTTCACTGAAAGTACGCACTGTAAAACCATGAACAGAAAAGTTATGTTTATTTGTCCCTCTCTCCTTCACCTTTAAGTTCTCGCCTGCAGGACCAGGTTCCTCGCCCCCAGGTGATGGCGGGATGTTTGCCCCGGGGCTGCGGGACGGGACGGCCGGAGCCGCCGCTGCCGGGCGGCCGGGGCTCGGGACAGCCCCTCCGCGGGGCGCCTCGCCCGGCGGGCCCCGAGCCGGCATCGGGGACCGCCCGGAACGGCGAGAGCGGGAACGGAGCCGCCCCTCCGCGGAGGGCTCGCAGGTGCGCCGGGCTGCGCGCCGCGGGGAGGCACCGGCGCTGGGCGGGAGAAGCGAAACCGCCGCCCCTCCGGCGGCGCCGGGAGCCGCCTCCTGCCGCTGCCGCCCGGCTCTGCCGAGGGGCTGCCGGCTCCCACGGCGGGGTGGGGACAGCCGGGGGCGGGCTGCAGGCGGGAGTTACGAGGAGGGGCGCCGGGGGCCGCAGGCTGCCGGGCGGGAGCCCAGCGCTGCGGCGGACGGCAGGTCAGGGTCAGTGCCCAGCGCCGCCGCCGCCCGAGTGGAGGGAGCGGCGCCGCCGCCCGCCCGTTCGCGCCCATGGGGGACTCGGTGTTCAGCGAGAGGCCGGCGCTGCGCTACGCGGTGAGTGCCGGGGCGGGAGGGGGCTGCGCGGGCCGGGGCGCCCACGTGTGCCGTGGGGTAGTGGGAGCGTCCCTCTGTCCGTCCGCACAGGCGCGGAGCCGCGGGTCAGGGGGAGGTGGCTGCAGTCCTGACCCGGCGGGGACTCGATGCGCGCAGCCTGCAGGCAGGGCGCCGAGCTGGAGGCTTTCCCCCGCTTTCCTACCTGGGAGTGTCGCGCTTTGCTGGAGATGACATAAGAGCATATATATATTTTAATTAATAAAAGAGAGGGCGATGCGGTGCCGGCCACTGGGCAGCCGGGCTGCAGCCGGCAGGAGCGGTGGCGGTGCAGCCTCTCCCGGGGGTAGCGGGGCGTTCCGGCTCAGGGAGGCGCTCGGGGGATCCCGGGAGCCCCGTGTCCGGCCCCCGCTGGCCCTCCTCTCGTCCGCGGGCTGGGGCTGAGCCCGGCACCGGGGGGCTCTCGGTGGCTGGTCCAGCACCGCTCCCGCTGCGGATCCGATAATAACACCATACTTTATTTAATTTCCTCCACGAGAGCTGGTGCTGTTGAGAAGCCGCTGCACTTCCACCAGCCTTATTAGGAGCATTTTCTCGTTTGCTCCGGCAGGGAGGAAAAAAAAAAAAAAAAAAACGCGTAAAAACAACCAGCTGCCTCCTCTCCTGAAGTCATAAATAAACTCCAGCACGAGTTATTGCTGTTGCATGCGAGGGCTGGTGCCGCTCTCGTTTGCACCCATGTCAGTGATGAACACTTTTATTGCTGTTGTTAAAGTTCTGTAGGAATTGTCAGTCGGAGCAGGCTTGCTTCACTGGTCCTGGGAGCACGGGCGCTGGATTGGCGAGATGGGTTGATGGATTTCTAAGTGTATCAATTACGGGATACACTGCGATATGCTTTTTTTAAAATTTGCTTCACTTTGGTTCCTTCAGTATTGGATATGAAATTAAACTTCTTTTTATACACCCTTTTATTTTTAAAACTTTGTGTAAACAATTTGGAAGAGATTACTTGGAGTTTTTTTGGGCAGCAGGGTTTAATGTCTGTCTCTATACATATTTTTTAACTGTAGGTGTTAGTGCATTCAGCTGCTGTAATAATATGAGAGTTTTTAGAGGTAATGTTAAGTCAGCTAAATTAGTTAGTGGAAACAAATACCTTTGGTACTTGTAGTGATAGTGATTTCATCAGTAATCCATTTGGCATACACCAGACAAATTGGAACCACTTCTTTCAGCAGCATAATGGTACCATGAGTATTTTGATGCTTGGTGACCACTGCTAGTCGCGTCATGTGCTAGCACCATGAAACTTTTATTACTTCCTGTGATTGTGCTTGTCAGTCTACCATTAACTACTAGTTGCAAACGTATTATTGTTTCTGTCAGTTTGGTATCAGTTTTATGCTCAGAGCCAGCAGCAAGTAGTGCATTGAATTCAGGACAGCAGGCATGCAAGGGAAAAAGGATGGCCAGCCATATCAGATGACCATTGCCCCTTTGACAAAACCCCTGGTCTTTGATTGCTGTATATCGCAGCAAAAGGGAAATTACACCCCTAAGAATGAAACTTCAAAGTATTTTTTACTATTTTAGGATATATTTCAATGATGAAGTAGCAACACATAGTTATATTTTGGAGGTAAGTGACATTTATAGTTGATATCACTGGCTTGCCTGGAGAATTGGGGTCTGGATATTGTGCATAATCCATGCATAGGCTTAACATGGAGTCTGTGAAAAACCTAGATGAGAAGAAAAATGTGTTGACTTGATGATGAGCTACGACTGTAGAGCTTTCTTGTATTGAGACCTTAGTAATTACTGCATAAATGTAGCGAAGTACCGTTCTCATTAAGTAGTTGCATGGTGTAAATACAAATCAGGTTCTTGGATTGTTTTGATAACTGTGAAATAAAAATTATGCAGTGTTATAGTATTTAATAGCCATTAATTTATTGGCAGAAGAAATTATAGTGATTTCTGTGGTGAGCTTCTCTTCCGATTTTCAGGGCTGATAATTAAAATTTCATGGTTTTCATAAAAGGAAGCATCTGCACTAGCATCTTCCTTCCAAACAGCAGTGTGTTTCTGAAGGAAGTCTCCTAGTCTTCCAAGTTGTTTGCTTTGCTGCATGTCTCGAGGTGGTCAGAGCATGGGAAACAGCATTTGTTCAGGTGATGCTGAACTGGGGAATGTGCTCCTGGTGCTTCTCAGCTTGGGGGATATTTGAGCCTCAGGACCAAGCTAGGGTCAGCTAAACTTGGAAAATTTGTGTTGTTTGGACATTCCATCCGCTGTACCAGCCCCTGAGCTCTGCAATGTGCTAAAGCCAGTGCAACACAATAATGCAGCCATAAATCAACAGGGATGGCACTGTGATTCTGAGGCTTCCTAATGTGTTTGCAAGCATAGCTTATGCAAACACAGACTTAATAGCTTAAGACTGTTATGTCAGTGGGTATGATCCCATCACCTATAGCACATTGGATCCTGTGTGTGTTAAGTGAGAGTGGAATGACTGATAATTATGTCACAGTTCCATTTTGAACTCGACTTACCAAAAAACTCCACTAGGCAAAGAGATAATTTTAATACACTGAAATATTGTTTTCAGTGAAAAGTAAATGAAAAGAAACCAGCCAGTTGAAAATGAATAAAAATATATTATTAAAGGAGTAGGTGTAAGAAAAACAAACCAAAGTGCAGATTGCGAGACAGTTCTACTTGCATTAGATCACAGAAACAATTTTTATTCCCTCCTAATATCTTTTCATTAGTCCAAAGACTCTTTTCCCTTTCTCATATATGTTTAGATGACATTTATATTAAAACTTTCAGAAAGGTCAATAATATCTCATTCCTGATGTATGTTGCCTGGCCAAACTGCACTCTTTAATTTTTAGACATGGGTTAGTTTACCTGTGCATTACTGATCTGGCTGAATTACTCTGAATTAAAAGCTCTTTTTGGTATCATGGTGTTTTTACCTGATACTAAAATCTCCAAATGTTCTCGGAACAGTTTTCATATAGTTTCATTAAAAGGGATGGTCACCTTCCTGACTCGGGATTTCCTTTTGTTTATTGATAAATTCTTTTTTTTTTTCCCCCTCCATCTTAGTAGCTTTATGGGGGAACTAAAAAGCTGCTTCATGTATGTTGGCTAAAGCACCCGAGGGATCCATTGGTTACTTGAGATGTAGAGTTTTTTCATGTGACAAAAAGGCTCAAAACAACCTCAGCTGTTGCCCAATCAACCGGTCCCTCGGTGGTTCAAAGCAGAAAGCTTGGAGAATGATCTGGTTTGGATAGAGCCATTTTAATCTTAGTGTAATAGCTTTAGTCTTGTTTTGTCTTGAAACATTTACCAGAAAGGATTTCCCTCAAGGGAAAGGACATTTTACCCTGATGAGGAAACTCTGGCTGGCTTTCACCAGGGAATATGAGAAAATGGGGAGGAGCTTGGATTTGGAAGTGGCTGCCATGACTTGAGGGATACTTTGGGGAATTCATCTGAGGAGAAGATAAGAGACTTTCTTGGGGCCAAAAATTGAGTATTCTGGCATCCAGAGTAGAAGGAATATGTGAGTCCCTGGACAGCACAACTTTGAGTTGGTTTAAGCTTCTCACCTCAAATTCAGACATTGGAGAGTATTTTGAGAAAAGAAGGGGTTTTTCCCAGCCTCCAGCAGTGTTTGGGGCATTGTGTTGTGTGTTTGCTCAGCCTGTGCCCAGCTGAGCCCTTGCTGGGGTATTAGGCAGACTTGCTGCTCCCTCTTTAGTGTCCTAAATCCATGAGTCTGCTTGGGAGGATGGAGAAATAAAAAGAAACAGTTTTCAGTGGAAACTGTGACACTAGGAAACCTCCTGCTTTCTGGAGCACAGAGGGAGTGAAAAGAGGATAACAGATATTTTCCTCCAGTATTCCAGTTGTAGTAATGATAACTGTACCTCATAAGAATTAGATATTAGAATAATTCAAGGTGGAGTAGCAAGATTGGTGGTGATGCTGTAAAGCTGTAAACTGGAACAGTAAAAATGCCCTTGTGAGGAGGACCCCAGCATTGACATCCTCCTGTGGGCTTGCTTGTGTTTTGCAAGAATGCACTTTTAAAGACAGTTCCTTGTGTTTTTGATTTCAGGACACATTGCTTTATGACTTGAGCCTTCAGCCACTCATGGATTTTAACAACAAACTTACATGCCACAAGCAGACCACATTTGTTACTATAATTGTAGGAAATCCTACAAGTAATTTATCTTATTGGACTAATAAGTGTGCTGTCTTCACCTAGACCATTTGACTGGTTTCTCTCTCTTCCTGACAGTCTTGCCAGCAAGACACAACATAGGACGAGGCTGGGCCAGTGTGTATCCAGATCAATCATAGTGCATTTTTACACTTAGGTTTAGTGAGGTTGAGGAGAGGCTGTGGGCTGAAGAGTAAGTTCCTGCCCACCAAAAAAAATCTTAAACATCTCTACTTCATAAAAGGTAGCTGCTTATTTTCTCCTATCCTTAATACTCACTCACAAGCAGAGTTAGCTTGTTCAGGAGGTTTAATTGCTCTGTAGGTGTTGTTTTCAAATTAGGAAATTTTGAAGAAAACTATCAAATTCACCAAATAAGATAGCTACAGAAGAGGCAATTAGCAATAGAGGAATAGTTAAATGCCAGATTTCTGGCATCTGATTCTTGGATTTTATTTGTCAAGGACTTACCTCACCTTATGCATGTTGGATTTTTTGGAAGGAGGAATATGATTTCTCATGAATGTTGAGCCCAGTGCTTCATTCTTCCTTTGGGTGAAATTCCCAGTGACAGTGGTGACTCATGCTTACACTTCTGCAACATTTGAAAGTACTTTTATTGCTAATCTCTAAAGAGCATGTGTAAATATAGGAAGTGAGCTCTCTTTGTCCCTCAGTATGAACACTAAGACCAAGCTTTGATTGGGATTGATGGAATTTGAAGTTAGTCCAGCTGTTTTTTATCTGCTGTGCAAAGTGGCCATGAATTAACACTGAAGAGCTGGAATCCAGGAAGCAAGGGGCTTGTGTGTGTTGCAGGATTTAAAAAAGTTACAGGAAGTAGATTTCCATTCTGATCAGTTTCTATTTGTTTATAGCTTTGAACACCTCATGTATTCTGGGAACTCTTCACTGACATATAGATATCACTGTTCTTCCTCTCACGTGCAGAACTAAGATGGGGGCAGATGCAGGTTGAGTTGGGCTGGAACTTGCTGGGTTAGGTGTAGAGCCACACTGATGTGGTTTTATTAGTCTGCTCCCAGACCCTGTGCAGGAATACAAGTGGCCTGAAGTAAAGAGAAAGTGGCCACCCTGTGTATGGACAGCAGGAGGTAAAGCTTCCCTTTATACACTTTCTCTCTCTGTCTCTAGCATAATCCCTGCAGAGCAATTACAAGTTCTTGTAATAGTACTTACAAAGATGCTCTTTAACAAAACTCCCACGTGTGTGGATCTTCAGGGTTTCTCTTCAGAGGAGCACACAATCATTAGGCTCAGATGTGGTGCTGTGCTTCCCCAGGAAGGTTTATGCTGATACAGCTTCTCCGGGAGAAGATTGAATCAACCAGTGCCAGTCCTTTGCCAAGCTTCAGGGTGATGTTTTGGGCTCAGGTCTGCCTGGGCAGCAAGGTCATAGGTGGCTAAAATCAGCAACCTGTGCCTGGAAGGAAGGTTAGCCATGTGGATGAAGTGCAAGATGAGGATTTCAGTCTCTGTTATGTCCTTTTTTGGTGACTTTAGAGCAAGGCTGTTCTCTGGTCCTTTTTCAATTTTTTTCTTCCCCTGTGGAAATACTTCTCTTGCTAAAGAACCTGTGTGTGCAAACATGCTAGCCTTTAGAGATTGTTCAGGTATGATGGTGGTCTGAATACAGAACTACCCTGAAGTAAAAATGTTGAACTCCACCTAGTCAATATTCTCTACACAAGGTGATGGTTTTCCAGAAGCTTTTTGAAATTTGCAGATGTGTCTTCACACTTCTTTCAGCCTGAAAAGTGAAGTAAATGGAAGATGATTGAGGTCACAGATATATTTAGGTGGTTGGTTCTACTTGTATTTATCTTCAGTTGCAAATTGGTTACCTTTTATGCACAAATGTCTGTTTAGAACTGTGAAGAAGGAAATTTACTTAGGAGATTTGTTTCTGTAGAGATATATATAGTAAAGTAGTTTTGCTGGCTACAGCTCTTAAAAATTTCATATATATTTAGAATTTAAATCTCAAATGAAAATGACACCTAAGGAATACTCTGGTTTACAGAGTCATGTCATCATGTAAGCAGGGATTTTTATACTTCTTTCTTTTGTCAGCTAAGGACCTCTGTTGTTCACCCAGTGGTATTTCTGGGCAAGGTGTGTTTGCTGCTCTTGTTCTAATGGAATACATCTACCTCAGGCAGAAATACAGCTGAACTCTTAGTGACTTGGAAAAGAAGTACTCAGAGTTCAAATTCTACACTGTAGCTGCCTTTCTATGACATTTGAGAATATAGAAAGACATTTCACTTCATGGAGTGAAATGGCTTTTACTTGTCTAGGGAATAAAGGAGGTCTGCATGCATTGTACTGCTTACAAAAAGAATCTGACAGCCTTTCTGTAGCATGCCTTGGCTGACAAGTCCACATGGTTCACATTAAGTTTCTCTTAAGGGGTGTCTAATCTTAGTGCTCCCTTGGGAGATACCTTGATCTTATCAGCCATGGCTGCCTCAAAAAGAAAAGTAAGTAATGTTTTTTCTTTCTAATGCTTACTATCTGTTATTGATAGCTCACATTTAAAAGGATTTTCTGAATATATTCTCTACTAAATCAAAAAATGTTATGATATGCTGATGGAAAATTGAATATTACAGCAGTACTTAAATAGACTGTATTTAATGTTCAGTTGCTAAGGGCAACCTAAGTAAAGTTTGGGTTTTTCAGGCTGTGGTGCCCTCAGGTATGCAGGAAAAGTAAGTGCTGATCTTAACTACCTGCAGGATAGTCTGCTGTTATTTCATACTTGGATGCTTTGCATTTTTGAAACAGGTGATTGAAGCTGTGGAAATTATACTGGAGGCTGTTGATATTTCATCATACAATTGAATTGTTTACTTCAAAATAATATCTCATACTTTTGTGCATTAGTTTATATGAATGTGATTATTGGTCACTTTTGTTGTGCTGCCATGAAGACAGATGATCCTGTGATTTTATAGCTACTACAGTTCTGTGTAACTATAGTAGATTAGAGCCAGTCTTCAGTGTTTACTGTAGATGATCAATTTCTTTGAAATCAAGCATCTTGTATTACTAAGTATAGCTGTAGCACCCAGACTTTGGCCTGTCTAATCTCCTGAAACTTGCTGTTGTCTTCTTTTGATGTTGATAAAGGAATAATACTTGCAAAGTTTTAAATATTTACAAAGTCAATTGTGTTGTTTGGGGTGTCAGGTTTGATTCAGAGACCCAAGTTAAATGGTGTTTAATGATGAGTATTTGTTCCCTTTTTCCTGTTAGTTTGGAAAAGGTCCTGTTACGCTCATCTGTACAAGACTTTTTGAATATGGATCCAGTATCTTTGCTGGCTGAAATTCTCATTTGTGTGATTACTGTAGTTTTTCCAGTCTGGTCCTATTAATAAAGATCCTGAGGCTTGCAAAACACTTTGTTTAAACACAAGCTGTGGAATAGAATCTGAGGATCATTTGATTAAGCTTGCTTAAAAGCTTGGAAATGTAGTTCTGCTTTCCAGGTGGGGTTTTGAATGAACACAGTATGTAGAGTTACCTCTACATACCAAAAAAAACCAAAAAGCAAACCCATAAACAAATTGTGCAGGAAGAAAACCGTAGGTACTTACAGCCTGGTCCTGTTCTTGCTGAAATATGTCCCAGCTCATGAAACAGATGTGGAGTCCAGCTTTGTGCAGAGGCCACACCGTCCATTTCCCTTGGCAAATTGTCTCACATTCCAGTGACCCTCTGGATAAAACCATCCTTTTACTGGTAATCTGGCCTTAAATGTTTATCTTTTTCTTCTGTGGTAAATTGTTCTTGTTCTGTATCACTGCAGGCTGTCATTAATATTTGCATACTGTTATTATGTATCCTTTTAAATGTCAGATTTTGTAGCTGCACATATTGAATGTTGGAAATATTCCCAATTTCTAGGAAAGTTATCTTAAATAAAAAATGAGTGATTTATTTTACTGCAGAGTATGGCACTGAGGAACTTGTGGTAGAATGTCAGAGGGGTTTCCTTGTTTGCAAGCAGAGATCTCCATGAGTAATTGAGGAACTCCCTGATTAGCTGGTTGCTTCCTCTCCCAGATGCTTGTTTCTGTGGTCTCCTTTATGAGTACTTTTGTTGTCGAGTTCACAGCCTGTTCTGTCCTCTGAGCACATCTGGGCAAATGGTAGGAACAGGTGGCAGGAGGGGAAGTACATGGCTTGGCTTTTACTTGGAGGATGCATGTCTTCCAGAGTTTTAGCTGCTGAATCTCGTACTTCTTGTGGCGTCTGCAGTGTCTTGCACCAGTTTCAACCCATGAGAAGCTCATGTGAGGCTCAGGGGCTGGGCCTGCAGTGAGGGATGCAACATGTTCATGTCTTGAGCCCAAGTTCATATCTCAGTGGTGGGTTTTCACTGGAGAGATGCATGTGATAGCTCTTAGCATTATCTGGGTGACAGGCAGCACGTTCCATCACCTCCATTTAGCTCAGGAGCAGGGCAGCTGCTGAGCCGTGTCCTTGTGACCTCAAAAGCTGAATTACCTGAGCTGTGTGTTGGAGGGACATGGGAGATGGCTGCCAGCTGTGACACAGACTGTGAGCAGCTGAGAATTGCACCACTCACTTCCAGTTGTACATGATGGACACAAGCTGAAGTTTTCCAGGAGAGAAAACTGCAATGTCACACAAGTGCATGAGTCAGTCTGGCTCTCAGCATGACCTGGTAGCTTTGGATTTAAAGCCACTGAGATTTCCAGAGGCAGTTCACAGTCCTTCTTCAGCAGAAAGTGAACTCCTGCTCAGTTGTGGTTCAGGACACACAATTTTATCTCTTGGGCAGGGATGTAGCTGGTGCATCATTCTGGACTGCTTTGTTTCCTTGTGGCTGAGTGAGCCCACAGGTGGACACTGTGGCTGGAAGAAATGAAGTTGCTAGTGATGAGCTTTGTTCTCAGAGTTACCGAGGACTGATAATATGAATTGCTCTACAAATGCTTGTGGGATTTTTTTCATCTTTTTATTTTTGCATGTCTTACCCTGAAATGTGTTCACAAGGTCTGATTTAGATTGATGTAAATCTGAAATTCAGTCTAAGGCCACCGGAGAATGGACTAATTAAATGCAAATGTTTGAGCTGTATTACCCCTCACCTGTCTTCTTCCACAATGCATCTGCAATTTAGTCAAGGTTTTCCATGCATGAATGCACAGCCCATGTGAAGCAATGTCGAATTCCTAAATTTTAGGAGTTTACCATGATAAAAATGTTGTAAGAGGGCGGAATTAACCTCTGTCAGAAATACAGAGGAGAAAAAGGGTGAAAAAAGGAAACTGTGCAGTCCTCTGTACATTGTACATTACTCTGTCAAATGTTTTTGTTACTTTATTTTAACAAAAAGAGTTGCTTATATTTATTTACAGAGGAGATGCTCTTGTCCTTTTTGGATGCTGATCAGCTGATGATTTCCCTTCTGACTAACTATATGGGGAGGCATTCTCCCTGCTGTGAGTTCTCTAGTGAACAGTGGTTGTCCCACTGCAGGTGATTCATGGCTTTGGAGGTGGTCCTTGCAAATCTTTATTTTCTGATAGCACTGTAGTCTTGAAAGCATTCCTCTATATGAGGAAGTTTTGAGTTTCCAGTTCCTGAGTCTTTCTGCATAATTTTAGATAGTTTTTTGTGAGTGATGCTGAATTATGTATTTTACTTCCAGAGAGTATACACAATGGCTGGAGAGTATTTAAATCCTTCAGTACTAGTTCAGCATTTCTGGCCATGAGATAAAATTGCCATTGTGCCTATTGCTCTCTAAATTTGGCTGAACTCGAGTCAAGACTGTGGCCCTTGCTACAGTGCTATGACTTTGATTTTGTCAATACCATGTGTCACACCAGTTTGTATCATTTTTACTTTCTGCATTTCTATCACCCATGTACAGTCATCTCATTCTGTATTTTTGTTGGTTCAGGCTTTCTCAAACCCAGGTAAGCATGAACTATTTTGTGCCCTTAATTATGTCATAGGTGCCTTTAGTCATCCTCTGTGAAGTGATAGGAAAGAATTACTTGGCTGACTGTCAAATTTATTGTCTTTCAGCAAATGTAAGATCTGTACAGCTGAATTTGAAGAGATGCTTTACTTTACATCTGTTCATCTGGCCAGCTGAGGCATCAAGCTGTGGCTTTTTTTCTTTCTTGTATGGCATTGCCGGAAAATACCCAGTAATTGTTGCTGTGCAGCAAAACCATTCTATGCTGTTGCATCTCCTTTTCTCCCAGCAAGACTGAAAAAGGTGAAGGGGACAGTGTTTCTGCCCTACCTTAAATAAAGAGAAACTAAAATGTGCACAGGAGGAAATCTGATTAGTAACAATCTGCTGTTGGTTTTTTTTTCCTCTCTCTCTTGAGCATAACATCAAAGTGTTTGACAAGAGATATTATTGGCAGGAGGTCCTCACAGTTATTATCTATGCCTGCAAATAGATTGTCTGGTCCTTTAGCTAGCATGCAATATTAAGCAGAGTTTACTTGTATCTTACTATATTTTGTACTAGTTGTTTAAATCACTTGCCCTTTATGTAGAATTCATGCCTGAAATTCCAGCTGAAGACATATTATTGAATTCCTTTCCTTTACTGTCACGTTTCTGATGATGCTTTTTTATCTATTGCTTATTTTAAAGTTCTCTTAAATGCTTTCTCTTGCAGGAAAGTGAAAAAATGAACCATCATGAAATATAGATGCTGTAGATCATGCACAACAATTTTTAATAAAAATGCTATGCACATTTATCAGCCTAACTCATTCTGTATGATTTCTGTTGGAATATTTATACTTTTTGATCAACTTTCTATATACTATATAATACCATACATTAGCTGTTAAAAACTATTTACTTAAATGTGTGAGGCTTTGCAGATTAGTGTCCCCTTCACCAAAAGTCACAGGAAATAACAAGGTTTTTCACTTCTCCCAAGTTATGTGTGTAATTTAGTTATACACATTCTCCCAATGTAGGGTTGTTAGAGCTCAGATCTTCATGCTGTTGCCATTTGTTATTTATATTTTCTTTAATTTTGCTGGTGTCCTTTTGCAAGGTAGGGCATTGGTTTGAACTCTTCAAATTCAGATAAAGACCTTCAGCTGCAGAGATTGATGTTCAAATGACTGCTTTCATTTTTCCCCTTGCCTTTACAGATTGTCATAGCATTGTGTGTGGTAATCTTGTGTGTTTGAGACACTTGTAGGTTTGATCTCTTGTCTAACACTGCTCCTCTCCTAAGGGTGCAAGGCCAGGCTAAGTCAAGGTTTCATTTTGCATGGACAAATATTTTCTTTACAGTATATATTACTGAAGTTTTCTGAAACAGTGCAGCTCTGCTCCCGAGGTCTGTGTAAAACAAACTTCAAGATGGAGAGCAGATTTCAGTCATTGCTTCTGAAAATCCCGGCAGTCACATGGCTCCTTGACAAGGGGTGAGGATGGTTTCAGTGTTTATGAAGCCAGATTTATAAACTGACAAGAGCAGAGTTTGTACATAGCTTGTTCTGTAAAGTGCTTAATGCATTTTGGTGCATTTAGAAGTAATAATGTGTAATGGAGTGTGTACGAATTTCCTTGGTTTTCACAAATAACCTTGTTATGTTCTTGGTGATTCATCTTGCTGTTTTCTCCATGAAGTTTTTTTTTCCCACTAATGGTAATACTACTCAGTTTTCTGTGAACTCTGTAGAATTTCTATTTATCTATTAAGAATGCAAAATCAAGGGGGAAAAGGGGAGGTCACGTTTATTCTGGGATGAGTTACCATGAGGAATTAATGTCTTGTTATTTTGCCTAGACTGGCCTCTAGCTATCTTTGTGGATCCCTTTTAAAGCAAGCTTGACTGCAGCTTTAACAGGGTGATTGGAGCAAGGCAACAATAAATACTCTGACTCATAACAGTGCGTATTTAGGTATTTAGACATAGATTTAACTCTAAGTGCAGTTTCTCAATCTGGCTCCAAATAAGCAGACAAAGAAACAGACATTTTGATTCCATTCATCAGGCAAATGAGGTTGCTTTTATGTGAGCTTTCTTCGAATCTCAAGGCTTCCCTGCTTGAAGCAGAAGTGGGTAGATGAATGGCTCTGTATTCCCTGTCACCCATTATAATTATGTCTTATGCTGCAAATTCATTGCTTTTGGGAGTCCTTTTTGTCCATGTTGAGCCACAAGCAGTTCAGATGGTCCCAGCCTCTACCAGTGGCACTTTCAGCCTCAGTGATGGTTATAAATAAGCAAATATAGTGAAGACTGAGGATCAGGACTATTGTGACCTGCTCAGAGGTACAGGAGTGTTCACATTTATTTCAAACAAGAGAAGTAATGTGATATTTGGGTGGGCATTGTAGATACAGTCCTGCTGATGGTGTAGCTGGATGTCTTCCTGAGCTCCCTTCATGCTGGCAGCAGGCAGCTGCTGTAAGATCACTGCCCCTTTGGCCAGTGTTCACCAGTGTTTGGTGCCTGCTCTGTCTGAGTAACACTTTGAAAGAATTCCTTGTATAGAAACTGTGTTGACACTCAAGAAAGGGCTGAAAAAAATAACCTTGTCCTCTGGTGTTCCATGAATCCTGAGTCTCGTCAACTACTTACCAATGTCTTGGTTTTCATTAGTCTTGTGGGTTGATGGCTCCCCAGACTTCAGCTGCAGATTTTGTTTGCTCACTGAGGCATCAGCATCACTCAAGAGCAGCACTTGAGGCTGAATTACACATTCACATAAACAGCCCTGCTGACATACCCATGTAAATGAAGGCCAAACCATCATATTAGCAAGGAGCAATGCTCAAAAGATGTTTCTTTGGGGAAAGAAAGATCTTTGTAATCACAAACTTGTGTGCTTTCTATGTGAATGTGTATTACAATGTATTAGTTGCGTCTGTTTTTTATAATGTTCTTGTACTTTCTGTTGGAAGTATTCGCTTCAGATTATCCATCAGATTACCCAATCCCCACATCACAGTTGGTTTTTAACAAAAGTCATTGGCATCAATGGCCACCACATGGGAGGAGTGAGCAAGGCTTGCTGCTTGGCCTCCTGAGGTTGCAATAAAGCTTCTTCATACTTGCTGGAAGATGCTTAAGTTATCTTGCCAAAACTTAAGTTCAGCTATCCATTTAAAAATGTTTCCTTTATGAATACAGTCATTTCTTGTATCTTGTAAAACAGAGAGCACTGTGCCATGTTCTGATGCAAGCTTAGATATCCTGTTCTGATCCCCAGTTGTGAGTATGGACTGTTGCGGCATTTTCAGTGTTGGTGTTATTGAAACATCACCTGTGAGTTTTTTATAGTTACTTCTCAGAATTCTTTTTCTTTAAAATGCCTCTTTTTCCAGTGTTAACTTTTATTAAAATTTTCCTTATTTTTTTATTAAAAAAAATAAGGAAAAAAAGTTGCAGTTTTGACAGCAGCAGAAGTACTTGCATTAGTTACAGAAATGAACACTACACCAACTGGGAGAAAAAGATAAGGGCCCAGGTGTGTGTGTTAGTAAAGCAGAGGTGAACTTGCAGTAATTACACTGCTGCACTTTTACTTGTAGCTGTGCTTGCAGGAGGGTGCCTCTTCTACAGCACATAGGCTGGATCTGAGGCATAGAAATAATTCATCCAGAACTTTCTGTGGTCCTTTATTAGTTTTGACAGCCTTCTTTCTGGTGCCTTCCTTTGATGCTTGTGTGTGTTTTCTCTACTTTGGGATCAAAACTGTGTCTGCCATTTAGCCTTATTCTAGGGGGGAGGCATGTGACAATCTTGTCTCTTAGTCATGGATTTCTTACATTTGTGTCAGGAGTGTTTGGTAGTCTCCCTGCTCACCTGCACTTTCCATAGGTTTACATGTATGCAGTCTTAAATGTATTTGAATTACTTCCCAAATGACCTCTGAAACCTGTGCTTCTAGTCTTAGTAAATCTCTGTAGGTTTGAGCATCAAGGAAAACAAGGAAAAAAAAAAAGACAAAGAAAGCAGCTTTTGTTGGGCTCTCTTAAACATGTGCATGTCCCCCATTGCTTTGGTACACATCTTCCTCCCATTTGTAGTAGGTTTAGATTGTTTTACATTGTCCACTTTACTCTGTTTCCTGGAGACTCATGCAATTTAGCACTGCAGAGGGACTGGAGGAAATCATCTCTAGACTGACTATTAATTATTGTTCTCCCGAGAATCTCCTTCTTCTTCAGAGAGAACGGCAATAGCAAAGAGATAAAAAGCACTTTGGAAACATGCTAGTGCAATTATTACTTACACCTCTGGCAAATTAGGGGACTGATCCTTTTCCTGAAAGTCTCAAAGAAGCCTATTTGTTCTGCTTTATTGTTACTTTTATAAGAAAATCAGTCTTTGAGCCTGTAGCTCTTCATAATTGCTTAAAACTGGAAAGTGATTTCTTGGGAAGGAAAATATCTGAAAAGTTAGCAGAATTCACCTGGCCAGTATCTCAGAATGTAAGACATGGGGGCTCTCCTGAGCTGTGGATCCCTGCCCATTGCTGTTGCACCCAGCTGTGTGTAGCCTCTTAGATAAACACAGCAGGGTCTGTGTCTCAGAAGCTGGATGTTTTTTTCAGTTGACTGCTTCAGCTGAAGGGCTCTTCCAGAGCCCTATGACCAACTTTTCATATTTACTTAAATTTATTCTTGGGCCACCATGAATATGTCAGCTTTTAGCTGAAGCTGCACTTTTGCTGGCCTGTTAGTTATCCAAGTTTTCCTTCCTTCGTTTTGTTTTGCCTGCAGAAAGGATGCTGGCTCTGCTGTGAGGGACACCCTTATTCTGTGTCTCTCCCTAGAAACTGTCTCTGCGTTTGTTGCCTTCTTCAGGGGTGGACTTCACACACAGTAGGGAAAAAATGTGAGAGCAGGGTGACAGAAGCTCATTTCATGGCCTGAAGTTAAAGGGAAAATGTCCTCTGTCATGATCCCTTCCTCACCCCAGCTATAAATGGAGCCCAAGCTTAACAGCTGACATCAGTGCTGCAGTGTTCTTCATTTAGATGAGTACTGCTCTTGGCAATCTTTTCAGCTGATGGCTTTACTCTTTCCTTTTTATTTCCCATCTTTTAAATAGTTGCCTTCATCAACTTTATTCTGCACTTCCTTAGTTAGGACGAATCATCCTCTCAGAGACTGAGATCTGCTGCCTTTGCAGGTGGAGGAGGAGAGGGAAGCCGAGGACCTGCCTCATCTTCCTCATTCTGCTGGAGTTTCTCTTGAAATGTCTTTATTAGTTGGTGCTTGGTTTTGGGGACAGAAGAGGGAGAGGTGGAGTTGGGAGACAGCAAACTGAAGATAATGGGGGGCAAAAAGGAGGAGAAATTGCAAAGTACTGATGGGAGAGAGAAAGGCATGGACGAGGTGACCCTGCTGCTGTTGAGCCTGGCAGCCAGCCCGCAGCCCAAGCACTGATCCCTTGCAGCTGCTGCAGCCCTCTGCCTTCTCTCAGTATCTGTGGCTTGGCCCAGGGGGTATAAAAACTCCTGGCACTTGGAGTAGCAGCTGTGAAGGAAGCTCCTAGGTGTGTCCCTGCCACATTAAAGCATGGTAGGTGAAGCAAATGTTCATTACCATGGGCAAACCCTCTGCTCATATGAACATGTTCCTTTTGTTTGCCACTGCTCTTGTGATAGAGACTCCTTTTTGTATGGATAGCTTAATGTGGAGGAAAACTCCAACATTTACGTTTTCTCTGTCAGTGGTTATGGATACATTGTCAATGGGAAGAGCCATGTCTGCCTGGAACTTACATAGGGGTTTGACAGAGATGACCTCACCAGCTTAAATAATGTCAACATTTTCAGTCCTCTTCCTAACTAACTCACTTCAGTGGTGCTATTCTTTCTGTTTTGCCAAACTTTTGAAAATGTAAAACACAAGACTGATAAGTCAGAACATACGCTTTAAAGAGAATCTATTGTGAACCTTTTTATTTTTGAAATTAAATATATTTTTTTAAAATTCATACTGACTTTTTTCTTCTCTTACATGGTTACTTTTAAGATTTAGGATCATTATCTTGTCCTAAGCAGTGGCCCTTTGTGCAGGCTTACCAGGGATATATTACATTTTCTGGGGGAAATGTAATTCCTACTTGCAAAATTTTATGGATGACATTACATTAAGTAAAGGGGGTTTTTTTGCTTGTTGTGAATCTGAATGGGTAAAGGATGAACAGATCTCTGGATGCCTCATTGTTTCAAGTGTAAATGTGCCAGCTCTCTCCTACATAATTTTCCACCAGGGCTGTAAAGTTTTAGTAGCACTTAGCAAAATGTTAAAAGGAAATATATGCCAGTATGATTTTGAGGACAGCATAAGGCATTTGGAAGTGGTGACTCATGCAAAGTGTTAATAAATACAACTGCACTCAAGTACTTAAAGCTGCCTTTGTTGCACTACAAAGGTGAGAGGTGCTTCTGAAATGCCAAATTAAGAATAAATTGTCTTCAAACTTGTCTGTCTGTAAACATATGTCTAATAATGGTAAAAATCTTTTGTTAGGTCAGACTGGCTAATTGTCTCACATTTTTTAATAGAAGGGATCCACAAAGTTAAGAAGTTTTAAAAACCGTGGCAAAGTTGATGAATTTTTAAATTTTTCTGTCATTCAGATTACTTCAGAAATGGATTCTGGGGGAATTTTTTAATGAAATACACAAAAGTGTTAGTTGTGCTTCCCAGCCTGTTCACACAATGGCAGAATGGCCTGGGGGTGGTGAGGAGGTTATCCCAGCTGCTGGTTGATGGGATGGACAAGTGCACAGGTCCCTGCTCCTTGTCCTGCTCTACCTTATCTGGGCAGGTGTGAGATGTGAGGTGCAGTGAGGGGGTGTCAAGGGTCTGCTGTAGATGCCAAGTTCAGCTTTTGTGTAGAAGTCAACATTGCTAGAGAAGGAAATACTACTGGGAGATCCATATCTATGGGAAACTTTTAGTCCTTGGAGAAGATGCTATTAATAATGATAGGAAGGATATTTCTGGATGTAGTAGTCAACATATTTCTTCTCCTAATAGTTACTGAATGAAAAGATCACTCCATTTCAGGCTTGGCTTTGGTATGTAGGAATGACCTTATGGAAGAGCTGACTGTGAAAAGAGTTCTGGAACAAATGCTGACAACTTAACCAATTTCAAATGGAATTTGAACAAAATGCAGGGAAAAAAGTTAAGGGAATTAATTAACCAAACAGAAGAGACCAGGGGACAGTTAATTTTTTTTTTCTCCAGAAAACAAAGTTCCCAAGCTTTCAGAATCATACGTAAGGCATCCTATTGGAAGTGCAAATGGACAATTAACTGCCTCAGAATAAAGGGTAAGCAGAGACCCTGCAAACAAAGAAGGCTAAAGGCTTCTGTGCAAATTGTAAAAGGTCAAGCTGAGTTCTTTGCAGAGGAAGCTCATGCAAATAAAAGAGGTCCTTCAGACAGAACCAGGGACTGAGATGAAGCCATGATGCATTGAATAAGTAGTATTACTTAAAAAGAATACAGAAATTATCTCAAAAGGAGATATTTTCTATGCCACTGTCAATACAGTGGTAATGTTGGAGGTGCTGTACTAAAGCCAAGGTTATTTGTGTAAATGAGGGCCCGAAAAATAGAATCTCTGTTTTAAGAATAAAACCCAAGTGTCTGATCTTCCTGGATCCTGGGAACCATGTGATATCCATCCCTAGATGACAGTAATAATGGTTCAAGGTTAACTCCCTAGCTATATTCATTGTTGTAGAATATGTTACTTTCTCTACAAGGTTTGTGTTGGCTCTGTCATTAGACATCAGCTCAAAATAATGTAGGGGTTGGCACATAAACCTTAAAATCTGATCTCAAGCATTTTTGATAGCTCAGTCCTTCCAGAGCTGCTCACATATGACTGGAGAATAACAAATATGTTTTTTTACCTGTTAAAAAGAAGCAAAAATCTGACTATAGAACCAACAGATTGATTATTCTGACATTTGTTAGGAGAAAGAGTTTAAAACAAGGAAGTCATTAAAAACAAAGAATAATGATGAATGGGCAAGCAAAATGAAGCATAATTTTACCATAGCCAGATAGTGCAGAATAATTTGATGGTTGTCCTTGATAGTTGTTACTTTTTTAAAAATATGGTATTCTTTTTTTTTTTTTTTTCTTTTCTAACTGCAAGCCTTGTATTTGGTGTTAAAATTCTGGGAGAGAAAGAAAAGTGCTTATAGCATTGCAAAGAGCACTGATAGAGTTTCTCTGGGAATATGAGTACATTTCCAGTACCTCCTGTTCAACAAAGATGAATTATTGTCTGGAGAAATTGTGTGAAAACAATTAAGGAAATAGAGGTATTCTCATCTTGAGGACTGAAGGAGAATAATGTTGTTTAGTGTAGTGAAAGGGAAGATGAGAAGGGTGTGATTATTGTCAATGATACCTGAAGGGAATAAACAGAAAAGAAAGAATTCTTTCCATGAAAGTTCAGCTATGAATCATAAAGTAGGCATAAATAAACTCAGGTTGGCAATTAGGAGCTTATTCCACAGAGGCAGGGTGTTTCTTGAATAGCCTCTTGGTCTGTTGCTGTTCACCTTTCTCTTGTCACATCTCCTCATTAAAAATGTTGACTGAAATATTTCTGCCCAGAACTCGTGGGGTCCACAAGAAATACTGATTTTCACAGAACAAGTATTTTCTATTAAAAAAATGCATGGAGGAATTTGTGGTGGTTTTTGTGTGTAAGGACTACTAGTGTTGCATGTGTCTGTTCAAAGGCTCATATTCCACACAGAATAAATGAAAAGTAGAGCTTTGAGTAGCCATGGAGACAAAACGTGCTGGAAGACATGAAAACTGAAAAAGTTAGAAGATATTTTCATCTCTAGAATTTTTTGTTATGGAATGTATTTATGATGGGGACAGATCCCATGTACCAGTTGGTCTTCTGGGCTTTAAAGTACAATAATATCACAAAGGCAGGAAATGCAGAACTGAAGCCAGCAAAGATCAGTAATCAAAAGCATTAGGAAAATTAGGATTGAGCCTTAGTTTCACTGCATCAGGAAGAAAAAATGGGTACTTTCAGTTATTTAATCCAATTACTTTTTTTTTTTTTTGCCATTCGTAGTGTAATTTGAAATTATTCTTTTATTTTATAATTTATTCTAAAGTTTCTTCGAGGTGGCAAAAATGTTCCTTGGCCATGCCTTCCCCACTGGTGAGGAATGAGATGGTGGGATTGTCCCTATGTGTCTGGGGACAGGGCATAGTTTGATTCTCATAAAGGGATGGAGAAGAGCCCTGGGAAGTGCTAGCAACCCAGTCCAGCAAATATGTGAGGGTTTTTTTTTTTTTTTAAGACAGAAGCTATGCAGCCTTAAAAGGACTTGTTTAAATTTTTGTGTGTGTGCTGAGTATGTCAAGTTTGTAAGGAGCCAGCGATTCTTGCATCCTTTTAAAGTGAAAATTATAGAATGTTTCACATTCTGTTTGTCACCAAAATGCAGATTTCTATCTCTCACTGTGAGTAGAATCATAAAAGTAATTTTAGTGAGAAACTGTGTGAGGAGTGTTTTGATAATTTGCTATTTAAAAATGGGTCAGGAGGCCAGGATTTGCTGGCTTCCAACAACCTTGACATAGTGCGGTCTGAAGAAACCCCCTTTCCTCCCCTCTCCCTCCCCCTGCAAATCTAAACAAGTCCTTTTAAGGCTGTATGGGAAGGATGGCTGATAGCTATGGATATAGGTGCTATGTAAATCATTAAATAATGGGAGGGGTACTGGAATAAAATGAAACAGCAGCAGAAATGCAAAGCTCTGTGAAAGTTAGCTGGAGGTTTGATGCGCTTCTGGCCTTCTTTACCTTCCAATTGTTTCAAGTGGCTGGGGAGTGTGTGGTTTGTGTCTGTTGTACAAACCTAGCTGAGCTAGGGCATCAAAGAAGCATCTGAGGAGTGTTTCACAAGCACTCAGTAATTAGCTTCCATGAATTATAAAGACTGCAATGAAGGAGGCTTTTTGGATTTCAGCATATATGGTTGGCTAATAGGATCCGAGTGATGGAATACTCATTTGCTTGTTATTTTTTCAGTGTGCTTCTTTAGGTTAGAGTTATGTAGAAGGTAAATCTTGTGAGGCTTCAAACCAAGTGAGAAATGGGATTGTTGCTTTGGGACAACTTCATTATTTCCTATGTGCCTTACGTTTCTGTCTTTCTCCCACATGGAGCTGTTGTGGTTAAATTGGGCACTTCACCTAACTTTTCTCCCAGCAGGCACTGTGCTTCACTACTGTTACATTACTACATTTAACATTTACTGCCCTGTCCAATGTGTGGTTTTATTATGAAATGTATATTGGGTTGATGGTCAGGAGGTGCTTGGCTTTGCAAGCTGACAGAGCAGTCTTTTCTTTTTCCTATTCTAAACTGTATTAATTTGGGTATTAGAATGGGTTTAATGCAGTATCACTTAGATAAAGCATTAAAATAATTCCTGTAAATCAAATCCCTTAATGCATCTTCTGATCTGTGAAACCTCTCTGGAATGGCCTTGGCTTAGCCAAGCTGCTCTCTAGTATGGGCAACAGGCTGTGAGTGTGATCTGGCTGGAAATAAATGTGGTGCAATAAAGTCTATCCTGAAAAAATTCTTGGCATTGCTTCTATTATATGTAGAACTTCTAAAACATACTTGATTTTTGTGTGGCTTGTGGAGTACCTCTGTCTGCAAGACTCTGATCCTAATCCCTTTAACATGAATGGGAGTTGTTTCTTCTCTCACTCTTTCTTCTCCCCCCAGATATTGCTGGTATGTCAGACACTCCAGCACAGCTTAAGCATTCCCAAGTGTCTGTCTGTTTTACCTCTGGCAATGGCTTTTTTACCAGACTTTGAATAGTGTCTCTTTAACTGGACATTGTCTTCATTTGTAATCATCATGACACGGAGGGCAGAACAACCTTTCCTACTTTATAGTACTCCTCAGTATTTTTATTGACAATAAATATTATCATGCCTTGGCAGTGCAGGATTCAGCTGAATCCAGCTGAGAAGTTCATTTACCTCTGTTAGTAAGGAACACCAGGCATAAAGACTTGTGCTATCTTTTCATGTTATCTTCTCCTTAGCATTGAATCAACTTCTACAGCTGAGGCTGTTGTGACATCAGTGCAAGTCACATGTCCCATTTGTCATGGAGTATGCAATTAGCTAGTTCTGCACATTTGAGTCCCTTTCTGTGGGGAAGTGGGCTCAGGAGACGCTGAGTTGGGACAGTTTTTTTTTGTGAAAGAGCATCCTGGCAAGAAGGCAAGAGACTTGATCAGGGCAGTGCTGTTCCTCCCTGAGTGTCAGCATCAGAGGGATGCCAGGATTTGTGGGTTTTGAATGGAGCTGCCCGTCAGCCTTTAGTCCAAATGGGAGATACCACTCCCCTATGGAGGAATTTCAAGGCAGTGAGGCAAACTAAAACTCCTCAAAGGAAGAAATGGTCTGACTTTATTGCTTTGTGACTTCACAAAATGTCAGTTTTTATTTTGAGAATTGCTTTCTTTGGTTTGCAGCAAGAGACCAGACTGTTTCCTTGGATTTCTTCCCTAGACACACAGTCTTGGGCAACTTCACATTCACATCTAAATGCAAATTATTTGAGTCAGTTTCATCATTGGCATGAAGTAGTAAAATAAAATCTAAGTGAGATGGATTTCTTTGAAATGAAAAAGGTTATTAGGTTATTAATTTAATGTAACTTGGTAATGAGTTACTCAGACAAATGTTTTTATTATGTTCTTTCTTACTTAATTTTTTTTGTTTGTTCTCTCAAGGAGAACTCCTGCTTTGGGCAATGATTTTCACAGGCCAGATGTAGATGAAATATAAGTGTGCAGCCAGCACACTTTCATGTGCTGCATAATGAAAAAATGTGTGCTATCATTTTGATTTATGAAGAAATTTGTTTTCACAAACTTTTCAATATTCTCTGGGGTGTAATTATTTAACACAATAGGTACTTTTTATTTCAGTGTACTAATTAGCATGTTAATAGCCTTAAAAAATTCAAGACTGGCAGTGAAGGCTTGAAAAAAATAGCATAATGTACTAATTTGGTTTTTTTAAAGTATTATTTTGTCACTTGTTCTCTCAGCTGGTTGGTTAGCTACTGTTGATAAAAGTTTCTGTTTATCTGACAGAAGAAATTTTATGGAGTTTAAACAGTTTTTCCTTTGTGAAGGAGGAAGAGTGAAGGTAATGACTCTCTTGAGTCTCCTGATAAAGCTTTAGTGACTGACACTGTCAGCTTAAAAACCCCGTATTTCTTTATATGCATTCTTACTAGTTTTACAAGTGCTAATATGCCTTATCTTTTCTCTTTACTTTTTACAGAGTTAGAGAATAGTTAAGATTGGAAGAGTTCCTCTGGAGACCATCTAGTCCAATGCTTTGTTCAGGTCAGGGTTAGCTACAGCAGCTTGCTCAGGCCTCTGTTGAGTTTTATTTTGGGCATCTTCAGAGGCAGAGACTATACAGACTGTGTGGGCATCCATGCCAGTGTTTGATCACCCTCACTGAACAAGTTTCTTCCTGTGTTTAGAGTGGAATTTCAGCCTGTGCCTATTGTCTCTTGTCCTGTGACTGGCCACCAAAGAGAAGAATCTGTACTTGCTTCCTCCTTCAGGGATTTCTACAGGTTGCTAAGACCCTTCTAAGGCATCTCTTCTCCAGCTCTCTCAGCCTCTCCTTGTATGAGATATGCTCCCATTCCTTAGTCATCTTTGTGGCCTTTTGCTGGAGAGCTTTCTCCAGTAAGTCCCTGTCTCTCTTGTCGTGGGGAGCCCAGAACTGGATCCCACATTCCAGGTGTGTCTCAGCCATGCTGAGCAGAGGGCAAGGATCCTTTCCCTTGACCTGCTGGTGACTCTTGGTCTAATGCAGCTTATGCAGCATAGGAAGCTGACAGCCTTCTTTGCTGTGAGGGCACATTTCTGGCTCAAGTTCAGAACAAGAGCCTCTTCCATAAAGTTGTTTTTCCAGCTATATTTGGCTCTTATTCTGAGCAGTTCCTGCTTTGCACCCATTTCCCTAGAGGTCAGGCAGGTCAGATGTGATGTGGGCCTGAGAGGTGACCTTGTCATTAGGTCTGTGTACCTTTGTGCAGCATGCCTGCCCAGTCCTGCAGGCAGCAGAGGCAATCTGCATTCCCATCAACTCAGGCAGCATTTGTCATCTGCAGCTGGCTTGGGGGCCTTGTCCATGGCAGCTGGACATGACTGCAATGACCTGCTGGGAGCAGGATCCCAGGCTGGAATCAATATCAAATGCCCTGTTTGTTCATTCTGGACAAGTATACATGAGCTTGGCTCCACATCAAGCTTTCTCTGTTGCAGGTAGCTTTGTGTCTTACCTTACACGAAAACGTGAGCTAGTATCTGAAAGGTTTTAACACAGAGAGAAATGGTCTTGTCTTCTAAAGCCTGTGAAGTTCTCTGGTTTTTACATACCCACTTTCCCTGAGTGGTTTGTAGATGATGCAAGCCTTCTTTCTTTGTAGTATGAATCTTTCACTGACATTAAGGGAAAAGCTTGTAAACCAGCAAAACTTTGTAATATTCAGCAGACATGGTACCTGTCACTACTCATAGCTTCCTGTTGTAGTTATGCTGGATTGCAGCTCACCCCTCCTCATGTTTTCATGTGAATGAAACTAAGGAAGCTGGAAAGCTTTTATTCATGGTTCAGGGACAAGAAATCCAACATGTGGACTTGAGATATCTTACGAAATCTTCATCAAACGGGAATAATATTTTGAAACAAAAGCAAGGAAATCAAAGACCTCTAACATCATAACTTTACACCACACTGCTTTTATAAAGGCATTTAATATTTTTACCAGATGCAAAGGTCCAATGGAAGACTGGTAGTGTCTTTCAGGAACAAACTGTTGTGATGAGCCATGTGTACCTGTAGTGAGAGCACAGGTGTTGTAAGTCACTGAGAGAAAAACAGCTGGACTGACCATCTTCACTCAGTGAAAGGGAAAAAAGGAGCAGAGTGCTGAGCTTTGTAGAAGAAAAGAAATAACATTTTTGTTGTTTTGAGAGCTCCTCAGTACCAGTTAATAAGCCAAATATTTCTGCTTAAAAGTGTGAGGTGATTTGTCATCTCTTCGTAGCCTTCCTCTGGACTGTAAATGTGTGCTCTCAGAGGTGCAGCAGAGCAAGGAATGTGCCTGGAATGTATATACTGATGTAGAAATGATTAATGAGACTCCTTTCCTAGCAGTAGCTATTTCTACTCAAGCTGAGCAGTATTCATCTTACATGATGTGCACAAAGTTTTGGACTGAACTGCTCATACTCTTCAGTACTCACAGAGGAATCCCTACAAGATCTGGACTGAAATCAGAACCTGTGTGCAAATCCTGGTAGTAAGTACATGGATCTGTGAAGTAAGGTAAGGATGTGTTGGAGTAGAATAATTTCCTTCCTCCTCCCTTTTCATTGAATGGTTTTCCCCATTGCTGTCCTGTATGTGAAAAGCAGATGTTTCTGATAAGCAAGCTTCCAGTTTCTCCTTAGTGTTAAAACACAAGGGGTTTGGATACCTCATTTTCTGCTTTTCTTTTGCAGCCCTCTGGCACCTTAGCTCTATGGAGCTCATTGCAGCTCTTACCAGCTCTGGTTGCATGCAAGTCCCCTCAGTGTAGAGATTCTCTTCATGCTGAGGCAGCAGCCTTAGTAGCTCAAGTACTCACTTCAGCTCACTTGCGTTGCTTAGTGTTCATTGAACCTGCAGAAAGTCCTTCAAGAAGCTGTCTTCAGTTGATGAGAGAGAACTCTGCATTTATCATTCCTTCTACACATTAACCTGGTCTGTTCTTTAGTTCTTAGCAGCTAGGACTTAATCATACATTCTAGCTGTGAATGAGTGAGTTTCTGTTTGACTACCAGTGCCACATTGTTAATGTTTGGGAGGCATTAATGTGTTGTTATATTTTAAACACAAATATCCCACTGGATTTTTGGATACATACAGAGGTTGATTTGTTGCAGTACCAGTGTTCTCATGGAATTTAAAATGAGAAAGCTGCTAGATCTGTTCCTTTTGGAAAGCTGCTGTCTGAAGTTCGTGGCTGTTCCCCAGTTCATCAGAGAAACTCTTCATCAGTGTAATGAAATGAATAATAAAAATGACACTACAGTCTGTCTTTACATTAGACTTTATCTTCTCTTTTTTTCCCCTGCAGTTCCCTGAGTGTTTCACTCAGGGTGACCAGGGCTGATTGCCCTGTACACAGAATCCTCTTATCCCTGGCAGTGGATGTGATTATTCTTATGCTGGATGTATTTATAACAGGACCAGGCTCAGTGTATCACTACATGAAAGAAGGAATGTTCTAACATACGTCAGTTAAATAATTTACTTCTTTCAGATTTTTATCAGATTCTGCTTTACTGTTTACCTCTGTTGTTAAAAATTTTTGTAACTGCTTTTAACTCTGTTACTTAAAATATTCTTAGCTTCAAAACTACTCTCTCCATGCCTTTGTATTTTCTTTGGTAAAGGTGTTGGAAGCCAGCCCTTTGTCGTCTTCACATTAGACTTTGAGAAGATGTCACTGGTGACCATCAGGGTAGAGAATGAGGAGATTTGGTAATTTACAAAAGTCATTGAAGAATCCTTGTCATATTAGATTTTGCATGGACTGTCTCTTTTGATATTGTCTTGATATTGTACATCTACAGAGTACCATTATGGTGTCTAGCAAGGATCTGCCTGTGGTGGCCTGCCTGGCCTGTGGGTTCCCTCCTTGCTAAGATGCAGGGTTGGTGCAGTGTCACACAGAGGAGGTACTCATGGAGGAAATGTGTGCATGTTATCCCACGAGACTGTTGATGTAATTTGTTTATGCTGAGAGAAAACCTCGTATTACAGTCTAGTAGGATGGCAAACCACAATCAAAACAGTTACATTCGTACACCATGTGAAGAAGCTTATTTAATCCTCAGGCAAGCTTCAGAGGTCAAGTCCTTTCATCCCATTGCCTCGTCTTGGCAGAGGCCCAGTGCCAAGCAAGAGTCCTGTCCTTGCCCTGTAATTCCTCTTCCAGACAGCCTTCTCAGCCAGAGGACACTCTGTCTTCCTTGGCTGTGTTATCTCCCTGGACCTCGTGTATACATGCACAGAGCATGCATACGTGCATACAGCTATGCTGGAAATGTGTATTGCTCAGTCATCTTCTAAAGCAGTTTTTGATGGTTCTCTTCAGGCCCCTGACCTTACCTCTTCTCCTTGTCCAAGGTGGAGAAATGGAAGGGTGTGGGGAGCCAGGGCACAGTGAATTTCCCCATGGATGGCATCACTGTGGGATGGCACCACGTACAAATGGAGGTGAAAGGGCTGAAGTACTGATGCATGGGTTTAAGGTGGAAAGAACAGGTAGAAAGTCAAGGAAAACAGCAGACAGTGGTGTGTAAGGGCAAAAGTCAGAAGTGCTTTTAAATATTTTTTTTGCCTGATTTTTAGGATATATATATTGCTCTGTAACTTGAAAAATGGGAGAAAACCTATGAAAATTTGGCTATGTGCTAGCCCAGGATTTTTCATAAGCAGGGAATCAGAAAGCATTGGTCCTTAAAAACCTACATCTGCTCAGAGTAACTTCCATCCCAGTGGTGCACTTGGTTTGCCCAATTATGTTCCTTGTGAATGTGACATTCAAAATACTTCCAGGAGCCGCTGCTCTTGGAATGCCCCAGTTCGCTTTGGGCAGGTGGGGATGAGCAGCTGTGGTGGCCTCTGCTGTCTTCCTGCCAGGTGGGGTGGCTGCAGGGAGTCTTCATCTCCTCCTGAGCTTTGCTTTCCAAAGAGTTTATTTAGCACTTGTCAGTTATTTATGATGTTAAAGCTGACTTTTATGGGAAAGTCACACTAATTCATGCAAAGTAAGCTGCAGATGTATATGGCTGAAATGCTACCGAGAACTCTGTGGCTCAAAAAGGTAAAGCTTTATTCAAAGACAGGACACTGCTCACCTTTCCCAGAAAACACATAATGAAGGAGACGGGTTGGTGTTATATGGATTGGCACCAAGAAATAAAAAGCTCTTTTAGGCTTGGTCTCAAGAGATATAGAAAGTTCTTGTTAAGCATTAAGTGTCTGGGGAGCCTCTCACCTTTCAAGTGCTCAGAGTTGAAGATCTGGAGACCTTTTTAAAGTTTGTTTTATTGGCGTATATTTGCCAAGTTGTCTAGTACTTTCTTAAAAGAAAAGAGACAGGAGCTAGTTAGCACATATGAAGAGACCTATTAGAAAATAAATTATAGTTTTGTGGTTAAATGGTCTTTTAGGTCTTGTAGCTTTTTTTTTTTTTTTTAAGAAAATTGCTTTAAGTGTGGCAGTGGCAGATTACTTCACTTCTGTCAGAATATTCCCATCAGTGCATTATTTTTTGCTGACATGCTGTACAGCTTTTGAAATGTCAAGTTAGGGGAGGATCCTAGGAAGAAAGTGATTAAACATTCTTAGTTGCTCCAAAGTATATACCTACGATGAGGTTCTGTTGCATTATTTATTATATAAGAGTATTAAATTTTTAATCTTCTTCATTAAAAAAACCCCACAACATTTGCGCAAGTTTAAAATAAATAACAGAAACAAAGCGTTTTAAGAGGGATTTGATGGACTCTGTCTGAGATAGAAGATTTTTTTTGTTGTTGTTGTATGGATATGTTCTGATGCATTTTCCCTGACAGGCAAAGTAAAAGCGTCAGTTGTTAATTGCAGTAACATTCCTTTACATTTCTCTGACTATGTAAAGCAGCTATTAGTGGTACAGGATGCATACTCTGAAGGAACCTTATGTGACAGCAAGACTTGAAACAGCTCTCCTGAATGATCTACGTTTTGGAAATGTGAGTAAGTTCCATCAGGATAAATGTTAGTTTGTTACACATCTACATGAAGATGTTTCTGGCCATACAAATGTATCACTCTTACTCAGTGATGAAGGGTGGCAAAGGAAGCTCACAGTCACTGTGGAGTTGCCATGTGAGCACAGTCTTCTCCACTGTGATCTTAGCGCAGCGCTCACCCAGGGGCACTGCTGCTGCAGCTGCCTAACCTGCCTGTGTTCCATGCTAAGAAGGACTCAAACAACTACTAATACTTTAGGAAGAGTAAGAAGAGTAGAAGCAGGGAAACAGTCCTATTTTTTAAGGTATTGTCCTTTTCTGTTAATGCATATCTAGGATATAGTATGGATGTAAAAACAAGTGAAGAGGAAGATGCACTGAAGAGAGTCAAGACCTCTTTAAGAGGAGGAAATGGGCAAAGGAGAATTCAGAGCTCATCCAGGCAGATGAGATTGATTAGAAGACAAATATTATAGGGAATGGGACAATATCACCGAGGGCCAGGTCAAATGACTCCTGAGAAAGATCCCGAATAAGAATAAGAATAAGAATAAGCAGTGGAGCAGATAGGTAATGTTTTGATAGGTGACTAGGAAGTTTTGTAGATCAAGAAGTCAATCTTTATTGAATGAAAGAGGTGAATAATGGCTGACTTCGGTGCTAAATGAAGTGAGTTATATTTTTAATCTTTATCTACCATGAAAGCAGTTTCCTGGGCAGTTCTAGAGCATCAGCATTAAAGAGAAAATCCTGTGTGACTGATTTCAGTGTGTGTAGACCCACTGACTTCAGCAGACTGTTTCTATTCTTAAGCTTTCAGTATCTTACTAACCAAGCTGACAGCTTGAAATGTACCTGAAGAGCTCTTTTTAAAAGTCTGTATTTTAAGATCTGGACCTATATAAAAATTGTTTCTTTAATACTTACAATTCTAAGCTTTCTAATTAATTATGTAAAATCAGGGTCAAAGAAATCCCCAAACTTTTTTTTTTAATAGAGAATAATAGTATTATAAAAAATCTTAAATTATAATTGACCTCACTTGGTATGTTTGACTTTTTTGAAGTTCAATATCCCATCCTGTGGCCAATCTAATATGTCAATAGAATTGGGTATCCTTTTCTTTTACTGACATTTGTGTGAGATGTTATTTCACTTCTCAAATAGTTTCCCTATCTCTCTGTTGATTCTGAGAAGGTTTTTGATAATTGTTCTTATTTCATTTATTAGGAATCAACAGCTGGCTTTATTACTCTTTTTATAGATGCTGCCTGTAAGAGATGCCTTTCTAATGTGATTGAAATACTCTGAAGCATAAGAACAGAAATGAAATGAAAATTGAAATGACTCCAAATGAAACAAAAATCTCCAGTTACTGCCCTGCTGGGTTAAGGTTAACTAGGTTTAACATCTAGTGCTGGGTTGTGTCTTTCCAGTGAAGTCTTTCAGGGAAGCTGTCAGACATTGATGAAATTAGTAGAGTTCTTTATGAAGTTTTTTATAATCCTTCCCCAAGTTCACGTCCATGTCTGTGTGTGTATGAAAGGTGCTTACAACAAATCAGTAAATATGAATGTTAGCATGCATGCAGATTACAGTAATTAGTGGGCTATGAATGGATGAAAAAAATAGTATGTCTGGATGTCTACTTGGTGCTCCTTTTTGGTGAAATTGTTAAGAACCTGGTGACAGGAGGGGAAAGAAGTTGTTGACTTTAGTAGCTTTTTTTATAAGAACATAAAATCTGACCTTTCTGTATTGTATTCTGTCTTGAAATAAATGCCACAGTCTTTTTTTCACATATCTAATACAAAGTTTGCCATGTACACATTTTGTGAAAGTGTTGGTTTTTATAATCACCTTGAAAACTCGACAGTCAAATATAGTTGGTGTGTAATAATTCTTTGTGCTATCTTACTTTCATCTTTTCTTTGTAACCTGTTGACAGATTAAAATGAACACCTAGCTAGTAATAAGCTTTATTATTATTTTTTTAATAGGAGTTTCTAATAGGTCATGGCTTGCAGATACTTTATCTTTGTGCCAAACTCAACAGCAAGCAAAAAAAAAAAACCCTCTAGCAACACAAAACTAAGGAGATTGTAAACCACAGTGAGACAGAGAAGAAAGATGGAAAAATCTGTTCATAACTTTCATTCCATCCTTTTGTCTTATATCACTTACCATTGTGTGACAAGTGGAAAAACTCCTTGAGTTTCTTTGAAAGAGAAAATAATTTGTATATTTTATGGTGGCATTCTTCAAATGTATTTTATCTCTGTGTTTTTATTACAAATTTTCAGCTGAGCTGGGAAGTGGAGCAACTGACCTAACATGCAAGACATATATAGAGAGGGAAAACATTAAATCATGTTTTATGTCTTTCTACAACATTTCTGTCAGGTAGAATATAATAAAATAGCAGGAAGTTGGAAATAGAGGAGGACTTGGTAATAGGAAGACTTGGCTTTAAAAGCTTGAAATATTTGCCCTTAATATTTTGCCTTCCTTCCTTGCCAATACAATTATTTTCAGTAATCTCAGTTCTTTTTCAAATATTGTGTATTGTGAAAAGGCAATTAGTGAAAGACCTAAGCTGGTACAGGAAAACTATTCAGTCCAAAGTGATAATTCTCTTTCAGGGACATAGTAAAATATTGTTTTTGAATTGTAAATGGTTCCCACATGTATAAATAACAATAGAGAAAAATAATTCAAAATTCAGCTTTCATGTGACACTAATACAAAACAAATCAGAAGCTCAGCTGAGTAACTGAGGAAATAATTTAAAGATTAATAAATAACAATCTGTATAATGTTCTGTATAGTTTAATTGATTCCTTTTTGTTTTGCAAGTAGTTAAAGCTTTGGTGTTTTTTACCTGGCTCTACAGGAGGCATTTTTGAGTCTCCTACCTTGCTGTCCCACATGTTTTATGAAGACAGTAAATTAGTTTTCAATGCTCAGCTGTGTCCTGCCCATCCTTCCTTCAAATGCATCGGGGTCTGCTTGAGTCCTGCAGGATGTGGGTGTGACTGTCCTGCTGCTCCCTCTTGTACCTGCTGCACAGGTGTGGCTTCTCTTGTCCCAGGGAGGGTGAGCAGGGCCAGGGCTGCTGTGGCACGAGACTCTCCTGGCTCTCCTGAGTGTGGGCACTGCTGCTCTCAGGTGACAGCAGCTGGGGCACACCTGCAGCTGGGGCACATCTGCTGCTAGGACACATCTGGACACCTGCAGCTGGGGCACACCTGCACACCTGCAGTTCCCTAGGGCTCAGCTTCAGGAGCTGCCTGCTCAGCTCCACTGGTTGAGGAAGTGCCCAATTGTTGCTGCCCTTAAAGTTGTAGTGGCCAGCAGGAGGATTCTGCTCTGCAGGCATGGAGGTTTGAGAGAAGCATCAGAGCTGACAGTTCTTTTTGCACACATATTTTTTTCCCTGTTCATAACAACATTGGTTTTTACAGAGGCACATAAGAACTGTGTGGGGTCAGTGCTCCCAAGAGAGCTGGGGTTTCGCTTTTAGAATGAGACATTTGGCTCAGACATAAGAAATGGTGGAGGTTCAGGTGCTCTCTCTCAGACATAAGAAATGGTGGAAGTTCAGGTGCTCTCTCACTCTTCCAGCTCACCAAGGGTGACCCTACTCTTCATTGCTTATTAGGCTCTCTTTTATGCTTGTCACCATGTAAAGTATGTATTTATAACTCTTAAGTGTGTAAACATTGCCACAGAGTCTATTAGCCTATCTTCTGTTTTGCTGCTGGTGTGGTTCTAAGATGCTTTTACCAAGGACTATTATAATAAATTATAAATAGTTAAATATCTGTTTAGAAATCTTCTGACTCAAGATTATTGTACATATGAGGACTAATTCAATTTGTTTTTTTGGAAAATGGCAACTATTTTCCTCAACTGTTGGAAACTGAAGAACAGAAGGGTCTGCAAGCAAATTAATCAAGGGGAAAGTAGTAAAACCAGCCCTGCTCAGGCTTTTTTCCTCCCTTCTGTGTGGGAAACATGACGTTTTCTAACCCGATAGTGGGAATGTTTTCTTCTGCAGGCCTGAGTCACTTGGGAGGAATGCTAAGATTCATGCACAAGATTAATTTTCTCACTGCTGCCTTCTCCACTGCAAAAATGGAAGTTTCCTTTCCTTTGAACTTTTCTTTCATTTCCAGCAAAATTTCCGATACTCTGAGCATTTTTTCCCCTTCAATTTCAAACCCAGTTTTCTTCTGTAAAATCTGTAAAATTTTTCCTTGCCCTATAGTGACCATGAGCACAGAAGTAATTAATCTTTGTTTGCTCTGCATTTTATGCAGTTCTGCAGAATACAGAGAATCCTCTGCTCTCACAAAGCTGTGAACAGGAGTTTTTACTTTATCAGGGTTCCCTGGATGTACAGTATCAGTTTAATCCAGTTTTTTTCCATTTTCACCAATATTAATTATACCTAATCTATAACAACAGGTGTTCTGAAATGGCATTTATATTTATTTTGGATCCTCTGAGAGAGATTACTTTTGCTGTCATCTTTCTTAATTAAGCATTAACAATTATTGAAAGAATTAGTCTTAAATGCTGAAATTAAAATAAGAGATAAAGGATGTCTTTCCAAGTGGCTCCAGAGTAAGCACTACTCTCTATACATTGAATCTCATCAAAGGCCAGATTTAAATGCACCTTAATTTCATTTTGACATGCATTGCATAAGTGTTCCCATTGAATTTGAGCAAAAAGACTAAAAGCTCTATTTTAAATAATAATCTGCCTGTTAAAGTAATTTTAGGAAAAGCAGTAGTACAAAAATGAGTTCATGTTCCCATGGCCAATGCACCTTAATTTATATAATTTTAAGATTTGACACGTGTAGTTGAAAGGCATAATAAGTGAAAGGTGTGCAATTGGCCTTTTCTCAGTAGTTTGTAAATAACAACATGTTCTGTACTATCCCTGAGGGAGCAGGAGCAAAGCTCCAGGTATCTTTGTACTTTGGGCTAGGCATTACTTACAGCACTAACCATGACAGCTTTGCCCTGCATAAAGCACTGCTATTCCTTTCCATACTGCAGGGGAAATGCCGGAATTTGCTCCCTGCCCTTCCTGTGTCCCAGTGCTGCTGCCCAGAGGAGGGGTAGCAGGTGACCTGGGGGTGATAACACTGGCTTTGGACCCAACAGTATCTTTAGGGCTTTTGTTTGATTAAAAGGAAGTCAGTCTGGAGAACAGTTAGGAAGAAATGGAGATGCTTCAGGTGAGTATATGAGTAACTTGGTGTGCTCATGTGCAGGTACCACTGCTGTGTGTCATGTGTGCCTGCTGATGCTCATCAGCTGTGTTCTCTCTGATGCTCACAAGTAATTGGACAAGTAATTATTCCAGTTAAGACTACAAAAAAAAAATTAAGCATAATTTCCATTTTACATAGGTTGCTTTCTCAGAGAGGTGTATTTTCACAAATAAACCACTGATGTAGCTGAAATTTCTGCCTTGTCCTTCATTTAGGATAGGCCTTTACTCAGGGTTTCTTGTAGTGGTAAGGGACAGAAATTTTCTTGTACCAAATGCCCTGTTCTTGTCATTGAAGAGATTCATTCTCCACTGTCATGAGGAGATCACAGAGGTGAAAAAAAAAAGGTAGCATTAAAACTCTTGAAATTCTGTCTTATTCAGTAAATTAGAAGACATAATTAGTAATTGAAAAGGTAATTAAAATTTGACAGGCTGCCAAAATTTGAATATCAAGTTATTTTTTAAATGGTGCCCTATTTTTTGAAATTATTTGTGACTCTTCTGGCCTTGTTTTTTTTTCTCACCTTCCTGCATCTGACTGTATTTCAATTCAGTTGAAATTCATTTCAATGCTTCTCATTTTCTAAAGCCCTGAATTTTTCTTTACCTGTTGCCAATATCCTCTTTCATTCTGTGTTCTTCTTGTTTACATTTGCTGCTTTTCTTCCATAGGTTTCTGACACTGTTGATTTCCTGCTCAGTCCCATACTGGCTACTCATTAACTTCCCATGAATTGTTCCCTTTGGGTACTGAATGCTTACTTCTACAATTTTTCATGATCCTTCTTTTGTTCCTTTCTTATTATACCACCATCAAGACTGGTCATTATTCCTGTTTACCAACATAATTTTCTGGGACTTGTATATCATTAGGTAGAAAAGAAGGCAACTTTGCATTTGGGTGTACTTAACAGGGTAGAAATTAATTAGAAATGTAGAAGATAAAACTGTCCCCTTGCCTCTGAGAGTTAAATTTCATGTGAGTTTTATATTTAGATTGCATTGCAATTTCTGATTTTCCATATTCAGATCAGCCCCTTTCCATTTTCTCCATATCAATGGAGAACTTAGTTTAGAACTTGTTCTCTGATCAGTGAAAAAATTCAGATGGATGGATGAAAACTCACATTTAGTCTAAATGGGAGGAAAATTAATCTCAGTAAGACTTACTGAAAATATCTGAAGCATCACACAGATTAATAACATGCTAACGTGTCAGGTTAAACTGGAGAAGGAAACAGATTGAATCACAAACTGCAGAAGACTTTCTGAGCATCTTGCCGAGGCCTTTTCCAAAGGCATTTGTTTTATTTATGGTGGATGTTACTTCAGTATGTTTCTAAACAGACAAGAAAGAGGAATCAGCGTCTTAAGAGCAGAGAAATGTACTTGAAATGTAGCACTTCACACTGTGTTCCAGCCTGTCTGAGAGCAGTTCCTGTAAAGCATCTGGAGGAGAGAAGGGATCAAGCCCTGGGTCTTGGAGATGGATGCACTCGTACTTGGGCAGTGAGCTCAGGGTGGGGTCTGCATCTGACACTGCTGCTGCACTGCTGCTCCTGCCTCTACAAATGGTTTCCTGCTGACCTTAAACAATTTCCTTGGGGCTCCAGGAAAATAGGGAGGGAAGTGTCAGACTGCTGAGTTTTAACAGACTTCTGAGATGCTTGGCTTTTTCTGGAGAGGAAGCTGCAGCCTTGAGCGAGTGCCTGAGCTCCCTGTGCCGTGGAAAGGATGAAGCTGGTGCTGCATCACAGACCTGCCAGTGTGCCAGAGAGGGCTGCACAGGACCCAGAAAACATGGGTTCACTGTTCTCCAGGGTGGCCTGGAGAGAGGTTGCAAGCCAATTTATTGGAGCTACAAGCCACTAGGTTAGGGAATAGGCTAAAATTGGGAATCTCTTTATGTTTGCTCTGGTTCATTATGTTGGTTTGGTTTTTTTTATCTGACTTTTGGGTTTGATTTGTGGGCTTTTTTTTTTTTTTTTTCATTCACCCTTTCCTTAGTTTACTTTTGTTCTTTTTTTTTTTTTTCAGAAATATATTCTGATATCTGTGTAGTGTTCTGAGCCTGAAGCTCTTTTTTTTTTTTTTAATTCCTTTTTTCCAGAATAGCCTAATCCCATGTTTTTGAATTAAAACTGGTCATCTCTTTGTCCTGTAAGCATGTGGCCTTTCACATGTGCCTTGGGAGACCACCCAGAGGTACTTTCTGCCTTTTCAGTCACTGCTCTGTGGACCTCAGTGTGGTGTGGTGGGGCTGAGGTTTGGAGACCAGACTGACATTTTACTGATCGTGCCAGAAGGGCTGTGGAAAGCTGGGCAGTTTTCCTGGTCTAAATTTAAACACCTGTGTACAGTCCCTGTTAGGCATGTGGCGCCAACCTTTTATTTTGGTTTTCTCACATGTAAATTGGAGTGACTGTTGAGAGCTGGGTACTTCACAGGAGTATGGATTGGTCCCCTGTGCTGCTCTGGATTCAATGAGCTGTATATGTTGTTCTAAACGTGACTGCAAGCTGATCATGGTTGCTTTGTTCCTACTAGTCACAACTCTCAAATGCTGTGAGGTATTATTCCCACTTGCTTCTAACACTGCACAAAAGAGAGAAGATGTTAATTTTCAAAGTAAAATCAAACAGTCATTTTTTATGTTCTCAAATTCTACCAAGAAACAAAGACTTGCCTTCTTCTGATTTTTTTTCTTTATAGGATCTTATGTAACAACCAAAGTGATAGCCCTTAGACTGACTGAACTTTTGTACGTTATTAATGTGACTTTTCAAGATCTTGCATGCTTTTGCACATCAGACTACAATAACATGGCATTGGGACCATCAGTAGCAATTTGGATCACTTTATCACCAGTCTTTCTTTTTACTTATTACATAAAATCTTTACCCAGAGGATGTGGAGTTATTCTTCAGGGACATTTGTATCCTAGGATGTCTCAAACCCTTTCTACTGAGTGCATTTCTTTCAAACATGTCAAAATACTGTGTAAAAGCCTAGTCATCAAAAATTAGAATGTCTCTGTTTCTTGCTTTACAAAGTAGTGACTGAATCTGTAAGATAAAACCTTCAGGAACCTCATGAGAAGTTTGTGAACCTTAGCCCAGCTCTGTTTTAAAAAAGGCTTTCCTTGTGTCAGACGTTTTTGCCAGTTAAGACATTAGAAAAACTTCCACAAACAAGGTGTGAAAGCAGAACAAATGAGGGTGGTCCTACTCCAGCTAACCTTTACTGAAAGATTGATGTGAGCTTCCTTTAGGGCAAAGTTGTCTTCCTGTGTATTCATAATAGAGAGAGAGAGAGATGGTTTTGGGTCTGTACTGGAGTTCTGTGGCTATTCCACCCTGCCAGGTCCCAGTTAACTCTTTTCTCCCTGGCTAACTTAATTTACTGGCATTGCTGGGCACCCCTTTAAATGTGGCATCATGGACAGTTCATGATTCTGTTTTCTAGAGTTTTGTTTTCTTGAATGATACACAAGCAGACCCAAGTGTCTCAGAAGTGAGGAGTGTTTTGGGGTACCTCAGATTTCAGATGATGAAGTCAAGTTTGATCTTCTCAAAGGTTGAGGGCACAGCATCAACCTGCCTCAAAAAGCTTCTCAAAGTGAGTGGTTGTAACCTAAGGCTGAAGCAGCATATTTATGCAAAAAGCCACATTCCCATGTCACAGAGAGTGAGATTATCACTGTGGTCATCCTGGGGGTCTTGCTCCCTGTCAAGATTTGGAAGAGGGAATAGCAGAAGCAAGACATGATCTGTCCAAAGTAACAAGGTCTTCTTTTGTGTGAGGAAATAGAACAGACTGAAGCTCTGAAGTCATGCAAGCATTTTCTCTAGGGAAGTATAAATGTCTGAAGTATAACAGAACCCAGTTTGAAACCAGGACTCTTTTAAATACATCTACTCAGAAGAAAATCTGACCATTTTGTTCTTAAGTTTGCAAGTCATAGGCAGGATTTACATAAGTATTATTATTTACAGTGATAGTTATAATGTTTGAGTTAAATATCCTCTAGCAATCAGTGAGGAGTTAAATTTATATCCTTGCCTGTTTTGTGTGTCACACAGTGCTATATATTAAACCTATTTGTCAGGTGAGTGTTGATCTGAATGGAACAAGTCTCTTGCTCAGAGCAGCCTTGCTCATGCTGAAGTTGTGCCTTACCTTCTGGAAATGCAATGTAGTTGAATGCCAATAGACATTGTTAACTTGGCAGTAGCTCAAGCACTGTATTGCAGTGAGGCTTGATTTCTTTTATGCCAAGCACTTGATTTATCCTGAGTTTACAGGACTGTGACAGACTATAATCTAGTTCTGGGCCTTGGAATACTTCCCTGAAAAATAGGAGGAGTGTAGTTTACTTTTTGTAATCATACTGTTGGTTTTTTATGGCTAATAGAATATTGTTCATATAATATATTTAATTCTGGGTATAGTGCTGTGAGAGCTGAATAGTTAGTATTATATAGAGTTAAGAACACTAGAAAGGCAAAAAGCCTGAGTCCAGTTTATGAAGAATGTACAGCAGTATGGCAAATGTGTGAATGGGAAAATTCCCTGCTTTGTAGATTCAAGTAGCATGTATATATGTCCAAATGGCTTTGTTGTGTTTTTTAAATAAGAAAATAAATCCTCTCATTCTCAAACTTCCTTTTGGAGGCAATAGGACCTTTTCTTACTATTTTTCTCTTTTTCTTCAAGCCTACTCATCCCCTGTATTCAGCTGTAGTCCTGAATCTAAGCAGTACACTCTGGATTTTTTTTCTTGGATTTTGTGCTGGTGAATAAAATTCACAGTACTCCCTGTGAGAAGCAAACAGAAGACTAAATATCTTGACCTGCAGTGTAATTTGGTTATTTAAGATTCTAATCTTCATCTGCTTGGTTAAGCTATAAGGATATTCATTTTAATGCACGGGCCAGGTAGTAAGTCATGTCACTATGAGTGTTTGACATGTGAAAATCTTCACACTGGTGCTTATTCATTTCAAGACACAGGAAGTTCCATGCTACTCAGCTGCTTGTTCTTCCATAAGATTTAGCAGCACTTCGTTGTAGAAGTTCAGTGCTAGAAACAATAAATTTATATTCATCAGCTTCATGGTACAAAACTGTACAGATAGAGCAGTTAAAAGAATATGGTAGTACTGAGAAATTTGCTTCTCATTTGCTTAGCTGAGGCTGGGATTCTGACTTCATGTTCTGAGTGCCTTTCAATCTGGTGTATATATGATTAATGTTGGTGAGTCACTTCTGATGGGAATTTTCGCTTTTTCTCACATTGCAAGATAGGGAGACTTTCTGCTCCTCCTACCACCAGTTCAGAAGCACTGTAGAAGACAGAAATGAGGAGATAATTTTTCTTGTTTTCAGAATTGCACTCTGTTAAAGGAACTGAGGACATAGCCAGTGAGTCCCTTTGGCATTTGCTGCACAGGTGTCTGCAAACCAACTAGGACAGCTGGGATTGGGATAAAGGTGTAAGTAGATTTGTTGAGAAATGTTCTTACTGCTTATTTAAATTCAGAATTCAGGTGGGAACACTAGTCTTGAAAAAATGGGAAGGAGTATTTGGGAAGAAAATTATTCTGTAGGTGCGGGAAGGCAGATCATGACCTGAATCCTTTCGGGGTTCGTGGTAGGAATTGTTGGAGCTCTAGAGATCTGCTTATTCCTGTCAGAAGTAAATAAATAAATTTTCCTGGGGGGAATATAGTGCTTCATTAACACAGCATAGCTCAACTGTAAAATAATGTAGGCTTGTCTACAGAAATTTCCCTGTGATTTTTGAAAATGCTTTTCCTCTGTTTCTGAATGTGTGCGTGTGCATAAAGAATGAAATACATGGGTTGATTGTGAGATTCAGTTATCACAGAATTCATCAAATAGGACAGAATGGCTTCCATATTGAGAATTTTAAAGGGCTCCACCTGTATCTAGAGACCAGATATTTGGAAATGCCTAGGTACATAAATGTACTGGAAGTCCTCAGTGGTATTTTACAGAATTTAAAGCAATGTAATAGCTGCTGATTGCAGCAGGGCTTAGGCAACTGAGTCGCTTCTGGTTTAGACAGCCCTGCAAGACCTCTGTGTAATTTTAGTCCTCTAAGTAATGTCAGAATACGGTCTAATGCTTCAATGAGTATGCTTCAGCTAAAATTTGAAGTCTACCTGACCTCACCTCTGACACTGAGGACAGACCTCTTGAGCTCATGTCTTGGGGATTTTGTGTCCAAATCGTGTTTCTCTATGGAGCTCTACCTTAAGACAGGGCAAGATCACTTAAATCAAAACCACTGGTACTGCAGACAACTGTGTCAGATAATTCTTGTTGTTATGGTTGTGACGTTCACTATAAACAACATTTGTTGTACCAACTATTTGGTGACCTCTAGGAATTTATTCTTCTATTTTCTGTCTACCTTTTGGACTTTGGTATTTCAAAACTGACTCAGCAGAAAGCATATGGCTACAGTGAGTATCAATGCCAATTATTGTGACTTTAGTAACAGTGCTGTTAGTTTGGATTCCTATTATTGCTGGATACATAAGTTTAATTCATTCTGTTGTGGATTCTGTGTCCTGCAGTAACATTCAATTTGTATTGCTAACAGGTTGGAAAAGAAATTAACCCATGGGGAAAAGAAATTTTGTCTAATATATGCACTAACAACTCTTTAGAAAGCGACTTCCATTGAAAAAAAAAAAAAAAGGGCAATTAATTGTACCAGAGATTGATACTTTCCCTTTTTTCCCTCTGTTCCTCACAGCTTTTGGAGCTCTGTTTGCTTTCCAAACAGAGGTGTAATGACGTGCTCTGAGTGACTAAAAAGGCTTATTTCTGCCCTAGGCTTAGAGCAAAAAGGATGAATGCTTTGGTAGTGTAATGCTGATCTAAACACTAGGGGTGAAAACCAAGCTTTATGAAGAAAGAAAATGAAAAGATTTTATAATGACTTCATTACTTCTAACATTTGTTTTCAGTATTTTCTGCAGCATTTTTTTCTTTCCTGAAGAACCCTGTAGCTTCCATGCAAGTTCCTTTGCCCTGTTGGTTTTTGTGACTCGTTATTCATTAAAAATCTATTACTACCAACAGAAGATGCTCAGGTCAAGCTCTTGGCTGCTATAAAATGCACACTAAATACTCAGTGTGAATTCTGGTGGGCATTTGCACTTACCCAGCAAGTAAGGATACCCTTGGGAACCCTGCAGAGAATTGCTCAGACTCCAGTCAGACTGCAGTGTCCAAATTCAGACCATGTGTACAGCATGGCTCTTTGGAAAGATTTTTAAGAGTGAGCCTGGAGAAAATGTTAGGAGTGGGCAAAGAAAATCAGAACTGTGGGTTAGGAGGAGAGTGTTTCTCCTGTATTCTGGCCTTACTTTTTTCCCTTCTCTGTATGGTTTATTCCCCCTTTCCCATGCATCAAGGGACCCTCTGTTGTACTCTGGAATAGTTTGTGGTTCAGGAGGAGGCAGATTCCATCAGCCTTACCTGGAATCAGGCAGCATAGGACCACCTCTGCACCAGGTCTGCAACATGGGCTGCCACCCTGGAATTTACAAGTCTTGCCAAGAGCCTGATGAAGATGGTCCAGCTGACTGTTCCCTGGTAGCATTGTAAGATCAAGTTCCTCAAGTTCATGGAAAAAGGCACCTCTGTGATCACACACTGTGACTGTAACACCTACTGGCTTCTGTGACAGGAGCTTTCTAAATACCTTGGGTAGAGCACGTTTTTATTATTCTGAAAAGGGTTCAGAAAAATGACTTGGTACATTGCCATCTCTGAATTCTCCTTTCTCCAGGCAGTTGGAACCTGTGTACAGACACCTTTTTTTTTAATGTTTACCTTTTCAAATCTGCATATCATCTGAATTGACAAAGGAAATATATCTTTCTGCCTTCTTTTTTCATCACCCTACAATATCCTAGATATTATACAAGGAACACTGGGAAAGAAATTGTAAAAGGAAGATGGAATAGCAGATCTAGTTTGTAGTCCCTCTCAGAGTTTAGAGCCAGTCTGTTTTCATCCTGGCTGTTATTTCCTGGATTATGGGTTATCATAATGAAAAATGGATTATGATACACAGTAAATGGTCAGTGTGCAACAGTTAAAAATAACTAAGTGATGCCATCTGCTGTTTTAAAATCTTATTTAGCATTACATCTGACTGAACTGGTATCCTAAGAAGTGCGAACTGCCTACGCTGAGTACAATGTCAGACATGTTACCTTGATGTGTGTCAAAGTTAGGCAATATAAATATTGATTGTGATTAAATATAGTAGACTATAGAATGTCAGAAGAAAATGTGATACTAGTGTCAATCCAAAACAATTCCTTGGTGAATTTACTTTGCAAATAATTTGAGGGTTTTTTTCCAGACTGTTTGGTTTTTTTTGTATTTCTGAGAGGAAGTAGTACAATCTTGTGGAATAGAGGGGAGATTGATGATATACCAACCCAATAAAGTGTATGTTTATTAAAACATGTTATGTGGTGAAATTCTTCACATTACTTATATATTTAGTACAAGTTATCTACAGCTTTATCTATAGCACACAGTGCATTTTTTAGGAAAGAGTTAACCTGACAATGGTTTTCAAAGAAGTTGAAAACCACATTTCTGGAAGACATGTTGCTCAAAGAGAAGTCACTCATTGTCTCAGATCATAACATGTAACAGTTGAATATACATTCAACTAAGCTAAATTTGAAGTGGACTCTGGACTACCATGTTCAGCATTGAAATAGTTCAGAGAATATTATCTGAATATTCAGAGTATATCTGATATTCAGAGTATTTCATTCAGAGAATAGCAAATAATTACTTATTTCATGTATGTGTATGTGTGTGTTTGCTTGGGGGTTTGACAGCAAGAGTAAAGGATGTATTTTGTTCACATGCAGTTATTCCAGATTGCAGTTCACAGGTTGCCATTTAATGAAACACTGACACATGGTAGAGTGATCTGAAATGCAGTCAGCAGTGCTTAGCAGGTATAAAGGGCTGCAGAACCAGAGAGATCAGATTTAACTTTTTCTGCCTTTTTTTTTTTTTTTTTTTTTGTTGCTTTTTGTAATGGTCTGACTTAACCTCAGTTTCCTGTACTTTGTTTTTCACCACAGTGAAAATCATCTGAGTTCTGTGAAGGTAACTATCACTGTTGCCCTGCTGTGACTTCATATTCTGAATGGATATGCCTTGTTTAGTGAGGTGTGAGTAAAGATGTGTTTGGACATAAATTTATGTATAACCATGGTCTGATATTGAAAAGTGTTGATTTCTTGTGGATGTTGGGGCTTTTTTAGAATATTATCAGTACCGCAGTGATGTGTATTTCTGTTTGAATTTTTAAAAGATACACAATCGATGCTTAGAGTTTTGTGTAGTTTAATTTTAATAGCAAAACTTATTCAATATATAAATATTCATTTCCAGATGTAGTACACTAGAAGTGCTCTCCTTCTGGAGCATTATAAATAATTTGGTTTCTCACTCTGCTCTGGGAGCATATCTGTAAAATTCACAAATGACCAAACCAACAGCAAATTAATTTTACTGTTAATCCCTCCAAGTGTTATGCTGTTCAGCTGCCTTTTATTAAGGAGACCTGCAAATCATGCTTTGACAGAGAGAAAGCTGTGCATGTATTTACATCTTTCTTGTAGCATGCCATACCTCTTTTAAACTTCTGTAAAATTCCTTTACAGCCAAAATGTCCAGTCTGAAGAATAAGAAATCATGAGGTGGTTTAAAAAATATAGAGATATATTTTTAAAAATCTATTCAACGAGCCTTTAGATTTTTGTTTTCTTAACATTCACATTTCCTAACTGTCTACACAACTCTGAAGGCTCAAACTTTGCTTTAAGAGGCAGGAAAAAATGTGAAATTCAGATTTTTATGTAATCGTGGTTTAAAAACACAGAAACTTCACTGCACTTCACAGAGTTTACTGTAAATTTCTAAGTGTCCATCAACCAAAACCTCTGACAGCATAGAATTATGATACATTTACTTACATGCAAATCTGCTGCTGTTAATGTAGTCCTGAGTGTGGGCATGAACTGTAAACTGTGTGTTAGGCTTTATTTGGCATAGTTTCCAAATGAGTGGGAAGGGAAATAGTACTTAGTTTAGATAATGTAATCTATGAGTTCCTATTATATTTCCAGGGCAAATGCTGCACTCAAAATTAGAGCATCAGTAACAAAGTAAGGAGATGTTATGGTCTTGGGTGTAGAAAAAGCTGCCTTAAGGTAAGAGGACAATTTAAAGGTCTTGTTGAAAAAAAGCTGGCAGAGATTTTATTCCTCATGAAAACTCAAGGAGCTGCTGAGATGATATTTGAAAGAAGTTGCAAAAATGTTCTCATTTTCTAATTAGCTCATCTTTCTCAGGGAGTGATGACTGGCTGTTAGCAAAGTCTTTTTCTGGAAATGTCAAGGCTTTTGGGTAACATGCCTTCCACCACACCAGTCTGTCTGTATGGAAAACTGAACTGGTCCCTCTCTACAGGATAATGCAGTATCAGGGTGCCCAGGGTGCTTCTGATTCCATAAGCTGATGTTGGCATTAGAGTATGGATTAAAGGCATGGATGGTGGGAAGGCATGACCAAGATGTAGGGAAGATGGAAGAAACATAGAATTAAAGAAAAACCAGGCTGTCAAAATTGTCTTTTCTTCAGTCTGCTCCCCAAGATTTTGTGCTGCGTGAATTTTTCACTATAGCAAAGTGCTTCATAAATTTAAAATGTAAACGCAGAGGATTTCTTTCTCTTATTCTCTGGTGTAATTTTTACTTTTATAACTCATGTTCTTTTCCAGCTGAGTGCTATTTCCAGGGAAGCCAATTCATGCATTTTAGAAGTGAGCAGTGCTTTGGGAAGTCTCCAAACTGACTGAAAAAGTACAAAACCCGTAGTGAAGTACCAACATGAAGACCTAGAAATGCAAGGAACCATGCACATGATCACTGTTTACCTTCATTCCAGCCATACCTGCTTACAGGAGGAGAAACATTTCAATGGCTTGTCTTTTTTTTTTTTTTTTTTTTTTTTTTTTGTTTCTGTTTTGATGCTGAGTTCCCAGAGATGTCTGATCCTGAGTGTAAACTCCACATTATGAGAGGCCTCTCTTAGGCTTTGAAGTGCTCTCTGTCATGGGAGGGGGCTTGCTGTGAATGAGCCTCAGGTTTGCCTGAAAGACATCACCATGTCTGACTTGCTGCAGTCTAACACACCTGTTGGGAAGGTGGAGGAAATGCTCATCCCAGAATTTTCATCTCTGAAACAGAAAAGGTAATTTGTTGCAGATTATGAACTAGGTGACAAAAAGGCAATTTCTCTTGTAACTAGGAGCAAAAGTGTAGCAATGGTGTTGGGGGTTCTTATGTGGTGTGCTTGGCTGAATAAATAATTGATCAGAATCATGATGCAGATGGCTAGGTCAATTTTTTTTCTTTTCTTGTTTCTTTGTTAGTCTGATACCATATATATATAATTCTTTTTCTGCAGCCTAAGATTTGAATGATGAATCGCAGCTTATTAAGTAATTTTGGTGCTTGTGGGATAGGTTGGAAGTCTGGTGTAGGATTTTATTGGTTTAGAAAGGTTTACTTTAGTTCCTTCAGCATTACCCTATTTTGTCACCTCAGGTTATTTCAATAGCCTGCTCTGTGAAAATTGGGTTGTATTGAGTCTCCCTGTATGATGTAGAGATTGAAATAAATGTGATGGTGTGATGCCTTAGATCAGAGTTAGGATTCGGTCTATACTTAAGAAGATTTGCAGTTAAAAATACAAAATTACATTCATAATGACTTGTCAGTTCAGAAAATGATTACTTCCACTCACTAGGGCAAGCAAGTATGAACTTTTTGTGCTTGTTAGAGAAAAACTCAGGCCACTGTAATTTTTAAATAAAATTAGATGGTCTGCTGAGAAACAAGAATTCTTTCTCCAGATAAGTAATTTTCTATTTTTTCCTTTTCTTTTGCTTCTTGCTTGAATTATATCATGGAGTAAAACACTAGCATCTTTGCATTTAAAAAAAATATATCTAGTCACTCTTATTTCCTTAGTCTCTCCAAATGGATGTTGTAGAAAAAGTAAGGTTTTCTGAGTGTGCTGAGAGTTGTCTTCCCTTCCAAGCAATGTTGCAAAATGCATCATCAGTTCAGCAGTGTAAGCATGGTTGCTTCTAAGGGCCAGGAGGAATCACCTTTGGCTGCAGCATTTAATTTGTCTGATTTCTGTGTGCTGTGTTTTGTGAGAACCATTAACAGTGGCTCTTTGGAGAGTGTAAATACAAGAAACTGGGTACTTATAAAACTTCTGAAGATGCCCCTTGAGGTGTGTGTAAGGTATGTGAGGTGTGTGTAAGGTATTTCTTAATGTGGTTAGGCAGCTTCTGCCATTTGTTAAATTGCCAAGCCTTTAATTGTACTTTATATCATCCGATCTGGACTCCATCCAGAATTAATGTTTCCCACTTGTAATATTTTTGGGTTTAGTGACTTGCATGCAATCTGTGGGAAATTAAGGCTAGAGATTGACAATGACTTCGGTGGTGTTCTTGGGAAACAAGTTAGAGCTGATGCATACTGTGGAGTTAAGGAAGGGGGGCTGGGGAAAAGTAGGCACAGCACAAACCCTGGTAAATTTAGGCTCACTTTCTCTTTTTCTAGTTGCACTGGTGTATTCAAGCCCAATCTCTTTTGTCTTCTGTATAGTGTGTTGTGTTGATTATTTAGCTACTGGACAAATTTACAACATGCTGGAAGACTGGGAAAGGAGCAGTTAAAGATCGTGCTGGCTGTGGCAGGAGAAGTGTTGAGCAGAGCCAGGTCATGATAGCTCAGTCTTTAGCAGCTTGGTAACTTCAACAGGTTTCACCTGCAGAACTGTCTTCAGGTTGACAGTATCAAAATTTTGTGAGAAAAAGATAAAAAAACAAACTTCAGTCTCTCCACAGTTCTTAGTTTCTAATGGAGAATTTATAGCAGCTGATAAGAGCAGAGTGGACTTAGTGCTTACAGACTTGAAGTTTGGCTGTGCTAAACATGATTTATAATTCAGTACTGTCAGTTAAAATTGGTCAATCTATGATATGGTCTGATGGTTGCAGCATTACTTTACTATATTGGTGCAGTGTGCAGCATTAGCATTCTGCTTAGAAATTAGAGTCTGTAACATCCCAGATCATTGCGTGATAAACCTTCCTGCAGCAGCTCCTGCTGTCCCTGGGCTCTCTGGTTTCAGTCACTTCAAGTTTGTGAAGGCTCACTTGCAGAGTGGAGTTTTACAAATTCCTGCTCACCCAGGATCTTGAGGGAAATGTAGAGTCCCCCAGTGTGGGAACAGAACCTGCAAGAATCTATAATCTTGGCCACAGAGAGAAAATGACCACATCCACTGAAACATGAGGTAATATCTCCCACATACTGAAAGAAAACAAAAAACAACATGCAGAACCAGACTGTGAGAAAGGATTATCTAGTAAGTTTAAAACAGCACTGTATGTGTTTCTATTTTAAGATTATTTAACATAAATTGATGTTATCTAAGTCCACATGTCTCCAGTGAGGGAATGTCATCTGAGTGCACAGAACATGCACATTGACTTGGAAGAATAAACAGCTCTTCTTTGCTATTTTTTTTTTTAGGAAAGAGGGAATGTGATTTCCCTTGTTACCTTTAACTCCTTCCCCAGGCCATGCATGTGTCATAAGCTAGCAAGCCAGCAAAAAAGAATTTTATTAGATCAAGTAGGGAAAGGATCAGCTAAAGCTCTGAAGACATCTCAGCTTCTGAAACCTCTTGCAACTTTTCATCACCAGTACTCCTAATATTCAGGATTTTGCATTGTATGAAGGTCTGGAAACCTGCTGATGGTTCTTCTCAATTAAGCCTTGGGATGAAGTGACCTTCTCTGGGAACTGAGTGGGTGTGAATCTCCATGCTGAAATCCAGAAGGTTGAGGGTGGATGGAACACAGTCAAAAGAACACTCTGGATTTAGTAAGCACCATGGTTCCTACTTTTTCAGTTTTCTATGTACCTGGCAAGGGCACAGAGAGGCTATTTTTGAACTGTCTAGACTATTCTTCTAAAAGGGATCTTTTCTTTTTCCTCTTCTGGTTATTGGTTATCAGGAAGAAGGGAGTTAGCATGTCTCTTTGTGAATTTGCCCACCCACTGAGCCCACATAAACATTTTACAAAGCATATTTATAGAACTATTTTAAGAGCTTGTGTCCTCAAGAGCTGTGCATTTATAAAACTGGCTTGCATGTAGTTTAATCAGTGCAGAAGCATCACTACTAACATAAATTTTTGCATGGCATTTTCTATTTGATGTAAAATCCACTACCTCTCCCTACTCCCCCAGTTTAGCTTAAAAAAGTTATCATGTACACAAAGACAAAATGTGAATGTGCTGCCCAGTGATTTAAAGTTGACACTTCTGGTAAGAGATTATTTGAATTATTGATTATTCCAAAGATGGAATCTATTTCTCCACATTTGAAAAGTCTTGAGCATCAGGTGAAGTCCCTAGTGACTAGAAAAAAGGAAACATCAGTCCTATTTTCAGAAAGGGGAGAAAGGAAGACCTAGGGAACTACAGACTGGTGAGCCTCCTTCCCATACTGGGAAGATGATGGAGCAGATCCTCGTGGAAGCATCGTTAAGGGACATATAAGAAAAGGAGATGATCTGAGACAGCCAGCAGTGCTTCATTAAGGGCAAATCATGCCTAACCAGCTTGATGGCCCTCTATGATCAAGTGACTGCAGTGGTTAACATGGGAAAACTGACCAATGTCATCTACTTAGATTTCTGCATGGGCTTTGACATGGTCACACACAACATCCTCTTCTCCAGTTTTGGAGATTTGAAGGGTGGACTAATACTCAATAGGAAATTGGCTGGATGGACACAGACAGAGAGTTGTGGTCAGTGGCTCTAGGTCCAAGTGAAGGCTGTTGACAAACAGTGTCCCTCCAGACTCTCATGGGACTGGCAACCTTTAATATTTTCATCAGTGACATGGGCAGTGGGATCAGTGCACCCTCAGGAAGCTTGCAGATGGCACCACAGCAGGACAGGATGCCATCTGGGGGCCCTAGACAAACTTGAGGAGTCGGCCCATGAGCACCTCCTGGGGTTCAACAAGCCCGAGTGCAAGGTGCTGCACCTGAGTCAGGGCAATCCCAGACATGAGCACAGGCTGGGAGAAGAAGTCACTGAGAGCAGCCCTGCAGAGAAGGACTTGGGGGTTCCTGTGGATGAAGAGCTGGACATGAGCCAGCAGTGTGTGCTTGCAGCCCAGAAGGTCAGTGGCACTCTGCATCAAAACAGGGGTAGCTGGCGGGTCAAGGGAGATGATTCAGCCCCTCTGCTCTGCCCTTGTGCCTCCCTACCTGGAGTGCTGCGTGCAGGTCTGGGCTCCTCAGCATAAGAAAGCCATGGATGAGTTAGAGCAGGTCCTGGAGATGATCAGAGGGCTGGAGCACCTCTCCTTTGAAGACAGGCTGAGAAAGCTGGGGTTGTTCATCTTGGAGATGAGAGGATTCTGAGGAGACCTTATTGTGGCCTTCCAGTACATGTTACTGCTTCTCTTTCTTTTGATGATAATGTTTCCCACTGTTAATTTTTTTTATCCCCATTTCTCTCCACAGAAAAGAATTTAGGAGGATTCTAGATTTCTTCTGTGAGTGTATGTATTCATACTTTCATTGCTAGGAAAGATTGGGTCTGAAATGGAATAGCTTTTCACAAATGTCACCCTGTTGTAATCTAAGACCATAATAGCTTTTCATTAAATGGGATTGCTTCATCAAAGCTGACTGGTGTTGGAAGTTGCTGTGGGTTGCTGCTTCCTGGGTACTTAGAAACCACTTGGAGTTGATTTAGTGCTAGCATGGAAAAATGAAACGAAAATGACAGTAATTGTCCAGTTTTGAACAGAGCAGGCAACTGGTTGATAATGTTGGCTGGGGACATGACAAGTAAAACTCTTTTCTTCTCCCTGCCCCCCTATCTTTGCCTCACTCTTAGCTTGGCCAGTACAGCCTCACACTTCCTCTGCACGCCCTTCTGCTCAGCTGTGTCCAGCTGCTGGTGCTTTTCTTGTTGCTGCTCTGGTGGGGTGTTTACAGAGACACGAGGCTCTGCTCCCCTGCCTCTGCTGGTGTCTCTGTCTGACAGAAGTTGTGGTGGTTACACAGGAAACGGAGCTCAAATGAGATGCTGGGCTAGTGTGACTCTGAACAAGCCTGTTTCATGGCTTCCAAGATTGGTGTGTTTTACATAGAAACTCATGGTATGTCTTCATCCAGATGGAAAAAATGCTCTAAAATCTTAATCCTTGCACCTTGTTTATATTGCTTCTATTATTATTGTTAAGGATTTGGACAAGGCACTTGTATTAACCTGATCTATGACAGTAATTCAAATGGTAACTACAGCTTTAACAACCACTGAAACATGAAACAGCAGGACATGACAAAAGCAGCTAAGAATTCAATGATAAAAGGGAATGTCCAGAAAAATATTGCAACATTCATAGATGTATTTTATATATATGTAGCATGTTAATAAAAGTATATGCATGCACAGTTTAACAAAACTATGCTTTTTGTAAAAATCGTGACATGTGAGTCAGTCTTTGGGGTGATAATTACAGGCAACTGAAATAGCAGATGTGCTAAAGTTTTAAAAATAGTATTGTTTCTGGAGATAAGCTCCTGCTCATTTCTCACAAACATTTTTTGGATGCTCTGGTGCTTATCTGTGTGAATGTAGGGGCAATGTAGGGCAATATAGATGCATCTGACTGGGAAGTTTCTGTTGCATTTTGTTCACAATGTGTTCCTTCTGAGATTCCTTGTAAAAACCCCACAAACCTAATAGATCATATCATAGTTTCACAGTGAATTTAATACAGCTGGGATCATGATAAGCAAGGGCATTTGTAAAGTAATTTCCTCTCTGAACTCTGCAAGATTTGCAGGACAGAATTCAGAGTGTCTGACATTCTTTGAGTGCATGTGTGAATTCCGTATCTTGACATTGCAAGTGACATCACAGCTTGATGTAAATTGTATGTCAATATAATCATGGTGTTGTTTCATCTTCCTTTCTCCTTTTCACATTTAACAAATGCTAATAGTAATTGAATATCTCAGTATTGCTTGTAGTCATTAATTTCTCAGTGCCTACATGGCTCACCTGCTTGTTTTCTGCATAGATCAAGTTCTGCACTCAGATAACCAGTGTTAATTTCTGAGTTACATTTTGATAGCTTAGTTCTGTAGAAAGCAGTGAGGGGTTTTCCTTTTTCAAGCTGTGTTTTCATTTTAGTAAAGCAGAACAGCCCTTGCTTTGTGAGCCAGTGGTGCACTTGACAGATTTTCACCATGGACTTGATGGGGAGGGAGCTGGCACTGTCCTGTAAGAGCATTTATGCCAGGTGTGTGCTTGGGGGAGGACTATGGAGCTTCCAGAACATGGAGCAGAAAAAGAGAAAGGGCAAGTGATCCAAGCAAAATTTTTGGGCATGCCAGACCTGACCTGTTGTGTAGCCTGAGTTTCTGTGCTCCTACAAACAGTTAGAAATGTAGCCAAATCCATACACAGATGTCATGGTACATCCATAGGCTTCAGTCAGCCTTCTCACACAGCAAAATAAATGTGATTGGGAAAATTCTCTGTGGATAAAGACTGATATTTTAGGAACTAATATTGTAGTTATGTCCTAACCATAGGTTGGAGCTGGATTCCTTCCTCTAAAAAGAAAGTATTGACTCATTTCACCATTGCTATTCTGTGGTTCATCAGGAGATATTCAAGATCTTGCAGTCTCATGGTGGTTTTCTACATTATAATGTTGACTTTATTATTGGAATGTGATTGTATTACACTTCATTGAAATAGAGGTTTTTATTTTATTTTTTAAATTACTGATACTTCAATATGCTACTGGTACTTGATATCTGCACAATTCTTTTCTTTGCTATGAAAATGTTGCAAAGGGAAGTGGGGGCTTTGTGGTTTGGTTTTTTTTGGGGGGGGGCAGGGTTTACCAGCTGCCTTTGGAGGAGATGAAGTAGAAGCTGTTTGAGCAATTGCAGTGCATCACCTTTAAGGAACAGTAGCTCCTCATATGAATGAAGAGAGTGAAAATACAAAAAATGAAAGTAAAAAAAAATGCTACTTTCTCAAGAGATTGATTTTCTTTGCTTTTTGGTACTGTTGCAGGTGGTTATGTGGGGAAATCTCTCCTAGTCTAAGCTTTCTTATGTTTCCTTGCCCTGTCCTGGAGCTGTTTACTCCTCTGTATTGCTGTAAAACTTTTTGTTTAGAAACTTAAAAACAAGAATACACCCCCACCTACCCTCAAAGAAACCGGAAAAACCCAACCAAAAACCGTAAGGGTTTATGCTGTAGTGTGTGACTTAGCATGCTTTTTTTGGAAGGAGGAACTTGCTGTATCCTGGTATGGATTCAGAAGTAGCCAAGCTACCAGGCTCAGACTTTGGAGGGCTTTTCCCCCCCTTCCTTCTATCAGGCCATATGTACTCAAACTTCCTGTCTAGGAAAATGAGTGTAAGTTTCTTTTTCTCCCTACTCCCTGGGGGATTTCATTGGGGTTTTGTTTGGTTTTGTTTGTTTTGTTCTTGTTATCCAAAGGGAGCTGTCTAATCAGCTCCAGGAGTGGGATAGGTGGGGTAAGAGGTCCAATTTGGTTTGTAGGTAAAGCAAAAATATTATTAAATATTTGCTTGTTCTAAAGGACAGATTCACTTCATTATTCACAAGCAGACAGAGATAACGTTTTAAAGTTAAAAATCTGAACTTATAAAAAAAAAGTATTTTAAAATCTGTCTCTCTAGTGAAGTTAGACAGATACTGTTCCACATTTTGTAATTTCAGCTTTTAAAGCGTCACCTTGTTTATAAATGAGTAAAACTTGGCTTGAAGATGTATCCCTTTACAAAAGCTTTTAGTAAAATAATATTTGAGGAAGCAGAGCTACTTGTACATTATCATTCTAAACCAAAATAATTCAGATTAAATAGGTGGGGTATTGAAAGTGAGATCAACTTTGCAACTACTGGAGCAGCAAAAATGGGTGATACAGCTCATAATGTAACATTTAACATAAAGCTGTAAATAATAGAAGAAGTATTCAAGGAAGTATTAGAAATACTTGACTTGTGCTCAATGGCTGCCTCTGTCAGCTGGCTGTCACATTTAAAATGCTGTATTTGAAGAGATTTGGACAAGTTTGAATTGGGATAATAGAAAAAAAAAAAGCTGAAATATGATATGCCAGCTGAGAAGTGGCTGTCACCGACATGTTTTATGAAAAATCCTTTCCTTAGGATTTTTTCCTCTCCTGAGAAACTGAGAGGCCTCAGGAACAAACTGTAAACAATTCTTATCTGCTGCTGTGGAATGCAACAGGGGGAATCTGTGATTGGCCTCATCAGGCTGTTTCCAATTACGGGCCAATCACAGATCACCTGTCCGGCCGGTCTCGGTCTGGGAGAAACTTTATTATTCTTTCTTATTCTATTCTTAGCTTAGCCTTCTAGTGAAATCCTTTCCTCTATTCCTTTAGTATAGTTTTAATATATTATCTATCATATAATAATAAATCAAGCCTTCTGAAACATGGAGTCAACTTTCTCGTCTCTTCCCTCATCCTGTGACCCTTGTGGAAATACCACAAGTGGCGATGAATTTCTATGGTCAGTAACTTTTCAATCCAATCTGTTCTCACCTGGGAAAGTGTTCTGGTGTATGGCTTTGGAACTGCATGGATGTTTTTGTGTTTAGGATGAAGATCCCTGGCTGATTTCAGACTGATCTTAGCTGGAGATTGACTGATCTTAGATGGTGAATTAATGAGAGTGTTTGCTTTGCTGTATATTTCAGCACACTGTAATGAATTAGGCTCTACTCCATCACACCTTTTTTGGGTGTAAATCTCACAGTTGTGATTTGGGAACTTCAGTGCAAATGACAGCAGCTCTTGTTTATTGCTCTGGTGTCCTCTATTGTAGCCTGAAACCTGACAGTCAGAATGTCCCAAGGTGGCCTTGAGCTGCTGGCTGCCCTTTTTCTTCATTCTGTGCAAGATGTACAGATGCTCAGTGGTAATAAAAAGCAAATGCTATTCTGCACTTCCTTTAGGGTTGCTTCATTAGCATAGCAGCCTGAGCCCTTGTCATGTAAGTGCATGAGCCTGGATAAATCATGGGGTGCCATAAAAATTAGGGATGTGGGAAAAGAGGGGCAGCACCAGAAGAATGAAAGAATGACTGAGCACAGAAAAAACAAACCTCCTTAGAGCACCTGCTCAAACACAAGATACCAGAGAGACTAAAAGCACAGGGGTATGGGAACAGTTCAACCATCTCTTAAGGGCAGAAGAAATACATTGACTGGTTTGAGAATTTTTGGTAGGAAGATCAGGCACCAATACCTATGCAGTGACTGCTCTTGGTGGGCAGAGCTGGGAGCAAGTGAAAACATCCCTCAGTGCTCCTCCCTTCACTAGGGCAGGGAGTGATTGCTGTTCACTTGGGGAACAGACTGGCTTGTGGTTCAAAGCAGTGCTGGTGTGTCACTGCTCCCAGGAGTGAAATGACCTTGTTTATAAGCTGTAGCTGGGCCAGTATGCAGCTGTTTCCACTGTAAACTCACAGAAAGCTGGGTTCAGGGTATGCTTGTGCATATTGCTTTGCAATTAACTTTGTATGGACACACATGCCCTTCTCCCATAGCTGCCTCAGTGCTTCTTGCTGCTGCAGGCAGCACAAGTGCATTTTCATTTTTGGTTCATTTTTCTCCAGTCAGAGAAACAAGTGTGTGGGTAGAAAGGAATGAAAGTGATGCTTATGGTGCTGAAGAAATGAACTACAGGGTGAAGTGGCTGTGTAATTTAGGTCTTGCTAGAGGAACAAAAAATAATTTTATGTGGAACCATTAATCCCCTATTCTACAACAAAATTCAGAAGTATCATTATAAAACTAGAAAAGGTAAGTGTATCCAAGATGGAAACTCTGTTGGAAGAGCAGAATTTGTATGTATGTGTTCTTGAAGATGATCTGTGCAATACTGTGATGCTTTTATTTTCAGAATAGCAATTAAAAATAATAATTTCATTGTGTATAACAGATTTGCTTGTGTTAAGTGTTCCTAAAACAAAAAAAAACTTTTAGGCATAAACATTTTTTTAAGCATCATATTCTAGCTAGAAATAGGATGGAACTACTAAGGATTGAAGGAGGTAAGAAGGTGGGTAAGCCCTGCCTTCATTGTGCAAGCATCTTGCCCTGGGTAGTGTCCTTGAACATGTAAGAACTTCCAGAACTTTGCTTATCATTAATATTGGCATGCTGCACAAAGGGGAGGAATATGTTTTCACTTCCTTATGAGATTTTCTTCAGTAGTGTGTGATATTGTCCTGTTTCTGACAGAGCTTTCTCTTCATACTAATGGTTTCTTCTCTGCTCTCTGTAATTTTTTTGAGGTTTTTATTATTATTTTTTTAAGTGTGTTCAAATCTCTGTCCCATGGAGTAGAATTTCAACTAGTGAGAAAAGACTTGTCCTCCCTGGTGACAGAGCAGGGATGATTGATAAGATGTGGTTGTGGAGAGTTTTCTCTTCAAGTGTTGGGTAGGAAGCCTCTCTCTGCTGTTGGATTTCCTGACCTAGAGATGTTGCAATGTGTGTTTTGTGACATTGTCCCCATTGCATGTGCCTCCCCCACAAGGGAGTAATGAGAGGGGAAGGGACATCTGGCAAATGTGTTGGCATTTTGTTCAGTGCTAGAGGATGTAGTGGTGAATTAAGGCTGAGTGGAGAAACATTCTGTATAATGCAGAGAAAGAAGGGGGAAAAGGAAGAGAAAAGAAAGAGGGTAGATGTATGGGGAATTGTAAGGATTTCTTAAGGATTTCTATTCTACAGGAGCAATCCTGTGAATAAAAGACCTACAAAAGATTTGTCAGCTCCTTGGAGAGGCTCTTTTTAAACAGTGCAAAAGTGCCAGGAACGTGTCCTGCGGATGGAGGAGATCTGTGTTGTGTGTGAGTGTTTTGGAGAAGTTCTGTATCTCGGAGGAAGAGGAACCAGAGTGTGGTTTGACAGTTGCTACAGCAACTAAGGCTTTTTTAATGGAAGGCAAGGATAAGCGATGGTATAAAGTCTTGTGTAACTGACGTACCTTCCCCCGCTTCCTGCCAATTTTCCAGTATATTAAAACAATAAGTAATTTATGACTTTAGCTGAGAACTGGCTCTGTGTTTGCCCCGCTCAGACTCGTTTGCAAGACTGCATGATCTTAACAGGGAAAACAGAAAAGAAATTATTTACATAACAGAAAGCAGGGAATCAAGCCTCTCTGAAAAGAATGCTTTGCAAGGGACAAATGCATCCCTTGTTCTGCCTGATGAAATTTTGTTTGATGTGGATGTCAGTGGGACAAGTATTTTTATCTCATAGCTTCCTTTCTTCTCATCCTCTCCCTTCCTCCCGACCATGACTTTTTTTTTTTTGCAAAGTTTTTAAAACTCTTTTTGGTTACTATGGAGTTCTTTGTAATGTAGGAATGATGATATATTACAGAGTAAATGAAAGATGATGCAAACCTGTGGCAGGAGGGGAATTCTGCTGGCTGTTTCTGCAGCAGTGTTACAGAAGCAGCCCTGGCATAGATGTGCTCCAGTAACTGCTGTCCACTGAGAGACTTTAACCCTTGTAATTTTTTGGGACTCAGCTGCTTGCTGTTAACCAGGAGGATCGATACAAGAGTGGAAACCACACTTGTGGAGTGGAAACAAACTTGTACCATGCAGAGTATAGAAACACTCACTTTAGGATTCAAAACAGTGCCTCTTGTCTGTTCATTAGTTTAAATTCACATATTCTGATTTAGTGGTAGTTTTGGTTTTAATACTGAAATTTAAGGGCATTTGACAGCTGAATTCCAGGGAAAGAGAGTTTGGATAATGCTCCTGTTCTTTGAAATGTCGCTGGAAGTCTTAGGGGCACTTTGCCTCCCCCTTGGGCTCTTCATGCAACATCAGAGGTAATTCTTAGTTAAGGTTGCTGATTTTAATTGAAGAGTAGGTATTAGGTCATTAATATATTTGTAAATGAAACACATATATGCACAGTTACAGAACCTTAAATACATGTTTTTGCCGTTCTTACTCAGTTTTTAAGCCTTGTTTTCATGAACCAAACATGTTTACTTAGCTCTTCAGAAGTAAGATTTATTTTACAGATGTCCTTGCTAATGTTTTGAGCATTAACAACTCATAACCAGAGCTCCCAGATTTGTAGGTTTGTTTCTGGCATTTCATTTTGCAGTTTAAAAGAAAAAAGTTATCTTCAATAGTATTCAAGACAGTGTTACACAGTGCATTTTCAAAAAACTATGACTGAACTAAGACCCAGTTTTCAAGTGAATGACACTGAGGTATTTAACTGGAATAAGTTCACTGCTCTCGAGTTGCTGAGAAGCAGTGCATGAAGCATGCACATTTTTTTCACGGATGAAAAAGTAATAAACCTTTGCTACAAATTTTATGCATTTTAAAACTCAGTAGAGGATAATTACTGCCTTCTTGCATTCATTTTGGCATTTTGTGCATTCGTGTGAGATGAGAGAAATAACTGAAATATTTGAGCTAAAGGGAAGACTGACAAAAAGGTTTCCTTTTAGATATTCATGTGTTAGTGACCAGTACTTATTAGAAAAGAAATTGCAAAGTTTGAATTCTGCAACATGAATGTGTTCTTCCCATAGCATCCTGTCTGCCATTTTCTTCTTCCTACAACCCTCTCCTCCTCCATCCTTACCCAGACCTTGAGATGGCTTATCTTTTTTTGTTTCTCTGACTCATTCACTTGCCCTGGTGACACAGCCCCATCTCCAAATCTCTTTTACTCTCACTCCTTCAGGCTCCCTCAGGATCATCCTACCACAAGATTCTCCTTCATGTCTCACCATCTCTCCCTCAGTGGGACAAACCTGCTTTCACCTCTCTCATCTGAAGGAGCCTGTGCTATTCCAACTGCTGCCCATCTCCTTTCTTGCTTTTCTATCACATAGATTGATTCAGCTCCTCAAAGTATTTTTTCATTTCCATCTGGGCTTCTAGGCTGGCTCTCATCCCCTCCATGGCACCTGACTGCCCTTGTCCAGCCTTCCATGACTGCCAAATAGCACTCCATGTTTTTAGAGGGACACCAGCAGAACTTTACTTGATCAGTGCATTCTTGCTGCTCTTTAGGTCACACAGAGTGGAAGTCTGTCAGCTCCACTGAATTGTTAGTGAATGTGGAGTGATTTTCTAGGAATCACATAAGGATACCTGTGGTATGAAAACTGCATGCAACTGAAAATGTTTACATTTCAATTCTCCTGTTGTGTTATAAAAAGTAAGGAATTGTTGATAAAATGTGATGGTCAGGGTGCAATTACACAGTATGCAAACCTCCCATACTTTTTAAGTTAAGGGTTTCTCCTCTCAGCTGTATTTAACTGTGTTTCAGGTAAGTCTTCCCCTTGATACTGTGGATTATGCTCTGGCATGAGAGTACATGCAGGTATTTATTAGGGTTTTTTTTTTCCAAAACTGGGTATGCAGTTTCTTTTTCATACAATTATTGGATCTCTGATTCATGGGTACTCATCTGGAGTGTGCCAATGCTGCTGACAGCTGTAGGCATGCAGCACTTATGTAAATTGTCTGAACAACTAAAGTTTTACTGTATGATATGAATATTTTAGTGTCTCATTTAGCCAACCACTTCAGACTTTTCTTTAGATAAACTGGAATTTCTCACCTGAAGAAATGGTGTAATCTGAAAGCAAAAGCAGGTTACTTGCAGTTTGTAAGATTGATCAGTCATTGCTGGCATTAGTAAAAAGCTTAGGGAGTTGAGGCAGAAATATATGAAGATATTCAGAAGACTCTTAGCCAGTTTAATTTAGTAACCTAGACTGAAATAACACTAGTGTTATTTCAGATCCTTTTGGGCATGGATATTACACATGCATTTTTTTCCTACAAAACTTGAAAGAAAAGTAGTCGTCTCTTTTTACTTTCTTTTTCCCCAGATTAAAAATGGCAGGAAGCTATTTGCAGTTGTCTTGAAAGTGAATTCTTGCTAAATGGTGAGAAATAGCTACTCTTAAGCATTTTCAAAGTACCATTAAGCCAAAGATTTTTCTGCCTTCATACTGATGACATTACAGACCAAAGGAGTTGAACTAAAGCCCAGTTTATGCAACTGATGATAATATTTTATTGTCAGAAAGCAGCACTTCTGTCTTTATCTTCAGCATTTTTTGAAGACAGAAAACTGTAATTTGGGAAATTGAACAGAATAATTCTGTGTTTTCCAGCAAATGGTTCTTTATGAAAACAGGTGGTGAGCTCTTAATACTAAGAGACAACATGCAAAATTGTCCACAAACATTAAATTTAGCAAGCAAAATTCTGTGTCTTTGAAAGGAAAGCTGACCTGGCTTGGGTTCACCTTGTTACAATAGAATATGTTTTTCCAATGCCCTTGTCTTTCTCTAAGGTAGATACACAAACTCACCTGAGGCACAACTGCATTTTATTGGGTAGAAAAAAACCCTGATTTAGTTTCTATTGATTTTACTCAGTTAACTAGGTCATATATAAAACTGTAGCAATGACTGGATTTCCACTCTGTAGTTCAATACTAATGCACCACTAAAGGCACTGATCTAAATTCAATGGTAGAACATTGTTATATTCAACAAAAAAACAAAAAAACCCAAAGCTGAAGCAGGAAGACTGGGTCTCGCAGACTGCACAGCTCCATAGCAGTGAACATAAGAACAGGGTCTGGAGGAGATGTCTCCTGGCTGTCTCTGAGATGTCTCTAGGCTGTCTCTGTGCAGCCTACCCTGCCCAAGTCAGCCTAACATCAGAGAGACTTGCTAAATCCTCTGCAGCAGGAGAGGGAGGGAGCTGAGTCAGTGGCTGGGGAGGTGATGCTCAAGGTGTCAGTGCAAGTGCTGCCAGGCTGGGAAAGCTCAGGGGCATGCAGAGGGAATGTTCTGCAGACCTCAGGAGGAGCTTCTCCTCTCCATGAGGGGCAGTCCCTGGTGAGTGCAACTCCTTCCTAATTGGTTCCCTTAGCTAAGGAGTGGGGCTTGGTGCAGTGGGCTCTTGTGGCTTGCAGAGAGGTCACCCTGCGAGGCTGTGGTGAGAAGGATGTGCCTTCTCCAAGGATTCCTTGAGCATCCTCTGAAGAAACACCCCCTTGGCAGCATCAGTGTTGCACTGTATCCTGCTGTGTGGGGGTTCCTGGCAGAGGTGTCCAGGTGGTGTCTGGAGCATGGGAAGTCAGTGTGGAATACTGGAGCATGGTGCTGCATTGCTGGAGCCTCTGGAAAAGCTCTTCCCATAGCCTGTGAAACCTGGTGAGTCAACGTGCAAGTTACAGCCTTACATAAGAGTGCAGTTACAGAGTTAGGCGCAGATAAGGGGTGACTGAGATATACTGACTTTTGTAATTGAATAATTGATGCTCTGCTAAAAGGAGTTGGATTTGAGTTTGTTGGATCAGCTGTGCTCATAGCCTGAGAGTGAAACTTTTGGCAGTTCCAGCCCTGTTTGGACCAGTTGCAGTAGGTCTTTTTATCCAGGACCTGGTCCACTATATGAAGAGTTATGGAGTGTTATCTCTGTTTCCTAATGTCTGCATATGATAAGTTTGGTTACATGAGACTGCCAAAATAAAAAGGAAAGAAGTTCTGGTAGCTTTCTAAGAAAGGCACTCAGCTCTTTGCAAGAGGAAGCTCTCTTTGATATATGATATCCTGGAGTGTTAAATGTGAGCCCAACCTTGCAGCAAAAAGAGCTGCAGTATTTTTAACCCAAAGATATTTGGAGAGTTTGCAGCGAGGCCTGGCCTTTGTTTCTAAGTATTTATATAATCCACATTGCCTGGAATATTGATAGTTACATGCAGTTTCACAAGGGGATGTGTTTAGCATCTAATGTAACAGCAGTACTTGTGTAGGGCTGTCACTTCTTTATCACATGCTTATTTACATTCACAGGTCTGACAAGTCTTTCATCCTGGTGTGTGTTTCTGCTGTTTCCCATGCATCCTGGCCAAGCAGTGGGTTTGTCACAGCCACCTTGCCTGTGTGGTGGTGCTGGTGAGGTGTGTGAACTGTGCGCACATCAAGTCTCTGACTGGAAGAATTTCCATGGCTCTCACTGCGTTGGTGCAGCCTGGGTGGTTACATAGCTCTCCATGTATTTATGGATATGGAAATAATCTCTGTTAGGAGAAGCTGGTGTTGGCACTCATTCAGGGGGAATTCTATTAGCAAAACTGATAGGGCAAAATAAGGAGAGGAGCGTCAACAACTGTACTTGGAACGCTCACTGATGAACAAATGCAGCTTCTGCCACCTAAATTTAACAGTGCAAACTCCTAACACAAGTTATGGAAGAATAGCAGCCATTTGTTCACCCCTTCCTAGATGTGTTTACCATGCAGCATCTGTGTTAGCTAAGCCAAATTCTGGCACATTGTTGGAATACTAATTTTTCTCAAAAATTACTATTACCATAACACACTGTTGTGAGGTCACTATTGATTTGGGTGGTAACTTCTTCAGGGGTGTAAATCAAGCCAGGCTGTAGGAGTGTAGCAGCTGTCAGCTTTTGAGAGCTTCCATACTGCCAGGGTGTTGCTTTTTCTGCAGAGGCAAAGGCAGCCATGGAAGGGCCTCTGCTACTTGCGATGAGATTCCTCTTTTCAGGAGTGTAGGTCAAGGCTGCCTCTTTTCTCATGCAGGAAAGTTGTGCTGTTGGGAGTGTAGGTTCTCTTGGCAAGCAGCTGTGCTCCTGGGCTGGAGGAAACCAAGCTGGGAGTTAGGATGGCCCAAGACTGGCCCTTTCTTCCCCAGCATGTGCAACACAGAGCATCTCAGCCTGGAAATGAAAACAGAATGGGGAAATGGTTGTACCACTTCCCAGATGCCTGTGTCTCTCTAGTTGAGATTGGGTTTTCTTTCTGAAGAGTAACATGGCCTTCATGGTGATAGTCATCCCACCGAACTTGTTTAGCTTATCTCTCAGTGAAATTAAACTGTGCCACGTGTTGATTGCTAAACTCTGCCAACAGGTATGTAACATAGGAGATAACAATTGAGAACAGGAGCTGGAGGGGTTTTTTTCTGGTAGTTAAATGTGCAGGAGCTTTCACCAATTAAGATTTTACATCTAGATAATAATCCTGTGCAGTTACCTTGCTGTTACAGAACAGCTGCTTGGCAGTGGAGTGGCCTGTCTTCTCAGACTGGAGCTCAGAAATGGGTAGGCAAACTGTGGTTGGAAAGAGGAGATGGCAATGGCAGGTTGGGAAAAACTTAACTGAAAAGCTCTCATTTAATGGAATTACAATAAAAAAATCTTGATTTGCTGTGCATGTAGTCAATCTAGAGATTTATTAACGTGGTCTTATTGTGGTTTAAGACTGGTCACTCACGGATCATCCCCCTCAGGCTGTAGATGTGCTCACAGGAATGTAATGACAGGAGCTGTTTACCCATAGAGAGATAGTGCTGCATTGCCTTCATCTTTTACCTTTTGGGATCTTATCAGACAAATTATCAGGTTCTCAAAATGATAACAAATCTGGCATATTGGCTGAGGTGGTGCCAGGTTTCTTTGGCTCCGACAACCCGAACACGTGGGGTGACAAATGGCTTGAGAAAGAAACACTTGGGTGCTCTTCCTCTGGGTGCTTGCAAGGTGCTACATCACAGAGTTGCTTCAGACCTGCTTTGTGTCCCAAGGTTTACTTTTCCAGTTTAGTATGCTATTGTTTGAAATGTCAGCCACCTCCGGCCTTACCCTGCCTAAGCTGTAAAGTTTTCTCTCCCTCTCTTCACTTGGCTCGGGAGGCGGGGAGGTTTTGGGACCTTTCCAGGGCTTTTCTGAAGCTGCTTTTTCCACTGTCAGGCAGGGTCTGGCACTGAGTCAGCCACTGCTTCCTGGTTCTCACCCTTCCCTTGCAGGCAGACAGATGACCTGCCTTAAGGGAGTGACCTTTCTTGGAAGGTGAAATTGAACACATAAATTAAATGCTGACCATAAACATTAGCCACATACATACTTACAAGCACATTAATCCTGTGTTAACAGTCCCCAGTGCAGTGTTCATTGATCAGATAGTTATTGTTTGTGCAGTGCTTGGAAGATGACAGCAATATGTACATTTCTCTAATCATTACAGATTAGCATGTTACACCAAGGCAGAAACTTTACTGAGATACTTTATCCATATTCTGATGAAAGAGGTGTGTGTTTATTAGGAGAGCCCAGTGAGGCACAGAACATATTTCTTACAGTTTTGAAGAGGAAAATTTTGATAACTGAGCAGGAATCTTATTAGCCACATCTTGCCCTTTGCTGAGGAGGAATGAAGTTATTAATTTACTTGCCTTCCTCTATTTATGGGTTGTAATGTGAACTGACTTTTCTTCCTGCCCTGGTTCTTCTCTGGGAGGCTCCAGTTTTATCTTGCTCAAGCATCTGTGGGAGAGGATAAAGGAAGACACTATTTAAGTATCTGGATGCATCCTGGGCTGCCCAGGAAAGAAATAAGTACCTTACCTGTCTCTACAAAGCATGATCAAGGGGAGTTTGATCCTCTTGACATTCACCAGGGCTGAAGGAGTTCCACCTTGAGGTGTGAATTTCCTGTTCCTTCCTTAACCTTGCTCTTCCTATTTGTGATCTCTTCTGTCTTTACTGTTTAAACTGTTTCCCCTGGTGCCATGCTGAACTTGATCTGAATTCATGCTTTGCATATCTAGATGGGAGAGAAAATATGATCTGACAATAATAGCAGGCATGCTTTTTGGAGTTACCAGTGTGTGCATAACCATTAACTGAAGGAGAAGCTCACTTGGGTCTAAAATAGCTCTCCTCACACAGACACAAAATGTAAACACTAAGTTGTGTGAAAGAAGAGCCTGTGTCTACAAATCTCCATGTTCCTGATCCTTCTCCTGGTTCTCTTCATAGAGATGTTGCACTTGGATGGACAATTGCTGTCTTCTGGGCTGCCTGTGTGGTTGGGAAGGAATGGGAGGAACCAAGAGAGTGGCTGACCTTGCAGTCAAGGTCTCTCTATTAATTGCCTCTTTCAGAGCAGTGTGTTCCAGTTGGGCTCTTTAGTGTTTGCTCTAACCGTGGGCTGCTCTCTTTCTCAGCTGCAGGGGAGTGATTTCTACCTTAGAGGCCTTCAAAATCATCCCTTTCTCTTCATTAATCAAGTACCTAATCAGATTACAGGGATCTAAATGGACTTAAAGCACTAAGTTTTTAAGTTCTGTGAAAATTTTCCACTCTTTAACATACGATAACATGCAGACTCATTTAAGTTAATGGCATAATACTTCTCTCAGGAGATAAATTTCTAATTGATCTTATTGCTGGTAACATTATCTGTGGACATTTAGTCTCTGATGGGATCCCTTTGCTCCTGCTTGGTGAAGAGATGAAGCCTCCCAGGGCAGCTGAATTCCACAAACAGCTGAGTTGCTGGGAATCCCTGTGGGGCCCCAAAAAATTCTTAACTCTCTTGTTTTTAAAATAATGTTTTTCAGTCATTTTTCATGGCTTTGATGGTAGAATGCAAGTGATGGAAAAAAATACCTGATCACTTCATGCTGTTCTTTTTTTGTCATGTTATGATATTTGAAACTTTGCAATTTGTTTGATTTTAGCTGTCATGAAGATAAATTTCCCATGGATGCTTTAGACTTGAGAATACTTGTCCTTAGCTGAAATTTTTAGGGAACAATAATAAATAGTCTTTGCATGTGAACTTGTATCAAGAGACAGAGATATTAATCTCTTGGGGAAATCACAGATGTTTTGCTTTCTAGATGAATTTCAATTAATTTCTTGTGGTCTCACATGGATTTTTATCTTCTTGTTTGTAAGTTCTCTGTCTCTTTTTTATTCCTTGCTTTACACCAGTGTGCCTTTGCTTTCCCTGAAGTTTCATCTACTTTTTTCACTTGTCTCTAATGGGATATTCAGTTTATCTCACACTCTCAGCCCAACTTGGTTCTGTAGCTTAGGAAACTCCTTTATTTTCTCTCAGGTTGCAGGTTTGTAATGCAATGTCCTTTGCAATCTGCTGGAGGTTTCCACCCTTTTCTTGTCATTTTTCCCCCCTTCGTTTTCTTCCTGTCCCTTTCAGTGTCTTACAGGATTTTTGTCTCATTAATTATCTTACAGCTGGCTGAGGCCAAAGAAAAGGAGGTTTTTTTTCAGGCATTTTTTATCTCTACCTTGACTTCCAGCAGTGCCCTGTGCCAAATATGATGTGCATTTCTAGAGCTTACCCTTTTCCCAGCAGTAAGTCAGTAGCTGTAGGAAGAAAGAGGAGCTCAGCAAGATGCAGGTGATTTTCCTCAAGTTGTCTGCTCAATGCAAATGTGTTATGCCTGTATGCTTTCTTCTGATATGAGAGGCTGTATAGCAAAGGTAAAGGTAAGGGAATAGGACTAAAGGATTTTAGTCTGTAACTTTTTAAACTGATTAGTTTGTAACTTTTTTTCTGAGAGACGAATGTGAAGGTAGTGGGTGTGTTGCTTCATGTGAGTTGAGCTTACCTGTTGTTCTTCCTTACTTATATGTGAGGAAATAAGGGAATACTTCTCTGTCAGGCATGAGTGAGCAAACTGGGCCATGCTGCTTTCAGAATTTATAAGTGGCTGATCCGTGGGGAAGGGATTCTGGAACAAGTGACAGTGAAGTAGTGAGCATTTGTGTAGAAGTGAACTATGTGTGAAAGATTGTTTGGACTTATTCTCTTGTCACTTCATGTCATTTGTCAGGGTAATCATGAAAATGGACCTTTCTGAAATCATGGATGACAGTTATAAGTCATTGCAAGGTGGTAGTACATGGACATCTAACTGAGAGCTGACTTTCTCGTGCAAAATTTCTATCTTAGGACACAGGTTTTCAGAAGCATGCACTCTTTGCAAATGGTTAATGGGCCAGCCTTCTTCCTAGTAGATTGTGGATCTGAGTTGTCATTTGTGACCTTGGAAGTCTGCTCATAGTAAGCCAGTAGGTAAGAAGATGCAGAGATCCCTCAGAATGTCAATGTGCAAGATTTTGGTTGCCGTTCAGATCCACTGGCCTACATGCAGAAGCTGTTGCCTCTGGTTTTTCCAGTCTTATTCAAATAAACTCATTTTGTGTCTTCCTTTTTCTGATACCAGTTCCTGATTCTCATTTCTCTAAAAGTCTCACTTTGGTTCTCAGAAACAAATGAAAGCAATCAGTCCAGTCTTAACTTGCAAATCAGCTCTAACAGCAAACTAAGCTGGACATCTTCCACTTGAATTCATTGTTCTTGCTTCTACTTGTGCTAAAGGTTAGTAAATTTTTAATCAGTGTTAGTTTTGTCAGTCCAATACTGCTTATTGTTACCATTTCCCCCACCAATACTGATCTCTTTTTTTTTTTAATAGTCTTCCTCTATTTTTGCCTGCTTTGATTTTTTTATCATGAGTAATCTCTTTTGGAAACAAGATTTTTCTTGCCCCATTGCTGCTGCTTTTCTCTTCTTGTGAACTGCTCTCCTTTGTTTTGTGTGTAAACATTCACTGCTGTAAGCTGCTCTTTGAGATCCTGGGGCAGATACAGGACCAGCTCAAGGGAAGCAAGTAAAGGTTTAAACTCTTCTTTTTGTGTTGTGTTATATGGTGGGACAATTCCACATGGTGGAGTTAGAGTGAATTGAAGAGCATGATCCCCCACTGCTGCAATTGCTCCTTTCCAGTTGTCCATATTTCTTCTCTGTAGGACTTTGAGATGAGCTGTACCTTCCTAAGGCTGGAATGGACACTAAGAAATTATCTAAAATAATGGTATTCTGCATGATGTCAGTGTAGTGTAGAAAATACTTGCTTTTAAAATAACAACACTTACCATACAGTTATTTTGAAATGTTTGATACCATTTACACTTTCTTAGAGCATGCAGGGAGATGTTGCCAGTATGTAGAATAAAATTCTCTGTGAATGGGCAGCACAATGTGAAGGTTGGGTTTCATTTTGATTAGAAAAGCAAATGGTTGGTATGGAATCAAGTGAAGCTATTTCCCCTCCTTCTCTTTTTAAGTGGTTGCTGTTGTTCTTATATTTCTTTGTTTTTTATAAGAGGAAAGAAAAAGTTGTTTTTGTTTTTTTTTAATTGGCCAGGCATTCTAAAAATACAGAATATTTTGGTTGAAAAGTGGATTTGGTAGTAGAAATTTGACTTTCTTTTGGCTTCAGGGGATACTGCCCTGACAATTAAGCTAAAGAAATAATCTTTATCAGTTCTGTCATGCACGAAGGAGATGAGAGCAGAAAAGGTTGTGCCTTGAAGAGCAGTTTTGTCAGTGATGCTGAAGAGTGTCAGAGTTTGGTGCCTGGACCTAAAGCCAGGCATTGTAGGTGGCTTCTGTTGGTGCTGCTGCCAGCAACACAAGTTTGACATGGAGGCAACTACTGCAGCTGAGCCCTGTCACTTCTGGGTGGTTTTGTTCCTGTTAAATAAAGCAAAAGAGAAGTGTTGAGGTGTTTAAGGGGCTGGAAGTACAGACTCTGCAAGGCTCAGTGGGCATCTGGGGGGTGTGGGTGTGCAGTGGGCAGCAGCAAAGCTGGGAGCCTGTCCAGGGTGTCCTTCCTGTGGGCTCAGCCAGTGCTCACTGCTGGGACACACTGGGATTGCTCAGCCCAGTGCTCACTGCTGGGACACACTGGGATTGCTCAGCAGCCAGTGCTCACTGCTGGGACACACTGGGATTGCTCAGCAGCCAGTGCTCACCACTGGTGGCTGAATCTCTGAATGAATCTCTGCTTTCCCATTGCCAGCTCTGCTGCCTCTCTCCAGGAGAGCTCTGGCTACTCTTCTGCTGTCACAGCAGGCTGACAGCAGTGTGGCTCTGGCTTCCACGAGATCTTTTTTACTGAAAAGGTTGAAGCCTCTTTCATTGTTTTCACGGCTCTTTGAGAAAGTGAATTTTGACAAGTGTGGCATAAATCCCTCCCAGCATGCCAGCCCAGTGAGAGTCCTCACTGCATTGGTAGAAAATGCCTTTTTTCTGCTTTTCCCTTAGATGTGTCTGTTGAGGATGCTGATACAGCCTGTGAACTGGCACTGTGACTTGAATTGTACTGACTTTTATGGTATAAGCCTGTCAAATTTAATTTAAGGATATGATAGTTAATAACTCCCTGTGTGAGTGTGCCTATTTACAGAAGTATAAATGGTTAAGGTTCTCTTGTGACATGGAGCTAGGGAAGCTGGTGATTTTAATAATATGTTTTTTATTAAGTTCAATTCTCTCAAAAAAAAAGGTTACTTTTTTCTCTTTCCTTCTTAGTAAGGGAATGAGCATGGCCTTGTGTTCTTGTATAATTTGCAAAAACAAAACTATAAACAGTCTATGGAGATTTAATTCTCTGTTTTTGTAAAAAGTGAAGGGTACTTTGTAACAGTGTTATGTTCTCACTGTCTGAAGTTCAATCACAATATGCATACATGGTGTGGATTATGTATGTATTTTAAGTAATATATCTGTATTTCAAGTAATTTTTTCAGATTAAAGTTATCAGGTGGTCTTTATAATGTGTTATATTGTAGCTTTTAAAACCCCAGTGTGACCATTTTTCAGGATTGAAAATAAATCTGAATGTATTTATTCAGTTCAATCAGTGCTGGTTTTGGTACAATGTGTACCAAAGCTCACCTTTTAAATCCAAAGTTCATTGAAAGAATTGTTGGTTGGTTGTTTTTTGGTTTGGATTTTTTATTTGTTTGTTTTGATTTTGTCTGGAAGTATTTTTATTCTTTTCTTTTTTACAGACTTTTATTTTAAGTTAAAGGGCTCCTTGAGGAGGAGGGTTAATGGAGGTATACACTGCTGACTACAGGGGATGGATTGATTTCTGAAAGCAAGTGAAAATGCCTGAAATGCTTCAGCTTTTTTTTTTTTTTTTTTTTTCTGGTTTCCTGATCTTTAATCCTGAAGGAAAAGGAAAAAATGAAATTAAAACCAGCCTTACTGAGAGCTCTCGTGCAGTGGTGATGGGGTTTGTGTTTTGTCTCTTCTAGTGGTGATAAGAAATGAATTCAAAGATACTGAAAGAATGAAATTCTTTGGCCTTTTGATGAGTAAGAGCATTAGTGAGCTTAAAGTATGAAATGAGGAGAAAAGTGGTGAGCTAAAAATTGTGTAAGCTTGTTGCACTGTTAGAAGAACCTCCTGTAATCTTCATGCCTTCTGAATCACTTAGTGAGCATATACTATACTGCAGGCTTGGTTTCTTTTAAACATAACAGGACATGTTATTAACTCTCTCTGTTGCAAAGGCGTGGTGCTTATGTTTATATTTTCCTGTAGGATGCAAGGTCCTGCAAAGTGTAGTCTTCCCTTCGTACACCATTGCAGGGTTTGTTAATCCACATTTCTTTTTCTGTACATTAATGAACTTTGACAGGACAGACTCAAGGCTGTATTGATATCTCAGCTCCACAGAGAGACATGGCTGTCAGATCAGATATCTGGCTTAATTGCAAAGCAGCTTAAAATTTTATCTTTTGCTCCAATCTGGCAGAAGCTAAACTGATACAAACCAATCCCAACCTGGCAAGAGTGTGACTGCACAGAGATGGATACAGTGATTTAACTAACACACTCACATACACACCTAGGGGGAGGTGGGTATGAGGGAGAAGCTTTTTTATTGCTGCTTCCTGCTTTTTCTATTTGGTGGGCTACTGTGCCAGGAGCAGACAGGATGGTGGGTTCATGGAATACCTGGGCAGGTGGGATTCCCCTGCAAGTTGGGGCCACATGGCTTGGCTGGCATTTCTAGGATGCTGAGGCTGCTCAGGTGGTTTGCTTGTTCCCCCAGGTGCAGTTGTGCAGGTTGAGCTGGCTTGGCAGGGGCTGGGCTGCTGGGGACACCACACAGCCTGAGGTGCACATCAGCAGCTGCTGGAGGACCATGTGAGCCTGTGCTGGGGAGGTGGCAGGCTCTGCCTCTGTGGCTGTTGGATGGCAGTGTAGGCAGCAGCTGTGGAATCGTAGCCACTGGATGAATGCAGAGCTGGATTGTATTGTGTTCTTGCTGTAAATGTAGCATGTGTGCTCTGGTGGCAGGTGTTGACACTTGAGGATAGAGCCTGTTATGCTGTCTGGACTATATAATTAAAGGTCTTGGACCACATTTTATCTTCCCTGTGATTTGGTGGTCTGCATCTTTTCGAACCACAAAAGAGCACTGTTATATTTTCCAAAAATGGGGGTCTTATTATTTTATTAATATGCTCTCTTCCTCAGTTGGCAGGATGATACAATAGAAGTATAATAGTGACAGGACAAGGAGTAATGGCTTTAAACTGAAAGAGAGTAGGTTTAAATGAGATATTGGGAAGAAATCCTTTGCTTTAAGGGTGGTGAGGCTCTGAAACACTTGCTCAGAGTAGCTGGCTTGAAGAAGCTGTGGATGTCCCATCCCTGAAAGTGTTCACAGCCAGGCTGGATGTGGCAGTCTGGTCTAGTGGAAGGAATTGCTGCCCATGGGTTGGAAATAGATGATCTTTAAGGTTCCTTTCAACCCAAGCATGCCAGATGCTTACCCTTGTGAGGTGTTTCAGGGGAAAGTGTCTGAACTCCACAGTACAGTGTCATATCTGCCCATGTAGCATATGACTTCATACATTGTCTTCCTGTCTGTTTGAATTTATGAAGCATGCAGGAAAGAAGTTACTTTTGGTTTCTCCTAACTTAGATGCCCATGAGGGTACTGAGGCATTTAATTTTTCAGGTGTCTTGACACAGCACTTTTAAATGTTTGGTGTTGGGGTTTCTGTGTAACAAATGTAAGCACTGGTGCAGTAGCAATCTGCCTCTGTACACAGATTCACAGGCAGTCAGAGAATGCCAGTCTGTCTGTCTGTGATACAGATTTTGTGTTTACAGACAAAATCAGAAGAAATTGAAATATCACCTCAGGTGTCACCAGGCTCTGCTAGCATTTCAGAGGTGCTGCTGCCTTCCAAAGAAGTTATTCCTTCATCCAGTGAAGAAAAGGATTCAATGATAATCCGTAGGTGTGGTTGATTGGTATTTTCCCTTGCCTGAGAACAGATGGCAAAGCCAAGCATTGTGTTGATCATTCTGCTATGCTCTGAGTCAGTTGTAGCACCTAGGATGGCATCATTTCCTAGAGAAGGTTTTCAGTATCCTTTGGGTGCTGAACAGCACTATAAGAAGACAGAACAATTTAAGTAAAATCATTCCATCAAAAAAAGTGTCAGACTTCTTGTGTCCAAACTTACAAAGTTTGATTAATTTGTGGCAATTCAAAGATGCAGATGGTAAATTGACAAAGTCTACTAGAATGTCTTTTCAGGTGAGTCTGGAAGCCAGAAATTTCCTGTTTAGAGTTGCCTACATGGAGATCCTGGGCCAATGTCATAATGTTTGAGAAACTCTGAATTTGCCAGGTGAAAAGGCAGACGAGACATTGTGGTAAACTTTTTTTTGTCTTTTTCCCCAAGAGAACAGAGCCTCGTGCTGTAACACATTTTAAATGTTTTGTTATGGGTCTCATGAACTGAAACCAAATTTTTTAACTGTTACCATTTCATGAGAATGAAAACCCTGTGTTTCCAGTTCTGTTTCAACTTCTCTGCTGCAGTCGACAAGGCTAAAGCTTAAAGCCATCTGGTTTTAGAGGAATGGGAAATATTTTTGCACTAGCTGAAACACTAAAGCAGGAAAAAAATCCCCAGATATCATAGTTTCCAAAATCTGCAGTTTTCTTTTCCTCATGTAATGATCAAGTTTTCTCTTATGCAGATAACCTTTTCCAAATACTCAATGCTTCTGAACTTTCTGATTAGGTATTGGGAAAAAAAAAAAAAAAAAAAAGCTCCTTGAAACTGGACAAGATTTTTGGTTTTTTTTTCCCTTTCCTTGAAAGGATATAATGGACTTTTATGAATATGGAGTTGCCTGAATAAAAATGTAAGAACATCTCCCATTTTTTGGCAAATTTCTTTGTCATAAAGTACAAAAAGCCCAGAATTTAATTTACTGTGTTAACTGCCATATTCAAAACAATTTCTGGACTGATAAACCAGGACAATAACCAGGATATTCCTTATAGTTGGTGTGTTTTCAGCTTCCAAACTAATTTTAAAATGAATTGTCTCTCTCTGAAGATCCAGTGAGTCAGGTTCACTTTGCTGTGCTCTGGTTTTATATCACTGGAAGCTGTTTGACACTGATGTAACTCAGTGAATCACTGTCTGCTTGCTGCCAGCTATTCTAAAGTGAACAAGTGTGTCAGAAGGATTAAAATATTTTACATTGTAGCTGATATTCATAAAACCAGGTTGTGTTGGATGGTTGTTGCTAGGCTAATAAACTGTAAGATGCATTTTGTTTACCTTGGTGTTATGAGGTAAAATTACCCTGAAGTAACATAGGTTTTGGCCTGGCTCTTGCTGGCAGTCTTTGAGTTCATATGACGAGTGTGGCTGTGATGAATTTGTCTCACTGAGTTACTGGTCTGCCACTAAGGGTAGGATTTTTCAAGCATGAGCTCTCTCATCTGCCAGTTAAACATATAAGGCAATTGTCTTGTACCTCACTCTAGTCAACACAGGGAGCACCTCTTTAGGTCAAAGGATGGCAGGATGAGTGAGCTGATGTGCAAAATAGCTCAGCCTTACAAAATCCAGCCTGCATCTGTGATCCAAGAGATTAATTGCATGCAACAGATAGCAAAACTTCTCAAACTAAGCATGTACTTAAATGTTTTGCTGACTGGCAAATTTGCCTTCAGTCTGAAGTCATTAGGAGCTTATTTTTACATGAAGCATTTGCAGTCAAAACAGTGTTGCTATCTCTGCTTCATTTCTATGGAAGGATTAAAAAGTTTGCAGGAATTTGGAAAAGAAATCTTGCCCTTTGGCCTGGAATGGCTGCCAATTCTGTCACATCATGCCATTCCAGGTATCAGGAGAGCAAGTTTGGTTTTGCAGGACTAAACTTTACCGTGTGCTGATCATGGGGAATTTGGGAGCCCTCTGCAAGCAGTGATTGCACAGGGCTGGTGAATGCCATGTGGGCAAGGTGGTGTCTCTGTTACCCCTCCCCTACGCCTCCACTGGCTGTCTGGAGGAACCCTGGGGGTTTAGAGGGACCCCTGAGCTGAAGGAAGGGGTCCTTCCCTGCACCAGACAGCTCTCAGCACCAGGGCTTCTGCCTTCCCCAGCCAGTGGCACTCATGGATCAGACAAGGCTTTCATTCCCAAGAGGTCTGCTAAAATCTGGTCAGAGCGCTTTGTGTACAGACCAGCTTTATTCTTTCATTTGGAATTTTCACTTTATAGTTCTGTATAAGTGTGGCTGATGTTGCATCAGACAGTAGGAAGAGTGTTCACTGTGAAGATTACCAACACTGGATTGCTGTGGTAGTCACAGTGTGGCTCTATTACCCACTGGGGTAGCAAATGTTGCACCAAGGGGACAAGTGGTCAACATTCATCGCTTTGTCTCTCTCAAATTTTAGTATCTGTAACAAGAGGGGGGAAAATAATGCTTTGTTTGTCATATTCAGAAGAAAACAATGGTCATATATTAGCATATGAGGTATCAAGGACAGATTTGCTGCAGTCAATTTCGAAACTCTGTTCATTTATTATTAAGTATTTAGTGAGAACAGCAAACTGGTGATAAAATTGGACTTTGGAATTTATCTTAAGACAGAATGCAAATGTTTGAAGTTTTTTGTTTTTTTTTTTTTTTTTTGTTTTGATCCCCATTGTTTTTGCAATCTCTGAGGGCAGTTCCCTTTAATTTTGAAGCCCTGTTCATGAGTACCAAGAGCAAAAGGACTAAATGTCATTTAAAAGTAATGTAGCAATACTTGCCAACAGCACAGCTTTAGTAGATTCTGAGACAGGAATGTGGGAGCAGTCATAGCCTTAAAAAAACAACAATAAGCTTTAGCAAATGGAGAATCTGCAAAAATATTTGAGAACTGTGCATGATCTCTTCTTGCTGTGTTGAGTTTTTGCTCTCAAGATTTTTTGTGGGTTGGGTTTACGATCTTTTTCTTAGGAAAGCTCTCAAAAGACTTTTTAAAAAAATTGATAAAAATATTTACTTAAGAGCTGCCTTGAAGACCACTCCCTCACTAGAGTTAATTTTTTTTTTTCTCCTTTCCCTGGCTGTTTTATCTATCTTACTGTAACTTAGTGCACAGATCATAGCATTTTGTGCCAAATTCTCATAGCTTTTATTATTATAATGGTGTGGTGCATTTGTCTTGCTGAAAGCATTAGCTGAAGTGACCTCTGCTCAGAAGTGTGCATCAAAGTTAAGGAGGTCACGCCTTCGATGTGCTGCTATGAGCAGAGCTGAGAATCTGGGTGGAGTTGATATTTCCACAGCAGGAATTTGTCCCGTTCTCATAGTTTTGAGAAATAATAGGTTTCCAACAAAAAGATTTCACAGCTTCAAGATTTAGTATTGGAGGAGGAAGAGGATTAGTATCTATTTGCACATAGTTTTAAGTGATCACAGAACTGTCACCCATGTCTTACCCAGAGGATGAGCACCCAGGTCTCCCTACAGGAAGCATCCTTGCTCTCCCCAGTGTAGAAGAGAAAAGTGGATGGGTGAATTCCTGCATTTGGATCACATTCTGAAGGGCTTTCCATTTCCCAGCACTTAATGACTTCATGCTTTTGAGGTCATGCATCATTCACATTGTCACAGCTGGGAGCTGAAGAGAAGTAAGGTATTTTGCTTTTCTTGCAAAAAGCCAATTTAGGTCATGTGCTGTGCTAATAGTGTTATATCAGTTCATAAAAATAAGCTTGATAATACTGAGAAATAATTTCAGGAAACACATTTTCAATTTTTACATATAAAGCTTCAGCAGAAAGGCAGGCATGGCATTCTCAGGTATTTAGGTGTAGATTTTGTGAGCTAGACATGGTGTTTCTGCTGTCCTGGTGTGACATTTCAGGACAAAAATATTCAAGGTTTTCATGGTGATAAAAGTTAGGCTAATACACTAAATTTTTAAGTAATTTAAAAAAATGTATTATATTACTCAAGTTTTCAATGTTTTAATATTATTAACATTATTAAAGTCTCAGTTAGGAAGAACATTGCAGAAATGCTAAGGCACAGTAGATTACAGATGTTTTTTCGCACAATGAAAAATAAAATGCAATTGTAGTGTAAAACAATCCAAACATTTTCTATGACATAAAATTTCATGTCCTGTGAGAATTCTTTAATGATGAACTAATGTTAATGTTTTGCATTAAGTAGGAGAAGGAGTTGAACAGTGGTTTGATTGGGTGGTCATTAGCTGAGGTAAAATGCTCAGCATTAACTGAACAGAAAATGACAAGTACCTTTTCTGCTGGCACAGCCAGCCTCTATTGAAAATCCTTATGCAACCTGAACTTCCTGCTCTGCACGACTTACACAGAGCCTGTTAGTGGTTTATTGTGGAGATGAGAATATCCCTTCTGCTATTGCTTTTCAAGGAGTAATGGGATCACCTTCTGCCAAAGAGAAAGAGGAATAGCTCCTTTCCTTTGGAAAGATAATTTTCTCTGGGCTAAAGGAAAACGATTAAATAGGCTGCAAAAGCTCCTTCTTAGCCTTCTCAAGGTAGGAAAATAAATCTGGTAGATTATAGGTCTCCTTTTTTTTCATTTGCTTTTCCAAAGTTGAGGAAAATGTCAAACTGTTCTCTTGTCCCAGAAGAACCAGGAGAGAAGGGCTTGGAAACAGTGGAATCTCTACTTAGTAACTGGCATACTGCAGCCATCAGGGAGCCCATTCTATCAGAACAAGTCCTTCATGGGGTTTTTTGTTCTGTTTTGTTCTGGAATCAGGAGAATTGTGCCGGATTGAAAATAGAAAAATACACTGAGCTGACAAATCTGGTTTAAAATGTGCAATGAAGACAGCACTGTGGCAGCACTCAGCTCTTGCAGAGCTAAGGATTGCCAACAGCAAGTCAAATACAACAGAGTGGCCAAAGGAGAAGTAGCCTTTGTATTTTCAGGGATTTACTGATTTGGCTGTCACAGGAAAGAACAAGTCATCTGCATAAGTGCTTGGCCCTGCGATTCCAGTGACTGGTGTGTGCTGTGAGCAGGTGAAAGAAGTCCTTGCTGCTGTCTGTAAATAGCGCTGGTAACTTCAGCTTTGTCAGCTGCAGTGTACAACTTCCTATGTAATTTTGGAGAAGCAATCCCAGTGTTTGCTTTGTAAGAAAACAGCATTGAATGGTAACAATTGTATAAATCACCCTGACTTGGGATACCTTGAGTCTTCTGGCATTTGACCTTAATCTAGCTGAAGGTTGGGAGAGGTTTGGAGCCAGTTTAAGAAGTTTTAAGCCAGTTTTTGTATGACCCTATCAGTAGGACTGAGAGTACCTTAGAAGGACTGTCCTAATTTGGGTAAAATGGTAATTATTGTATAGCACTCATATTAATGAGAAATATAGGTTATTTTTTGTTGTGAGTTAAAACTGTAGAGTATAGACACAAGTTCACTCTTCCATGAGGATTTCACAAAGCTTGGCCAGCAAAAATAAACCATAAAATGTAGTATTACCTTTTTTTGTATAGGTTTGAAGAATTGACTTGCTCAGTCACAGGCCAGGACTTCTTTCTCTCTGACATATGCATGCTGAAGGTGAGGCAATAGGCAGCACGGCTCTAGTACAACCATGAAGACAGAATTAAGCCAAGACAATGCTTCTCTCTATGCCACCTTGCTTTACTCTTGACAGCATTGCCTCAAGTCTTATCACTTGATTGCAGAGCATTTCTTAGAGATACCTCAATGCCATGCCTGCCTTTCTGCCTCCTGCTCTGCTCTCTTGGACCATGGTACATAGAGACTGAACCATGTCAGAGAACTTGCCCTGGTGCTGGGACTCAGTCGTCTGCACCGTTGGTGTATAGAGCAGGCCAGGAGTTATTTCAGACAGACCATTTGGACACGGCCACTCTGCAGGGGGAGGCAGTTTTGTAGTGTGGGTTAAGGCTGTTCCCTGCCAGCTGGGTCATGGCAGGAGCCCAGACATGTGTAGTTTGTGAATATACATTTCAGTCTTTGGTTGTGGGTTTGTGGTTTTCTCCAGCACAACAACACAGCACTTAGCCCTGAGTGAGAGAACCTTCTGGTCAGCTGTCCATATCAGCACTGATAAGCCATGGTAGTGGGAACATCACGGGGCTGCTGAAGCTTAGCAGGTGGTAGAGCTAAGGCAGTCAACCATGTGTGTGCTCTTTGACTGGCAAAACACTTTGCAAATACATTCATTTTGATCCTGTTCAGGAGCTAGCAGATAGTGCCTTTCCATAGCTGTGAGTTAACTGTGCTAACTCAGGTAATAATTGCACTTTGCTGTGTTCCCCTAAATGTGGGGGCTGCCCTGGGGGTCACACACTTTCTGAATATTTATAAAATAGAAGCTTCTGTCATTGATGTACATGAAGCTGTGCTTGCTCTCTCTGGCATGGCAGTGACAACCCTGTGACTAAAGCCAACTTCTCTGGACCTCTACAAACCCCTTTGGGGACAGTGGGGTCTGTCTCTACCAGCACTTAGGAACCTTCAGAATCTTCAGAGCATGATGCCATACAAACAGGATAGGCAGGAATATTCACTGTCACAGTAGAATAAACAAGGTGAGGTTAGCTCTTAACCCACTGGGAACCACTCTAATTTATAAAGGACCATGTAACCTGTATCTTGCATGGCTGTCTTTATGCTCAGGCCCTGTTTGTACCTTTGTATGGAAACTTGTTAAATATACAGCAAATTAAAAACAGGTAACAACTTGTTGCAGCATGTAGGTGGGGTTTTTTTGTTGTTTCACGTGTTTGCTAGTGCATTAGCAAGGCACAGTGAGAATTTTGTAGGCTGCCCTAGCACACCTAGAGGCATACAGAAACTCAGCCTGGGTGGGAAATGGGGGACATAGGAGAAAGCTATTCTTCCTCCTTGGAATAGCCTTTTTTCCCCCCTGCTTCTTAACCTGGAACAACTGTGTGCTCTTATTCTGTTTTTGCAATTTTGTCAATTGATTGTTCTAAATGAAAGTATTTTTCTCTTCAGTTGGTGATGCATGCATACCCATATCTGTAATGCAGACACACACATATCTGCTTCCCCATTTTATGTTGAATCCTTACAGCTTCCTCAGGGCTCCAGCTTTATCTGTGTTTTGCACTGGTTTCCCTGGGGCTGTTTTACTGGTGAGGCAGAGTCCAAGATTTAGAAAACAGGTCTAGGTCCAGCACAGCACAAAACCCACATGATGGCTTAGATGAATGTTTCTTGGCTTATGGAGTTTTAAAATCCATGGTGGCTGTCAGCAGAACCAATAAATTCTGCATCCTTGGCGTTAGACAGCAAGGCAGTGCTGTTGGCAAGGTAAATGTCTGCAGTTTGGGGTTTATCGTCTATCCAGAAGGTGTGTCTTTATAGAGGAGATGCCTTTTATATAAAGAAAAGTTTGTGAGAAAGTGTGTAGTGTGACCAAGAGTGAAGCAGCAGATTGTGACTGTGTTTACATGAGGACAAATGTGATTTAGAGGCCTTATTAATTCAAAATGGAATGAGCAAATCTGGTGGTAAGGTCAGTGGGGAACAAACACTCAGTATAAATTTTTACATTCAAAATGTGGATCCTTAGTTATGAAACAAGATACTCAAATAAAAACATGAGGTAACATCCTGATTAATAATGTTTTCTTCAACAGCAGTGTACTACAAAGTGACCTTTCAAGCATTTTGTTCAGAAAAAAAGTCCTGTATTTATTTCAAGCATTTGCTGATTTTATGCCAGCATAATATAAGTCTAAGCAGCTGTAGGTACACACATCAGTAGATTATCAAATGCTTTTTGTGCATCATGTTTTAATAAGGGCAAATACATTTCATTTTAATTTTAGGCATTGTGAAGGCAATCCCTGGTATTGTCCAGAATGAGTCTGTATGACCAGCCCAGGGCTACATTATACAGCAAAATAGTTGTCTGCTGAGAGGCTGTGCTGTTTGGTGACAGAAGTGTTAGGGAGCAGGACAGAGTCATCCCCTGGGGCACAGCCTAGCCAGTGGGATGCAACTTGGACTGCCATTCTCTATATTGTCTCAGGTAATTCATCACAGGTGGGTAAAAAGAGAATACAGTTTACAAGGGGTAATTATCTTTAAAATCATACTGCTTCTGAAATACTGTATGTGCTGTAATACAGAGGTGTATTAAGCAGAAGATAAATGACAGTCCTTTTCCCTCCTCATTCTTCTGATTTATTGCTGTATTCTTTTGTGATGTTAAGAGCTGCTTAGTTTGTCATTTGCCTTTGTATTGTACAGCAGTTGTTTTCCTTTTGTGGTAGTCCTGCAGGGCTGAAGGGCAGGAGGGGGAGTAGTTACCACAGAGCAGCAGGGCTAGAGAAAAACTTGGAAGAAAAATGGCCTAAGAGGGTTAGAAACCTAAAGTGATGCCAGCTGAGATTGCCTGTGTGCCTTCTGGACTTCCCCCTGAGCTCATGGCAGAGTCCCAGTGCTGGAGGTGAGTCCTTGTAGGGGGTGGCACACTGACACTGAGCTTTTGGAGGGGGGCAGCTGTGGCTGCAGCCCCACCTCTGTCAGCTCTCCCCCTGGGCAGGAGCCTCTTGTCTCATGCAGGGACAGTGACAGGGTGGTGGGATGGCTGCCTGGCTCCTGGCTGAGCTCAGTAACACTTGCCACATACCAGGTCCTGTTGCAAAAGGCATGGCAAGCTCAAATAAGTTGTGCGAGGTGCTATGATGGAAATGATTTCCTCTTCTGGAATGGACCCTGCTCTCTCCTCCAGGGAGATAAACGAGCTGGGTCAGTGCCTCTTCCCTCTTCATTCTACCATCTCCTGCCCTCTTTCTCTCATAATTCTCTGGGAGTTTTTGTCTGAGTAATCTAAGGTTTAAAAAAACCTTTTCATCTTGCATGTCTGAAATGATTCCTACCCCCTCACCCATGGTACAGTGAAAAAAACAAGTAGGCACATTTTGTAAAGGCATCTTCATCAGGATGATGGATGATTTTTAGAATTACTTCTGTAATTACCAGAAGAATTGAAAATAAATGAGAACCTGAGATGTGCAGTCATGCTTTAATAGTTGGCATCTTAGTCTTTTCCTTAGAGCTGAAGGTTTAGATGAAGGAGTTCACTCCTCTTTTTTATGCACCTATTTGTATAAAAAACCTAACCAAATAGAACTTGTTGATTCTGTTTAGGTGCAATGGTAGGAAATGATTTTAAAAAACAGCCTGAGACTTTTTAGGCTGGTAGAAAATCTTTATTGATTTGGAATACTGTATAATAAAATTACAGCCAGACATTTCAGATATCAGAAAATAATATTTCAATGTGTTTTCAAAGGCTGTATAGTGTTTTATTTTGTGCTTTTCTGCACACCCATAAAAGACTGGATGGGAAGGAAAGAGTGAATTTAATTTCCAGAGAGAAATGTGTTAGGATACTGGGCATTTTTCCACTGAACATCTCTGTGGAAAACTGGAAAAAAATGTTATTTCAGTTCTCTACAAGAAAACAATGTTCTAACTGCAGTGCTCTTTCCCATCATCAGTAAATTTGAGAAAATTCTTTTGTAATTATTAACTAGCAGAAAAATGGAGTTTTTTTAGGAAAGCAATTTAGAAGATTATTTGCTTTTAAACAGTCTTCTTGGAAGTGTGAGCTATGGATGGTATTTGTACTATTGTTTTCTGATTTGCTTTCAGATAGAGGGGCAGTTTTAGCCGTTTGGAAAAGATGAGGGAGGATGACAGTATTAACTGTATCATTGCAATATGTGGATTCTCTGCTCTTAGCACTTCTCTCTGCAGTCCATTGAAACCTGAATGCCTCCTGTGTAGGACAGACTAGCAATAACCAAGTCCCTAATGAACTTGGCAGAGCTTTGACTCTTTTTCTGTTGAAGGCTATGGTGGTTTTTTGAGTGAAGACAGTAAAAGGCAAGGAGCTTAAAGCATCATTGCTTTATTTTGGTTTTTAGTACTTGCTGTTAGTTACAGAGCCACAAGGCATCAGAACTTGTGATGAGTATATTATGGTTTCATGTGGTATTTTATTCTCTGTACTGCTGTTCATTTTTGTGGGAGTTCACATCCTTAGTAACAGAACTTACTGGGGCAATTTTCAGGGTGAAATTTTGTGCTGCTGGAAACCATTACTTTAGAGGTTGGCACCAAATTAGTTGAAAGCCAGTCGTAGTTATAGTTGAAAACTGCGACTGACTGTTTGTTTCCTAATAGCACAGCATATGCCCAGCTCCTAGGGGAAAAGTCTCTTGCAGCAGCTGAAGAATGCAGCCTGTGATCTCCTTCTTCCCAGGGATGCTCCACCCAGCCCCATGGCTATAAATGGCAATTGGACTTCAGGGAATTTCAGCAGTCAACTAGCTAAGCAATGGCAGGTTCATCTGCAGCTGACATTTTCACTGTTGGGTATGAAATTCATTAATTATGGCCTTGAGCTGTTTAGTGAGCAGTGCAAGGTCTGCAGCTTTGTGTGAGGCGTGGTTTGGGCTCTGTTGGGATGGCTCAGTGCTCTGAAGGTGGGGGCAGTCTCTGAGCCTCTTCTCTCAGGGGACTGACTGAACAAATGCTCAGCCCCGGGAAACTTGTTGGCAAGTTTGCCACAAACCCATACATTTTATCAAGCAGCAGTGGAGTTGGCCTCTGAGAAGCAACTTGATGTATCTGCAGCCTTACTAGCACAGGTCAGAGCTTGGAGCAGACTTAGTGGTGCTCAGCAGCCAGGGAAAATGGTACTTAATAGAGGAATTCAGTTCATTCACATGTTTGCTGTTTAGCCACAGTGTAGACATACACCTCTGTGCTGGCCACCTTGCACTCCCTCCCTGCATGGGAGGAAATGGGGAAAAAGGCATTTCTGGAGGTTTGCCCTTATCTCTGTGAGCCAAACGAAATTAATTGCTTCCCCAAAAGTTCCTGTTTCTCATTGCTGGTTGGAAGTGGTGCTGAGAATGTCTAGTTGGAGATGGTGGTGTTTTGAACACAGTCCTGCTGTAGGTCTGGTCTGCTCCACAGCTGATGTGTCAGCATTTGAAACATCCATAATTAGCCGGCACTTTTGTTAATATTGGCTTTCATTTCTCGGTCAAATGGAAGAGGTGAAATTTCACAAAGTCTAAGGGTTTCCTGAAGGATAATCCAGTTCAGTCTGTAATGAGTTATTTATGGATGATAATAATAATAATGATAAGAGTAATAACACCAGTAACATACACTTTCATTAATTCTGTGCTGTGTGAAAAGTCAGAGAGAAAAAGCACGTTTAATGTTTATTCAGTGGAGGATTTGAATGGAGAAGTGTAAGGGAAGTAGCCTTCTGTGGAATAATAAACACCAAGTTATACATTGAACAAATGCTTCATTTTTATTATTCCCTCAGTTTCCGGTTGGAAGCATTATTGACTAGCTGTATCCATCTCTACCAAAACTTCTCTTGCACACAGTGCTCTCAGGCTGTCCCTTTCCAACAGCACAGAGAGCACACCTGCAGGTTTCTCTCTGCACCAACTGGAGTTTTATTGTATTCCTTACGTAAATACATACAATGAGATGTGCCCAGACTTTCACGTACCTCCTGGAGATAAAGCTTTAAAGCAAATACAGATAACACAAAGATATTTTAACTCGTAAAAATGCCACAAAATGGGCAAGTGTTGCAAACGCCTTTAAAATCAATGTCTTCTTTTAGAAATGTACCCAATTTTCAGCTTGGCCCCTGGAAAGCCATTCTTGTAGCTGAGGATATTTATTCTGCTCCGTTTTTTGAATGGGATGCAGCTGTTGAATTCTTCAGACCTGAGTAAAGGCTCTTAAAGAGTTTTATTTATATCCGGTTTTTTCTGTCGTCCTCTGTTTCTGAACAAACAGCAACAACTTCAGCTATAGAGAATTGTCAAACTGCAGCTAAGGCAGGGGGGCTCCTCTGAAGAGCTCAACACTTAGGTGAGTACATATGTGTAATTATATTAAAGTGAGTGTAACTTCTGAAGGAGGTTGGCATGAGGCTGACTCTCCCCCCAGTGCAGGAGTCCCTTTAGGAGATCCCTGGGGATCTGGAGAACAAAGAGTGTGTCTAAGGCGATCAACTACAACTCATCCACAGCCTGTTAGAAGCATATTGCAATGATACTTATGTGTATAATCCCCCTCATTTCAAAATGGAGGCTTTTGGATTGAGTTTCCCTTGAGTATACTTTGTGGTTATTAATGAGCTGTATCAAATAATCTTATTTAGCTCATTAAAGGGCATAATGCAGATAAGAGCTCTTTAGCCCTAGTAAACCTCAAAATTAATCTCTAGACCCATATGTTACTGGAAATCTTTGATAGTAAACTGAAGTGCTGTGATATTTTGATGTGAGTAGAGTTTGATAAAAGTTCAAAAGCAATATTCAGTGCTGTTATGTGTCTGTGGGATGGGGAGTTCTTTGTACAGCAGCAGTGTAAAATCCAGCAGGAAGCTCAACCTGGGAGGCAGTTGTTGGTTTTACAAGGATACTGCAGTGAAAGCTCTTTGACTTCCTGTGTCTGTGTGCCTTTTTGCTGCAAGAGCTTCATACTGGCTCTTAAAGTCCACTCTTTTGGTTCCTCTTCTTTTCACTAAACACTTTGCTCAATCAATAACAAAAGGTAAAATTCGAAGAGGCTTTTGTGGATCTTTGAGCTGACTAATATATATTTTAATTGCAGTAGTAAGAATGTTGGCAAGAGGAGCTGTTGTACTACTTAACACAGACATATTAAAATAATTGGATTGGGGATGCTTGCTAGATTGCCATTAAAAAATTTAAATAGGAGCAGAGGGTGTTGACAGCCCTCTGAGAGTCAACAGCCAAGGCATACAGAGAATAAGGGGAAGGGAAGACAAGAAATAGAAGAGGGGGTAAGGACAGGACATTGGAAAGCTTTTGTGCTCTTCATTTATCTAAAAATAGGTTTTCAGTCTGCCTCTGAGTTTGTTTATGTTTGTCTTTCCTTTGGAGACTGTGGATGGAGACGTGTCTTTTCAAATGCTTTGGGAGTAGGGCCTGTGCTCTTTGAGCTTGGTTTCTGAAGCAGGACTTGGAGCTGTGGTTGCATGTTTGGGGATCTGCTGCGAGCTTCTCCCTGGCCATGCAGCTCCCTCTGAGGCCTGGACCAGACTCTTCCTGCACCCCCTGTTTTAAAATGTAGTGCAGCATTTTCCAAAATATCAGTTAAGTCCATAGTTCTCTCTCTGTTCTCCTTCCTGAAGGTCAGATATCTAAACACCTCCAAAGGTGGGAGTTTGTCCTTGTGGCTCAAGGGCTGGGGACATGTGGGCTGTACCTAATGCTGCTTGTCACACCTGGATTTTGGAGCTGCATTAAAAATAAAATCTGCTCTGTGTCTTTATGAAAACAAAGCTGTAAAGTGGCATTTCCAGGATATTGCAATGACTGCTTTTAAAAGCCTTTGAGAAAATACAGAGAATCCTCTTCTTGGTGATAACAGCCCCAGCACAGGCATGTTGGAGCAAACCCAGCTTTGGTTCCTCCAGGATGGCCTTTCTATTCTCCACCAGACTTTCAGTCCCTGCAGCTCCTTATGATGTTTTCCTTTTCTGGAAAAACGAATGATGCTGCAAGTTCTCTCTTCATCTGTCTCAATGTATGGGCTTTTGTTAGAGTCTAATATAACTTGTCAGAGTACTTACGTCATCTCTTTTGGAGTCATCAGTTTCTGGTGATGGATAACACTTAGAACCAAGAGATAAAAACCCCCAAGTTAAATATATTTAATTGGTTTTTATTTGCTTTCTGCTTTTTAGAGATTGTGAGACACAGGCAGAGAGTGTCTGGAGCAGATGGGTGTTTTGTGGTTACTGGACCAGACAGCAGAGATATAATTAAAGTGCCTTTTTTGCATATGCAACTTGCAACCACTTCTCTATTTTCACAGGTCTTAGGATCATATGAAGTGTAAATTTAATAGAGGTTGTTTTACTTCTCTTATTTATTTCTATTTTTGAATGAGCTGCTTCAGCTGAACCTAGTGCACATAGCCTTGTATGACTGTGGATGCTCAGTCTCTCTCTCAGGCTCCGTGGTAGAGTTCTAAAAGAATACAGGAAACCTAAACTAGTGTTTTCCAGTTACTTTTCATGGAAATGCAAAGATCCAGTATGTTTTTATTTGTGATAGCTCTGCTGTGTCTCTTAGAAGCCATTCTACAGGGGGTTTTACCCCAGGTTCTTTTTAATGAGCCTGGAGGGCTTTGGTGGTGTGATGCCATCCCTGGAGGTGGAGGAAGGAATCTGTCCTAGGAACTGCTTGCAAGGGGAAAGATACATAGTTATACATACAGAGTTCTTAAATGGCATCCCCCATGAAGCACACTAGCACATTTTGGACCAAAACCACCATTCTTAGCTGCAAAGGGGTTTTAGATTTTCACCACGCCATTGTTATTGTCTACAGAAAACATATCTTTTATAAATGTTCTTAAGACAAAATCCTATTTTTTTTCCCACTGAAAAAAAAATGAGATTTTAGGTCAATTCTGTTTCTGGAGCTATTTTTGGCAGGCCCATGAGGCATTTATGTCTAGAATTGGTCATTGGTGTAACAAGAGATCAGCCAGAGGAATTCTCAATGCCTGGTAGTTTGGTTCTCTTAATCCTGCACCTCTCCAGAGTGTGAGTGAGTCCTTGGAATTTTGCACAATTAAGAAACAAACTAAAAGTCCCATACTCCTTGTCTGTGAATGACAAAATTACAGTCTCAGAAGTGTGTAATTTTTCTATGAGAGTTTAGGCCAAGCTCAATTCAAAATTTTGAGATGAATATTTTTGAGTGTTCTGGGAAAAAATAAATCCGAAGAACAAAACAAATTTTCATTTTGTTCCTTTTTGTTGCTGATAGGGTATATTTTATATAACCTCTCCAGAAGCTATGAATATTTTGTGTCATAACATTTAATTCTGATACCATGTTTTTAAATGTAAAGCTGTGTATTACTGAAAAAAAAAGTAGTTTGAAATGGGAAAGATAACTCCCTAGATGTGCTGGTAGCTAATAGAAATTATATACAAATGAGTTCAACTAGACAGTGTAGACAACATGCCCCAAAGAACCCTGGGTTTTCCTCCAGGAAACACTTTTAATGTATAGGGAATAACCTGAAGAATCCAGGTTCAAAGCAGAATTCAGTTGCTACGAAAGAAACACTGTCAATCTATATTTCCAATAAATATGAATTTATTGAAATATATACAATTATTAATATAATTCTAATATTGTTTCACTTTTATTTAAATCTAAGATAAAGGGGAAAACCTGTCTGGAGCTCAGAAGTAAAAGCAGAAAAGGCTCTCTCAATACTTCATAGACATTACATTTTATCTTTATGCAGGCCACCAAGAAGGATTGGTGATTTTTAGATACTTTGTTTGCTGGGTGGCTGCTCTGCAGAGCTGGAAATGGCAGTTCCTTCATCACATGGTTTGAATAAACCAGGCTCAAGAAGGAGCACAACCCCATTTCCAGTTATATAAATAGCAGAGTTTTGCTCGTTAAGGAAACTCAGAGAATATTGGCACAAGGGGTATGGGGGCTAAAGAAACTTATTTTTGAAGAAAGATTGCAAGGACTTCAAATGTACAGCATATTTTTGGGAGGACTGACAGAACACTGCTCTTTGGCTGCAGCTTCTCAGCAGTCAGTGACAGCACTTTGCTGAGGTTGTTCAGCTCTCTCTGCAGATAAGAGAGCTTCTTTGCCTTGGAAATGTTGCATGGTGTGATGCCTAATGTGCAGCACACCAGCTGGTCTTGGCACCTCTCAGCCCTGGGCAGCAGTGTGGAAAGAGGCTGGAAGTGGAGGTGAGGAGCTGCATAATTTGAGGATTTGATGTTGGATCTGAGGCACTGAGAATGCTGAGGCCTCTGCATTGATTTCCCTGGGCTTTCATAAGGCTCCAGAGTTAGGGACATCTGATGTCCGAGTTTGGCGCTCCCAGGAACCAGGCTAATGGCCAAGATGTCAACCCAGGAGGGAGTGTGAATTTCTGAGCTGGGGCTCTCATACTGGCTGGTGGGCAGCTCTTCAGCTTGATGATTTAGAGGTGGCCAAAGCATCTGGCTAGATATTTGGAGGAAAAAAAAGACAAACCAGAAAGCTGCACTACATAACCTCCCTTGCCATTGCTGTGAACTCTAGCCCGTGGTTCTGTGTGCAATTTGATGAAGTGCTAGGTCGTGCCAGCCAACAAACAAACTTGTCTCTCTGAAGAATGACTTGGTGAAAAGCCACCCAGGGCAGAGCTGCCATCAGAATAATTGGTGATTCACTGTTTGTTTCTCACAAATTCCTACACTCTCTGCCCACGCACTATAGATGACAGCATTCTGTATGGGGACTGTGAACATGACAGACATTATTTATGAAGCAGCGCCTTTATCAAGGATATTTTTTTTTCCCTAGCAGACTGTGTAAAATGCTCAGTCTCTGTGTTGCTGTTGTCAGATTATGTTATGAATTTATCTGGTCTGCCTGAGTAAGTTTTCAAAGGTGTTTTAAAAAGCTCTGTGTGAGAAGATCAGGCAGAAGCTGCTGAGAGCTCCTTGCTGTGTTCTAAGGTGCCACGGCAGCTGTGTCCAGCACTCTTGGCTACTCCTGATGGAGGGAGAGTTGGGGCAGCTGCAGATGGTTCTGAGTTTCCACATCCCCAGGTTGAAGGATTTTTGGGAGATCTGCCCCTTCCTCACAGCTCCCTAGCTCAGCACATCTCTGGAGTAAGAAGCAGGGAACCCAGTCACAACTTGTCTGTGTGACTGAGCTTTTTCTTGGGCCTGCCTCTCAGTTTGCTTCAAAGCAGAGAAAGGAAAACACAATTTTTCCTCTTTAAGATTCATGACGTCTGGCAGCAAAAGGTGTCCTGGGAGTCACAGCTGCTCCAGCCGGGCTCACTCTCAGCTGCTTAGTACACAGCTGCAGGTCAACAACATTATTCTTAATTTATTTTATGATGCAGCATATCTGGATCTGCGTCCTTAATTCAAGCCTGAATATCTGACCAAATACTAAAGAACACTGAAGACAAAAGAGATCTCAGTTAATGGGTAAGGAAACTGAATAATCTTGTATGTCATGGGATAGAGGTAAGTGTGATGAAGAACATGGTCTGAATGTGGTGTTCATGGTGACATAAGGTTTAATGTTTTTGGGCTTCAGATGGGCTTGAAGAGAAGTGAACATCTTTGATTGAGTGGGGGGGCAAAGCAGGCACGACCAAGCACTTACCAGCAGGCTCTGGAAATCCATCAACAAACTGAGAGCCTTCAAATACTGTTTGTTTTCAGACCAGTTTCCTGACCATGCCTGTTTTCAGAAAGACTGAGAGTAATGAAACTATGGAATGAGAAGTGACATTAACGTTTGGAAACCAAACTGTGTAATTAGACTGATTTGTATTTCAGTGGCTTTGTCAGGTGGTTTGCTTTGGATTCTGTGGTGACAGGTTTATCCTTTTTTGTATGCTCTGTGCATGAAGGGCACGTAACCCAGGCAGTTGAGAGAAAAATATGCTGAGGATAAAGGGGTTTTGAAAGCTGATGGCATGACAGCTGCTACTGCATAGGTTCATTTTGGCAAATAACAGTTTCTGTATGCATCAGGTTTTATGGCCGTGGCTGTGTTACTGTTGCATTTTTAAATTCGAGTTAACTGCATAAAAGAAAGTAGAGATCCAGAGCTGTTCATCATCTGGCTCAGTCCGTGAGGAGCTTGTAACTCTAGCAATTGTTTCTGTTTTTCATAACAGTGGGAACTTTATGGCTATTTTTCCCCTTTTCTGTCCAAAGTAAATGTGCTCCTTTAAAACAAAGAAAGAAGTGGTGGAATGTCTGGTGGGCACAGTTTGAACTTGGGGTCCTTCAGGTTGGAGGGGCAGTTTAGAAAATTGACCTTTTTCCTGAAAATTGATATTGCAGCAGTTTTTATTTGTGTGGATTCATTTTACATTTCTTGCTTTAGAAGTCACATTTTTAACAAGCCTCCATGTTAACAGATAATGGTGAGCTTTAAGGTGCTTTTTAGTGATCTTCCAGGTATATACAAAGATCCATCAGTCTGACCTATAGCTATGTATCCATTCAGAGCTGTTTGTATAGCTCCAGTATAGTTGAAGTGGTTTCTTAAAAAATATTTAAACTCTGTTTGGTATTCAACTTAATGGTGAATCAGCAGAGTCATGTGTGCAAACAGTAAATTTTTTATAAGAAATGCCAAAATAGTGCTTTTCATTAAACTAATATAATGTCCTGTACTGCCCTTTGCAAAAAGGGATCACATTGTGCTTCATTGAATAGAAAGAAAAGGAAAAGTAATTGCATGGATGAAAAGTATTCATAATACTAAGGAGTGCAAAGCCACCCCTTTGTACTTACAGTATTTTTCCTTGTAATTAGAGTTTGTGTGTTTTCTGAACTTTTCCATAGAGAATCATCCTTGCGGGGTCTTCAGGAAAGAGACAGAATCAGCAAAACAGCTGCTGGTGTGGGTGGAATTTGATATCCCAGATCTTATGAAAACCCCAACAAACAAAGGAAGAAATGCAGTCCCAATAAACTGGAGTAGATTGGCAGAGCACTGTAACTCACTCACTGGTACAGACTTGTCCTGGGCTGCATGACATCAGTGTGTAGCACAAGGTAGTGTTTGCACACGTGAACGTAGTGTGAGAGTGATAAATCTAAAGCGTAGAGTGATTATGTAGGAAAAGAAGTGAAAACTCCGGTTCTCTAAAAGCTAATTGCTTACTTGTTGCATGACTGAAATGCACTTGTCCCTGCCCTTCCAGAATTCCTGTGTTGCTGACACTGCAGCACTGCTGTCTGGTGATATAAACTCATTACTCAATGAAAACTTCCTTCAATAGGAAAATGGCTCCTACAGCCTTTTTTTAGCATTTATCTCAGCCAGTTTATGAAAAAGAGAGAGGGCCTGAGGAAGTGCACATGGTCACAGTACAGAGTTGGAGGGTGGTCACTGTTAGAGGTGTCCAAGTCAGCTCTCAGAGGAGCCATTCATGTAGTGAGTTTGCAGATGGCTCTGGAGGGCACTGGCAATCTCTGCTGAGGTTCAGCATGGTAGGGAGATGTTGGAGCAGACAGTGGCCTCCTGAGTAGGGCAATTGTCTGGGATGGGCTAAACCTGGATCCATGGGCCGTGCCTGGCAACATGAGGTCCAGTAGGACCAAGTCTTGCACTTTGGCCATAACAACCCCAGGCATCTCTCCAGTCTGGGGGAAGAGTGGCTGGAAAGTGCACCAGTGGAAAAGGACCTGAGGGGTCTGGGATAGTGGCTGAACATGAGCCAACAGTGCCCAGGGGGCCAAGAAGACCAATGGCATCCTGGCCTGTGCCAGGGATAGTGTGGCCAGTAGGTCAAGGGACGTGATTCTTCTCCTATCCTGGGCACTGATGAGGTCACACCCCATATCCTGTGTCCAGTTCTGGACCCCTCATCACAAGAAAGACACTGAGATGCTGGAGGATGTAGTGGAGTTGAAGAAGGGCCTGGAGCACAGGTCCTTTCAGGAGTGGTTGAGGGAAGTGGGATTGTTTAGCCTGGAGAAAGAAGGTCAAGGGGGATCTTACTGCTCTCTGCAACCTGCAATAGGAGAGGACATAGCCTCAAGTTGCACCTTGGCAGGTTCAGGTTAGACATTCTGAGTAATTTCTTCACTGAAAGGGTTGTTAAGCATTGAAATGTGCTGCCCAGGTGGAGTCATTCAAGAAATGACCAAAGTGGCACACAGTGCTTGTGGTTAAGTTTGCATGGTGGTGTCCAGTCAAAGGCTGGACATGATGATCTCAGAGGTATTTTCCAACCTAATGATTCTGTGATTGTATGAAAACCTGATTCAGACCCTTGCTCCAGGTCAGGTAATACAGACTTCTTCCCAAGTCCTTTGTGTTTTAGCTGTGTAACTGAGAGCTGTCGCTTTACTTTCCAAATGTCAATATTTAGAGATGTCTTGCATTTTGTACCTATCAAGTAAATCACACGCAGCTTCACTCTCCCCCCAGAAGAAGAAAATAACACCCTAGAATTGTTTTTCAGCCAGATCTGGTATTTAGGTAGTCAGATGACTGTTTTCCTGTGTGCAACAGACCTCATTTTTCTTTCTGTCAGTCGTACAAGTTTATAGAAAAGGCTGGTATGAACCACTTGAAACAGTAAGAATAGAGTTTTGTATTGAATTAAAGACTATACTGTTAGTCAGATCTTAGTTCTTGGAGCTATAGAATTATTTGATTTTAACTTTCATTATGGGATTGTGACAGTGTCCTTGTCAGATCATGTAATGTGCATGAGTCTTAAAAGCTCAAAATCCAGGAAGTAAAGTACTCAAATAGGTATTTTTAGATTTGTGTATGATACTTTGGCAGATACAATTTTTGCAGGCTTGGAAATTACAATGTGTACTATTCCACATGCATTCTCTCTTTTAAATAGTAGGTAATTTCCTGTCTTCTGAAATGTTGCAATTTTCTCTTTTATGTAGACCATAATACAAATAGATGACACTCCTGACTGTTCAAAGCATTGGCTGTGGTCATATTGATACCTCTAATTGGGTGCAGAAATGGTTAACTTTTCTGCTAATTATGCAGAGATCCTCACTGTTTCACTGGGATATTTTCTACTACAGGATCATGTATCCAAATAGGGCATATAGTTATGTTTTTTTCATTCAGATTGTTTAAATACAATTCAAATATAGTTCCAGCCTTACTGTTTTGTTTGCTTAACATTAATCTCGTTAGGCTTAGGAGATGGAGCACTATTTCAATAATCAGAATCTCATTGGAAGCTTTACATTTAGTAAGGACATAGGTTTTATAGGTGGCACTCAGGGAATGAATGGATTACTGTAACCTGCAGTATTGAGTAAGAGTTGTTCTCAGGACAGTGTCCCCCTTTTCCATAACCTGTGGCACGGGAAAACTCAAAGAGTCGATGCCAGTCTTCAGTGTATCATGGCTGTGGTTCTTCATTCACCTTCACAGGCAGCTGAACACTGAGGGCTGTTGGGATCACATTTGTGTTGGTCATAGGAACTGGTGTGGAGCGTGTTTAAGTAAGCTTTGCAACTAAAAATAATATTTGTGCATCTATTGTATTGGATTTTGGTTCAGCTTCCATTAGTTTGCAGAGTTCTTGTTATTCCAAATGAAGCAGGAGTTTAACACTTGGAAAGTGTTTGACACTTGGAAAAACCTATCACCAGCCTCTCAAAATGTACAGTAAATGAACCAATAGAAGGAAAAATAATTCTTCTCTTAATGAATCTAGACTATCCCAAATCTTTTGTGTTGAGATAGATGAAATTTTGTAGCTCACTGCTGTGCTCTCAGATGGTGTAAGTACTGCAGTTTTTCAGCAGTCATAGTTGTGACAGCACTGCTTGTACCCTTAACCTGCAGCAAAATTCAGAGTATTGCAGGATGGCTTAATTCTCTCTTACACATGAAAACACTCAAAAAGCTGTTTATGTGAAGACCAACAAAATTTCAGCTGTATTTGCGAAGTTGGATTTGGGCTTTTTAAGGTGTTTTGTCTCTATTTTGAAACCTCCAAAAATATATTTGGCCTCGTCTAGTTTAATTGTGTTTCTTCCTGATAAATCCCTGAAGAAATATTGGTATCTGCTGAAGTAAGAAATCAAAAAAACCTGACCATATATTTTGATGCATTTTAGGGGAGCTTTCTGACTTCTGGAGGTTGGTTTTCTGGATCAGCTGAAAAAGTTCAGTATAGAGTCTGTATGTTAGAGATGAATATTTTGCTGGGCAATACCTTTTTACATCATTTAGGTTTATTACTGTCAGAAAAGGAATTAAATACATCTCCATTACACATCAGGTTTTTGTAAGAGAATGCCTTTTAAATACTCTAAACATGAAATAGTATCCTGAGGCATTTAGAAAACTTGGAAAGGTTGATCCGGAAATATTTTCCCTTTTATTTCAACAATTTTAATACTGCTGTGAAAGCCTGCTTATTGTTCTGCTCTCTGTTTATCCTGAGACTAAAGTTAGTTTTTACTCTAATAAATGGAAATCACCACTGTAATTAATAGTCTGAAATGGGTATCTTTACCTGGACACGGGTTCGTGCCTTCTTGCTAGACGAAGTATTTCTGTTGTGGGTGTGAATTCTGTCTCCTCTGAGATGAATACCAGCTTTCCAGTGTTCCCACAGGGGTTCCCTTGCAGTACTGATCCTGAATACATGGATTTCCAGCCTTGGGAATGAGACAGGATTTGAGGAAGTGTCTGTCTTTGAGAATGCAGTGGTTATATTAATTGCCATTAAGTGGTTTTGATATCTCAACCATTGTTTTTGAAAATATGATCTTTCTGACAAAACTACACTTAAATACAATCTAGGGTGAGATAAGGCAACTTTAGTGCAAGGCTTCAAACCACCACAATCATCTGGACTGTACTTACTCTCTTCCTAGTGGAGACATTATATTAATAATTTTGCCACTGACGTCAAGGGGAACAGGATGTCACCCTAGATAACAACCTTAGTGAAGTCAGTCTTTCTTAATGAAGATTAATTGTTGGGGCCTCATACTTTGTACATCCATGTTTAGATCTCTTCCTCTGAATGCTTTCATGTCACACAGCAAGTCTTTGTATAGTGTTGAGGTGGAATTTCATTCATCTGAAAGAATTCTTTTGCAGTAGTAGCAGACACTTGGGAGTGTCTGTGTGCTCCAAGAACATCCTAGGTTGCAATTGTTTGTAATGCCTGCTGGAAACCAGGGTGCTGCCTGTAATGCACTGAGCTGTGGATGCTGTGGAAGAGCAGCTGAAATGAGGGTGGCAGAGTCAGGTTGTAGCACATTTGTACCATCTACTGCTTTTTAACTCTTCATTAATTTGCAGGTGGTTATCTGGGATAGCACTAGTAAAGGAGTTTCCATGCAGTCTTTAACTGCATGTAATGCTTAAAAGGCTACTTAAATTAGTTTTTCCCCTTCTCCTTCATTCTCATCCTGTCCAGGAACAGTATTCTGTATGTTGATTCAAAAGGACAGAGTATGTAGCTGTACTGAAGTGACTGACTTTTACTTTAAAACTGGTTTTTGTTCTTACTAACAGCAGGACCAGGGAAATGAAGAGGGATTACCTTTACCAGTAGCCAAATTGTGAGAGTTCATGCCTGAGGAGTCTGGAAATAATTGTAGAGAGTTGAAACAAATGATATGAGGGAGCAAAAGATTGAAAGTGGCAGTGATATACAGTTTCATGAAGCTTAAAGAAGTAATTAAACAAACAGAATTATGACTCTAATATTATGTTTGCCAAGTTATTTGCAATATAATCTTTTTGTGCAAAACCACTGAGTTCTTTTACAGTGGACACCCATCTAAATACAAGTGCACAGCTAAAAGTTGCTAGGATAGAAGAAATTAGACATAATTGGTTTTGATCTTAGTGGTTTTAAATGGATTTGAGCAAAAGACTAATGAAAAGCAGACAGCTAATCTGATAATGGTGTTCACCTAAATCAGTACAGACCAAAGTCATTAGCAATAGCAGTAAGACATAAGACAAAAATTGCACTCTCCATCTTGCATTAAATTCTTTTTTATTAAACTGTGATGTGTGAGGCTTCTTATTTCCCAACCTTATTTCCCACCCACATAACTCACTGAGACTTGAAACTCCACAGAAATCAAGGTTGATCACTGTCTATAGATTTGCATCTACATTCAGCATTCTATGCAGTTGTCAGCCAGTTTCTGTATTGTACCAAAGACAGAAGAACAAGGCTTTTCTGAAAGACATCTGCAAGATTTTCTCTTGGAGGCTCAGGAGAAAGAGGTCAGGCACACAAGAATAGCTTAGACATGCTTAAGAGTAATTTAGGTGCATGGTGTTACTTAAGTCAGGATGTGCCACTTAATGTTTACTTTGGAGTTACCAAACATCCAACCTATTAGAAAAATGCTTGAAAGAATATCAGAAAAGCTGCAGTCTGCATCTTATTAAAAATGACTGTGGACAAGAAGTACAGGGAAAATGGACAGATGCAGATTCTTCAGAGGCAAAAGGTGCAGTTTTCCAGCAATCTTCTTTGCTGAGTCATCTGCTCTGATATTTTAGGTAGTTACCTGGTAAGTGAACTGCTCGGTTGAGTGAAGGAAAGATGTTAGATGTTAATGGGCATGCCAGAGAGAAAATGCAGCTGAAGTTGTGGAATTGAGAGGAAAATTACGTGACTGGTTGGTGGAAAAAAACAGAGAAGGCTTTTAGTCTAGATTATGGTTTCATAAAATTCTTTGATGAATGCAGCTGTGCAGTTAGCAGTTTATGTCCTGTCAGGCTGATCACTTTATCCCAGAACAATATTTCTGTTTGCACTCTTCTGTTTGTGTGTTGCCTTTTTTTTTTAATTCTTGGTGATGGAGTCATTTGCAGAACATATTCAGACCTACAGTCCTATAATCTACATAACAGAGAGCAACCTGTGTACTATGTCTGAACACATACAAGCATGAACTTCAAAAACAAACACGTCTTTCTGACTTGTTGCTTAAAGGTCTTCTGCTTCTTTTAAGCTTCAGCTAGGGCAGGCTGATGTTGAATTAGGCTGGTGCAGTGTTTCCTCCCACATGGAGAGAGAAACAGAAAATATTCTTCATGTCTGTGCTGCCCTTGTCCTCCTTTGGTTGCCCCACAGAGTGCTGAATAGCTTTAGGCAGATGTAATTACACCAGCACCCATTCTTCAAGGGAGCTTGACTTTTCTGGACCTCTCCCAAGCCTGGATGATTTTGCAATATTTGCAGGCTGTTTGTATAACTGTGCAGGGCTTTGGGAGGAAGATGAGGCCTTTAATTTACCTTGTGTTTTATAAAGCATACCAGTGTTTGAATAGGTTAAATTCTCAAATACTGTGTTTTGACTCATAGAACACAGTGATATATATTTGCAAAATGAAACAGAATTTTTCAAGGAAACGTTCCTTGAGCCTTTAAAGATTAGGAGATTTCATTGGCCCTACCTACCACATGATTTTCCAAAAATATTTTAGTTTATTAGTCATGTGTTCCATTAGCATAATAAAACCCTATGTTAATGTGACCTAGCAGAGATTTTATCAAACCCATCAAGTGTTGAAAAGGAATGTCTTCTTTAGTGCACAGCAATTGGGCAGAGTGATTGCACACTCTTTAATCTCAGCAACCTGTGGTGCCATTGCAAGGTACAGATGTTGAAAATAACTGTTTTTAGCTAGACAGTGAGCACCAAGAACATATGGGGGCCTTGCAAACTGGCAGAATAAAAACCTGGGGTTTTTTATTCATTGTAATTGTATTGTAATTGTTTTTTCATTTCATTATAAATTATTTTTCATAATTCTATTTCATTCCTGACAAAGAGGAGTAATTCATGTATTCATGCAGAATTCAGTTAAATTCAGTTAAGGAAGTTTTGCCTTATTTGTGGTAATTCTTAGAAGTCCCATGCTGCACTTGGTTTTTGTGGTCTACAGGAAACAGGGCATGTATCCTGTTACCTTAAAATTTTCTTTGGGGTGTCATTTTTCATTCCCGTTCCTGTTTTAAGGGTTAGGATTTCAAATTTTTCATGGTAGACATACCAGTGATATTTTTGTTTATGAAAATGCTCATGATGGAGAAATAACTTAAGATAAAATACCCCTAAACTCCATCATAAAAACCTATGTTTCTCTGTCTGTACCATTCTGACTGTAGAATACTTTATATATTGAGGATTGAATGGCATACTTCTGTGCTTGTAAAGTTTCTTTTGCATTATCGGGGTTGGAAAGGAGTTAGTTTTGTTGTATACATTGTCTGGTTTAGGATGCTGTTCTTGATCACTTTTATCTATAAATGACAACAGCTTTTCAAAAAATGTAAATGTTTACTTGTAATTTTTCATTTTTCAAATGAGGTTTATGTGAGTCTTGCTTGGTTTGGTTTTGCTTGAGTTAAGCTACCCAGCTTGACTTGCAACACTGTGCAAACCTTTAGTCTGAGGTTACTAATTCAGGTTAGTCAACAGTAAGGCACCAGAAGAGCAAGAACAGGTGAAGAGAAAAAAAAAATCAAGTAACAAATTGCAGTAGTTAAATACTGGGGAAACACAGAAGTTTTGCATATGTAGCCCATGTGCATATAAATACTGTAAAGACATTGATCATAGTACATGCATTAAGATAAAGAGGTCCAGTTGTTGACATTGAGGTAATGCCTTTATCTATTATGATTGCTTAATGGCTTAAAAAAACTACTCTGCAAAAAAAAAAAAAAAATTCCTTGCTGAACTCAAAAATATTTTGTGAATCACAAGAAAGGGTGTTAACTGTGTAATTCCTTTAATCTGTATTGCTGAATGGTGCTGCACATTTGTTAATGGTTTTTGTCTCATTCCTCCATGTGAATACTCTCACACAGTCGTAGATGTCCATATATGCTTAAATACAAATGTATATTCATGTTGTGTGTATATAAATATATATGCACATATATGGGCAAAATATATGGAAGTGTGCAAAAAGATGTTTACATACAACAGGATGAATAATGCTAAGTAAAGTCTAATTTTACCAACTTTTATATTAAGGAGCTTCCACCAATAATTTTTAAAGTCAGTGGACATCCTTTGACTGCAGATGGATGTGCAGAACAGATGAATTGTAAGCTTACAGTGAAAAAAAATTAGTATGCAGTGAAAGTACAGATGTTGAAATTTAAACTGAAAACAAGAGTGGAGTTTATTAATTGTAGGTCTGCCATGCTGTGATAAAAGGCAGGTTGGTGGGTTTCTTACCGCCCAGCTGATGTGCATCAGAGTTTTTTCATTATCAGCAGCTGGATCAGGTTATACTTACTGACAAGATTGATGTTTATTTTTTAACATGGTTAGAATGAAAAACAAATTCTTTCTCTCCCTGTTCTAATCTGTGCTCTTTGAGATGAATTCTGGAAGCTTTACTTTAAGTTAATTGTCAGGCTTCAGGGTTGTCTTTGTGCTTGCTCTTCTCTTTGAGTGATGATTACTTCTCTGGCCCAAGCTGAATACTGGGAGAACAGTTTTTTGTGTAGGTTCTCACAGGTGGGATATACAACAGCTAAAGCTTTCGGTTTGCTTTCCAGGCTTAATTGGTACCTTACAGAGATGTAGCATATCTCATGCTGATTTCTCTATAAATGTTAACAAATAGGTTGTTATTGCAGCTGTTCAGAAACATGGAATGTCTTGTCTTTTAGTCGATCATATTCTAAACACAGCCTCGTCGTAAGGAGGAGATGAGATGTGTTGGAAAAGGGGCTCTGCCAGTGTACTCTCCAAGTCTGCTGGAGTGGGATTAGCAAGATGTGGGAGATAAAATGCATGTCATCCATGGAGATCTGCTGCTCTGAGTGATGATGTAGGAAGAGAATTAAGTAGCAATCAAGTACTGTACAGAGAAAGTAAACTGGGAAAAGCAGACAAGGGTGCTTCCCCCCCAGCCCTTCCCTGCTTTGTGCTTTTTGTTAGTGGAATCCTAATGTTTTTGCAGCAATACTTGATTAAATGGCTTCAGACAGAATTGACTTCTTGTTTTGCATGTCTATATCCCTTTTAAGGAATGCTGCTCTAGGGAAAATAAAGATATTTGAAAGGTTAGAGATGTCCAAGAAAATGGCCTTTTGGTGAGAACCTGTGTTGTTTTTTCTAGTAAAAGAGATGGTTCTGTTTATTAAACTGTGCATACCATATGATGCTTCATATTTTTCCATTTGATTTCCTGTAGGGTGATTTCACTTGGAACAGCATGTCAGGGCGCAGTGTTCGGCTGAAGTCAGTTCCCGTTCAAAGCCTCTCGGAGCTGGAGCGTGCTCGGCTGCAGGAAGTGGCTTTTTATCAGTTGCAGCAGGACTGTGACCTGGGCTGTCAGATTACTATCCCCAAAGGTAAGGGCTTGATAAGCTGTCTCTGTTTAGATTGTTAAGCCACTGATTTCATATCACAGCAGTAAACACTGGGAGTGTTTTATTCCACAGATACTGTCTTCCATTTCAGTTTTGCTTAACCACAGTCATTATGTAAAAATGATGAGTAAAGTTGTTTGTCTGCTGTGTCCAATTTGGGCCACCTAGGGGTGGGATTGTCTGATCAAGGGCAGATGTCTACAGGGTAGATAATCTAAATCAGACCCATTCATGCCAGGATGTCTTGATACTCAGTGGAGAGAAAAATGCTTTTCTGACATTTCCTGATATCCAGAATTAAATGTCTATGTAGGTCAGGTAGATCTTACCATAGAAGTGGTATTTTTCACTCTGTGTAACCTTGTCTGTGAAGGAAGCCAGCTGTCACTAGTTCAGATAGACATTGAAGACATTTATGTCAAATGAGTCCTACTCAAGTTTTCCTAAAGACAGTGTTGCTTATTTCCTAGAAAACAAGTTAATTTTCATCATAAAACATCAAACTCCTGGGAGACAGGAGATGAAAAGGAGAAGCTCAGCTATCAGAATCCTGATGCAGGATATGTGTATGTGTGGTAGACCTGTACTCAAGTTACCATGGAAGAAACCTAAACCTCACTAACGAGAAAGTTTCTGTTGTTTCCTGTAGGCTGCAGATCAAGCATAGCAGAGACAGCTGTTGTGCAATCATCTGCAAATCTGGTTTTCCTGTGGTTTCTTTGCAGTTGAATACTTACATAAGGAATAACAAGGGATCACTGAATTCTCACCTTTGAGCAGAGGTGCTGTGTGGTAGCATAGACACAGTGATGCCACAGGAGCAATTTTTTAATGGGTCTAAGTTAAGCAGAAAAAAAGTTGTCCAGTCTGTGAAAATGACGTAGAAAACAAATGTGAGAGACAGGCTTTTGTATTCATCAGCTTTTTAGTATCTGCCGAAAACTCCTGCCAAAACAAACAAAATCCAACTTCATGCATATAGCAAGGCATCAGTTTGTAGTGAGATGGATTTTATCAAATTCTTCAAGCCTCACAAGCTTCCCTGGTCCCTCAAAAACAAGTTTGATCAACAGGAAAACAATTTTATCAGATACCCCTAGGAAGAACTGGAACACTAAGAGCATTCCAAAAATTTCTGACAGTCTGAACTGCCAGTGGCTGTTCCTGAGAGAAAAGAAAATACACATATGGAGGTCCTACATATGTGGATGGATGTGTGGTAATATCATCCAAGACAATTGAGTATGCACATTCATAGAATAGCTTAGTTTCAAAGGGACTTTAAAGATCATCTAGTCCAACCCCCTGCAATAAGCAGGGACATCTTGAACTAGATGAGGTTGCTCAGAGTCCCATCCAATCTGGCCTTGAATGTTTTCAGGGATTGGGTATCTACCACCTATCTGGGCAACCTGTTGCAGTGTTTCATCACCTTCACCATAAAATATCTTTTTTACACCTACTCTAAATCTACCCTCTTTTGTTCTAAAACCATTACCCCTTTTCCTGTTGCAACAGACCCTACTAAAAAGACTGTCCCCACCTTTCTTTTAATCCCCCTTTCATTACTAAAAGGCTACACTAAGATTTCTCCAGTCTTCTTTCTCTGAGCTGAACAACCCCAGCTCTGTCAGCCTGTCTTTTTAGCAGAGATGCTCCAGCCCTCTGATTTCTGTGGCCCTCCTGTAGACCTGCTCTAACAGGTCCATGTCCTTCCTGTGCTGAGGACCCCAAAACTGTATGCAGCACTCCAGGTGGGGTCTCAGCAGAGTGGAGCTGGCCCTGCTGGCCGTGCTGCTTTGGAGGTACTGTAGGACGTGTTTGGTTTTCTGGGCTGCAAGGGCCCATCACTGGCTCATGTCCAGCCTCTCATCCACCAGCAGCCCCAATTCCTTCTCAGCAGGGCTGCATCCAGCTGTGGGGGATGCTGGCAGCTGTCCAGGTGTGGGACCTCATGAGGTTTCCCTGGGCCCAGTTCTCATGCTTGTCCAGGTCCCTCTGGATGTGACCCATCCCTCGGGTGTGGCCACCACACCACTCAGTTTGCTGTTGGTAGATTTTCTGAGGGTGTACTCAGTGTCACTGTCTATGTCACTGATGGAGATACCAGGCTCTGGTGGTGCCAGTGGGGATCCCTGAGGAGCACCACTTGTCACCAGTCTCCATTGAGCCGTGTTCAGAAGCTCTGAGATTTGAAGAGTGAGTATTGCTTTTGGGTTCTGCTTACTGTTTCCTGCTTGGACTGCCATGAAAGGCCAAATATTTGGGGAGTCTTTCAGGTTTGAATCACACACAAGAACTATTTTTATTTTCACAGCATATATATATACATGGTAAATATAAAACATGAAATTAGTTTTAGATATATTGAGTCTGAAAAGTGTAATTGTAAGCATAGAAACTTAGTGAGAATATAAATGTTTGTTAAACATTTAAAAATAAAAGGCATTTCAAAAAGTCAGGAATTCCAGGCTACTGTTTCATTGCTACTGCTGACCCCATCATTTCATGAATCTCTTGGCTCAGTTTGACTGAGAAATAAATTGGCTATTCAGTTCTGCCCTCCAGTTTGAATGTGCCAGTGAGATTATTAATTAGAGGCAAATAATTGCATATCTTCATGCTTTCTTTGAATGACCAGATCATTAGATTTTCTGGGATTTTTATGGGATTTTTTTTAGTTTTTTATGGGATACATCACAAAGGAATACCCAGTACAAATTAATTTTAAAATGTTGTAATACCATCTATTGAAGGAAGTGAAGGTAATAGCTAGAATTAAGGAACATTTTGTATTTAACTGTCCATCCTGTTTCAAAGCTTGGCACCAGTTTTGACAACAGAAATAAATAATATTTTGAAGTGGTTATATCTAATAATCACTCTGTCAATCCATCATGCTACATCTGTGCTGGTACTTTGATAGGAGAATAAGAATCTAACATTGTTACAGATTGTTTTAGGCCCTTTGCAGAGACACTCTGAAGTCCACTTCGTGTTCTATAATATTTAAATGTGTGGAATGAAAATTTATGACAGGAGTTTACAGGCAGCCATCCAGTTAATCATCACATTTGAACATCATGTGTGAAATGGGAATTTCAAGTTTTATTCATGTGAAACTGGCTTGGGCACTTTGGGCATGCAAGAATGGAAATAAAATAAAATTCCATCACAGCCATCAAGTTAAAACCAGACTCAGGTTAAAAACAGACTGTTAAAACTGTGAGATGTAGAACTAGTACTGTCTGAGAGAGCTAGAGGAGCTCTGTAGGACTGGAGAGATCCAGAAAAATGGAACATGTACTACTCTACAACTCTCTTTTACTTCAGAGAATACCATATGAAAATATTCATGAGTAGAGGCAAGTGGAACTCTTCATGTATTAGAAAATTTAGAAAGCTGTGTATAGAGTTGGTCTTCTTTGTGTTTCTTTGGCTGCTTTTCAAAACTTGGTGGAGAATTACATCAGAACATGCATGTGCCTGCTGGGCATTTGCTTCCTGCAGACATTTGAATAATTACATTTAGTGGCAGAGGTATGGTGAAAAGTAAAAATTCATTGTTCATGGCTAACAAGTGTTTGTGCCAAACGTGCTTGCATGGAGATTAAACCAGAGTACAGATGCCTCTGCCTTATCTTTACAACCACAGACATGCTGGTTGCTTCTTCATAATGTTTCAGTCCTCCCATGCTCAGATGGTCCCTTTGTCACAGCTAGTGCAGTTTACCTCTTCCAGGGCTCATCTGGCCATTCCCACACTTGTGTAGGAATGCATAGACTGTGATACCTCATATGTAATCCCTCTCCTTCACTGTATTGTAGCTATTACTGTTAATGAAGACCACTACTAACATCTCCTAGTAAAATATCCTGTGGTCACAGAGAAGGGGTTGCTTCCCACAGGAATTTCTTTAACCAGCATGTCATTTAAAATATGCTACAGTTGCACTAAGGAAGGTGATTCGAATGGATTCAAGTTGATCAAGAGGTACTAGTTTTCCATATGTCATGAGATGTTTCACATTTGTTTCTTGTCTTGCTTTTATCTTTCAAATTCTGTAATCAACTCCTTATTTGCTCCCCCATGTAATTCCCCCATTTGCCACCAGAAATTAGACCAGGAATCATTTATCTTGTGTTGGTTAATGTGTTAAGTTGCAAGAGGATGTAATTTCCAGGCAAAGCATTACGCAGTTTCTTTACCAATGCAATCAGTCTGTGAAAGATTTTTAATTTGCTGACATTCTGAATGTCACAACAGTACCATTCTGCTGATGTTTCTTTGCAGTTCATGTTTACAATATAGTGTCTTTTCTCATTTCAGGGAAGTCAATCTTCTCTTTAAAATAGGACAAAAAAATGGTGATGTAACTAACTTGAGGTGTGCTTACTTTTTGATGACATCACGATTCTGTGTATGTCCTTGCACACAAATAGTGAGAAAAATGAACCTTTTACAGCAGGTCTTCACAAGCAAATGCTAACTCAAGTTAGATGGCTTCTGCAGAGTAAAACTGGGATCAGAGCAGCAGAGGAGCTCATTTTCTTCTGTTCATTGGCTCCAAGGTATCTCTTGAGCTGAGAGGTTGTTGAATGAGGTTTGATTGGATCAGTTTCCTAAATATCTCATGTTTATAATGACTCTCTTAACAGTCCTGTCCCACTTCACTGACCCTGTGTTTGGAAGCAGGGGTAGGAACTACTTGGAATTGAGCAAATGGGGAATTAAGGCTTCAACCCTAATTCTGCTCCTAGAGCATCTGCCTTGGTTTTGAAGGTATGATGGGTACCTGTTGGTGAAGGGGCTAGAATAGGATTTGAGACTCAGGGATCACATGCAGGTCTTCTCTTTATTCAAGAGAAAATTACTTCTAATGTTCTTTCCATTTCCTAACAGGATGTTGTCTTCTCAGCTTTGCAGTGGGGCTGGAGGATTTGTGGAGAGCAAGAATAAATGAGGAGAGCATTTTGGGGTTATATGTGGTTTACTGTTGATTATGCTGGTGCTGGGTTGACATTTGGGCTGGATGATCTTAAATGTCTCTTCAAACCTTGATGGTTCTTTGATTCTGTGATGTTTTCGGAGAGTGAAAGTAATTCTTAACTTTACTGTCAAATCTGATTCTCAGGTCATTTGTTTAGCTGTAATGAATATGATGTAAAGGTAGGTTTAGAAGACTAAATGCAGTCCCAGTCATTTAAGGAAAGTAATTTTAAGGGAAACTGCTGCTGCTTGAACATGTGCTGGTGTATGGTTCTGCATGTGAGTTTTGTGACATGTGACACTGTGCATCTGCTCACATGGAGTGAGCATTGGTCTGCTGTATGACTTGTTTTAGTGAGATGAGGTTGAAGAAGCAGGGCTGGGTAAGTGAGTGATTACAGACTGAGAGCTGAGACAACCCTGTCTCTGAAAGGAAGGAAAACATGGTTGGGCTTTCTGAATTTTTACCATTCATTTGTGTACTTTGCCCCCCCATTCCAGTTAAACTCTGAATAGAAATGGGAATTAAGAGTTACACAATTCTATGCTTCCTGTTTGTTTTGGCAGGGCGTACTTCTTTCAATCTGTTTTTTGCTTGCATTACTCCCCATTATATTTCATTATTCATTTTCTCTAACACTGAGAGTGACTATGATTTTTATCTGGGCTTGCATTTTTGTGAGGTCTCCAAACTGCTCTTTGTTTTTAATCACTGACCATGTTGCATACATTATAGCTGTTGTGGCAGTGGAAAACACCTAAGTAAAACTGGAGCATATACCTTGTGGAGGTACAGGCTCTGGGACTGCTGCTTTTGAACTGGTGTCAGGGTATCTTCTGAATGTAGAGGCTTATTAGCACCCCTCTTAAAGCCAGCCTCTGCTGATTCTTCTCATATAAATACTGTCTCTGGCATGGGCTTATGAGTCCATGGATTTTCTTTCAATGTAGTCGAGTTCATGAAGATTATATTTAAGATAAGGCTGAGATAAATTCTCCTCCTTTATGCTACGTTAGTAAATCTTTTCTATGCTGTATCAGACTGGTCAGAGATAAAAACTGTTCAACTTGCTGATTTTCAGACTGAAACTTCTCACCTGTGCACTCCAATTTAAATATTTCATGGAAAATGTATTTTTCCAGGGATTTCTTTTTTTATTCTAAGAAAACAAAACCAAATATCTCTCAGTCTGGGTAAAAAAAAAAAAAGAAGGAAATAAAATTGAATTAATGTTTTAAGCTAGGAGAAGTCCCAGCTGCTGCAGGGTAGAGGTTGTGAGACACAGTCTTGAACTATGCTACACAGGCATTTATCAAAGTGAAGGTGACAGGAGTTTTTCCAGGCAGAGAGATAAGAAAACAAGAAAAAAACTTTTTCATTTTTTTTTTCCTACCAGTAAGGAAATTTGCAGAATTCTTTTGTCGGGATTTTTTCTTTCAAATTCACTTTTCTGCCATTGTTGAGAAAAGAACAAAATGGAAATACATTAAGCTTGCAAGAATGTACTTTTTCTAACATTGTAACAGGGGAAATAATTTGTTGTCTTCAAAACTTAACAAGGAGGGATGTTCCTTTATTTAATTTTTGCTGTGAGGCAGTTTTTTTATAAAAGAGTATGCCGTGCTCAGCAAATTGATTTCCGAGATTTTCTTGTATCACATAGCATGTTTTACATGTCTGTTTACATCAGGAAAGCTTTATTCAACTTAGCTATTCTGTCAGAGGTAAGCTAAGAGGTTTAAAAGCAAAAGGTTTTACTCATTAAAAAAATCACTACAAACAAAAAAAAAACCAAAAATCCCTTGTCTTTTTACTAAATAGTATTTTGTAAATAGCTAGGAGCTTTGATTGAGAAGCAGCATGCATTTTCATTGTGCTGTATGAACACAGAAAAGAGGTAGAAAATGCTGTAGGCTTCACAGGAAAATCAGTGGCACTGATAATGTAAATATGACAAAATAAGTTTATAGCTTAGCACATTTAAAATAAAGATTTGTGTAACTTCCAGGAGCTACTTGTTGTGTAGGTGTGTTTTGTGGGGAGAAAGGAAAGGAATGAGGACAGGGGTGGACACTGAAGGAATACTGTGGAGTGCTGACAGACAGAAGCCTTTCAGTTCCCTTCATGGTGAAGGAAAAAGATCTTGCTTAAATTCCTGAGGTAAATAAGGAAATATTACAATCTGTGTTTCCATATACAAATATCATGAAAAGTTAGAGAAGATGGAATCATGACCAGGGTTTTTCATTACTAAGGCAGTTGCTTATTTAGATGCTGTTGTACATTTAGGGTACTGCTTTTGAAATGTCAGATCCAGAGAGATATATTTGATATTATTTATACCACATATATTTGATGTTATGTCTAATAGAATTTAAAAATTACTTCTGAGACCAAACAAATATCCTATCTACTGTAGTTTCTTTAGGAATACACCTGAAATAGCTCTTGACTTGAAGTACATGTAAGTATATTTGGTATTTTGTCTGTATTGGTGTCAGACATGAAAATCTCAGCTTTCATTTTAAAACATTGATCTTGACCATTGGCCACATTCAAAAGTTGAGTCACATGGTAGAGAGAATCAGTGTTGGGAAGCTAAATACACATTGAGAGGCTCTAAAACTGCTTTGCAAAATTAGGTGTATTCTGGTCTTTTTCCTTTGAGAGAACACTAGTGTAACAGAGACACTCTTGGATGTGTTCTGCCAAATCTGTCTTTCACAGTTCATGTAGTACTTGCCCTTTGATTCTGAATGCCCATCTAGGCTGTCCTGGTTTTGCCAATAGCCAAATGTATATGTCCAGTGATTTGATAGTGGCTTATGAATTCATGCTTTATTGTGGTTCAAAGCCAAAGAATAAATACCAGTAAATATATGCCAAGGAAAAAGCTTTTGAACCTTTATTAAGAGCACTGACATTGCAGCCTACCAGTTTGCATGTTCTGCTTGCCTTTGGCAGAGCTTTGTCATCATGGGGCATCAGGATAACATGTATTCTTCCAGTATACCTCTTCAGAAAATTCAGTTGAAAATCAGACTTATTTCTGTTATCTTGTGTGTGTTGCTGCTTTCAGAAGTGCATTAGGGAATATTCCTGATGATTTTTTTCTTGCCTTAGGTAAAATTTTCCCTAGTTTTTCCACAGTCATGATTTAAGTGGAGCTGTGTTGCTGCCCAGAAGCGTAATGTCTCTGGATACTGATTAGGAAAGATAAAGTGACTCCAGATAGATTTATTTTATCAGAGCTGTGGTACTATATATATCTTTGTGCTAGGCTTTTACACTGAAAAGGCTGCCTTGAGATTTAATGGAGGTGTAATCTCCTGCTGAAGGATTTTAAGAATAGATTAGACAGATATCCATGTGACTCTATTTCTGTGCAGGAAGTCAACCAAATGTTCTCTGCAGAGCTCCTTCTGTCTTTTTTTTTTTTGTGTGTGTGGTTTACATTTTCAACACCTGTTTCTGTTATGATTGATGGTACAAAGGACAGGTAATTACTACAAAGAGACATTATTAGAAGTAAGATCCGTTGGTCATTTTTCAGAGGGAGCAGCTCAGTCATTTGAGCCACCAAAATGTCCAGTGAGAGACCTGCTGCACCATGATTTCACCTCCACGCACCGAGAGCTCCTTTCTCATTTCATTTCTCCATCACAGCTCTGAGCAGGATTACTGTGGACTAGTTTAATTAGTCCCAGAGAGAGTAAGTAATGAAAGCTGTTTTATTTTTCTTGTGTGGCTTCTTCTTTAAGGTGAGAGTCTGAGGACAGACTTACACAAAGGATTCATAACCACAAGATGATGCTCAGAAGACAGGGGAGACCTGGGTGCCCTGAACCATCTCTGTGACCACTGGCTGGTCTCCTAAATTCCAGAGGATTAGAGGAATTTCCTCTTCCTTTGAAGAGCTCAACTCCTGCCCACACTGAGAGCAATGCAGGGGGAAAGATTTGAGGTGGGAAGAAGTTTGGTTGCTCCTCTACCTGCCAGTACTGGTGTGCAAGTGACTTTATTGATAATAGTAAATCTAAGGCCAGCTACATGCTGGTGTTCTGGCCCTGGCCCACTCTGTAGGGTTTGGATTGAAGGCAACTCTCCTTATCAAATTGAGTCATTTTGACTAGCAATAGCATCAAACTACTCTCTCCCCTCCACATTATAAAATGTTTATTTAAGCAATTGAAGCCAGGAGACAGTGGATTTCTTTCCTCCCCGCCACCCCATTTCCCCAGTGAACTGAAAGCAGTTTTAGAGCTTGTATTTGTATTTTTCTATCTCAAACTGTAGCTCCTGTTTGGTTTTCATTTGGTATTTTGAATTTTTTTCAGTACAGCTAAAATACTTTCATTGACTGTAGTTGTTTTTATTTATTAGTGTAGATAATTTTAACCTGTCATTTTTTGGGGTTTTTTGACCTGTTTAAGTGTTGAGTTTTTCTGAGTTATGAAAACTCTCCAAGAAGGGGGTGTTCTTCAGTCTTTCTCAAAGCTTTCAAACCTCTGCCCATCATCACAGTTTCTGAGTGTCTTCCACTTAGACAGAGGGGCAGCAACAAGGTCCCTGGTGTATCACAGGCTATTTAAGTCAGGAACTTTCCTATCTTTGGAGATTAGGGAAACTCCTGCCACACTGTGGATACTGCTATAATGTGAAAAAGTAGTGTCTATATTTTGTCTTGCACTTGCTATTTCATGTTGCTGTTTCATGAATCCCGTCATCAGAGTCAATGTAGCAAATATGCCCTGAAGCCTGGAAGAAGTGGTTCCCTCTTATTTCAGTGTGCCTAGACACATGTTTTACTTCCATTATTGACACAAGGCTTGTGTTCCATCAAAAGACCTGGACCACTTTCTATGGCTGTTTTTCTAAGGGTTTTGTTGGGGGTTGGTAGGTGGGATTTTGGTATTATTTTGTTAGATTACTGTTACTTGGGATTTCTTATGACATGGGCAATCCTGTGCTAATGCAGGTGCTGAAGCGAGCAGAGCTGTGTATGAGTTGAAAATCTGAGTGTGTTTATGCACAGGGAAGTCAGACCTGGCATTGTGTATCTGTTTTCCCTTTCCAGGAATCTGCCTGCTTTTTGCTGCTTTCCACTAACAGCCACACACAAGGGCATTTGACCTTTCCTTCATAATCCTCTGAAGGCTGCCAGGTAGCATTGCATGGGTTTTTTGAGTTACTGCCATCATCCCATCCATGTATGGCAGCAGTAGCCATTTTCCCCATTCTGGCATAGAAAAGTTCTTGAGCAACTGTTTATTTTTGTGTCAAAATGAGTTTTTTCCAGGGGTCCAGCTAAAGATTTAAAAAGTCAGCTCCCAAAGAATTATAATTTAGTGTTTGGATACTAAAACTCACTGAATATCTTGTTCCTCAGAGCTTGTGTAATGCAGCCATCTTAAATGTATTATTAGTTAAAAAATATTTAAATGGCAAAAAACCTATATTTATATTTTCATTACAGTAATGGCAAAATAACTGAACAGGGCTTTTTCCCCTGACTTCACCAACACAGTTACTTCCAGTCAATAGTCCAAATGCAAAAAGATTAAAGAATACCTAAAAAAAAAAAAATAAAAGGAAAGATAGGAAATTTTATTCTTGGTTTTGTTGTGGTGGGTCGAAAAATTCTGCAACTATTAAAAATTCTGTTATTTGAAGGATATTTATACACAGCTTGCACAAACAAGGCAGGCATCCACTTTGTACTTGCTGAAGTGTTTCTTTTGGTGCAGCTGTGCTGTGTTCATCTGTAGGACCTGCAGCTTCCTGCACAGCAGGAGTGCAGTGGCCTGGGCAGGCCTGGGAAGCTGCTCCTTCCCAGCTCTTCTCCTTGCATGGGTGGGCTCTGACATCCCCCTCCCTCTGGCTGTGGCTTCAGGAGCCCTGACCTTTCTCCAGAGCTCAAATCCTATATTCCCTGTAACTTAAGTTTGGTTCTCACCCTTAGAAGACATTGCACCTGCATTTGCCCACCAGTTAATGCAAAGCTCTTCATGACAGAGAATCATGGATGAACATATTTGAAAATACAAACTTGGAGACTAATTAAGTCCTTAAATGCACTAGGGAACATGTAGGCAAATAAAGTGAAAACATAATGGTTTTTTATGATTCCTCTAGGCACAGGAGTTGAGTAGTGTTTGCTATCTGAAGAGCAGTGACCAAAGCAACTTGTTGTTTTGTTGGTCGTGGTGGAGGTCTGGGGTTTTTGTTTGTTTTTTTTGCCTTTTTTTTTTTTTTTTTTTTTGTCTTGGGTTTTGTTTCTTTGTTTCTGTTTGTTTGTGGGGTTTTATGTGAAGGAGAGTTAATACTTATTTCACTGCAGTTATAGTCTATATTTTTGATAGAAATAGGCCTTGCAAGTAGGTTTCAATAGAAATAGTGCATTTTTCTAGATTTGAGTCCAGTTTGGAACTATACTTTTCAGATTTTTTTTCCTAGAAGACAGGGCAGCCTACTGGTAATATGCTCAGCTGGTATAAATTGATATATCACCTTTGCCTTCAGAACAGCTGTTCAGTATCAACTGCTGTGTATAAAAAAATCTATTAGTACCTGGCAAGCTTTGTGTCAGAACAACAGGAGGTTATTGTGAGCTGTTATTTGATAAATAAAACTATAGTTCCTATAGGGATGCTGCTTTCTTTTGAAGTAGGTGAGATTTCCATCAGCTTTGCCTTCTAGACTAGTTCCATGGAAACTTATGAAACTTACATTCCAGATAAATAATTTAATTTGTCTACCAGCATCACCAAATTCTTACTGTTCAACAGTAAAGGAATTGTGTATTGTGCAGCTTTTAAACTTTTATCAGCTGAATCACTTAAAACCTGCAGAGCTGGACTTTGTAATTTGTCTGTCTTTCATTTTAACAATTGGTAGTGCCTAGCCCAGAGGAAATGAAGGCTAGGTCTGAAGAAGATGCACTAACCACAGGTTACCAGAGTATCTGCTAGGATGTGGAAGAGGTGAATTCAAAGCACACTTCTGTCTGCTGATTGTGGGTTTTCTCAGCTGGTTGTACTGTGTGCACTGTGTGTGGCTGGAATGTTGCTTCCTGCACAGTTGACTTCCCCCACAGCTCTCCTGGTTTCTCACAGTTGTCCTGAGAAGGGTTTGGCTCAGGTGCTGCCCTGTCCAGTCCTGTTCCCCTGTGCACAGCCCAAGAGGAGGGATGTCCCTTCTCCTGAAAAACTGGCTTTGACTTGAGCTCTGCCCTTTCCATGCTGGTTCTTGTGCCATTAGCACAGTCCACAGGGAATGCTGAAGCTTGTTTGCTGCATCAGAGGAAAGCTGCCTCTGTTGTGTGTGTGGTGCCTTTGGTGAGCAGCCTGAACCTGGGGCTGTGGGCTCAGGTGAGCATCTAAGAGTGAGATGTCACCTGGAATGTCATGACTGCAGCTCTGGGATATTCTGCAATGATTATGGCTTTTCTTCCATCAGCTGCCAGCTGGCAAGCACAAAGAAATGCTGACTTAAGTCAAAATGAATTAAAGTGTGGAACATAGACCATAAGGAAAAATGGGACAATAGTCCACAGCTTCTGAATAAATAAGTAATCTGCATCACTGATGGAGGTCTTGTCTGTGTATGGCTGAGGCAAAGGGTGAATGTGGTAAGAAATACCTGAAGGCTCAGCCTTCCTCATTTCATATTGCTTTATGTGCCAAAATCCTGTTTCTCTGGTTGAATTTTATCCTACATTTGTGTTGCAGCTGGCAGTGCTTTGGAAGTTACTGTATGGGGACAGGACATTTCAACAAGTTTTTAAAAATAAATATTTCAAGATGAACATTTATAGTCACAGAAATGGCTAAGTAAAACCAGCAGCCTCTTCTTCAGCAGAGCAGCCTCAAGTGCATATTCAGAAGTAAATTTGCTTTGTATAGTGACCCAAAGAAGCAGCTGCAACCACAAACACTGCAACTGTCAGTGATTGAAGTGCAGTCTTGCCTTTATTGTGCTCTGTCAGCAGAATTTAGCAGTGTTGTCTGATTGACACTCTCAATTACTTACAGTATTGCACAGGCCAGAGAGACTGCAGCTTGACGTTTGGCACACGGGCTGGCTGTGGGAGGCTGGCACTTGGAAAATGAGTTGCTCTGGATGAGTGAAGTGAACCAATGAGTGCTCGAGAGAGGTCTGACTTTGTGCTTTGTGGTGCCATTGGCAGTAATTTTCAAGACAGAATTGATTGCAATCTTAGAAGATCTATTCTAATTTTTTTTCTTTAAGTGCTGTTAGATCCAATTACTAGTGGTTATTAAGAAAAATGTCCATGAATAGAATTAGAATTACTATGAAGAAGTAGTTTGGAAATTTCACAATATCAACCTTTTTATCTGTTTCTGTTTTGGTAATTGAGCTATGGGTCTGATAATAATCACTGAGCTAAGTCCTCTTTTTATAATGTGTTAAAATAACCCTTAATTGTGGAACTTGACAAACATTCTTCCCTTAACAGACAAGAAACTCATTTCTCTTAAGCAAAGGAACTTGCCAATAAGTTCCAGAACTTGCCAGAAGTTCTCTTTGTTCTCCAACCCTGTCAGCAGCATATCACGTCTTATGTCAAAAGCCCACTGAGTTAAATTAGTTTAAAGGATTTGTATGAATTTATGAATTATGTTTCTGAGTAATAAAAGGTGTCTTTGCATGTAAGTAACATAAAAGGAATGTCATTCTTACAGATAATCCACCAGTCCATGTACAAGGAAAGTGCTGAAAAATCCTATTTTTGTTGCAGGTTCACTTCAAGCATATTTGAGAGGGTATTTTTTTCATGAAACCTAATACTGTAGTATTGTCCCAGAAATTAATGTACAAAGCTTGGGCTCTGTTGTACTATTTTACTGCATAATTTATTAATTAGTAAAAGCACGTTGGATTAGGGTTTCACAGGATAATGACTGTTAAGTAACATAATCTGAAACTGTTGGCCAAGACTTTCTGAGTATTAACTTTTTGTGCCACTAACTGTATAATTCTGAGCTAATTCCCTATACCTAATTTGTGATGCTTTAGCTTATGCTGAGCAACATTTCTGCCTACCAAATAGAATTGTTCATTTCCATAAATATAAATTGAACAAAGAAGTTCTGGAAGTAAATAGTAACAGGATTCAGCCTACACTATTTTCTCTCTTTCAGTCATAGAAGGTAGGTGTTTGGTAGGTGGTCTTGTGCAAAGCAACAGAACAATAATTTTAAAAATGTACAAAGTTCTCTTTCTTTCTTTTAATGTTTCAACTGTCAAAGCTGAAGTTTATATATCCTCAGTGTGAAAATGACTTCTTATTACCTAGTTTGTAGAACTATGGTCTCACTTAGAGAGAAATCTAAGCCCTCAAATGGTCTGTAGAAAATCTGGGATTTCATAGTATAAATGCTAAAAAAATTGTGCTAGTGATGACACTGCAGGTGAATTTCAACTTTAACCAGAACTATTTAAGTTTTGATAATGTCAGAAGTCAGATTGTTCAATTCTTGTAAAAAGTCAGTAGATCAGTACAAATAATCTTGTATTCTGTAGGCTGTGTGGTTCACTGGCAGAGTCCTAAAGAGATGACCTAATTTTTCAAATAGAAAAGTCTTTTTGGCATTAACTCAACCTGGAAGTGCTCACCACTTTGGAAAAACAGGTCACGTAGCAATTTAATGTGCACTCAGGAGTTTGATTCTAGACTTTTGGTCTTTTAAATATTCATTGTGCTAGTCTTAATAAATAGATGCCTAGGGAGTGATGTATGCATTGCAGTGAAAAATGCAGCAAACATATAAATTAATAAGTACTGTACAGATCAAGTCCATTTCTGAAAAACAAGCTGATCTGCACAGCTGTCTGCACAGGTGTCCTTCAGGAAAAACAATGGGTTAGCAAAGGAAAAAAACCACAGCCTCCTTCCCTGGGACAGTTGTCGTTTGAGTGCTTCTCTAGTCTTGCTGATGTTCTTGAGTGGAATCTGTTGAAGGAGCAGTGTATTGCTGATCTACAGAATGAAGACATAAATTGACAATTTATTGACTGAAAAGGCTGGATAACAGCCCAACAGCTTTTATTACTATGTGGTTTAGACTTTTCCAAAGTGGAAAATTAAAAATAGCAATCCATCCATACCTAATAGCACTTCAGACTGTACAATGCTATTTTGCAGAAGTATTTGCTAATTAATTAAAAACCATGCAGTAGGTATTAAGAGTGGGTAATGATGCTTTGCCTGTTTCTCAGTAATGTTTTGGATATTAATTATATTTTCATAACCACAGTGCAGCTAATAAATGCTGAGCATTATTATTGTGAATGGGATTCATTTAATATGTAAAACTGCTGGGGTTGCATGAGTCTTCAAACACATTGTGAATATTTCAGCAATATTCATGCCTGATGTGCCCTGTATTAACAGTCATTTTTTGAACATATTTATATGTACAGATCATAGACTGTTAATTTATCATGTCTTTTACTGGGGAGGATGAAAACTTGAACTGACCTTGGACTTCTTGGCAGATCTTTTGAGCTTTAGCTTTTTACTGAGATGCTTCTCGGTCTTATTTTCATATGTAACTCTTTTTCTCTAGCCATGGGGTAAACTCTTAATGTAAATGATCATAGCAAAACACAGCATTTTGCATCAAATTTTGATTCTTTCTCTCATTTTTTTATGTCTCAGTAGACTTCAGCGAGATGTCAAAATATCAATAGATGGGTTTTTGGAGAATGCGGCTCTGTGACTCCAAGGAAATATAAATCATCTATCAAAAAGAGTCTGTGTAGCAGTAATTTGGATTTATAACATGGAAAATAATTTTAAAATCATTTTATAGATATAAAGCCAGAACACAATGGTAGCAGGGAAACTTATAAAAACAACCTGTACTGTCAGGTGCATGTAAGCAGGCTACCACCTATTCACATTGCCAAGTTACCAATTATTCACATTGCCAATAGGGGAAAGAATTTCTCTTAAAACTCAATCTTAACAGCAGGAAATGTCAGAGGGTGTGAAAAGTCTGGGCTTTTCATCAATCAGAATATGACTTTGAATTATAGCCTTGTCATGTGGCTAAGAAAAAAGGAAAATCTAATCATAGACCAAATCAGGCAATGAATTACCACCATTATACTGCTGAACTCTCACCCAGGATACCTTATCCATCTAGTCAGCCTTATTTCAGAGACATGAATTCTCACCAGAGCAGGTGTGGGAAAGGGTAGTTAACATAACCAACACTTGGCAATTGTACCTGGAGACAGGAACCAAATATCTGAGTTGTGGGTGTTGGGAACCCTTCCATCCAGGAGGGCTGCTGGCATCTTGTGGTGCATTAGGAAGAGCTTTGCCAGCAGATCAAGGGAGTTGATCCTGCCCATCTTCTCACCTTCAGTGAGGCCACATCCAGAGTTCTCTGTCCACTTGTTGCCTCCTCAGCACAAGAGAAACAATCTGCTACTGGCGAGGGTCCAGCAAATGCCTACAAAGGTGATGAGGGGTCTGGAGCATCTCTGTTATGAGGAGAGACTGAGGGACTGGGGCTGTTTAGGCTTGAGAAGACTGAGAGGAGATCTCATCATAACTATCTCAAAGATAGGTGCCAAGAGGATGGTGCCAGACTTTTTGCAGTGGTGCCCAGCAACAGGACAAAGAGCAATGGCCATAAACTAAAACACAAGAATTTTCACCTCAACATGACAAAGAACTTCTTTACATTGAGGAGGTCAGAGCATTGGAACAGGTTACCCAGGAAGGTTGTAGATTCTCCCTCTCTGGTGCCATTCCAAACCCACCTGGACAAATTCCCATGTCACCTGCTCCAGGTGACCCTGCTCTGGAGGGGTGGTGGACTAGATGATCTCCTAGGAAGGGGCCCGAGGTCGCTTCCAACCCTAACCATTAACCATTCCGTGATTCTGTGGTATCCTGGAAATAACTGCAGAGTGCAAGTGGAGTTGGTTCAATCAACATTACAAAAAGTAAAAAGAAAAAAAGCAATGTTACTTTTAAAATAAAAGGATATTAATTGCCTATAAAGAAGTCAGAATTTGTTGAGCAGTCTATTGGGTAACGTTCTGGATTTGGTTTTCTGAAAGATTTGAGGGAAAAGTATGGAGAAATAGCTTGTGTTCTCTCATAATTGCAAAGAGAGCTCATTAACAGAGATCCACTTTACTCCTTTGTGGTATGTTCCTTGCTATAAAAGACTTAAGACTTACTTAAGACACTGGCTTACACAACTAGAAAAATGTGTTGAGACACATTACTTGGTAACTCTCTTGCCCTAAAAGTGAAATGGATATGGTATGCTTATTTTTGAGTTTTTGCCATAATACAAAACCAGTAAGGGAAAAGGTACATGTTCATTAAACTTTATCTAGAGCAGTGTCTGTGTTAGCATATCAGTCCCTGTGGTAGACCCTTTATATTGCTTTGGAACTTCAAAAATTCCAAAGGTGCAAGTTAAAGCAGGCCCCTGACTTAATCCCTGGTATTTGTTGAGACCTAATAAATAAAATTCTGTTTTGTTGACTTTTCATTATAAAAGATGCTGCTGAAGGGGAATAATGATAGCCAGCCTTTTGAAATAATTGTTTCAAGAACCAACCTGCCTCTGATATTGCTTAAAACCATTGGTCCTTAATACCTAAGTGAAAACTTGGACAATATATCAGTTGTCAGAACAAAATTTTTTCTAAGGCTCTAATCCATCTCAACCAATCTGGACATGCTGTACTCAGCTGCCAGCTCCCAACATGAGTTCAGATCAGATGGGTCATGTGAAGGTGGTCAGCTATCACCCAGCTGGAATGGCTGGTATGCAGAGCTTTATCCTGGAGGTTAGTAATCCTCCCTTTCCAAATACTACCTTTAGTTCCACACCTGAATCACAGTCTTGTGACCATGGATGAAGGCTGTCCTTTAGGATAAACCTTTTAGGTTTATGGTGCTTTGCTACCAAGAGCATCCAGCAAAAAACCTCCACTCTTCAGTGACCACACAGGTGTAAATGTGCCCAGCAGCATGCAGGGGATACATTTGTGTTCCCCAGTACAGCCTCAGCCTTTGGGTGAGCAAAGCCACACTCCTTTGGGCCAGAGGACTGTGACAGTCCCCAGCTTTTGTGAAATGTGCCTCTCACCCTTCCTGATCCCCAGTGCTGTGACCATCTCACTCCATGTTGCTACAGCTTGTGCAGCTGTTGGTTCAGGGTTACTTCTCTTCGCTTACTTCCTTTTTTTCTTTTTTCTTTTCTTTTCTTTTTTTGCCTCTTACAGATGGACAAAAGAGGAAGAAGTCATTAAGAAAGAAACTGGACTCTTTAGGAAAGGAGAAGAACAGAGACAAAGGTAAAATGAGTACATATTTGGTGATCAGGTCTTAGTTTTGCATATGAGATTTCTTTAGTCTGATACATACTTCCTGAAGTAGAATGTTGTTGAGCTGATACATTGTCTAGGTATTTATTTTCAGCCTAAAATATATGTTTTATCTTTTCTGTTTGACTTTAGTACAAGTCAGATATCTTCATCTGAAAGGGTTTTGGTTTTGATTTGGTTTTGTCGGTTTTGTTGGGTTTTTTCCCTGAGAAAAAAAGGAAGACTTAAAGGACTGCATCTTTTCTCCAATTTTATTTCTACCCACTTTCACCATCCAGTACAGAACATGGTCTGTATAACATGATCCAGTTCTTTACCTGCATTTGTACTCTCTATTTACAAAGCACATAAACCCAGCACTGCCCAAGCAAGTCTGTTGGTATGCTGTTCTTTCTTTAACCTTAGGAAAATAGCCATTGTTTAAAATATATAAATGCTTCAGTGCCACTGATCAGTTGGCTTTTAATAAACTCCACGTGACATGGATTTCTGGATATGGTTGTACTCTTTTGTTTGGACACTAATCAGCTTTATGGGCTGGGCCCTAATCCAAGGCCTGAAGTTGACCTGTAATTCAGAGCCATTTGAACTAAGTCTAAATAGATGCTGGAAAGTGTCTGTGAAATTCCATGTAGGTAATTGTGCATCTAATTTTGTGTTCATTTCTGGAAAAATGGTTGTAAAACTCAGTATTGATATTCCAGTTTCACAAACAGGCACTCAAATCCAGGAATTTGTGACAGAAGAAGTGACCTGGTTACTCTGATGTCCTCACTTTAAGTCTAGTTTAGCAGAAGAATGGAACTTCGAAACTCCACTGTAAAAATTACCATCCCCATTTCCAAGTTAGTTTACATAGTTGTCCAGAATAAAATGTTATTATTTTTATTTTTATTTGTTTGATAAGTTAAAGTACATTATTATTATTTTCTTGATTTAAAATTTGTTATGGAAAATATTTGTATTAATCTTTCTAAAATTGAATGTGCCTGGACATGTTGGTTTGATGCATCCAGTGGCTTCCTGTATTATTACATTGCAAGTACCAAACTTTTAATTTGTTGCAAGAATTACTTGATATATGACTGAAGCCGCATGCAGGAGGAGTCATTAAGGAAGGGTTTTAATGATTTTGTAGCTACCTTTGGGGGAAAAGCTTTTTTGCATTGTCCTATTAATTCATTTCATTTCGTTACATTGTAATTAGTCAGTCATTACATTGCTGTGTTTTTTTCTGTAGTTGTTCATACAGATAAGAGTGCAAAGCAACATAATTCTGTGCAAAACCTGCTCTGCTTTTCGGTGTGTGTGCCAGATATTGATCTTCATAGGGCTGTGAGGTGCTCTTCTGCATCAGGAAAGGCTAACCACATCCTGTGTTTTAAAATGTTTCATCTCTCACAAATTTTTGGTGTACTGAGAGCTTTCATCTTTCCTTCCTTAGGCGTACCATGACTTTGGTAGTCTCTGTTGAAAGTTTATTTTTAGAAGTTTGAGAGTTAAAATACATTTTGGCATTTTTTCCTCACATTTTTTCATTACTGTAGCAGATTTTAACAATGATAAAGTGCTTTGATAATTCACCAAAGCCAGAATTTTGCTGTGTCACCCAAACTTGGTAGATTTTTGCTGTTGCACTTTCAGAGCTCCACCAATGCTCTTTGGTGCAGTGCCTTGAGAAGTGAGAGAGTGTCCTTTTGGTGATGGATACAAATCCTTAACCCAGAGTTGGTCTTTATTCCACTAAATTCTCTGCTGCCAAAGATCTTTCAAACAATATTTTTTTCTTATATTGCCTTGCATTCTTTTGTATTTCCTTACAGCCATGGTTTATTTCAGCAGACCTTTGTTTCTAAAAATTACACAGCTGCACCAGTTGAGCTTCCACTTCAAGACAATATTATTTTCTGCTATTACACTTCTGTTCAGGGATTTTCTTTTGTCTCTACCTTGCATGGTAGCATTTATATTCCATTCAGTTAGTAGGTTTGGTGATATACTTGATTTTTATTCTGAAGAGTTTTCTGAGGGCACTTTGCCTTTTAGGGCTCTCTAGTTGCCAGTAAAGATCAGCACTTGTACTTATTCATCATTGTTTAAATTTATCTACTTCCTGGTTTTCAGCCTTGCTCATACTCTCTGGTTACTTATACTAAGCATTTTTAGAAATCACTCTGCTGATTCTCTCAATTTTAATTCCTTTTTTCTTATTATTATTTGAAATTCAGATGTTTCAAACATATTGCTTTTATCCTTTTTTTATCCCATCTGCTTTTATCCTTTTTCTCCCATCTCCCACTGTCTTATTCTGAGTTATAGATGCTTTACATGCACTCTCCACTTATAAAGTATTATAGGAGCTTCTATAAAATAATGTCAAATATTATAGGACCCTCTGAGAGGAAAATACCCCAGCACTTTTCAATCAGTAGAATCTGTATTTCTCTCCTTTAGGAAAACCACGGGTTGGTCAATAAGAGTCCAGGAAATTGGAAAGAGTCACGTTCTGAACAGGTGATGTCAGCAGAGTGAAAAGAAAGGCATATCTGCTCTTACTAATTGCCAACAGCAAATGTTAGGCAAAATAGCCCAAATAGCAGCATATGGCATCCTATTTGTCAGGTTTTCTGGCCGTGGTTGGTCTTGGTGTACTTTTCTCTGCCCTTCTGAGTTATTGAAGATCATCTGCCACTCAGGTACTTGCTGAGCAGACACTTCATGCATGACAGCAGAGGGAATGAACAACCAGGAGTGCAGGTTTGTGCCAGGGGGGCATCAGGCTGGCACAGTGGTTGAAGGGTGGCTGTTTTCCTGTGGGAAGTAGCAGCAGCAGCATCTCCTCCAGCCTCAGGAGTTCTGGGGGACAGTATTGCCCAACTTTCAGCTGACGAGTTAGCTCTGGAAAGAAAAATGTAAGGTCTTGTGCTGCTGGTCTCCATAAGGATGAGCCTGCTATGCTCAGATCAGAATTGAGCCCCACCACCTTCCCTGAACAGTGGCCTCCATGTCACCTGGAGTCAGAATTAACCTCCCTTGACATGCCTTTCATGTTCTGTAGAGAGGCTATCTTCCATTTCTGGGCAGCTGCTCCAAGACAAACGCCCCTCACTGTGAGCATGGGTGTGCTGCAGGAAAGGCTGGGAGCACACAGCCACCCAGGCAGGTCCCTAGTCCTCATGCCTGAGTGGAATGCCTTCCTTCTGTTTATTTTGGGGGGTTTGTGGTGGGTTTTTTTAGTAACTAGTCCAGCTTCACTGTTGTGAGAAGAAAACAAGACCAGGCACAGGACGTTGGAGGGGAGGCAGGGAAGCTGATCAGCAGACACTTCATATGGAGGAGATGCAGCTGCCTTAGGGCAGACTTCATTTCCATCCCTTCAGCATCACTTTTGTAAACACATTTGCAGTTGGGAGAGTAATTATTCCAAACATTTTGTGTTTTCTCTGTCCCAGCCTGGGAGCCCCCATATACCTGGACAAGTAAAGGCTGAGAGGACCATGTTTTGGTCCTGCCCAGAGTATGGGCCACCTGAAAATCTCCTTTTTTAAAGACAGACTCCTGAAGATTAATCCTGTCATTCATGCAGCACCATGTGATCATGTGTGTGGGCTGCAGTCAAAGGTAGCAGGGATGTGCCTGGCACAGGAGGCCACAGAGGTGGAAAGAAAGGGCCCCCATGCTGGTCACCAAGGATGCATGATGGAGGCCTCACTGCAGCAATGCCTGACAAACCCTCTCCTTTAGCACTGCCATGCTCTGAACTGCCCCATGGTGTGGGCTTCTGGGGTTACTCTCTCCAGAGAGGTGCCACCTCTCTCCAATTTGTGCCCAAGACTGTTCTTCCCCACCCATCCCACCAGCATCTATGCTTAAAAGGCAGAACCAAAAGGAATGGTACTCATTTTTTCTAGGACTGTTTGGAGATTTAGTAACTTGTCTTTTAGGACTTAGTCCAATCTATGGAGGTTTTACTGTCTAAACTTCACATTTTGTTTAGATGGATCAGTCAACCTGTCTGTTAAGTGAGAGTTTCAGCAACTTGTCAAGCTTCTGAAGGCCAATAAAGACACCACAGGAGAATTTAATGCACTTTAAATGAGTTTCATATATCTTTGTCCTTTTTAATATTTGTCAAAATCTCATTAAAAGTGGAGAAATTGTAAAATTAATGTTCTTTCAATTGTTATTACATCTCTGAGTAATTCACCAAAGCAGGATATAGCAAAACTTGCTGGATGTAAACAGACTAAACAGGAGAGCAGCACTCCACCCAGACATTTAAGCAATATTTTCAGCTTCCAGCGTTCAAGTGGTTTTGCTTTACCCGGCTCCTTGTTATTAATGGCCATCATGACCCTCGATCCCACTGTCTACAGATGTCTCCAAACATTGCCTTTGGCTGCTCTCAAACAGTACACAGGCTGAAGGAGCAGTAACATGTCCATGCTGCTTGGAATGAGACATTCTCAGGATGCTGTGCCTGCTGGCAGCTGGATATTGTTCCATTCTGAATTCAGTGCTAATTTTTAAGGCAGCAGAAGCAGAGTCTTTTGCCATCCCTTGCAGCTGATATGGGTGTCAGTAAAAGCAGACCTACTTTTAGAGTACACACAGGCATTCCTGAGAGAGATGCCTCCCAGAAATCAGTCACCCTGGAAGATTTTATCAGTAAACCAAAGTTTGTTTTGCTTTGGTTCCAGAAAACCCCACAGGTTAACAAAGAGACCTGTTCAGAATTTATAATGACTTGCTATGTGAGTGCTTGAGGAACTGAGAATCATCTCTTTTGCTGATGTTTCTGCATGGGATGTAAATACTTGACAGGTTCACTTGTGAGGCCTTAGCAGAGCTGCTGTGTATGCAGGACTTCCTGAGAAAAGTCCTTCCTGGTAACTCTATGGCATATGCAAATCCAGCAGATGTTCAGTTTTTCTTTAGTTCAAAATTCTTGAAAATGTCTTTTGTGTTTGCTTCCTATTAATGCTCAGTAAATGAAGATATTAATTAATGTTTGCATTTGTTCTCAGTAATTCAGCCTATCGTGGTGTGTGTGTGCCTTTAGGAAGGAGCTGAATAAATGAAATTTCTTTTTTATTGTGGTTTATCAGAAGTTGTTTTTTTTAAAAGCCTTTCCACCAGCTTATCATGCCTCTATAAAAAAAAAACTTTGAATATGTTTCTCATGCTCACTAGGCATAAAAAATAGGATTTTTTTAATCAACATTGTGTCATATTTTATACTGAAGTCAAGTAAAGCACCAAATAATCTCTTTAATTTTTTGTAAAAAAGCCCCAGATCTACTCCCAGAAAAAAGCATATGTAATTGGGAGGGCCTTGAATTTTTATTACTCCTTGAAGGTCAGTGAGCTGTGAGTAGCTGAAGAAGAGATTTTCAGCCACAGAACTGATGCTGAGAACATTATCTTATCTTGAATCTCCTGGAGTCAGTGCAGGTTTTGAAGAAGTTTCAGATGGAAGGAGTTTTACAGTTCCCATTATGAACTGAGGTTTCTGTTTTCCTTGTTTTCTGCTTCCATCACTGTCTCTACAGATCTGAAATCATTGATTTCACTTAGCAAAACAGTTACCCTGTCTGGCTAGCTGGGGAGATTGACCTAAAGACCCCATTTAAATATCCCTTTAAAAGCTTGTTATTCTCTGATCTCTATTCCTGTCATTTAAATAGATATAGTACAAGCACCTTAGTAAATCTTGGTCACAGGATTTTAGCAACCCAAAACCAGCATTTATGATGTACTTAAGAAAAAACTGCAAATGCTAAGGACCCTAATCATAGTTACTTTCACTTTATTAGTATTGAAAGACTCATTAGAATCTAGAATATAGATCTCACTGGCTCCTAATAGACTGTTATGTTCTGTGGGATGGAAAGCAGTTTTCACCAGCTGAATCTTCAGAGAAGTCCTTTAAACTATGCTTGGACAGGGTGATGTGAGGTCAGGTAAGCTATAACCATGTGGGTCAACATCCTGAATATTATCATTTGATTAGCAAAAAGAAAGATTTGTAATTACTGAAACTCTTATTTGATCTGGCTAGGAATTTTTCTGTGACATGCTGCTTTTTATTAGAAAATGATGATTTACCGCCAAGGAAAGATTTCTTAGGAACATATCAGTTTCAATCAAAATTTTGTTAAGAAGCTTGCCTCAGCTGCAAGATTGACTTTTGGGTAAGAGAAATTATGCACTTCTCCAAATTAGTAAATTTTTTCCTTTGCCAGTAAACACTGAAAACTGGAGTGTATTAAAAGCGGTGCTGGCTGCAGATAGGAGTCTGTTTCCAAGCTGATTGCCCAATCTGACAGGTTGTTTGACATTTTTGCATGATGTTTTTTGCAAAATGTCTTTTTAAGCTGCCCAGTTTCCTCACGGAATAAGTGATCAATTTTTTGTTCAGTTCACAGAGAATAACTAACTCAGTAGCTTTGTCACTCAATATGTATACACCAGACCAAGGTTTGAGCCAGTGCTTTAAGGTACATTTCTTCATGCAATTGAAACCTCTCTGACAGAGGAGATCCCCACCATACCATTATAAAAAGGCAGTTGGTCCTTCTACCTTTCTTGTGAGAGTAGAGCCTCAAACCCACACATCTTGTGATTTGAGTTAGTGCCCTTTCTCTCCCATCCATGGGTTGCTAATTACCTCACAATTACTTCACATGGTACAGCTTTTCTTTGTTAATGATTCCGAAGTGTCAGTAGGGCTAACATTCACTCTAATTACCTGTCCAACAAGGAAGCTGTTGGGATTGAATGCTTCTGAAGAGTGGTGGGTAGAACATGCTCCCTGGCACCACAGCCCGTGGTGCAAGCACACACACATTTTGCTGGCAGCTTGAGGCTGCAGGCAGTCTGCAGAGGGGGCAGCTGATGCTCTTAATTTCAACAAATGAGCAAAACTTTACTGGGTTTGCCAACTCTTTAATGTAATTACCACTGCCAGCCAGCACCACTGCCATCTGTATTTAGTCTGAAATTCAGCCAGTTGGTTTTCATCCAGTTCCACATCTCAGCCAGACACTGAGAAATCGAGGAAGTGGCTCATGTCCTCTGAGAAGGTCTACAGCAGAGCAGCCTGGAGTAGAGGCTCATTGTCCTTTCTCTAGGCCACATTGAGCAAGAGCAATTAAAAACCTGGAACCCCACACCTGAGAGTTTCCAAGGAGGGGCAACACCTACCTCAAAATGCCAGCCTTCACAGACTGAAGTCAGGGAGGGGGTCATGTAAATGAAACTTGTTTAATGAAGCAGTGCTGAGAGCTTGTCTCCTGCTCATCTTGCCCCAGTTGATGGAGGATCAATGGCACCATCCTGCTGTTGTGCATCACATGAGCTAAATACTGCTGTCCTCTCCCAGTCTGAATCACAAACAGCTCTGAGCCAAACCAGGGAAATATACTGTGTTGGCTTTTCTCAGGAAATGTTGTAGAGGGACAAATAAAAAGGGGTGCTGGGAGTATAAGAAAGCACCTGGTTAGACAGACATAAGGGGACACGTGTTGCATATAGGTGTTTCAAATTTGTCATCTTAAATGTTCATTAGGAAGATAATTCAGAACGGTCAAAAATTAATATTAATACTCTCATAATTTTGTAGACACACTCTGCTGAGTACAGGAGGGAAAGGTCTGATTGAACTCCTGGAACTGGCAATCCCTGCATTGCTTGATATCTGTATGAGGATGTTCTTTCTTGTCCTAAATTAAAAGCAGATGGTTTTAGGTGTCATTCTACTCAGAGGTCACCTCCAGAGTTGCTTGATATACCCAGCTCTGCTTCCTGATTTAGTTTTGACTGGCCACCAAAGTTAACTCATATCTTAACATTTCATGCTTCTAAAGAGCAGGAATGTTTCTACCAAATCAGAACAATGGGCTGTTGTTTCTTTAGTGTGATAGACTAGTAGTGTCTTCATTCAAGATTCTTAAAATATCCTCTTCTTTTCAATGCCTTACTTAATAGAAATCCACATACAATTTGCAAGTCATCAAAGACCTAGTCAGACTTAAAATCCCAGGAGGAATTTTGGCATTTAATCATTTACATGATTGTGGCAAAAGAGAAGAATTTTTCTATATATAACTTTATATAGAGATTTTTTCTGTATATAAGAATTTTTCTATGTGCTTCTTTTTTTAAAAAATAATTCCTTTTTTGATGCTTAAAGAAATTTGGTTTTAATCTCTGGTGCTTTATTTATTCCTGATCTGAGCAGGTCTGAAGCTGCTAATAGAAGTTACACTCATTTTCACCAGGGTGAATAGCATCAATAGCTTTTTTTTTCATTTCTTTTGAGCACAAGCCAGTTCTAGTTGGAAATCTGTCTCAGTGGTTTTGCTTCTGCTAATCCCAGATAGATATGGTTTGAAAATTATTGATGAGAATTTCGTTGTTGCTGACTGATTCACTGTAAAACATTTTTCTATTTTGTAAAATATCTAAGCATTTTACTTTGAGATCTGAGATATATGCTGGTTTTGTACATTACAGTTATATTGATGTGAGATAGGATTATGTTCTTTTTCTTAGTCAAGACAAATGTGTTCTCCTATATTTCTATGTGTCCATGCTTTTTTACTGTTACAAAGGAACTTTATACTGATATACCACTATTAAACAGGTTCAATCTTACCAGTATTTAAAACAGTATAGTTCTTGTGTAAATTTAAAACTATATCCTTGAAGGTTTAATCTGTGTGGTGAAGGTACTTTGAAGCTCTCTGCACAGGTAGATTCATACTCTCTGAACTGTAGTGAAACCCATGCACGTGCCAGGACTCCTTGACTCTGGTGCCCTTAAGCATTCATGAGAAAGGAGCCTGGTGGAGGGGTTTGAAACTTGGGCGAGAGCTTTGGCACAGTCTAGTGAGGCTCACATTCTCAGGATGGTTACCAGAGCTTCTGATGCCCCTGTGCACCATCTGCATGTAACCAGCTGTTACTTTTGGTGGAAGTTAACATCTTAATTAGATTTGATCTCAAGTGATTTTCCAAGATCCTGTGCAGTGTGTCTTGATGTATGATTCAGATACCATGGTCTACCACAACCTGGCACTGCTGTTGTTATTATTACTGAGTCCAATATTTCATTGGAATTACTATATATTTAAAGGGCATTCAGATTGTTTTTCTTAGCAAAGAAAGAGTTAATTCTTTTTGTACTAAATAAATGCCAGATGTTTGGTAACTGTTAGGGGTTTGTTGTTGTTGCAGAATTTATTCCCCAGGCTTTTGGAATGCCTTTGTCTCAAGTGATTGCTAATGACCGGGCCTACAAGCTCAAGCAAGACTCTCAGAGAGAAGAGCAAAAAGATGTTTCAGATTTTGTGGCCTTTCTCTTGCCATTTGGAACTAAAAGACAGAACAAAGAACTTTCCAGCAGTAACTCATCTCTCAGCTCCACCTCAGAAACACCGAATGAATCCACTTCTCCGAACACACCTGAGCCAGCGCCGCGAGCGAGGAGGCGTGTAAGTAGACACGTCACAGTGGGGTGTGTGATCGTAGGTCCAGAGGGTCTAGCTGGACCAGGAAAACCCTCTTGTGTGTGTGGACTGTGGAATACTTTTTGTTCAAATAGTGGGTTTTTTTCAGGTGGAAGTCAGCCTCATCAACATCAAAAACTCTAAACTGTAGTGGAAATCTTTTGCTGATGCTGGTGGGAAAAGGTCATGTAGACCCTGTGAGTCTGTAACAGATCACAAAGAGGCAGAGAGATTATCTAGAAGTCTTCTTGTTTGCTCCCTTTATCTACCTCCTTCTAAGTCTTTCAGATTTAACAAATTTGATCTGTCTTTAACCTGATTTTTTCAGCAGTTTTAAAGTCTAAACCTATGTGTTTGATATTTATAGGTATACTTATCTTAATCTAGCTCTAACTTGAAAATAAGTCTGACTATTAATCCCTGTCCTTATATTAATAAAACTCTTCATGGTCTAACCCATATCATATCCTCTGTGGTAAGTAAGGAGTTGTCAGACTAGATTTGTACCAAGGTCTTCAAAGGATGTTTCTGCCTGCAGGCTAGGAAGAAACCTTTGGCAGCAAAACACAGAGTGGTGGGTTTGGATTGAATATTAATCGTGTAAAATGGATAATTTTTTAGCATAAATCTGTTCCTTGTAGTAAAATTTTATGCTCTGAACTTTCTAGTTCTACAATTGGTAATTTTTTTTTTTTTGTTGTCGTGGAATAGAGGTTCTAGACTTTCCTGCTTTTTAATTTCGTTTGCAATGGAGGGAGAAAAAAATTTGCATAATAAAATTCTTTGAATAAAACCCCTTTTAAGAAATCTGAGCAAGAATTGAGGTACAAGAACAGACTCTGGAAAAGAAAGTATTTTCTTAAGAACCTCACCTTCTTTCATCCATAGGCTAAAACCTGCTTCATAGAAATTCTCCATTTGGCTCTTCCAACCAGGGATTAAGAGGGGTAGAACTGGAGTAAATTGCAAATTGAGAGAAGGCAGAAGGCAGGTCATGGGGCTCTTTGTCTAGCTGCCAGCTGAAGTTTGAAGTGTCTATATTCTGTCTGCAAAACTGAAGGCATGATGTTTGCATTGTATACTCATTAATGCACATCTGTTGGTCTGTGCAAACCATATGAACAGGCATTTGTGTTCACACAAAAGTGCAAAGTTACTTCACTAAGTTAAGGGAAACCCATGAACTTGACTAAGTTAAGTAAAAGGAAACCCATGAACTTCTTTCAGAGTTTGGCAGTCAGTGACAAAAAAACCCAACTTTGCTGTATGTACTCATTGGCTTCAGAACCTTTTTCCATAGGAGAGAAAGATAACTCATGTGTCCAGAGGTGACTCTTCTGCTGTTCTTTTCACAAAGATTGGATGGTAAGATTTCTGACATGTATTTGGCCAGTGAGCAGGCAGAAGAACATAGATCCTTTGGTATGTCGACAGAGATCCATCAGGACCAAGTTCCTAGAAGCTGAGGGAGGGCTTTGCTTGTTTTGTTTGTTTGGATAGTTGAGGATTTTTTTGTCAATACTGGCATTGCAGCTTTCAGAGTGCAGAATTGGAGCCTTTAGTCCACAGCCATGAGGACGCAGTAGGACGTGGTTCACCCGCAGAGTAGACTAAGGTGAGCAGTACAACATGAGGGAGCTGGCATTTTCTCTAGAGAATGAACTTACCTAATGAATTTCATGAACTTTCCATTATTTAACATTAATATCAACTCATGTCCCATATCTTGTCTGTCTTTATAATTCTGTTTATCAGTGCACTTACCCCTCTGCCCTGAGCTTACTTAGGGGATGATAAGGAAGCCTGCACTTATCTTTTATCTCTTGAGCACCATTGCACTGTTTTCAACTGACAAATGCTTACAAAAAAAAAGGAAAAAATTATTTGTTAGTAAGTGCAACTGATACAACCAATTTATCACAAGAATGCTGCACAGACACTTGGAGTACAGTCCTCTTAAACTGGAGGGATTGTTTATCATTGCACCATTCACTTCTTTGCAACTGTATCATTCACTTTTGTGTATTTCAAACACAAAAGTGAGTCTTCAAACAATGACCTGAGACTTTCAGTAAGAGTTAGAAGAAAGTAGTGCTGGCTGCAGAGCTCATGGTGTGAGTGCTGTGGTTCTCTCTCTAACAGCTTGAGAAAAGTCTCTGTTGCTGCATTTTCTGTGTAGGATTTTTGCCCAGCACTTGGAAGTTGAGACTTCAAATTCCACTTTCCTTCATGTTTCTGTGTGCTTAGATTAGGACTTCTCCAGTGTGTTTGGGTTTTGAACTCGTCATGGGGGAGCAGGGACTGGTATCCATTATGTGCAAAGGTAATGCCTGGTAGATGGACCTTGATTTTCTTTAGTATCTGGGCACTGCACTGTGGGTGTTACTAGACCTGGAGCAGTGGGCAGTGGTGTGCAGTCTCCTCCTCCTCTGTTCCTCAGCAGTCAGGTAGGTCTGTCTGAGCCCAGACTAATAGGTGTGGCTGAGTTTCAGCTGGATTTGTGGAGTATATTGGTAACATTTTCTTGAGCACTTTGTAAAATCAGTGCTGGCCTGGACTTGGTATTGCCAAGCCATGACTTCAGTCACTGAACTCTAGGTCACTCTTCCTCAAGCCAGCTCAGTGTGCCAGTTAATCCACAACTTTGATAAAATGCCCAAGGACCACATTGAACTGACTGTATTTGCATCTATTTTAGGGATCTGAATCCGATTTAAGTGACTCTGATAATGATTCATGAGGTGAGGATGCCTTGCAGACAGGAAAGGGCCAGTAAAGGCAGGGTATAAAGGAGGGCACCTGTCACACAGGGGCTGCAGTGGTGAGGGTGGGGTTAGGATTTTCAGTGCCAGTTCATTTATTTGATGTTTGGAATGCCAAACTCTTAAATAAAATCCAAATATAATTCAGTTGGAATTTTACACACATGGATCATAGCCAGAGTTTCTTGTTTGGTCTGGAGGGGTTTTTTTGTTTGTGTTTTTGTTTCCTGTTGGCAGGAAATGGTAAAAGGAATCAAGCAGATGTACTTTTGAGAGACATCAGAAATAAAGGTCAAAAGTTGCATTCTAAAGGAGCTAGTAATTGTTTATAGTAATGTGGATAAAAAAAAATCTAAAAACTTCACTGTGCTTCATTTATACATCTACCATGAGTTACAAGAAACAGAACTATACCTGATAAGTTAAATGGATTTTTTAAGGTATTAAGAACTAGAAATTTATCAATGAGCTTGAAATCTCGGTGGACTTTTTGTGAGTTTTGCCTTTGAGTTGAAAATCTTCACAAAGTTCAGCTGGCTAGGCTGATGGAACAAAATACTTTTAGAGCTTTGAATTCCCTTGTAAGCAATTTTGTACATTCTCATTTAATAGACATAAGAGTTCTGACTAGCGATCTATAAATTGCCGGTCAGCTTTTAACAAACTATAGTTGTCAGAAAAGTTTTGAGTGGAAATTTTACATTTTCATTATTATTTCTTAGGATGACATGCTGCATCCCATACATTTTATGCTACAGTAAAATATTATGCTTAGTTTCAGAAAGAAAGAAAATAGTTTCCAACAGATATTTTTAATAGGAATGAAACCTTTTTTCCTTTGTGATGATGATGATGATGATGATGATGATGATGATGATGATGATGATTATTATTATTATTATTATACTACATGTACCCTTGAATGATTTTTTGCCTCATAAGTTTAATAAGACTTGAGAGAAATGGTAATTTTGAAATGACAGTAATCTTGTGCTTTGAAAAAAAAAAGTCTTGTTTTTGAAGTGTGAAAATTGAAACATGCCAGGAACTTCCAGCTGCTTGTGCTGCTTTATCCTTTACAGACTGCTTGATCTTCTGCACCTTGCTGTAATCAAAACCTGGATTTCAAAGCTTTCATTGGAATTTTAATGATTTTAAAATATTAAGATATGTGAAGTAGAATTATTTTAAAAATATTACACCTCAACTTCTGTGGTGTATCTTTATTCTGTAGTGAGTGGGATTATTTCAAACTCCACAGTGTATGTATTTGTGATATTAACTGTTAACTGTATATGGTGTATGGTTGTTAAATCATTTTGCATAAGTTTCACTGATACTGTTGTCCAAGCTAGAGAAGAAGTAGGCAATAAGATTTAAAAATATCTGTATATCTCCATTCACATGAATATGGTACTTCTGAGGTGCACCCACAGACCATGATTCATCCTTGCCCTGCAGTTTGTGCAGGCTTACATCAGTAAAAGGATGGAGTGAAGGAGAGGAAAGCATTTCAATTTTCAATATTTTATAATTTGTATTAATTTTAATATGATAAGAATAACATTGGTACCATTCCTATCCATTACACTGGCATTATAAATCCATTAATTTTTAAAAACGTTGTAGCTAATGGTATTTTTATATTAGTTTGTTTAAAATGCAGGTAGGCAAAAGTCTTTGTTGGATGTCCTGTGATACTGAGATTTCCCCAGCCCTACTGATTGTTCATGTGTGTGTATTTTACAGGGTGCAATGTCTGTGGACTCTATCACAGATCTTGATGACAATCACTCAAGATTGTTGGAGGCTCTCCAGCTCTCTTTGCCAGCAGAAGCCCAGAGCAAGAAAGAAAAGGCAAGAGATAAGAAGCTAAGCCTGAACCCTATTTACAGGCAGGTTCCCCGGCTTGTAGATAGCTGCTGCCAGCACTTGGAAAAGCATGGTAAGAATATTTTGTTTTCCCAGGAGTGACAGATGTATTTTTACTATAGTATAAATAAATGCCTATTTTGAGAAGTAAGTATATGCAAGGACATCTTTGAAAGCTAGACATTTTCCCTCCTGTTTTGCCTCTTGCTAAAAATACTGTCTCACAAGTAATTGCATACATGATAGCTTCCCAAACTGAAATCTGTGCTATGAGCTTGTAAACTGGCCCAGAGAGCACAGGGATAGAGTCTTTTCTTGGAGGTCACCCATCTTGTTACTGGGGTGCTCAGCTTTGCAGAAACAGCTCTTCACACCCCACAGTTTACCTGTGCCTTCAGAACAAAAAGTCTGAAATGTTCCAGTCAGTCTGGAGTCATGCCCAGCCAGTGGATCTTAAGGTGTGAGATCTAGATTAACTATTTGTACTGTAAGACTTTTGATATTTGAAGATGGGGGTTCAGAATAAGAAAGAATTCCATGCTAAATATATATTAAGTCCAAGTAGCCTCTTCCTGTTCACTGCAAGGCTTGAAGGCTGAATACTCAGTTTGTCTCTGGCTTGATTCCTCCTGATCAGCCTCAGGCTCAGGCCTGCTCTCTCCAAAGGAAATTACAGACTCCTGCCAGCATTCTTCCTATGTGTTCATAATTATCCAGACACAAGCCTCCCACAGCTTTACATAATGCAGAAACAATAATCAGTCTAGGTATCTGCTCACCATCTCTGCCAATGTATCTTAGCCTTGTAAAGTTTTTTAATGATAATTGAAATAACTTGGCCACAGCAAGATGGATCTATCACATGGCCAGATAATCAACAAACCATAAAATAATGGTGATTGTAGCAGCAAATGATGTATTTGATGCTAATTTCACCAGCAAGAAATCATTTACTGACTCTGAATGAAAGGCTTTCGCAAGATGAGGGACTGCAATTTAAACAACAATGCTGAGCTTTCACAATTCATAACTGAAAACTATCTTCCTTACAAATGTGTCAAGGAACACTGCAAAAGGTAGTTGCTGTTAGTCTTTTACAGAGATTAGATACCATGGCTGACAAGTAAGTATGGGATGATTCAATTTGAGATGAATGACTTCTACCCCTTTAAGCAAAGGTAGCTGAGTTTGGAGAACACAAAAGTATCTGAGTCACCCAAAAAAGCCATCCAGATGGGCATCCTTTGAATACTGTGATTTTATGTCACCTGATCATTTGTGATAAATTTTTTAAATCCTTTTAATGCACTGTCATAAAAAAGTTCTTTTCTATATGATGCTCTTTATGGAAATATTTCCTTTACATTAAAGTTTTCTTTTAAAGGAAATTTATGATGAGTTATTGTGCTTTGTTTAAGAGTAAACTATAATATACCACAGTGCAATAATCTGATATAATCTGGGGCAAATGCTTGAATTTTAAATTTAATATGCTTTCCGCAAGACTGAGAGAAACCTAAAAATGGTAGAAGATGGACACTTGTAGGAACATCATTCCAGGCTATATAAAGGACCAAGCTGCTGATTCTGAAAATACTTACCTATATGCATAAGTCCTTTTTCAGCAACAAATCACCAGCAGTTTTTGATGACTGCTTTAAAGGATAATTCTGAGCATTATATGACCAAAAATGTTTTTAAACATTAGAGCACCTGTCCTTGTTCACCTTCCCTATCTCCCCTATGTTCATGTCCCAAAGATATAAAGGCCTGGCTTTCTGTAGACCTGCAGTGTAGAAAAAACACTGTATGTCTGTGTAGGAATGGGTAAACAGCCTGCAGGTTTTGCCCGATGTGTTTAATCTCCATCTCAGGTAATTCCCTGCCAGTGTTCCTGGTTTCCTAAATGATAGTCCATCAATGTAATTTTCTGTTAACCAAAGAGAGAAGATTTAAAAAGAGGTGTTATGTTGAGACTAAAATCTAAAAAGCAGAATCCTATCTGAATTTCTCTGATGAAGATCTGCAACTCCAAATACTGTTCAAGGTGACACATCTCCAGCAAGCAAGTGTAGCCTAATGGCTGTCAGAAGGCATTTGTTTCACATGGTAATTTTACACTTCCTGTATGCCAGTAGAGATTAGAGCTGCAGAGTAGCCTTTGTTAGACCATAAACTTCCCAGCTTATAGATATTTTCATCCCTTTTGCAATACTGTATAACCATGTAAAATTATATTATATTATATACACAGCCCTTAAGGCTCTAAAATTTCCCCTCACACTGTCATTGCTAAAGACTGTGTCACCTCTCAAATTTTTCAGGTCCTGTTAGTCTGCAAGAAATGTCCATTCAAGAACTATATTATAATTTATTGTATTTGTAGTGGCTTTCTACAGGGCTAGATGAAGGTTTGTTCTGATTTCTTATGAAATACCAGGCAACACCAATTTCCTAATCACTTTGACACACTTCTGCACTTTGCCTGAAGTACCACAATGCTTCTTTCTAGCTTTCCCTTTATATATAATAGCTGTTCCTAACTTAAAAACTGCACACAACTCACTGTTGAAGTTCTTCCTCTCATAGTCTGCCTGAGTACCCTATTTACGTACCTTTGAAGGAGACTCTCAACTTTGCCATGACAGGAACTTTAGAGCCAGTGAGTTACCCCAAATATGAGCTTCATCCTGTTTCCAAATACACAGCTCAATGCCCACATATTTAGTTGTTTTACTGCCTGCTTCCTTTGATGTCATCCTGGAAGTTACACCTCCAAACCCTGAGCAATGCCTCAGTCTCTGCGTATCTCTATTCCTCATAGCAGTGGCACATCCAAAGTGGCATCACAAGAAATGTCACAGAGATGCCATTTTGCAGATAAAATGTGATCTTAAAAACCACAGTGGATGGCTTTTTAATCACAATGAAATTGTGCATCAACATGGTAAGTAAATGTTTGTGGAGAAATATGTTGCTTTTCTTTTTATTTATTCTTATAAGTACACACATAGGTCAGAATGCTTTGGTTCAATGCAATTTTCAGGAGAAAATTAAACAATAAAATTGTGCTGTAATGTGTTTCACTTGCAGGTCTCCAGACAGTAGGAATATTCAGAGTTGGAAGCTCAAAAAAGAGAGTAAGACAGGTGAGTGGATATGGATATGGTTTTCTTTCATCAGCCAGAATACAAACAAATCTGATTCCTTTTGTTGTTATTTCTTTCCCATCTGTTGCATGGTGAAATTTAGAAATTTAGTCTTTCTGGGTCAGTGACTTTGCTGTTTTTTTGATGGCTCATAAAAGGCTATTTCCAGTATATTTTACATCTGGTGAAATCCTTGTCAGATTCTCAGCAGGTTAACAGTGTCTGTATGTTTTGCTCTGGAAAAGTAGCACAGGGTTGGAGATCCAAATAAACTACAGTGAAGAAATTTTCCAAAGGTCACACTGCAGGGAAAAAAAAATCTTGGCTGTTTGTTTCATCTCAGAAACAGCTGAAGCTCCCAAAGTAAACTCAAACTGTAAATCTTCTTTGGAAAACTCACGGTATGAGAAAACATGCAAGTACAGAACAATCCCTTTGACCCTAAGATTGCTGCTCCTAAATATCTCCTTTCTTTTACCCCTGCTAGACTTCAAGGTCAGAGCAGACCATTCCAAGTCTTAGTTTCAGCTAAATTATGAAAAAACAAAGATGGTGTGCAATTGGGTTCCAGAGATCAAGTCCAATGTGGGTGTTAGCTCCTAGGTATACCTGCCTAGATATTCCCAGAAGCTGGGAATAGATGTTGAATTAGAGCACTGGAGATAGAGGTTAGTGTTTGCATGATGCATAAGGAGGGGATAAAAAGATACACGAAAATGTCCCTCCCAGGAAGTTAAGACCAAAATCATCAAACAGAAGAAAAAAAAGCAAAAGAAAGCTTGACTGCATCTGATCCCACAATTTATAGTTCTTTGCAAAAAGTTGCAAAAACTTCATAGTGTAATGTTTTATCATTCTGGAAAGTTACCTCGAATAGCTAAACTGAATTGATTTTGGCTGGTAGGACAGCATAGCCTACTGAATTGTAGCTCATTCTCCAGCAGTTTCTATTCCTGACTTGCTGGTGTTACACAGGGCTAAAAAAACATCTGCAGAGGCAGTTTTCACATCAACACTGAACTAGATAAAGTATTGAAGTTGCCTCACATTTGCATTGCAAGCTCAATGTCAAAATGTACATAATCATTTAGGGGTGAGTACAATTGCATCATACATCTGGGGAAAAAGCAGAGAGCTTCTGTCATTCACTTGTAAACTAAGCCTTACTCTGAACATTAATGACTTTCACCACTTTTTGTTCTACTTTATTTTCAAAAGGTGAGGAAATCAAGAGATTTGGGTACCTATGTTTTCTATTACGTGGACTAATTTATTGAACTAGGTTAGCTGATGTATTTCATTAAATAACAAGGAAGCATCAGCTTGGCCCTTGTAGTTACAGTAATAAATGCTGTCAACATGAACACATGGGAAAGTCTTGATTCAATTAAAATTCCACTCATTTTCTGAACCGTAGAAAGCCAAACCCAGCACTCAGATTTTGGTGTGCTTTTGCAGCTGTTCATTAGTTTTTCTTGTGTAGAAAGTAAGCATGTTTTGTTTTCCTTCCTTCCCCAGTTAGAAAATGTCCTGTTTCTAATGTAGTTTGTTGCAGTTAATACTTAAGTAAGTCCATGCAGGTGCCAGAGGTGGTTTTGATTGGTGAGCAGGAAGAGAAAACCTAGAACATGTGCATCTCTTGCAAACCTCCTCCTTCGTGTTCAGTGAAGTGTGGGATGGAGATTCCCAAGCTCATGTTGACTTAAGGTGTTTGATCTGGTGCATCAGAGTGCTAGGTACCATCTTGTGTCTGAGCTTTGTTGCTGAGGTTGTGGTGGGCAACCCTTGATGCTGGGCCTGGTGACATTGTGGCAGCTTCAGCCCTGAGGATGAAGAGTAAAATAGCTGGAGCTCTGCTCTCCTATGCCCTGTTCCAGAACAGATATCCTCATCTCTCATATCCAAGATTCAGTGGAAGCTGTGGTTCACCACCTGTATCTTCCAAAGTCTGCTAGCATTCCATGTGAAAGGAGTCTGAAAGACTTAAAGTTTAAATGTGCAAGATACAGTTCTAACAGCCATGATACCTGGGCCTGAAATGTGACCATATCTCACCAAAGCTTCTATGATATTTTGCTGCTTAGGACATCTCTGTAGGTCTCACAGGATATCATAGGATATCATATCACAAGTGCCATATTCAAGTCTGTAACAGCAGTTTATTGATTTAGCCAGCAATTTGGGAAGTCTGAATTCCTGATGCAGTGCTAATGTGTTTCCTCAGCTGCTTTTGGGCACTTAAGTGCAAAAACAATCTTCTGGATTGATGTAATTTATGGTGCTCTGCAGGGATGTTCTGCATTTGTCACCAGTCTGGAGAGTAGAATTAAGCTGGGAATGAAGCCCTTAGGTTGGCACTGGAAAATCCTTGACCATAAATCAAATAATAATATTAGATAAAGAATATATTCTGGTCTTCATAGCATAATTATTCATTATTAGTAATGACTGATATTAATAATGTTAAAAGTAATCCTAATAAATTAGAATGGAGGCTGTGGTTTTTAATGAATATCTATCACACCCTTTATGAAAGCACAATCTGAGCTGAAAACAAAGGATTTTCACACTGAACATTTTCTATCACTGAAGATAGATTTGCATGTGACCAAGATTTGCCACACATTTTTACAGGAATATAGTTTGCTTGTGACTTAGGTTCTTTTCTCTCTTTGGTATGTTTGTAATATTCCTGGTGAAGAATCCTGATACCTCAGATTTCTTTGTTTATAAGAATTAGCTGTAGTCACTCTCTGAGAAGATAGGTGTGACATTGTGATACCTCATAATGTTAGCAAAGGTACAATTTTTTCCTAGGAAATAGTTTTAAAACCTCTTGAGTAGTTTCAAAATGCAAAAAGAGTAAAAGGTGAAGCTGTCAGCCTGAGGAAAATATTCTGCCCTTGCTGCTGGACAATCGCTCCAGAAGGGCAAACTTTTACCTTTTCATAAGGTATCTTGGACTTGGAAGAGTGTTTTCATCTGATTTTGGGAAGTGTGATGCCTTTGAATTATACAGCATTTGTCTGAGGACCAAAGCAGGGGAAAAAAATTAGCAATCCCTTGTAATGATGTTAGCTTGCTGTTTGTGAACTCTGCAATGAGCATAACTAAATTAGGAAGGCAGAATGAGGTGTGTGTGAAGGAATGCTGTGAAGTCTTAGCAAACCTGTCTGCTTGATACCTTTCTTTACATACAGTCTTAAATGACAACAGAAATGTGAATTTGGTGGATCTTACTAATGGTGTTACTAATAATCCTGATCTTACTTATAATGTTTTTCTGCAAAATCATAAGTGTTACAAAATGCAATTTTAGCCTTCTGGTTCCAGGGATAATGCAGTAAGGTGATACAAGAGTCTGTCTTGTAATTTTCCTTATTTTCTCTGGTTTATGCATTTACTATGGATCTTGCATTTCTGCAAAAATTTTACTTGGATGCATGTTTTCATAGAAGAGTGTCATGTATTTGCTTGAAAAAAAATTGTATTTTATTACAGCCTGGTACAAACCTTAAGTTATGTATTATGGAATAAGCAGCAATTAGATATTAATTATGTCATTTACCTTACCAAAGACTAGTCATGCTCATTCTTGAAATTAAAAATGAGTAAACCTACTTTTTTAAAGATTTTCTGTGTTGGGATGCATTAATGGGGACAATAAGTGACTATGGTTTTCTCTGATGACTTTTTTTCAGTTACGTGAAGAGTTTGACCGAGGTGTAGATGTTGTGTTAGATGAAGAGCACAGCATTCATGATGTTGCTGCCTTGTTAAAGGAATTTCTGCGTGACATGCCTGACCCACTTCTCACCAGAGAGCTTTATACACCTTTCATCAACACTCTCTGTGAGCTCTACAGCATCTTGATTTATCAATTTTCAAAGGCTAATTTGTTTGAATTCTTTGATCTCTACTAATAGCCTTCTTTCATTCTATTCCTTTAATACTCTGGCCTTGATTTTCTCCAAATATTTGTTTAATACACTATAAAGTATATAGTATATTTAATAACAATAGTATATATAATAGAATACAATATAGTGCATATGAATATAAATAATATAGTATATTCTTTAGTATAAATTTACTGAAGTCTTGGTTTTACTTCTTGGTTTTATACTGTAGAAGTATAATCCAGAAAACTAGAACAAGGGTTTCACTAACTATACATATTTTTGCATTTGTAAGGATGGAATTCATGTTGTCTGTTAAAACCTGACCCTGTCTTTGATCCAGCAGTGCCAGGTCATAGACTCCCATTTGAATCCTTGTCTCTTAAAATTTTTAGATCTGTCTACTGACCAAAGTTCCAGCTTGGCTTGAAAAATTCAAGTTTCTTCATATTGTTTCTTTCATTCATTCTTCTTTGATGGTCCTCAAAGCCCTCATATCAAGTACCCCCAGTTGTGTTGCCTAAGACAAGTGCAGACTCTCAGGGATTTAGGAAAAAGTAAAGTTGGACATTTCAACCTTAAGCAGCTGCCTGGTATAGATTCTTCAGATGCTTTCTAGCTCTCATGTCTGAGATTCTGCCTCTGTCCCACCTTTGTCACTGGCTGCCATTTAGATGGTAGATGGCAGTGGTAGCAGAGTGTCCTTTATTTCTCTGGTTGCTTTTCCAATCTCTTGCTACTTCTGCAACATGGAAAACTGTAAGAAAACTGATTTAAAATATCTGAAGCTTAAACCTGACCAGAATGCTTGACAGCTACTGTACATACCAGTAGCAATACCTAAATGAATGGAGTGAGTAAAAAAGTAAGCAGAATATTTGAGTCCAGTAACAGTGATGGAGTGTAAAACATGGGTTTTGCTCTCTTTTAGGATAAGAAAAATCCTATTGGAAAAATCCTATCTTGTGAGCAAAATGTTGACCAACTAAGGCAAAAACCCCATAGCAGTAGTTCTTATAGTTTTGGTATTTCCTTAGAGTTTTCTCTTTTTCCTCTGATGTTGTAAGGAAAGTGATTCTCAAACAAAGCTATTCCTGTACCTTCCTTTGGGTTGGGATCAGTATATTTGTTCTGCTTTTAGGTTAGTTGGAGTGATTTCTTAGAATATATTTTTTCCCCTCTTAGTATTAGAGCCAGATGAGCAGCTCAGCACCTTACAGCTTCTCATTTATCTTCTACCTCCTTGTAACTGCGATACCCTTCACCGCCTGCTGCAGTTCCTCTCCACAGTAGCTGGCCATGCAGAAGACACCAGAGACAAGGATGGCCAAGAGGTAAGTCCTGCACACTTGTGTCCTTTGACTTATTTCATGGTCTGAAGAGAGATCTTTAAAGCCTTGAAACATTCACAATGGTGGCATATCCCTGAAAGATGGGAGAGACTTCATCTGTTTGCCTGCACTTCTGCCATTTGTTTACTAAGTTCTTAGGGCTGTGAAGGTTTAATTTTTTTTTGTATGACTTAATCAGTAAAGCATCTACCACTTCCTTTGGGAGATTCAGTGTACCAGCCTTGCTGTCATCTAATATCATCCATCCTTCCCCTGCTGCCTTGTTTTATCCCATAATATTCTATGGGAAAAGTACTCAGAAAAGGTCAGGCATGCAAGGATATGCTTCTTCATTTTCTTTTCATTCTCTGTTGTTGCTTTTTTATATGACTTTTGGACAGAGCAGTTTGCTTCTTGGTTCTCTTAGCTTCGTTGTGTGCCCTGGGTAGTGAAAAATAAGGAGGACAGGAACTCCATCTGTACCCTTGTAACTGACAGACCTCATCACTAGCTGGAGTCAGGGTTCATCTTTGCCCATTTTCTTTCTGACTTCCTTAACTGTTGCAGCCTGGACCAAATTCAGTGGAGAGTTTCATGTGCACTCACCCCACAGGGACAAGAATGCCCACAGCCACGGGGCTGAGCGCTAGCCCTGAGCATTTCCTGTGCCTGTTCATGCTGGAGAAGACCTGAAAATCCAGGCTTCCTGTTTCCTGCCAGGGAAGTGCTGGCACTAGTAGACTGCTGTGTAAAAGGAGGCAACTCTGTTGACTGAATAAAATAGATATAATCTGTCAGTGCTTGACAAAAATATACTGGTTTTTTGTGGAAGGACTTCTCAGTCCTCGGAACTGCAGCAGAGACTACTTCTGAGGCTCTTAGGAAACTCTTGGAGAATTTTGTCTTCCAGATGGAAAATCCTGCTGATTTTGTCAAATTTAGACGCCTTTTGCAGTTATCTGATTTTAGCAATTAGCACTTTGGGATTTATTTTTGCCAAATTTCTGCCTCAAATCCTAGCTTCCAGTTATTCCATCTTTACAAGTACTAACTTCCAGTGTTGTATGTGACTTCAAGGCCTATTTCATTTTTAAATCCACTTTAAATGCTATTATTTTTGTTCTCAGCAAGGAGTTGATAAAAAACTATATCACTGTGATGGGAAGCATTTAGAAAGAGCAGCCTGTAATAGTTTACTGTGCTTAAAAACATGAATAAGCCAGCTAAGGTCATGGTCCCCCTGGTCCTGCAAAGAGTTCTCTGTTGGTTCAGGAATGTACCCAAGAGGATCCTATTGCAGGGCTAGGGGATGCTGCTTAGCAGAGTTCATTTGGCCCAACCATGGTACAACAGCTTTGCCACAGGTATTTTGGTAAGGCAGATTTATGTAAGTTGTCTTGACAGGATTGTAAGCATCAGGAATATTATGTGCAACTGGATACCTTTGATAGGTCATACAGTATCCTGCTCACAATTATTTAAGCTATTTATGAAGAATTAAGTGAATAAAGGCATTCAGGGCAAGAGAAAGTATTTTATCAGACTGTTTGCTATCACTGGAAGGAAGACAGCCAAGCTTTGGCACACAGGCCCTCTTCTTGATTTCTTTCAACAACCCTTCTCTCACAAAGATGAAGATGGATGACTAACAATATTAAAATTACTCATTCAGTTAATTTCAGTGGAAATGTTTACAACATTTTTTAAGGATGCCCTGAGGCTGCCCTTAAGAAAAGGCTCACTGTACAAAGAGCCTGCACATGCAGATCTGGGCACAGCCAGAGGCTGCCCTGGCACACTTGTGGCCCTGTGTGCCTGTGCATCTGTGGTGGCTCAAAACTCAGAGTTTAAAAAGCAGGTCACCTGAGAAACAGCTGGGTGTTTGGTGCTGTGCAAATAAGGGTGTGCTGTTCTCACAGTGCTGCTGGGATGAGTCTCCAAACCAAGAGCCAACATGTTTGCTATGACTGCCCAAGCACCTACTTAGTACAGATGTCTTTCCAACATCACACACTGCTCCTACCAATAAAAAGCTTTTTACTGTCATTTCTGTGCCGTCTAGTTGAGTTCTTTAAAAAATAAACCAGGTGTAGGCAGTGCAGTTTTAGGTTTGACTAGAGTATTTGATGAATGATCAGCTACAAAAAAAAAAAATTGAAAAATACTGCTCTGAAATAATCTGTTTTGTACAACTCATTGAAATTATATTTTTACTGCCTCTTTTTGATGTCTCTTTATATCCTTTTAAAAAACTATTAGTTCAAATGACCTCTACTTTTTATTGAAGAGTAGAAAGGGAAATTAGTAGTCTAATAACAAATATGACAATGAAAGTTTTGAAGTAAAAATGTATATGACATATTTTTCAGGTAATTCCTGTCTAGTCCAGTATGTATTCCTAGCCTTTTGTTTCCTCAAAATTCAGGTTACTATTGCTTCCTTGAGCACAGTTTTATGAAAGTAGGAAAAAAGATTAAAAAAGATAAAAACCCCAACAAAGTAAAACAAGCTACCAAACAAGTAAACATTGGCATGTTCTAGAAATACAGGAAAATACTCCTAAAAATGACCCTGCCCCTTAATAATCTCAACAGTTTAAACGTGGAAAAGTATCACTGTATTTGTTTCAAATCATGAATGCTACCTGAGAAAGGCAGGAGCTTTCAGCATTTGGTCCTATAAGACAGTGATGTGCTGAGATGCTGAGGTAGCAGGGAGGTTGCTCTGAGTTCAGACGTATGCCACTGTTGAGCTCCCAGGGAACTGAGGGCAGAAAACACTTCCACCTTCTACTCCTCTAATCCACTTGAAAATATATCCAGAAAATCTACAGTGCTTGTTGCAGAGATGTTCAAAACAAGGTGTTTCTAAAAGTTAATTTTTTAATGACAAACAGGTTTTGGTTTTGATGAATGAAGCATCTGCCAAATCGGGGGGGGCAGAGAGTGTCTGTTTGGGTGTGGGTGTTAGGGGTGTGAGTGTGTATAGATGTGGCTATATACATATCTGTATTTATCAGGCCCTGTGAGACCCCAGCTCATTTTTTATTCTCTTTTCTAGATTACTGGGAACAAAATGACATCGCTTAACCTGGCCACCATCTTTGGCCCTAACTTGTTGCACAAGCAGAAATCTACAGACAAAGAATTCTCAGTTCAGAGCTCAGCTCGAGCTGAAGAGAGTACTGCTATCATAGCTGTTGTGCAAAAGATGATTGAAAACTATGAAACCCTGTTCATGGTGGGTGGATGTTTTTTCATATTTCTCGTATACATTTGTAAGATAAATGAGAAAATAGCTGACTGATGCTAAAGTAGATGGGGATGAAATAAACTGTAGAAGCTGCATTAAATTAGGATCAACAATTATTGGTAACAAAGAGTAGTCTTCTAGCAAGGAGAATGATTTGCAGTAAGTAAAAATATTAAAAATGTGTACTGATGTCTTGCTTAGAATGGTTTCTGTGTAGCTAAAGGTAGATTGTTTAGAAGATTGTGAAAATGATGGGGTTGGCCATTCAGTTGTATACTGAGCAATGCATAGACAAGACTGAAAATGATCTTTCACATCTCAGTTCTGGAAGTCAGGAAGACAGTTTTTCTGCAGGGATTAAGAGATTCTTGATTAATTTAAGGAGTTACCTTCCCTGCCCAAGACTTTTGCATTGGTTGGATGAAGAGGAAGGACAAAGCTTTCTTGTTTATTTGTTGGGTAAAAGGAATAAAGCATAAATCTGTGTAGTTCCTGAGTTCCCTTCTGCTGAAGCAAGCAAGTTCTTCCTAAGAAGAACTTGATGGCCTTGAGACATGTTGTTTACTTAAGATGCAGCTTAGCTTAGTCACATTTCTCATGCCTAGCAGTTACCTGAGCAGTTCATTCTGTAGCTTTATCTTGTGCTCTTTTTATGCACAAAATTGCAGGTCAGCTCAGCATGACTTGTGTCTGAAGGAGCCCTGCTCTGGGGGTAGCGGAGGCCAGTCAGACCTAGGGGTGATCTTCTTTATTTTGTATTTATTTTAGTAAAAATACACATTGTAACAAAACCAGTAATCTTGAAAAAGTAGAAAAAACTTTGGTTGTTGTGTCCTGAGACTAAGCTGAGGAGATAAGCTCCCAAAGAGAAAGAACACTCTGGAAACCTTCAGTGCTTCGGCAAAGCTGAGTGCTGGAGACCTTGTTGGAAGAAGATGAGCACCCCTGAACTGTGGGCTGATGGCCACATAGTGCTGTAAATGGAAGATGTCTATCAGTTTTCAACAAGGGAGTAGAGCATGAGAAAGCAATCATGAGCCCTGCCTCAGATGTCTTAGCCTCAGATGAACTTCTTTGTGGTTTTCCTGCCTTTTATTTTTATTCTTGTACCAGTGAGACACTTGCAATAGTTTTCTTTTTTGTTTTCCTTTTTTTTAATGCTTTCTGCAGTTGGGGAAAATGCTAGGTGCTATTTTTCCTTCCACATCAGTAAATGAAACTGACAGAACTGCACTCCTCTGTGAAGGTCTGCTGGCCCAGAGTGTGGTTGGCACTATCAAGTTTAAGATAATACTTGAATAAGAATACTTAATATAGCTGAAGTGTTCTTATTGTTGTTTCTCTTTAAGAACTTCTAACAGCACAGACACAACTCAGTACATAATACTTAAAGCATGCATTGTGACTTTCAGGGTGGAAAGGATGGGGCTAAGGTTGGACTAACCTGCATCTGGGCTCTAATTCTGATGGATTTATTCCTTCTTCTCTTCAGTGCTTCAGCTTTCTTCGGGAGGTTAAATGAAGTGTGGGAAAAAGAATTTCTTTTGTTTTCCAGCGTTGCTTTTACTGTTTATACTCAGCATTTATGCTACATAAAAAAAAGAACATGTGGAGTTAAGCATTCAGCTACAACTATAATATGGTGTATTAATGCTCAGATGCTTTTGTGTTTGGTTTTTTGTTTTCTTTCTGTTACTTTTACGTACAGGGAGGTTGTGAAACTGTGATTGGTTTCAGCATTGAAACTGGAACATTTGGAACTAAACCCTAGGAAACCAAAATGTGGTGGGGTACCCAGACCACAATATCAGAATGATTCTGACTTATTGGTGGATCAGAGAAATTCTGGTTTTTGGAACAACCCAGGAGATTGAGCACCATTTTTACTGAGTAACTATGGTTAACATCAGTAGCATGCAAAAGTGGATTTCCTATAGAAGATGGAATCTGGTCATGCTTCATTGATGTCAGTGATGATAATCACATTCGTATCCAAATCTTGCCCATTTCAGTGAATCTTGGGGATGTATTAAAATGTTTCATGGGGATTTACAAAGGACTGTACTTTGCCAGCCTCTGCAGCTGAATGAAAGGAGGCACAACTCAACCACCCTTCATTTTGACTTGGCCTTGCATGAAGGGTGGAGATTAGCAGCTTGTTCATGTATTTCATCTCTCAGTGTCCAAATCCAGCCCTGCTGCAAAGAAGTGCTACAGAGTGTATGAAATTTCATATTTTTACAGTTAGAGGCTGCTGTGGCCTTCCCACTGTGGAGGCAGGCACACACTGCCATTCTGTGCCACATCAGTGGCCAGGGACAGCACAAAGGAGACACTTCAAGGGTCCCTCCACCCTTCTGTGTGTCAACAGCTGTGACTCATGTAACACCCAGCCCCAAAATCTCAGAATATCTGGTACTCTGCTGGAGAACCCAGAGCCCTCTGATATGTCCCTGTATGTCCTCCAGAGCTGTTTTTTCACCAGCTTCCTTGGCTTCCCTTCTGTCCCAAATTTCCAGTTCTCATCCATCTACTTAAGTGCAATTACCAGTGAAACAATTAATTCTGTAATAGTTATGGTGACATCTTCCTGAGATACTGATATTGTAGTTCTCTATAAGTAAGTTTACAATTACATGCATATCAATTCTACACTTGCCAACTAAACTGAAGAAAATTGCTGCACAGGAGGAAGCCCCAGACCCAGTAGGTAGCTAGCAAGGAGACCATCAGTACAAATCTACTTACAGATTCATTCTGGTCAAATTCCTCTGAATCAGTAGAACCATTCAGTTTGGGTTTCAGAGAAGCTTTCTGTTGGAAATGAACTCCTGGTGGAACTTTTTCAGACTTTTTGTGATGGATTTATCATTTTTTTTTAGTAAGGCAAGATGTATTTTTATTTTCTGACTAAATTCAGTCGTTTCTTACAAAGTTATTTGATAAAAAGCTCAATAGTAAGTGACAGACAAAAATGTATGGATTTTTTTTAATATGAAACTTTATATGGAGTTGCTTCTAGTGCACAGAATGGCTGTCTAAATGCAGAAGTTATAGTACACCAGGTTTCTAAAAATTATATTCCTATTAAAAAAATTTGTTTAAAGACTAGTGTATCAGTGACCATCAGTAAGATATTTTTCCAGTTCAGAGACTGAAAACAATATTAAAAAAATGAGTATGTGGTTACACAAGTTTTTCATAGAGATTTTGGATCAGTTTGAATTAAATTATGCATATCTTTATTTATTTTTTAATTATTTCCTTATTTTAGGAAATATGCCTTTTATGTAACTGGACTCCCTAAATACCTCCCAAAATGGGATATTCCTCTGGGGAACGTGTTAGTAATTCTATTCCTATTTCCCAGGAAATGTCAGGGAGAACAAATGGTCCATGAAGTGTGACTTGAAGCTCAAGAGATTCAGGCTCTGACAGATTCAGGCTCTGACAGAAACAAATATTGTCCAGCTGATGGCCCCTTGCTGAGATTGTCTTGCACTGACTCCCATGTGTCTTGAGTGAACCTGGGCTGTTCTTGGATGGTTTCATCTGTTTCAGTGTTTTGAAGTTTGTGTTGAACGTTCCACTGTAATGCAGACAAAGCAGACAGATCCTCACTTGAAGATTGATAAGACTCATGTAAAGTGCAGTTGGAAACACAAAGTTTACTTGTCCAGCTTTTGGGGTGCTATTTCTGCTACCTGCCCAGGAGATGTTGCTGTATCCTGCAGCATCTGAAGCTGTCAAGGGTTTTGAAGGTTCATACCCATAGAAAGTGCAAAGAGAAAGTTAGCACATCAGAAGGCCAAACTCCAAAGAAGGTGACACAAATTCTGAATGAGGCTGTTGGTCAGAGTGGCTGGACAGGCAGAGATGGAGATTGGTAAATGTCCTCAGATCTTTGAAGGGAGGTGTAAAGTGAGTACCTTAAACTGGAGCTTTTGAGATTGTGATATATAAGTAATCCCACTGTTATTTCCAGATATAATAACCAACGGGATACCTACCAGTTATTCAATAGTAAACAGCATTGAACATTTTACAAAGTGATCTTCAGTCCTACTTCATCTGTTCTTACATGAAATTTCTCTTTTTAGTGAAAGCTTCTGAATATTTTATATACTTTCTGTAAATGTACTTGTTCTTGTTAATTTAGATTAAGCATAGCACCAAAATTAATGTATATGAAAGGATATTAGCCTCCAACTAAAGTATTCTTTTATGTCTTCATAGGTTTCCCCTGATTTACAGAATGAAGTGCTTATTAGCTTGTTAGAGACTGACCCAGACGTTGTAGACTATTTGCTGAGGAGGAAAGCTTCCCAGTCATCGTGAGTAATCTGTTTTTTCATCATCCCTTTTTCTTCTGGGAATTTCTATCTCCCACTGGAAGTGTCCAAAAGGTTCTGGTTTTCCACAGCTCTTCTGCACTGTCTACAGTGGAGTAGAAATATCCTCCCTATTACTCAGACTCTGCCAAAGAAATTATGACTCTTGTACAGCATTTTCTAAAGACAAAACTTGTTTCCCCGATTCAGAGGAAAGATTGTGTTCTGCTGCAGAGAACAGAATGACATGTACATAAAAATATTCAGTGCACTATTATCTGACAGGATGTTTTTTAGTCATCTGCTGGTTTGTGTCTTGGGTTTATTGTAGTCTTCAGTAACAGGAAGCATGTATTCCACTATCCTTGAAACACACCCTAGAGTGCCTTAACACCGTCACAGCGAGCTGCTTGACCACTCTGTCATTCTTTTCCTATCCTGTACATGTAGGACTTTGTGACAAAGCCAACTGCCACAACAGCAGCCCTATGAAGACTTTGGCTATTATTTAATTGTATGCTTTGTGAAGGATCTGAAGAGAAATAAAAAAATCACACTGGTCACTATAGCAGTTATGATACAGTACATATTCTTGTGTATGGTGTATATTTACCTGCACCCTTGTGCCTTAATGCTGTGAGTTTGTACATTCAGATTAACAGTATTCCTGGCTTTCTTATGGGCCCACACACTCATTGTCTTTGTTCTAGTGAATCCCAATATGGCAGACCCAAAAAAATCACAAAATTTGACAGACTTGCATTGAGTAGTTTTTAAGAGGGTTTCTAGACTCTAAACTCTCTGGGACATATTGGATTTTGTCTTCCTTTCTTTGTGGAAAGTGCCTAGTGCATTCAGAATATAATTAAAATTGAATGTGTTTAGTCAGCTATGATTTTTTTTCTCTCCCTCTTAACATTTTATATTTGGAGGTAATGTAATAGTGTGCCTGGCTTCAAAGGGAAAGGTATACAAGAAACAGTGTAACTAACACCTTCAGGAAACTTTAACTTCAGCTTTCTTTAACTATAAAATTTAGAAACAAAAATATGTGCAGTATATATTGAGTTGTAAAGGATTTTATTAGTTTGCTAACTTTACCACATGAAGTAGAAAATTATCACAGATCATCTGATTTGGGGTAATTTTCTCTGTGTGAAGTAATTTCAGCTAGTTTGTCTGATTGACAAGTAACCATGTGTAAATTTAGATCACAGTAAGTGCAGGATAGTTAGAGGTACATAAGCTGTCTTTTAGACTTGTTTCATGTTTGTCAGAAGCCAAGACTACAATTAGGACAGACACTACAAATCATATGACATAAGGTAGTGTGTTGAGACTTCTTCCTTTCAGCCCTTAGTTTGGAATGATCATATAATTTCTAACTCAGGCTAATAAAAACTTCATGGAGGATTTCACTGTCTGTGTAACAAAAAGACATCAAATTGTATCTCACATGTGACTACACATACCTAATGTGCATTAGTTAGTCACAAATCTTTGTGGATGCAACAGGTAATTGTTAGATCCTGATCCCTTAATTGACTTTTCCTCGAACTTCCTTACTCTTAGCCAGCAGGCACACCTACAGGAGAAAATGCAGCTTTTGTGAAAAGCTGGTCACAACTGACAAAAGGCATTTTGTAAGGAAATGTTCTGAAGCCAAACAGGAGCATATAGCTACAGCAGTACTAATTTATTGTGTTGTCAGTAATGGGCAGATGAAATATCACTGAGATGATAGGAAAAAATTACTGTCATTTTTTTACTACTTTGCTGTCATGTAAGTGATTTACTTTTAGTGTTGATGAGTTATCTTTTCACTGTGGTTGCAACTTCTTGGTTAAGATATTCCAGGCAATTAGAGAGAATGTTGCTTAGTGTTTTTGCTAGGAGTGTGATGCTCTTAAGAGATTAATGTATTTCACAACATAATCTCAATTTTGAGGCTACAAATGTGTTGCTTATTTTTCCTATAAGAAATGTGAGACAGCAGACAACAAGGAGATGTTTGTCTTGATTTCATAAAAATGAACCTCCAGAATGTATCTTTCATATTGGAAATTGCCTGGTCACATACTCAAAATACAAATGTGGATCTGTGGACAAAAAACTATATATTCTTGAGACAGTCTTCATCAGAAGAGCTAGTTGACTGCATAGAGTATAGAATCAACTTTGAGACTTTAATGTCACATTTACTGCTTTGGATGTCCTGTTCTGCAATTGCCCTCACATTTCTGCTCTTGCTGTCATTCTAAATGCTTTCTTGGCTCTGATCTAACACAGAAAACACAATCTCTTTTCCTCCCCAGAGGAGGAAAAATCAGATGTTCCTCATCTTTCAGTTCCCTTAAGAGCTAAGCATTGTGAACAGTGTGTCAGGGAATTTATGGAAGTTGTTCATGATAAAGTGCTAATTACAAATGGCAGCAATTGTGAAGTGTGCTTTTGTGGGTGACTTCCCAATTTTTTGTATATTGGCTTGATGACAATGGAATTTGGGTTTACAGCTGTAAGATGAAGCATCTTTAAACTAACAAAAAATAAAATCTATTTCTTATGGTTATTTAATGCTTATCATGGTTAGTATTTCTTTCAGAGTAAATAAGTTTCAAAGTTACAGCATTTTTGTATGCTTTTGGATTATGATAATGAGTTTTAATCATCCTGATCTGTGACACAAATATGAAGCCATACAGCAGGTCATACAGTATGTGTAAATGCAGTTTTTAAAGCTGCAGAGGCTCCTTGAAACATTGAGTCCTCTACCCTGTTACAGCAGCAGCCTCATCACAATCCCACAGAAATCTGCCTTGCTGGTAGCACCTGTGTTACTCAAATATGTGTGGAAATTAGTACTGTGTGCTGCCAAGACATCTCACTCCATATGATTTGCCTCTTGAAGGCGTAATTGTTTTCCCACTCAGAAGCTTTAAGTTGTAGCAGAAAAGGGTTTCTGCCAGAAACAGGAAGATATTTCCTGTTTTGATAACCTTGATGCTAGTAGAAAAAGTAAGAATATCCTCAGTAGGAGCAATTATTGTGATTAACACATTTCCAGTTCACCCATGCAACTGGACTCTGGTGGACAACATCAATTCATAGAAAGATGCCTGTTGTTTTGGAATCTGAAATTGTATTTTTTAATTCATGTGGCATAGGTTTCTTCTGCTGCTTTCAAATCTTTCCACTGGTACTTGGCCACTTTTAAAATCTTTTCATTACTATACTTCATAGTCCCTGAAAAATACTTTACCTGCCTTCCCATTCCTCACATTTGATTGCACATAATCATCTATTACTCTTTTTGGGGACAATAATCTGCTCTTCTCCATATAGTGCATATAGAGGAGTGGGTATCTTACACAGTATTTATGTTTGCCTTCCCATTCAGTTTCTCCCCAGTCAGTGGGTAGAGAATCTCACTGTCCAAGGGAAGAAAAATTTTGAATTGTAGTAAACATCTGTTTGCTAATGAACTCAAACAGTAAAGCAAACAGATGCAAAACTTTCATTTTAAGGCATTTGTGAGAATTCTTTCTTTATTTGCAAAGAAGCAAACCCAAGTCTTCTTGCAAGTTGTTTTATTTGGTTTGTGAAGTAAAGCTGCAAAGGTATGAGTTCAATTTCCTGCTTTTAAGTATTTAATCCATTTTGATGGTCTCTTGTAGTAAGATTTACAGAGTCCACATCAGTTCCTTTGATTTTTAAAGCTATTTTACCTGAACAAATTTGGAAGTGCTACCATATATGTATATAAAAAATAATATGGACTTACCAGCCAAAACTGTAAATCAGTTTAGAAACTTGAATGTTTGAATCTTTCCAAAGACTTGAAAGTTTCCATTCAGGTAAATTTTTAGCAGGAGCTCTGTCTTGAGAAGAGGTAGACTATAACAGATCATTCAAGGTAAGACATGAAATCAGTGTTTCACAAAGCTCAAGTTTATGTTCCCACATTTTTTCATTTCCATTTCCATTTCCCTTATTCCTTGTGTTACCTTGCCATGGCTAAGTGCTGGTTTACCTCTGTCTTCGCCCTGTGCAGCAGAGTTTTGATGGTTTTGATGCTGCAAAGATTTACATGCAATAAACCTTCCTGTTTGGATGACATTCAATCTAGAAGGCTGGAAGAAAGGACATTTGGTCATAAGAAACCTGCAGATACCAACATTTCTCCCCTTTTCTAAGAGGTCCTTCTAATTCTTCTGAAAATCCCAAGACATTGCTTAAATCTCATATCACTGCACAAGGGTTTTTAGGACTTAGGAGGACAGAAAGAAAGAAGCAAGTCCAAAAAATGAGAAAAAAGGTTTGTGATAGAATCATACATACTTACAAAACCTTAGTTCCTCAGTGTGTGTCTGTTTATAGATTAATATACATTGGATTTATGTTCAGATAAGAAATTTAGTTGAGAAGTTACATAATTGAGGCTTTTTCTTTTTTTAATGGTTCCCCAGCATTACAATGCTTCTCTGGGAAGCTTGTGAGAGAGCAACTTTGCCAAATGGCAGCTCTGTTTTTTGAGCTTGCCTGAGTTTAACTCCAGCAATGGTTTTGAGAGTTATTGAGGAATAGCATTATTTAATTAATTCCCAACACATTATGGTTGCTTTCATACTGGAAAAAAAAAAGGGGAATATTGAATAGCATAATAATCATGCTGCTGATTGTATATATTTTTCTTTTTGGGACATGCAATATGTTAATCAGCCAGGGAAAAAACAACAGCTTGAAAGTGGTGTTAAGTTTTGTCATTATTTTTGTATTAATATTTATTGTGCTGTGGTTGGCTTTGTATTTTCTTTATTTTCTTTCTTCAGTTTTATTTTATTTGTCTGGAAAGACAGTTACTGTTCCATAGTGAGAAATGAGTTTTGGCTGCTAACTATGTTCAAGCTGTCTTTGGATTTGACTATGAAGAGGGCTGACCATTTTCAGACATTTACAGGAATGAGCCTCTGTTGTATTACATTAAATTAGAACAGGTATTAATGAGAGGTCGCTTAAAGTGTTTGACTCAAGCAAAAAATAGGCATCTACAAAACAAAGGTGCAGAGAAATGAAAAATGAGTAATAGAAATACGAGTTAGCAATGAACAACAAGGAAAAAAATGTTATGTTTACTTACAGAGTAGTTCTACATGTTCTTTGTGGATATTCAGTGACTCACAGCCTGCCTCCTACCTGCATGGCAAACTCTGACAGTTAAAGAAATCTCCATCAATGTTCCCAGCACATTTCAAAAATTACTTTTCTCTCTGACCTTTGGCTGTACTTAGGTGGGAGTTGTGTTTGCCTTTTCTTGGCAGAATTAAAGGCAGTTCATGTTGTTGGGGGTGTGAAGGCGAAAAGGTAAAAGAAGTTGTAGAAGGTATCAGTGGAACCAGTTGTTTGATGTCCCAGTCATAAGTACAGTAAATACATCTGTTCATCCCCTGTAGAATATTTACCTTCTTATGTCTCTAGAAGAGGTTATCATTCTCATGGTTTGACAGGCAAGCTGGGTGCTTGATTTCTCTAGATAAAACTTCAGAATACAAGAATTTGTTTTAGCATACTGCTTAGCATCAAACTAATCTTCCCTATCATGCCTTCAGTTTTATTGTTGCCACAAGTTACATTGTCAAGGTAACATAAGGAATTTATTAACTGCTTAGTTCCCACTGGTTTCCCATACAGTTGTGTGGGTTTTTGTTGTTTTCTTTCTTGACAGCAACATCTTTTGATTTTGAGTGGCCTCTGCTGGCCACTTCATGGCAAAAGTTTTACTCACAGAAAATCCACCTCAGTAACTGTTTCTGAAGTGTTCTCATTTCAGCAGCTGTGACCATTCTCATGTGTTTGATTTTATCTGTATGATTGTAGAATCATAGGGTGGTTGGGTTGGAAGGGACCTTAAAAGTAACCTAGTTCCACATCCCCTGCCATGGGCAGGAACACCTTTCACTAGACCAGATTGTTCAGAGCCCCATCCATCCTGGCCTTGATGCCAAACTGCACCTGTAACTGTGAACATGAAGCATTCTTTTATTAACAATAGTTTGTCCATCAAAATTTCTCAGGAGCCCTGAGATGCTGCGGTCAGAAGGTTCCTACTCCACAGGAGAGAGACATTCTTCCACAGACTCCAACAAAGCTTCCAGTGGTGATGTCTCCCCTTATGACAACAACTCCCCGGTGCTGTCTGAGCGCTCGCTGGTGGCGATGCCAGAAGTTGCCCACAGCCCAGATAAGCTGTACAAGGTACCTGAGCAGTACACACTGGTTGGACACTTGCAAACTAAGCCAAAGGAGAATTCTTCTGCGTCACAGGCTGAAAAAGGTATGGTGCATCCTGATGGTGCTCCTCCTCCTCTTAGGTGACTGATGGATGGAGACTCCTGAAATAATTGAAAAGGGCCAGATTTGTATTATCAGCTGCCAGGATTTGAGGAGCAATAGTGTAAATAACCTTATAAAAATGATGACAGACCAATATCCTTTTTTTTTTTGTGTTGAGCCCAAAGGGTCTGTGCTGGGTCCTTGTCATTCGCTCAGCCAGCTGTCAGGCATGCTCATGGCATGGCACTTCTCAAAACTTGGAGATATTATTTAGGAAAATAGATCAATGTATGTTTAGTTTTTCAGCCTGTCTGTGACAGCATGGCAAAGTCTAGTCCTGATCTATGGGACCGTAATACCTGCAAGGTTATGGTTCAGGCTGTGGAAAAAGCTGAGATTTTAAGATTTCAGGCACAAACTTTTCTCCAGTTGTAAAGAATGCCCTCAACATCGTCTCACTGAAAAACATAGCTGAGCTGCACAGCTTTACATCTGCAACCAATTACACACTGAGCAATACTAGTGCAGGGATCCATTATTCCCATAGCTACCTGTGGAGTGCATACCTGAGTGATTTCGTTGGTAAAGAACTGTGATTTAAACTAATAGCTTACCAGCACTTTAACATGCTTTTCCTATAAAAATATATACATTTAAAAAAATGTCATCCATGAAATTTATACTTAGTGGTACTTTAGGAACTTTCAATACTTAGGGATGCACATAACTGTTTGGTAGTATTTTTAAAACCTCCTAATTTCAGATGTATTGCCTAGGCACTTAATTCCCTTTGGACTTGATGGGATTTAGATTAATATCTCAATTACCTGCATATAAATGCCAGTTGGAATTTATCTCCTGTATTCAACATCTAAAGCTCTGAACAGGTTTAAGAATTTGGTCAGATTTCTATTAAGTTATGAACAGGAAATTACATTAAGTTTTATTGTATTAACCATCTTTTGGATTTTAATATGCATCACAATGATACTGGACCAGGACAAATCAGGAAGTCCCTCTACTGACTAGTGAAATCAGAAAAAGGCATTAAATTGTTTATAACCCAACATTTTGTTAAATCTTTGTTCTGTGGCTGCGTTTCTGGGTAAGAGTGGCAGCTTCCTTGGTCTGATAGAGCATGCCTTATGGGGACCCCTGGGGCTGGGGCTGCCTGAGGGAGCTTTGACAGAAACTACCTTTTGTGGACCAAATCCTTCTGTTCTTGTGCAATTTCTCTGACTGCAGTAAGGCAGAGGACTTAAGGACTCAGCAAACTGGGGCACCCTGCCCATACAAATCTCACTGAATCCATTGCAGGATCTGATCTTGAAACAAGGAGCTGTGAGCAAATACACAGAATCATAAAATGTCAGGGGGTTGGAATGAACCATAAAGATCATCAGTCCCCCCCTCCATGGGCAGGGACACCTCCCATTAGGTCAGATTGCTCAAGGCCTTTACCAGCCTGGCCTTGGACTGCCAGGCTTGGGGCATCCAAAGCCTTCCTGGGCAACCTTTCCCAGTGCCTCACCACCCTCACAGTAAAAAAATTCTTCCTAGTATCTAACCTGAATTTCTCAACTTTCAATTTGCACCCATTACTCCTTGTCCTATCACCACAGTTCCTGATGGAGAGTCCCTTATTGGCTTCCCTGTTGGCCCTGTTCAGATACTGGAAGGCTGTTACAGATACTTACAAGGTCTCCATACAACTTTCTCTTCTCCAGGCTGAACAGCCCAAATTTTCTCAGCCTGTGTTTGTAGACAAGGTGCTCCAGTTCTCTTACCAGCTTCATTGCTCTCCTCTGGATTTTTTCCTCCACTTCCATGTCCTTCTGCTGGGGTCACCAGAACTGTACACAGTACTCCTGGTGGGGTCTCACAAATGAGATATTTGTGTTACGTACACAGGGAAGATGTCCCTGGATGTTAATGACTCTGATACATTACTGTTTTACTTGTGTATTTCTAAATAATGTCTTGAAGAGGATTAATTAATCATCTTTTCCCTGCTCTTACTGCTGTTTAGATGTTTCTGAAGATCATTTTGACATTTGGGGCACTTGGCATTCAACGCTGAAAAGTGGCTGCAAAGATCCAGTAATCACAGGTTGGTAATTTCTCAATTTTAAAGCCCAAATCTAGTGAAGAAAAAACCAATTCCTTGTTTTCAAGAAATCACAGTGAAACCAGTAGGAGAATTCACATTGTCCAGAGCTGGACTTTTGAAAGATGACTCTTAAGTAGGATACAGAGGAACACAGTGGTTATACTTCTCTGCATTCAGTGAAATAAAGAAAACAACAGCATTCCAAACTATCAAATATAATTTAAAAAGTCATATTAAAATTTCTTCAAGAAATACTTCTAAATTTTTCTAGGATTCATAGAATCATAGAACCATAAATTCATAAGGGTTGGAAGGGACCTTAAAGATCATCTAATCCTAACCCATTTCCCTTGAGCAGGGACACTTCCAACTAAACCGGTTTGTTCAGGGTCTTACCCAGCCCGACCTTGGACACTGGCTGGGGCATCCCCAGTGTCTCTGAGCAACCTGTTCCAGTGTTTAACCACCTTCACAGTAAAAATTTCTTTCTCATGTCTGACTTGAATTCCCCCTTTTTCAATTTGTACCCATTACTCCTTGTGCTATCACTACAGTTCCCGATGAAGAGTCCCTCTCTGGTTTCCCTGTCAGCCCCCTTCAGGTACCGAAAGGTTCTGTGAGGTTTCTGGGCAATCTTCTCTTCTGCCATGTGATACCAGGGGAAAGCAGTAGCTTGTGAAATGCCACACGAATGGTTCTGCAGGCTCATGTTGTGTTTCTGACTCCACCCCCAGGTTCTTACGGGAACATTTATGAGAGCAGCTCGCTGCGGCCCGGACAGTGCTCCCTCTCCCAGGGGAACCTCGCCGCGTGTTCCCCTCGCTGGCAGGGCAGCTCCTCGGACCTGGACGGCGGCAGGCAGGTGATGCGGAGGAGCCAGACGACAGCTGCCATTGCCGAGTGCCAGCTGCACCCCGCGGCGTCTCGGCTGTGCAGGGACCCCCAGAGGGAAGGCGGCTGCAGGAGTTCAGAGCTGTCCCACTCCAGGTCGGAGCAGCGCTTGACTTTGAGCAGTGCCGAGGACCTCAGTGAGCGCCACTCGAGCGCGGGCTGTCTGCAGAGCGCAGCCAAGCCCTCCTACAGGAAAGAGCGGCCACCGCCCCCCTACCCAGGCCCGGCAAAAACAAGCTCGAGTGTTTCTTCAACGCTGCACTCTTTGTGGAGACTTCAACGCCCAGAAAAGAGTTCGGGGCCGAGAGCAGCTGGAGGGCCACCGGGCAGAGCCCCTGAGCAGGCCTCCTCCAGGCAGGCCACCTCCGCCACGCTGGCGGGTCACAGCTATTCCACAGCACCTCACAGCCAGAACAGTAAAAGTGTCTCAGAGGCGGACTGGAATGAGTGGCAAAGGGAGAGGTGGCAGATTTGGGAGCTGTTATCGGCTGATAACCCTGATGCCCTCCCAGAAACCCTTGTATGATCTGACTCTGTGGAACTCGTACCCGTGCCTCCGTCTCACAGGAAAACAACGGTGACATTGGAAAATGGGGGGGGCTTGTTTGTTTTATACCAACTCAATTGCATATACTTTTTTAAAACTTCGTTCACTTTAATTTCTCAACGGCGCTGTCAAGCAGTTAATTTACAAATACAGTATGTTCCTGTTTTTCAGCAAGCTTTTGAGAAAATACAAGGTGAAAACTTTAGTGTAATAACTATGTATTCATATGCTGTGTATAAGATAAAACTGTTGCTTTGATGTTGCTAAAAATGTATTTATATATCTGCAGTTTTGATGATTGTATATTCTGTAATGGGTATTGTATGATAATCATGTTATGTTTTCATATACAGATGTCAATCAATTGTGACTGCTTTTTTAAAAAAATCACTGCACTTACATTACCATGATATGCATTGGAATTCTATAGAAAGTGCACAAGCTGGTTTCTGTGCTTATATATATATATTAAAAAAAAAAAAGCTGTTAAAGGGTATAAGTCGTACTTCTTTTCACTGCCTTTTGAAAAACACTAAAATAAAGTGGAACATGAAAAGCCATATATTTTATAAGGGTAGTAGTGAGCTTAGAAGGGGAAATACAAAATATTTTTTCTTATACATATATTTGCAAAAAACTTTAAAATTTGATACAAGATTATAAAAGTATTTTTTTAGGTTCTGATAGGAAGCATCTCAGAGAATCTAAGAACAACATTGTGCCTAAACCAAGGAAGTATGTAGTGCAAAGTCTGCCCTCCCAGTCTAAAGGAAAACCAATGTTATGTATGCAGGATATAATATATATATTTATAAATGTATGATTTTATGTATTGTTTTAAAACAATAAACTGGAATCCAAATTTTAGAAAACCAAACCTAATAAATTGAGATGCGTATCACTGAGAAAGAATATGGCTTTTCCTTTGAAAGAGCAAAGCTCCAGCATTAAGAAAGTTGGAGAAAAGAAAAAAATACAGACAGACACATGAAAGGGAGTGAAGTAGAGTTTCAGGAATGATCAGGACATTTGGAGAAGCTCACAACTGTGTTTCTATAAATACTGTGCCAAAGTCGGGGTCAGTCCCACTTCCCCGGTAGCTGTATGTTATGTTGTGTTAAATGTTGCTGTTTTGTACACGTTGCTTTTCAACTGCAGAGCCGTCTGTGGGCAGCGGGTGGCAATGTACTCCAGCGTTCCAGAGAAATTCCTTCTTAGCACTCCAGAAGGGAGAGTGTATCATAGCAAAAGAATTTTATAAAACATATTAGTCTTAATTTTAATGGAGTTGAAGACTTATTCGGTGATGTTGTCTTTAAGTTCTATCTTGTGTCCTAATGATGGAATAAAAAGCTAAGTAAAACAATGGGCATATTTTTTGCTCCCTTTTTTTTTTTTTTGAAGGTTGACAGGATATTGATGTGTTTTTTATTGCATTCTTGAATGTCTATACAAAAAAAAACATCCAGAAGGCACAGGAGCTTAAGGGCCACCTTCAAATGCAAATTAAATATACAAGATTCAAGGTTTTACTTTGGTTTGAGGCTTAAAATCCATCATATAAAGAGTCCTTCCCTTCAGATCTCCTTTTCACATTGTATCTCCATTTTCCCAGTAAAGTTGTAAGGTAAAAGCATAAAGCCAAGCAGACGGGGCAGGATTTGGCCTTTTGACTGTTGTAGCTCTTTTTATGCAGAATAAATAAAATTCTCCTCTGGTAGTTACAAGGCTTTTCCAAAAATCACCATGGTATGAGACTTGATAGGAAAACGTTCATGTGTCTCCCTTTGTTGCAGCAGCTCTGTGTCAATTTATTAAAACAAAAAAAGTCAGTCTACCCCAAATTAAAATTATTATGGAATATAAAGACAGACAAAAATGAGCTGTTACAATCTTCACTATTTGATCTTGCCTCAATATTATTCCAGCCTTGATACAGATTTGCTACAGGGAATTAGCTCCCCAGTAGTCCTCAAAACCAGTCATAGTGTAAATCTTGCTGCAGAAGATACTATATTCACTAGATGTCCATCTCTTCATTTCAAACCCTTCTAAAAACAGGAACACCTGCACCCTTTTTAGTGAAAGATGTCTGAGGATTACTCAGACATGAAGCCTCATGAAGAGAGATTGCTTTTTTCCACTCTCTCTCATTGTATGTACTTATATATATATCTGAGTATTACCATCTACATCGAGTTTATGCGACAAAAGATGAAAACAAAAGGCAAGACAAAAGACAAGACCACTGCTGGAGGACAGCCTTGTGTGCACACATTTCAATAGATTGTCATGTGGAAGAGATACAAAATAAATGCCAATAAATTAAAGTAACACTTGCAAGACTACATCATTCCTGTCATTTTCTTTTGAACAGGGCAGAGCAGAATTATCACAAGCAGGTTAAGAATGTAATTTTTAATTATAAGTCTTTCCAGGCTGAAATCAGTGACATAATTTTTATGTTTTTTTTTTTTTAAATATATGTTTTGTGAGAAAGGTAGCCATGAAATCTTGTTCCTAGTTTTATTTTGGGTGGTAGATCTGTGTGGGATATCCCATTTTAGATCTCTAAATGATCCTATGCTCTTGAATACACATGCTCTTGAATAGCCCTAAAACTCATTTTACAGGGAAAGTTTCCAGTGTGATGGTATCAAATAAAGCTTTTTTTCTGACTCTTTCCCTTGGGAAGAGGAGGGTTCCTGTTTTAGCACAGGGTTCATGGTCTCTTATCACACTGCTCATTAAAGCACAGGCTTTAATGAGGAGTGTGATAGAGAAGGCCCCCTCTGGAGGTCTTGAGGCCTCTAGGCAAACTCAATTTCCCTCCTATCACTTCTTATCACACCACAATCCTAGGTGGGCTGGTTTCACCTAGGATTTAAATAACCACTTTCCCCTCCTGGGCTGAATTCCCTCTCTCAGGAGGTGTCTCCCAGCTGGGAGGAGGGATGTGCTGCACTCACAGGTGAGCCCAGGAGAGATGGGATGTGGGTGCTCCAAGGACGGGGTCCTGAGACTTGCCCATGGGGCAGGGGCTGCACTTCTGCTGCAGGAACAAAAAATGCAAGGATTCAGTACAGCTCTAGGTACAAGCCAGATGTGAGGAACCTGTCAGCCAGGGGAGAAAAAAAATACAAACTTTAAAGCACTACTTTAAAGATTACTGTTGCTGCCATCTTTTAAAACAAGATGTGGTTGCACTGTTGTGTTGTGCATTCCTAGACCATGCTCCTCAGCTGAGGGGTCATTGCACCTTGTCCCTCTTCCCCAGGTTACTATCCCATCCCTTAGAGCAGCTCATGGAGTGGTGGGAGGAGTTCCAGGGCTTTTTGATCTGCCTCAATCTTGTCCTCAGCAAGGGACACATAACATTAGTGGCTCTCACAAGGGGTGGGCACAGGGAGGAGGAGTAGGGACAGGGTCAGAGATGTGGAGAGGAAAAGGGTGGGACTGGTTCCTCTGTCAGGTGCTCCAGGGAATCCTGTCAGGCGCTTGAGCAGCCTTGAGGCTTGCTGCCTCAACCTGCAGGCAGGAGCCCAGCCAAGAACTTGAGAGTGGCTCTGAGATACAAACCTGAGCCAATCCAGCTGCTGCCTTGGGGACATGAAATCTCAAGCACTCTGCTGTCTACATCGGGAGTCCAGGCTGCCAGCACAGATTGATGCCACTCAGAACTTCTCTGCTGTTTAAATTATGAGGTTCAGTGGACTGGAATATCTGTGGTGTGGGGAGGGAGGTGTTACCTGGGTTTTCACTGGTTTTGTTGTTACACAGGCATTAGTAGAGGTCAGAAATCTCAATTCCAGCCTTTCTGGAGCACCAGCTTGTCCTGCATTGCAGGGATCAGGGCCTTCTTTCTTCTCTGGGGAAGAGGATGTCTGAGCTTCATCTTGTTCCTTATCTCTGGCTCCCCCTCCCTTGTGTTTTGCATTAATTAAAAAAAAAAAAAGAAAAAAAAAAGAAAATAGTAGTTCCATTGTGCAATACTTAACCTTACAGAGCTGCAAAGCAGTCGAAATGGTTCTCAGTTGCATTAAAGAGTGTTTGTACATCAGTAAGTCCTTTTACATCACTGGGAACTGTAGAGCACTGCTGTGCTTTACAATTGTGGTAGGGGAAAGTGTCTGCAGCCATGCAGTGCTGCAGAGACCTCACAGCTATTCCAGGCATGTAGACACTCAGGCTGCTGGCTCATAAAATGCACCATCTCTGAGAATTGTGTTGATTCAATTTTTTTTTATGTGTGATTGGTTGGTTGGTTAGTTTTTTTTCAAGTTGGATTTCTTTATTCACTGGAAACTCTGTTCCCAGATGAAGTGAAAGTTTTTATGAACAGACTGTGACTTGATTAATTTGTTAGGTGATTTAAAAAAAGAATATATGATTTCTAGAAGTAACCTAATTTGGGCATTATAATATATAGAGGAAGGTGGTTTGTATTGATTCCCAAGTGGCACTGGCAAATGGAGACAGGCAGATAAAATCTTCCTTTTGAAAGATGGGTATTAATTGTCTTTCTTCTGCTTCTGAGAAAGTAAATGTTTTTGCCAGTGGAGTTTTAAGAGTCAGAGAGTAGAGTAGGAAGGAGGAAAGAGGATCCACTTCTCTCTTAAATTGCAGTTGGGAGGGCTGAAAACATGTGCAGGTGAGAGCAGTATCTCCAGCTGGGGGGTTGGAACACTCTCTGAGGGAGGACTTCAGCTCCAGACTCTCTGCACTCCTCTAATGATTATTCAAACTTCTAAATAAAAGAGAATAACTTTTAACAGTGTCTCTTTTGAACAAAAGGGACATGAATAGACACTTCAATCACCATTTCCTTTTGCTGAGTTTGCTCAATTCCATTTCCCTTTGTCTACTTCCAACCATAGCTATGGATTTAATAAAAAAAAATAAATATATAATGGGCCTGGGAAAAAAAAATTCTTTCTGCATCATCTTAATAGAAATCCAAATTCCTTTGAAAAAGGAGTATTGACCAAGCAAGGCATCCTTTAGTGTATGGAAACTTCAATCATTATGAAAAAAGACCACCTGACCCTGATTACTGTCTTCAACTTCACAGAGGTGAGGAAGAGAAGAGAAGAGAAGAGAAGAGAAGAGAAGAGAAGAGAGAAGGAAATTCAGACTGAAAAGCAGTATATCATGCAGAAAATAACAAATGCACATGGTAACCTGCCAAGCAGGGTTACTGAAGTAAAAACACACCATTCACTTGAGGACAAGAATCAAATGATCACTTTGGGGAGATGGAGTGTTGAATATGGAAGCAGCATCTGGCTTTTCTCCTAAAAAAAGGTTTAAAAGGGTGAAATGCTGAACAAACTCTTCCTTTCACCCACAGGCTATTTCTGTAGATCTGAACAGCACTAAAGGTTACCAGCTGTGCTTTTGCCCAGGGTGGTATTGACATTGTGTACTTGTGGCCTTATTTGTGATTGCAGGGAGAACTGGAGCCCTGAAAGAGCTCAGGGTTGCAAGAAGGGTCTTCTGAAATATTCCTAAAAAACCACAAAAAGCCCTGGCTCCAGTATTACGAGCCACTTTTCAGCCTGTGAAAAAAGAGAGCTCTGGAGTAGCAGCCTCATCCCACAGGGCCTTTCAGTGGGTGATTGTTATTTTGAAGGCACCTATTGCTTATAACTCTGACACTGGCAGGCAAGTGGTAGGACCCAGGGAGTTGGGAGGCTCCCCTGTCAAAGGAACAACAAAGGTAACTTAAGAAATAAGGAAAGAGAGATGGAGAGTTTGTAATGCAAAGTGAATGCTGTTTCCCCATGTCTGCCACTAACAGACAGGTTTCCGAGTCTTCAAGTTTTCCCATCCTTAAAGAGTCAAGATTTGTAGTTGGAGACATTGAGAAGTGGTGTGATGGAGTAGAGCAAGGTCCAGAGAGCCCAGCAGGTGTGATGAGGCCCTGCTCTCTTGCATGTCTTGTCCTCCATGGCACTGGGATAATTCTGTCTGATCCTGGTGCTAGTGAGAAGAGAGTGTGAGAATCTGTGTGAATTTAGAGCCTTGCTGCAATGGCAATTCTACACAAATGCAGGCACAGTCACACTGCCTTTTTTTCTGTTTTCTTTCTGCGTCTAGGGCTCCTTTATTCTGCCTTGTGCACTAGCCAAGACTGAAGTTATCTTCTCTATGTCCCTCCTGTCATCTGGTGATTTGAACAATACTCCTGGGATATACCAGGAATATTTAAACTCTGAGTATCTATCATGATCTCCCATCCTGTCACTGTCATATTTTCTGAAAAATTCCTTTGCCAGGATTTCTTCTCCTGGGAAGCTGAGAAGCCTCACAGAAAAATGAAAACAATAATTATCTGATTATCTTCTCCTGTGTTTTGCTGCTCTGGAATGTGATTTGGACATTGTTTACCAACTGGTCATTGTTTCATTGGTTTCATGTAAATTGTTTTAACTTAATGACTAATCACAGTCAAGCTGTGTCGGGGCTCTGGAAAGAGTCACGAGTTTTCATTATTATCCTTTAGTCTTCTGTAAGTATCCTTTCTGTATTCTTTAGTATAGTTTTAGTATCATTCTTTAATATAATATCATAAAATAATAAATTAGCCTTCTAAGAACATGGAGTTAGATTCATCTTTCCTCCCAACCCCAGGGGACCCTGAAAATACCACACCATCCCACTGGTTAGTGGGAGGGACCAAGGGCAGTGCAGCAGCTGCACAGCTCTCATCAATGGACCACACACAACTCTCAGGTCCTACCTTCCTCAAGGCTCTCCCACTGGGCTGAATTCTGGGGGGCAGAATTCAGAATTGTCTGTGTGTCTCTCCCACAGCCCATGATGACAGAGCTTAGCCAAGAAGCTGATGCCATCCCCCAGGGATAGGGAAGCACACCTGAAGTTGGTGCTACCCAGTACTTGGGTTCTATGTGGAAGTTTCTGTGCCCTAGGACCCTTGGATAGCTGCTCAGCACTGAAGATTAAGTTGCCTGAGCTGTTTTGCCTTGTGCAGGTAAGCCCTGAGAATCAGAGGTACTCTCACACCCTCCTGGGATGGGGCAGGGCAGTGCTCAGCTCCCTGCTGCAAGAGCTGTGCCTGTGGTGTGTGTCCTGTTTGTGGTTGCTGTGGGGGTCTTGGTTTTGTTTGGTGTTTCCTACACTTTCTGCTCCTTTGTCTCTGTGATCTTCGTATGCACAGGGAATGTAGGATCTGCCTTGTGTACTAAAGAGGGAGCAGAAACCTGCACTACCCTGTGAGGAGAGCTGTTCAGAGGATTTTTAGTTTAATATTCATTCTAGCCTCAGGCAATTTTCTACTCTGTGTTTTAAGGGAGTGGGCAGGGAGAACATGTAGTTGTTGTTTCCTCTGGTATCAAGGGATCAGCTCAAGGCCATGGATAAGGAGCGTCAGGGATGCAGATGGCAGTGGAAGAATAAAAGTAACCACAGGAGACTGGGAAGATAGAAAGCTCCACCCTCCTTTTTCTTAGAAAAGATTTTTTAAAAAGTCTTCCATGAACATTTTTCCTTCAAGCAAGTAAGAAATACCCTGTGTCAATTCTGATCAGCCAGTGGATTGAGACAGAACTGAGTAGAGCATAAGGCAAGGAAATAAATCTGGGCACCACATACAATAAAACCATTATATTAAGGTGTTGATGCCATGTTCTGCTGTACCAAAGCACATCAATCATAATGGTAAAATGTGGATAACCTCTGCCTAAATCTGGATATTTGCCACAGCATACAGAGTCCTTGAAAACTAAAAGAAATAGAATAAGATCAGAGTTTCCAGGTCATGATTTGTGTTTACAACAATAATAAGTACTATCCTCCCACTTATTTTTTTTCTTTTTTAAAAAAATACCTAATGTTTCTATCAGCTTGTGTAGTCACAGCAAGGAGGGCACTTCTCTGCAGCTCTGCATATTAGAAAAGGGCAGCAAACACTTCTCCATGCCCATTGTAGGGCTAGGTTTGGTCTCAATGTCAAAAGCCAAAAGCTGCCTCGTGCTGACCCTCAGGTTTGCATTTACCTCTGAAAAAACCTTAAAGAGTATCTTAGATGGGAGGGAGAGTGAAAAAGAAAACATGAACCACAGTCATGATGCTTTTGCCGCTTGGTGCACATCCACTTCACATCTTAGTAGACAGTTTGGTGGATTTGCCAGTCTCCTTGAGTGCTGTGGAGACAGCCCTCACTTGCAGGAAGCACCCCTCCACCTTCACTACATACTGTGAGGAGCACAACCAGCATCAGTGTCAGCTGTGCACAGCCCTGTGTGGCTGCAGCAGGAGCGATGCTGACCCTTCCACAGGGCCCTTGGGCTCCTTGCTGTCTCCACACCCTGGGTCTCCATTTCTCTGTGGCTCTGATCCCCTCCATAACACATCCCTCCCTACCTGAAGTTTTGTGCAGACAAGACTCTGTGCCAGGGGGTAGGTGGGCAAAAGTCCATGAGCCCCTGGATTTTTGCATCCTCAGCTCAGCTGCAGGCAGGATCTCAGAGTGGCCATGCACCATGCATCCAGCTCTCACTGCCAGCCCTGTGTGACCCTGTCAGATCCAGTGACCAGAGAAGCCTTTGTAGAGCAAGGATGAGATTATGCAGTAAGGATTAGCACCTTAGGACTTCTTACACTTGTTCCCAATCACCCAGCAGGGAATGTTGTTTATATGGCAGGCTTATGCAAACACACTAGCAGGGCAACTGGAGCAGACCTTTCTGCTCAGAAGGTTTATGCTCACTGCACAATTGTGTTAATGTAAACCCATTATATTGGCATCAACAAGAACCGTGCTGAATACCTTAATTCTTCCACCCAGCAAACAGGCTGCTGGGCTGAGTTCCTTGTGGCTGCAGCCAAAACCCTGCCAACCTTGTCCCCTGTGAGCTAGATGTTCAGTGAGGAGGGAGACAGGAAAAAAAGACTTTTCTTAAAATGTACCCATACAGGCCTTTCCTTTCAGCTTCATAGATTTATTCAGTAAACTTAGAAGTCACACAGCAAGACCAGCAGAAAACTCAAATATCTGTTGCATGTCAGAGCTTGTGGACCTTTTTTGTAAAGTGTGAGTTTTAGACCATGTTCCCACAAAGGGATTAAACAAAGAGTCTCATTGCCCAGCTGTCAGCCAGTCTGGGGGCTAAACTACTTTCATGTTTCCTGAACATAATACTCTGGTAGATACAGCAGAACAGACATAAAAAACTTTGTTTGTCAGATCTTTTCAAAGGGCATTAAGTTCTGTTTCAGTGTTTCCACTTGTTGCTGTCACATGTTTAACTCCAGGGCCACTCTGGAGTGAATAGTGAATGGTTGGGCTGCCAGAGAAAATCTGTTTGGGGATTCATGTTAGCAGGATGGCACTGCAAGGCAGAACAGACTCATGTAACACTGATCATTTCACCTGAAATGCCAGAAAGTATCATTTGGAGAACTGAGATTGCAGCTGTCAGAAGAGCCAGTATAAAACAAGTGTGTGTGCCGTGGCAGAAACAGCAGCAAGACCTTTGTGTGCTCTTCAGGCGGTGTCTGAAGTGCTTAATGGAATTACAAATGCAGTGTCCCAAGAAATGTCCTCATGGCTCACATCAAAGGTCATCTCTGCTCCTTAGAATGACTTTCCTTTATTTTAGACATCCATTCCTGGATATTGTAGGGGGTACAGACAAATCCTTGCACAGCCCCGACTGTGTCTGGGGTGCTTTCCCAATGTTTTGGAAGAGCACCTGGGGAAAAGCAACACTGTAGCCCTCCTTTCAGCTCTGCTGTTATCCCAAGCATGAGGGGGGCCACATTCTCATAGACAGGAGCAATCCTAAAATGTTTTAGTATTTACCTCTATGTTGATGATAGATGCTCAGCAAAGTGAATGAGGTGGGCTCAGATGAACATCCTGTGATGTGATGTAGTCGTTTACAAAGGACTTCTTATGCCATGAACTTTCAGGCAGCCTGAAATAAAAATTGGCAAAGTCCCCTTTCAGAATTTTTAACTGACATTGCTGCCCTAGCTACCCAAAATGTTTGGGTTTTGCCTTTTTTTTCTCTCAGGACAAACCTTTTTATAAGCAAAGGTCCCGCCTTTGGTATCATCCCAACTGTGCTGCTATCCCTAATTGTTTGGTGGTGTCCTGGGCATCACCTGGCATAGCTGAATTGCACACCAGCAACTTGTTCTCTCAAGGTCTGGGATGGCTACTGTATCCTGACCACTGGGATGACAGAAGCATCCACACAGTTTCCCAACTCTCTCCTTTGGGAAGCTCTATCTGGAAAAAAGATTGGGTTGCTATTCTTCATTAGTGGTTCCTGAGGCCTCCACTGTTGTGGAAGACAAGAGCACATATGGGAGCATATGTGGTAGAGCAGGAGGTTCTGCTTCAACCTTGCTGATCCCAACACCTTCTGTCCTAGCCAAATAGGGAGTTACCCTGTTTTGTAATGTAAAACATCAGGATGAGTATTCCAAAGCAGCTCATCACTATGTCAGGAAGCTCTAGGATTTTGAAGAGGATGATGAGCTTTGGCTTTCAGTCAGGTTGTTAAAATCTACTGTGTTCACACAGTACTGTGATGGGATAGCTATACCCCCACTAGTTCAACAGCCAGCTACAGCAGTTTGGAGATTTTTGTATACCTATGCTTAACCTACCCTTTTAATTTTTTTCAGAGCCTATCTCTATCAAAAGAATCTTTGCTTGCCCTCTTTCATCCCACAAGCTTTTTCTTTCCACAAAATCTCTGGGACTCCCCCACAGAAACTGGGTATCAGCACTTAAGATCCTGCAGCAACTGAAGGCCTCCTGTAATGTGTTTTCTGGCTTAATCTGTCTCAGCTAAAGGATAATCCAGTGACCTTTTGCTGCCCTGACTGACGGTGGCACATATGTTCATGACAGGGACTCCCAGCACCCCTCGCTGATGTAGCCAGACACAGGAATGGTAGCAAATGCTTTGTTGATGAAGTCCAGTCCTTCCAGAAGATCCCTCATTTTAGTCCTGAGTTGTAGAGAAAGCTGCTGGGCAAGTGGTTGAGTTCTTTGTTCTACTAAATCTGTGTAAACCCCCTCCTCTTGGGACTAGTATTATAGGAAATTGCCTCCCTCTCTCTACAACTCCTCCCATTGTACCAAGGGCAGTTGCTGCAGCCTCTGTTTAGTGTTTACATCCATCTGTTCTTCTCACAAAATTATTTATGAAAAAACCCTTGTTTTCTCTATGTTGTGTTTATCTTTGTTTCTCTGCTCTGTCCTGTTGTATACTTCATGCTTCATTTCTCATCCATGAACCCCCCAGAAGCTTTAACACTTCTCAGTGTGGAGTTGTCTTTGGGGGCCATCCTGTGCTCACCACAGTGAGATAAGGATGGTGAGGGAAGAGAAGGGTTTTATCTGTGTCATGATCTGTGGTACATAATGTATCACTGCTGTGAGGGACAGGGATGGAGTATGAATATTTTTTCTACTCAAGGCCCAGAGAGGAGAAGAGGTGGTTTCCATGCTATACATCTGCCTCTAGAACTTCTCTCCTCTGAGCCCATTTTAAGAAATCCCACCCAGAGGGTCTATATTATCTTTCTTACTCTCTAAAGCAATGTACTAGATTGACTTGGCAAAATCAGTAACACACTCAGACTCAGGATATTAGTTCCAGGTTTATTTTCTGGAACTATATAAAAAGCTCTTTTTAAAGATATTAACTATGAATGGTTCTTTATTCAAACCAAAAAATATTTTATTTACTAGATGGAAGAGCTGTTCTGACTCGAGAGATAAATGCTCTTATGGAGTGCTGCTTTTGTATAAGCAAGCCTGGAGGGATGGGCTGACAGATTCTTTTTAATCCCCTTGGAAATGGGACTGGGGAGAGGGATTATTTCCTCCAAGGAAAAATGCAGATTTGGCACCCTAAAGCTATGTGTCTGAACTTGCTGGGTATTGTGCATTCTGTTGTTTTATGCTAAATGAATAGAAGGGAGTCAGTCATCTCTGCAATTTGCTCAATAGCCAGTCCAGCAGGAATGTGGAAGACCAAGTTTTGACAACTTTCTCTTCTTGAGCAGGAGTTTCAACTCCTTCCCTCCTCCTCCTATCCCAGTTTTTCTGAGGACAGGTTATGAAATGCAAGGCTAAAGGGTATTTGCAGGCAGATCTTCCTCAGGGCAACCTGGTAGTGCTATGCCATCCATCATTAATGTGCAGATATTAGGAAAAAATAAGCAACAGTGCTGAGAGGTGAGACATGCTGGTAGTGTGAGACATAATGCAGCTCCTTCTCCAGGCAGTAGCCCAGTATTTTCCACAAAGCTCTGTGGTGTGAACAAGGGAGTGAGGGAACTCTGCCCAGACAGCCCTTATCACTTTGAAGAGCAAGGCATGTAGAAGGTGGGTGATAAAAATTAAAGAGCCTTACATACTTAATGAGGTTTAAACTAAATTTTACATGCCTCAGGTAAATGTCCTGATCATTTGAAGGAAGGAGTATGTGTTTGGGGGGGGCACCAGTGCTTACTGAAATTTTTGGTTTAGGTCCTGACAAGTGTTTGCTTGATTTGGAATGAAACGTGGGATAATTTCCAAGAAAATAAAACCAACATTTTCAGTGATATGTTCTTTATTTTGGCCTAAAGACCAGCTCTTGAACAGGAAATATCCATAGGGCACATGATGGTGCCTAGCAGCAAAGTGCTTATTTAGAGCACTATGCAAGATGGATAAAGCAATAGTGCAGTCCTTCAGGTGCTGTGCCAGGGTTGCCCAGGTATCTTCAGGAGGACAGAAATGCTGGTTATGGTTTGCATGAGAAATAAATTCTTGGAAGAAAAAATATCTTCTCTCTCTTTCTTTTCCTTATCTCAGATATTTTGGACCCTGCTGAGATTTTGGTCCTAGAGGCATAGCCGTTCAGTGAACTCTGAATTGGTTCCTTGCTAAATAATCTGAAGGAACTCAAGAAAGCAGAAAAGTGTGACCCTAGGTTGAGTTAGAGCTTGTATTCCTCTTGTTAGTTCTCATGGTTACTTACTGCACACAACAATTCCAAATATACATCATTTACTTTACATGCACTGCACTCATTGTGGTGTCTGAAGGTTTATGCATGATATGTAAGAAATCTCAGAGGGCAATGAGATGTTTTGCATCTTTGGAGTGGAAACTACTGAGCTCTAGGATTTTTGGAACAAGACCATGCTAAACACTAGGATGCTATTTGCAAAGTTGGCCATTTAAATTTGTGCTGAAAACTGAGATTTTCTTCCAGGTGTGTCTTAAACCTGTTTTTCTATTGTAACATTTAAATCTGGCCTTTGCAAGCAGCAGAGAAATTTTTATCACTAAAAACATACTGGACACTGAGTAAATTCAGCCCTTGCAGTGAACTTGTCTGCCTTCAGAGTTGGCTGTGAGCACCAGTGTGAATACAGACGAGAGCACAGGTATAAGGAAGTCATATTAAAATTATTGGTGGTCCTTGAAAATAGGTACTTTATACAATGAAACTTTAGCAGAAAAAAAATATCAAGAGAAGGAAACAAGTGGTATTTGCAAGAGAAAAGTTCCCAAATATGACAAATACAATTGTAGCCTATAGTATATGTCTGTAGGTAAGTAAAGGTTGGGGTGGGAATGAGGGAATAACCAGTGTCAGTTCTTTACCCTGAGGAGAGGTTATCTTATCCTGTAGCATTTTCAGCTGATTTAAATATTACTGTGCCAGTTTTAAAGCCCTTGGAGACAGGTGTGTGCGCATTTCTGGAAGCCCTACTTAACAACCTCTGTATTGTCAAGGATGAAAGTTCTATTTAAAGGACCACCTCAGAACCTATCTGCAACAGATGCTAAAAATCTCAAAATATCTCCTTTGAGGCTGGGAGCTTTGGTAGTCAGCCTGAGCCCCTGCTTTTTCCTTACCTCCATGCAGTGTAGCACCTGCACCACCCAACCCTCTTCTTGCCACAAGGGCAAAGCTTCAGGTGTGCTCCTATGAGACCTGCCTGCACACATGCACATTTCCCCCTTTTCCTCAGTTCATGCTGAAAGTACAGCTATCAAAATTGAACAGTCTGTTCTGTTTTGGCTTATGAAACACATGACCCTTAACCAGCTCATTTATATTTTACACTGCATTTCACATAGATTTTTTTTTTTTATTCAGTTCTACTTTCCAGTGAATATATAGGTACAATTAAAAATGTACAGTGTGACTTTAAAGGGATGCATTATTTTATCTTATTATACTGTCAGTATATTCTCACAATCACAAATACTTTCTTCCACAAAGACTTCAAACCTTTCTAACGTTTTGTTTATTTTTCCCCTCTTAGGTTGTTGAGTAGAGTCTGCATGAGTTTGTTCTTCTGGAAGATAAGCACAGGAATAATCCAACTTTCCTCTCTTTAGTAATTGGCTGGATTTCTAAACATAGGTGACTGGCAATGTCCTAGCCAATGAGGATTTTTTCAGTGAATGGGAAAAAACTTTGAACTTCAGGAATACATCCATTTAGTGAAGGATTGATTAATTTACTTCATTCACTCCTGTCATCAGTACTTTGGGAGAATGGGCAGATTTTTTTTACAGGAAGTTCTTAGCACAGCTCCCCAGAGCTGACTTCTCCAATACCTGCACTGACTGGGTTACTACTGCCTTTGCTGAATGTGCACAAAACTTGCCTTCTCCTCTGCCCCCACCCTTTTGCTGCCTTTGTGACTTCTCTCCAGCCCAAATCCCTCCTTGCAGCCATGGATGCTCAGCCCCCTCTGTCCCAGGTCTGAATCTCCTTGGGAAGCAACCCAGATACCTCCAGGCCTTGCTGCATCCCACAGCTGTTGGCAACAGGATTGTGACCCCATGGGACTGGCACCCCTGGAAGCCATGCATTGCTTTTGCCTTTTAGGAGCTGGTGCTTTACAAGTGTTGTCTGGAGAGGGTGTGGAGGAGGGCTGATGTCCAGGGGTAACCTAGGGAAATGCAGAGCTATTCCTATGTACTGGTCAGTACTGTGGGGCTGGGACACTGCCCTCTGGTAACCCACTAGCCTTGTATCTTCCATCCCTTATCAGAGAGTGTTCACAGGCAAATAAAAACCATGAGGTCCTTGGACACAGCTGAGATTCTCAGAGAAAAGACACCCTGGAGGTGTGCTTGACCACTGAATTAATTTTCCTTTTATGAGGACTGAAACTATGGAGGGTTATAGGGGTAGGAAGAGAAAAGGAGAAATACACAAAACAGATGCCTAGCTGTGTGTTTGGATGAAGTGGAAGGTGTCCACAATGGAAGAAGTGCCACCATATACCCCTGAACCCATTTCATGAGGTACTGTCTGGTTTATTGTTTCGTGCAAGAATAAGATTTATGCAGATTTTAAACTGACAAAAATCACATTAATTATGGGTTTTAAGGGTAACAAGAAAAGGAATTTTTGTTGTTTTGCATAATAATAAAAGCAACAATAGTTAAAAATATTAATTGAAAGCAAAGTTTTTGAGATGCCATGTCAGGGGTTTTTTCCCTATGAAGCAATCTGTGCTCCAATAATTGATTTCAAGGAAAATCATTCTCAGCAGTGGGAATTCTGGTGCAAATCCCTGTTTGTTATGGCTCTAATAGAAATTTTTTTTGTCAGTGCTCCCAGACCTTTCATACTTCCTGACTGCTGGACTGGAGTGATGGAGGAACTCTTCAGCTGTATGTTTAGGCTTTTTTGGTGTTTTTTCCTTCCTTATAAACATCCTTATAAGGGTCCTTTCCTTTTCCTGGGTCCAGCTCAGAGCGGGGGTGGGCTGGGGCAGGGGGAGCAGCATGCAGGGAGAGGCTGGGTGGGATTTGGAGTGGGCTGTGAATAAATTCTCTCCAGCAGGGGTAACACAGGAGATCTGGCAGCCAGTGGAGCAGGACTGACCTGACATTTTCTGCAAGTTTCTACCAAAATGGGGGCTGGTTTGTAGCCTGCTCTGGGAGGCTTTTCCTCCAGTGCCCAGTGGCCCTCCCAGACATCTGTGCAGGGGCCATTGCCCCCATGGTGCTCCACAGGCACCTTCTGTTGAGATGACTCATGGACCCCAATCATGTACATCCATGTATAAAATAAAAATGCCCATCCCCATCCCACCCTACACACCTTGTGGTTCTTTGACAGGATGAAGGAACAGGACACTCTGGTGAAAACCCACCTGGAGTACTGTGTCCAGTCCCAGGGCCCCCAGCATGAGAAGGATGTGGGCCATGAAGATGGTGAGAGAGCTGGAGTGCTCCTCCTGTGAGGACAGGCTGAGAGTTGGGATTGTTCTGCCTGGAGGGGTGTCTGGGATGACCCTAGAGCACCTTCCAGTACCTCAAGAAGACCTACAAGAAGGTGGATGTGGATTTTGACAAGGGCTTTTAGAGGTCAGACAAGGGCAGAATGGTTTAAAGTGAAAAAGAGTTGATTTAGACTAGATACAATGAAGAATTTGCTCACAATGAAGGTGAGGCACTGGAACAGGCTGCCCAGAGAAGCTGATGCCCCATTTCTGTGAGTGCTCAAGGCCAGGCTGAATGAAGCTTTGAGCAACCTGCTCTAGTGGAAGGTGGGAAGGTGTCCCTGCTTATGGCAGGGGGTCTGGACTAGATGACCTTTAAAGGTCCCTTCCAAACCAAACTGTTCTGTGATTCTATGCTTCTGTTCTAAGGCAAAGCCCTGTGCTGGCTTCCATGGTGCTCACAGCCTTTGTGGTTAATATCCTTTCACCCAGTGAAACTGCTAAAGAGACTGACTGACACCCAGTATTATTGTCTTCTAAACCCTAAAATTTTGGGGTCACAGTATTTGGACAGAAGCTGTAAAAAGAGGAAAAGAAAATAAGCACTTTGTCTTCATTTCTGCCTGAGGACTTTTTGTAGCAACCCTCAGGAGATTGACATAATCTGAGGGAGCAGTTACAATCATTGTCCATCAGGATTTTCAAAGAGGCATCTCTGGTTCTTATGGAAATCTGAAATGAAATAATTTCACAAAAGTGTGATCCCACTTATTCCCATGTTTCCCCTTTATTTGACTGCTAACAATTTAGGCTTCTGAGGGTTTCAAATTAAATATTTTCTAAGCAGTCAGAGTATCTCTCCTTCATGCTGTACACTTGGCTTGGAGATGATATCTAGCTTTCCTTCCATCTTTTGTTATTTTAAATACATGCTCAGCATTATGTCATTTATGCTTAGTGCTGATAATTACAGATACATAAGGAGTAAACAACTTTATCCAATGTCACAGTAGGAGTGTTGCTCTAAAGTATAGGGCCAAGGAAACTTAAGGCTCAGTGCTGAGATAAGTGAATGAACCCTGAATATAATCCTATTAAGAAATTGATTACAAAAACCTGAAATGAAATTGCAAACAAGGCTCTCTGTATGACATATCTCGTCCCATCCAGATTAAGAACCAGCTGAATCCTACAAACAATTTAGAGAAAAGCAATTGCAAAGCCCTTCAGAAGATAACTGCATATCCTATTTGCAGTTTGAGTTAAAGACAGAGACCTAGTCAGGCAGAGAGGCATAAGCAAATCCTTGGAGTTGATATGAGTTAGTCTGTTGAATTACTTTAACCAGAGGATTATATGGATTATTTATCCTATGGATTTTTACGCTCGTTTGGCTCTACTACAATAACAAAGTTTTGACTGTTTAATTTTCATTTAAGTATCTATATTTCATTTGTTAAGCAAACATTGCATAGCTTCTGCATTGTAACCCTGTGTGGTTTTATATTTCTACGTACACACACAGAGCTGAAGAAGCCAAACTGACTTTTGGCATCCATATGTGAGGGAGCTTCAGCATTTTATTCTTTATATGTGAGTCCATTGAATTTTTCTTTTTCCTGTAGATCATTTGCAAATATTCATTGTGGTAAATCCTTCCTCCCCAAATCACACTCCTAAACACTCAATACAGCTGAACTTTTGGATGGCTTGAAATGAGGATATACGTGGCCTGTATGAGCCTAATCTCCATGCTGGAGGTTTAGAAGGAGAGAGGTGATAGGAAAAAGGCCTAATAAGGCTTGAAGAGGTTTTTTCATAGGGTGTGCAAATTTTGTATGCAATGCCATTTGTCCACAACTGTCTTGGAATTTCTAAAACTTTTATTTCTGCTTCTTCAAGTAGGGTCCACTCAGAGTACAGATGCCTAATTGTTCTGGCACACCTGCTCAGCTCCACAATAATTTTCCTAATTAGATTGCTTTTGGGATTCATTAAGTTATCTACCTTGGATATCTGAGGGATTCAGAGCATGGAGACCAAGGTCCAATTTGGAGCCTTCACAGATGTAAGCTGCTGCTTCTTCCTTCCTGCCTGGAAGGTGAACTTGCAGTCAAACATCTGGGGATTATGCCAGAGGTAAGAGACAGAATGGCTTTTCTCTAAAATCTTTTTATTGTTTCCAGTTTGCCTGCTCAAAGAGGTGAAGAGAGGGAAGGCCCATGGTAGTGATTTTCAGGGAACTTGTAGAAGAGCCAAAAATCTGTTCCCTAATGCTACAAAGCCTAAAAATGAAATCTACAAGGAAAATGGTAATGCAGGCTTTGACTCTCTATTCCCTCTGTCTTATAGGGTGTTATTGCCCCTCACAACAGAGAAGTCAGGTTATGCTAATCAAAACCTAACCACTAGAAGGAAAATGTTTCCTTTTCCCAAAGAAGACAAAATAAAAAAGTGACATCTTTTTTTTTTAGCAACCTGGCTGTTGTATTGCCACCCTCCTGAGAGAAAACTATTCAAACTCTTGGGGCTGATTCTGTCAGAGTCACCAATTTTCTAAACAACTTCAGCCTCAGAATTTAAGTAATGCTTAGAATGATGCAACAGCAGCAGCACATTGGTCATCTCTCACTTTCTGTGAAAAAGCATCCTTGCTTTGTATGCCTCAGTGTCCAATTGAGGCTTTGCTCTAAGTACCATGGAAATGATGGATGGATGGATGGATGGATGGATGGATGGATGGATGGATGGATGGATGGATGGATGGATGGATGGATGGAAAGAAAGAAAAGAAAGAAAGAAAGAGACAGAAAAAGAAAGAAAGAAAGGTCTGTCTTTGCTCCCTACAGCTTATATAAGGATGTTCTGAATTGAATTGAATGATTTTTATTTATAGAAGGCACGAGGGAGGGAAAAAGAGCACAAAGATGGTCGAAAGAAACTTTAAATAATCTTTCTGGACAGAAAGATTATTTCATTTGCATAAATAAAAATTTTCAAATTTCTACCTTTAAAAACTTTCATGTAATTTTTAACTTGGGAAAAAACTTTCAGAGAAAGTTTTAGAGGGAAAAGTTTTAGAATGGCATTTTTGAACAGCTGGCAAAGCAAAATCATTTACATATAACTTTGTTGTTAAAGTTCTTTCATTATTGGATTTCTGTTATGATTTTATTACTGAGCAGTAGCAGATTCTTGAGATTTCTGTAAAATTGAGTCAGTCTCATCAGGCTTCAGCAAACTCTTTTGTTCTTTAAAAAGAGAAATTCAGCATTAGCTTACTTCTTCAGGGTGGTTTTTCTTCCATTAGGATGTGTATACTGATTTTAGCAGTGTATGTAGCACAAAAAATGCCTTCAATCTTTGCATGGTACCCAAACTTCTGAAATGCCAAAGTTCATACCTCTGCTGCAGGTGAATGGGTTTGGTAAAAAGAAAACAGCCTCAGGGTTTGCAACAAAGTAAAAGATCAACAACAAAATGTTAATGATTAAAAAGAAACCCCCCACTCCCCTTCGGCATTTGCACTTTAATTCTTCTCTGACACTAAGACCACTAAAAATCTCTGGAGATTCTGCTTTTGTTAAAGCTTTAGGCCCCGTAGCAGACTGGTCTTTATTCCAGATGGGGATACAGATTTCTCAAACTGACCCAACTTTTTGGGGGTTAAACAGACCTCAGATGCTTTTGACAGGCTCGAGGTTTGCCCATGAGCCAGCTGCCTCCCTTTGCCATTGGCGGGGCCAGAGAGAAAACAGGCACAAGGACATCTGTCCTACAAGGGAGAGGTCCTGGGGACAAGGATGCCCCCGCCTGCCCAAACCTGAAGGGCCAGGAGAAAGCCTGTGGGGCCTTGGCAGCCCTTCCATGCTTGACACTTAATTGCTGATCCTCACACCCACCTGTCTAAAAGAGTGCCAGAAAGTGTCACTCACACAACTTGAGCAAAAACCCTGCACTTTTAACATTGCGACTTTTATTACTGGAGTGCTTCAAATAACTAAAAACATTCATTGTCTGACTAAGGGGGAAATTTGCTCTATAGTTTCATCACAAAATATTAAATGTACTGAAGTGCAAGGTAATTTTAAACCAAAATGGTGTGTGATTTCAGCACAGAGCATAGGTGAGCATTGCCCTCCTTAATGCAAGATCAAGGAACTGCAAAATTAGTGTATACAGCTACTGTCACCTGTGTGGGGTTTGAGCTTGTAGTCACTCTGTTACAGCATACTAGCCTTTGAAAGGAATGCTGAAAACAATAGCCAAACATCATACCAAAAATTCTTTTGATAGAAAGTGATTTTTTAAAGTGTTGAGGTGACTTGAAGCTTGCAGATTGATTTTTGAAAAGACTGTTCTGCTAGAAAGAGCACTTAAAGGAAAAAATGCATTTACTAACCTACTCTCTTCTTAGAGCAGGAAGTGAGTTCAGTTCTTTTATTTAATATATTCTACTTTTAATCACACTTTTTTGGTAAACCCAATTGGAAGAGGAGGGGGAGATAAAGGGGATTATTGTTTGTTTCTGAGCCCCAGTGTCTGCTAGAAATTATTACTGTTTGTTTCACAATGGGGTGTGAATTACTTGGTTGCAGTCAACCATTGTTTAGAAATATATTTTGGAATGTTTCCTTTATGAAAGGTTTTTATTTGCTTAGGACTCATGATTCTGTATTTCTTTCAGCTGTTCACATATTCTGTTGCTACAGAATTGCTTGCTTTTAAAATAATGGGTTCAGCTAATAACCAGACATTTGTTTCAAACTACATCTTGAAGCATGGTGCAAAATGTAACTCCTGAAAGCTGCATTAAACAAGATCTCCTACATTGTGCACTCTGCTAACAGTGCACAATGGGATCTAACTTTTAATAGGAATCTTCCATTATTTCCTGCAAATAATTAAATAAAAGGTGGTCCTAAGTTTTTGCAAGTGTGGTGAACATATTTTCAAATGTGATGATTTGGATTGAGCTGTTTTGGATCCTTTTAGTATGTTGGAAGACAGCAGTTGTTTTTCCCATTTTGTCTGACCATACATGAATTAGCTACATAAAATGCATCTGATTTCACTAGTGCTGGATGATCAGGGAAGCTAAGACCTAATTTTGGCAGTGGGAGAAAACTTGGGGTTTTCCTTTAAGTGTTGATTAGAACTGGATCACTTCCAGATTAATCAGTTTAATCCAAATATTGCCATTGCCCCTCCTCTCCCTTCCATTTGTCAGAGGGAGGAATGTGCCTGTGGGAAGGACAGACATGTGGCTGTGCTGGTAAGGCAGTAGAGTTGGAGTGCCTTTCTCACACAGTGACAGTGTTTGAGGGACCAAGCTGAACACTCAAGTCCAGACTCCAGCTTCTGGCTCAAAGGTGCTGTGCTGGGTACCCAGAATGAACAGCTCATGGGGCTGTGCTTGTTGCTTGGTAGCACTTTTGAAGACAGATTTTGCCTTTGGGACTTAATGAATTTTGGCATTCTGGAATTGAGGGTCATGGATAAAAACTAAACCTTGCTAACCACATAAATATTTTTGATCTAAAATTTGAACTTTCAACTCTTTATCATTCTCTTGTTGTTTTTTAGGAGCTATCTTACTTTATTTTGGATCTACTTTACTTACCTAGATGAAGTGAGCAGGTTACCTCAGCAGAAAAAAAAATATGTGAAATGATGATGTGTGGTGTTTGTGTCACAGTTGCCATCTTTCTTTGTGTTCATTATGTGGAGACATACAGATAGGAAAGGACCTAAATCACCTTGTCCAGCCCACTGCTAACTTAGACAGCCATATAATACCAACACCTGAGAAATTCATCTTTATAGGCTTAAGTTCTAATCCCACTACTCTTTTTGAAAGACTGCTCCACAGCTTTGCTTTGTAGATGATTAGAGGCCTTTTCCCAATGACGTGTCAATGTTCTCAGTCAGAACTGTCCTTACAGCTGGTTTGCTGCCTCTGTAGGTTCTTCCCCCTGGGCAGAAGAGGCTATTTTTCTGATCTGAAAGCTCTTTATACTCTTTATGTTTAGTAGAAATGCTGGGTCCAGATGCCTGTGGCTGTAAAATGACATTTAGATTTTCTTCCTTCTTCTACCATTTTCCAGACTGCTGCTATGTTCTTCCTATAAAAAAATTAAAGGAGTTGGAGCTTAAGTTTGTCAGGATGGTATTCCTGTAGAAGGATTTGGGTTCTTTCCCCATGACATTTCTTATTTGCAAGTTATTGATCCTAAGTTTATTTTTAGTTTTTCTTTTGCTCATCTGTTGTGTTTGGTTTGAATTTTGAAAAGTAGGTGTAGACCTTTGTGTTTGCAGCCTCAGTAAAGATGATAGTACACAAGTAGAGTACTACAGCAGGAGCCCACAAGATTGTTTATATCCTGCTGTGCAAACTGGAAATCCTGTTCTCCTTCCTGTCACCTCTCTACACTCTCAGGCAGAGGAGGTAGATCAGGGAATAAGGACAGTTACTGCATTCCTCTGGGTGTCCTGATATTTTAATTACACTGAGTGGTTCTTTTAGCAAATACCATCTTGTTTTTGCAGCAAGTCATTCTGTTAAACATTTCATATGAAATTCAGTGTAGAAGAGAAACCCTGGGCAGCCCTGAAATCCTTTACAATCCCCAGGCTGATCATCTGTCAGGACTCCAGCATGCTCTGCAGTGCCATGGCTCCCTTTCCTGTTGGCTGTTTGCTCGTGTGGGTTGCCCTGAGGTGCTTCTTTCCTCTCCAAAGGAATTTGCCTTTATTTTGCATCTACTGTACATGATTATGTTTTCTCACGTTGCTTCATGCTCTGATTTCTGATGCATATGGGAATGTTCCCAGGTCAAACAGAAATGTTGTGTGTCCCTTTTCCCGCCTCCTGTGATTATCATCTCCAACAAAGACAATTTTAATTGGTGCCACTGAGACCATGCAGGGCCAATGGTTTTGTATTAGAGATGAGATTTGATTCAGAGTTTATAGTTGCACTTCCAGTTTCTGGTTTGTAGAAAAAGCCATTTTTAGTATTACTTTTCTTTCTGGTCCTGGCACATTTTGCACTGCATGCAATTTGGGTTTGTTTACATATACATAAGATTGCCAGGTCTCCATTGAAATTGGTATTTTAGAAGCATGGAGAGAACTGGCAGGCAGGAGGTGCCACAAATCTTACATGTTACAGCATTTCTCAGTTTTTTCATTGGAGACTGAGCCAAATGCTGCTTTGCTGCCTGATGATACTGCAGTTTTATACCAATAACCTCTGTGAAATAAATACAGTTAGGCTTATGCCTGTGGGTTTTAGTGAATATATATTTTATAGGTGGTTTTCTGGAGGACCTGATTCTGTTTCTTTTGAAGTCAGTTGGAATGTCACATCTTTTGTGCCCCAAACATACAGCATGCTTGCCTAGCCAGACAATGAGTTGCTCTGCTCAACTAAGATGCAGATTGGATTTAATTTTTCCCTTGGTTGGACATTACCTATTCCAGTTTTGTCTGGCTTTGGAACATAAATTGATTTTTTTCATTTGAGTTCCTCTGGGAGATCTTTAAAATGAAATCAGAAATTGACGATAAGGAAAGCAGAGCTAATAAACATTGTGCATACAGCTACTGAGCTTATATCCTTGCCACATTTGGGGAAGCCTTGGGGTGTATTGGATTGGAGCCTAACTTCTTTTTTTTTTCCCTTAGTTTATCATCATTTAGCATAGTAATTTTTATCAGCCACCTAGAGCACTGGGCAAAGGAAGCACCAGCTGATGATGGTCCCCTGATTTTCCTTTTCAGTACAGATGGCAGCATTCCTAAAGCTGAATTAATTGGGATAATTCCCTGCCACAGTCCATGGGGGCAAATGGAACTGGTGTGCTCTGAAACAATTCTCTTCCCAGACTCACTCCCTGCAGGCAATGGTAGGGAGGAAAGGAATTTGGTGGGCACTGGAGCTATTTCCCATTAGGGGACAAACTTAAACAACAAGATTTTGGAATGAAACGTGTTATTTGGACTGCTCAAGGTTATTAAACATGAGAGAGAAACAGCCAGTTGTGACTCTGCAATTTTTTATATGATGGGATGGGTTTTTAGAGAGGAGGATGATTATGGGTGCCCTATAGTGCAATTGCTATCAAGACCTCCAAAACTTCAGTCTCTCTGGATGCTCAGAGTTACGGGTGAGAAGGGAAGGCCCATCTCAAAAAGCAGGCTCACTGTGTCCTGGTTTTCATAGTCTCTCTTTCATAATGACAAAATTCAGGTATGTTCAGTTTGCAAATGAGGACACCTACATTTAGATGTCTATGTGTAGGTGTCACCATGTGGGTAAAGTGAGCTCAGCAGAAATCAGGCAGCTGCCCAGGAGATCACTTACAGCTCCATTTTCAGATGAGGCAATTTGAATGTGGTGGGACCTGAAGCCCTAAGCTGGCAAGGGGTCACATGCATTGGACAATGTCAGTGGTTTTAGCTGAATCCAACCCTTTATGTCTGTTGTCTGCTTTGCTGTTTTGGTTTTTGTTTTTCATATAGGGCAGAAATAATTACATTCTCCCATCAGAAGCTGAAGAGGACTCCAACTAAATCCTTGTACCAGCTCAGGCAAAGATGGACTTTACACACTTCTTGAAGAACCTGGCTTTGTGGTGCAAACTGGTAGGGGTGATGGTCATGGAAGAGCAAAGGCATCAGCAGCTTTCAATACTAAAGCCCAGCACAAGGAAAGCAGCAGGGTATCGAGGCCATGTCTCCAAATATCTTGGGATCCACCCACCTTTATGAAGGTAAGCTGCTTCCTGTGTTTCTAATTATTCAGAAGTAATTACTTTCAGTAGTATTATTTCTCCAGCAAGATTTTACTTTGAAAAATGTCCTGTTGCTTGTGCATCTGATATTAAATGAACATGCAAGTTTTGGCTCAGGGCTGGTGTTAACCAAATGAAATGAACAGAGTTAAGATCTGTACCAGTGAAATGAATCCAGTAACATTTAGATCAGATGTTTTCCCCCTCACTCCCCTTTGCATTCAATCCGTGTTTCACCAGTGTACTGTAGTGGCACCTGAATAAACACTTGCAAATATTTATAATTCCCCACCTTCTCATAGGGAGCTTTCTGAGATCTTTCCCACAACTCTCCCATATAAAACAGTTGAATCCCTCTTCTTTCTTAATATAAACATGAAGGTAACGTGCCCCTTGTCACAGCGGACATCTGTTATATGTATAGTAGTTACTCTGTAGCTCACAAGGTTAATCATTGTGCTCCATCTCATTTTGCACTGCAATCTGCAAAGTACAATGATTCCTTGAAGAGACAGAAATCAGGTTTGTTTGTGGTATTATTAATAAACTTTAAATCACTCCCATATTCATAACTGGATTTTTGAGATTTGTTCCAGTCTCCAGATGACAAATATTGGCTGCTAAAGACACTTTGCTATGATCGCCTTTGCTAATTGCCATGAATGAATTGAATTGAACAATAAATATTTCTGTAAAGGGCTCATCACAGGAAAGCCTTCTGGACTTGTGTAAATTTATATTTAACATCCCATGATAAATGCACGCCTTTCAGCAATTGGTTTGCAACTCCTGACAAATGTTTTTGTTTAATTTTATAAGTTATGAGTTCAGCCACTGCATCAAAAATAGCCATGGCTTAGATTTGCATTAAGACAAATAACTCTTGAAAGGCATTTCCAGTCTTTAGGGAATCAGCAGGCTTTCTATAAAATGAGGATCTTCCTTCCATTTTTTCTGAATGTTTATGTTTTATATAACAAGACAATTAAAAATATCCATGAAGGCACTGCAGTAATTCATATGTTGGGCATGATGCAGTAAAGGAATTTGTTCCAAACCAGATTTTTTGCTTTTTTTGGATTAGGCTTAACATTTCCATTGCTGGAAAATAATTATATATTAATAGAAATACTAGTTATACTTGGGATCCATTCTCATATTGCCACCCTCCAAAGAAGGATTTGAAGGAATGTTGGGTCAGCCTTTTTGTGACCATCTTCATCAGCAGTTTTATTCTTTAGGACAGAAATTTGGTGTTCCAAATATAATCCTGAATGGTTTATTTTGCCATTAGAGCAGCAATGGCAAAACTTTAATTTGCTATGGCTGAGCAGCTGAGCATATTGTACAGTCTCCTGCTATATGTCAGGATTTTATTTTCTGTACAACCAAGTGGTTCCTGCTGCAAGCATTGGAAATCTAAGCAGAAAAATGTGGTGAATACTCAACCCAATTACTGATATGCAGCTAAAGGATACTTTAAGGTATGTTGATGCTGAGAAAATGCGAGGATGAGAATACACCCAGCTAGCAGGAGTGTCAAAGGACTGAAAATAAAATTACAAATACCCATAATGTCAAATATTATGGGTGAGTTCTTTGGGTTTTTTTCACAGCACAGTTTTTGAGAAGTCTTAAGTTAAAACACTTATCCTGGAAAGGAGAGTTCAAGAATGATTTCCATGAGATACCTCTAGAGTATTCATTTAATTTATATAATTCATATAATACCATATATACATATGTGTGTGTGTGTATGTGTAAATGTGTGTATGTTTATTTATTGTTTTCAATAAGCCTTTGTCATACAATTTTCTTTTGCATTTGGTTTGCATTACAGCAAGGGCTAATGCAATTGCTCTTGGAGAAGACTTGTACAAATAAACATCAATTTCATCTATTTGTGCTAATAGAAAGGATTCTCTGTGATTTTCTTGGCTCTGTTGAGTTTATACCACATACATCCACTTTACGGTATTGTCCGTGGTTTATCTTCGTTAGCCTCAGGTTTTGTAATTCTTTGTCCTTCATATGGCTTGAATTTTGTGCAGAGCATGGGACTGCATACACTGGGAACTAGCCTGGAATTCAGGGGAAGCAGGGTTTTTTTCTTTCTTCTCTATGATATTGGGCCTTTTTGACTCCTTTGTGCCTCTGGCTCTTCCTGCGTTTCTGTCTAGTAAAAATCTGAGACCAAGCTCTTCAGGGACTCTGACTTTGTACCCACATGGTGACTTGAGAAATCTGTGGATGTCTAGATGTCACCATGGCTCCCAAAAAGTGTTTGCTTTAGGAAAAAAAATTAATCAGAAATAAAGTATATTTTCAGTACTTTTTCATGACCTGCTAAGTCTACCTACAGACTTGTTGTATGGCCATAAATGTTTTTGCAGTTACACAGAGGGACATGTGGATCCTTTTTCTTGGAATGGAGCCTCACACAGACTTTACTTCTTTGGAGGCATTTGTATGCTCTCTTTCCTTCAGGGCTGTCTCACATATTGTCAGTGCTGTGTGTTTGCTTGCAAACCTGAATCTTGCTGTGTAGATGTGAGGACTCCTTGTTATGGGTGGAGGAAAACCACTGCCATTGTGTTCTGCCTTGGGCTCTGCAGGGTGCCAGGTTTGGGACAGTCAGCACTGTCTCCACTAGCTGGATCAGCTGGATCTTGAGCCATAGGCTCCTGCTGCCCACTGCTTGAAACACCTCTGGTAGTTAATCCTGTACATTATGCCACCTTTAAACTGTTTAGCCCAACACCCTTGACCTTACAGCTGAAAGTGACTGGGTCCCTCTGCTGAGCTCTGCTCTTGTGTGATGAGAGCCTGGGTGAGGCTGGCTACTACTATTCATGCTCTGAAATGATGCCTCTGCTTGTTATGTAGATTTTTGGGGTGCTGTTGCTTGGGCATCTGGCAGCTGAGAAAGCTGCCTCAAATGTGCAGTGGTTTGTAATCAGAGCCTGGCAGATATATTCAGTTAAAATTTAATTCCAGGCTTGTGGTTTACCCTTGAGAGGCTTCCTTCCATCTAACAGCAGCACCAAGCCCTCATCCAGACCAAAGCTGAGTCAGCAGTCTGTTTTCCAGGTACTTATCTTCTGAAGTGCTGAAACATCTTGTGCATTTCACTGCCTCCTGTGTCATGGGAACCCCAGTAAAAGCAAATGACTGGAGAAGAGCTTGCCTTTCTAGCATTCCCAGGCACAGCAATAAGACAAGTTCATGGAAGAACTCTCCACATAGACCTATTAAACATTAAGATTGGCTCAGAAAGTTTTAGATTGTGCAGGGCCAGGAACTAGTAGAATATTCAAGGGAAAGATCTCTGTCTGCTTTCCCTTGTCTCTTACTCAGTTCCAAAATATTCACTACTCTCACATCATCTTCTGAATTAAAAGGATCTTCAGTGTGGTCCTGCAGAGATGGATTTCTCTTCCTAACTTAGAGTGTTTCTCAGCTATTTGAAGCACTGTGTGGTCTCCACAGAAAGCTGTCAAGGGACCCAGATCATGAGCTGGACAAAACGTATGCATTGTATGACATTTAATATGAATGTTTTAGTAATCTCTCGTGGACCAAAGGAGTGATCTGCACGGAGTGGGGGGCAGACATCAGGGCTGACTAAGGACAGTAGTCTTAAAGATGCAAGTTTAGCAGTCCCATCAGTGTTCATTTTTGGATCATGTGTTCCTGGATGGCTACAAGCAAAGTGCAGCTGAAGAAATCCTGCTGAATAGTCTGAAAACCTGAGCTATGTAGAGTGTCAAGGGGCACTTGAATTAGCAGGAAACCTTGAGTCCAGAAGAAAGGGATCAGCTGGGGAGGTAGGAAAGTATCTGAGTTCAGGGTCCCAGGACCTGCAACAAGGAGAGGCAAGATAGAGGTTCTGGCAGAGTGGAGCTGAAACAGCTATGCAGGAGCATGAGTATGGCTGAGGATTGTATATGAGTTACGATTTAGTAATTTATCTTTTCTTTCTGTGCTTGTGTCTAAAACCCCTTCTTTAAATCTTGTTAAGTAGAGAATCCTGCTAAAAATGTCTATGCATTTGTCATTAAACTAAGTTGAAGCAATGATGGTGATGCTGGTACACCTAGGGTTTGTTGCTCCCATGGTGCTGGTAGATGGATACAGGTAATGTAGAGGGTTTGCTCAAAGAAATTTAAGAATCATATTCTGCTTGCACTAATCACAAAAATATGGGCTTAGTTCTGACAGAGGCTCCTCCTTCCTTCAGGAAGGGAAGTAGTAGGGGGATACCAAGACTCTTCCAAAGTACTGAGAAGAGTTGCCATTAGCATGTGGCATCTGACAGGGCTTTTTATATATTGTGGATTATGCTGTGGTTGGAGATACATCACAAAGAACATGTGGGACAAATAATTATTTTTTCTTGGCCCATCCCTTTGTGTAATATTGGCAGAATGATATCCCTGTGCACAGGCAAGCTAGAAAGACAAATACACTGCAATAAGGTGAGCTGGTCATAGAAGAATGGCAACAGCAATAGAGTTATTTTAGCTAATCATAGAAGAGAAAGAAAAACTTACACAAGGTTTTACCCTGCAATTTGGCTTTGTGACAGAATTCAGTCCTGCCTTGCTTTTGTCATCTGAGGAGCTGTAGAACTCACTGTTCAAACAGCAGCAATTCATGGGTGTCAGAATGGGTAAAATTGATAGTTTATTAATAAAAACAACTAATTGGTGTTGTAGTCCATTCATTATTGCCTGTTTGTGGTTCTTTCATAAATTAAAAACCCCTCACAGATATTAAGCTTGGCAAGAGTTTTTCTTTAGAGTGTGTAGTCTACACTCCATTCTAGAGTGTGTGCTTAAGATTCTAGAATGTGTGCTTACCAATATGTTGTGATCATAGAGGGAACACTTTCAATAATAGCAGCTCACGTACTGGGTAGTCCTGTTGTGTTCATGGACATGAATTGTTGAATAAGTTACCATTAGATATGTGTAGCAATCAGTGACAGATTCTGCCTCTGAGATACTGAGCCCTTTCCCTAAGTAACTGATATCACTGAAAGCTTGGCAATTCCACTGCATGATCATTTTCATGAATTTCCTGCCTTTGAAATTCCAAATGGACCACTTCAATCTCTATAGAGACATTAATTTTACATCTGCTTTTTTCCCCCCCTTCGAGCTGAATTTTTTAATTAACACTAAATAAATATTCTTTACAAAGTGTTATTAACAATAGCCATGAAATCCAGCGGGTAGCTGGTTTGAAGCACAGCTGTCTTGTTCTTTTCTTACATCACTGGGGGCAGCTTTGTCTGTGCTTTGTCCATATGAACTCTTCTGCCCACACACCTCTCTCCTCACATTCAGGCATTGTGGTTCCAGTGGAATGGCAGCCTATTAGGTCCCAAAGTTTCAAAGCATACAGTGATTTCCCATCAACATCAAAGCAAATTCTGATTTAGTTTCTCTTTAGAAAAGGAAGAGATTGTTTATTTTCCCACTGCAATTTGTTCATCCTTGCTAAATGTTGCTGCAGATATCATTCCCTCCTTACAACTTCCTTTTTCTTGTTTTCCCCTTCAGTCTGCAAATTTCAGTCAGGCACTTTTATTTGCCATTTTATAGGAATGTATTTTGCAAGCCCAGGCCTAACAGTTGTGCTCTTCTGATGTAATGGAATAAGATGATTTGGCCACAGAGCTTTGAAAAATTTGAAAGGTATATTACAGAGCAAACAAATAAATTTATCATATTTTCTGTCATTTAAATCTCATTTTCATATCAAACCACATAGTTTCTGAAATACTCATTTCAGAGGTTTAAATTGGTTTTTGCACACTTCAGTTGTACTTCTTCAGGGCATATTTCCTCCTTCATGCATTACTGGACACCAATTCACAGATGAACTTTAAATGCAAGTAACTTTTGATAGAAAGAAAGAAATCATAACGATACTGAATGAAAACCCATCTCCCTCAAGAATCAAGTTGAGAAGTGAGATTTCTACAAATTTCTAAAAGTTCTCTCTGAGATTTCTAGATTAGAAGAGGAAGAGGGTGATAAAAAGAGGAATTGGCAAAGTCCTTGGAAATAACTAACAATGTTGAAATATTTTCTTTTATATAATTATGCACTTTTATCTGATTTTTCCCTCTTACTCAAAATTAGCTTTCATTTATGCTTTTGAGACCTCCTTAACTTCTGTAGGAAGGGGTTTAACGAGGCTGATGATTTGATGCCAGCCATCAATGTCAACATGTGTTAATGTCATTTTCATAGGCAGTAATGTCCAGTTGTGAAAGATACCCAGCTTGACTGAAAAACTCAAACTACCATCCTGCATGGTCTGATGCTAATCTTGTAGGTTACTGATGCAAAATATAAGTTCAAGTACACTTTTAGATGAAAACTGATAGTTTCCAAAGGTTAGGCCACTGGGGTTTTCTAAGGAGCTGAGAGCAAAGCCCAGTGTGGAAATTTGGACTTCTCGCTACAAGTGAGGACTGACTTTGGTTCATCTCCAGCAAAGATGGGAATGAGAGACCATGAAATACAATTTTAATCTGATTGTCCAAAATTAATGAAAAAATTAATTCATGCCGGTTTCTGTGTAGATTTATCTTGAGTGTTTTGAATCAATTTTGTCTTCCAAAATCTTTCAATAAAATCTAAGTGCAAGAACATTCATTGTGGTTTTGCTTATTCTCTGTTTTAATAAATAGCAATGAAAGCTGGGAGGGGGCAAAGTGCAGGGGGGTTGGTTTGTTTTTCTCTATCTACCTGATATTGCAGACTTAAGATACAAGCTATGAGGAAATAATTAAAGCTCTCAGCATTTTTTTAATATGTATGACTAAGTAATTACTTTTAAAGGTAAATACAATTTTGGCAGCCTTTTCTAATTAATTTATTGGTCAGGTTTTTTAATATAAGCAGGATTGTTCCCAAAAATAATTATTTAGAAAATTAATGGCAAAATGTTTCTCAAATTCCTTAGTTTGGAATAAAATCTCAAAGTAATAATTTTTGGACTAATTACTCTGCAAAAAAGGATTTTAGGCAGGAACAATATAGTGCATGTCAAACCCCAAAATCCCAGTTTGCCTAGGGTTTTTTTAGCTACCTCATCAGAAGGTACAGAGTTCTGCTTTCCCATGCCTGTGGAGCAGCCTGCCATGGGGATTTTGCTGTCTGTCCCCAGGCTCACAGAGACAGGCAAACAGCAGCTCAATCTGTGTGTGAGAAAGGACACATAAGTTGTTACAAAGCCCTTTGCAGATAATGACCCTTTTTTCTAATTTATAGCTTAATAGTCTTGACAATTAATAATTCTCTTGACAATGAATAATTCTCTTGAAAATAAATTATCTTTACTGAAGTGCAGTGTGAAAAGCAAACAACAATCTATGATTCTTTAGTTTGTTTTCTATTTTACTATTACTGCTAGAACAGTTAAAGTACTTCCAGAGGGCACCAGGAACAGCTGGAATTTCTTCATATACCTATGATGTGATTTGGCATACATCTTTTAATCTGCTTTGCTAGAAAAGCCTAGAAAAAGAAGTCTAGTGGGAACTGTAAAAGTGTAGAGCAAACCTTCCCTGTCACTATGCTTCCTTTTGCCACTATGGCTCCCCCTCAGCTGGATGAGATCATGGCTTAAGTACCAGTTGCAGTCCAAGCTCAAAAAAGATGCTTGGGCTCAGATCATCGTGATCATGCCCTTTCTCCCATCACTTAGAGGCAGTCTTCCTGACTGAGCAGAGAAGTAGTATTGCTCCTGCTGGTACAGAACACCCACCCTTGATTTTTTGCTGGCTTTATAACTACTGTGCATCCATACTTACCTTCTGTAATATTGTAAAAGGAGAATAATTACAATTAAAAAAGCTGTTTTCTCAAAGAGACTCACAATTCTTAGGTATGCACTGAAAAGGACTTGAAGAGCTGTAAGTCCCATGTGGCTCTGCTTGTGTTTTGCAAAGCTGGGCAGGGTTTGACAGCTCACCCTGGCACCCAGTGCCAGATGCCAGGGAGTTGGTACTATGGGTGTTTATTGGGGTACACTGATGGTGGATACCATTCCATCAGGTGCCATATCACTGCTGTGTGAGGTGGGCTGCCACTCTTCTCACAGCAGGAACAGATGACTTTTCCAGAGGGCAAGAACTTGGAGAGAGTGGTTTATATGACCAGATGGAGCCACTGTGATAATCTGGTGTGAGCTTCCAGATAATTTAATAAGAATTGGCAAGAGCAGGCTATTAGCTCCTTGATGGATTTTTTTATGAGGGGAGAGAGTGGTGAGGTGTTAATTGAGAAGGAATGAACTCTGGTTCACTCTGGATACACATGCTCAGTTATGTGCTTTCCTCTCTTTTTCCTAGGCAGAGAACACCATGCTAGAATCCTACTGACCTTTATTCATAAAGATTCCAGAGCCTGAGGAGGTCAGGGGAGGGAAGCAGGGTAGGGAAGCAGGCAGTCCATCTAGATTTGATCCCTGGAAAACTCGCTGTGGTGTCCTGACCCCGGGCAGCGATGGAATAACAGCTCAACACCACTGAGTGCCAAGGTCCCCGTGCTGCTGAGGTGCTGTCTGCTATTTTGGACCATGGTGAAGCTGATAAGGTTAAAATAGGAAGTCACATTACAACTGTCTGGGGCATGCTGGTGTTGGCTTTTTAAAATAGATGTCCACAGCTGAAGCACAGTGCCAATCTCTCTGAAATCCATCTTTGGGGTGCAGTCATACCCCTGACAGGAATTCTACTGAATATATAGTGGGGGTGACAGAGTGATGAGGGCTTGAGCTGCAGAAAGTGAGAGTGGGTGAAGGCCATTGAAGGTTTGATGGATCAAAGCAGATTCCTGAGCTCCTCATTCAGGGGCTTCCTGCTGGAGCAGGGCTGTGCCACTCAGCGGCTGCCAGTAGGGGATGCTTGAAGAAGCTGCTTTTCTTTGGGCATTAAAAAAATAATGAGAAAAAAAATAACAAATTTCTGGAAGAAGAACAGACTGAGAATTCATTTCCTTATAATAAAATTGTCTCTTCATCTGTGTAGGCATTTCTGCTAGACTGCCATTCTTTACAGCTAAATGAACAGTTGAGTATCCACTTGTTCCCTCAGTACTCACATATTGAAAACCATGGTGGAAGTGCTAAATGCTTTCTTTTTACCTCCTGAGACAGTTTAAACTATTAAAACTCTTCAATATATTGTTTGTTTGGTAAAGAGGTGGTCATGGAAAATTATCAAAATTACAATAATTAGCAAATTGCAGAGAAATGTCTTCAGGACTTAAAGCTCCAATGTGTAGGCAATGGAACTGTAATTTGTAAGCTGACATACCAATTCAGCTATAGGCAACTCCAGCAGCTGCTTTGCTACTCATTAAAATAAGTGCACAGCTATCAGACTAATTATAGCATGGAGCTATGTAGAAAACTGAACCCAGACAGTGAGACAGGAGATCTTCTGACAGAAGTACTCCACAGCCCCACTGCAGCCTGGAAATCCTGGTGCATTTTAAACTGCTCTCTCCCTGGACATGTTTGAAATGCTGCTTACTTTGTACATGGTCCTTTGTGCCTCTGGTTCCTCAAAGATACCTCAAAGATGTGGGATGCAGCAGGTGCTGCTTTTGTTTTTTGCTCTTTGAGAATGTAAACCCATCCTGGTAACTCCTGCTTTTTATCATTAAAACAGACTTCAGCATCTGCCTCACCATGAGGGCAAAAAAATAATTGTAATTTCCTCTCATAAAAGGAAAGATTGGATCCAATTCCACATATCTCCTTCTGTGTTAAGTTTGTGATTACGGCCAGGGTAGTGTGCCAAATTGGTTTAGGTGAATAGATAACTCAGATGGCTCCTAATGCCTTGTGGAAATGTCAGGTTTTGTAGAAGATGACCAATTTCTGACTTTTCTTGCACGTCAGTGGGTTAGTTTCTCTGGCTACCTATGTTCATGTTTGTGTTCTTGTAAAGAGAAGTCAGGTATACTGCTCACTTTAACTAGGCACGTGTACAAAATAGCCAACAGTTTTGTCTCAGAACCCTTTTTGGTTAACGAGGCTTAGCTAAGCTTTTGGGAAAAGTGCTGTATTTTATTGTCCTGGGGCAGCCAGTGAGTAGCAGGCAGGCTTGGTGGCCCCAGCTCTGCAGAAGAGGGTCCTTAGCTGCTGCCCTGCCATCAGAAAGTGACTCCAGTCTTCTTCAGAGCTTATGAGCTTCTTCAGAGCTTATGAGCTTGGACATGCTCAGCATTCCGAGGGATTTCTTCTGAGAGAAGAAGCCAGCTGGCCTTCAGCTCCCTCTGTAATGCTGGGCTCATCTTTGTGTCACACAAGCATCCTCACTTCAAGATGCAAACTAGGCTTGCTAAATTTTGGAATCTTAAGCTGAACTTCACAGACTTCATTTACATGTTTACCATATCTTGATTTGTACATTTTCTTAGAGAAGACATCTCAAAAGATAAAAGAGATTTGGCAGCTAAAGAAAAAAAAATTTTAAAAAACCCTAAAATCATATGTATCTGCAAAAACTTTCTGATCTGTCTTGACACATCTGTTTCTTTAGAAGAAAAAAATTCCCTGGCTGCACTGGGGCCCTGCAGCTACATGTGTTGGGGGCCTGGGTGTATAATTTGTGGAGCATAATAATTCTATAATTATATTGCTAATTGTCTGCTACCCCGTTTTTATAATAACAGAGTGAAGTGATTTATAACGTAGCAGTTTTACAGGAGCTTAGACAGACTGTTAACTGAAAATGAGCTCCTGCAATGCAGCTCCTAATAACTGTTATTGTTAAGGGCACACTATCAAGCTGCCCAAATGCCTCTCTGGAAGATGTAGCTCTGCAGAAGTGTTTCAGATTTAAAATCTCAGCCTTTGTGCCTTTGTGGTCTTGCCTTTGTGAAAAATAATAGGAGAGAGGATGGAAGAAAGGTTAAGAATAAGAGCAAAGGAAGTCTGAGCAGTATCCACAATGAAGTTCAAAAGGCTGCAAATGGTAGGAAGAATTCAAATTGCAAAATGGAAGAGGTATTTGAAGTGAAAAATATAGGAACTGGCTTTTGCAAAGGCTAAAATACTTTTCAGTTCAGTAGTAAGGAAGAATTGATAGTTTGAGGATTAGGCAGGATCTCCTCTCTCAATACTTAGATGATCTAGAATTTCCAAACTTGATTGCAGAGACAAGATACTTACCTTCTTTTCAATGATGCTTTGGATTTTTGCTTTTTCTGAGCAAAATCTGGCTTTGGGAGGGGCAAAGATGCTTTCTCTGTGGATATATTTTTTTTCTGTATGGTACCAAAGCTGCTGTTGCTTCCCAAGGCAACTTTACCTTGGCTGGAACAGAAAGGAATAGCTGTTTGGAATCATTCAGGCAACTCTTTGTATTGGTGGATTTGTGCTTTCACATTATATAAGATGGAAATGTGCAGCATTTTACAGAAATAAAGGGATAAAAAAAATCTTTAATGCTTAGTTACATGGAAATTCTTCATGTAAAAAGCTGCAGTTATTTTTCTTCCCTTAAAAGCAGAATATTCAAGTATCTGAGCTCATATGTAAGTGCATAGCAATAAATACCTGTTGGGACTCTTGACTGCATACTGTTTGTTCTGGAACTGTTTTAAATTGTGCAATTGAAGTTGCATTATGAAAAGAACAATTTTTCTTTCATACATAGAATATTGGAAGATGAAACAAATCTGATATTCTTCCCTCATTCCAGCAAGTTTCCTTTCATGGCAATGGTTTCTTAAGTATTTAATCTTTTGGAACTGATGAATTACTACGCTTGGCTTTGATTTTTACTGCTTTCCCCATATCTTTTCAAATATAATATGGCTTATCATTTCAGATATAATATGACCTAGGTTGTGAAATCATTATGAAAGATTTTCATTAAGAGTCATACTGGATTCTTAGAATTGTTTTATTTCAAAGGATTTTTTTCCCTCATTCATCCCTAGAGAAATTTTCAAGCCAACTGGTTCTGATACGACACAGACTATATACAATACTCATTTTGTACTCATGGTTGCTTGATCAGTAGATTAAAGGACACATGATTTTTTTGGAAATACTTGAATTTGGAAACAAAATTAAAATGAACATATCTCAAAAAATTAGCTCACAGCATGTATGTGTGTTTACATGTGTAACTTAAGTATTCTGCAAAATATGATACCAGACACATTGTCTGACTCAATCTCTCTGAGTCGTTTTGGCATGTTCAGAATTTGCCTCACAGACTGAAGTCAATAAATAGGAATAACTTGTTCAGCATGTCCAGACAAAGTAGCTATAAAAGAAAGAAAGATTAGAAAAATTTGAGCAGTGGAAATATTTTAAATAAAGGGACAGGAATTTGGAATACAAGAAGTAAAACAGAATATATGAGTATAAGGGATAGTTTGGTATTCATTCTTTTTAGCTAAAACAGTTCTGGTCTGCTCCTGCCTCTCTCAAAATCTGTGGCAATTTGTCAATAGGCTGTAACTGTACAACCCCTAGTATTCATGTCCAGCCTAGGAACAGTTGTGTTTTTTCTTTTTCAGTGTGACAAAGCTATTGGCTTTGGGCTTTTACCTGTGAGAATTGCACAGTCTCTGATGAACACGTGCTATTGCTCTTCCTAGAGAATCATGTAAAGTTCTGTTGTTGGGAGTTTATTTTCTGCTAAGTAGGATTTTGATTTTTTTTCATTTCACATACTGATAAAAATATTAAAGTAGTTAATTGCACTTCATGAAACTGCAGCATTTGCCTTAGATTCTCTTAATATTACCCTGCTAATAATAATTTCCTTTAAAGCTTGCCACCCAGTGTTCCCTTGCACACTTCAATGTACAGTTTCCATTCATAATCTTCACCATTTCACTGTATTTAATCTGCTTTAGTACTTGACTTTACTGTTTTACTTGTGGTCCTTACAGCGACTGGAGTACACATCCAAGTGGAAATCCAGCAGAAAGGAATTGAAAAACCTAAGCAAATGCTCCTTTTTACTTGCTTATGCATTTTTCCATCTTTTAAATGTATATATTAGTACTTGCTTTGGATCTATGGGTGAAATTTTTGTGTGAAAATTTACCAGTATTGCCTTTTGCTCCATATCTTTTATTGCAGCTCTGCTTTCTATTTCAAAGTAAAATGAGATGCCTCTGGATGTAATTTTTGATAGACATCTTTTCAAGCAACTTAAGAAACTATTAGGAAATTTGTCTGTACTGAATATGTACAGAAAATCAATCAACTTTTTTTTCTTGTTGACATATATTATATGTTATAGGGTATATTTCTGTAAAATCTATGTCTCACACTATTGGAACATTTGTTTTTGTTGTCTGTTTTTGTTCTGTAGATGAATGTAGACTTCTTCTTGACGGTGTTTGGTAAAGACAGGCACATAAAATTTAAAATATTTTCAGTCTGTTAATGTATTCCAATCTTAGAGTGAATTAATTTGAGTGAACATTCAAAGGGATTTGGTGGAGAAAAATAATTCTGAGATATTCTAAAAGCTTTAATGGAATAAAATTCCATTTCTTTCTTCAGGTGAATTCCATAAAAAGACAATAATACATTTATCAATATTGAATAGCCACAAGAAAACCCCCTGCAACACTACTTTTAATTTACCTTTCTCAGAGATTCAAACACAAACTGGGCTTGTATGGTCCTGCAGAAACACCATCGCAAATTCAGCAAGACAAGGATCATTTGCAAAGACTTGAGCCTTTCTCAGTCTAACCCAGCTGAGCCTTCCTCAGTCTAACCTAGCTGAGCCTTCCTCAGTCTAACCTAGCTGAGCCAGGCTCAGCTTCTGTGCCTAGGAAGGCTCGTGGCAGCAAGCAGAGTTTGTTTCAGGGCTGTGAAGTTAAAACTCTGTTGGGAACAAACACCACTCTTCTGTATCTGCACAGTCAGCAAAGGGATGCAGGGCACGAATTTAGCTTAGAAGAATTCCTGTAATTTGGGCAGGGTGACCTTTCATCCCAATGTCCATCTTCAGCTCAGGCAGTGTGTGTGAGGGCCAGCCCATTTCCCATCAGTCACTAACCTTTCCCAGTCACAGAGACTTTACCTGTATGTAAGGCATCTTCGAGATCTGAGCTCAGTTGGGCAGCACTGTGCAGAGGTGTGGTGTGTGGGCTTGGCTTTTCATGTGCATTACTTAGAATTTGCTGAATCCACACTTTTCTGACAACTCAAACATCCTTCAGGAAGAAAAAACAATATGAAAAATTCTTTTGCATCAGTATGCTGAATATAAAATATCTGCAGCCTTTAAATACACTTTATGCAGGTATCAACCTAGATAATGTGTCAGAGCAGAGACCTGGAATTTCTAGAAATATTTTTAGAGCTGCTTTCAAAGTGGGACTTTTCTGCAGTGAAAAGACCCTTTAAAATCCTATTTAAATCCTTTTTAAAGGCTGAGTAGTTGTTGTCTGTCAGATGTAGGGGATATAGGACATTACAAGCAACTAGGATTATTTCCCGTCTTTCCCATTAGTGGAACTTCCAATGCTGATTTTAAAGTACATTTTTACAACATAATAATTTTTAACCAGAAGACATGGCCACAAAACTGGGCACTGAATATATTTATTCCTTTGTATACACTCTCTGCACCTTAAGAAAATACATCACAGTGAGTTACTAATTACTATTTTTATACTGTGTTATTTTATGGAAAGTATCTCTCACCAGCAGGAAAGTACAAGGACTTCTAGGAGTCACTAGGGTATTGTGAAAGTTGCCAAAAATGTAAACCAATACAGATTTTCTTATGAACCATGAAAATATTATGTTTAAACTAAAACCCTAACCTTTAGCCTTTGTATGAGAACAGCAAAAAAAAAAAAAAAAAAAATGGACAGGAATTTAAAAAAAATGTGGGTATATAGACATCTGAGGTCTTAGGTCCTATTTATTTAATAGGAAAAAAATGGCCTGAGACCTTAGAAAATACCAGCCAACTAAACTAACATCAGAAGATCAATGGATGATCTGAGTAAGTGGAAAATTTCTAGTCTGATTAAATTTGTAAAATTTCTAGTCTGATTAAATCTGCAAAATGAATCTGAACAGTGGGTTCCCCCCTTTTTGCTTCTCAAGTGCTTTTGTGTGCTTTTAATTACAGCAAGATACCTTTCCACCTCCATAAGAGCATTTTTTCCCTGAGGTTTTTCCATTCTGCTCATACTTCCATCACTTACTAAGTCTGCAGACTCCAGCCAGCATGCCAGCAATACTCCAATAAAAGAAATGACCTACCCAGCAAGCAGCACCCAGGAACACAATATCAAGACAAAAGAATTATTCCTCCTGAAGAGAAAAAAATAGTAAGTTTCCAGGATGCTGCTTGCTAAGGTGTCAGTGTTGAAGAGTACCATGAGAAGATTTCAGCTTCATGGCTTGAAGACCAGCTATGGGCACACAACCAAAGGAGGAAGCCAAGGAAGGTATTTTAAAAAATGAGATAGATTTTTTTTCAGTGATTTATTGTCATGATGAATTCAGTTGTGGATCAACTGAAGTAACTTGTTGAGTCTGTATTAATAATTACTCTGGGCAAGAACATGTGAAACAAAATTAGTTTTTTCATTTTGAAGTTTGTCCATAAAAAGAACCATATATGAGGATCAGATATAAAATCCAGAAGACTCTTGAATATCTTCAAACTGAATGGTTGCAAAATTTGTTTCCTTTTCAGAACAGAACAAGATTTTTTTCTCTGTCTTTTTTGTTTGTTTGGTGTTTGGGTTTTTTTTTTTCATTTGTTAAAGGGAATACAAGGGTTAAATAACCTCAAAGGAAACAAAAATCAAATGAAAGTTCTGCCTGACCCCAAGCATTTTTTTACAGTTTGGGTTCAATAACCCAAATGAAATATCCCTTGTTAACACGGTTCTAAGTACAAAATACCTTAACAACAATTCCCAGGAGGTGTTGTAACACCTTTGTCAAATTCATTTTAATGTTAAAGTAGCTGAGAACATGTTCATTCTCTGAAATAAGAGGTATTTCAACATTTCCATTCTAATTTTGGATGAAAACAAATGTTGAAATGTTAGAATTTCCCCCAGGATGAAAATTCTAATATTTTGTTCGGCTCTAGTTTCCAATAACTCTTACACTTTAATTTTGTAATATTTAACTTAATGTTTCCCATGTGAGTATTATAGCACTAGTGGGTGAAACTTTAGTCACCTCACAGATTAGGCATGCAAAGGAAAACAGTTCTTGTATGTAGAGGGACAGATTTCTCCCTTTACAAGTACCTTCCTCTTGTTTCCCCTGCTGATGAGATGTCAGTTCATTACAGACTTGATGAATGGTGTTTCCTTTCCCAGGAAACAGTAGTCAGGCCTATGGAAGCATTTATGTAACAGCATCCATTCCCTCCCCTCCTTATTCTCCCCTCCCTCAGCAGCATTGGGCCGCAGTCAGACTGCCTGAAGGGGAAGAGTGAAATGCTGCTGCTGGGATATTTGTGGGAAACAAAACTTAGCAGTCCTGGTCTCAGGAGTAGTGAAGCCACAATTGACCCCTGCTTGCACCTCTGTGGTGCTGAGTGAGACCTTCTGCACCTCTCATCCCTCCAGATCCGGGAGGCTGATGCTTTCCGTGGGAGGGCAACTTCACACGCACGTGCACCATGCTGGATCTCATCACCCAAAATCTCTCTTAAGCAGACAAGGCTGCTCCTACCAGGTTGGTTCCCAAACAGCCCAGGCCTGCCATGACTTTTAGTGCTGGGCACCTCCAAAACAGCCAACCCAAATGAATTGCAACATGAGCTAGATCCAGTTCCCATTCAAAGCAAGTGCAAGATAATGTGAGCTCCTCCATAGCATGCACTTCCCTAGATATCAAAATACTTTACAGATTAGCTTGATTGAACTATCTCAGTTTTACAGCTTGAAAAAGTTACATGTTGACACAGAGCTACAAAATTGTTCACTGTGTTCTGTGGCATAATTAGTCTTGGAGCCTGTGACACCAGACTCCTGGTCATACACACCTGTCCTCAGCAGGTTCTTGACAGAATGTGTGTTAGCAGGTCTTGGTCTTACTTCTGTTTTCCTTCCTTAAATGCAGCACATTGTGCTGTCCCACATGTGCCTGTCCCAATGCATGCCTTTTATTCTGATCCATGTGAAGAATGGAGAGTGGTCAGTCTGTCTGTCTCTTTCCCCAGCCAGGAATGCCTGGTTATGGCAGCCTCTGACAAAATTTGAGTTGTGGCTTAAAAAAGCTCAAATGGAGAAATGCTCTAATCATGTCTTCAATGACACAACTACTGCTGACTTTATTGCAATAATGGGAGTACTGTTAAGGGGTAAGTCAGTGCTCCCTAGCATTGACACATGAGCTCAGTTCATGCTGGGATTTCAGGCTGTGGTCTTAGGAGTGCATGGGTAAAGGAAATCTCAACCTCCACAATGTGTTGGTTTGTAAGTATTGCTCCTAAGAATCCATTTCTTCCTCCTTCCTTTGAGCCCTAAGTACCTAAATCAGCTTTTTCAGGTGTAGCCCAGGAACCAAAACTACTGATATGGTATGGCCTGAGGTGTCCTTGCACCAATGTGAACCTCAGCTTCCACACACTCTGTACTCCTGGGAACATTCTTCACTGGCACTCTCAATGAGGATTGTCTTATGGAGGAGTTGGATTAAGTACAACTTAGAGACAACTAAAAAATGCAAAAGCTCAAATGTACAGGCTTTGGTACAGGTATGATTAACTCAATACTTGGACCAGGCTACTGAAGGTAGGTGTTGAAATATGTACAGCAGTTTATACAAACTGATACATTGTGCATGCTAATATTTATTATGTGATAGGATACAATGATGGTACTAAAACAAAGAGCTATGACAGCAAACCTAGAAATACCTTAAAACATTTATAACCAAAATGGAAAATTATGTCACTGCTGGAAAAATGTTTCTTGATTTTTAAATTATTCTTCCAGTGCATTTTGCTCCTTGACAAATGTAACCAAAGGGACAGATCCAAGAAGTTCAGGTTCCTAATAAAATAATGAGTTTTTCCACCCTCCCAGTGTTCAATTCAGCAAACTGCTTTTCAGGAGAATATACTCCTAGGGTGCACATAGCCAGGAAGGACTCTAAACCAATGATGCTGAAGAAGCAGAGTAAAGTGAAGGTTGTTTCATTCACTTTAATGCACACTTTGAAGTATTTCAGGTTTATCTTATCTCAGAACTTTCCATATGTACTATTAACAGCTTTTCAATTCTTCTTATTTCATTTTTGCTTTTGAAGCTTTTTGTCTGCAAGTTCTTTATTATCTGTGCACAATTCATCATTATCTGTGCTTTGTTTTAGTACACTTTATCACGATTCATGTGTCAAATACAATTTTTTAAATAATAAACCATTTCTAAAGATTTGAAAGTATGTTTGTTTTCTAAAAAACAAGTGCAGAGTTGAGCTCTAATCAAAGAGCCAACACTTACTGACCATGTTGAAAATCATGGTCAGTAAGTGTTGGCTTACTGACAACAAAATCAAAGCCCAACACTTACTGACCATGTTGCTTTTGAAGAAAAAGTAAGGGGAAGCATAGGATCAAAAAAAAAAAAAAATTCTTTTTAATGACTTGATATTAGGTACTTTGATAAAATCTGAAAAATGTATTTTGAATCAGATAAGATGCTAATGTTGCACAAAGCCCTAAAAGAGATTTTAAATTATTTTTCCCCTTCAAATCTGCATGTAAAACCCTAGTTCTGCATTTCCCTGTTCCACCACACGTGACATGTAGCATCACCACAGTCAGCTCATGCAGTTGTTGATTGAAGTCTCCTGAGACTTCTTTTGTGGTCTCAAGATGGTGGTAGGGGGAATATTATTGCAAGTTCAGCTGCCACAGTTAAAATGAATAAAACTTGCTTTAAATGATATTTCATTTGAAACAATGCACCAAGAGCAAAGAATTTCTGGGTAGTGTCTCTAGAAACCAATCTGTGTTTGCTAGCCCTTTATGAAGAGCCATTAAATCCCACCAATGGACATGAGAATGGGTGCTGAAACTCCTGAATTGTTGACTTTGCTATAGATTTGTTAAGGGCTGTAATGAAACAATTTTTCTGCTGTTTTCTTATTTGTCAAATAAGAAAGGAAGCTGCAAAAATACAAACACGTGTTACATGTTTCTTAAATGCTAGGTAGTAAATACTGTGTAATTAAAAATTAATATCACTTAGGTGATAACACAGAACAATGATCTGCACTGAATAATTTTTTTGTTCCTTCCTGAGCCAAGAAGTCCTGGATGAATATATTATATATGTCTTGTCAAATTTGTCTAACTTGCTCTTGTAGTAATTATAGTGATAGAAATCTCTGAGTTTCCTTAGGTAATCATCTTTCTCAAATGCTTTACAGAACCTCCCATCTAACATGAACCTCATCTACTTCAGTTTAAAACCATTTATTTCTGGTTCTGTGCATGATGAACTTGATAAGCAGATTTTTTTTTTTTTTAAGATTTCATCAGACTTACAAAGAAGATACCTATATGTTGAGTTGAAATTAAAAACATCATTTATATAAATTATAGCTGTCATATATCCACCTGTTTTGGTTTTTTTTTCTAATTGAACAAGCTTAGGTAAAACAATCTTTGTTAAACTTTTTAATTTTGTTTCCTCTTTGTGATTTAGTAACACAGGTTTCAGAAGGGTTTTTTTTTTCTGATTAATCTTTGTATTGCTAGAATGCAGATACACCTTCATGCAAAAAGATTAGTGATCTATTTTACTTGGGAGGTGATGTGTGATAATTGACCAATCCAATAGAAAGGTGCTCCTAATCACAGACCAAATTCCAAGGTCCCTATCTTCTTTACACTTGAATGCTTCATTTAAGACATTCAGAGCTACACACATCATGAAATATTGTGGTTTTGAGGAAAGGATTTCTGAGAGGGCCTCACTCTCTGATAGCATTCCAGCTCAGGAGTTCAGTATTGACCCAGTCAATGTGAGAGAGCTAAATTGCTTTACAATAATGGGCAGAAAGTCCATCTGTTCCTCCTTTGTGATAGGAATGAACATATTCAGAATACAAATACTGATGCAGTAAGAACTAGAATGCTCTTTAAAAACAGAAAGTTAAAGAAATAGGCACCCCATTTAAATCCCCAAGCTAAGGACTGGAACACAAAGGTTTTGTTTTGACACTTAAGACTCCCGGTACATCTCAATGAAGATTTTCTTTGAATTTTATTGAAAGTAGGAGCTGGTTTGTTTGCAGTTTAGCTCTTGAGGAGGCTCACAGTGGGGGTAAGCAAACAGGGCTGTGGGGACTGACGTAGACAGAGGTTCTTCCAGACGTGCCACTGCTCTTTTCTCAGAGATAAAACCCAAGAGATTACAGATCAACAGTAAACTTCCTTAAGGTGAGGCCAATGGTCTAATGACTCTTTTTGCTTTACAAGGCCCAGGGTGTGTTTGGGAAGGGAAGCTATTAAAACAGTTGAGGTTTGGTGATATATTGTATTTTGTGCTCCCATGGGACAAAGGGATCCTTTGATTCCTGCTCACTTCTGTCCCCTCAGTTGCATTGAAGAGGCCATGTTACAAACTCATTAGAGCACCAGATGTACTTAAAACCCTTTCCAAATAATTTTGTTGTTGCTGCCGCTGTATCTTAAAAGCTGGGTCTGTTCTGAGGCTCCCAAGCTGCAGTTTTTCCTGGCTGGGAATGCTCAGGGGAGAGGTGTCTGGGTGGCCAGGGGGTCAGTGAATTGCTGGGAAAAGGAGTAAATGGAAGTAAAATCATAGGGCTCTTTAAATGATGTGATTGCCTAAGGCAGTTGTCTACAGAGATGAAGAGGAATGAGGAGATGGTGACTGCTGGCTGCCTGTGGTGTTCTTGCTGAAGAACACCTTTTGGAAGAGTATCTGTTTACCAAATGCCTTGTCATGCTGGTGCAGCTACACCAGGAAGAAGCCCCAGGGGAGCTGGGCACTGCAGGATGAGTGGGGACTGGTTCCCATCTTTGGTGGGGTAGCAGGATCCTCAGGTCCAAGCTATGGGACTCTCCTGATTCTGGCTTCCTTCTCCCCATGGTACAAGGACAACATTTTTCACAGCTTCTTTCCCAGTTGTGTCAGTGCTGCTGGAAGTACAGGGGTGTAGGAAGGAGTGGTGTGAGGGGTGAGCAAGGGAAAGAAGGGGACTCTTACTGGAGGAAGGAAATGCTTTCCTTGGTGAGAATGGGCAGGATGGTGAGGAGCAGAGACAGGGAATCAGGGTGTCTGGTCTGTGGGGGGGTAAGGGCACTCTGGTTAGAGCACAAAGTACCTTCTGGCTATAGGAGAGGCAAGAGCTGTTCCTGTGCTGGAATAGAGAGGAATAATTTAATGGGTTGGCTTTCAATGGGGAGAGATGGAGGTCTCTGTCCCCACTGTTCAACACTGCTGGTAAACTTCCTTTCCCCTACCTGAATACCTACTATCCTATAAAGCCTTACTGATATTTCCCAAATCACTGAGTGATGCAGAGGTTTGTGAGGAGTTTCCAGCAGCCCCAGCTCAGCCATGCATCTGTCTTCCATGTTCAAACAAATGTAGTTTTCCTGCACAAGTGGAAAATGAAAGAAATTCTCCTGCTCCAATATGAAGTAGGTGTGTATTTCAGCTTGCTCCCCATAATGTGGGACTCCTCTTGGAGCAGCTTTCTGTCATCAGACAGCCTTGGGAGGCACAGCTAGGCAGGCATGGGGCCAGATTGGGAGCATCCTTTTGGAACCTGGAGGTGGTGGGCTACCTGCTGTGAAGGGGGTGGAGCAGCCCCTTCCTCCTTCCTCTGTGATCCCCTTGACCACAGCTCCTAGGGCAAGTTCTCTCAAATACATCCTACCTAAGTGCTAAGCTCTTTTGAAAGATGGCAATACATGCAGCTATCAGTCTTTTGCCCTCTTCAATGAATCCACTGAGTAAAGTGTTTCTAAGATGGATACTGCCCATTTGTAACTGGGATTTAATTGTTCCTTGCTGATGTTGTTGAGAGCAGGATATAGAAGGGACAGTGCCTGTGTAATTTGTTCTGATCCTGTGACCTATATCTCAACTAGCATTATAATTTTGCAGCTTTTTTCATGCCTAAGTGAATTGAGGATGCCTATTGTTTCAATAAAAAACATGGTGATCCTTAGTCTGACCATCTCAGGCAGGTGTGCTCAGTGTCTGCTGACACAGCGAGGTGCAGCAAGGTATCACTGAAACACCGAACACGGAACGCCAAGGCATGGCCACCACATGCCCAACTCTCTGATGTGTGTCTAGCAAATGAACTTTAGTCTGGGAGTGCACGCTAATGAATCCAGTCCAGAGCCTGCACAAGTGCATTTGGATAGCGCTGCACCGTGCCATGAAGTTATCCCCATTCTTTCACAAGGAAGAAAGATGATTAAAGTAAAGGTTAACAAGTGCCAGAGAAAGTATTAAATAAAAGTTTGGAAAAGAAGAGAGAGAGAAGAGAGAGATGGACACATAACAAGTAAGTAAATGAGAGAAAAGTTGCATAAAAGAAATGAAAGTATTGACATCTGTCCTGAATTGCCAAACAAATGGTGTTCTATTTGCCATCTGTATGGCAGTTGTCTTCTGTTAAGTGAGCAGTTTTCCTTATCTCTTCTACAACCACTCCTCCCTTCAGAGAGACATCTGCTGATAACGGGCTATTGAATGTCATTGCATGACTGATAAGAACTACAGCATCCCATTGGGAGATGCTCTGCCCAGAGGCAGGGGCCAAGCATTCCTACCTGGATATAGTCTGGAGATTCTGGAGTAACTGCACTGCTTCTCCACTGGATTTCCCAGAGGAACAGCTGCCTCTTCCACTGGATCTTCAGAGGAAGACTGCACTTTTCTACAGGATCCCTGCTCCAACAGAACCACGCCTGACACTCCAGGAGGACTGCAGCACAATTCCAATTGGACTGCTACCAACACCCTGACCAACAGGGTGTCAGGTTGAATTCTGACTCTGTCAGTGCTGCTTTAGTTTACTGCATTGTTTATTTGTTTGGGGTTTTTTTTAATATTATTCCCTAGTAAAGAACTGTTATTCCTGCTCCCCTATATTTTGCCCAAGAGCTCCCCTTAATTTCAAATTTATAGCAATTCAGAGGGAGATGTTTACATTTTTCCATTTCAGGGGAGGCTCCTGCCTTCCTTAGCAGACACCTGTCTTTCCAACCCAAGACAACATCATAGACATTGACAAGCCCTACATCTTAGACTACATCAGGAGGAATAGGATTTATGTGTGATTTTTAGGGTATGTTACATAGTATTGGACATACTTATTCGATATGCATATTGCACAGTGTCTTGGCTTACTGGGATGGTGTTTGTAGACCAACTGTTGATGTCTCCTGGGCTCTCCTTGCCTTGTCAGGCCATATTTGAGGTTACTGCTGCATATGCTGTCCATGAACAGGTGGCAGCCTTCATCCTTATGTGAAAAACAATCCCCTCCTGGTAATTTTAAATTTATTCACAAAATGAACAAGAAATTAAGCAAGAAACCAGACATCTCTGCAGTTCACAAAACTCTCTTCCAAATAGAGCTGAACATGGGGGTCAGACCAACAGCCACTTTCTCTGAGCAATTTGTAATATAGCAAGAAAACTTCCAACATTTTAATCAGGATTATCACATGATGTCTTGTTAGATTTTGAGACAAATGCTTTCAACTAGTGCAATGTCGTTTGGACAGATACTGCCTATAATAGCAAAAAAAAATAGTTACCAAAATGATGGTTACCATAAGCACATGGTGTGATTTCCCATCTCTAAGGAAAATTAACAATTGACCAGATGGCTAAAAGACAAATAATAATTCAGGAATACTGAGAAAGAAATCAAATACATTAATAACCATGCTTGAATCTTCTCCAAGGGCGAAATGATACACTGTGAATGTGTTTGTCTAATCTTCTGTAGTAATAATAATTTTCAGTCCAGGCATTCTTTCTCTTAACCATATGGTTTATCAGGCTTTTCCTCCCAGCAGCAGTCCCCAGTGGAGGGGCTGTGTTGCAGTTGCAGTGCTAACACAAACATCCATGTCTGAGGAGAATGAGAAAACTCGTATTTGAAATAGTTGAAGTCAGATGCTGATAATCATTGTCAATCACGTTCCCATCTTTAGTACTTTGTAAAACAGATATTCTTTCTTTTAGAAAACGACTTAATTGTTATGGTTACAAATGTGTATCTGACTATAGCAAGTTCTGGCCACTGTTACTTGGGATGAAGGTACAGAGAAATCATATTGAGTTCCTGTGAGCAGAACTATTTGCACCAATTTATCCTTCATCTCATAGCTCTTCATATATGGTAACAGTGTGTGATAGATAAACCAGCCCTCTTATTAAGGAAAAACACAGGAACTCTCTCCCCCCCCTCCCCCCAGATTGTTAGAATTAAGTAGTTAATTAAGTTCAATATTGAATATTTTTTTTATACTAAAGTTTTATCCCCTTTACCTTAACTAATGATAATTTTCCTCTTAACTTAATCTGGAAGATGAGAAACTGCCATTGTTTTGGTACAAACAAGATTTATTTGATTATTTTTTTCCCTAGATGTTCTTCAGCTTTGGGTTTCGTGCAGAGCCCGAGGAGAAGGGCTAAGCAGGTGATGGAAACAGCTTAGTATTTTGTGTTCCTCATGAGCAAATTAATCACAGTTGCAATTAAATATGCAATGACATTTGTAAAGTTGTACAGTAAAGATGAATTGAACCTAAGTCATTCTCAGCAGACTTGTTCTGTATGGAATATAAGAACTAAAAGAGAATATGACTTCTTTTTCCTTCTGGTATCCCTCAAGACTCCTTGCTAAAGTCATCCCCATCATACTGTGGGCTTTATCCTGGGATGCTTATGTGAAATTGATTATTTTACTCTCTCAGTTAAAAAAAAAAAGAACTTTAAATGCAAACATGAGTAACTAGGCCAATATTAAGCAATGTTGTGATGCCAAAGCAGTGTAAAGAGGCCTCTGTGTAAATGAAAATCAGACTTCATGTTTATGTGAATTACACATCTGCAAAATATCTATAATATAGGACATAGCAGTTGTTTAATTTTTACCTAATTAGAGAGGCTTGAAAACATCTGGCATTTGACACCAATCCATTTTTTCATTGTATCCTCTCTTGGTAAGCTGGGAATGGAATACAATATATCCCACGAGATGCGCTTTAGTTTATGACAGGTGTGCATTTCCTAGCTGGTCATTCATTGCATGACACTATTTGTTTCCCACAGATACAGCTGGAAATACATTTATTTGGCAGTGAGGAATTTGAAAGGGGGTGGGAGGAACTGGTTTAGGAGGAAAGTTGCATCAGAGATGTAGATATATAATGTTTGCACAGAAATCTCAATGTGGCATTTCGTAACTTTCACAGACATTTGCTTTTTCAGCCAAAATATCATAAATTTTATAAAGAATTGGTGCAAAGTTTCCAACATTAGGATAAAAAGTAAAGTGAAATGTGTGTTGTCAAACTATAATCACTCCCATAGCATATGTAACTTTTTATTTAAGCACTGAGCAAGTTACTCCTGTTGTGCTTTCTGCTGCTAGGAATGAGGGGATGAGTGAAGTTGTCCAACAGTTGGCCAAGGGGTACTCTGGGCTCCGTGTGGGGTCTGTGGGCAGGGAACAGGGAGCTGAGCATTCTCCTCCTTCCTCATCCTAGAGGATGTGGGAAGCCCTGGGTCTGCATGAGAGATTGTGGGAAAAGCTTGAGACAGCTCATGTGGAGACTTTCATTCTCTGATGATAAAAAGAGCAGCTCTCGACGTGCTGCTCACAGAGGGTGATTGCTTAGGAGTCAGCCTGGCACTGGCCTGGACTGGTGCACTCAGCAGGGCCAGCCATTGCCTGGGCAGCATCTCTCAGCTGTGCTGGTAACTCCAACCCTCCAAAACAGACATGCAGACCACCTGCTAGCAAAGGACCCAAGCTGACTCCCAAATCACCCCAGGAAACAGTCTGTGAGTGTTCCCCACAGTGTAAGCCAAAACCAGCCAGAAGTAAATGATACACCTGGCCAAATTTTAGTGCCTGGGAGCATCCCCTTCTGTCGCTTACTGGTATAGGCACACTCCAAATGTCCCTGTGTGACTTATTGCTCTTGACATGGAGTTTCCCTAGAAAAGCCTGTGAGGATACATACAGAGTTGTGAAAATTCCTAGTTTAACTAAACTTCACAGCATGAAAAAGGCATTTTCCCTAATCCAGGACTTTTCTTTTTAATTGTAACACCTCTGGTTTTGTTGTTGTTGCTATTTTTTTTTCATTTTAAATGAAAGTAATATTTATAAAATCTTCCAGAAATCTTTTAGGATGGAAAATGTCACGTAGCCCCTTGCCAGATATCAATATGTAGGGCATGTGTGTGTTTTAGCCCCATATGAATATCTCATGAATCACATGCATTCAGACCACGGGTACTGTGAATTTACTCTTTTGTATTGCAGGCTCTCTCCTTGTCCTCAACCAAAGGAAATTACCATGTTTCAAGTTTTTCCCCACAGATGAATGAAGGGTGGTGACTAATTTTCTGTATTGGATTTGGCACAAAAAAACTGAAACCAAAAACCCACAAAACAAAATCCCAAAAAACCCAAACCAAAAAAACCCTCACCAAAATAAATCATAGCTGTGTAATTGGGAAGGTATTTTTTTTCCCCATGTGGAATACAGAAAACCTTCACACCTGGTGGAAACAGGCTCAGTTCAATGCTGCTGGATATGAAGAAATGAATTGGTGTGGGTTTTAATAACTATTTTTCACTGAACTGTTCATGTTTCCTCTCACTTTATTTAAAAAAATTTAGTCTTCTGTTATTCTTCTGAAGTTTTTTCTTGTCCTGTCATGTCCTCCTGCACCCCTGAATAAAACAGTGCTTGATCTGATGACATTGTCAAAATGGATTTATGGATTTGTTTACAAACCAGGATTCAGAATGGGATGAAACAAATTTGCATTTAGGAATAGATATGACAGATGCTGCTTTCTATAAGCTGATTCTTGCCATAATTTTTAAAAATAGATTGCTATTGTAAAATGATTCATGACTAAAGAAAATTGAGGGTAAGAAAAGTACTTATATAAGTTCTGTAAATGGCAGCCTGGCATTTCTAAAGCTGAGAGGTGAAATGTAACAGCTCTGTGAAAAGCATTTCCTCTTTTCTTTTTGGCATGTTTTCACTTATATCCAGGGTGGTCCTGAGGATTTGTGGGCTTAGAGAGAACAGAAAGATTTCTCATCATATATTCCTTTCCCTCCTGATTCCTTCTTCTTTCTGTTGCGTGTGTCTTATATATATATATATATATATTTAAGTTCTGTCTTTCTCTTTTCCTGTTCTTCTTCGTTTCTGTTTCTTTTCTTTTCTTTTCTCTTTCTTTTCTTTTCTTTTCCTTTCTTTTTCTTTTCTTTTCTTTTCTTTTCTTTTCTTTTCTTTTCTTTTCTTTCTTTTCTTTTTTTTCTTTTTCTTTTTCTTCTTTTTCTTCCCTTCCCTTCCCTTCCCTTCCCTTCCCTCTTCCCTTCCCTTCCCTTCCCTTCCCTTCCCTTCCCTTCCCTTCCCTGTCCCTTCCCTTCCCTTCCCTTCCCTTCCCTTCCCTTCCCTTCCCTTCCCTTCCCTTCCCTTCCCTTCCCCTTCCCTTCCCTTCCCTTCCCTTCCCGTCTCCCTTCCCATTCCCTTCCCTTCCCTTCCCTTCCCTTCCCTCCCCTTCCCTTCCCTTCCTCCCTTCCCTTCCCTTCCCTTTCCCTTCCCTTCCCCTTCCCTTCCCTTCCCCTCTCCCTTCCCTTCCCTTCCCTTCCCCTTCCCTTCCCTTCCCTTCCCTTCCCTTCCCTTCCCTTCCTCTTCCCTTCCCTTCCCTTCCCTTCCCTTCCCTTCCCTTCCCTTCCCTTCCCTTCCCTTCCCTTCCCTTCCCTTCCCTTCCCTTCCCTTCCCTTCCCTTCCCTTCCCTTCCCTTCCCTTCCCTTCCCTTCCCTTCCCTTTCCCTTCCCCTTCCCTTCCCTCTTTTCTTTTCCTTTTTCCTTTTTCCTTTTCCTTTTCCCCTTTTCCTTTTCCTTTTCCTTTTCCTTTTCCTTTTCCTTTTCCTCTTCCTCTTCCTCTTCCTCTTCTTTTTCCCACTCTCTCCTGTTGTGCTTAGGTCTAAAGAGTGGCATCTCAAATGTTTGGACACAAATATGTCCTGTATCCTTAAAGGGCAGCACGTGCAGCCCCAATCCCCTCGAGAGAGCACACACACTGTTGGCAGGAATTTCTTGGGCTGGTGCTTGGAGCAGACTGTGTCAGCTCCCGGGGCTCCCAGCCTTGCTGGAGTTTTGCTGCTGCTTTTCCCCATGTGTTCCCAGTGCCTGCCCTGAGGGAAAGGGACGTTTTGCATTGTGCTGCCCTGCAGGAAGCCCATGGCAGGGATGAGGCTTGATTTCCCCCTGCCCCATTTCTTGCAATTCCATTGATATTTGGTTGTTTTGGTTATTTTGTTCGCTTGGTTTGTCTTTTCTCAGAATTGCACTTACAGCTTTATCATAGTTGTGTTTTCAAGTCTCTGAATCTTTTCCCAGCTGTTTTTCTCAATCACTGTAATCTAATGTTCCCTGGTTTCTACACTGAAAATTTCAGGTCTTGTTTCTTCCAAATACGCATATTAAGGCCAATAAACCCTCCTAGACCTTAAACCCTGCTCATTCACATCAGAAAATTAGCATTTTTAGCCATTGCCACTTCCATTTAATAGTATCACAGCCAAACCAGATGACGTGAGAAAGCACATTGGCATTGAAGTAGCCCTTGCTGAGGAGAAGCACATTCCAGAGAAAATTGATTTTCATGTCACCAACTTACACATACTTTGAAAATTAGCTTCTCAGCCACAGGTTTCAGGGCTGATTTATTTGTCTTTATTTTTGCTAAATTTGTTCAAATGAATTTTTGGTGAATTAACAAATTGCCTCTGACACAGGCTGAGGGAAGGCTAATGCAAAGAATGCATAGTGCAGGCCAGAGTGTACGTGGAGGTCAAGCCAGGCTTGTGAAATGCACAAAAGTGGCTGATGGCAGTGTCTGACCAAGTCCACCAAAACAACTTGGAGAGTCATGAAGCCTGAGCTGGAAGGCCATAGTGTGGTCTGCTCTCTGTATCTGACAGGCTGCTCCACTTCATCCCCTTATCCATGCTGAACACATTGCTTCCTGTTTAACTTCAACATGCCCTCCAAAAAGGCATCCGGTTTTGATCTGACATTAGGGAAGGTTTGCTTTGATAGCTTTTTGTTGATGATTGACAAAGTCCAAACACATGATTACTTTCAATTTAACTTTATCTGGCATCAGCTTCTGACCAGTGAGGATTATGCTCTTCAATTAATGAGCCTCCTGTTTTTCTCTGTGACATAACTGCATGCAGCCATGTCATCTGTCAATCTTCTCCTTGTTAAGCTCAGTCTCTATGTCTGTCTCTTGAAGATATTTTCACTGCCTCAAATCCTTTCTTTTGTACCTTTCATAATGATTTCAATAGTCTTTCAGAGGTGCAAACTGTGGATTGTAGCTGGCATCTTAATATGTTACTGAGTGCCTCCTGGCAGTTATGGCAATTAAGAAAAGATGTTCTTTGATATAACATACATAAGTTGAATGCATTAAGTGAATTAACCCCATATACATTAATTTAAGATTATGGATCCAGTCACTGCCTTCAAACTGGTGACAGCTTGCCTCCTGTCACACAAGTATGTATATGGCTGGTACTGGTTTTCAGGATTCTGTAACCATTTTAGCCTGTACCAGAAGGAATTTTGTTTTCATGAAGCATCTACATGCTTTAAATTAAAAATTTATGTTTGCCACATACTGTGAAATGTTCTCTTCATGTTCTCATCACCAGCCATAAGATGTTTGAAATTCTGCTGGCTCTCTTTTTAAGAATAAAGGAAAAAAAAAAAAGGAAAAGGAAAGATTCTTCTGGTCTAAATTGGGTTTTGTTTGTGTTTTCATTGATAATGTGATTTACTGAAGGAGTGAGAGAAGAGGAGAAAAGCTTAGGAGAAGGTACAGATAACTCCCTAGCTGGTAGGGGGGTTTCCTCTCAAGCTGGAGACTGGTGATAATGAAGGTGTGTCATTCCCACACTGAGGACCTTCTCTCAGCTTAGATGACTTCAGCCTTGTGGAATCTCCTGCACCTCCTGGCAGCCCAAGGGAGAGAGCTCACCAAAGAGATCTTTTGCCATGCTTTGCTTTCCTTAGCTGCCATACTTTGCTTATCAGACCCATTTCACTTAACAAGGTGTGCATCCCTGGGACATAAACTTGGCAATGGTTTTGAGAATTGCTGTTTGTATTGCACATGGTCAGTGCTTTTCCTTGTCATTAATGGTCTTTTAATCGTGTCTGGAATTCTGCAAATGTCAGGAATTCAGGCAAGACATGGCCTGGATTTTTCAGGGCAGATGCTCTTTGACCCTTTTTAGGAGATGATTGAGGGGGATTGCTGGAGTTATTAGCTTTCTTTACCTTCCTCCACCCTGCTTCTCCAAGTAACCCCCCCTAAATTATTCAGTGCTAGCTGTTTGCTTGCACAGCAGAGCTAGGGCTAGGAGAGCAAGCTAGTGACTCTTGTGAGCAAGGAATTTATCCCAGCTATTAAAGAAAATGAACTTTTAAGTGAAAGAGATATTGTAGAGGTAGGAATAACTTGTACTGTACTTCTCATATGAGGGTGGGTAGGAGAGGAATTTTATGAGCAGTTCATGCCTGTCTCCCCAGTCCCACTTGAAGGTTTCTCTTTATCTTTGTCAGCATGCCCTATTTTGCATATGCCAAATTGCTCTTTCTTTGTCACTTGCAAGTTCAGTTTTCTGGTGATTCATGTATTGCAGCTTTTGTTGGAATATTTGTAAAACTTGTTCACTTGGCTTTTGGCTCTTTTTTTTTAGGCAGATGTTCACAACCCACATCCTGTGATGAGCTCCGTGACACTGCCTGGGGAGCCACAGGGGTGGTGTCTGACCTGTTTATAATAATATCTGCCTGAAAACTAGGGAAAGGCATTCAGTATATTTGTGTCCTAACATATAGGGTCCTTTACTTCCTAAATCATGTGACAAATCAGATTGTAAACTTAGCAATGAAGACACTATTTCTGTCACATCTAGTTAGCCATGGCTTCTAAAAATGTGCTTGATGTGGCTGAGTAAATCTCAGTATATGACATTATTTCTGAATTTTCATTAATACTCAGTTTCAGTTTCACTGATCTGATTTGCTGGAAGGCTGATGTGTGAAGTGACCCTGATTCTGCAGAGGCTGTAGAAACACAGGAGATGCTTGGTATTGCCAATTTCCTTGTACTTCTGAATGAGCTTTGTGTTCTCTACCTTTCACCTCGTGGCTTTCAACATGAGAGCTAAAAGAAACTTATTATTTTTATTAAAGTCATATGTTAGTGTCACTTTGTAGTTTTCTTCTGTGAAATGATTATTGAAACTAAAGTGATCAAATTGCTATAAGCTTGCGCTGTCCTCATTTGGTATAGCAGTGATCTGAGTGGATTATCTGTAAATGCTGAGTAATCCTTGCCTCAAACTGGGATTATATAGCTGGTAATAAACAGCATCGTAAAACTGACATCACTCAGCCAATGTTTTTCTTTAGACTTAAGTGATGGTTTGTATACACTTTAAAGAGAAAACTTCTCCCATTAGAAAGGCTGGGGGAAGCCACCTGGAAAGTGTACTCATCTGCAAATGCAAGCTTTGAGCCTAGGGTGGTCAAACAAGTTAAAAAGACAGAGAGAGAAATAGAATAGAAAAAATAAATGTGTACAATTCCTCTGTCTTGCACATTTTGCAAGCAATAGCCAGAGGGATGGCTTTGACCTTAAAGAAAGGTTCACTTATAGCACCATGGATTTATCTTGCCTGATAGCAAATACTGCTCATATTTATGAAGAGTGGGTTGCTTATCCAGAAAATTTGCTTTAAAATTTGATTTAAACTAAATCATAGTGCTAAGGAGACAATCTTTCAACATGCAAAGTGATGGTGTGTTGTTCAGCATATAATACAATTTCTTTTTCTTTTTCCCCATAGCTGAAAAGCAAATTCAATTTGACTCTGATCTCAGCTTTTGAAATCTTAGAATCAACTTTGTTATACTAAACACGATTTAAGTATTTCATATGCTATCAGTTAAATTCTGGTAGCAGGCAGTCAGAAATGATTCTACATATGTACATAAAGAATAGTGAGATGCTCTGCCAAAAGTCATAAAGTAAAAAAAAGTGAAATATTTTGCCCAAAGTCATAAAGTAAAAAGCTATTGGCAAATCTCAGGCATTTAGATTCATTATCTGGTGTCCCTTGCACCTAGACCCAGTTGCTCATTGACTGATGTTATAAATTATTCGCCTCTATGGGAAAATTTTTGGTGATCCTCTCTGAGAGCCAGACTGCAAAAGCTGAAAGGGGCATTTTCTTTTTACATGCAAACAAGTACATAAAATGTTAAAAAAGCAAGCCATGGGCTACATCTTTGGAATTTCATGCAGTTCACTGGGATCTCAGAAAACACAACTTTAATAGGAGGCTTACTGTTGTATAGCCTCAGGAGTGAAAACCTAAACACTCCATAGCTAGCTCTAATAGTTTTCCCTTTCAAGATATTGACTAGTTTATTTATAGTCATTTTGCTTTTTGTAGCAGGGCTAATGTCAATGACAAATGAAAGTTGTGGAAAAATCCCACTGTTTTTAGAACTTTTTAAAGATAGGCTTTATATGCAGTGATTATAGTTATATATAGCAAGCTACTATGTATTGGTGAGAATTTATTTTTCATGAACATTTTTATTGCTTTTAATACATTGGGAATAAATGTTTTTTGTTTTTCATCCAGTTTAGAATGAAAATGGCAAGAGGACAAATGTGATGGAGAGGAGTAATGAGAGCAGAGGAGAAAGATGAAGGAATGACAGCAGCAACTGTTGTGTAGAAAGGAACAAACCTAAATCAACTGGAAAACTGTATCAATCCAAATATATATCCATATATATATTTTTAACCATCTATTTATATATCTTACACATACTCTTTTAATAAGCTCAGTTCTAAGTCAGGAGAGGAAGATGTCAGAGGCTAAATGAAACGAATTTCCAGGCTATATCTGGGCAATATACCATTGCTTCCCCATTCTTTTCCTAGATCAAGACCTACCTACTAAAATAAACACATCTTTTATGGGAGAGGCAGCAAGGTTGTCTTGTACATTCTGCACCATCTGGGTAGTGTGCACTCTTCCCTGGTGCTTGGCCTTCTTGCTGCAGCACATATCACAGCTCTCTCCTCTGCTGGAAACCCAGTGTTTGTATTGGATGGAGCTCAGGACAAGGAACTGTGCATATAGGCATTAATTATAGGAGTCAGGTTCATAAACTTGCCTGTTAGAAAATTAAACACAAGCTTCAATTTTGCAAAGCTGCTATTTCCTCCACACCTATTTTCTTATTGCAAGAGATTTGTACAAATTTTCTGTGGATTAATAGTGGTCAGTCCACATTTAATAGCTATATGATAAGTCAGACCTTCTAAAGAGGTCCTTGTTTGTTTCCACAGCTTCAACAGTGTCTCTTAAAATTCTCTGAAATGAAGCAGAAACAGCTGTCCCATCCTGGAATTTCCCCACAAAGTTTGCTGATGCTTGAACACAGAATGTCTGAACACAGAAACAGTTTTAGGACAGTGGACAGGATGGAGTTACACCAAATACCATCTCAAATGGGAAGGGCAGCAGTGGGAGCTGGGGCTTGTGCTCCTGCAGAGAGCTGCATTCATAGCTGTGTGGGGGAGGCTTGGAGCCCTGCAGAATGAAGAACTAATGCTATGTTTGGCCACAGGATAAGCTGTCAGCACATCCCTGGCCAGTTCAAGCTTGTGCACAGATGCGCTCTCTGAGACTTTGATAGGTTAATAAAGCAAAAGGAGGGCAAACACTGGGGGCTTTGGATGAGTGTGGCTCAAACCCTAAAAGGAAAGCTGTTGGCAACTCGTGGTTTACTTTGGACATCTTCTCTAATGGGAAGAGGCAAAGATCTTTAATTTCTCAATTCTTCTAGTGTGTAGTAGAGAGGTGGTTGTTAGCAGGGTGCACTTCAACCAGCGATATTTTCTGGTGTGCTGCAGCCTCTTCTATAAAGTGTGCTGCTGTAGAAAAGTTGGTATGTGAACTGAGGAAAATATGTCACTATGGTAATAAAACTAAGCATATCAGCCTTTGCTTTTGTAATGTAATCATTTTGTCACTGTAAATAAGGAACAAAATACATTTAGATTTTAAAATATCTTTAAAACTGATTTTTTCTTCCTTTCCTATACTGTCTGAATAGAATCTAGTCACACAGATGCGTAATTCACCCTCTTTTTAATCAAGAGCAAATTATAAAAGGGAAAGTCAAGGTATTCAGCTCTTTTCTCAAACCACTGAGATGATTCGGCTCCAATTTGATGTTTTAATTTCCTATCACAGGATTTTTACTGTTTGTCTCGGGAGGACTGCCTTAAGAGAGTTAGGCCTGTAATTCCCTAGACTCTCATCACACATTCACAATCCTGAATAACCCCAGACACTACACCAGATTCCAACTTCTCCTTTTGACAGCTATTTTTAGTCTGTCATGTTTCTGCCTTTGAACACTATCCCAGTTGAGATCCAGACTGAAAAAGCTGAAACTGCTAATCAGCATTTTGCCTCCTGTGAGTGCAGATGAGCCATCCACAGTTTGTGGCATTGTGCATCCCCAGGGATGGAGCCTGAGATTGTGTGCAGTGTTCATTGGCAGCCTTTCCTGGAGATCCATTTCTCCCAGTGTGTTGTCAGGGTGGCACCATGTCTGCCAGCACTGTCACCTCCAGCAACCTGTGTCTTGTCCACCCATGGGATGTATGTGAGTTGTGCCTCCTGTGGCAGGCATTCTCACCATCTCCCCTGAGTCACTGTCACCAGCTCAGTTCAGTTTGGAGAAGTTGAAGGCTGAGACCCTTTATTGGAATGAGAGATGGTTGTGAGTACCTTTCAGCCCTTCCAAGATCCAGTAATTTTGTTCAGTTTGCATTACACCACAAAGTCTCAAGCCAACTTTATGCCTTGTCACCAAAAAGTGAAATCTTACCAGAAAAGGGGCGGCTTTCCCTTTTCACCACTCTCTCAAACCATAACCACTGGTTGGCTGCCCCATCTGTATGGCTGTCTGACAAAAAAGGTGCTGGACTTCACAGAGCCCCTGGAGGAAGGCACAAGGTCAATTTATAAACTAAAAAACTGGGTCAACTATTTAGTACTAGATGAATTATTGACATTTTCCTGTGCTCATACACACAGACAGACAGAGCCAGGGGACACGATGTAGGAGAAGTAATGTATTCCTACAATTCTGATGTCTGTAGGGAAAATCACAAGTCCCCATGACTCACAGCAGAATAGCAGATCTCCTTTAGGACTGCAGGATACCTTGGAAGGTGGCCAGTCTCTATTCCAGGAGCAAAGCAGCCAAATTCACTGCCAAGTGTAGTGTTTCTGATTTGGAACGAGCTGGGTTGATGCTGGACTGGGGGATCATGCACCAAAACCTCCTGCACATCCTTTAGGTACTGATCCTTTCAGGATAACCACCGTGCTCAGTCACTCTGCTGAGCCTGCACTTGGAATGAAATAGCAGAGATCTATGGGTCCACACCAAAATTCCCTGAAAGTCCAGGTGAGAAGTGAAGTAAAGCCTCAGGATGGAGCTGATTTAGCTGATGCTGGGGTGGTGAGCTCCTTAATGGAAAAAAGTGCACAGGGCCATGTTTGCTGGTTGCAACGGGTCACTGAGTTAGGAGACATATCGGAGATCTGTCTCATCACATCTTGGGCACTTGGTTGAAATTATCAAAGACCTTTATAGATGTTTTTGTAGATGTCTGTAGACATAAAGTATATTTCTGCATTTGTGAAGAGAGGCAACCTTGCACTGCACAAGACAAATGCTGACTGTGTACTGTGTGTGTGCTCAGCAAATAGCTAAGATTCCTTCAGGGTTTTAGGGGATGGATCCATTCCCCAGAGCTTTTTACAATAGTATGGTAACAAAGGGAATAAAAAAGAAAAATAAGAGGCTTAAAACTGTCATTTACAGACTAGAAGCACCACAGATTTTCCCATAAGGCTTTCACATCTTTATTCAAATTTCATATCGACCAAACAAAATTAAACAAAAATGAAATAAAGTTTCAAAGGAAGACTTCTTGCAGCAGTTTATGCTGAATAGTCTTCTAAATGGAAAGACCTTTCCTCTCTGCAGTTGTAATTCAGCATGGGAAAAACTAATATTCCTGCACATAGTCCTGCAAATAAATGGGGTAGCTGGGAATCTTCCTGTGGAACTTTGCAGCAAAACAAATCTCTAAACCAATGTAACCAGAATATTTGTTCTGGTAACAATATTGATTTGACTAAAGCTCACTAAATCTGCCTTAAATTTCTAAGGAAGCAATTTCTATACTTCTGTTAGTTTTATTCTAATACACACATAGGTATTTTAAGCAGATGTCCTTGAGATTTTTTACCCATTGCTTAGTACAAATAACTTCTTCAGTGATAGTGTCAGTGGTGTCTCTGACAAAGTAATTTTCTCTGAGCTGCTATAAATGGGATCCATGAAAATTCTTTTGGTCCATCACTATCCAAATTAGGTACTGAATAATACATATTTATAAACAATGCATATAGATAAGGGAGGCATTAAAAACTGTTTCAGAGGCCAGACAAAAAGAAAAGAGTATTTCTCTCCTTCATTTGTTGAAGTGAAGCTGTTAGTAAGTTCAGATGTAATAGGGTTACAGTGACACAGGGACAAAAGCAAGGAACAAAAATGAAATAAAACTCCCAATAGAAGCTCTAATTTTGAAATTTGAAAGCCTTGTCTCATTTGGCATGCACAGAAAAGAGCCAGTTTTAAATGGTGATGGTACTATTTGTTGAGCAGTGCTATAATAATTCCCACTCATCTCTTTGGTAGTTTCTCCTCTTTTTCTTCCATATGTCTCCAAGACTGAAGAGGAAATGTAGTAACATCTTAAATATTTCAGCATAATGAAATAATATTATGATTTGAAAGTTGAAACCCATGTGGTTTTGAATTCGGAAAACCTGGGAACCCAGAACTGTGGTTTGTGAAGTTTTGTATATGCTACATTGGGTTAATATTGAAGCTTCTATTTTGCTTTAATATTATATTTCACTGATTAGGGGATTCCTTCACTTGATACATTAAAGAAGGGATAAAATTAAATTAGCTTAGCTCTCTGAGTTGCGGGATGTACCTATCATGATGCCTGTGCTCCAAGTTATTCTAGCTTTTTTTTTTATTGACTAGAAAGTGGATATTGAAGAATTTTTCAAAGGTTGATAGCCAAATCTTTGCCTGAGTGAGGTTTCTTCCTGCAGAGCCCCATTCTGAGAGGCTGGGTCTTGTGACAAGCTGATATTGGGAAACTCACTTTTGATGGGCACCTCAGACATTACAAACCAAATGAGTTTTCTTCAGTTAGTTTCCTATGTCCTTGGAACATCCTACTAATATTTCAAAGCAGTGTCTAACTTTTCTGCTGGAGCATACCACGGATGCCCTGTGGTTCTGGTCCATGCATCACTTGTATCTTGTCTGACCCCTGTATTTGGGTTTCCTTTCTGTGGAAAGTGGGAAATGATGTTGTTTATTTGGGTTCTGTCCTTATAAGAAATAGTCTGGGCCAGGGAGACAAATGTAAAGCAGGGAAACATTCTCAAGTTCCCTGATCAGATATAACCTGAGATGTCACCTATGAGAGCAAGTATTTCTCACATACAGATACAACTCACTGATGTGAAGTTATTAATGAGCATCAGTAGATTATTCTGTCTGACATTTCTATCTTTTTTGTGCATTGCTAGAAATCCTGAGATAGTAGTTCCTTTAAATTACCCCAAATTGCCTACTGTTTTTCATATTTAAGTGACTGAAGTGATCACAGCTTTTTGTATGTCATGTTACTTCAAAATGAAATAAAATTAAACCAAAGCTGCTTTTTTAGCTTCTGTCATGTGGCATATCTAACTCATGTCTGCTTTCTCATAAAACATCAGTCATTTTATTAAAAAAATATGATTTAAATAGGCTGAATCAAAACAGGAGATTAAATGTTCTTGTAAAGTTTTCCAAGACGCCAGAATCCCCTGCCTCTGGAGAAGATAGTGTCCTTAATGTGACTGCAGGCATTACAAAAAGAGCATAGTTATTCACTGCACTTACAGCTCTCTGGCCTGTCCTGTCTTGCTGGGAATAAAACAGTCATTTGAACTTTTTGAGCCTCTTAGGCCAGGGTTGAAAAGTTGTGCCAATTTTTGTAGTTCAGAATGGATTATGGTTTTACAAGACAGAATGGTTTACAGAGAAATGTCATGCCAAAGATCACGTTGCCCTTGACCCCTCGACTTAAATCAGTAAGTTCCCATTAAAGCTGAATTATTTGGAACAGGCTCTAGCATGAATCTAGAATGAGAAATTAATTGCCTTTCCTCTGGTGTGAGATACATAAACTCTGACATGCTTCCAGTAGGAGTGTGTATTATATAAAAACCATTATTTTGATACTTCCGTGGAAAGTTGTGGGTTTTTTGGTTTTTTTTTTGCTGTTGCTCATAGCTTTTTACTGTTGGATTTCTCAGTGAGAGAAATCCTGGATGATTCTGTGATTTAAAATGAGTGAAAGTTCTCTGTGACATCTGTGAATTTATTGTGAAACAATTTTGTCAAATTTACAATTCAGCTGGAATAAAAGAGTGAGAATGGTGTGTAGTGTAACCTAAGTTTACATGGTATAGAACATGAGAATACCACCAGGGGATCCTAATTCTGCTGAGTCCCAAGTAGCTAAAGAGGACAGCAGACAATTCATCTGATTCTGCATGCCCAAAGTGATAAGCCATCATCCCACCCTTAAAACCATACATCCTATTGACTAATTTAAGCCATAAATTTGTACCCTGAAGTCTTTATCTTACAGTACCCTTACAAGACCACTAGTTTTCTTACTCCTTGCTAGCTGTGTGTCAGCCAACACATGTTTACTTGCATGGAGACTCTCCATTCCTGCTGGATTACCTTATATTTCAGGTGCTTCAATTAAACCAATAATTCAGATGCCTCTTGTTCTTACTTGCTAATCAGAGTTCGAGATGAATCTTGGTGGACAATTGAAGCACAATCAGTGAAAAATCCCCATCCAATGCCTGCCTAGTCTATCTTAAGCCTAAATGTGATGCATGCTTTCCCTTGCTGTCTTCCCCTGAGAAATGCCGTTAAGTCTTCCATAGCTAATCCTGCTTAAAACACAGAACCTTAAAATCCTAAGCTACATGGCGCCTGATTGTCACCGACATGTTCTATGAAAAATCCTTTCCTTAGGATTTTTCCCTCCTGAGAAGCTGAGAGGCCTCAGGAACAAACTGTAAACAATGATTACCTGCTGCTGTGGAATGCAACAGGGGGAATCTGTGATTGGTCTCATCTGGTCGTTTCCAATTAAGGGCCAATCACAGTTCACCTGCCCAGACTGTCTCAGTCAGAGACAAACCTTTGTTATTCATTCCTTTTCTATTCTTAGCTTAGCCTCCTGATGAAATCCTTTCTTCTATTCCTTTAGTATAGTTTTAATATATTATATATCATAAAATAATAAATCAAGCCTTCTGATACATGGAGTCAACTTTCTCATCTCTTCCCTCATCCTGGGACCCTTGTGAACAATACCACACCTGATGGCTCCTGGGTGCTTTGGAAGAATCTCTTGCTGCTGCCACGTGGGTGGAGCACTGCACAAAAATTGCAGCTCTAGCCAACTTTTGAACATTAGGCTGACTGGGTGGACAATGCCTCTTCCAGGCAGTGGTTAACCTTTGTGCTCTGGAGTCCTGCCTCTGCAAATGCAGTATCCAAAGTAGGGATCCTCTTTTGGGGATAGCCTGGGACTGAATGGGATGTCGTGGGCAGGCAGAGAAAGCCAGCTCTGCCTCTGCTGCTGAGTAGCCATGGTGACTCTTTTGGGAGTAGGAGAGTCAGACCTTGCTTAGAACCATTTTCTTGGAGGCAGAAAAGGGAAAAGGGGCTGTTAGGTTAATTGTGCACCTCTCCTGCCTTTGATATCTTGGCCTCTGTGCATGGCTTTGCATAGACTGTGTAAGGATAAAGTTTATGTCCTCAACAAAGCTGGTGCAGAAATATTTTATGGTCATCAATTTGCTTGGGTATATATGGGGGGCTTGTTCCACAAAATGGTTCATTTTTGTCTCAGCCTCTGGTATCCTTTTGTCCCAGAGATCCTTTAGGCCAGGCACAGCTCAGCTCTGCAGCAACTAACAGGTAGACACAAAAGCAGTTTATTGGGTTATACTTTCCATTGAAGCCACTCTGCAGTATCCTGATGGATGCAGTTTACAACTGACCCAGCCTGTTAGGACGGACTTCCTTCAAAATTCTCTTTCCAGAAGCCCAGGGTATGTGAGCAGGCCCAAGTAAACTAAAGTATGCAAAGTAAATATTCCCCTATAATATTGTACATTTCAGTGATGAAAATGTGCAACATGATTGTCTGGGCAAAACTGGACAAATATTATTTCTCCAAACTAGTCTTAACCTTAAAATAGTGTCAATACCTTAAAAATAGTGTCAATAATACCTTAAAATAGTGTCAATAAAAATAGTGTCAATACCTTAAAATAGTGTCAATAATATCTTAAATGTAAATCCTGCATTTAAAAAAGAAATACATCTCAAGTCTTTTAATTCTGTTTTCAGTGATGCTTAGGTACACAGGATTAATTTGTTTGACTAATTTTCAACTTACATTGGTATAATCTAACCTAGATAAAGACACAGAACTGTTCAAGCTTTTAACATTTGTTTCCAATGTTAATTCTTCAGTCATGCTTAGAAAAACAATTCTTTCAGAAATCTGATCTGCACTGCTTCATTTGTAGTGTTTTTTGCTTTCAGCTGTCTTCCAAACCTGCAGTAATAGTATTCCTCTATTATTCATATTTGCTTGCACAAGTCCTAGCTAAAGAATGCAAAAAAGGAATCAAACTGTCTTCTAAATCAGCAGAGATTTGAACTGAATGGACCAAAATTACCATTCTGCTACAGTCTTTCATAGTGCTTTAATTAGCTCTTGTTTATTAAGACCATCAAACTTTTACAGTTGTGCTTGTGTCAAAAATGTAGTTCTCTTTCATTTAATATAATTAGGAACAAGAAAAAAAAGTGATTGATGCCTTCCTAGTGGTATGGCTTACTTTGTTTAACATAGGAAGGTAGCAGTGTTTAACATAGGAAGGTAGTTCTAGTGTTTTGCCTCATCATTCTGTAAAGGAAATATTTTTCAGTCAAACCCCCTTTATACCAGTTCCACCTCTCAGACATTATTTCAAAACAAGTTTAAACAGGATAGAACAGTTCATTAAATGCATCACAGCTGTTACATACACTCTCGAGTTTTGATTTACCTCTGTCACAGGAAAAATAGATTTTTATAAATGGATGTTTCATGCTTTCCACTCTAATGTATGACATACATTAGAGTGAGACTCACATTTCCCCTAAATACTGCTTTAGCCACTGTGAATCCCTATCACAGCTGTTGAACTGTGACTCCAGAGCAGATGATTTAGCAGAGACAATAAGAATTCTGTGAAAGCTTCAGATTCAAACTGAATCCTTGTTCAGAGGCTCCTAAAACAAACTTTCCAGTTTTTCATCAAAAAGTGCAGCACTTTGGTGTTCCAAATTTTAGTTATATATGCAAATGATAAATGTCGACCCGAACAGACTTTGGGAAGAGGGCATTTAAAAATGATGTTACCTTGTGTAGCTGCTATTAGGAGAGAAAAATAAAGTACAAGCCGCAAGCCTCAAGGCTTGCTAATTTACTCTGAAATAAATAAACCCAAGGATCTTAATAAAATATGGCATAAATTTGTTTCAAGAGAATGTGAATGACAAAATACCTACATTAATTTGTATTACACAGTTTCTTTCTGTTAGAGATTTTGGTTTGTTTTCCTCTAGAATTGTTTTGTTGCCACAAAGTAATAAATTAAAAAAAAACCCTTAGACATCTCTTTGGAAAATGCTTTATTTAATTCCTTTCTCCCCTTCTTTTAAATTTTAATTTTAAGAAGAGGAAGAACAATAAAGTCCATTAGTAAAGCTCTGAACTAGGTCCAAATCTAAAGATTAAGTATAGCAGGTTAAGACTTCTATGGCTTTCAGAACTTTTGATTAAGTAAGGCAAAAATACTTCATGGTCAAGTTAAAGGTTTTATGGTTATTGTTGCTTTTTTTCTCTTTCTTTCTGATTGTGGTCTTGCAAAAATAGAAAAACTCAATTTTGATTATTTATTATTATTTGTTTTAATGCTGACAGTTGAAAGTCAGCAAAATATCTGGAAAACCTGGATTACACTCAATGTCAGAAGGTGTCTTTTGCCATCTTTGAAATCATTTTTTCTTATAGATTATAAGGATGAAAATTTTATATGTCAGTTTATAATCTAACAAAACTTGATGTGCATAATAAAGGTCTGATTTTATTATGTTAGCTTGCATATTGAGAATTTACTTTCTCTGTGTTTTGTTCTTCCAATACCAGAGGGAACTTTTGAAGGCTGGACTATTATTAAACATAAACTGACATTTGGGAGCTCATGAAAAATAATTTAAAATCTTAAAAGAGAAATAAACTCTCCTCTTTCTAGGAAAAAAAGGTTGCCACATATCTGCACTAAGGAGGATTATAAGTTTGGGGATACATTTTGCTGAAGTTATCTTTTTTAAGTACACTTTCTCCATTTCTTAATTCTAAAGCACAGAAGGTCCTGTCAATTCAGACATTGCATTTTAACATATCCATTTAGAGAGAAATTTCATTTTTCTTTCCTGATGTCTTCTACTACTGCGGAGAAGCATCTGTGTGTAACAAGGGAAAAAAATGTAAGCTGTAATTTTAAAGAAACTGCCCTTGAAGACAACGGGACTACTGATTAATATAAAGTTAAACATGCCTTTAATATTTTGCAGTAATAACTTTAAAGGAAAATATTTCCTTGGGAGGCATACTATTGTAGGAGCTAATATGATAAAAAATTGCTTTTCATTGCTTCTGAAACCCTCTGCTGTATAGGCATTTGTGCTTCATCAGGAAGGAGAATTTGTGCCCCAGTGTACGCTCCAGAAGAGGAGAAAGGTCACATAAAATCCAGGATTTCACAATGTCTAAAACACACAGCTTGTTGCTTGCTCTTTTTTGTTTATTTCAGAAGCTGAAGTATTTTATTTTCTGTTCTAGGAAATGTGCCAGTCTAACACTTCAACTGACTAAATATTTCTCATATGTCCCAAGGCTAAGCTCTGGAGAGGAAGGTTGTGAAAGAGGTAAAGGAGTAATATCTTAAATTGAAAGAGCAGGATTTTGTGCAAGATTTTAAAAGGCTTACAGCTCTTACTGCTATTATGATGAGTATCTCAGTCATATCTAAAATAATATCCCAGATAGAAGTACCATTGTTAAAGGCTGTGGAAATTTATAGGGTGAGGGAGTTTGAGAAGAGTTGAGACAAGATGAAAACAGTCATGTGGATGTGGTTATTCCAGCAAGTAGATGAGGAATATAGCAGAGATGAAGTAGTTGAGATATAAACTTTCTAGATTAAAAATGTACTTTAAAAAGTATTTTGTGAGAGTATCAACTTGTAGCCAAACATGATGTCCTAGAGAGTTGCTTTTAAAGTTCTAATATTTTCAAATTACACTAAAAATACATATTTGTCTTTTCTACCAGCAGCTGTGTTTTGATAAATCAGACTTTGACTAATACTATGAAAACTTTGGAAAGATAACTGAGAAAAAAATCTTTTTTGAAAAAGACAACACGTTTATATTCAATGATAATAACTTTTCACCAGTCACTAGATGTTTGACTTAATTTAGGCTGTGAATTTAAACAGCTCACATGCCTGAAAGTCAGACCTAGATCTGACAGATATATGTGGAGCTGTGAGAGCTTCTTGAAACCGACAGGAAAATCTACAAAAACAGAAAGAAGAGCACTAACCCAATGCAATGCACTGTAAATCCACCAGTCCTACACTTTCTTATGCTATCATAAGTATGAAGTTAGTCAGTAGAATTGCATTAATTTCTTTAAAACTCCTAATGCAGAAAAAGAATTTTGTTTTGTTTTTGGCTTTTTATAATTTTTTTTCCTGTTTCAAATCCTAGAATGTTTGGCCTGAGATTTAATTTCTTTGCTGTTCACATTTAACAAAAAAGGCCTTCCAGAATAACCATCCCTCTCTGGCATTTCATGTGACAGGAGGGAAAGAAAAGACCCTCTATACAATGCTGAGCTTAAAAATAAACTTTTTGGGTTTGCAAATAAGTGAAAGCACAATGGAATCCTGTGTTTCAATCTCGTGTGTGTATTCATCATGGATGCCTAATTATGAAGCATAGAACTAAAGCTGAACTGTGTACCCCTGGTTACAGGACCCAGGGGATGCCTGGATTCACTGGTTGTAACTTGTTCCTCAGGGGCCAACTAAAAGCACACCAGGTGAAGTTAAATAAAAAAATATATAACTCCTGTATACTACAGATTTTACTCATTGCTGAAAACTGGCATCAAGAGAACCTTGGTAAACTGCACTTTTTATTAACTGCTTTATATGAAACCTTTAGCGCTACCAGTAAATTCCCATTTGTGTCACCATTTATTGTGAGAAATACAACTGGAGGAAATATTTAGATACATAGTTTTTCTGCTACCCTTGTGAAAGAAGTATTATCTTTGCTAAGAAATGGTCTCTGCACTCTTGCAGCCCCTACAAGAAAATATTCCTTTCTCTGCTGATGTTCATGTAGAGAGCTGTATGAAGGAATTTCAGATTCTGTTTATATCAGTAATTTAATCTTAGAGTCATAAGAGTGTGTTTATTTTAGCTCTGCTGGTGATGAATTCTTTCTGCTTTCAGATAAATCATAGTTAAGAGAGTTGTTGAATAATTCATCAATATAATTTTGAATACTTTAGTGTATCAGATCTCAGAAAATGTAACTAGAAAATGAACAGAAAAAGCATAAAGCACCCATAATGTATGGTAAATGCTTGTGCATGAAAAATATGGGCTTTGTCTGTTTTCTCATTTTTATCTAGTGTTACACTGGTGTGGTTGCTTGAGTTTAATAGGACTAGCTCCCAGTCTGCAATGACTCAAATGGTAAAAGAAACAGGAATATGATCTGATATGCCTGGGTGAAATGGAAAACACAGGAGCAGATATACCCATTGCAGTAATGTGTTGGCTCATGTTTAAACATAAATGTCTGTATCAACAAGCCAACAGCCATTAATAAACAGCTGCTAACCCTGCTGGAGATTTTATCATATGCATGAGTACTTTTTGCTGATGAGAAAATGCTTCATTTATCAAAGTAACATTGGTTTCATAGAGATGTAATTCAAAGTTTCTTGTGCTGTACTGGGAATACCAAAGGAACTAAAGACTGTATTAATTGGTATTAGTGTACTGGAACAGGTTTAGAAAAAAAAAATGTGAAGAAATCTGCACTGTAGTAAGACTGAAAAATTCTTTAGCTGAGAAACATATTGTTTGTGGAGGGTTTTCTAAGAAGCTTGTGGGAAAAACCAACAAATATTCAAGGCAAATATGGTCAGGAACACTGAATATCTGGAAACCCCTATCATTTACACTTTTGGTCAATAAAACTAATCTGAACCATGCATTTACATACACTCTGTAAGTTTAAAGACAGCCAGATATGAACTACTGTCTGCAAGTTCTCCTGTCCCCCTGATGCGTAGCAGAGTTGCTTCCATGAGGGTCCCACATCCCTGCAGAACACACATACATTTGTTATTTATGAACAGAAAGTAACTCAGTATGCTACAAAGTACACGAGGGACAAATAAAAAAGAATTTGAAAGCAACTAGTAAATTAATAAGCAGATATCAAAATGACATTAATATTAAATGAACCTCCAGCAGTTCCAATTGGCAAATATTGAGCTGTGTAGGTAGTTGCACATAAGACACTCAATAGAAGCTTTTTTATTTTTCCAACAGAACAAAGCACTTTATATAAATTTTTTTCCCCTTTTAGACTTTATAAATCTGATGCTCTGAGACATCTGAACACTCATGAAAACTCATGATAATTCCTGAGCCTATAAACTTATAGAAACTGTTTCGTGAGGGTCAAGATAAAAACTTATCCCCAGAAACCTTGGTGAATCTGAAAATCACAAACTATGCAAATAATTTCTAAAAGGTTAATTTTTTTTCTTTGTTTTTATTTAACTGTTCCTTCAGTTTGTTGGCAGAACTCTATGTTTAAAATTCAGAAAATAAACATAGACATAGAAACTAATAACCAGCCTTTGTTTTTTATAGCAAAATTGGAAATATGTGGATATGTGAAGACTTGAGCTAATTTTAAGGGAGTCAGTAGTTGTTGTAATTCGTTATTTCTTTGTTACAGCCTGCAGCTGGAATTTTGCTATGCTTGTTCTATTTGTTCTTGAGTTCTTGAAGTCTGTCAACTCTGAAGCTTTTGAAAAGAATTGTTGAGTTTGGAAAGGGTCTTTATTAAAGAAAGTTCCATCAAGGACTTACAGAAGCTTGTGGAATCACGGGGTAATGAGAGCTGATCTTTACAAAAGTCAGACAAGCTCAGGCTAGAAGTACAGGACAATTATTTTCTCTATCAAATCACAATGACTGTTGAGGATACCTATTAAACTGAATGTAATTGCCGATCCTTAAATATTTTTATCATGTGTAAAGGAACAATAGAGGGTTTATATGAGCTATAAATACTGAGTAAGAAATCCTCTGCTGAAAGTGCCTCATACTCAGAGCAGTGGAAAAAAGAGGAATGTGGCTGATGAGCAGACTGAACAGAGCAGTAGTTTGACAAATATCATGGGAACATAACCCTGTTATTTATTAGATATATTTACCTAAGAATTTCAATATTAAGGTAGTGATCCCCAAACTATGATCCTGAGACAATTCACCATTTGCAAGCCTGTTAGAAATGGCCTCTACAAAGAATCATATCAAATATTGACATTTAAGGCATCTTTCTGGCAAATCAAGGGTGTAAAAGGGCCAGGCAATTTGTCATACATTCTTTAGGCTGAGGATTTACAAATTTGAGGATGTACTAGAAGAGAAGCTCCTGCCTGGGAGTAGGACTGCCATGGTCTCACTGGAATGACACCATGCCCCAAGGCAGGTCCCTGGCCCTGGGCACACAGGTGTCCACGAGGTGGCTGTGGCTTGGTGCACCCAGCAGGGATCAGCCAGAGAGAAAGGCAAAAGGGTCTGGTGGCACAAGGGGCAGCACGAGAGGACCATGCACAGCACTGGCCTTAGGTGTTGAGTGTCTGTTCCATCAGGATCTGGTGTTTCCTCCCTGAGCTTCTGCCCATCTGCCAGCCACACTGATTACACCTTCTTCACTTTTTAAGACCAATGCCATGAGTTCCAAAGAAGCCTTAGAATGATTTTTTTTTCCTTTTTGTGGGCTGTGTATAGCTTCTCACTGAAGTACATCATAGTCCTGGAAAAAAAAAGATGAGACATACCAGATAATTTCTGTTAAGTCTTACTTTTTTTTTCCTATTAGTTACATCTAAATTCTCTCTGAAGCATCTCATGCTATCCTTCTGTGAACTTAGACCAAACATGTAATGTAGAAAAAGGCTTCTTTTTACTGCAAAGCAGCCTTCACGTAAGATGCAGAAGATATTAGACCTCATTTAGTCAAATAACCCTATAAGCATAAATATATAGACTTCTATGCACTCTAGCACACACCTAAAAATGAATTTAATTGAGTTAACCAATATGAAATGCCAAATTTTTGTAAAAAATATTGTGGAAAAATATTTTATCAATATTGTGGAAAACTAGTATTCTAGTGGTACTCATTATGTTTTATACATGACTTTAAAACATCACTAAAATAACTGCTTTCCTAAAAGCATTGATGTCTAAATGTGAATGGCTTTAGGATAAAAATTTAATTTTCCTGCTACATGACCAAATTTCTACCAGTGGTTTCATTGATAGAAGAGGAAGACAACACAAGGTGGAATGAGGGAAATCTTGATTATGATGATACAAATTGGAAAGTCCATGAAACTCCAGTCCCAGAGATACTCACTAAAAAGACTAAAAAGAGCCTTGAGCAAGCTGGTAAGGACATGTGTCCTTTGTGTAGGGGTGCTCAAACACTGGGTCTGACATATGGCCCTGAAAACCCCAAGCTGCTAGGAGATCCTCATCATAGGAAAAATGGTCTGAGACAAGGCTGCTCATGGCTGCCCTGTTAATACAGGCAATATATTTTTAATAACAAAATTCTACTAGGGAGATAAGTTCTATTTACCTTTGAATGAGCTCTTCTAATGAAAGCAAACTGTTAAAGGGGTAAATCTGGTTCCATGATTTTTGGAAAATAGGATGATTTGGTGAGTTATCTTGACAATACTAGATACAAATGATCAATTTGGGTATAATTATTTTCCTACACACTATGGGGCTCCCTAATATATTCACAGCCTTATGCAGTTGACAGATATTACACAGGGTATATGAGACTGTGGCAGATCCTGTTAATTTGGGACAGCAGTTGAAAGAGGGGATGACTCCCCTAGGGTGCATGCCCTCCCAGATGGTATTCGACACTGTGGGAGTAACTGAGCCAAGCTCTTGGCAATCTTCATTCAGACCATGTCCCAGCCCATTGCCAGGGAGTGCAGCTGAGAAATTGTGCTTTGCTGGAAGTGCCCACTAACACAGTGCAAAACAACAAATTCACATCATCAGGGGAGTTCAAGGAAAATCGTAACCTGCCTTCCCAGAAAACTGGCTTTGAAGTGAGAATTGTTGCCAGATATATCTTGGAAAAAGAAAGAGGCAATGTCCCTTGGCATGCTCACACAGTGAGTCTGTTTTGGAGATGGAGATTGATTCCTCTGGCTTGTGTGGCACCTGCCACTGCTCTTGGTGAGACATCCTGGAGTGAAGACAGCAGCAGGAGAAGGCAGATGATGGCAGACCATTGTCTGTGCTTCCAAGATACCAGCCTGCAAGGAAGAAGCCTGAAAATTCTGGTGTTAACTTGGATTCAGCTTCCAGCCCTGACTAAATAGCCTTGAAAATCCTGGTTGGAGAGAAATGAGGATTTTTCCAAGAACAGATTCTATTTGTTGGTTGGGTTCTGATTTTCCTTTTTTTTTTTTCTCTTTTGATAACACCTGTGAAGATTCGAGTTCTTCTTCATTTGTTTTAAGTTCTGATTGATGAGGTAATGAGGTTTATCCTGTGAAGAAGTAGACATTTATTTTGCCCTAAAAGCAACATCTATAATTTATGTATTTACAACAAAGTGTTTGGGATAATATTCACAAGTTTTTAAATTGAATAAAATGTTAGTAACTTCTGCTTGTAGCAAGTGACTCTTAAAATTCAGGCAGAGGTCACCTATTAGTTCACAGGGCCCTGTAAATTCACATTTAGTCACAGGACCAGAAATACACCAGTGCAGGTGGCAGTGAGGTCTGTCTGCCAGCTCAGCCATTTTTATGAAATTTAGCCTTATAACAGGTTTCATTTCTCTTCCTGATCCCCAGCTGGTCCAATTGCATCTCTCTACAAAGTTCTTTTTCATTTCTCCTCCCTGTATTATTTTGCCATACCTGTGGCAGTTGAATGTGGGTAGTAGCCTTACATAGCACCACTGAAAATCATAAATGTGAACATCCTATTCAAAATAGAATTTTAACTCTGCTTTGTACTGACAAAGGCAAGAAAAGCTGAAGTAAAGGCTACTTTGTTTCATGCTAGCCTACGGGTGCTGGTGTAGCACCCCAGAATCAGTGGGCTCCTGTGTGTGCATGCCTTCAAACTCAGACATTCACAGGATGATGCTTTCAGGTTGGAGGAGAGTTCTTTAGAGATGGTAATATGGCATCAGTGCTACATTGCAAGAATCACCCAAAGAAAAATCAAATTCATTGAAACACAGTGGTTTTTTAGTCCAAACTACATATATACCCTAAGAGTTTTCAAATGAATGGCTGAGTTGGCACTCAGCTCAAATCACCCAGATCTTGTGCTTTTCTAGCAATAATCCTTATGTAATTACACATTTGACATGTGAGAACTGCCAACGTGGTTTGACACTGCTTAACAATATGTAATCTTTCATGCTACAATCTGTAATTTTCCTTGCTGTATGAGAGACTATATGCTGTCAACTCTCTGCAGTCTGGGTTCACAAGAACTGACAGGCTGCATATTTGTTAGCTTATTTTTGCTTGCTCAACATGGAATTCTATATTGAATTCAGAGTCTAATTAAGTGAAATAGAGAGGTAATTTCTAGAGTTAGAATCCTGTTAATCCACTCTTGCTGCTGTAAATCTTCAGAATGGATGGACTGAGATTACTGTTGCCTATGGAAGACAGCCTACTGGTCTCTGATTTTCCATCAAAAGATTATGGCTCCCAATTTTAGATAGCTGTTCTTCAGTTGATTTCCTAATAAGTAAGGAAGAAATGTTGCAAGCATTATAAAATAAAGGGAGCTTTGAACTGCAGATAATTCCTGAATGTCTGACTTTCAGTCTTAATAAGAAAATTATACATGGGAGTTTCCAGACTCAAAATCCACTTTGCTTTGATTTGTACATAATATTATGAGTGACAGTGGGAGAATGAGCACTTGAGATATGACTTGAGTTTTCCTTAATCTTTTCCTCCCATATGGAAAGGTAAACATTTGATTGAAATAACAGCACAGGCTCTAGAATTGGAGAAGGGGAAAATATTTGCATAATACACAGAGTGATGGGACCATTATGAAAAGTATTTTGAGAGATTTGCAGACAGCTCTTGTACTTAGAAGACAAAAAAGGTCATGCCTGAAAACCAAACAGGTTTCCTAAGCAAAGATTGAGAGATTTGCTAGAAGATAATAGCATAACTCACTTCTTCCCATGATGAGCCATTACAGCTCCTGTATTTTTTGTCCAAACTTGATTCTGGTGCTTTAACAATTTTGGCAGGCAAGTTTTTCTATAAGCAGAAGAGAACAAGTGACATTTATTTTCATGTCAACCATCATCATAATTGAGTGGATACCCTGGAGGCATGCCTTTAGGCTGTACACCCCCATGACAGAACAGTTTGTTTCACTATTAGTGGCTTCTAAAAACTTGTGCAAAATGTCTTCTGCTAGCTTTTTATTTCTACTCCCATTAATACCTCTGAGACTCTCTTTATGTATTCATTTTATACACATGATTTTTTCCCATCTCTTGAGTACTGCATATTCAGCTGGTACTTTCATGAGGCTGCTAAGTAATAGTGGCTAATCTGTGTCTAGGTAGCAAGAAGGTAGAAGACCTTGTTTGATATGTGTATGTAATTTTTGTACAAATTGAGGACCTTCTCTATTAATCCATACAGGCCAAAATCTTGTTTTCATATAAAAATCTAAGCCTCCTTACAGACATTAATATGTTGTTGTGAGTGAAAGACTGGTTGGAAAAATGTGAAATCAAATGATTTTCAATGCTTTTCTGGAAATAAGAGAATTTAAATGAACAAGAAAACTAAATTAGGAAAATTACATTAGAGCTCCAAGTTCCACAAAAGTTCAACTGTTGTTATTATCTTCACTTTACTTTGTTTCTTCTATTTAACTTTGTACTACACACTTTGCCACTAACTCTTTCTCTTCTAATATTCAATTGCTTTCAGAGGGTTAAAAGAAAAGGGAAGTATGTAGTTCAGTTTCATACAGCACTTAAGCTATTCCTTTAGGAATACATTTCAGGATGGGATATGAGTTCTTGACCTTATTTTTCCTATGCATACTTTCTGCTTTATTATTTTATGTTCTCTGGAAGCTTTATAATATATGTGAACATTGAAATCTTCCTCTAATAGTATATTACAAAATTTTCCACCAATTAATTGTATGAATGAACTCTTGCACTTTCAAGTTTATTGAAATTAAGGCAATTTTTTGGATCAGTCATGGATCCAGTCACTATGGTAAAAAATCCCTCATGAGCAAATATTCACAGGCGAAATTTCCAACATTTCCTTATATTGAAGCAAAGTTAAAGTGGAAATTAGTATTGTAGCACAGACAAGACCAGCTGAGTTGTGGATTTTTTTAATCAGATACTTAATCTTCCTCTCAAGCCCCTCAACCTGAATAAGTGACACTTTGGCACTGACATCAAATTATAGTACAAAATTACTTTTTTGTCATGTCCCCACTGAGGCACCATCATTCTTCTTACTGTCCTGGCATCTCAATGCTTAAAAAAACCAGTTCAATAAAATAATTGGAGAGGTGGAGTAGGGTTGGGTGGCATCTATACTATATATACCCACAGGCACACATCATTTCCTGGCTCTTGGAGCAGTGGTGAAAATGTAATGCTTGAACAGTGTGTCCCTATGGCTGTCTGGTTCTTTGCCAAAGACACGTATAGATGCATGGATTTCAAGAATGCTGCCACTTTAGGGTTGGAAATGAAGCCCTAAAAATCAATAACTTGGCTTCAGTATTAGGCAGTGTACAGTAATTTCATTGTGGTTTTATTAGATCAGTAAAATACCCTCTGTGGGACAGTATCACAAGGAGCTAATTCATGTACCAAGCTTGAAGCCTACTACATGACTTAGAGTTTAGAGAAAGGGATTTGAAAGAGGTGGAGGAGTTATATAGAGGCTTTAGTGTTTAAAAGAGTTTTCTAATGAGAAAAGAGTAACAAGAAACTAAAGTCTAATAAAGCAGATATTGTAAGATTTGAAGTTTCACATTACCTTAATTTGCTTTGTAAATTGCTAAGGAAACAAGCTCCTTGGATGCTTTCCCTAATATGCCCTCATCAGCATGTGTCTCTTTCCTTCCATCCATGCTGTACACACAGAACTGAACAATTAATGATGTTGAGAATTCTTAAGCTTATTTCAATTAAATTTGAACCAAGATTTGATTAAAACATCAGCAAATGTGTTTGTTCTAAATGTTGGCATATGTCTGCCACCTTTACACATGCTGAGTAAAGTCTGGCTGCAATTTTTGAGGTTTTGAACAAATGAATCTTTGTGGTGCTCTCTCATCAGCAGTTCAGATTCTGTTCTCATTTTCATTTGTGTGCAATCTACCAAGTGACTTTCCTCTATAGGTATGGGATGTGGAATCATCCTGATGTTTGATATTACACTGGATTTATGTCACTTTGCTTGGAAATTGGAATTTGAGCCTCAATCAGGAAATCAGATTCTTGAGCAGAAGTTGTTCCCACAGACCACATTTCTTTTGGAATAACAATCATATTGGTCAAAGAGGTGCTGAAATAAGTTGTGCCACTGGCATAGATGAGTTGGCAGAAGACCGTAAGGTACTCACAGCTATGCCAGTAACACAGCAGGTTTTTACTGAGTGGCAGAATGGGAAGATTTATTTAAAATGCTATAATTTTTTAAAAAGAATTATTTAAAATACTATAAATGCTACAAATGCTATTTGCCTTATTGGGCATCAAAATGAATTTGTATATTGTGTCTGAAAGAAGCATTCCTCTAGCAACAAAGCACCTTAAAGCAAAAAGAAACCCTAAAGGGCAACTTGCTACTAATCATTGCTGAATGAAATATCAGTGTTTTTATAGTGCAGTAGCAATGGTAACACCTGACGTGGAACATGAGGACCAAGTAGGAGGAAGCAGTGTGAATAACACTGTGTTTGGTTTAGGTTCATCTAGCAAATGTATTTGTCAAGACTGAAAGAAATTAAGTCTGAATTCTGAGAAATATTTGAAATTTGTCAAAAGAAACTGGGAGGAATATTTATGAGCAGTTTCACTATCCTCATGTGTTTCATCCCAAACATTTAACACTTCACAGAGCTGACTTTATTCCATATCCTTAATTACTAATTTTCTATAAGATTTACTTATTTAGTGCTCATAATCAAAAGATACAGAAGAGATACAGAAAGACCAACACACTCTGGTGATAGTGAAGTGCAAATTGTTGGCATGAATTACAATTCCACTGTATGGCAGGTGGGGGGATATCTTGAAACCCAGAACAACATAAGTACCAATGCTTTAATGAAAGTCATGATGAAATTGTTGTTCACTTTCTGTGTAGTCACACATCACAATGTTTCTGTAGATCATGAATTTTCTATAATAATGAATTTTATGCATACAGAAAACTGAATAACTGAAGACAAATATGCAAATAGCTGTGGAAACACTATCTGCCCATTCCAGATACAGTCTTTGATATTCATAATTTGTTTTCAATATCTTTCTGTTTGGTAGAAAAATCCACAGGGTTTGCTTTTGTCTGTGCCAGATGCCTCTCATATGAGAGGAAGTATTTGCCAAATTGCTCACCATGCAGTAGAAATGGCAACTGAAAGTGATTACACCCAACATATGGTCCAAAGACAGACATCTGCTAACCAAGATTAGGGACACTGTGGCAGATTCTCGCTTGTTCTAATGAGCCAAATAATCCTGAGCATAAATCCATTAGAACAAATGAGAGTAGCCATCAATGAATGCATTTTGCATCAGACCTGCCTGTCCCCATTCACAGCTATGCTTTGCCAGCCTGGGTGTGCAGAGGTATCACGGGAGTTGTGGGTGTATTTGCCAGAAATTTTTCATAAAACCTTTTTAATCAGTTACAAAGGAGTAAGAATAGAAAACTGATTAGTCAGAAAAGTAAACCTAACAGTTTTAGCAAAATTCAGTGAAATCTTAAGGTAGGCACCTGGAGATGCTAAGTAGTACACAGGGATACAACAGTAAATCCATTGTTTCTCCTGTCTGGAGGTGAAGTGTGCTCTTTGTTCCCAATCAGTTTCATCACTGGAGAGGCAGCACTCTTCCACAAACATTAGCAATGCAGTCTCTTAATTGTTAAGAGGGGAGGGGAAATTATTTTCAATTACAGAGTTGAGAATTCAGGGCCATGAAGCCTAGGTGGAAAGAGCTCAGAGTCAAGTACCTACAAGGCAGATGCCTGTCTCAAGGTGTCTTGTCTATCACAAGGTGCCAAACTTAGCAATCCCTGGGGAAGCAGGCATGGAAACTGCAATCAGTGCATGCAGTACTGCATCACCTCATGGGACAGGGGTGGCAGAAACGGAGTGCTGGTGGAGAGAATGGCTTGAAGGAAGGGTGAGTGCTGGTCACTGAGGTCTCTGCTGACAGGTAGATCTGAGAGGGAATGCCAGGGACATGAAGTGTCCCTGAAAGTTGTGCATGCACTTTGGGAGGCACAACTTTTAAGCTAAGAACAAGAGTAGTAATACCTGGAGAAGGGGAAGCAATAGGTGCTGGCGAAAAGGAGAGAAAAGAAAAACAATTTGAAAGGTGAGAGTGACAGTAGTGATGAAGCAAGATAATACTGACTGCATTGATGAAGCCAAATGAAGCTGGTCAATAGAGGAAAAATTGAGACAAGGAAGTTTGGTGAGAAGGGTGGTCACTAGTACTTGCTGAGCAGTGAAAATGCTAGTGTAGCATAACCTCACTTTGAAACAGAGATCTATTTTTGAGACCCTTAATTTGACATCTTAACTGGGAAACATTTAAATAAATTTGGAATCTATGTGAAGAGGTTGCTTAACCCATCTACTATCTAACAAAAAAAAAAAAATCACAGATGCCTGTGAAAATGTTAAAATTAGGAAGAAACTTGTGGCAGAGAGAATGTGTGCAGCCTTGGAGAGCAAGAATATGGAAAAATGACCATCTCCTGAACACTTTTTTTACAAGTAAAAGATTAGTTTTCCAGGAGATCATTTTGATGTTAAGTTACTTCATGCTTTTCTTTGTGTACTTAAAAAGACAAAATCACATGGCTAAGAAAGTTTTGCACCATGCTGAGTTATGAGGGAAGATATTAAAATGCCAAGTGTTTGTGAGAGTGTGCGTGATATGTATACAAATCCATGAGGTGTATGTATATTACCATATATTACAGATGCAGACTAAATGTGTATCTCTATGTCTAGACACAACTACAGACACAGATGTATGAGTATAATAATTGAAATTTATAAAACCATTTTAGGCTTTCTCCTCTTATGGGGAGAATATTCTAAATGTCTCCAGGTATATGGCAGGGTTGAGGTCCTCTCCAGCTTTATGAGAAAAGAGCCTCTACTGTGCAAGTCATTTTTGCTGAGTCTCTGGAGTGTTACCTGATACATTTTCAATACTGTTTGTAAAGTATGGTGGAAGCATTCCAGTAAAGAAGTACAACATTAAATAAAAGATTATTAACTTCATTCCTTTTTGGTTAGGCAGGTAGAAGGTATGCACACTTTTTAACTTTTTGAACATTTAAAATAACCTCTCTCTAAACATTTAAATGAAAGTAATTTAATGTAATGACTAAAGAGAGGTAGGAGTACATTTCTGCTTATTTTTCAGTTTTCTACATGCTTTGTTTTGATCTCATAACCTAAGAAGGATGCTAAGGATCATAAACTCTGTTCAAATTTGACACCTTAATTGGGAAACATTTAAATAAATTTGGAATCTATGTGAAGAAGTTACTTAACCTATCTACAATCTAACAAATAATCACAGATGCCTTTGCAAGGGTTAAAATTTTGCTGTTTGACTTATGGGAGAGATAGAGTTTTCCTTGTAGCTGCAAAAATCAATGTGCAAGGTTGTTTAGATATTAACATCTCAGAAGCTGACATGTTTTCTCTTTTGACTGAAGACTGTTGTCCTGCCCTCTGGTCTGGACATGACATTTTTCAATTTCTCTTCATGTAAATTGATAATACAGTGGAATTCAGACTTCTGCAGAGTCAGAAACAACCATCTTAATTTCAAATTGTCAAATATCTGGCCGTATGACATCTTAAAGATATTTTTGTTTTTTCCCAAGTGAAACAGTGAAAGAGGATACTCTGCTAGTCAAACTCTTAAACAGTCTGCACTCATGCTTAGCCCACTATAGAAAACTGAAAGTTAATTTTCCTTGATATTCTTATTCAGTTTCCTGTTGGATTTTGACTGAATATCCAGGCCAGAGGCTAAAGTGAGGTGAGAGTCTTTAATCCACATTTTGCCTGCATTTACCTGGAAGACCATAAAAAGTAGTATCTTCATGATATACAAGTGTGCAAAAATCTCTGCATTTTTTTTCCTACTTTTGTTCAAGCTTAAAACCAAACAACACAGTGTGATGCTTTGGGCACCCTTTAATATTAAATTAGGAAAAACTGAGACATTGAAGGGAACTGAATGGGTGAGAGCTGTCTCAATGTCCTTCAGAATTAGGGGTGGGTTCTGGTGCTGTCATTTAAGAAAATGTTGTCAACATTCTGCTGAAATAACCCACTTTTGTATGTCATCCACCTGTGACATTGTTAGTCAGTCTTATGTGAAGGAATATAACTTTGTAAATACAGAAAAATAAATCAAAAATGCAGTGTTGTAGGTAATGTATCTGTGTCATCCCCCTGAGTATGAATTCCAATGGTAGGTGCTGGAAAATAAGGGAATCAGACATCCTTTGGGTATTCAGTAATTTGTTGTTGCAATTGACTTATTTTTGAAGCATTTGGAGACTAATTTCTACTTGTAAATTGTTCTTCTAAAATGTATTTATGAGTCAATGTCTTAAATTAGGCCTTAATGGAAAAATGAATGAAGCCTTAGGTAATTCTTTCCTTCCCTAGCCGTGCAAATAAAGTTAATAACTGCTGTCTTTCTTCTTCTGTTTACTTTCAGTTACTAATTGGTTGCAGTGATCAGAATTGTATTCTTTAGACAGCAAGAAATAGAATTCCAATAAGGAAAACTGAAGTTGTCCTAAAAATAAACTGTACTCTACTAACTTTCAACCAGTTTGTAGAGTTGTCAAGCTGTTTGCAAAAGGATGCTTGCAGCACTTGAGTCTCTTTGTTTCATTCTGTGACTGAACAGAATAATAACTGATAATGTGGGGAAATTGTTCAGCTTTGTTGCAGTAATTGTAAAAGATGAGGTGGAAATTTACATGAGTAGATCCTAAGCTGGAGTCTTTTAAAAATACATTGAGATAAAAAATGTTCATAACTGCATGAATGTTAAAAAAATAATCTTTTAAATGCGTTATAAAGCAAACTATGTGTGTGAGTAAAAAGTTGTAACTATTTCACTTCAGCAACCTTGTGTCATTTAGATTTCCATGGTGGTAATGATGGTTAAAGAATACTATACTTAGATATATACTGAAAAAATTACTTAAGATGCCTTTTCTGTTCTCCTGCTGAGCTTGAGCCCTGAGCAAAGGCGGTCTCTACCAAAGCAGTTAATGGAGTACAAATAGAGCTTGATTTCCACTGAACTTTTATAGTGTGTTTAAAGCAATTGGCAATAACAATAGGGTTCTACTGAGAATGTCAGCTATGGAGTTCCTCAGCATACATTTGATTTAGAGATTGGTATGATATGATGGTGTTGTGGATATCCATATCAAAGTATTCATGGTAGAAAAGCCACAGAAGTGATTTAATAGGTTAGTATCTAGTAGGACTTCTATATGAAGCTGTGTAGCTTTTTATGTCTAGCATAAGTGTTTCAACTGATTTCTGCAAATTTCCATTTTCCTCATAGATCTCCTTCATTCAGAAGAGTTTTCACCTGTAGTGATGTCGTGACCTACTTTTGTATAATTATCATAAGCATAGCACTGTCGAGTGAGCTTCTTGGTCAATTCAATCCTCTAAAATCTTTTTTTCAGAGTCAAATTACTGTCAATGGGTATCTGGGAAGAAATGTACCAACTAAGCTTTGGTTTTACTGACATCTGTGAGGAGATCTAGAAATAGGTCAGATATGGTCTCTTCACAGGGATGCAGTCCTGTAATTGACCTTTTTCTCACAAATTTCAGCTCAGCCATTTTAGCATTTGGTAGTTTTATATTAACAATGAGGTTCACATCTGAGTGTCTTATGCTTTATAATTCTAAGGTATGAAAGGGTAGTTTGGAATCTTTGGTTTACTGAGCTCAAGCAGTAGCACTCCTATGGCTGAGATAAGACTGAATCTTCCCATTTTGTGGCATCTACCTTCTATCTGAGATGCATCACATCCTGCACCTCGGAACAGCCCTGACCCGAGCAATCACACCTGGGGCAACTGCACACAGAGTTACTCTGCTGAACTTCCCATATGCAGACAGATGCTAATTCAGCTACACTGGATAAGTTATGTTGAGTATTTGTAAATTTTATTTTGCAGTCCTTAAACTGCAATTGAGTTCAAGAGGATTTATAACACAATATACTGAATATATTATATAAATGATAGAAAACCTGCAAATATCAAGGACTTAGAAATAGTGTGGTATTAGAGCTCCCAAGTCATAAAACCATATTGTTACCTTATTAACATAATATAATATTCCTGCTGTGGATCATATTTCATATAATTCACCAAAAAGTGGCTTTATTTGCAGTTCAACGAATTTTGAAGTTATGCAATGTCTTGCATAAACTGAAAAGTGCAAGGCAAGAAATGCACTCAAGGGGAATCCTACCATGCCATTACTCTGTTATCCTGTTGTAACTCTCCCATCAGTCAGGGAATGGATTTGTTAGGGTTTCCCTGCCCTTGGGCAGCTCAGGGACCCATGTCAGTTGAGGAGGTCATCCTCTTGGTTTGGCATGTCAAATGCACAAGAAGATACAGAAAGAAGGGAAAGAAATAAGGGAAACACCAGGTGACAAATGCTATTGTTGATCTAACCTGTTTGAAAGCTTTGGGGTTGTTTTTTATTTCTTTAAAGATGCATTGAGATGTTCACAGGTATCAGCTTGGACAAAAATTATTAAGGGTGCATTTTTATTAAGAGTTAGTGGGGTCTGACTGCACCACTATGAAGTTTTCTGCTGTTCTTTTTGTAGGTTTATTAAAATCCTGTGTTCAATCACTTAATTCATTACAACTGAGCAAATACCCAGAGCTGTACCATGACATTTTACTGAAGCACAACAAAAGGAAAAGCAATCTGTGGAAGCAAATAAAATTACATGTGTTTGCTGACCCCAAACTTGCAAAAAAGGGAGTTAAAATTAACTACTAATTTATTGAGTAAACTCTTTTCGACTTCTAACTACAAAAGCAATAAGACCCAGGATGGCTGACAGGAATTATCAGTCTTCTCACCACAAAAATAGTAACCTAAAGAAGCATAATTCTAAAACTCTGTACTATGGTACTATTACAACAAGACCCTCAGTATTTAGCAATTTTGGGTGGAGGCAAACGCTTCTGTATTAGTATTTGATTGCTCATCAGATTCTCAAGTGTTGATGTATTTTGGATTTCTGTCTCAAGCTGCTTAGGAAGGCACATAATATTTTTATGATATGACTAATAAATAGATCCTTGTTTGTGCAGGTTAAGCTCTTAAAAGATTGCTCACTCTTAGCGTGCAGATGTGATGGGCTGTGCCGCAATCCAGCTATACATTGCTGGCAATATTAACATCCAGGTGACAGTAATGGCAAGAGTGCCTTGCCTCCAACTTTATAAATGTGCCCACCTCTACAATTCTGCAGCCACCAGGGATGTAACCAGAGGTTTTGTGTGGTTTCATGTTGCCTGTATTCATCTTCATGAACTAGGGCAGAGAAAAGCTTAAAGAAATCCAGGATAAGATGCTGGAGTTGGCAAAGGGGTTAACTATGTTTTGCCTCTATCTCCTGGTACCTTTAGTTTACAACAATGGCAACATCTACTCCCTTTATGTTCCTCAGTTTCGAAGCTGCAAAAATATCCTCAAGTTCTTGCCAGTTTTAAATTTTTGTGTTTGAGTTGTATGAGAAAATTGGCGTTGTCTTGTCATGCAATGTCTGTCACTCAGCCTCCCTCAGCTTAGAGTCACTATGTCTGCTTTCTGCAGCAAATTACTTCAGCCACATTGTCCTCATCTTTCCTCAACTTCTGCTGCATTCCCTTTGCTGGAGATAGGTTAAAAAGCTGAAACATTGGCAACTGTTGGCAAGTTTTGTTTTATGTCCCATGGCTGAATCTGATCATCTGCCCTGTTCAGTAAGTTGTGTCTCAGAGTTTCCCTTCCATATGAGGTAAAGAAGGGAAAATATTATGAAACCATGGATTCTATATCTTTATCTATATCTATCTAACTATATATATAGACATAATGTTTTAAAAAGGAACTTATACTAGTGCATAAATGGGACAAAAATTTTCCATCTCATGCCTAGAAAATGGTATGATAAATTCTTCTCCATAATCTATTAAATTCATCTCCTTCCTGAAATAATCGATACTGAAAGTAAAGTTGAGTCCTCATAACTTTTTTAGTGTGTTACTTTTGTGCAATAGGGGAAACTGAATGCAGCAGGGAAGATGGAGTGCCTTTTCAGACAACTGAAATGAGCCGTTTCTTAATATTATTTTTAAATTACTAATGAGTTTTCCCTATTTTCTCAAGATTATGTTACAGTAGAAAATCACTGTTACATATGAAAAGTTTTTTTCCTCTCTGTGACTGGAATTTGCCAGAATTACTTAAGAAAATTTTCATTTTTCTTTCAAATGATCGACTTCTGCTATTGCTATTTCATATTACTGGTTTTTCAGGTTTGCTTAGCAAAAAGTGTACCTATAGTGTCTGTTTAAAAACATAGAGTAATTAATTATATCAAATGTACACAAATTATCACACCTGCTGAAAATCTTTTAAGTTACATTTTAAAGAAAGGCACAGCTCTCATGCTAAAGTAATGGGGGAAAAAGCCCATGTGAACTAAAGAAAACAGTATCTTGACTCAGATGTTCACAACAACAGCTACTTCCATTAAAAAATAAACTCCTACATTCATCTTTGCATGTTCATAGAATCATAGAATAGTTGGAAGGGACCTTTTAAAGGTCACCTAGTCCAAAACCCCAGCAATGAGAGGGGACTTCTTCAACTAAACCATGTTGTTCAGAATCCCATCCAACCTCATGTTGAATGTTTTTAAGGATCAGGCATCCATCACCTCTGTGGGCAACTTGTTTCGGTATTTTACTGGAACAGGTTCTGAAGAATGTTCTGAGAACACTTTTTGAGGCCCTGGGACAATTAGTAGGAACTGAGGGTTCTCAGTAAGTGTAGAAGCAGAAGGTTTTAGATGTCCTGCTGTTACCACTGTTAGTGCTATTTACCACTTGCATATTTTCATTCTCTTCAAATGCTTACTTTGGAGACAGCAACAGAAATAATGTGCTGAACTAGAGCCCTGGGTTTCCCCACTTCTTGGCTGTGTCCCTGGAGCTTGCCTATGAAGAGGCAAAAGAGATTGTGCTCAATCAGTGTGGTTGAGGGCAGGTTTAAAGGCTTAAAGGTGGATGAAGACACTCTAAGCATGCAGTTCTGTGAGTATGAAGGTACATGTTAGAGCATCACCTAAAGTCAAAGGACCTGCCATGCTTCAATTTGGTCTGAATCTCTTAATCCCAAATCTAGTCTGCTGATGCATTCAGGAATGTAAGAAAGGTCAGAGTATGGGACTGATGAAGAGGAGATGATTTTGGATAGCCTGGGCAGCAGTTTACTTTATATTTTATTGCACATTACCAACAATTCGGTTACACTGATCAAGACTCTTAAAAAATTACTATGATGGTCTAAAAATGGCAATACACCAATATTTATGTACTAATTATATTATACCTGTTTATGTCTCTGCCTGTTTTAGTAACTTTGGTCCTTGTGATCTCAAAAATTCTCCCACCTGAATTGATTTCCCCTCAGTTTTGTGGTGGTGGAATGCTTTTTTTAAGCACAGTATTGCAAAAAATAATTAAAATCTAAAGATTCATGTAGCCCTTTGTTTTAGAGTCATATATGTGTAATACACCTGTCCTTTTTTATCAACTCTTTGGAAAATACATTTATATTTACTTTTTGTTTAATAATATTGATTGCACTTTGGAGTAAAACTACAGCAACATTTAATATGGAAAATATTTTCTGGTGGGAATGATGCCCATAAAGGTTTCATAATGTTTTCATTGTCTGAAGATCTACTACAATATCATGTTCAGGCAACACTTTCTATGTAATTCAATGTTAAATGTCCCAACACGATATAAAAACTCCCCACTGGGTAGGAAAAATGGCATTGCATAACCAAATTGGATTAATGTACAAATTTCTTTTTAAAAGGTCAGGGAATTGAAATCTATGCTTGGTTTAGGTAAATTACAGGTAAAACACAGCAGCTAATCTTGAGAAGGTTGCCTAAAACAATTAGGAAACTTGGACTTTACTGCCAATCAGTTTGAATAGAAAAAAACCTGACTTAACATGAGTCAGACTAAAATATGCTTGGCTTCGTTTGCACCCTGGCCCAGAATTTTGTAATATTTGTACTGTGAGAAAAAGAAGGTTTTTTAATGCAAAGTACAACACCTCTGCCCTGGCAACTGCAAGGGCACTGCTGTAGAAAAGCATATCTATTGTACAATTTGCTCTCAGTGACTTCTGTTTGCCTCTTCTTGCTTCAGGATATCAAAAAAAGACATTGTGATAATAGGTGCAGATTTGCTGGTGGAAACCAGGTAATTTTGTCTTTCTTTTAATATTATCTCTTGTGTCCTTTGACTTTTTGTGACTGGAGATATTGTTATGTACCCATTTGCTCAAGAGATCTAAATGATGAAGAAATTTGCCCATGTTGCTCAGCATATATGCAAAGATTTGGGTTTGTCCAGATTTTTTTTAAACATGTAAGCTGTCTACCTAGGCCATTTAGTAGTCACACATGGTTATAGTATTTCTAAATCATGTTCCCTCCTTGGCTGCCCTGGATTTTCCAAGTGGAACTAAATGCAGGATGTGGTCCAGTGTCCTATGTCTCTTAACACAGCCGCTCTCCCCCTCTGCCATTCAGGCTGTGATTGCATTTGGCCTGATCATTGGCACAGTCTGACTCTCAGCAAGAATGATCCCCTTGGCTTTCCAGGCTGTCTGTATCCCAAATGCACACTTACTCCCCAACCACTGCCATCTTGTAGCATATGCTCTTTTTCTTCCTTGGAGTTTCTTGATGTGGTCGTACAGGCCCCCTGGGTCAAATACTGCAGCTGTTTGGAATTATCTTTTGGACACATGGGAAACCTAAAAGTGATTATAAATTTGGCAGACAAATCCAAGACATAGCCAAAAATACCCCAGATCTACAGTTTGTTTGGTGAGCTGTAAAAATAAGTACCTATGTCCCAAGGAAATACATATGAAAATCAGTTTACCTCCCAAAACTCTTGGTTGTTGCTTTCTGTGTTGATACGTCCAAAACATAACAGGGATACAAGAATTGACTGTGTATACATATTATTTAGTTTCTATAGGAATAGATCATGTGAATCAACAAGGAGTGGTAGATCAAAAATTCAGCCTTACTACAACTCTTTTACACCATTCTCACAGTCCCTGCAAGTTGTAAGAGTTCATTGAAGCTCATGAAATTTAGTGGAGTGAGTCTCCTTCCACTTTTTCAAGGACTTAATCTCTGGGTGGCCTAGGACAAAGGGGAATGCCCTAGAAGTGAGGAGCCAAGTGGGAGTGTAACCAATATCCTGTCTTCCCTATAAGAAACTAATTTTTGTGGAGCAAAAATTATTCTAATAATAAAGAGTAAACAGCATGATATATTTTACTGAAGTGCTCTTACAGGGCACTGTGTAGTGATTGGATTCAGGCTGTAACAAGAAATTTACTATGTATATTGTCCCTTAATACTTAAACTGTTTCCCCAAAATACATTTTAGCAGCAGCTAGGTTGTTCAGCTTGAAAACTGCTAAAGGAACTTAAGAGTCTGTTTCCATGGTTTACAAAACACATCTTATAAATAGATTTTCCTACTGCAAAACCCTCTGTCAATTAATTCTTCCAATTAAACCTTAATAACATATACTTGAGAATTTGCCTTTGTGCCTTAGGCATGGGAATCATGCACAGTAATTCCATGGACTATAATAGTCCTCTGCCTACCCTAGGATCAAAGTTGTGTCCTTATTCTTCCCTGTGTTTATTGGAAGCTTTTGATTCCATCAATCACACCAAGGCAGTGTCAACTTCGAAAAGGCACTGCTGGGTTACCACAAGTACTATTTTGGCATGTTTGGAGTAGTCTCAGGCAGAGCTCACAGATAGTTATTCTGCTCAGCTTTTTTTCATTCTAATAGCTCTTTTGGGTTCCATCTTCAGACCTTATTAGTCTTTTGTTGTTTTTAAAATGCTGGTATCTAGGCTACAGTAGCCTTTTAAAATATTAGATGTACCATGCAGATGACAAGGCTTCCTTTTTGCACTGTCCCTTCCAAACTTGGTTTGGTTCCTGCAGTTTTTGAGCTGCCCTGAAGACTTATTTCTGAGTTTCAGCCAAAAGAAAGCACATTATTTTGCTTTTGTGACAAAACATAAGCTGTGTGTGTGGAACCCACTATCATTCTGGACTAGCTCTTTCTTCACAGTCCCTTTGAGACTAATTTTTCCATTTCCTGTCACTACAGATTGCACTCTTGGAGGCAGTTTTAAATCAGTAATGTCTTTGATGTTTTTCTTTCACCATGCCAGGAACATTCCCAGAATGACATTGATGCTCTCCCAGGCTGTCCAAATGTGTATTCATGGCAGGCTTCTGCTAAGCTGCTGTAACACTCTCCTGCTCTGTTTGCTGGCTTGCCAGATGTGAATAAGCTCCAGTTAATTGAAAATACCAGATTTTGAATAGGTTGCAGTTAATTCAAAATGCTATGGCTAATACCAAAATATGATGTGGCTAAATTTTAACCATTGCATCTCTCTTCAGTGAAAATTAAATGACAGAAAGTTTTGTCAGATGTTTTGAACTTTTTCTTTTTAGGCTTCCTGTGCCCTTAAAGCAAAATGTACAGAGGATCTTTCCAAACAAAGCTGAATGAATCTGACATAGCTGAGGGTCAGGTGGACTAAATGGACTCGGTCTTTTTAAATGGCAGCTGGAAATGAAGTGCTAACATTGTGAATTGTTTTCTGATACTGCTGTGGAGTTGCATGCCTACAGATGGGAGGCATTAACTCTCTGTCAGTCGCTCTAAGAGCTTCTTTTTTTGGCTTGTGCCCTCTAGTATGCTAAGCTGGAAATTAGACTTTCTGCATAATTGTACTCTTGTGGTTATGGCAAAAACAACTTAGAAAAAAGATTTTGTTTTGTTGTCACTGTTTGAAAGTCGTATACTTTATAGTATTTGTATTCCATCCATTTTGAAGTTGAGTGTGGCTGTTTGAAAAACCAGGTATTAATCCTTATATTACTGTACCTTGAATAAAACATTTCTGTGGCTAGGATTTTGAATAGTCATGCTACATTAGAATTTTTGTATGTGCTAGAGCCATAGCAATTTCTGCCTTCCATGATACTACTTCAATTGATAAAACAGATATTCAGAAAAAGATATTGTGAAGGATATGGAAAAGCCTATGTGTTTCCTTATAACTATGAAAATGAATGAATCTATTAATACCATATGATTCAAATAAAAGCCCATAGTTATCCACCTGATGGCAAAGAGGCAGGAGGGTGTGTGCTAAGGTAATACAAGGGCTGAAAAGGGCAGGCAGAATAACTGAAGCTATTAGACCAACCAGGCTGTCGTCAGTCCTAGACAGCAGGGTGAACATCAGAATGCTGATATGGGGTTTAATTCATTACAATTCAAAAGATGGGAATATGAGTCAACCAGCCTTTATGGCTTGCAGATCTGGTTTCATTCCTCTGATGAGATAAGTTTGCTTCCTTAAAGCAATTGTTTACATACCATAGAGAGTGCCTTTCATAAAGCCCTGAACTGCATGTTATTGTGATTAGAAGTCAACACTATCTGATATTGATTAAGTGTAAATTAAATGAATTTAGACACTTGGTAGCTGGTATACACCAAAAGTGGTGTCATGGAAAATTTATCATTGAATAGAAGTGTTTCAAATAGGGTTTTGCAGAGATGAGTTACAGGTCAAGACTACGAAATATTGTTTTTTAAAAAATGGAATAAATAAATATAAAAGCAGTGTGAATAAAATTTATGGATATAGAAAACATGTCAAAGTATTGAGAACTGAGTGGCCAAGTTAAGAAATCTGGATGTCTTAAACTGGTAGGATGCAAGCAAAGGGTGAACTTAGATGTCAGGGTTCCTGCCCGTGGAGAGTCTTGCATGAGCAGCTGCACAGACTGGGGTGCAGCTCTGCTCCTGTTGCTCACACTCCTCTTGCTTGGCATGCTAGGCTGAGGAGAATGACACTCTGGCTGTGCCTGTGGCACCTGAGCCAGCCTCCCTGCCTGGCTGCCCCTGCACACTGGGCTGTCTCTGCAGTCATCCAGTCCTCCTGCAAGGGTGGTTACAGACCAGCAGAAGTGGGACCCACAAGTAAGACTGAGGTTTGCTATTGGCTTCAGAATCATTTGTATTAGCAGATTATAAAAGTAATACTTTGAGGTCTTCAGTTATGTCTTCACTGTTAGTTGCAATTTATTTACCAGCACAAAGCCTAAAGAAAAGCAAGAGAACAAAAAAGTTTTACATTATGTAAAATTCATTATGGAAAACTAAGTCTACAGAAATTACAGTGGTTGCACAAGCTGAGTGGGTGAAAAAGGAGTTTTGAGCTGAAGGTTGGTACCTATTTCTCAGGATTCATAGGAGCTAAAGATGAAGTATGATAAAATTAAATATCTGGATTTTTGACATCTATTACATTAATATAATGTTATGTGTAAATATCCTGAACTATGTATGTGTTTATCTCCCTCTTTTCTCTCTGTCTGGCATCAAATTTTACAAAGAAGAGAGGAATTTCAAAAAATTCCTGCCAATTACTGGTTTGTGCCATCATTTGCCGTAGGATCAATCCCCACAAAGATTAAAAGGAGGGTGCACAAAATCCTTGCTTCCACTTAATTTCTTTTGTTGGCACCAGCTCATGTGATGCTCCAGAGTGAAGGAAGGTCAAGGAACAGTTCTTTGTAAGCAAATTCACCCAGGAGCATTGCCTTCCAGCTCAAATGCTTCCCTGAAGAAAGGGAAAAAATGTCCCATTGAGGGGCCATTTGGGCTCCAGCTCTGGTGGCAGGGACAAGGGCAGCGCTGCCTCTTCATGGCAGAGCTGCAACTTGTGCTGGATCACAGCCTTGGAACACCTCAGTAGCTACTCACATTTGGCTTTGCTGCTCTCCTTGTCATTGTCATGTTTTGCTCTGCTCTCCTTCCCTATGTGTGGGATTTCCAAACCCATGGTTACCCACTGATTGCATTTTGCACACCTGTTCCTCTTGAGGTTGATAGTTTTATTTCCTGAGTGGAAGTTAGCTTCCAAGGGATCAAAGCTGTTGTGGGCAGTGATAGGGATGACATACAAGCTTTGCAAATGGAAATGGAGTGGGTTTTTATCTGTTTGAAATGCTCCAGAATAATAGAAAGAGAGATTACACCAGAAATGGATCATCTAATTTTCTTTCAGGCTAGTTATACACCTCTGGTTCTCCTTGTTGCTTCTGGCAAATTACTCAGTCAGAAGGACAAGAGTGAAAAATGGGTGGTTTGACTCCCTAAAGCAAATGTAGCCCAAGTGCATATTGGACTGTATGGTACAGAGCCTGAAGGTGTCATATGAAAACTCTCATCCCAAAACCATATGAAACAAATACCACATTAGCTTTAAAATAAATTTTAAGAGAGGTCCGTGTGGAAAACCTGACTGGAACTACAGCTGACTTTGTATGTACAGGAAGGTTTATCATTCACATTTGCTGAAAAGCTTAATCCAGGAGTACTAAGACCAATTTATAAAGTTCTGTATGAGAGGAACAGCTTGCAATAATACTTATTATAAGTAATAAACAAAGAGACAGGGAAAATGAGAATGATGTTTACAAGCCCAAAATCTGGCAGCAATGAAACTCTGAAAATGGCAGTGAGAGCCACAAACTCCAAGAGAAAAGAGGCAGCTGGTCTGCTAGGAGATGGGTGTTGTTGCAAGGCCAGGGATGTTCCTGTTAGCATCTCTAAAATTAATTAGAAGCATGAAAAAAGAATGAGCTCTCCTGGGAAACAAAACAAAACATTTAATAGCAATATACCTGCTTTGGTTTTCATAATAATGGACTAAAATATTGATCCACCTAAAAATATTTCAGAAAACCATGAATAATTGCCCCATGGAGACAGGAGGGAGGCAAAGGTCAGGTGCAGAGCATGTTTTTAATGCATGGGGCAGCATAGAGGTCCTGGGCTCCCCATCTGTGAGAACCAATAAGGGGAAGGGAAGTAGTTGTGGAAGATGAGCAGGATTTCATATCATCCTGTCCTTCTCCTAGCTGCTACCTGGGGCTTCACTCATGACCTTTGGAGACTCAGTTATCTTCTGCTGCCCACCACCCGTAATCACGGGGACATCATCCCAAAGAATCCAAGCATCACTCTGGCTCTGACTGACAGGGGCACAGCTTTCCAGGGCAGCCAGGGAGATGGAAAATAAATCTGAGAGAAACAGTGTTACTGCTGCTGCAAGGGGTGAAAAATAAATACAGCTGAGTCCCAGAGAAAGGTGCTTTTTTCAGCCACTTGCAACATCAAGTGCGGTGGGACAATTTAAATCTAATTATCTCATTGTGGCCTTTCTCCTTCCTGATGTAAACAGGTGAGGGAAGCAGAAAATGAAGGTAAATAAAGAGAGGAAACTAGAGACAAAATGAGGAAAGAGCAGGCTGAATGAAGTAGAAAGCAAGTGTAAATAAATGGCTTCTCTTGGCCTCCCCAGGCGTGCTTTCCACCAAGGTGTAAATTCCAATAACATATGTGTAGGCTGTGAAGTAATTTAGTGGAGAAATTAAAGTAGTAACAAGTGGACAGTCAGGAAGTACTACATTTACACCTTTAAAAACCTCTAAATAACTTTGCTTGATGGGAGGCTGGGGGAGCAGCAAGTTTCTGTACGTGTATTCCAGAGATGCCTGTCCCTGTTCTCAGGTAGCATGAGGCTGCTTTGTGCACTGAAGGCTGAGATGGTGTCTGCTCTATTGGATGAGATTTGAAGGTAGCAGAACAGTGGACAAAGAGGTGCAGTGAAGGTGAACCAGCACTGATGATGGAAACAATTCTTTCAGTGGCATCTAAATGACATTTATTGCTGTGCTGCCTATTGCACAGCATGCTGAAATGACTTTTTCATGATAAAATGCAGTGTTTCTCCTCCTGGGACTTAATGTAGGTGGCTTTTTCTCTTGCTTCTATATGATTTCTGTGCCCCTATAGTCTGTGAGCATTATTGGTGCTCTTGTTTAGGCAAAGACTTTTCTCCAACATTCAGTTTATAGTGAATTGCTCAGAAATTACATTATATTTTTTATCGCCTAGTTCTGCAGTCTTTCCATAAAATCCAACCACAGCATGGAAATATGTATGGTACATTTATAAAGTCTTCCATATGTAAAACAAATTAAGCTCTAATATTAAGCCCCAGGCTATTGTGCCAGTGGGAGACCAGGATTCTGCAGTTGCACTCCATGGGAACATTGCTGCTTTTTGAAGTGTACAAGTAGGCTGATGCAGTATCTACCTGATATGTGTTTGAAAGTGTGAACCATGAACTACCAGGTCAATAAAAAGGGGATACTACAAAGGACAGGCTGGAAACAGTATGTATGGGAGTCACAATGATGACTGCTTGTCACTTAGAGATGTTTCAGCAGGAATATCTAACTAGCAGTATGCAAATATGAAGGGTTATGACATTATCAAACCCATGGAGTGCAGAGTTTACCAAAGAAGTCTGGTAACTGAAGCTCAGATAGATATTGCTTGATGTACATCTTGCACACCTGAGCCAACTCAGTTAAAGGTAGACATCCCCAAGAGAGCAGTTCTGCTTCAAATTTACCAAATGTGTGATCCTATAGGACTAAAAACTGGACTACAAAGACCAATCATGAGAATTAAATCCTAGTCCTGAGATTGCATTTACTGGTCTGCAATTATGGCCTGTAATTCTAAAATACAGAAATGATGCTTCTGCACTAGCACATCACTCAAAGCATTGTCTTGCTTCTGCTGTGGACAGGTATAACTGTCCTGTTAGTGACTGGGTGATTCCCACAGAGTTTTTCCTTGCTAAATGTGTCCTGTCAGGAAGTGGATTCATAAGCATTCAAACACTGTCTGAACTGAGAGCAATAAGTTTCTTAAAAACAGCTGATGCTTCCCTTCTCTACTTCCAGCACCCAGTAAGTTGCTTCATAACAGTCAGAAAAAGCTCCAACTATTTTCTAATTTTTGGAACACAATGTAAAGAAAATATGCCATTCTCTTCCCCCATCTATTTTACGGGAAAAAAAATGGAATACATTTTTGAGGCTATAAATTATATGCAGGCCTGTCTCCCTCTTTTACTTTTTATGTTATGCTTTCAAATTTACTCCTAGTTTATTATCCACTCACATCCCTACACATTAGGCTATGCATTTAGTAACGCAACTTATGCTAAAAAGAACGTACATTTAAGAAATGCAAGTGCTACATTTGTAATCAAAAAGCTGATTTTACACTGGTGTGTTAAATTATGAAATCTTTTCTTTCCATCTTTCTCTTCTAATCAATTAGAGTTTTTAAACAGAAGCCAAAAAGAGGGACTCAGTGTTTAGTCTGAGACTGTGAAAGCTACATCTCTTGTCTTCCTAGCTCATAGCAGAGTACAGTCTTTATTACTGTAAAAATATCCAAGTAATTTGGCAATATTCTTTTTCCTTGTTTTTATTTCATGAGAATTTCGGCAGGGTAAATGTAAAAGAAGCATTATAAAATCTTGAATCATTTTGCAAACAGCTCAATACAGCTTAAAAAATTGAATAATGATGCTTTATTTGTTCATGAATATTTGAATATGATTCCAGTGTAAGACAGAAACAATATGATCTTTCTTTATCAATATCAAAATGGGGGGAAAAAAAGTGCACTTTTATCATCATGTAAAATATAGTTATCAGTATTTTGTATGTTGCAATCAAAGAGAAATCTTACCTGTATTTAGGATAGCCTGTGCATGAATTTGGTAGCGAACCCAAAGGTGGAATTTTCATAATTTGCATTGGTTTAAAGTTTACATATCCAACCCTTATAAAAATATAGGTATCCAATCACATAAGAGACGCATCCTACATCCAAGGACAGGCTGTGCAAGCTCCTTGCTGAGCTCAAGCACACCCTGCCAGCTCCCACAGAGTCCACTCCTGCTAAGCACAGCACTGCTGTTCTGGCTGCCCTGCTCTCTGCTGGACACCCCAGGGGGCAGCAAATTTGTGCTGCTGCTTGCCAACAGATTCCTTTCCAAAGGGGTGCACAATGGGCATAACATGGCTACAGATTTGACAGCTCTGTATTCCCTACCCAGCAGCTGGTTTTTTCCTTTGACAGAAGAGTCTGTCTGGAGTCTGGGAAACACTTTCCAACATATTCTTTTTCTTTAAGTGGAATTTTTTTTGTTTCTTAGAAATATAAACATTTCCATTTGCAATGAAGAAACAAAATCCAGCCCAGCTAGTTGCTACCAGCACAGTCTGAGTGTCCCATCACATCAGACAAAAACCTATTATACCCTCTGGTCTCACCAGATTTCTGTAGCTGCCATGTCTCACAGGTGGGCTTTACATTGTATTCTCCCGGTCTATGGATGCAGATACAAGGGGAAATGAAGGTTCCACCATAAAGGACTAAGCAGAGAAGACCCCAGATTCTCAGAGAAGCAGCTGGAAAGCCAGGCAATCCCCACAGTGGGGATAACCACACCACTCATCCCAGGCAGGTGTTCCTGGCACAAACCAACCCACTGCTACAAAGGGCAGGTAACTGTGATGGCTTTCAGCAGAGAAACCAGGTGGTGAATGGCCACTGGATCTGCCTCCCTCCTTGCCCCTCAGCAGCCAGGCTGGTGTGCTTTGTTGTAGATGATGGGTTTAGAGCTTTCACAGGCTGCAGAAAAATTAAGAGGTTTCTGCTCCTGTCTGTTTTTCAGGCATCTCTTGCTATTTGCCTCTTAGAACCTGTAGTCTGGTCCAGGGAATTCCTGTGTATGTTAAAAACATGAAGGGAATAAAACAGCAAATGTTCCTTTGCATTTCATTCGTTCTCTCTGCTTGGTTGGATCTGTCACTGTCTCCAGCAGGAAACATAGCTGTAACTCAGGAAGGGTTTCAATTATCTTCTTGTTCACTGGAAATAGAAGAAACCTCAAGCTGACATGTTTCTGAAGAAGAATTCCAAGGGATGCATACTTCATACCACAGAATGACAGAAACCAGAAAGAAGGAAAAAAAGAAAAAAAGAAAAATTCCCAACTAACTCTAAAGTCTTCGCTGTCCCGAATTAAAGGGAAGCAGAAAATTATTAGCTTTGTTATCTATTTACTAGCACCTTACTGTCATCCAGGTCTTAAAACTGTGGTATCAAACACACTGGGGCACCTTGCTGTCATGCTAATGAGCTGGCTTGTCACATGTATCATATAGCTCATACTTACAGGGAAGAAAAAATCAGACACATGGTTTGAAAATATGTGCACAACCTGCTGCAGGACCTCAAGGAAATGTACACTGTGGATGATTATAGAGACATCACAGTTCACCACCTGAACTGTCTCCCCTGAGTTTTAACAGTGGAATTACATCTCAAAAGCTGTCTTCTGTACATGAGTAACACTGTAACTCTCTTCTTTTTCCTGCATGTTAGCATCACCATTCTCCAAAAGCTGCCTTCTCCCAGCTTTCCTGAAGGCATTGTCCAGGAATAAACCTTGAGCCTGAACACTTCTTGAGCTTAATTATCTGTTACTTCCATACCTTGGGAGCAAATATGATAAGGTGGGTTGAGCCAAGAAATTGTTTAATATGTAAGTATGATGAATATTGGAAAGTGTTTTCAGGTTAATCCATATAACTTTCAAAAAAAGCCATTGTGCAGCCTGTTCCTCTTGTGCAGAATTTCCCCATTGCTGCTACTATTCGTATGCTGCTGTAGACAGCAAAAAAAGTGCTCCCTCTGCTAATTTTTTAATTTTAGATGTTAGGTTCTATATGAAGCCATAATGTACCATATCTGTGCCAGCTGAACCCTGCAGAGGTGAAGCCAAGGTCAGCAGTATCACCTCCTTTCCAAACAGCTCAGTAGCCTCTCAACAAACAAACAGCTGGGTCACCACATCTACCAGCACTCCCACCCAGCAGTAATGGGTGACTGGTTCTTCCAGTTTCTGGCAAACCAGAAATACGTTGCAGGCACATGAAAAGGTAAGGGTAAGGAGCTGCCTTTCCACCTAGGATCAATAAGAATCTTGAGCCTATATACACATCCCCACCCACACAGACAAACAGCTGGTCCAGCTGGTGAGAGAGCACACCACCTGCTGAAACCATTTGGGCTGTTGTACTGAGGCTGCTCAGGAGAAAGGCACATACTGCTCTACTCCTTGTACTGAGAAAAAGAGTGAAGAGGAGAAGGGTGCTGGGAATCCCTTCTTGGAAGTGTGGGAGATGTTATAGACCTGGAAGAGAGCAAGGTGCAAAGCTCTCTTGTGGTCTGAGCATCAACTGAAATATAATTTTTTGAATAATCCTGATACAAGGTCTCATTTTCAAATGTTGATGGGTGAATCTCCTGCTGATTTTCACTTTTTAGAAGTCTGCTGTGGACATGGCTATTATAAAAAGTTGCTCAGATAAAGAATTGGAAAGTGAAGAAAATGCCATGCATGGAGCAGGTTTAACTGAACTGGAACTTCACTTGAGATGACTGTTAATATTGCAAACCTTATGAAATTATTATAAGTAGTAGCACTCAATAAATATAAACAGCTAAAGCTTCGACTCCCTTTCTGCTCTATGATACCTTGTTTCCAATGTCACACTATCATTTCCTCATTATTGAATGACCCCAAATAATAGTGTTTCATATATAAATCTATAGGTACTGGTCCAAGTACCTAAAAGAATTAGCTTCTTCTAAGACTACAACCAATGAAAATGTCAAAGTATCTGCTATTATTATCCTTCCTATTTAAGATTTTCAACACCATGAAGAATGAATAATATTTTTTTCCTTTTTTAAAGTGCAAGTCACCTTCAAGCACCTGCCCTTTGAACAGGAGGAGAGAGGCCATTGAAGCACAGCTACTTAAAGAAGGGCAAGTGTAACTTGATGCCATTTCGTAGTGTGTTTATTGAAGTACATTTAATTACTTCAACAGTGGAATAAATAATTTTTTTATGCAAAATGAAATCAGTATTTAAATGTTTTATGTAAATTCTGATGCTTCTCTTTAGAGTGTATGTTTCAAGTCCCAGCAGATCCTGTCAGGTTTTATTTCAATCATGGCTGGAGACAAAGCATGCAGAAAGCTTATATTCCAATACAGAAGAGTGAACTTTTCAGGGAATGAAAGTTACTTTCACTTCTCACAGAGATTTTGGTCTTGCTCACAGAGATTTCTAAGCACTTTAGGTTGTTGTGGTATCTCTAGCCATAAAAAACAGATATTTCTTTAAACTCTCCCAATTTCCCTGACATATGAGTTCTCAAAGGAAACAAAATTGGGTTTTGATTCCATGAAGGCTGCCATTCTAGCACTGTTTTAAACTCAAAACTCCTGGTTTGAAAACAAGATACTACTACCTTTCAATTTTTAGACACAACTGGTAGTATTTCCAAATTCATTAAAAATGTACTGCAGCATTTTCCATAATGGGCTGAACAATTTTATCCACTTCTTCCTTCAATTACACCTTCAATATTACTGGAAGAGAGAGTAACAAGAGGTGTTTAAGCAACAGAGGAAATAGGAAAGGGAAAAAAGTAGATGCTGTTGCCAGGATAATGGAACCCCAAGGACAATGACTACATTTTCCTAGCTGTATATCAGCTCACAGACTGTTACTTAACAGTTAGATTTTAATTAAACTTCTTTTTCTGTATATGCCATTAATTGAGCGTTTATTCCTCACCTTTGTGATTAACATGGGTTGGGCCAACATGTTTGTGCAATAGTCTGTAGATTTTTTTAACAGAGGAATTATTTTTAATTATTCATACAGCTCTAATTCCTTTTAGAATTGGTCAAACTGTGGGCCTGAAACAACATTTACAGACCTATTAGTTTCCTAGAAGAGTGCAGTGTGTTTCAGGAGGGCTTTGAAAAAGAAAAAGACAAGAAAAAAATGGTAGCTTATTGCTTCTCGCTACTAAAAAAAATAGAACAGTCAGCACTCCAGTGAAGTTAAACAAAAAAATATTAAAAAACTAAAAAGTAATCTAAGCAGCCAGCTTCTACCCACCAAATGCTTACAGATGTGATTATATTTAGTTACAAGAACAAATAGCTAGACTTTCTTTATTGCACATAACATCTCCAGGGATCCTGGCAGTGAAGATGACTGGTTAGAGGTTATTTGATGATTTGCTTCTATTCCTCCAGTGACAGATCTGCTACTTTTCTACTACTGCCTGACTGCTTGCTGTAGTTGGTAAGGTGATGCCAAATTTTACAGAAAAATAAATATCTAGAGGTGGGAATCAGCTGACAAAGTGTCTGAGCCAACGATCAATATTCACTTTACAGTCCCCAGAGAAAAACAGGCACTTAGAGGGCATGATTCCTAAAGCAGATGCCTAAAATAGCTGAGCTAAACCGAGCCCTGGAAGTGCTGACTTCAAATACAGCAACAGCCCATAGCTCAGAAGTGGAGGCAGCTGTATTCTGGATCTGGGTGAACCTTTCCTATGGCAGGGATCTGATTACAGAGGATGCTGCTATAGGGTGAGGTGGCTTCCATGTACCCAGAGCTGATTGTTGTGCCATGTGTAATACCTGAGAGCCATGTGCAGCACCTGCCTTGACAAATGAGTTTAAGCTTAATTACTCCCCATCCCAGCCTACTGCACTGGGTGTTAAATGCTGCTTGAGAGAGCAAGCAGCCTGACTGGGTGAAGCCTTGTGAAGGCTGACCTAGAACAGAGCCTAGATGGAGTTAAAGAATAAAGTAGGGATTTATTAAAAGGCCTCAATGGATACACCTTGGGCAGCACGAGAGCACAGCCAGGGCTACACCCAAGATGAACCCAAAATGGCCACAAAATGGAAAACAGGTCACAAGGTCTCATCTCACACCTTTATAAGTTCTGGTCCATTAGCATATTGGAGTTAATTGTCCAACTACAACTTCAAGTTATGAAGTCCCGTCCTTCTTGTTTTTCTCTCTTCATTCTGCCATTGTTTATGCTCTTGAGCCTGAGATTTGGATCCTTTGTCCTTGGTCCCCAGCTAGGAAAGGAATTGTTTTGTATACCTACTCTGTGAAGAGAGCTTACTATTCCCTAATATGAAGATCAGAACTACACGCAAAAGCAGTACAGAATCTGAAAAATATAAAAGCTAAGACCTGAGGCATCAGGCATTGGTTTCCCTTTGCCTGGGTTTGTGGCTGGCAGTGTAGGTGCTTTGTGGCAGGGCCAAAAGAGCAGAATAATGATGGAGTGGTCTGGCATGATAAAGCCTCCCCCTTTTATTTCCTGTGGATCTCCTGAACTTGGTATTTAGTAACATTTAAATCTATGTCAGAAGAGTGTTCATGGGTAAAAGTAATGAAATCCTTGGGAAGAAGACACCAGTTTAAGGGGGTCCAGGTGTCACTCATCAGAAAGCCTTGGGTAGGAGGAGACAATGGAATAATGGAGGAAACATATTTTCTGTAGAGTAGCGAAAATTTGCCTGTTTTTCCTATCTGCCAGTCTTCAGCTACAATTCTTTGCTTTCTGTCAAAATAGTTTTTATTAAGGTAGTTAGGGAGTATTTCTGGCCACTCTATATTATATGTATATAATAATATGAACTAAGTTAAACTGAATTCAGAGAGGCTACTTGCATAGCTAGGAAATTTTAAAATGCTTGAGGCTTTGCAGAACTGGATCTTTACTCCTTTCACAAGCCAAATACTAGAAAAGAATTTTTATATGTTAAAGTCCTAAACAAAGACTCCAAAGCATAGGCTGAAAGAAGTTAGTATAGGCTAAAAGAAGCTATCCACTCCAGTCTTTTGCATATTTTACAGGTTTATCTGCTTCACTATTTTGAGTATACTATCTAATCTTCCTTTAAGCATTTCCTCTTCTGATATCCCAGAAGTTTCTCTTGGCAGACTTCTCTATTGATGAATAACTCTTATTTGGAGATTTGTCCTCACATCTAATCTAAATTTGTCATATTTTAGGTGAACATTTTCCTTGAACAACCACAATCAAGTCTCTCTCTTTTATCTTGTTTCTCTCAAAAACTTCTTAAAAGTTCTATATTTTGTTTAAACTACATTTCCTTTCCATCTTGTTCCTTGCAGCTTACAGCTTTCTTAATGTTCTTCATCTTTGCTGCTCTCTCATCTTCTCAGTGAGAAGGTCAGAGGATATCCTAAGTGAGGCCTCAGCTGTCATGTGTATGCATGATTTATTACCCCCCTACTCTTAAGTACAGTTCTTTGAGTATGTGTTCTTTCAGAACAGATCTGAGTAATATCTCTGATTTTTGTTTGTTTAGACACAAAATCTAAAAATGCATTTTGACTAGTTATTTTCAATAAGTTCTGGAACAAAAGAGTTCACTGTTTACCTTAAGTAGTGGCTGGGACAGACCACTTTTTATTAAAAACCTTTGATTTTGCAATCCACACACTTTCTCCTTAAGTGCTGCTGAATGATTTCCGTCCTTTTCCTCATCTGGGAACTCCATGACAAAACTTGCTATTGGCCAGTGTTTCAGGTTTTCCACACAACAAAGGATTTTAAATTTAAAAAATCCACACTCCCTTTAAATACTCCAATCTCCCAGAGTGCAAATTTTTCTCTGGCCTTTACTGTCTTTCCCTAAGTTTTGATGTTGTTATACACAGAGTTAGCCTTAAAGATATGGACTGTTTAAAACTAAGGATGGATCTAGTCCATGTGTTCTACCAAGAAATGGTGCTGTTTGAGCCACATAATCTGTTACTATTCATTTTATTCAATATTTTCTTAGCCATGTCACTCATTTTCACATGCTCTGTGGCCAGCAGTCATATCTCCCAATTTAAGGAATGTAACTGGCACTCTAAGCCATGTGTGTGGTCACCCTCTGAAGGGTTCAGAGAGGTGCACCTCTCTCAGGTGATCCACTTATTCACAGCCCGAGAAACAGCAATATTTTTCTTCCAGAAACCACAGAAGGGCTTATGGTGGCTGGGCTCCAATTTTCAGTACTTCACCTTTGTAGTCAGGTAAAGTGAATTCGTGCAGCTGCCAAGCTGTGAGTCCTCCAAATGCACCAGGGAAAGTGATTCAACAAACTATGGGTTTGATGCTGCCCTGATGGCAAGCAAGGGAACATGCAGTCCTGCACTGCCCTTCCTGCCCACTCCTGCTCTGGAGCACCTCTCTGGGCTCATTTTCCAGCATTTTCCAGTGCACATGCTTTCTTCCATTTTCTGCAGTATTACATGGGATGAAATACGAAAATTCATCTGCCAATGACTTTTTCATTTGCAGCAGCATCCTTCTCCTCCATGTAAAATTGTGTTTCTGATTTGACTAATCTGATAGTTATGTCAGTTCAAACATTAATAACATTTCTACTAACCCATCATCAGAATAGTATGCTTAATATGGAAGGTGCTGCAGTTAAAGACATCATGAGAGGACTGCTTGAAGCTTTGAAAACAAAGCTTCAAGCACAGCTGGTCAGCATTAAGCATCACAGTGCTTGAAGTCCCCAGTGTTGATGTTGACATGAAGATAATTTCTGCTGTCTGGAATTCTATGCATTAAGAACTAAGTGTTTTCCAAATGTCCTTCTTTGTATAGGTATTCTGAGAGTTTTTTCCCCAGACCCTTAGGAATTTACACAGTCTGAAAGCCTGTTTAATTGTCTGGTTTATTTTCCAAATTCCATTTAAATCCATCTCTAATCTTCATTAATAACAACATTATAATTACTTCATTAACTTTTCCAGATAAAGTATTTAAATTCTACAGAAGCAAATTGCTTTTATGCTGGATTGTGTGCTAATGGCTTCATCTAATACCACAACCCTGAGTTTAAGATGTATTTAATGAAATCATAAAGCTCTTGTCTAATGTGTGTTACTGAAACCTGAAGAACACGTGGTACAAGGGTAAAGATAGCAACTTGTTGTGTTACATTGATTTAATGATGCATTTTGAAAGACTGGTGAGGAAGAAAGCTCAATTCATTTCCCATGGTTAAAAATAATACCCTCAGTCATTGGCCTTAACTTGTTTTGACATCTTTGTTTCTGTATAAAGGTTAAGTAATGTGGTCAAATTTTATAAGTAATGCTTTATTAACGAAGTTCTTGCATTAAGGCTGTAAAATTGAACACCAGATCAGGAAATAATAAAAAGTAAGGGTTGTATCATAAAGTTAACTGATTCATTCAGCGAGTGTTCCCCAGATAAGGTACATGCTCAGCTGCCCACAGTATGTGCAGTTGAGTTACTGCTTCTGAATAACTTAACCTTTTAGTTTCTTCTTTTTTGACTACTTTCATTTTCAGCCTGACTGTTGAACAAATGCAGGTTCTTACAATAACTTTTCGTTCGCCTTTGCTGGAAGACAAGGAAAGTCCTGTGCCTTTTGTTAGCTGAGTGAATAAATTACAGTCTGTGGCTACACAGCTCTCAGGCCCCAGTCTGTGGCCAGGGTACCTGCTGACCTGGAAATCTTGTGGTTTTCCCTGGAGTTCCTGTGTGCACATGGTTATAGCCAAGGAACCTGTGGCTGAGAGACAACAACTTCAGCTGTTTCTCAGATGTGTGACTGTCATTTAGGTGCCTCTAGTGCATTTCAAGGTGAAGTCAAATGACTTCAGAGGGCCACTGCAGAGGGCAATGTAGCATGACAGATTTTTACTTTTCTGTGAAATGAGATGGAAGCATTTATACAAGCTGCTCTGAAATATCTTCTGTGAGGCAAAAGCAAATAACTGATGAGTAGTAGTAAAGAGAAATTTCCAAAACTTCTCTGCTGTTAGTCTTGGACTGAACACTTCACTTTCTCACCCCCACCCCAGTGAGATATGGGAAGAAAATAGCAAAAACAGAAGTCAGAAAATTCATGGGCCAAGACAAAGACAGTTAATAGGTGAGTGTGGTGGGAAGCACAGCAACACAGTCACCACAGTGCAAGAAAAGCCGACGTCCAGCCAGTCTCCAAGCAATGGCTACCTCAGGAAGCCATCCCACTTGTTAGTAAGTCTTGGGTTTTTATAAATAGTTTTTAGATGGTATGAAACAACTCTTTGGCCAGCATGGGTCAGCTGTAGTTACTGGTAGTGTCCACTCCCTTTTCCTTGCCCACTGGTGACCTTCTCACTGGAGTGGGGCAGTGTAAGAAAAAAAGGAAACTTTGTGTGTTGAGGTGGTGCAAGCACTCTTCAGTAACAGCCAGATAAAAGTATTTTATCAACACAGTTTCAGCCACAAAGCCAAAACACAGAACCACACTGGCCCCTCAGAAGAAAGTTAACTCTGTCCCAGACAAATCCACTCAGTTGGGTTTCTCCAGCACTTAGCTTGCCTGGGGAAGGCCACACCCAGCATCAGGGCACTTTGTTCATAGTTTTTTCAGGTTTTAAACTAAAAGTCTGAGTGTATCTGTGTATTTGTGTATCTGTGTATTTGTGTATCTGTGTACTGCCACTGTATCTTAAAATGCAACATTATCATCCTGCATGTATAAACCATTTAATGGCAGTAAAGAAAAAGCACTTGCAGACTTGTACACAGATATGTATTCTGGGGTTTAGGTTTTTAATCTTAAAACCATTTGATGTAGAAAGAGAGATGCCCTATGATATTGCATATCTTTGGAGAGACTTGTATGTGAAACAAAGGCTGTTAGAACTGAATCTACCTCATTTGTCAGGTACTCACTGCTGCCATTCTAGCTGAGCACGTTACCTGATTGAGGGCTGGGTAATGTAGCTGAGAACAAACAATAAACCATTGAATGAATGATCTGGTTCCACCCCACAAACAGAACATACATTGTGGGATGTCAGTGATGCACATCTCTGAGGGAAACTAAAGATGTAAAGATGCAGATACCAAGATGAGGTTTGAAATCTTGCCTGTATCAAAGTGAAAGGAAGTGTTACTATGGCATGGAAGAAATCAGAACTTTGAGAATGCATGAACAGCTTGATTCTGGAAAATGTGCAGCACTGTGCGCTGTGCAGTGAAACCTGAGAGAACTCTGTTGCTTTATACTTACCTGGATAAATTGAGCCAATTTATTTAGCCACTCAAGTGTGGACAATTTCAGCCTAAAAAGAACTTCAGAAGCAAACCTTGTTACTGAGTAAGAATTCATTGAAAGGAGACTAAACCTGCTGTGTTTCACCCTGAACATTTAATAGGGAAAAAGCTGAAGGCAGATATTTAGAGACTCATGGCAAGACGGTTGGAAACTGACATTACTTGTTTCATGTACATTTCTTGGTGTACTGCCCTCACCTATTCCATTCAATCAAAATTCACCATGAAAATTTACCCTAGGTTTCCATTTCTGGCACAAGAAGACAAAGAGTGACATTACTGTGTATTTAAAAATGGCAAGAAGTGGAAGAGGGAAAATCCATCAGTGTTTCCAGAAGAGAAAGTATTTCTTACAAAGCACTTTTTGAGATGTAGCAAGTATGGCTAGTAGGGCATGCAAATGGAAGTGAAGAGAAAGGCAGTATCACACTGATCTATAACCAAGGGTCTGCCCAGGACTGTGATTCTTGGCTCTGCTGAACAAAGGTCATTTGGCTTACAAATAGTTACTATCTTAACAGCAGGGACTAAAATAACTAAACTGTTTGTATGGATTGTGCACAGGAAACAAGCTAGTGACACACTGAATGAGAGTGTCTTTAATGCTGGGCTTTTGCTGGGGGCAGCTTGGAGCACAGCAGTGAAGAAAATAACTCTTTGTCATCAATTGCATGAATTTCTAATGATTTTTTAGATTCCTAGCATTAAACCAAACATATTCCAGAGGTCTATTCAGATCTTTTCTTATACCCTCTGATGCAGAATACAAGCTCAAATTTTCTTGTATTCTGTATTGTACAGACCTCTTCCTGAGGAAAAGGAGAAGATGATTTCAGCACAATTAGTCTTAGCATTACATGAAGATATTTATCTGTGACAGCACAGTAAATGGGGGTAATAAGTCTAAGTTACCCTCAGCTTCAAGAATTAGCTGAATTGCTTGAGAATGATATAGAGTTTTCTTAAAAAAATAAAGAACTCAGAAATAAAAAAGATCTGACGATGACATCTATTATTATGATTAACTACTGTTGATGCTTTAGCAGAGACATGCATTGAAAATACAAATACATTTCATTCTAATTTATTTTTGAGGAAGAAATGATTATTTTATTACAAGCATTGCTTAAGCAAAGAGATTCTCTCTTACAAAAGTAGCATATGCAAGACTTGGGGAAACTTTTCATGCTTTTGCCAGCATTCTAATGAAATCACAGCTTGGGGGCCAGGAAGTAAAGAAAGAGATTTCATGCCTGGCTCTGAGAGCCTAGATCCCTTGACTGATTCTCAATATGACGTTTGGGTAAAGAGATGGAGGTAAACAGGTATGTCAGGTATAGAGTATGAAAGTTAGGTGAGTTTTCAGCTTGAGACTAGGGTAAATAAAGCCCATGTATGGGCACTGAAGAAATGGTGGGAAAATCCTTAACTGAGGGAGTATTTTAGATAAATGAACATGATGTTTATTGTGGGTCTGGGCTGACTAACAGAAAAAGTGCTAGTCTAAGGACAGACTGTCAACCATACTTAAAGTAATATCTACTATCTAATCTACTATGAGCCTAGTAGCCCTCTTAAAATTCCTTTGTTGTTGCAGTTTTGGGAATCTGATGAATTTTAATTGGCTTGACTCATGCAAAAAACCTGATACTCATTCAGGAACTGGTCATGAGATCATGGTGGTAAGGGAATACTTGGCTGTGCAGTCCAGTGCAAATGCTTTGTCACAGGAGCATGAACTTGGAGAGGCCAAGATCCTCTTCTTATGCAGTGGAGCCACAAGTGAGTTATCTGTCCCAAAAGAACTAAATGAAGATCATTACACCAAGCCCCTGGCCACACATTCCTGATTCCCTATGCACTGTATAGAGAGACTATTTTAGATGTATTTATTGAGTGTCTTACAACTTTTATTGGTATTGTTTTTCATTTTTCTCAACTTCTAAGCCAAACTCCTTCAGTATCATGAGGCTGAATGTTTATGCCTCAGGGAAAGAGGAATATTATAACTAAAGAAGTATTGAAACCATTAGGACTGGACATTAGGAATAGCTTTTCTGTGCAGTATATTATTTAATGATCTTCAAGTCATATATTGGGCAGCAATAAAAAATGCTGTAGTCCAATGGATAATTATGATTTCCAGCTTTTGGGTGGTACACTGGGGTTTCTAACACTTCATAGGTCACCAGGAAGTCAAATTTGTGTCTCATGTGCATTTTGAGTTATAGATGATATATCTGGGGGACAGAATGAAAAATAATTGTATATTTTAGAGCTCATTGTAGATTTTTAAAGTCAGCTTCTCATAATCTTATCAAATCTTGAACATTTTCTCATTTTCACGTATATTTTTGTGCTCCCTAATCATTTTTTTATTGCTTTTTTTCCCTACCCTCATGCTTTTTGCTGTCTAATTCCCCCTGCTTATCAGCAGTGTTTCAGCTTGTAGAAAAGCCATAACTAATTGGGAATCTTGCCTGAATATAACAAAGTGACACATATTACATGATTTTCCCTGTAATTAATTAATTAATTATCTGGCTGCTGAAGTTCTTTTGGACAAACAAGTTGTATTTGCAGAAAAGGGTTAGCAAGTAGTGAGCAGTCAAGGTAATGAAAAAAATATGTGAAATACAGATGTCATTGCTCTGTGGAGTGCAGCATAGGCTTGTTCTTGGTACTTCCTCTATCTCTGTTTCCCTGTTTAGGTAGGGGTGTGTCTGTTAATATATTGTAATTACACATCTCTGACAAAGACAGATCTGTCACCAAATACTTAACTATTACATTGTATAGAAAATGAACCTGGAAAAAGCAAAACAAGTTTTTCCTACACTGCATCTTTCCATTGGTATCAGTAGCGAAATCCTAATTTTCTAACCTTTTCACTTAACACTTGAAATATGATTGTCTTTATATGGAAACTTCCATATTGCGGAAATTATTTTAACATTTTTAGAAGGTGTGTGCACAAACCTTTGTCACCTTGTAGTACATATATACCTTTGTCACCTCCAGTTTTCTAGGATGAGAATGCAGGCTCAGTGTTCTGTAAAATCGTCTAGTGTTTAATGTAATATGAACTAGTACTCGGTATTGCTATGGCTTTAAGTAATGGGATGACTGCATAAGTGCTGAACTAGCACAGGGAAGCTGTTCTCCCATCTGAAGTCCCTTCCCCGCGCTGCGCTAAGCAAACTTCAGGGGCTCGCACCCATTTGGTATCTGTGGAGTTAACTAAATTAAGCTTACTTCCAGTTAGTTTCTGTCACCAGGAATGCAATTTGTGTTTACCTATATAAGGAAACCTGTCCGACCTAGGGGAGCCCTCGGGCAGGGCTGTGAGCCTGCGAGAGGGGCGAGCGCGCTGCGCGGCGGGCGGGGCAGAGCGGCCCGAGCGCAGCCCCCGGCGGCCGCAGCGCAGCGCCCGCCAGGGAAGGACTGTCCCCGCTTCTTCGGCCTCGGGAAAAGGGAAAAAACTGCCGGGGAGAAAAATGGAGAAGCAGGTATGTCAGGCGGATCCTCGCAGCTGCGGGGTGGCGGAGTCGGGGTGCGGAGAGGCTCGGAGCGAGGTTTGCCCTTCTAAGTGCTGTTCCCTGTAGAACGGCTGGTGGGCTCCGTGCGGGCTGCGGGGCAGAGCGGGCGGTGCTGCGGGAGCAGCTCCCGCAACTTGTCTGACATTCCGTGTGCTCCTAAGTCGGATGCACCTTCGTTTTACTGTAGAGATCCGCAAACTTTCTTAGCTCTGATGGAACGCAGATGTGAGCCGAGATTGGAAATAAAGCTGAGATGCTTTGGTCTGTTGGCTGAAGCGCTGCAAATCCGCGGCGTTATCATGCTGGTATATCTGGGCAAAGAAGTTCTTGAAGTGTTTGTTATTTGGTATTTTTTAAAATTTTAATGTATACATATTGCAAAAGGTGCCCTTCTTTACCGTGTTTAGGGTTTTGGTGTATTTTGTTTGGATGTGTGTGAATGCAGCTAAATCAGAGTAGCTGGAATGTGTTTGTTACGATACAGGGAGTTCCTGTAGCAATAAAGATTTTGCAGTGAGTTAAAAAATAAACTTCAGGTACTGTTATAGGAAATTTAAGTTAAACAGGTTCTACTACAATGGAGATTACCCAGTTCAAAACAAGGATTTGTATTTCTTAGGAAGTATTTCTGCAGTATGATAACATTTTTGAAACAGGTTTTCACTAAAAGCCTCACAAAGAGGGAGAAATTTTACCCTGCAGATTTTAGTCAGGGCATAATGAAAAACAAAGTTGAAAACTACTTTCCAATAGGTCTCAAGCTGTAAGAATACTGGTGTGCAAGCTGTAAGAATACTGGTGTGCAGTCCATCAGGACAGTTACTGTTAAGTAGCAGCATGTTCATTGTGGAACTTTATTTAAGTTTTCTGCCATTATGGTGTATTACATAGGAGTGGAAAAATGTTTTCAGTTGATCTCTTTTAGTATCTTCTAAGGAAAAAAAAAGTTGCAGAGTGCTAGTCAGAGTGCATTTCCAGAGTGATTTTTGATTTTCTGAAATTAGAGACTAATAGATATATGATTACTTTCCTCTTATTTTCATGGTTATTCATATTTATGTGTGCACAGGCGTGTGAATGCACTCATTATGGGAGATGTAGCTACATCTTTCCTAGTGGGAAAGTAAAAGTCCTGGTAGGTTAGAAGCTTACAATGAAGATGTTTATTATTTAAAAACACTCTTCCTTCTAAATAGCTGTGACTTTTATGAATTAATGTCTCCCTGAGATTAGTAATATAGTATTACCTCCTTAAAATTAATTCAGAATAAAGAAAGAATTAAAAGTCACTTATGCTCATAAAGATTCTCATTGATTTCTGTGTAAGATTTTTGCTAACTCCTGACTTTAAATGTTGAGTGAGGTTTTAATGGGAATGCTACAATATAGCTAGAGTAGTTTCAGTAGAAACTTTTATAGGAGCTTCAACACCACAAAGTACATAGCAAGTCCTAATACCTATTTCAGGGCTGAAGCTAATGGGTTTATTGTGATGAATTGTGATGAATCATCTTTGGTTGTGGTGAAGCCACAAAGAAAGCAAGGCTGGTGGACCAGAACCATAAATTTCACTTGTTGCATTTCTCATCCTGGTGGTTTTGTGGAATATCTTTATTATTTTGAATTGGAAAGGAGTACAGAGAAAGAACTTTTAACAGGGCTGTTAGTAAAGCATAAATTTAAAGGGCAAGAGTGGGCTCCAGGGAAACCTGCTCTTAAATCACCTTTTTCATGTCTCTGCAGGAAATTGCATTGCCCCCATCAGTTTGTCTGGCTATGTTGCAATCACTAATGGTCTTTTCATTTCCCAGTACCAAGCCAGGTGGAAACGTGGTTCAAAGTCTCTGCAGGGTATCTGGAGTTGGCATGAGCTTGCTGTGTCCCAGGATGTGAGTAGAGCCATGTGGCCATGCTGGGGCAGGGCTGGCAGCCTGCAGCCTGCCCGCCCCTTGGTGAGCTTTGTGGCCGTGACCCTTCCGAGGGACACAAGGGGAGGAGTTGGTTCTCACTCCTTCCAGCCACAGTGCCCGCCTCTGCCACACACAGGAGATGTGTAATGATGTGGTTTCAGAGCTTGCAGAATCAGGGGGACTTGCCTAAAACCAGTGTCTGCCCCGGGGCTTTACCTCAGTTTGGTGCTGCGCCTGTGGTGCGGCACAAGTTTCCATTAACCTGGATGCGCAAAAAGCAAATTTTTTCAGGCCAGAACTGATGCCTGGGAGATATCCCCCAGGGAAATGTCATCCTTGTTTATGGTGTGAAAAGAATTTAAAAGTAAATAAAATTAAAAATATTTTTATCCCAATGAAAAGTAATAATAATGGATGGACCATTCTCTGGCCTGAGCTCCTGCAAGTCAGCCTGCTACCCTAGGCATGGGTCTCTAACCCATGTTAAAAGGTGATGAGCTTTAGTCACTGATTAAAAAAAAAAGAACTAAAGGCATTCTACCCTGTTTAAAGTTTTTTTTTTTTCTCATTCATTGAAGGATTCCTTTGTATTAATTTTAATGGCAGAACTGTGTTCAGAGAGCAGTAATGGTGTTGTGTTGGAGTGTTTATTCTGAGGATGAATGTGTTGAACCCAGGTGAAGGCAATGAGCACATCAAGTCTGTGCACACACCTGTGGTGCCAGCTTTAGTTGTGTAACTGAGACAAGACTGAAGGAAAGCAGAAATACTTGGGCTTGATAGTGCTGGTAATGAACCAACATTATCTTCTGCCTTTCTGTGTTACTGATGGCTCATGGGAACTCTTATTGATTTGTCACTTTTAAATCAGAAATTGTTTTAAGTATTTAGAATATAGTAGTATAAAATTTTTGTTTAGAAATGAAAGAACATACTAAATGTCTTTCTTCAATGTTTTCCCACATTTAGTAACCTGCTCATCCAAAAAGAAAGTTAGGACACTTTTTTATAGGCTTGCTTGACTTGCACCCATCACCCTATTTTTGCTTTCAATTTCTGATTTGCTTATAATTTGAAGCTGAGTGCCCTTACACATTGTCAGGAGGCAGTTTGGTACATCATGTTTTTTCCTGGTCTCTTTACACATATTCAATAAAATTTAAAAAAAAAAGACTAACCTTTCAAAGGTGCAACTGGAGAGCTTGAAATAATAAAGGAACATGCTGTAGCTGCATGCTCCCTTTATGATTTTGTTAAAGGCTTTACCATTCCATTATGCTATCATTTTGTAGTGTAAGCATTTTATATGGCATGTGTGATTTCATTGCCCTTAAGTGACCTTAGTAAATTCCTTATTTCCCCTGAAGCACATACCTAATTGAAAATTGCCATCTGCAGTTGAAGAGCTCTAAGCAAGAGCTCTAAGAATAACTCAAGGTGGAGATGGGTGTCTAGGGAGCAAGGCAAAATCACTTTTTCTGTAGAATTCACTGTGTTGCATAAAGTGAAATACACTTGCTTTGAAGATTTATCAGTTATTATAGGAAGGGCATCTTTATCTGTCTGTCCAGTTCATCTGCCTAATGCTGCTCTCCAGAGATCATGTGAGCCACAAAAAGGTGTGTTGCCTAATTTTTTTTAACCTTTTTAAAAACTTGCTCCTCTTCTTCCATTCCAGCCTTTGTTAAATGTATTTGGAATTTAAAGTTAAAAACATTATTCCAAATCTGGGCTGGGCTTTCTAGTCCAGCAGCTGTCCTCATATGCAGAGCCTTGCTTGGTTCTGCTGTGCTACTTTCAGGATACAGCTATGATGATTGCAGTCTGCAACCACAACCTAAAAATGAGATGGGGTGTTCCCCCTGAGAAACCTCTGGCCTAGCATTGCATTCATTACAGCTCCTGTGAGCATAAGTACTTAAGAGTCATGAAAATGAAGGAGGCAAAAAGCTGGACAGTGTGAAGCTGAGGAATGGCTTAAAAGGCATTTTCTTAGATGAGAGAACATTCAACTGTGCTCTGGATTAGAAGTCTGTGACACCTGTATATTTGTTCACCATTGTGTAATGTAATTGTGTAGGACAGGAAAAGTGCAAGTATTTTATTTAAAAGGGTTGGGAAGTTTAAAGGATGAAAAGCCTGTGATGAAGATGTGAAGTTTTTATCCTATCTTCCTGTGTGTTTATTCATTCCAAAAAGTTGAGGAAATGGGCTGAAAATTAAGCCTCCGCAAATTCTATAGTCCTGTGTTATCCTGCAAGGAGTCTTATTTATGAAGGCTTATCCTTTAAATCTATTTTTTTCCTGTGTTAATTCCAAGTTAGGTTTCAAAACCATCTATAAGGGTTGGAGCTTTGGAGTACACACGGCTTTGAGACTCATAAGGGTGAGATATTAAAAATATGCAACCTGTGTTAGGGTCTGAGTTTACCAGCTGCTTAGGATGTATTTCCCTGCTGTTTTCTTTTTTTTTTTTTTCTTTCATTGAAAACATTAATATTAAATCTAGATTTTGATGGTGTAGCAAGTAATCAAGGGAAGAAAATATTTCATTGCAAATTCTATGTGATGCCATAATTTAATATTTTTTCCACATTAAATATATTTTTTGTTCAACAAGGTATCTAGAAATATACTTGAGTCTAAAAGTCTGTACAAAGGCAGATGCATGTTTCCTAATCTGTCTGTATCTATGATTGGAACACACGTTCAATTTCATGTGCATCTACAATCTCTGCTGTTTTTGGGTTTTTTTTGGTAAAGTAACTATTTTCACGTGATTGTGTGCACAAAGACTAGAATAATTGGTACTTGCTTTTAGGTAAATCAGTTAATACTCAGGATTTTCCTTGAACAAATTAAGATTTTCTATTTAAGGTTTCATTAGAGGGTAGAAGTTAAGTTGTACCCTCTCTTTTCTTTAGTATTTTTTTTAACGCTGTTTTTGTATTGGTCCTCTGAAAGCTGGATTTAGGGAGAAGGCATATTAAAAAAAAGCATTTGCTTTTATTAGATATCATTATATTAAGTTCAGCTTCATTTAGCATTCATAATGTTCACATTCAGTGTTATGAAAGAAAGGCCATTTTTGACCCTTTATGCAGAGTTCCAGTCATTGCAATGGCTGAGAGGGCTCTGCTTGGTGACACACACTGGATTGCAGAGTGCTCAGGGTGTCAGTCTGAAAGTGTCATGATTTGTCTGCTGTGCTCCTCCAGAGATGCATGTGCTCATGCTGCTGAGTTTCTAATGTTTCTGTTTTGTAGCTGCCTAGCCTGGAAAATTCCATATAAAACCTCAGATCCAGCCTCCTAAGGTGGATTTTTTTTTTTGGACAAATTTAATTTCACTATGTATGAAACAACATTAATGTTCCTGCTGTGTTAATTCTGTAAAATGAGTAGTTGTTTTACTATACTCTTCATATCTTCGTTTCCTCCTCAGAGGGAAATTCCATCCAATTTTAGCTGGGGAGTTCAGGCATTAGCAGTTGGTTATGAATTCTTACCTTAAGTCCAGCAATGTACCCAGGGTGGTTTGAGATATCCTATTGGTTGTGGGTTCAAAGTTATGCAGCTGTGCTTAACACTCCAGTGGGAAATTCTGGCCATGTTGCATTTTGCCTTTGATATGTTGCCATGCCAGCACCATTAATGCAAGCTTAGACTGCAAAGGTCTGTTTGCTTTTATTGCACATGTGTTGCTTAATGTGTTCAGTTTGTACATGATGTGAATCACTGGACCCAGTGAGCATGTATGATTGGTTCAATAGATAAATCTTAAGTTGGGTTTATAATAAAGTGCATGTCCTAAAGAATGACATATAAGGTATACACAGAAAAGTGACAAGTTCATGTCTAGACTTGCAAGTATTCAATATTTGAGTGGGTTTTCAATGGTTTGGAGGGAGTCACACAAATATCAATACAAAAGGAAGGATTATATTCATCCATATGTCAGACAATGATAATGAGAACAAAGAAATGCACCTGATAGAAAACAAAATTATTAAAGCCTGAGACCGTTCATCCTAGAATCTCACCCCATTTATGGCATGAATGGGATACTTGTAAGAAACAACATGCATTTTGATATATCTTCATATGCTCTAGAGTGCTCTCTTTAATGAAAAATGTTACCTGGATTTGGAAATAAGTTTAGCTGCTAATCTCAGCAATTTTCAGCAATACCCCATAGGTACATTGCTGTTTCAGAGACCTGCCATGTTGGTTCTAGCCTGCATCTTTCCACATGGATGGAATGCACAAACATATTACTTTGGTTTGGATTAATGAAAGTGAGTGAAATGACTTACAGTTGTTAGCTTGCATTTTAATTTTGGAGGTTAAGCTAATGTGCCTTGAGGGTTTAGTTCATGTGTTTCTGTACCATGAGGCATTCAATTTGGACATTCTTTCTGCCACATGAGAACTAAAGCAACAAAACACAAGGAGAAAATGGAAGATTACAGTTGAGCAGAATCATCAGCTGAAAGGCCTTTATTCCCCCACAGACATTTTAAAGTTGGTATGCAGAATTGCTATAATATAATAAAAATTAAAACAAAAAGCTCTCTAGAAAGGGCTTGCAAAACCAAAAAGTTTAATTGATGGAGTCAGTGTCATCTGCCAAGTTTCCAGTACAACACCCAGGCTGAGGGAGGTAGAACTAAATTTGAAAGTTATTTCACTAGCTGGCAAGCTGGTCTGAAATCAAGAAGATATAATGGAATCAAAAGAAGCAATGAGTTTCTATAGTCAGAGAAGAAAATATAATTTATTTATAGAAAATGGGGAATAATTCAGTCAGCAGGAGTATCTGTGGGCTACCACAAATTAGAAAATGAATGCAAGTTGCTGATGAGGCAAAATGCTGAAATGGAAAAGCCATTCTGGGAGTCATTACTGAAGGTATTACCAACAAGAGGATGAGAAGTAACCATTTTGCCCTGTTCTGTTGTGATAAATGCCATCCTGAATTGTTCACCCAGTTTTGTACGTGATACTTTAAGAAATACGGAAACAAACTAGAGAGAGACTAATGGAAAGCAAACCAAAAATTGTGCTAAGAAAATGTGACACAGATTGCAGGAACTGAGTGTGTTTTATGGAAAATCTGGCTTCCCAGTGTGTCCTGTACTAGCATCTTATGAACCAATATTCTGCCCATCTGCCTTCACCCAGAGGTCCAAGGAGGAGCTGAGCTTTTCCTGCTGCCCACTGCTGCCTTCATAAGAGAACAAAAGGTGAACACATCCAGTTGCAGCAGCCACCCCTGAATCTGGCAGCTCTTTGGATTTCCTTGCATGAGCTCAGCTTGGTAAATTGCTGTCTAGAAGAGAGAATAAATAACACAGACATAGCTGTAAATGTGACAGTAATTAATTGTTCTTCATCTCCGAGGATGGAACAAAAGGCAATTTGCATTAATGGTGGGTTTCATTAGAGTCTAGGAAGAACTCTACAGCTTGTATTTAATCACTGTGTTGAGTTAACCAAAGAAGCTGCCAGGTCAGTCTTTGGAGATTTTTCAGACTGAACAAAATATTTTTTGTGGAGGATCTAAGAGTAGTTGATCCTTAGGGTGAGCAGGACTCCACAAAGATTTTCAGAATTACAGCTGTAGTTGCTTGCTATGACTTTGGCTGTGTCCCTAGCATGAAATCTGGAAATCTATTCCAATATCAGACCCCAACCTGTCTCATGTCCATGTCCCAACTCCTTAGCAGTGCTTAAGCTGGGCCTGTGTTTTCCTTTCATGCCTTCTCTATGCCACCAGTTTCCATACTCCAGTCAGGTGCTAGCAGATCAGCAGTGAGACTGGTGTCACAGCTGGCCCTCACCTGTAAGGAAGAGCAGGTTCAGCCTCAGACTGGGACCTACTGCTACTCTCTTTTCCTGATTCCAGTACCATAAACTCAATGCTTTAGAGTTTGGGAACTCTGAATGGCTATGTTACTTTAGCTTCTACCCATTATCAGTTTCAAGAGTTATTGACAAGATTCCCATTTCAACATTAGTATTGAGTAACCCCAAATACAGAGATTACATGAATGAATACAAATCTAATAAAATAATGGTAAAAGTGTGAATAGTTACACGTGTGGAAATGATGCCTTAAACCACTGCCATTTACTCTACAAAATACACTCCTTTTTCTCTCACTATGTAGGTCATGTGATGTAGCCATGAAAACTGGAACAGCACAATCTCTGTTGATGTAAAGTAAGCAAGAACATAACTACTTTAAACAAATGTGGGGATTATGTTAATGAAGGAGAGGAGGCTGCTCCCCTCAGCGCTGAATCGAAGTAGGAGGTAGATTGGATAGTTATATAACAAGGCTCTTCTTGGAGAACCAATTTGGTTTGTTGTGTAAAATGTGTTATTGATGTGCTGTGGGCCACAAATGTCTCCCCTGCTTGTGTGGCAGTGCTGAGTCATTGATTACTGTCAGTCAATGCTGTTCACTGCAGTGCTATATCCATTAATTTCTCTGTGAGAGTACAAGGCATAGAATTCAATCAATAACGTTTCAGATTAAAGGCAGTGATCCAGGAAAAGGAGAATTTAAAAATAGAAAAACAGGGAAATGGGAGTGAGGTTAATTTCTTCTCCTTGATACTTCCCATAACCTCCTCATGAGTCAGCATTTCTGAGGTTAGCTATTTTGTGAGATCAGGATTCGTGAGGTTTGTTTACTAAATGAGTTCCTTAATGATGGTTAAATTACTTGTTAGTGTCTAATTCATGAAATGATAAATGCTGAACTGTTGAGCTTCCTAAAACCAGAAATTATCTCATACTGTGATTTTAAAATATAGGTGAATATTTTTATTAGCAGTAAACCCTTTTACTATCACAGTCATCCATTTGAATCAGTCCGTCTGTTCACTTGTCTTTGAATACTCCACTCTGATTTGGAGGGTGCAAAGGTGTTACAGCAGAGGTATCTGCTCACAGAACAAAAGGCAATTTGCAGTAATGGTGGGTTTCTACCCAGTAATGGGTAGAGTAATGGGTGCAGTAATGTGCTTTCTACCACACTGTTCAAAGACAGCTCTCAGTGGCAGAGCCTGAATATGCTTCACTGCTCCTTCCCTAGCTGGGGCTGTTCTTCAGAACTCTTCTCCAGGCCAGTATTTAAGCAGAGTGGCAAGAAAGTCACTGTGAATTTTACAGTTCTCTGGGCAAAGACTGTGGTTGACTGGGGACTCCATCTTGCAAAAGGGATGCCATAATGCATTCTGCTCATTCCTGTTGGAAATTTACTGTCTTCCACAGTGGTTTCTGTCTTAATTCAATCCTTATTCTGAGCACAGAGGAAAGGAACGTTGTCTCGGGCAGCCAATGTGTAACTGTTAGGAAAAATACTTGGTTTGTGATGGCAATATTTACTACAACCATTAATTACTGTGTTTTCGGGAGAGAAGCGTATTATTTCATAGTCACAGGCAACTTCACTATACTTTCTTTCTGAGGTTTAGAAGTTTTCCATCTAAAAATAATTTGCTAAAATTAAATGGAACCAGGCTACTAAAATATTCAGTAACTTTAGGCAACTGTATAGCCATATGTCTATTCCAACCCAGCTTTTGAGGTCTTGCCTAGAGGAAAATACTCTTTAAAATGTTTGGACAGGCTATATCTAAAGCTAAACCTTGTTTGAAAGATGACATTCTTTTGAGCAAGGTTCAATATTTCTCCTAGATCAGGACTGGGTCAGGGGTTTTCATGGTTTAATATTCTGAAAAAGAAAATCTGGACAATAATGTGCAAGTATGGAACCAATATTCAATAAAAAACATTCTGTACTTTGTAAAAAACTGTCTCAACATTTTTCCTCCACTGAAATAATTTAACACTAGATTGAGAAGGATGTGTGCTGCAACCAGGTTTTGCTAGACTTCAAGGTGTGTGAGGTGTGATGTTAAGCTTTGTGCCTGTTGCAGTCACTATCCCAGACCAAGACCTACAACATCCCCATTACAGGGAATGATGGGCTGCCCTCTTCTGATATCCAGAAACTTCACTAATTTCTTTAGTGCCAGTGCATAGTTTTGTTAGCTTGCAATTTTCTTCCAGGTGTGGTTGCTAGTTACCACTCTCTCAAGAGCTGGATGAAGCTCATTGTTTTATAAGCCCAAGAAGAGATGCTTTAGGTTTCACTAATTTGCCCAGGAAATGCAAGATGTGTACTGGAAACATTCCCTCTCCTAAAGAGGCAGTGCTATGGCCACAAGGTGACATACCTGTGTAAATATAAACTCATTCCCTCCTGGAGTGCCTGTGTCACTGGAAGAACAATGTCACAAAACTCAGGACTTTGTGGTCCTCTGGAGAGAGCTGTCACCAAAGGAAGGGGTACCCTGAGTTGTGGGTCTAGCTAATGTCACTCCTACATTTTACATCAGGCGGATGTTGAGCCAAGAAATCATGGAATTTTTCCACCCACGTGGAGGCTGCAAATGTGACAGGTGGAAAACTAAATCAAAACAGGCTTTCAAAAGCCTTAACAGCTCTGTAAAGGTAGGTGCCTCCGTAGGCTTCTGGCATTTTCATTAACTTGGGTCTCTTGAATTATGAATCGGTAGAGATAGCAACCAGGTACTGAGATGTTTGTATAAGCATAGAACCTGATTTATGTCTTTATTGGATTTATAGAAAACAAATTTTGTCCAAATTAATCAGTCTTTCACAGTAATTTTTTGGTGCAGACTCTGAAGAAGTCACTGCTGTTCACCCCTGGTTCCCAGGCCTCATGTTTAAGGCACTCTGTGTTTTTCAGAAGAGGGTGAATGGGGATGTATTTGCTGAGCAGAGTGCTGGGAAGGTGACAGCATTACACATTCCCATCAAGGAGAGACTGTTCCCAAGGTCTATTCTTCTGTGCTCTTGCAATCATAACGTCTAAGTCCCTTGGAGTATTCTTTCTGGTGATACATCAGCTGCAGCTAAAGGTTGCTTTCTCAGAATGATCAATGTTTTCAAAGCAGCAATATTAGTCTGCCTGCAATTCCTAGAGGAAAAGGGTTAATTTATGAACTATGGGGAGCAGAGAATCCCATGTTCATGGGACCACAAGATTTCAGGGCTCTGAACACATAAGTTAATAGAATAGTCCATGTAAAGTGAGACTGACCTCATTTTTAAAACTTGCAGGTGCCTAATGGAATCTCTCTATATTATCAAAATTCATCAACGGTAGCAAATACATGCAATAGCTGAAGGCATTTTTTCTATTGCTTCTTATATTCACTTTTTACTACCTGCTGTTGTTTTTCATGCTCTCAGATGGATAGAACTTTTTTCTTATGTTCAGTGTTAGCTACTATAGGTTATGTTGAACATTTGAAAATGAAGCATGACTTTTCTGCTCTCAATTGCACTGGTTTAATTTGTCTTTTAAGTTTCTGTGAAACTGCAGGAAGAAAGGAGCTTTTAAGATACTATAAAAAGTGAAAGGATCTTGCCTTTTTCTGTTATGACTTGTTAGAAGCCCACATTTGATTTTGGACAAAGGATTCCAGACAGCTGGCTTCTCTCCAAAGTGACTTCCAACTTTATTCTTAAAGGAAGGGATCTCAGGTGCAGAAGACTGAAGTAATAGAATATCTAATATTAAGACTGTATTTTTTTTCCCTTCTATAGCATGTTTGTTTTTTCAGCCTAATGTAAGATAAGTATAATTCCAATCTAATTTACAATTGCAATGGTAAGTACACTTCCCTTTTGACTCCCTAAGTGAAAAATACTGCAGTGCTGAACCCCACTGTTCACGTGTCTTATAGAGCATAATGACATTTGTTCTTCTGCCTTTCCACAAAAAAAACAAAACATCTTTTTGTTTCAAGAGAGATTATTCATCATGTATGTTGTTCTAGAATTAAGATGCAAGCTCATAAACTGAAACAATAGGTACTATGGTGTTGCTTTTGCAGTGCACTGTTTAGCTGCTATAAGGAATACAACTGTCTGAAAAGGTTTCAAAAGCACAAAAGAGGAATTATTTACAGTATTTCATCCCATCATGTACCAAAGAGTGTTGAATGAATATTACAGAAGCATTCAAACTGCACTGATCAGCACACAGAAATTAATATATGGTGTGTGACAATTTTTGGGAGAGATCTGTATCCAATTATAAATTCCTCTTCAGTTTATGACTAACATTTATGGAGTAGCCTTTCAAGGGAAGTGGTGAAGCACTGTGTACTCAACTGTTGGCAAATGAGGTCTGCAAAATGTTTGAAGGCTCTTCAGAAAGCAGATCTGAGAGGAGCAGTGGCGCGGATGTGATGACATAGTGGAGTTTCCATCTCTCAATTCTGACTTGCATTTTGACAGTTGTGCTGATGCAGAAGCACCAGGTTGTGCCAAATATACAGCAGTCAGAGTAAATGAACTACTTCCTCCAACTCTATTGTCAGAGAGTTTTCAGATTGAGGTGGTTTTTTGTTGTGTTTAGTTTGAAAATATGCATGCATTTGGGATTTGGGGGAGCTGTGTGACAGTTTAACTAGGGATGGAATCACTGTTCAAAGCACAAGAAATAACAAACTCTGAAATTGCAAATGTCCCACCAATTACATGACTGGTCTTTGTTATGAAAAAGAGAAAAAAGTTGATCGCTGTGGTGCCTCTATTACAAGGGTGACATTAGAACCCACTCTGGGCTTTGTAGCTTGCCTGTAGCTTGAACATCTCAGCACTTACTCAGAATTGTGGCAAATAGCCATGTTCCATATTTGCTGAAGCCCCTGTGAGTTATTTATTTCTGGTTTGTGTTGTTTTATTAGTTTGTTTTCATCTACTGTTTCTGGTTGAAAGCATGAGTTGGTGAAAATATTTTCTTGGAAGAATAGATTAATTTTGACAACACCTCTACTATAAAAAGGCTCTTCAGTCTTCAGAACAGCCATTAAAATGGAGGGTGTGGAGAAGGAACAGAGAAGCAGGCTTCAAAAGTGCATATGAATTTGCTCTGATATGGGATTTTAACCCCAAGTCTGTTATGTCTTCAATAAGTGACCCAGTCTCTGGCTGCTTTGAGCTGTTCCTGGCATCTTCTAATGTTGTATTTTGTATAATTATCTGAGTTCTTTTTTTGTCAGAACAACTCAGAGCACACATCTGAAGTGACTTTTGTAAGTATTTTATCAGAGTCTGAAGTGAGTGAGTCTTCCTTTCCTTTGTCTTTCTCTGCTTCAGAACACCATAGATTTATCTAGGTGTATAATGAGGCAATTCTGAAAGGAAAACCTTTTGGTCTAGTTTTACGTTTGTTGATAGAAAGTATTTTGTCTAAAAAGTAATTTTTCCTGTGCCTCCTTTCTTTGCAGTAACTTTTGAAAATACCCTAGTCCGCTGGAATTATGGCACCATTAATGAAGCAGGCAAATGTGGTCCTATAAGGCAAATAGCTCTGCAGCAACTGCTCTATAAGGGAAGATGAAGGGACCTTGTTTTATGTCAGACTGGTACAACTGGCAGCTTCTTATACAATGCTGTTGGAACCAGTTCAAATGGCTTTTAACATGAGGGCCCCTAACCACATGAACTACCAGCTTTACTCTATGATCTACCACTCAAAACTGACTGGATTAATAACAGGGCACCAATATCTCTTTTGAGTCCTCCTTTTTGAATAGGATGGCATCCTGATTTATCCACAGCTTTGTCAGCCTGTCTCCTTGTCTGGGGCCCTGAGCATTTGTCCTCACTCATGCAGATGGTGGTTTTGTTCAGGCTGTGATTCCCTCTTTTAGTAAACCTGATCACTCTTTGCTGAAAACTCATTTATTTGGTAAACTTGACCTCTGGCTAAGCAAGGCTTGTAGCCTGTGAGGAACAAGTTTCTTTGAATGGAGCAGCTTTACCTGTTGTTTTTCAGCTGTGTGCATGTATGGTCATGCTGAGAAAGGTATCATGCCACTCCCACTGCAGTGGGGAGCTGTGCCTACAACAAGTGTGCCTGCACATAAGCTGTCTGTGATGAATTCATGTCACTGGTCTGTCTTGCAGCATTGAAGGACTTTCTCTCAGAACTAAGGGGTGCAAAGAAATTGCGTATCTTGCACACAAAGTCTCAGTGTTTAACAATTGGAAAGGACTCCATTTTATTGTGAATATTACTTGCTATGTTAGGTCATGAGGACCAGAACAGGGATCTAATGGTCTGAACTTGCAAACTTTTACACACTTGCTTAACTTGACTATATAGCATAGTCCTGTGAAGGTCAGTAGGTCTGCTCATGGCAAGGAAAGTAAGAAGGTCTTCTTAGAACTGAAGCCTCATATTTGATTCTCAATAGTTGTGCAGAATAGCTTAACAGACCCTACTGGCAGCTAGGTGATTTTGTTCATCTGAATTCTGAACAGATGGCAAGGAGGCTATACATTGTAACCTGAAAATATCGGAGTAATACCTCCCTGTAAGTGTACCAGGGTAAAGTGTCACTGCAAGGATGCAGAAAGACTAGAACACAAAATATTTATAGATGTTACTTTTCCATTTTGCTTTTCCCACAATGCTGATATTGCTTTTCCCCCAGTCTTGAGATTGACCCAAAAATGTTTTGACAATGTTAAAAGTTGCTTGCCTCCCTTTACCTATCACAATTTGCTAACCAGCATTTTCATGCAAGATTTGAGGTGGAATGTTGTAAAATTATGTGCTTTTTAGTCTGTAAAACTCTGGACTTTGTCCAACAGACCGTTTTTACATGGCCTGGATCCTTTTCAGACAAACAGGATCTGTACCAGGGTGCAAAATTGTAGACAACTGATGCATTCTTTAAAATAACTACAAGTTGGCTCACTGCCTTTCTGGGAGTCTGTCAAGACTCCCCCACTGGTGCCTAGGAATGTATTTTTGAAACAGGAATTGTGACTGCCAACAAAGTAATAAGTTTAAAGGTAAGCTTTCTTTCCTGTGGCAGTCTGAGAATTTCTTTGTAACTTAGTGGCCCTCGAAGTAAAATGGGTAGGGCACTTAATCCTTCTGGACCAACATGTCTGTTATCTCAACAAATATATATTTTTATGATCTATAAAAGGCTAATGTACCATAAGGGTTTTTTTTTCCTTTTTAGTGGTAGACCAGCTTCCTAAAATCTGTAATGTCGTTGCCAAATTTGCAATTTAGAAATTTGTTACTTGATATGTTCAAATTACTCCAATCCAAGCCTCCTTCAGAAATCTGCTGTGGGTAGCAACTCCTTTGTACCCATCTGGGGAAAGCTACTCCATCTCTTTGGACCTCCTAGCATTTATTAGTTGCATTATTTCTCTGCTTCTTCACATTTTTGTCCTGTATTTTCAAACCCAGAACTTCTGGATCCTCACTGTCCTTTACTTGATGGGATCATCTTTAGCTCCTTCCTTGAGGCATCTGTTCTTCACCTTAGCTGTGGCAGCTGCATATGAAAGGTTTTATCTATCTCCTCTGTTGGATTCAGCTAAGAGATACTTCAGGCAGGGAGAAAAGTACAAGTGCTGGTGGTGGGATAGGTAAGAGAGGGCTGGATATGTTCTTTGTATTCTCTCCAGGGTAAACAGGCAGGTCTCTCTCAGCTGTAGGTGGGAAGAGGGAAGGCTTGCAGACAAGGGTCTTCTGCAGAAGAAAAAAGTGATGAGTGACAACTGCTTTTCCCCTGACCAGTTAGCAAAGGGGAAATGGTTCCAGATTATCTTTCATCAGCCTGTCCTTTTAGACCTCAGATAGGAAATTTGGCAGGGCTCTTACAAATGTATCTGCTTCTCATGAAATAGCAGTTCCACTTAATTCTCCTTGCTAGACAGGGATGCTATCAGACTGAGTGAACACTCTCTGTGCATCAGTCAGGTTGAATGGGAGGAACTGTCTAGAAAGTGTGTTGTATTTAAACTCATGCCATTTCTGAAATTCCAAACTTGCCTCCAGTAAATTGTGGGAGCACATGATGATTTTTGTCCTGAGGTTGGCAGGGGAAAGGCTGGAGTCTTTGGTACTGCTAATTCTACAAGTGTCCTGCCTATTAGAGCAGTGAACAGGCTGTGGAAGTTGCAACACCACAAAATTCTATCCCAAATGTGCAGGCATATGCTTTATGAAGTTTCTCACAGATAAGAAATATTGTCTTGAAGTAAGCCTCTGAGTTCCTACTGATATGTACTATAGCTCTAAAAAATACACAAACCCAGGCTGCCTTTAAAAGTTTAGGGATGGTGTAATCAAAGTGAACATTTGCAAAAGTGGTTGGGTATTTTGGTCCCTCTAAATTACTAGAGAAGGGTACAGTCTATTGCCAAAAAACTAAGAAACATACCAGCTCAGCTGCTTGCCAGAATTTGTAATGCCTTAGGAGACATTCTTTTTTGTTCTTTTTCTTCTGAATATAACTCAAGATTGATGAAAGTAATTACACCTTAGCACTGGCCCTGGCTAGAGTAGAATAGATTTTTTTTTTTCATGGCAGCTCTGTGTTTCAGAATTTTGACTGAAATAGAACTGATAACATTCTTAATACTCTAGCTGGTGCTGAGCAATGTTTGTACAGCATCAAGGTCTGCTCTGTTTCTCACTCTGACACCGCAGTGAATAGATTGAGGGTGAATGTTCACAACCAGGCAGATGACCTGAACCATCCAAAGAGACATCCCATGGCATGTAAATTCATGCCTCCCAATAAAAGGGAAAATAGGGAGATATAGGGAATTAGCTATCTTTAGCTCAGGAATTCTCTAGGCATCAGTCTACCCACAGGAAGTGGTGAGTGATTGCCTTTGCATTGCTTGTTTTCTCCAGTCTCCCTCCCCCTTTTCTTCCAGTTATTCAATTATATAATTTTTTATTTGTTTAATCTTGTGTTTTCTTGTTGGTTTGTCTTTTTTTCCTTTCTTCTTCCCCCATCCCAGTGAGGGTGGTGCTGCTGACTGTGTGGTGCTCACCTGCCCACTGGTGTTAATCCACAACAGCCACACTCTGTAGGATTGAGCTACTCATCCCCAGAAGATTCTAGCGCTGTCCTTGTCTTCATGCACCCAAATCTTCTGATTTGCACTCTTAAAAAAGATGAATGTATGTGAAGATGTGAGTACACAGGTTTGTGTGTCCATCAGTGAAAATGCTTAAGTGGACCCCAGCTGAACAGTCTTTTAATATTAGCAGTTTTTTCCATTCATAAGCACTTTGATAACGATCTTCAGCAAAGGGCAAAAGACTTTGAGGCTTATTTTCAAGTGAAAATGAGACTCCTAGATTTATGGAACTAACTTTGGATTCCTTTAAGTCCAAAGCTGCCTCACAAACAGGCCATCTTCCATATATTTTCATATTTTTCCTTCTACCCTTGTTATCTGTTTGGGGTTTTCAAAAATAAAAAAGCAGATTTTGATTATGTCTGTATTCATTAAATGACATCATTTTGCTCCGTCAAATTGTAGCAGTTTTAATGGATAAAATCTAGATAAGCAGATTCAAGAGGAATATTTGTTGCTGGGTAGTCATCTTTGATTTTTGCAGTGTGATTGTGAGAAAGACAACAAGGAGAGTTTGAAAGCATGTTCTCTCAAGTTGTAGCTTTAGTCAGTTTTAAGCACACTCTCTAAGCACTGTCAAGTCAGTGATCTGTTTCAAAGTCTGAAAACCAAAGTTGACAATTCTTTTCATTGTTTATAGAGTTGTAGAGGAAAGATATGCTTTGAATTATGTTTGAATAAGATCGTAGAATAAATAGGGATGTGACTTGGCCCTCAGTTCCACTGAGTAGAAAGAGAAGCTGTGCATGCATAATAAAATGCAGAATTTGAATCTTTACTTGATGAGGGAAACAAATGAAATTTCCATGCTTCTTTGGTCTTTTACAAGTTCTGTATAATAATCATAACAGGAAGTACTGTAAGTTTCCATAGGCTGTGAGGGTGACTAGCAAAAAAATAAAATGTAACTGAATCAATATGGAAATCCTTACAAATAAACTTGATTATTTGATTGCTAATTTCTTATTAAAGTACCCCCCAAACTGTAGAAGAGAGGGGTTTTATTTAAATAATTAAAATAAAAGCCTAATAAGAAGTAAAAAGGATTTTCTGCCTGAAAGTAAAATGAGTATCCTTTTATATTTTTTTTTAATACTTTTCTTTCCCCCAGTGAATTACCCAGCATATTAAGCAAGCACAATGTAAGAATGTTTCTTGCAGTGTTTCAGCAGGAAACATGTAGCTTTGGTTGTATAAAATGACAGTGCTCAGGAAGGTAAACATATTGAATTACTCCCCTAACAGAAAGGAGAAGGTATTAAGGTAGTTTTCCCCCAGGCACTGAGTTTCACAGGTGCTGTAATCATGGTGGGCTACAATGATAGTACTGTAAATGCAAAAAATAACAATATGCAATTAGATGAATTTTTGTGTGAAATGTGATAAATCAAGGAATGAAATTTGTCAGACATCAATTCTCTAACAGCAAGAATGTTTATCTAAACCACAAAAACCTCACAGCTGAAATCACTATTTTCTCATGTTTTCACTCAGATCATAAGAGAAACATTAACAGCACCCTTTTGAGAAAGAAGCTTTTTTGGTCTCTTTTTGCATTCATTAAAAAACACTTGTTAAGTAGGCATACTTTTGGCAATATCTGTACCTTCATTGCATGCTTTCTGAAAATTGTCATTTTATGAATGAAATGACACTGCCTGTCATTTGCCTCCCAGTTTGGGAAGGGTAGAGTTGAGAGATAATTAAGGGAACTTTTGCAAAGAATTCTGCACCTCCATCATTCTTGGTCTGTGGGAAGTGTTTCTTAAGAGAGGATGCTGGCATGCTATCTAGGTATCACTGCATTTTCTTTGATAATGCTGGAAAATGTCTTGTTGAGAAACATGTAACTGAGAAACTGTAAATCTGCAGTGATGAAAATGTTACCTTAACCATGACCTGATACTGGAAAGCAAAATTTCCCTGGGAACCACACTTTCTTTGGGAATTTAAATATCATTGGTCTTAATTTCTTGTTTGCTAAAGAGAGGTCTTTGTTTTCAAACTGCAGAGATAAAATTACTGAACGATGCATGTACAGCAATGTGTTGTGAATGACCATCCAGCTTCCCTTGAGAAGTGGTGCCTGGCCATATGGAGGTGCCCTAGAAGCAGAACTGAAGTTCAAGAGAGCTGCTGCTGGGCTGTGCCAAGACACCTTTGCCTGTCCCAGTTTTGAGAGATCATTCCTGACAGTATTTTGGCTCATCATTCCATGATGAGCCCTCAGCTCAGGGGCTAAAGGTCCCTATTGTCTTTTTGGGTGCATATGAGTTCAAAGTCTGAACTGTGCAAGCACTGAGCCTGTTGGTGCCTGTCTTCTTTGCCCCTCTCCTGGGCTGATGGAGATTTTCCAAGCTGCCACTGCTCCCCAGCTTCCTATGTGGTATTTACTCAGTGGGTTGTCAGCTGAACTTGACCACTGGAGAAATGAAATTCCACCTGCACTGATGAAGCACACTGAGTAATAAAATTAATATTTTATATTTTGCAGCATTAACATTCTCCAGAGATTGCTACATTTTTGTCACAAAGGAGCTAAAAATTTTACCTTTTTTCTTTGTTTTCCCTCTTTTTTGAACTTGATTCCTACTGAAGAGTGAATGATTAAACTGATATGGAAATTCTTCCTATCAAAACACCAGACAGGGCCTCTCCATTTTCTTTTCCTCTTCATGGTGTATCATTCAACTACACGACATTAGTTTTTCTTATTCTGTTGAGTGCTCTGCAGACTCAGGTTTGAAGTGTAGGGAATGTATTCAAAGCTTGTGATTGTCTCCTGTTCCTTGTGACCCACTCTGGGAGCCTGGGCCATGGAGATGAGAAGCTCTAACTCTTCAGAGGCTGTATGATGCCAGCGGTGGGGAAGCAGAGTTCAGGTCCCACTAAATACAGTGCTCCTGGGTCATTTGCCCCCAGGGCTATGAGGTGCAAACCAACCCCACGGTCCATCCAGTAGGTGAGTTAGGGGAGTGAAGCCCCAGGGACAAACAGTTCACTTCCTTGGGTGACAGTCCCAGGGAGCTGGGGTAGGAGTGGTTGGCCTCAGGCCAGGGTTTATGAGCCTCTATGATGCTGTTGCCCGAAGGTGGTTGGGTTTACTGGAATGCAATAAAAAGGCTTGAACATAAAAGGCAGGTAAAGTAACATGGTTAATATGTGAATTGTTAACCAGAGTCAGACAACAAATGTCTGTGGTGGGTGCAGGACTCTCCTGCCAGTGTCTGCAATGGAAATCAAGTTTCCATTCAATGTGGCTCTGAGTGACACCCAGGACACAGAAGGAAAACAAACAGTGACTATTATCTTCCTTCTGAAGCAGCTCCAAAGTGAATATAAACATTGATTGTTTAGAGACCATCAATTAGGCTAAGAAGTATTTAGAGCAGGTGCAAGAGAGATAACAAATGAAAAGAAAACTTTATAGTCTAGTGTATTTAAAACAGTTTGGCTTTTTGATGTTGTGTTTACGGGGAAGAGTATTGACTTGATAGCTGGAGCCTGGAACTCCTTTATGAACTCTTTTTAGTTTGATAAACACACTGCAAACATCAAGAGGAAAGGCCTAAACGATGGGAACTTTAATGCTGGGGATGTTTTATTTATCACTGCAGTAATACTGAAAGAACGTTTGAACTTAGGGATAGTGGTTTATGGTCTTGTTAACCTCTGTTTTATTAAGGAAGAGGTATTCAACCTTTCATATTCTGAACTCCCTAGTAGTGTCTAGAGGAATTGCTGAGAATAAGGCTTTAGGTTTTCTCCTGTTAGTCACTTTCTATGATGTGCTTCCTCAGAACTTGAAAGCCATATCAGATAAAGGGTAGGAGAAAAGGAAACATTCATTATCTTGACTTTTCAGGGGAGAATCTGAGAAACAGGGAAGTAAGGGACAGAGATGTTACAAAAAGGCACAATGTTTCAACCAAGAGAAAATTTAATTGACTTTTCATAAAAGAATTCTGCCAGATGAAACAAGAAGCTGGACCCTCACGTCCCAGAAGTAATTGAGGATAAATGTGGATCAATGTAGCTTTTTCATCTCTTATCTTGAAAAAGTATTTTATGTCTCTTCCTAAAATAGGTAACGGTACAGATTTTATATTTTTGTTGGTTTTTAAACACCTCTTGTCCTTTATTCTTTCAGGATTTATCTGTCAATATTCTGCACTTTCACACTCTACAGTTTGTTCACTCATTGAAATTTAATGTACAATAGGTTTCTCAGCTTCTTGGTTTTCTGGAAAGGCAGCTTTGCTATTCAGGGCTAAAGGTGGTAGTAGGAAATACTGTGGGTGTTAATAAGAAGCGTGGCCCTGGCTTACTGAATCACTTAGGGAAAGCCATTTGGTCTTCTGGCCAGCTCAACTGTTAAATCAGTAAGCAGGAGCACTGACCACTAGATCATCCATCCAAGCCAACCATCCCTTGGTGAATGTATCACCATGTTAAAGGTAACCTCTGCTGGCAGAGGTGAAGCACCTCCACCAGCAGTGAGCTCTGAGCTGCAGTGGCACACAGAGAGTGCCTGTGGCCCATGACTGATACTGGGGACTGCTCTGCATGCCTGGGGTGGGGCACAGCAGGGGGCTGGGTAGCTGGCTGCCTCCATTTGAGGTAGCATGGGGCACAGGCATGCCAGGGCACTGTGGTGAGCAGTAATGCTGAGGCAGGACTGCCTTCCAGCACCTCTTCCCTGTCCTGGACAGCTCTGCATGATGGCAAGGCTGTACCATGGAGAAGTTTGGTGGAAATATTGCATGGTGCATCCTATTCCATTCATCCTGTCCCTTGTGAAAACTGTTGGGTAACACAAGCCAATCTGCCCAGAGTGAACAGAAGATGATATCCTTGCCTGTGGGAGGGTGGAGGTGAGAAAAGGAGGCTGTGGTGTTTATAAGGAAAAGCTTTTGGTGGTGTATGGCTTCTGTGAGAAGCTGCTATAAGATTCCCCACGTTCAGCTTCCTCAAAGATGGACCTGCAGCTGGCTGAGTCCATCACTGGCAGTGGCAGCACCTCTGGGCTAACTTACTAAGAAGGGGAAAGATGTTACTGCACCAGCAATTGCAGCCAGAGAGGAGTGAGAATCTCTGATAGAAAGAGACCTGCAGACACCAAGGTCAGTGAAGAAGAGGAAAGGTACCTCAGGTGCCAGAACTGAGATTCATTGGCAGCCTGTGTTGCAGACCATGCTGAGGCAGCCGTGCCCTGCAGCCCACCAAGATCCCTGCTGGAGCAGAACCTGCCTGCAGCCTGTGGAGGACCCCACACCATCAGAGGCAGGTGCCCAAAGGAGGCTGTGACCCTGGGGGGACCACACTGGAGCATATTCCTGAAGGAATGCACCTCATGGAAGGGACCCACACTGGGGCAGTTTGTGAAGAGCTTCAGCCAGCAGAAAGGAGCCATGGTGGGAAAGAGTGTGAGGGGTCCTCCCCCTGAGGAGGAAGGAGTGTCAGAGACACCTGATGAACTCACTGCAACACCCATTCCCCAACCCCTGTGCTGGGGGGGATAGGAGATGGAGAATCCACAAGTGAAGTTAAGCCAGGGTCAGCCTGCTAATGACAAGAAACTTGACATTATTGTGGTTTTTTTTCTCCATACTTCCATCAAAAATCTCCCTGGAAAATACCAAGAAAACATTGTCTAGTCCTGATTACTAAGGAAGAGCTTCCCAGTACTGGGAATGATTAAAAAAAAATCAACTGGTGATAGCAGCAATGAAGTAAATGTTCCCAGTGGAATCATGCCATGTACCAGTGGGGAGAAAATAAATCCCTTGTAGGGGCAACCACATTACCAGAGAATCCCTGTGCTGAGCAAGTGGGAAGGATGATGTGAAGATGAGCTTTAGGGTAAACAGGAGCTGAAGCCTCATGGACTGGTTAAATTACTTTAACATCATCTTATCTCTAACACAGTCAGGCATGCACATATGGGAACATACATTTCTTTTCCATGGTTGAACATATGCTTTTATTAATGTAAAAAAGAGTTCTATTTCAGTCAATAATAACATAGTTTGCTGTTAAATTTGCAGTTACACTGAAAGCATTTATACATTTGGTTTTAGTTAATTTCAAACTGCCTTGCCATTTTTAGATCTCAAATATTTATAAAATTTATAATTTTTTTTTCTATTTATTTATAGAATTATAAAAAATATAAAATTATATTTTTTCTATTTATTTATAGAATTTTTTAGCCAACCAAATGATTCTGTGATCCTTATCTATTACAGTATTTATGAAATAATTTTTTTTTACATGGAACTTCTAATTCTTTCTGCTAAATTCTTGTTTCCTCATATATGTAAAGGAAAAGAAAAAGAGGGCTGAAACATATAGGTTTGTACTTTCAGTGTTTTATAAACAAGAAATGTGAAACCACTAAAGTGAGACAATGTTTTGTACATGTATGCATACAAAATGTGTAATTGTGGTTCTTTGAGCTTAGTTTTGAAAGTAAATAAAGATTTAATCAGCCTTGAATAAAATGTGGCATATAAGTTTGCTATCACTGGACTTAAAGAACCTCTTTGAAATAAAGAGCTTCCTTATAATTTCTAGAAGGATGTGGCAGCCCAGGTGTGAGTTACAAATTAGTCATATATGCTGATATCATTATATATCTCACCATCTGAATTTGCAAAATATTCTGCTAACTACCATGAGGATATTATGCACTTTTAAAATGCCAAATTATTTTACCCTGTGTATTTATATGAAATTTCAAACACTAAAATTAATTAGAGAATTAAGGATTAAAATTTTCTCAAAATTAGTCTCCTGGTATCATTCTAATATAGGGGTATTTTTAATGAATCTTCCACTGAGAAAAGTTTATTTCTTATGCTTTTTTTTTTGTGTGTGTCATACAAATGTTCAGCATTCTTTTTATTTGTATAATGAACTTCAATTTGTATTGCCTTCCTAAGACATTTTTCTAAGGCTTGAGAATTTTGGAATTCAAGTACCATTGTAATTTGTGTTACCTGTCCAGAATGCAGGCATTGTTTCTTTTGACTTTTTTTTTTTTTAACCTCTCTTCTATTTCTCTTTATTTTTTAACCACCAGCAGTTAAAAATAAGTGTTTAATTTACCACCCCCTGCAAATCCCCTCCCAGCTATGGCATGATTTGGGTTTGAAAAGCCATATAAGGAATTTTCATTACCATTTCATTCCCACAAAACTGTATTTATAGAAGGAACCAGTTTTTTTCCTGATGTAGAGTTACCATCCATGGTGGGTCTTGCAAGAGCCCCAAGCGGAGGCAGCCCATGGCAGGGTGCTGTGTGCTGCCACTGCCTCGTGGGAGGGCTGATTTTGGGGGAGAGGAGAGCAACACTGAAGCTTAATTATTTTTCCTCCAGCCTTCTGTAGGTGTCTGGCACATGTCCCTTTTGGAATGTGCCACCAGCCTGTGTTGGTGTGCTTTCCTTTGGTACCCTGCTGTCGTGCACCCTGGAACAAGGGAATGCAGCTTCAGCCCCTGGGTTTGCTGCAATTACCCATGTCTGCAGCCTGATTATTTAAAAATGCTAAACCTAGAGGTGATGTTTTTGTCAGGAATCACTTACTGGTTGAAAAGTTCCTGGTGTGCTTGTGGCTTGTCAGAGATCCGGTGTGGACTTTTTGTTTTTCCCGGTTGGGATGCTCGGGTTACACCAGGCTGTTCCTCCGTTAGATGGCACTGTGTGTTTCGGCGGTGCCTCTGTCGCTCCTCCTGTGTCAAATGGAAAATCATTCACTTTTAGGAGGTGTGTTTGTTATAAAAAGCAGCCTCTCCATGTGGGTGTGAGTTCTTTGTTCTTATCTGACTGAGGAAAACGGTCTTGCTCTCTCTGTATTTTTTTCTTCCCTCCCAGCCCTTATGAATAGAAGTACTGGGAATGCAGAGTAATAGAAAGTACATGGAAGGTGCCAGCAAGATCAAAACTGATGTATGCCTTTCCTCCTGCTCTGAAATCAAAGGATTTTCACCTTTCTATGGGTGATTTCATTTGGGTGCCTGTGATTTGAGGAACTAAGTATTTTGGCAATTTTTTTTCCCCATTATTAATGGCCACGTTGCAGAACAGCTCTTTTCTTTCCCTTAATTTGGAAGCACCAAAAATTATAGATCTGGTTGTTTCTCACAAAACTGTGAACAGAGTTAGGATAAAAAAACCTGATTTCCTAGTGACTGAGAAGGAATCAAGTTATTACACTGCTGCAGCTCCTATTTGATCCATTAGGGCTGTTAGAAATTTGAGATCAAGGGAAATGATCTTTCTTTAGCTCGGACAGAAATTCACCCCTGAAGAAGGGGCCTGCAGGAGGCCAGAGCAGGTCTCTGCTAATGGGGAAGGACCTGAATGTGGTTTTGACCTGGCAAACTAATGCTGCCTTCCTTATTCCCAGGTGTGGTTTGGGCACCAGGATGAGCCAGGGATAATCCCTGCAAGGGATTGTCCTCTGGCACAGGCAAACAGGTGTGGAATATCTCACACTCACATTGCTAACTTCTCGTGCTCTCTGAAACAGGGTGGCCACAGGCACAATCTCAGGGTCATTTAATGGACTCCTATAACTGTAGGCACTGTGTCCCAAACACTGGAATTTACCCATTCTGGATTTTTCAGCTCCAGCAAGGCAATGAACAGCAGTAGCATACCTGGTGAATATTTCACTATAAAGCCTTTGGAAGTATCACTGCTCTTGGCTGCATCTACAGTGATTGTTGTAAGGGACAGTGAAAACAACCTCAGTCAGGAAAAAGAACAGCAAATGGGACTGGGGTTCAATATTGTATTTAACTGAGAAGATAATTTCACTCTGCAAGCTGGACTGGGGTGAGGGAAGCATGGATTGCTACCTGGCTGCATTATTGACTCTCAGGGTGACTTTGAGCCAAATGCTTCAGTTTTCAGAAGTGAGTAATGAGTTTTCCTGCTGGCTGGACACACTTCACGGGGTCATAATTTCGTCCCTAAAATGGTGACCCTTTGTACACCCGAGGCTGTAATCTTCTCAGATTTGAATCTATAACATGGGAAAGCTAAGAAAGGCACTTTCCTCTTCCTTTTTTTACTGTTCTAATGTGCTGTAAATTTTTTTGTAACCAGAACTGCTGCCTATTATGTGTGGAAGGTAGTGAGTTGAAGCAGAACTTCCCAATCCCACATTTTGGGTGACAGTATATTTGTGATCCTTAAAATAGTATTCAGGTTATTTCTATGAACTGCATAATTTATTTTTATGACTGATGCAAATAAATAAACATGTAAATAGAAAAAGTTGGAATCTATAAAACAGACTTCCTAGTTGAAGAAAAAACACAAATGCATAGTTTATTAATACAGTTTACACAACAATAAACCATTAACAGCTCAGCTTTTGTATAGCTTTGGAAAGGAATTTAAGCAGAGGTGGCAAACTATAGGTTGAAAGTAAAAAAAAATCTGTAAAAATACAGGTTCATTACAGTTTAATTTCAACTGAATTTCCAAAGCTTGATTTAAGATTCCACTTGTGTTTTAATTACAAGCAATTTTTCAAGGTCTTATGTAATAACTTCAGTTTAAAGGTTAGTAAGATGTATGCAGATATGATTTGAATTTTACAAATCGACTTGAAATGAGAAACTGCTAGCCAGTAAAATCATCTATAAACCAATAACTGAGATAACTTTTAGACCACACAAGGATTACAATTTTTGTGGGTTTTTTCCATTAGTAAAAGGGATTTTATAAATATAATTTTGACTAAACTCAAGTGTGGCTGTGCCCTGTTGTTTACCTGTTGTGACTGTCAGATGTCATGCATGTGTGAGAGCCCTGTGTGGTACCAAGAGTGTAAGGGCTGGAGGGGTGGCACTGAGCTCCTCAACAGCTTGGAAATGCTGGTTACCTTCAGCTCTAAAAGCCTATGTTGGTGAAGCTTCAGATTAACTTGCCTACTTTTATTTTACTTAAGTGTGATGCTTGTTATTTTTACAGGTATATGAAACCATAATTGCTCATATTATTGGTTTGCTTAGGTGGAAGGATAGGTTAGCCAGAGACCTGGTCTACTCTTCTGGAGCTCTTGGTGATAAAATTGTATTTCCCATATGGGTCTGGGTGCACTGCCAGGTAGCCTAATTAAACTGATCATGACAAATATATTTTCTCACACTTTTATGTTTGTAGCCTGATCTGACATTCCTTGTCTAGTCTGTCTTAAATTAAATTTGTTGAAAAAAAAAAGCAAAAAAAATAAAAACCAGAATTTTTTGAGAAGAGAGGTTCCCTAATAACAACAGCAACAACAATAAAAGGAATTCTCTATTCTTTATCTGTGATGTTTCTCTAAAGTCTGACAGATTCTGATGCTAGACTTACACTGTAAGGCAGTAGTTATTTTCTTAATCACATTTAATTGAAAACCCAGTCTTGCTACAACAACATCATGGTTTTCTCAAGTTAATTTAGCATAGATTTGCTGGCCTCATTATCACTCTGAATGTTCTTCCTATAAGCCTTCACATGGAATAGGAACTCCTATTCCCAGCAGTTAACAAAATTAGGAAATGTAAAAAGCAATGAAAGAAATGGACTTTATGTCATACAACATAAGACAGTGTCTAAGAAGTAGCCTGGCATAATTTAATGAGCTTTTGTCTAGATTTGCCTCCTTTTCCTTAAGCTGTGGTAGGGAAGAAGTTCAGCACAGTATAAAACCAACACAAATCTTTCCAATATGCTTATCTTTCTGTAGCTTTTCTCATCCCAGCTTAATCTGAAATGCCCTATACAATTCAAACAGAGGCAGATGCAAGTGGCTGCTAAAATTTGTAGAAAATACTACTAGAGAACTTAAAAGTTCTGAAAGAACTTAAATTTGCTTAGAAGAATTGGAGAAGTGAACAACAAGCCAGGCAAATATACAGATTTACACAAGGAAGAAAGAAGGAAAAACATGAATCAGGCAAGTCCTGAAACCAAATCTTCATCTCCAGAGTCCTTGAAATTACCCATGGGTTCAGAAGGTGTCTGGTTTGTACATTAATTGAAAGAAGAGTGGAGTCTGTTCAAAACTGCTGAAAAGAACCCTGAAGAACATGGCAGGTGATGCAGTGGTGAAAAGGAGTGACAGGTACAGAAATGTTCAGGGCATACCTGCCAGAAAGATGGAAAGGGAGCAGGTTCTGCAAGGTCATCCATGAAAGGTCCTCCAAGAAAAATTTAGAAATACATAGACATTCAACAGAGGTTCAGGACTAGAGACAAAAACAGAATAAAGAGGTTCTAACAGGCAATAGCACTAAGATGCTCTGCCTGCTAGCCAGTCTTTCTAGGTCTCCTGACAATACAACAAAAACATCAAAAAGATTGAAATTTACAGAAAATAATTTGAATGGATACATGTGTAGCATTGGCATTGCTGCCTGAAATTAGAAGTGACTCAGTTGTACATTTCTACAGATAAAAAGAAGCATGGGCTAGTCTTTGCAATCTTATTGCCTATAAAGAGAAAATATTGAAAGCTTTCCCTGGAATAATTTAGATTATGCTGGCTTTGGGTCAGTCACTTAGGAAAGAGAGAGATCACTATTTCTCTAGAAAGCAAAATGTCATGACATTGTTATTATCCATGAATGCAGGGGACACACTGAATTCATTCCATTGATCAATGTGTGTCTTGAGGATTTGTTTTGCTGGTAGATTCCCAAGGGGAAGTCCCATGCCCACATCTGATACTTTCTCTAAACACAAATAAGATCAACACAAGTGTTTTTAAAAAAGGGTCATTTTCACAACCTTCTCTGCTAGAAGGAGAGAACTTTTCCTCTAAGACTGTAGGTCAAAAAAGGCCATAACCAGCCAGGAGATCTGTGGAGTTCTAAAATCCTTGTTTTCCATCACACTGGTGTTAGTGCTGCTTGGTATCTCAGGTTAACTGGAAGTAACTTGTTGCCTGGGGAAGGGACAGTGGGCTGGGTTTGCTTGTTTGAGCCACGGAGATTCCGCCAGGATTTGCAGAGCCTCCACTCAGTTTAAGAACATCAGAAATTGTACATCTAGTAGAATGATCTGAAGAAAACAATGAAAGAATATTTAAGTGCTCTCTGGGCTTTTTTTATTTTATTTTTATTTTGTATCTTAATATAAGTTCCATTTATAATATAGCACTTACTTTGATGGGTCTGAAAATATTATTATTTTAAAAGGCTGACTAGACTTAATGTTGGTCTGAGCCATCATTTTCTTTTTATTATTGCAAGGATATTTCTCTGCCTTTCTTTGTTAAGCTAGCTTTATTGAGAATCCAAATAGCACCCTTGAGATGACCATAGGGGCTGAAGGCAACCACATACTAGAGTCAAAATCATTCTGTTATCAAAAGTAAATCATGGTCTTTCTCATTCACAAGGTCTCTTTAAGTGTTTTCTCTTGGGGTTTTTTTATGACTTTTCTTCTGTATGAAGACTTGACAACTGATAATGGAAATCATTTTTAGTCCAGATTGCCTGGAGAATGAGGGGGAGACAAGCCTGACTTCATATTAGAAATTCAGCATTTGGGAAGTTACCATGATCAAATGCACACTGCACAAAAAGAGACTTTTAAGGACCTTTTTATTGATGGTTATGTGGGACATTCAAAAGGTGGTCCTTGCTCAGTGCAGCTTTTGTATAAAATAATGGATCATTTATGGCAGCAAAATACTGAAACATTCATAAAATGTCAAATGTCACTGGGAAGCTGAGACTTCTGTTTCTCAAAGCAGGAGGAACTGATCTTGCAGAAATATTCTCTTTCGACTATTTCTCTTATTTAAGAGAAAATGTTGCGCTTAGGAGGCAGTGTTGTAGTGTGAGGCAACAAAATTACTCTTGGAGATAATTTATTGCTGAAGTGGGAGGTTTTTTCCAGCTTAAACTATTCATTGCAAGTAATATTATGAGTCTCATTTCTATTACACCAGACAGTGCTTAGTTTTGTACATGAAAATAAAAATGGGCCAACATCAAGAGCATCAAGAGCACCGGGATAAATGAGGAAAATTATTTTTTGTCTTTGTAACGACTCTGATAAACAGTTATGGATTATTAGGTCAAATATTGCCATTCCTTGTGCAGTACAAAAGAAGTGAAAGCCATTCAAGAGGACAAAAGTGCAGAGGGGAGGAGAGGCCCTTGTGGTCAGTGTGTCTCTGTGGTTGGTATTGCCCCACAGCTGCCTTACCTTCAGCAGGCAGCTTCCCAGCATGTTCTGTCCCAGCCCCTTGGAGCTGTGCTCCTGACAGGGCTCTCCCATTTCAGGACTTGAGGGGGTGTCCATGCTGCACTCCCACCATGCTGCACTCCCACCAGCATCACATGGGAAGCAGCTCTGAGACCTGGCAGAGGAGAGGGGAGGCCAAGCAGTGCTGTGTTAAAGGATATTTGCACTCTGGATGACACCAGATTTGGGGAGCTGGAATTGGTTTCCTCACACAGGCTTTTGGTTTCTGTGTTCCCTCTTGCTCCTTCATGTGGCTGCTGTCTTCCTCCTCTCTTTTCACTGGATCAGGATGAAACAGAATGGGATTCTGCTTTATTTCTCCTCCATCTTCCCTCCCACGCCTCCACATTAGATGTGGGACTTCCCATTAGCATCACTTAATCCAGCCCTGTGGTTGTTTTCAAGACATGGAGAAAATGTGTCCCTCACTGAGATGCTGTTTTGCAGAGAAGTGGGGAGCCTTCTGTGAGACAAACTCTCTTTGGAAGGCATGGCCTCTGGCATGGCAGGATTAGAAGGTTTGATTATTCCTGCTTTAGTCTGGAGGTTGGCCCAGATGACCTTTGTGCCTAAATCCACCCATGCTATACAATTCTGCAGTGGCTCTATGGAGGGGTTAAAATTTCCACCAGAAAACAACAAGATGCAGATAAATGAATGATAAGGAGTTGAAATTTGCAGCTGTTAAATATTAGGATGATGAGGCAGGATTACTGTTGCTGTGCTTTGCTGGGGAATGAAAACACAGCAGTCCTGGGTGAAGCCTGTGCTGGGGAGCATTCTCAGCATGTCACACACTGCTCCTGAGACTGATGAACTAGTTACTCTCACAACTTCAGCCACACAACATTGCTTAATTAATTAATGCAAGCATTTGCATGTTATATCTGTGCACACCATTTGAGGAGCCTCCTCAAAGCAGCTGGAACTTGAGGTGGGAATTTTGTCAGTGTGAATTCTAAACATGAGCAGGGAAAAGGTTACATTTTTGAAACATCTGTAATCATTTGTGTGCCATATAAGTTAATTGGCTGTGTATGGATTTTAAGCAGTTCACTCCTCTTCTGTTATGTTCTGACAGTGTATGCTTTGCATTCTTGAAACCCTTCTAATTTTCCTAGAGTTTCTAGAAACAAAACCTGAAATCCAGCTAAATTATGTTCAAAATTCAATAACAGCATTTATCTGCCTGCTTTTTATTATTTTTTACTACGTCTCTAGTGAAAAGAGAAAAAAGGTATCAATAGGGGTTAAGACCTAACTGTGTGACTTTTTGGTTATGTTACAACAATACAACAGGAAATTAGTGAAAAAGCATCTTGTATTTCTCTGCATGGGAAACAAACCTGTGGATAGAAGTATGGAGTCCAGTCAGAGAAGCAGAACATCTATTCTCACTAAAAAATACAAATTGACTGCAGGGCTTGAGGTCAAATTGAGCAAAAATAAAGACCTTGTGTTACTAAATCAATAGTGTGAACAAGAGAGGTTTTCCATGGTGGAATTATTTTGCAAATAATTTACATCAAAATTTCAGATTTTGGTTAATAAGAACAGTATCTGTATAGACATTGGTTTGTTGGTTTTGTTTTGGTTTTTTCCTTTCTATTGATTTATTTTTTTAGAAATAAATAGTTGTCCAGGAGGTAAAGTACTCTCTTACTCCTCATTCTAGGCTCATTCTCCTGTTGGTTTTCTTTCTTGCTCTGCCCATAATCTGATGCAGTGAAAGATGATGTCTTCCACTTTGCCACATGAGTTCTTTTAAATCCTTCTTTTCCTTGAGCAGCAAGATAATTGATTCCTTCTCCTAAAATGTAAATCTCACAGCTTTCCTTGTCTCAAGTACATCTACAGTCATTTTAAATAGAATAATATGTGTCCCACCTTGGTGAAATGTGATCTCCTTCCTGGACCTCTTCTTCTTCTTCTGTGTTTTAATTGGCAGTAATCTGAAACTGAGCAGTCACTTAGGCATGGTGGGAGTATGGGATTGTATGCACATGGGCTTAAATGGAGTCTGGGAGCTTGGTTGTATTCAACATCAAACTGTAAGACACCCAGAGTAAAAATAGCCCTGACAATTAGGTGCCTCATAAAAAGTGAAGAAACAAAGCCTTTCATTGTAGACTTCCCAGTGCTTGTCAAAGTAGATTGACAACACTAATAAACTGATTCTTTCTTGGTGCCTCATGTGCAACACGTAGTTATGAATATTTTGCACCATTGTTCTTGCCTCTGGCAAGCTCTTGACATAGCAACTTGTTGAAGCTCTTTTCTCTGAAAAGGCAAAGAGCAGAGCTGCTTGCTCATCATTAGCTGGGGCTCAAGCATGGAGGCTGCAGGGGGTTGGGGGGCCTGTGCTGCTGCTTTTATGACTGAGATTTGTTGATTTTTTTACTTGATTGGTTGATTTGGGGTTTTTTGTTTGTTTTGTTTTGCCTTTTTTGTTTTTTTTGGTTTTTTTTTTTTGTTCTTTTGTCGGTATGTTTTTGTTTTGTTTTGTTGGATTTTTGAGTGTTGAACATCAGTTAATTAGTTAATTCCACAGGTGCTAAAGTGAAAGACAAACTGATTCAATAGCTACTCACAGCATGAATCTGATTTCATACAGAACAGAAATTGATGAAGGGGCCAAACATGGACTGTGGCAAAAGTCAGCTCAAATTCAAGCAGTGAGGAGCTATTGAATCAGTTTGTCATTCCCTTAGACACTCAGACCTCTCAGAATTGGAATGCATTTGTCAAAAAAAAAAATATATATGAGCTTTCTTGAATGTTTTTAGTTTGTTTATTGGGTTTTTCTTATGAAGTACATAAGGATGGTGACTGAAACACTAATGTGCTCTAAGTCCCATCTGCTGGTGAATAACTGAAATGATGAGCAGCTGAGCCACATCCTTGTGCTGCCTGGTAATTGATCAGGAATATTGTATCTGCCACAAAGTGTTTGTTTTCTCTGGAGTGGCTGATGGCTTCTCTCTGGTAATAGAACAAAATCAACCATCCAAAACATTTCAAACTATCAGCAAGAATTAGTGATTAGCCTCTACAGAGCCCAGCAATAAATCTGCTCTGATCCTCTTTGGTCTTTGTGACAGCTAGCGACAGAGAGACTCTTGATGTAATTGTTATGACTAGTGCATGCCCCTGCCTTTTGTCCCTGCTATTTGTTCATTAAAGATAAGTGTTTTCTCTCTGAGATTAGTTAATGCTGCTGCTTTCAGTATCTTACTGTTTGTCTTTCTCCTATTAGCACTTCAAACTTTCTCACTCTCTTCCAGTTAGTAGCTTTGCTCAGAGTATATTCTCAGGTAATCCTTGGAATGCATCCCTGAATCACTATTACTTAGAGATTTAATAATGAAATTCAAGATTAGGTAACCAAAATGTAAGAATAAGCAGCATCTGGGTTTGTTCTGGACTCTTAAATAAATGGGCATCAGCAAGAGCAGGAAATCATTTCTCCATTCTCTATCCTGTCTGCTACTTACTCTCAGATATTGAAGCTTGTAGAAGCCTGCGAGAGCACTGGGTTCAAAGCATCAACAATTTCTTGCTACCTTTTCAGTTGTGGACATATTTCTTAGCTTTATTTCACCTGAATGATGAGTCACAAGTGGCCTGCACCTCCCTGTGCCCTGAGCTGCTCCTTGGTCCAGCTCGTGTGTGAGGATGCTCCACTGCCGGACCTTTGCTGGTACCACCTGTGCTCTGTGCAGGACCTGCCTGCCCTGGGCTCGGAGGCTGGGCCAGGAGGGCTCTGCTCTCTGGCTCTCTGTGTCCACAGCAGGGAACAGTGAAGGCCAAAGGGAATTCCTGCCTTTGGAAGCACCCCAAGAGCTGTGGAGGAAACTCATGGTGGGGATTTCAAAGGTCTGGCTGAGCATCGTTTCAGGGCCCCCCAGAGTTTTTCTTTCTGCCAGTGGGATTAACTGGAGTTTTGTGCCCCCTTTTCTAGGGAGCCAGGAGCAAGGAGAATGCTTGTCCTTGAAATGGTGTAGTTGCTATTGTTAACTCAAGTAGGAGAGCCAGAACATGCATATTGCTAGCATTTTCCTAAAGTATGAACCCCCACCAAATGCATAATTCCATGGACACTTCTGCTGAAAGCAACAATTTTTTGAAAACAAAAAAAGAGACTACTTATTAAGCACTTTCTAAATTGTAAATTAAATTAATTGATTGCCTGTTTTTATAGTCTTTCAAAAATTACATGACACTGAGGTAAGGGAGAGAAAATTTTTTAGATTGAACTGGCTACAGAGATTACATACATTGGTAGAAAACAGCTCTTGCTTTCAGAGATCAGAGGTAATCACATATTTGTACTACATATCCTAGACAAAAGAAAAGGGTAAGTGATAACAGATTGAAAAAAAGTTTATTTATTTTCATTTTCAAGTTGTTTAGCAAGTGCTGTAAATTCCATTGGTGATACAGTATAAATAGTATATATTTATAATGTATCACCAATGGAATTTTCATTTTTCATTTGTTACAAAGAGACATATAAATCAATGGAAAGTCAGAAATATTCTTTCATTCTATGGCATAGAATGAAAATATAATTCTAATTTTTTATTAGGAAGCCTCTAACTTAATAGCATTTTGTGTAGATTCTAGTAGGTTTTTTCACATGTCTGGATTATTGCATTTAGTGTCAAATTTTGGAAAATGACAATTCAAGACCAAAAGTCAAAGACCCTTTTCTATGAAATTGAATTTCCAGAGCCAGAAACTGTGAGCCCCTTTTTCACTGGAACAGGTGTTGGCACTCAAATTCCTTAGAAAACCTTCCACGAGCAATCCATCACAGAGAGGTCAAAGTGGCTTCGGTTTGTGCAACTCTTAGAGGGATTTGCAACCTGCTCAGGAAAGGCTTTAACTGCTTCTTTGAAATGTAGATCTTTATTACAAAGAATGCATGCTATGTGTGTAATGTGGTTCTGTGCAACAGGCTCAATCCTCCAAGGTGTGCTTTTCATGGTCTACTCTATCCAAGCACACCTTTTTCCTCATAGTCTCAATCTCTACACTAAGATTAAGAAAATCATGCTACTCTCCTTAACTCAAAAACACCAAATGAATCCCAAACCTTATGTCAGGCTTTTATTTCTGTTGGAACAAACATATATTTTCTCAATTTAAATGATTACTGAAATGCAAAATAACAGATGCTTTCTGGAGCAAATCTCTTTAGCACTGTGAAAAACATTACCAGAGGACAGAAAACGTGGGGATAGTGCCTCACAATAGAGTAATATAATTTATAGAATTTATTTGATGATCTGCAATGATCTGCCCTTTTCTGAAGTGGTGACTGTTTGGAGATAGAAATGGAAACTCAGGTCACTGGGTCTTACTTTCATGCCTGTATTTACATTGCTCTTATTCTTATATTCATCTAAGAATACTTATAGTTCCAAACCTATTTATGTTTAGTGCCCTTGGAAGAGAGATGAACCTTTTAAAAGCAAATGGAGGTTTTCAAATGACTATAGTGGAGTCAGAACCACGATTATAGCTCTTGCAAACATAACTCTTGGAAGACTACCATTCATAATGAATTTATTCACAGATAAAAGCTGTTCTGTTTAAAATGCTCAAGCATATACATACACATGCATGTGCTGATTTTGTTGATTATACATAAGTATTTGTAAGTTTAATTTGGAAATCCTGTTGACTTATTAAATCACTTAAAGATTTTATGGATATAAGGCAGATGGGGATTTTTAGCTGCATCTTATAATCAGAATGCATTTTAATATTCTGATTGAATATACTCAAAAATTAAATACATGGTTCATTGCCTTTTCATTATGAGTTTGGTGTTTGAGTGGGAAAGGTTTCTGCCTTTCTGCACCTTTTTCTATCTTGATTGTGGACACTGATCCAAATTCTAGGCATAGGGGTATTTAATTTTTTCCCAGAAGTTTTAGTTAACATTTTTGAGTGAGCAAAAAAGGTACTAGAATTGAACAGGTTGAAAATTCTGCCTCCTCTATTTTGAATATTTGAAGGAAACAGCAATTAAATTTACTGCTTCAGGAATTTGTGGGGAGGGAAATAACCTCATGGAATTTAGATGAATACACAGAATTTTCTTTAGTTCACATTTATAACTCCCATTTCTTTTATCAGTAATTAAACACACACATTAAGGGAAGAATGTCACAATGTTTTGTTTATTTGAGAATTTTGGCATAAGAATAGAGTGCACATTCATGCAAGCTGGATTTGTTACTGACCACAATAGCTGCAAATAAACAATTACACTTTATTAGTTCAATAATTTTGCTAAGAAGCAAATATTCACTCTGTGGATGAATAACTAGAGCAGATTCACATCTTCAAGGGAGCATCATTATTCCCATTCCAGGAACAAGGGCTTCACTTTCTTTCTGGAGGCTCTGTTCTGGAAAAGGCCCCTGGCATGGGGCAGAGCAGTGCTGGGAAAAGGCTCTGCACAGGCTTTGTGTAAGAAACCTTAAAGCTGCCTTTTTAGTGTGTTGTTGCAAGGGAAAAGAATGGAAACAGCCTGGTTTAGTTTTTATTCTGTAAGCATCCTACCTGTTTTTGCTGGAGTTAAGTTGCATAAATTTCATAAATAAATGTAAGTAACAGGGTGAACATCTGTGTCCTGGATCTTGGGAAGCCCATGTGTTACCTTATCCACATTCACATTTGGTAGGACAAGGGGCAAAGGTTTAAACTAACAGTGAGTAGATTCAGCACAGACACAAGATGATTCTTAAACTGGGAGTGGTGATGGTGGAACAGGCTGCCCAGAGAGGTGGTAGATGCCTCATCCCTGGAGACATTCAAAGACAGAGTGGATGGGGCTCTGAGCAGCTTGAAGAGGTCTCTGCTCATTTCAGGGAGGCTGGACTAGATGGCCTGAACTCTTCTATGATTATGACAGTACATGTGGAATTAATTTTGTTTCATTATAGAGAACTTTAGTGGTTGGTTTCAGCTAGTCTTGCACTGGCCTTTTATAGCCAGAGGACAGACATACTTGTGAAAGGATGCTGAGTCTAGTTACAGGCAGAGTGCTTGAGCAGGAATGGCTTAGCTGAGCATGGCTGGCTTTGCTCACAGCTCCTCAACTGCCTATTCTTCTGCAAGTTCAGACAGATTAACATTTTGAGGAGTAAGAAGAAGTGATATGGGAGACAGAAGGAATGCTTTGCTTCAGAAAAAAGCATTTCTGAAACTTTTTGGAGCAAAGGAGCTGCAGAAGCACCATCTGTTCTCCACAGGATATTCCTGAGATACCTGCAGTGAAACTTTTAGTGAAACTTTTAAGTTCAATAAGCAGTATAAATATGGAAAATAAATTTCTAAATAGAATTTTTAAAAAAGCTTTTGGGTTTTGTAATCTGAACCTGGTAAATGTTGAAATAGTTTGCCTTTTCCATGCTTCCAGCATTGTGCTGCCTTGTATTCAGGGTGAAGCCCAAAGCTGGCTTTTCCTAAAAAGGACTCTGCCAGTTCAAAGCTTGTTGCAGAAAAAGGTTGTATTCTATTATCTGAACATCACATTCAAACATTTTAGTTCTGGAATGATCAGGCTGGTACAGACTCCTTTCTTCTCTATGCTTCAATGTCATTGGAATTTATACTGCTGATTATAAGATATGGATTCATATCAACAAATTAGTAACAGAGATGTGAATTATGTAATCAAACTCATAATTTAGTAACTTAAAAGCACACAAAGAAATAACAATAAATTCAAGGGGGCTTAGTCCTCACAACTTTGAGGGGGGAATTTTTTTTGTTGGTTTTGTTTTTGGATTGGGTTTTTTAAAGCATTTGTATGGTTCAGCTTACAATGAGGGGCCTCCTGCACTATTATTATGGTATTTTGCCCTCAGTAAATGACAGGAGTTATTGGTACACAGAGATACATTACACATTCTCTCACTGCAAAGCCTCCATTGCATGCCATTAGATAACAGCATGTGTTCAGTAGCTGTGGTCTCTTAGCAACTAACTCTGCCTCTGTCTTTTGAATTCTCCTTTTGTGACCCAGAGTCAGGTCTTTAGACATAAACCTCAGCCTGCTTCTCTACTTTTAAGACAGTGAAAAGTGGAATGTTTTGGGGTGCTTATGTAAAATCCAGATAGTGTGAGAATATGTCTTTCTAAAGCTATTGCAGCTATTGAAAATAAAGGTAAATTTGTATTTAATAATTTATTAAGAAATATAATATTAAAATTCTGTTGATTTATAGTATTGTTGGCAGTGACATGCCAATATATTTTAATATGAAATGTTATTTTAAGAAAACACATAATTTAAATCTGCAGATTTGACAGTATTACATTTATGTAAAAAACGTAGATTCTTTCACTGATGTAGATATTAAAATATGTACTTTAGGGGATGGTGGTTTTTTGGTTTGGGTTTTTTTTTTACTGTTATGTATCTGTATTTAAAACAAGAATGGACAAAGAAGAGCATTCCTTCTAGGCAGGAGATTAGCAGCTATGCTTTCAAAACAGGGGTTTACATTCAGATCTTTGTGTGTATGCTCCCAAAGCTCCCTTTTAATGTTGGTTTTTTTTTTTTTTTTTAGCAGATGTTACTTGCCTTTAAGTAGAAATATGTACTGGAACACCCTCTATTTTCTAAAGAAAACCCTGGGTTCAAGAATTATTTTGTTAACTTCAAGCTTCTATTCATTCAATTAAGGAATGTAAGAGTTACTTTGGTGAGGTGGTGGTGAATTGCTGTAATGAATAATGGTCCTTCTAAACTCCAGATGTATTTTAATGTCTAGACAGGTCTGTGGTACAGAAATATGATTATAACAGAATATGTCAAAATGCACTGAAGAGATTTTTCATAATAAGCACTTTTTTGGTTTGTTTTTTTTTTTTTTTTAAACCAAGGCATGTATAATGTTTAGAAATCTTTCTGAAGTGACAATTCTGGTCAAGTCTTCTATGTTAAGCTGATTAACTGTTTCTGACCTTTCAAAGTATGTCATCTATAATCCTAGAAGACCACCAGAGTTGAAACTATTCTGTTAGTTTTGACATTCCCATCAGGCTTTCTGTCTGTTTCACAAGCAATCCTAATTCACTTGTTTCTAGTTAATTTGACAGGTCATTGTTAACATCATTACTAATAGCAAACTGCTACAAGTTACACATGTTTTGACAAGAGGAGTCTTCAAGACATGGTGATACCCATTAATTAGAAGAGAAGGAAAGTGCTCATTTCTTTTTCCCGAGGGCTGGATATTATCTTAATATTTTGGGACTAGAAGAGAGAAAAGGGTATGTTTACTTCAGGAAAAAATTTATATATTTCTGTCTGAAACCGAGTGAGAAGCTAGTGGAAACAATCATGACACTTTAGTGCATATCAGCATACTTGGAAAATTTCTCTTTCTGGTAGATTTGTCAAGTAGATTTTGAGTGAAAGATCACTTTTCTATGTGGACCTGCTGCTAGTTTATCTGGCTTGTTTTGATCAACTTTTTTTTTCATGTGTGTAACCAGTTTCCTCATTGACTGTGAAATAAGAGCTAGTCTGCTGAGCTCTTTCCCTTCCTCAGAGGTAAAAAGTTGAGAAGATCAAGATTCTTACCAGTGTATGCAACATAACCCAAATGTGGGCCTTCCAGGAGAGGGATCAAAGACCATTCCTGAAAAGTCTGTTAGGTGATGCATGGTTCCAGGAGTGATGTGAGTGAATAAGGGTTTGGTTGCTGAGAGAGACTGAAATCACAAGCACTTGTGCTGGTTTTGGCTGGAGCAGAGTTGACATTCTTCACAGTGGCTGCAGTGGGGCTTGTTTTGTATTTGTGCTGAACACAGGACTGATAACACAGAAATGCCTTTGTTATTGCTGAGCAGGGCTTGCACACAGCCAAGGCCTTTTCTGCCTTTCCTGCTGCCATGCTGGTGGGGACCTTGGTGATGCATGGGAGATGGGGAGGAGACTCAGCCAGGACAGGTGACCCCAGCTGACCAAAGGGATATTCCAGACCATCTGACATCATGCTCAGCATATAAAGTGGGGGCAAGAAGAAGGAAGGGGGAAATTTGGAGTAATGGTGTTTATCTTCCCAAGTCACTGTGACACATGGTAGGCTCTCCTGGAGAGGTCTGAACACCTGCTTGCCCATGGGAAGTAGTGAATGAATTCTTGGTTTTGCTTTGTTTATGTGTGCAGCTTTTACTTTTCCTATCAAACTGTGATTATCTCAACCCTTGAGTTTTCTATCTTTTACCCTTCCCATTCTCTCCCTGCTCCTGCTGGTGGGGGAGTGAGCTGTCATTTCCATAGAGCTTGGTGGTTGGCTGGGGCTAATCCATGACAAGAGTAAAGAGAGATAAGAGGGTGGTATTATGTGTGGTCTAAGTGAGATCAAATTGCAAGGAGAAAGAGGAAGTACAGCACAGAAGTTTTGGAGAGAAGATTCCTTTCTACTTTTATTCACCAACCAACAAAGCATGCAAAAGCTAGACTGGTCTGAAGCCTTAAAATTCAATATCTGACCAGTAAAAATGGTCAGATCTTGCTTTGAGTTTCCCATTTTGGCATAAGACTTAGGAATTAAACATGAAAAATAGTTTGGCTTTAAAACAGAAATGGAGCAAACCTTCAGGAGGAACAAACTCAGGCAGGCACTATACTTGAAACCAATATCTGTCAGAATCAATGAAAGTGTCTTTTTGCAAGGCACTGAATTAAAGGCACATCCCATACAATGTTCATCCATTCCTGATTAAACAAAAGCATTTGAAGAAGCTCTGGGTGACTGTGTCCCCTTCCTGTCACAGCTGTGATCAGGCCCCAGGGCTGTACTTTAAAGTCTGAGTTGTGCCTCTCAGCCCTTGGTGACATGGGCCAGGGGAGGGCACAGCACCTCTCTCTGTGCCTGCATGCCCTGCTTGCTTTCTTCTGGGAACCTCTATGTGTGTGCAGAAGGGAATTGATGTCTGTAACCTGAAGAGCTACAGATAAAACCAAATGTCACTTTTCTGTTTATCAGAAGTGACTTCCATCAATGCTAAATGATGGCTCCTGAGCCTGACCCACTTTTCCTGTAGGAACTTCATGGAAGTGGGGATCCTGACACAAATGTAAAGATGGGACTGGTGTGGAAAGAATCTGGGATTGGAATTTGAGGCTTGACATATTTACCTACAGGCTGTACTGGTCTTGCCTTCTCTCTTCCCTGTGAAGAAAAGGACAAGTATCTGAGCTTGCAGCTGTTTTGTTTGAAAGCTTTGGTAACAAAATATTTGTGAAAAATGCTTTCAGACAGTAGGGGGAAAAAAGAGCAAGCTGATGGCTTCAAAATTACATGCTTGCACTCTTTGAACTGCAAGAAAATGATCCTAAATCATTCCTGGGATAGATAATAATAGTGGTTGACTTTATGTATTAGGCCATGTCTTTTTCTGACACACACCAGAGAGAGCTCTAAGTTATTCTATTCTCCTCATGAAGCCTGTTTTTGTTGCAATGTGCTTTCTTTCTAGTATCTTGTTTTAATATCTTCTTTTGTCTTATGTTTAATTGTATAATTTTCAGGAAAACTTGTGTTATATTATGCATCTTGATAATGTCACCTATTATACCTATATAAGTATACACATACTATAATGTTATCTTGTAATATCTGACTTTTAAAAAGGAAAAAATTAACAAATCAGGGTAGTGATAGAGTAAGTGAGAATGGTAGCCTAGGACTAGAGAGTGTGCTATAGTTTGGCATTTAAAGTAAAGAATGGCTCTGAAGTAGATTTCCTTAGGCAGTAAAGAAAATGCCAGTGCTGCAATTTCTCTAATCACATGGATTGACATTTACTGTGAGATTGAGCCTGCCTGTTAGTTAATTAGCATGGTGGAGTCACATTGCACTCAGCCCTGCCTCTCAGCAGGCCCCTATTGCAAGATTTACATTTCACAGGGAAGAAACAGTCTTGATAATGAAATGATGCTTTGCAGAGATATGTGCAAGGGAGCACAGCCAGATTATGTAAATATGATTTATCCAGAGATACAGCACGTGGGTACTGTTACTCAGATAGAGATCTGTAACTCACTGATGGCTCTTGTGATTTCACATATATGTGCTTGGTGATTGGTATTAACTTTTAAGATCATTTATTTTTATGTGATGCCATAAAAGGCTTACATCAAAGTTAATATATATCCCCTACATTTACCCCGATAGCATTTTGTGATGTTTATCTTCTCTGTCCTTTTCATCAGTGACGGCGACATTTTCAAAGGAGGAAGATTCCTACTGAATGCATCCCATTCAGCACCAAAATTAAGTTGGAGATGCTCAGGAACTGAAATATAATGAGCAGTACCTACTTGCTTCATTAGAGTTCTTTCACCTGGGGGAACATCCTAGTTTTTCTCATTCTCTGAAAAAAAAGCAGAAGGATGGGAAGAGGAGTTTTGCAGAAAGTTGTATTAGTACTGCTGCAGTAGCTGAACTTTCTGAGCAGGTTCAGGGAGCCATAGTCTTTGTTGGGATTTGTTCCTAACTTGTTTGACCCACACTGCATTCTTTTGCTTCTCCAGTTACCCATGAAAATGAGGACTCAGGACTTTGTGCTCATCAAGGCAGGACAAGGTCTGGGCATTACATTGTTTTCCTCTTTCTGCTCTCTCAGGTTGATCAGGTGTTTTCAGCCTGGTTCCATCTTTATGGAATATGTTCTTTGCCATTATCTTTGTGGTAACTTCAAAACCTTATGGCCTCTTTCAACCAGGCAGCCCTGGAAGGGGAAGCATTTCTGTGGAATTTGTAGTAGGAATGCCCTGGGCAGAAGAGTGGGAGCCATGTGGCTGCCCCAGCAGGATGCTGTGATCTGCCTGTGAGCTCCCACAGGGTCTCCACTGGGATCCCTGCCCTAGCTGGGGCAGCAGCTGCACATGGTGAGGCAGGGGTAACGTGTGCCTCCCTGAGAGGAAGGGCCAAAATGGAATCCCTGAGAAATCATCTGCACTCACTAGCTTTAAATTGCTAGCAAAACACAATGCTCTTCCAAGAAAAGCCTGCTTGCTCTTAACCTGGAAATTAATATATGAATACAAATAATGTCTATGTACCATTAAAGTACTCTGGAGGGAGAAATAAGAGAATCAGACCCCTTGTTTCTAAGCTCATCACTTTGGAGAATTTCCTGAAAGTGATTAAATTGCTACATTCAAACAGAGAGGGAAAACATGCTGACAGCACGTTGCTTTTATTCTGCTTTTGGCAAGTAAGAAGATTTGAGTATCTAAAGTCCCCATTGCATTTTAGGAATGCAAGATAGGGTCAGGAATTGTAGAAAACAGAAGATGCCATTGTTAGTTGTTGACCTAGGATCCTGTTCTGCTGATTTTTGTACAAGTGGGCAGGCACTGACAAGTCATTGAAAAGAGAAATTTGCAGATTGCTTGAGATCCATGGCCACAGTTAGAGAAATCAGGGAGCTAATTAGGCTTGTAAATATATTAAAAAAAACCCCTCCAAAATAAAAACTATATTTAATTGATACCTATATGTGTATTGCTAGTTGAAAAACTATCACCTGCATGGAGTAATTTTTAATTAAATTGTTTATAAACATAAAAATCTTTGTTTTCTACCTTTTTTAAACAGTTTAATAGATTTCAGATTTTTCCACACATGAAATATGTAAAAATCTTCAGGTTTTATTTTTCACTTCCCATGGGAAAAAGTTGATTTGAAAGTGAAAATTGTGAGCTAGGATCGTGTGACGGGACTATAGAAATATATTTTAAAAACTTACTCAGACCAGCTTCAAATCTCATAAATTTGACTTCACAAACAGCAATAGGAAGCTTTGGCATAGGTTTGGGATTATCTGTGCTTTTCTTGGAGGGGCAGACATCCCAGGCATCCTCAGGACATCTGAGTAATTACAGACTGCTTCTCTGGGGAATCCTTGTTCGTGTATTTTCAAAAGTGCTTCTGAGTAGACAAATTAAGTGCTTTTCATTTTTCTTTGAAGCCAAAACATCTTTCAGTTTGAAATTCTGCCCTTTGAGAAAAAACTCCGCTCACTAAGTACTTCAGTGGTTAGCTCCTCGTCTGAAAATGCCAATAGAGCTAAACTGCAATGATGTTTTAGTGGACTAAAGGGCTGGACCCACAAGGGAAGGCTTATGATACTGTAAATTCCACTTAAATCTCAAAGAAAATTGCTTATACTGCATATTGACTGCAGGTTAAAGGAAATTCATTCCCCTTTCCTTTCTTTCTCCTTAAATCTGAGTATTGAACAGCTTTTGCTATTCAGCCTCTATGCTTTCTGGGAGGTTGTGAAAGAAGTGTTGGACTTTTCACTACATTTTTCACATGCTTTTATAGAGGATCAGCTGCACTTATGCTTAACTATTCATAGGTTTTCTTATTCTTCCCGTGTTGTTTTCCTCCTGGAGGAGTGAAGTAACTGAAAAATTGGACCTAAAGGTCTATCCTTGCCTAATGATAAAGGTCTGTAACCTTCTTCTCTTGAACAGAATAATGCAATGTTCAGCCAGACTGATTAAAATTTGTTGCTTCTGATTTTCTAATTTTTCCCAGGCTACAAAAGGGCTGGTATTTCACAGCTGGTGCCAATGACAGGAACTGTTGTACCACCTCTCTTTCCTTCAGTACATCTGTCTGATAGTTCTCTTTATTTCAGTTTCTGGTTGTACTTCTTACCACCAGCTTATATAGCCAACAGTATTGGTTTACAGCTATTAAGTATACATTAATATGCAAAGATTGATGACATATAAAATTATTCCTGACTAATATTGATAATTTCCCATCATTCCAGTGGATGCTTGAGATTATTACAGCAGAATGTGCTGCTGGCAATATAGTTCTGTATTTTTATTTTCTGCATATATGTTTATCTTGAGGCTTTTGCTCTTTTAATACACAAAAGAATATGTGAATATTGGAACAGTAACTGCAAGGTACAGTTGGATGGATCCTCAGGTGCTTTGTTTGCCATTTCTCCACTGAATTTATTTCCCACTGCCTCTTATTAACTCAAGATATAGACTGTGAATTTGGACCAAGGCAAGTTGCCTAATGCCACACTGACAGCCTGTGGTAGAGGGAGGAGCTGACCCCACACACATACCTTTGCTCCTGAACCAAAATTTCTCTGGTTTATTACTACATTTTGTTGTGTATCTGCTTTTGAAATAGTGCAATGTTATGAATAAGCTCAAATAATCAAATCTGGAACATATAATTGACCTTGGCACTGCTTAAAGAAAGCCATTAGTGTGCACATCACAGGCTCCTTCCAGCTGCCACTGAAGTTTCTGTTAAGATTTCCCATTATTCTTCATGACCTGGAGCAACTTCAGGAGTGACAGTGTATCCCATCCAGTTGGAATAGCATTCTAGTTTAACTAAAGATAGATGTACAGTTTTTAAACAGTGGGAAGAGAAAAAAGGCAAAATAATTTCATGTGAAAATTATTTGACAAAATGTCCACTGCTCTTTAGTTTACAGTGAGGAAACAAAGCTATGGGCTGAGGAAATTGGGAAATAAAGTTTAAAGCCTCAGGAAAGAAATAAACATGTTTAAAAAAATCTTTCCATCTCATGTCTGTATTTTCTGCAGAGCAAAACAAAAATATTAAATAAAGTGTCAAGGATCTTTCACAGGAAATAATTCAGCTAAGCACAAGTGCATGAAATTTGAGAAGATTTTAACATCTGTGGCAGTTTGCTATGTGCTTTGAAATAGAAAGCAATACTAAACAAGAAACATTCAGTTGACACATGTTCCTCAAGTCACTAGAATTTCAGCTGTGATCATTGCAATCCAGACATCAGAAACTGACAGATAGGATGTTTTGCAGCCCTGTCTCGTTTTGCCCAAGTCTTGGTCTTATTTTTGATTCCATGAAAAGGAACGATTAAACTCTTGTTTCTGTCACTGGGAGATATCTGTGCCCTGCTATGAAGATCTTATCCAACATTCTGACAAGAATGTACAGGCAGCATTTTCTGTCAGGAAAGAATTCAGGGAAAATCAAACAGACAGATTTTTCTTTGCATCTGCATCATGGAGAACCAAAAACTTCCATCCAAATGATTTGCAGCAGTGTCTGAAAACCATGATGCTTCTGTTTGGCACAGAAAGTGCCAGCTGGCACACTGAAACATTGTGTTGCATTGCTTGTGATTACAGCTGGGACAGGATCTGGCACCTCTAACTGTGATGTTTGTTTGTATGATTTTCTACAAGATAGTGAACATTGTATAAAAAGAAAAAAAATGACATTTAAGCAGTTACACTAGTTTTTGCACAGCTTTAGTGACCAGCTAGTAAAATATAAGATGACTTTGCATGACCAGCCAAACCATTTCTATGCACTGTCAACTTTAATCCCTACAAGCTTTCTGTGGATTTGCAAGAGCTGAAGTCCAACTTTGCAGTCAACCTTAATGATCTCAGAAATGTTGATTACATGAAACTGCTGCCATTCTTTCTGCCTGCTTTGTTGTGAATATTTTTCTCCAAATATTCTTTAAAAAACATTCATTAACTGCCACTATAAAGAAAACATTTCTGGAGAATGATTTAGGGAGAGCAGAGGAGAAGCTGCTCTTTAAACTGTGTTTAAACCTTGGAAATTGTGAACAGTAAGTGGCCATAGATCTTTTACTTGCCCAGGGAGCTGCCGTTGGTTTCATTCTGAATAAGAAGTATTCAGGCTGGGAAAAGTTTTCAGAAGTACAGGCATCCAAAATATTACCAGAATAACATCCAAGAGCAGAGTCCTTGGTCGCAATAATACAAGAATATAATTTGAAGGCACAAATATTAGTTGTCAGTTTATTTATAATAATCAGAAGAGAGCAGCAGAAATGGTTATTAAATGTGCTTGGGAAGTGCATGCAGTTACAGACATACATTGTTTCCTCTCAGTATTTTTGAAGAAATAAATAAATCTTGAGGAATACTTACTTCAGTGCAAGCGATCGTGCGGCTCCCAGTTTTCATACAGAGAGCACAAACACTACAAAGTGCATAAATCAAGATCATTGGTGCCAGACAATTTTTCCCTCTCACTTGGTTTAAAGTGAAATGGTGATCTGATGGCCAGCTCAGCTTTTTCATGTTTTAGTAAGCTTGGTGCTTTGAAGCATGGGAAACATAAGCCGTGACCAGCGTGGTACTCTGGTTGCTTATGGCCGGTTCAGTGGAATGTATCTTTAATTTGTGGTTATTTAGAATATTTAAAAGAATAAAATATTTCCTTTTCTTATTTCTTAACCCTTTCCTTGGGAGTTCTATCGGGTTTTTGTCATTCTTGCTTTAATAATTTCAGAGTAGTACACACTCTGAATAAGAACAGTTCATGTGACAGAAGACTACACTGGAAATTTTGGCATTACAGTAATTTTTTTTTCCTTCTCATTAAGTGCAGTGTTATATATTCAGATATAAAGCCTATTTTTAGGAAAATTGACCACTTTTCCCTAATTTTTGCTTTTGATTCTTTTCTCTTGGGCAAAGGAGTATTTCCCAAATGGCATCTCTTTAACAACACAAAAAATGCTTATTCTACTTAATTTTCAAAGGCTAATAAACTATAAAATCACAGACCTTTCCTGTTTATCTTCAGAGAGGTGGTGTTTGCTTGTATCTGTGTGCTGGCCTTGCCATGGAGCTGAACAGCTTATGGAAATACAGGGCTGAAAATCAGGGATTACTTATACATATTTCATTTTAGTACAGGCAAGACTCTTCACTGCAATTGATTGATTTCTAAAATGAGGAATATTTATTAATTTTACTGAAACCCAGGCTCATAAATGCTGTTGAATACATTCCTTTGCAGATTTTTTTATCTGAAGTGGTTACAAAAACAACTTTGACTCTTCAATAGGATTCAGTACTTAGCCCTGTAATCCTAAACTTACTGTCCTGACAGCTGGAGAGCTGGAGAGGAGCAGCCTTTTCTTTATTTGTGTTTCTGTCTTTGGCAACTCTTCCTGGTTCATGGTGGAAACACTGAATTGAATGTATCTTATGACCCTCTCAGCTCAGCCAAAAAGAAAAAAGAAAAAAAGAAAAGAGAGAGAAAGGAAATTCAGTAGATTAAAATAAGAGATTATTTATCACAACTGAAAATTATTCCATTAGAATTTTAGCAAAATTTAGTTTTTAAAGGCTCAAGAAATGAAAGTTAATAACTTCTGCTTTAAGAATTAGAAAGATTTCTAAGATTAAGTGCATAAGAGGTCATCTAGTAGAAGAGTAAAAGCTTTAAAATGTCTATTTTCTCATGGGGGGGTTGACATTACATTTGGCATGAAATATTTTGTATTTTCTTCACAAGATGCAGGTTCATACAAAAATGTCCCAAGCCATTTAATATTTAGAACTTTTAAACAAATTTAAGTAATGAAGAGCCTTGACTCTCCAGGAGTTCTGCTCTCACCTCATCACTGTTGGCATCCAGGACATTTTCAAAGAGAAGATTTCTCTGTGGTAAATGCCTACTAGCATAACTATATCATGCTAAAAAGGAATTACTTTCACAAATTACTTTGGAAAAACCAAGGCTGAAAGAGAATTTCTGGTTAAAATTGGAGAGGAGCCTTTCCCACAGCAGCTAGTCTCAAACTTGGGTTGTGGCAGATAGTCTGGAGTCATTGCCATGACCAATTTGCTGCACAGATGTGTAAAATCTGATTACATCCTTAGTATAAGTTATCATTCCTTGGTAAGAAAGGAACAATTTTGTATACAATTTCAAGTACCTGCTGCTGTTCCATGTCTGCTGAAATTGTATACAATTTCAAGTACCTGCTGCTGTTTTCCATGTCTGTCTGTCTGCATATTTACACACTCCTGTGTCTGTGGTTCTGGGGTACCAGCTGGATGTGCAGGGGCTCGTGGCACAAAGCCAGCACATTCAGAGGCCATGCATTAGGTGACAGTCACACAGAAAGCCATGACTGCCAGGGAACAAGCTGCTTTAACCAGGTATCCACAATGGTATTTGGAATATCAAAGAATTTGGATTAACACAGCCAGTTTTGTTTTGGTTGGTCTTTTTTCCATCACCATCCTTTTGTTTTTTCTAATTTATTTCTGGATTTGCAGCTTTGGAAGGACTTTTTTGAAAGGGCCAAGGAATCTGGGAGTTCTGAGAATAAAAGCCAGATTTCCTGGCTACAAGTCATGTGCCTGGACCACAAATTTTCCTTCTCAGAAAAACCAATTTTGTACTAGCTTGTATCCTTGATTATTTCTCCTCTCCTCATATTTTTGGTTGGTTTGCACGATGTCATAGGATACTTCAGAATAATGCCTCAGATGAAGAGTTTTTGTTAAGAGAGAGTACTTTAAATTTCTTCTCTTGTTTGTGTGTATTTCTTTTCTTAGCAATGACTAGAGTCATATTTCACCATTGTTTGTTCAGGATGTGTCTGATACGTCCAGAGAAGAGCAATGAAGCTGGAGAAGGGTCTAGAGAGTGACTCACACAAGGAGTGGCTGAGGTAGCTGGAATTGTTTAGCCTGGAGAAGAGGAGGCTCAGGAAAGACCTTATCACTCTGTACAACCACCTGTAAGGTTACAGACAGTTGAGGGTCGGCCTCCCCTCCCAGGCAGCAGTGACAGGACAAGAGGACACCGTCTCAAGCTGTGCCAGAGGTTCAGATTGGACATTAGGAGAAATTTCTTCACAGACAGGTTAACTGTTGGAATGGGCTGCCCAGGGAGGTGGTGGAGTCACCTGGAGGTGTTCAAGAAACAGCTGGATGTGGCAGTCTGTGCCATGATGTAGTTGAGGGGGTGGTTGGTCAAAGATTGGACTCAGTCTTGGAGGTCTTTTCCACCCTGATTGATTCTGTGATCCCACAACAGGTGTTTCATTTTAAGTCATATGTATATGCATTTTTCAAAGGCATGGAGGTATTTTACTAAGACAAGAGGTCCTACAGATACTGGCTATTAGTTAGACTTTTAATGAGTCATTGCTCATGTAAGTAATGAAATCTGTAAAAGACAGCTCATGGAGCCATGCAGACTTTCTTTTTAATTTGAATTATGTTGTTCTTTTTTCTTTTTTCTGGACTGTTATAGTTATTTTATTAAAGGTAGGTCTTCTGGCTCCCAAACATTAGAATGAAAGTGCTTCAATGCTATCATCTTTCTAGATACTAACAGGTGTTTCTCTGTTGAAGTTCTAAAAGTCCCAAATTACATAAAATATTTTTAATACATAAATACTATCCAAATCTTTAGAAGAAATTCTAGAGTCTGCTTTTAGAGTACAGTTCATCTGTAGAAGATTAAATAGGAAATTAAAGGAGCTCATAGTCTTTCTTTGCAGTTAAGCAAATTTAAGTACTCAGGAGGGGTTAGAGAATCATGCAGGTACCCCCTAGTTCTGCATTTCAACATTGTTTTCAAGGGTTGCCTACTTTTTTTTGGAGTGCTGGGCTCCATAAATACCTGTAATTTGCTGTAAAATTGGAGAAATAATAATGGTGCTTTGTTATTCTTCAATGTTCTCTCTTTTCAGTGCTTCTTGAAGGCTATTCTGACACATAGTTTACTCACACTGTATGCTCTGCTCTGTGGACTAATATTGGTAGGATCACAATTCAAGGCTACTAGGTATCTACTTTTTGAATTTCATAATCAAAGACATGGTCTTCTTTTCTGAGCTGCTCTTGTAAAACATGTTTTTCGTTTCTATTGGATTTTTTACATTCATGTGCCAAAGACTTTCCTTGAACTGGGAACTTTAAAGGAAGAGAGTCTTTCATATAGGAATCTGTTTGAAGACCTGGCTAAATTTGTGAATGGAGTGGGGATGCAGATGTTTAAAATTTGTAGTGCAGCCATTCAATAGCTTATTTGAAGTTATGTGTTATAAAAACTACATGTAGAATCACTGTTCTCCCAGCTCCTGGGAAGTACATGAAAGATGGTTAGTGTGTCAGCAATAGAGAGAGGTCATTGACACTTTGTGCTAATAAAGACATCTTAATCTGTTTAGAAAAATTATATTTCCCTTATTTCCCTTTCTTGTTCATGATATTTTTAACTGTAGTATGTATGCATGATGTTGTAGCATGGGGCAAGGACACTGCTCTCTGAATATATTTTAAGAATCAGCAAAATGGTGATTATATCCTGACTGGAGCTTTTGGACATGAGTCCAAGGTATTTTTAGTTCATAAGTATTGAGCATTAATCAGATCACCTTCTGTCATATGCTTACTACTTTAGACAGGTAAATGAAGTAATTATGAGTAAAAAATGCAGTAAGTGAGTGGCAAAACTCATAACAAGAGTAGTCTATCATGCATATACTTCTAGCTTTAGTTACATTCTCTGGAATGAGGAAACATTTTTTTGAATTGAGCAATTGAATAATTTTCTGAATTGCTGAATTACTTCCTGCAATGTACATGTGTTCTCTAAAGTCACACAAAAATGCTGTTTTAGGAAGGAGTTAAATGTAAAACATCAGATGTAATTACCGTGCACAGATAAAGGTAATAAAACAATTCACTTTAAATAGTACATAGTAGATTCATGTGAGATGGGGAAAATACACTAAATATGTTTGTGAGGAAACAAACTCCTTAAGTCATTTGCTCTGCGTTTTCATCCATTATGAGCAGATTTGTCAGAGAGATCATTCTGTATCCCCAAATCTCCAGCATGCCCTCTCCCTTTTTTCATTGTTTTTCCTTACTCTGTATGTTGCAAAAGGAGGTACAAGGCAGCAGAAGAACAAAATATTTTTCAGGCGAGGTGTAGATATAAAACATGGGACTCCTGGTGGAGATGAGTGATTGTGCAGGACAGCAATTCAGTAGATTCTCTGTGACCTGTTTATGCTTTGTTCAGCTTTTGTTGAAATCAAATTCTGCTGGATCTATAACATCATCATGCTATTTTATTTTCCACATACACACAAATCAAACAAGGGCTGATAGGATTCTGTTAACAATTTTAGTTCTTTGTTTTTCTGCATACCGTACACTTTACCTGAGTGTAGGAGAGAAACTATGAGAAGACAGGCTTGCATAGAGAAGCTGTAAGAATGCCCAATGACTGAAGCATTGCTTTCCTGCTTTTTCAGTGCTGTTTTCTGTAAAGCTTCTTCAGAAATCCTTCCCTTTAATGCTTTCAGACAAAAGCTACTGCATTTTAGCTTCAGTCTTCATTATATGCCATTATATAGACTTGGTTTATTCAAACAGGAAATTATTATTTCATAATTATAAGGCCTTTTTCATTCAGTGGAATATTGTTAAATTTTTTTAGTAACTGCTATTCTTAGGAATTAATTCTCCACCTTTAAGTGGAAACAAATGTGTCTAGTCCATTCTTATAAAATCCTGCCCACATTAGGAAATCTGTTCTAAAAGTCGATTTGTCTCATCCAGACTTGCAGTAACATATCCTGATAACACATTCCCAAGCCTACAAATGGGTTTCCACCCCTGCTCCAGTTATAACATTTGTTTAAAAACTTGGGGTCAGTGGGTGGTCATGAGCTGGGGCAGAAGGGGTGACTGTGAGAGGCCCTTGGAACAATCCCAGTGGATCTCTCCACAGGCACACCCAGCTCCTGCTGCTGGGGTGAGCTGTCCAGTTACCTGAGTGGAGCAGCACTGCAGGCTGTGCTGTGGTTGTGTTGCACATTGCTGCTGTTGAAATTATTCTGCCTTTAAAATCTTCCTTTTGGTTTTTTTAATTAAATATAATTATAGGAGTCTAATTACTAGTTTATTCTTTTCAGAGGCTTTAAGCTTAAAAAAAACCAGTTGATTAGATCATGGCAAAACTCAGGTTGGAAGGAAGTCTAGAAGCCAATCTAGACTAACCTCTTGCTTGTCCATAAGCTACCAACCTACATGAAAAAGGACTTCCTTTAGTTCTTTTTTTTTTAATTTGAAATCACATATTTTTGTTGGAACCTGACTGATGATATAAAACATGTTATTTAAGTAAGCTTACAAAACCCCTTCAGCTAACACAACTTTTCCCATGTCTATAAAATTTCAATTTATGTGTGTGTGACTTAGCAAAGCTGACAATTGCAGAGATTTGTAATATGTTTATTTTTTAAGCTTCATCCACTTCTTGATCTTTCATTTGATAACACCGTCAGTGAAAAAAATAATAAAACATCACTTTGAAAATATCATTCTTTTATAAAATGATGTGAAAACACTTATCCAATCCATTAAATCATGTGATGGGATAGATATACATGATAGTAAAAATAATGAATTTTAGAGGACAAGAGGACTGGAGGGTAAGAATGCATTTCTTTTGAGTTTGAATCTGTACATCTTTCTGTAGATGTCTTCTTTTACATGGAGTGATTTTTCCACCAAATGGTGCTGTTGGTGACACATGTTAGGCAATGTTCCTCCTAAAAATAGCTTCACTGTGGAAACACATATTTGTATTTTTAGAAAGGTGTGGCAGTGACTTTGGTTTCAAGTACCAACATCTCAGTAGGACAGTTCAAGAATTTGCTGTGTCTTCTGGTATCTGAATACCTCTAAAGACAACAAAGCACAGGTCGTTACACATCCATGTTAATTACAGTGTGATTAATTGATTCATCAGTTGGGTGTGTGATGTGCCATGTTCCCCCACAGTCTCAGAACTCTGTTAATGCCAGATGCCTGTCCTGGAGTCTGCAAGAACTCTCTTTACTGGTTTTTAGAGTACCTGGTGCATCCACAATCCCATTTCATGGAAATACAAAGTGCAGTGATTGAATCCAGCTGTTTGCATTCTGTGTATTGCTATCGTTTGCCAGCCACTCACCATGAGAGCTGGGCAGGAAACAATTTTCCCATCCCATTAAAATCTTCTGAGATTCAAAAAAAAAAAAAAAGAAAAAACCGGAAGAGTATTTTTAGGCTGTTCCCCAGAAGGGGTAAAAACCCTTAGAATAGCTTGTCCTTATGACAGTCACTTCAGATGTGGAGATTCATACTCCAAACTGCAAGCTAGATATCTTCATGAAATGTTTGTCTTTTTGAATAAATATTTTGAAACAATAATTTCCTGATGAAGAGTATTTAATATCCAAAATTCCTGATTATTTCTGTGTACCAGAGCCACTATTGGCACATAGATGATCTTCCCTTGTTGAAAAATGTAATTGTATTTCCACTTGAGCAACAGCCAATGCTTTAGGAAAAGCAGACATTGCACACTAATATACCTCTCAGCACCACAGATCATCCATGCCTCATACAGCATCATTAGATATATCTGCTGAGAGTATGAATTGCATTTCCTGCCTCTTTTTTCTTTGTAGTCCCTGTCAGTGACACAACTCTAATAGGAAGAGTAGGTATATGCCTTTTCACAGATGGCTTTCTTGTTAAAGAGGAGGATGTAAACCCATAAATCTCATTACATTACTCACCTAAATATCAATTTTGGCTCTAACTCAAGTGCTTTGTCTTATTATTGATAATATTATACTGCATGATTTGATATTATTTGTATATTATATTGTACTTGAAAAGCACATTATTCTAGACACTGTACAAGCTTAGTAGATGGCTCTTTCACAGACTAAAACTGAAGATCTAGGAATTTACAGTCTTGCTTTTTTTAACCCAAACTCCTACTGCAGTGTACGGCTTCAAAAGGTTGTACAAAAGGTTTGCTGGAAAAGGTTCATTGGAAATTCTGATCTAACAAATATTCCATGCCCATGGAGGTGTTGGCTCTTAAGGGATAGTGGGAAATGAGAAGAAAGGGAAAGAAGAGGGTATTTTTTTTCACTTAAGTTGTGTATATATTGGATATTTTTTATGATCTGATTACTAGGATTAGTGAGATATGCCTCTGCACAAATTAATTTGCAAAGGAGACCCCAGGCTGAAGTCATCGTTGTGGATTTTATTTAACAGTAAATGGGAAGTAGAGCAATAGAAAAATAGGAGAAGAGAGGGAGAGGGCAAAGAAAGAGGGTGACAGAGAGACAGATTAGAGTAGAAAGGTAGTCACCATCCCTGTGGATCCAGTGGCATCCCATTGATCCTCTCCTTCTGGTCTTCTTGGCCAGGGGGGTCCCCCAAAACATGGAATCCAGTGGGTTAATGTGCTCAGGTGTATGTGGGTACACACAAGCACCACCCCTGCAGGGTCAGGGAAGATTTACACTGCCTTTTGCAAGACTGGATCTGTTGCCACCTTTGTGGATCACAGTCAGTTTTCTGGTGGAAGGCCTCAGGAACGAGTCTAGGGGCACTTTGAGGGTCTTTGATCATTGATGATCCTTTCTAAGACATGACAGCTGCCTCTCACATAAATGTGCTGTGTGACCTTCCTGGGGTGGGGAAGTCTTTCAACTGGGACAGTTTGTGTCAGGGAAGAAACTTCACATGATAAAAAGCACCATCCCATCTCCTCAGGGTCTGCTTACTTAGCCCAGCCCACAGCCTCTGCTGGAGGGTGTCACTCCTTCTATCTTATGTGGGCCAGAGCTTTCACCATCACTCACTCAAAAACTCCTCCTCCCCCTTGACTGGCAGGGAAGGAGTGTGAAAATCTGGCCTCAGCAAATGAGCCTGTGGGCTATGGCATCCCCCAGCCTTGTTTACTTCTCCTTAGACCTGAGATAACTGGACAATAGTACAACGTTATCTTATCTCAAGGTCCTGTCAGGGGGCTTAACTCAAAGCCCAAATTCCAGAAATCCTGGAGGCATACTTGGGGTGGGGGTGGGCTTTGGTAGTCACAGCTTTTTTATAGTTTGCCATAGAGGGCAAATCCTTCAGTGATCCTAACAGTGTTTAAGAGAAGTAGGATTTTTAAGTGTATTACAGGGTTGAAGGCTAAGAAGGCCTAGAGCTAATTGTCATATGAATCAGAAATAGCTCTGTAACTTGTACACCAGGTCTATGAACTCTGCAGGTTTTCACAGTGCAGATCAGCAACTGATTGAACACTGGAACTGCTTCAACACCCTCTCTGCTGCTGCTTCAGGATGTCTGTGTGTGCAGGAGCAGAGCTGGTAAAGGCAGTGTATGCCTGCTTGGGCACAGAATATGGTGCTGTCCCCACTGAATGCAACAATAAGGCTTCCAGCAGCTTTTTGTCTAGATGATGTTCAATCTGCTGGCTCCTGGGGATGTCTTCAGACTGTCTGTTCACCCCCAGATTTTGCTTTGTAGTACTACCAATGGTGTGTGATGTCTGTCAAGAAGCTGCCAGTACTGGGCCAGTGAATAGGGAGGAACTACTGGCACATCTGGCTCTGGGATACTGCTAAAACTGGGCAGTCAAACACATCACCTTTCTCTCTGAAGACAGCATGATTTGTTGAATACGATTTCAGTATATTATTAATTGTAAGTGAATTGTTTAGAAATGGAATTCTGTGTAGGCAAAACAATTGGATATTTCATACTGTGCTAGATACTATATCCTATAAATCTTTCTTCTAATTTATGGGTATTTCTATTCATTCTATGAAAAGATCAGCAATAAAAGGAAAACAGCAATGAACATCTTTTTTTGATACTTTTCCAACTGCTGGTGTAGAAATAATTTCTGAAAGATACGGTTAACTTCCCTGGTGAGAAAATAAAAGTGCTAAATAATTCTAAAGAGTGGAAACAGCTCTACCCACCAATTTATTTCTTAAGATACCAATAATAGAGCTGGTAGCTTCATGATTACTTTCTTTAAATAGTTCAAATAGAACAAGAACAACTAAAAATCAAGGGATATCAGGATAATATAGACTTTGTAGGGTAATCTTCTTATATATATCTTTTATTTACAGACTCAAAAGCTTATGATACTCCTCCACAGCATAGCTGGATATCCCTTAAAGCTTAATTGTTTTTCTTAACAATGCTTCTCTTTTGAGAGAACAAAAACTCCACTATAAGGACAGGTAAGGAAAGAACAGTGAGATCAGGATTATCCAAGGTCACAGTGGAAGCACACAATAGCAATAGAGATGAAGTGCAAACTTCAAAATGTGTATTAACACATAGTCTCTCTCTCCACAATATCTTTTCTACTGCTACACACTGCTTTTATTTGTGAGGAGCATCACATGTTGTGTGATTCAGTTTTCTGTTAAGGGCAAGGCACCCACAATTATGTCTCTTTTTCGAATGCTCTTTGAAAATGAGTTCATCAGTACCCCAAGTGTCTCCAGTGAACCATTCCTGTTGTCACAGTTGCTATTCAAATGACAGAAATATTCAGAGGAGGAGATTTGCCTGTGTGAATGAACCCCCACCATGGAAGGTGACCTCTGTCTGCCAGACACGTCGGGCGGGTTCACTGCATGATCCTGCATAAGAGGAGCTGCCTTCCAGCCCCTGAGCACAATGTCTGGGGTCTGGGGTCACCCTGCAGCTCCCCTGCCCTCTGCTCCATGGGACTGACCTCCTCCCTTGGGGAGCAAGACCCCTGCCAGCCCAGCTGAAATGGGCTCAGCAGACTCCCAGCCTGAGTGCAAGGCTCAGAGCTTGGCTTTCGGCAAGAAAATCGGGAATAGGAGCAAACATTTGCCTTTGGAGGCACTGCTACTGCCAAAGAGTATATTCACCCCCATTCTTATTCAAATCAGGTGCATATTCAAGACTTCACTTGTTCTAAAAACTCTGAAATCTTGAGGAGAGAAAAATAGAGGAATGCTGTCAAGCTTCCCTGGCAATTAAAAAAATATAAAGGGATGTTTTTTCTGTAGTGATTTCTAGTGTAAGTCCTGTGATATGGTTGCACATATGTATGTATGCATATGTGCATATGTACATGCAGTAAGTCCATGTATGCAGGGGAATAAAATAATATCATCATCATCAGAAAAATACCCCAGGGTGTCTGAACTATTTAGTAAAGGTTATTCATGGAATTGGGAAGTTTCATGTGTGATTGATCTAGGTTCCTTCCAGTACCCTTGTTTAATTCAGGACTATTTATATGAATGAGAGATGCCACATCTTGTTGTTGAGTTGGTGCCAGCATGAGGTTACTGTGTGGGTTGAAATGACACACAACTGAAAACCAACATGTTTTGAATATTTTATATAAAAGTTGCTTCAATATTGTTCCCTTCATCACATGGAAAACAAATCAAATAACTGCATTACAGAAAAATGGGACATTCCCAGGGTACAATATTTTGCAGTGTTTTTACTTCCTGTTCTAGTGTCCATGGTACTTAACAGCTCAAACTGAATTTTGCTCAGAGAAGATTTAGAGTCTGAGGATTAGATTCATTTGTTCTTTACATCTTTGAATAAGAGAAGGTGGGGAAGACAGACTGAAAGACTTTGAAATCTGGTACTTTCCAGACATGAAGGTTTCTATCCAGCCCCAGATTACTTCTTGTAGTTACTGTGTCTTAGAGCATCTCTGTGTAGCTTTTCCCAGATCTTCTTCAATTTCCACTCACATGCAGAGAATATTAAGTTTACCTGCAGAGGAATTTATTATTTATTTGAAAATTAAAGCTGTTCTTTTTATTTTTCATGAAAGCTGTAATAGTTTAAACTCTACAAAAAAAAGCTGGCATGTAAGACAAAAGGGATTTCTTACCACAAGATCAAGGTTGATTTTATATCCCCCTTTTCATTAATCTAAGGTGCCTCAGAGAACTGTGTATATGTCAGACTGCATTTTACTGTAGAGGTTAATTGCTGCAAAGGATGATCTATCTGCTAGAATTTTTGTTCACATTAATAAACTCTCCTGGTAGTTGTATAAACATTTACTGTAGTCCATTAATGAAAAGTGTGCTAGTGCAGGTGCTGAGTATACCACAATAAAATTTTAGCAGTCAAGAGGTTGTTAATTGTACTTGGTCACATTCTCTTAGATTAGATCCTCTTAAAATGGGAAACAAATTAAAGGAAAGCATTTTTTGCCACCGTGCCTTTTTTTTCATCAGTAAAACAATGCATTATTAATTTAGAGGAATTAGTATTATTTCTCCAAGCATGCTATCCATGATTTTTTGTTTTTCTTTTACGTGATAAATACTATTGCCATAAAAGCAATGGAAACCAAGAACTTGTGACAACTCATTTTAGGTCTGGTAGGCTTGAAGGTAAGCTGAGCTGCCCAGAGAGAGTTGGTGAAAGAGTTTACTTGCTGTAATTGTAATAAAGGAAATTTAAAAACCACAACCTGTTTCAAGTCAAAAGTTAATAACTTGAATATTGTCTTAAGCATTGTTTCCCCTCTTCTTGGAATGCTTATGTTCTTTAGGCAAGTGGCATTATTGGACTCAGGATACAGTTGCTATTTCTTTAGATAAGTAAGCCTGTGCTTCTGAACCATTCAGTCCAAGTTTGTAGTATCAGAACCTTGGCTTTCCAGTGTAAGAAAAAAAATAAAGTAAAATATAAGAATGTAGATCATAAGATAAGGTCATAAGTAGGGATCCAATCACGTACATTATTTGTTTCTGGTGTTGTGCTTCATACATGCCTACAGGATTTGAGAAAATGTTAGACACGTTTGTTGTTTTGTGCAATGTGTCTTCATTATGATTCTCTAGCTCATATTTATCCCAGAAAGGTGTCCATTGTCTGACTGCCATGCTATTTTAGCTATTAAAATATTACAAAAGCATAAAAATTATTTTTTAAAAATAATTTATGTAGGGAAGTGTGAGGTGTTTAGCTAGAAATCTCAGATTCATGCCATTATTATTATTATTATTATTATTATTATTATTATTATTATTATTATTATTATTATTATTATTATTATTATTATTATTATTATTATTGTTATTACATCATTATAGCATCTTTTTGTGTGCCTGCAAAATACGGGTTTCTGGATTTCCCTACTACGTGTGCCTCGCATATGTAATAGTGAGATTTTTTTATAGTTTTCTTTCTTTCTCGACTTTCTGCCTGAGCCCTCCTTGTCGCGGCGGGGCTCCCAGCCGTGCGCGGTTTAGCCATAGGAGGGAGCCTCTCCTCTTCCCAAGGCAGCGCGGGCAGGGAGCCGCCGGCGCTGGCCTCGGCTGGACCTTCCCGACATCCGCGTCTGGAGGTGTCAGCGCTCCCTTCGCTCCTGTGCGGCTGATCCCCTGCATTCCACAGGCAGCTCCATTTACACCGAGTCAACCCTGCTGGTTCCACAAACAGCTGCGCAGAAACTATCAAGCCTGCTCCCAGGGGATTTTAAAAGGGCAAGATCATACCTGCACAGAGGAGGGATTCAGGTTTTTTTGAAAATAGCTGGGTTACGTAAGTATCTGCCAGCTCACTGCATCATCCAGCTGGTACGAGAGAGAATGTTGTTTACCTGTTGCTGCAGAGGTTATACTCTGGCCTTTCTCATGACATTTTTCTCTTCACTACAGACGATAAACTTTGGACAGTCAGTTTTTTAGTTGTTGTCCATTAATTCAAGTTAGGTTTGACCCTAGCACAAAGTTTATGCTGTTCGTAATAAAACTTATTCTTTAGTGGAGTTCCTTTAGGTGGAAGGAAACATATGGCTGAGTATAATAAAATTTCTGACTACTATGATTATGCTGAATTGCATCAGTAAGCTGCTATAGGAGAAAGAGAATTAGTCAGTCAAAAACCACAAAATAAATGCAGAAGGGAAATACATCATTTGAGAGGAAAAACAGATTGGTTGGAGAAGCCTGAGCAGAAGAATAACATAAAATGTTATAAGAGCTTAAAACCCAAATTATGTTATATTTTAGGCAATTTGACTGCATAAATCTGTATGGGAGATATAAAGGAATGTGCCCTTGAAGTTTATATGTGGTCAAAAATAATTTGCTGAGGTTACTTGTGCTTGGTGATTCAGCTTGAGGCTCCCTTTTGCAATGGTCAGAGGTTTCCCTTATGTTTGACCATCAGGTATGCCATCCTCTTCCTCATCATATGTGTCTCAGCTGGGGCACTGAGGATGAAGTGGCCTCTGAAGGAGGGATGGAGATTGCTGCTGAGATGTTACAGAGACCCAGCAATTGCTGTACCTGGAATGAGAGTTCCCTGTGTACTCAAACAGGAAAGTGGGTGCTCCAGCCTTTCAAAGTTGTCTTTTCAAGTGCCTCCCCTTCTTATTTCAGTTTTAGGAAATATTACTGCTTTCTGAATCCTCTGCCATTTATTATATACTCTGAAATTTGTCCTGCATTGTAACAGGTTTATTTTACACTATTTTGCTGGAAAAAAAAATTCCCACATTTTCTCACAGCAAGAGCAGTGCATGGTATTAACTCAGGCATTTCTCACACCTAATATTCTACTACTTTTCTTGCATACATTATTGGATAATGTCCAGATAAAGTCATATGTTATTTTTTCTTGTCATATGAATATGATGATAATTCCTGGGAGGAATCTTTAATGAGGGAGTAAATCTGCAACAGTGCTTTTGTTCCAGTTCAGTACTAAAAATTCTTGTTTGTATAAGAAGATTTCTTGTATGGAGTCTGATTAACTACAAGGCATTGATGATGCTTGTGTTTGCAGCAGTTTGCAGGGCAGTTTCCCATAGGCTATTTATACCATATGTCTGTACCCCTCTTTACTCCTTTCTTCTCCCCACATTTCCCAAATATACCCTAGTTAACTCTATTAATTTCTCTTTGTTTTGGAAAAATGGACAAGAATATCACTATTTAAATCATTGTGTATATGTTTTCACTGTAGTAATATTCAAAAGTTGGAATTCCAGCTGTGCTGCAAACCTCTGAACTACAGGGAAAATACATGTGTCTCCTCCAAAAAACTTAACAGTCTGAGGCTCCAAGCCTAAGAACTTTTTAGCAGATGTTTGTCTTTATATGCTAAAGGGGTTACAAAAGTCCTGATGGTTGTGCTTTAAAGGCCTTCCAGTCTCCTCAATGCCTGTGTCTGTGTGCCTGCTCGTGTCAGCCTGTCTGTAGCACAGTTGGGATGACAATATCTCATCTTTAAAAAATACCAGGGAATGTCCATAGCATGGATGTCTCCTGACCCCGTGCTGCCCACTCATCCCTAGGTAGGTGCAGAAGCTGTGGAAGATGGGTTGGATTATGGGAATTTTTCCTGGCTGCATGAGAGGTGTACCCCACTGTCCCAAATTACAGTGTTGGCTTATCTTTGACCAGCATGCCATACCTGCCAAAGCCCCTGGAAAGGCACTCAGAATGTGTTTGCTTGCCAAATTTACAGAAAGCCTCTTTTTTGCTCCTTGTATCTTGTTGCTGAAGGAGGAGTGAAGATTCAGTGCTGTGCAGGCCCCATGCTGTTCTTTTACTTGGCTGTTTTAATCTTGCTGTTCCATCTAACTTTAGGAAGACTGACATGTTTACTGAAGTTTGCAGGCTGAAGCACCAGCGTTGGCTGATGCACTTTGAAGTTCCAAGCTAGACATCCTCAGCTTCACACACACTCCTAATGTAAACCCAGCTGCACTGCTGAATCCTTGCTTTCATCCAGCTCTGAAACAAAAGTGGAGAGTGGGTTTAGGCTGAACCCATGGAGATCAAACCCCAGGGAAATGCCATTAGATAGCCATTGACAAAGTGAAACATTGGCTTCAGTAACATTCTTGCTCAAGTGACTCAAATGATCAGAGTTTTTAATTTCTCTCCTTTTTAAACCAAGTATGTTTTTTTACTGTGTTCTCCTCTCATTGCTAATTCCTTCCCTCCTTTTTGCCAGCTCATTCCTCTTTCAGTTTGCAGAGCTGCCACTCCACTGCTTTCTCAGAAGAAAACTGGTCAAATAGATAAAGAATATCCCTGAAATTTGACATACATGTGCTATATAAGCATAGATCATTAAGCAACATTACCACTGAATAGTAAACTTATAAAATTAATTTACCGTGGTAAGGAGCCCATTAGAAAGTGTACTCTTAGAGCATCTGCTGACTATGGAACTCATGTTTCTCAATCAAATGCTTAAAAGTCACATGGTATATCTTTAAAATGTGCATTTCCTTCTGTTTATAAAAATATGCCGTCTCCAGATGATCCAGATGATCTTTAAGGTCCCTTCCAACCCAGCTCTTTCTATGATTCCATTTTTTACACTGCTTTTAAGAATTACTGGAAGTTTAGGGTAAAAAAAAATAAATCAAAGAGCTGCAGTAGATTGTACTAATCAGAGTGCACTCACCAGCAAGTTTCAAAGAATCAGGAATCTTTAGTTTTGCTGGAATCTTCCAGTGCAATTGCCTGCACCACTCTGCTTGTAGAAAAGATTCTTCGAACTGCTCTTATGATTGCTATTAAACATGTATGGCTGTTCTCCAAATGAAAGCCTTATCCAAGAGCCTTGTGCTTTTTGTTAATCCTAGAAACAGGGAAAGGAGTAAATGTTGTGCAAAAAAAAAAAAAAGGGTGCTCTGGACAGATTATACAGATCAGAGGACATAGTTGTGAGCAAGCAGAGAAAACCTTACAGAGCAGAGCGTGCAAACCTGCTGCTATTTCCTAAAGCTCAGACTGCCTGCAGATATTTATCATGAGTCTGAAAGTTACATTCTCCTACAAGAATGAAAAAAATGAGCTCTTCCAAAATTTTACGGCCCATAGCTTTCCTATTGTGAATTTTCTGTTCCTCTATGCAAGCTTCCAAGTACAAAGGTTGGTTGCATTTATCATGCTTCATTCTTCCTTTTGGTCAGTAGAGCTCATCTCATTTGTGCATGGCATAGTTAACCACCTGCTGCATGGTGGAAAACTTTTTATTTAGAGGTAATGTATTTCTATCAAGTGGTCTGTGAAGAGGCCTTATTGTTTCTAAAATGTTTAAGATACTTCCTTCTTTACAATGGGAATGCTCTCAGATTGCTAGGGAGAAGCAAAGAAGCCATGGTAGCAGTTTAGAAGCTGTAATTGGGATATAAATGGTTCACAAGTACATCTTTTAAAACTTCTTTTCAAAGGGTGAAATTCATACCATGTTACTTTCACCATGCTAGAGTCCCCATTGGGGTCACCTAAAACAAAAGTGTAATTCTAAGGTGGTTCTTAAGAAAAACAAACCATCAAACAACCCAAAAAAAAAAAAAAAAAAAAAACCAAAACCACCACCACCACAAAAACAAACAAACAAAGAAACAAAAAACAACAAAAAACCCCAAACTAAAATTGGACTTGAATTGATGAAACAAAAATTGCTGATATTCTTCTGTATAAATCTGTCAGATTTTGATGGTTTTTTTGGAATATCAGTCATTTAGTCAATTTCTGTCTTTTGTTTGATTATCTTTCAATATCATAAATTTGGTACTACCTCACAGATATTCTAATTCTATTCAAACAAAAATATTTGTAAATATGGAAGCACTTACATTTGGTTATCTGAAACAAAGTGCATCTTTTTGAAAAGACAGTACAATTTTTTTGAAGAATGCACAGGAGCCCTTTTTTTTTTTTTTTTTTTTTTTTGACAGATTTGTGAATATCAAATCCCAAACTAGAAATAATTTGTGTTACAAGTTACAAATGCAGACCATATTAAGCTTTATCTCAAACATGAGTAGACCAGGCCCTGGATTCAGAAATCATCTGGAGCATGAAGGTCACTGGAGCTGGGGTGATCTGTTCTGGAACAGCAGAAGTTTGTTTGGCTCTCTGCCAGGGACTTCCTAGAGGCAGGTCATTTGGCCCCAGTATTCACCTGCAAAATCAGAGATCTGCACCCTCCAGTATTCATGGTGAACCCATCTGATCCTATGAACAATCAGAAACAAAGACTGAGACATATTACCAGCCTGTGCTCCTCTCTAAGGAAATCAGAGGCCAACTTCAGGCATTGGGATATCTGTTAATGAGCTCAGGCCTGTGGAGGTGGAGCTTTATATTTCAGAGTTCATTCACCATCTTCCTTTTTCAACTCTTTTCATGGAAAGGCAATTTCTTCCTGAAGAGTTCTGTGAAATCTGGGAGGATTTTTATGCTAAATATGTTAATGTTGTAAAAAGATTTCTGAAATAATTTTAGCAGAGAATCTACATTCAAATACTGAATTTGCAGACAACCAATTTTAAGATATATGAATCCTCTGATACTTTATGATGTCTTTTAGGTAATAAATAAAAGACCTCACATTGCAGTTGTTTGCCTCAGATTACTGCAGTGAGACCTTTGTCCAGTACAGAATTGTTCAAGATTCATGGTTCAATAACTGAATTAGCTGAGTGAAGACATAATTCACAAAAGTCACAGTCAAAGTGTTCTTTGGTCATAATTGAAACAAACCTAATTCTTTCTTTCCTTCCTTCTTTCCTTTGTTCTCTGGTGATGTTGCTATTTTCTTAAACTAAAATATGTCTGAAATAAACAATTTGGATTAATTCCTCCTCTTGGAGCCTTTTCCTTCTGCTCTCAGACCCGAACTCCAAGAAAAGCAGAAAGGGATTCCCTTAAATTCACATTTTTGAGGTAGGAAAATGTGTTCCAGGCATTTATTGCACATTTGGTTCACTGTTAAAATGGCTCTGTATGGTGGAAGATTCTCCTCTGCTCCTGTCTCCTCCTTCAGCTGAGCAATAATGGGGAGACAGGGCTGTGAAGTCACAACCCACATTGTGAAAAGAGGTCCCATCCATCAACCTGTCACCTTGGTTTTCTCTCCAGGGTCACAGAGGAACAAAGTCAGCTTGTGTCAGGTTGAAATAGCATTGGTAAGTGTTAGTGTGTGTGAAGCTGGTGGCTTGAAGTCTATTTATTTTGTTTGAAAGGCTCAAACAGCATGCTGCCAAGCAGAGGAACAGGCAGGAGGAAGTCTCCTTATAAATTATTACTGGAAGGCTCACAGCCAACATTTAAGATGTGAAATTATGCCATCTGCTTTTCTAGGTCTTAGATTTACATTGTGGCAGCTGCCTGTTTCTGAGTTCTTTGCATCTTGTGGACAAGTAAAACTTGTGCTAAAAACTATTATGACAACAGTGTTTCTTTAACAGAGATTTAATGCTTTCTTGAAAAGCAGAGCGTAGGCAGGGGATGTTATCTCAATATCTATCTCATGTTTTCAAGATAATTTGTATTAAAAATGTTGTCTCTTTTTACATAAACTGGAAATGAAGATAGAATCCTTTTTTCATTGTAAAAAATGCAATTACTTGTTCTGATTTTAGCTATCAGAAGCATTTCAGCAGGGCACCAATGGCTTTTTAATATGGTGCCTCATAATGTTATTGATTTTGTGTCTGTTGGGGTCTCTTTTCTTATAATTTTGGCATTGATTTTCTGGGGGAACATCTTTGTTGGGTTGTTTGGGTTTTTTTCTGTTTGCAATATTTTAGATTTACTTGCCCGTTTTTTTGTGAAAAAGAACATCCAAGGCCCAACAAGAGCTTTAGGAAGTCACGTGGTCATTTTAAAAAGGAGGAAAAAAGCCCAATTACTTCAGTGTAGGCTAACTGAGATGCATGCGAGCGCCCAGGGGTGTTCTCATTTCAGAAATGAGTGGCCCGGAGGGTGATGGCCGGAGATGGGCACTTTCCCGTGCCTTGTCCCGTCGTGCTGTGTGTGCGGGGGGTGTTCTGTCCGGTGTTCTGTGTGTGGTGTGTGTTCTGTCCCGGTGCCTGGCGCTGGTGGCTGCCCTCCCCGGGGATGCTGAGCGGCGGGGCTGGGGCTGAGCCGTGCCAGCATCTCTTCTTCCCCCACCCCCCGAGCATCGCTCCTGCTGAAGTCATTTGGTGCGCGCTGCTTTTTCCTGGGCGAGGATTAGGGAGCAGGAGAATGGCTTTGTGAGGAAGCTCGGAGAGTGGGAGCTGAAGAGAGGCTGAACAGAGGGGCCGAAAGACTTTAGCCTTTCATAGTTCTTTCAGTCAGTTCATTCTCAGAGACCAATTGCATGCGAAACGGCAGCTGGGGGTTTTGTTTTCCTTTCAGCTGTGTACTGTAGGAGAAGCTGGTAAGGTTATTTTTTTTTCCCTTGTTCTACTGTTCCTTGATGCTATTGTGATTGCTTTATCGAAGCGGCTGTTTGGTGAGGAAGGGAAGTTGGTTAATGATGCTGAGGGTCCCTGCATTGTCTCTGCTTTGTGCAGCTGCAGTTTGGGGAGAGGCACTGTTTACAGCACAGCGGCTGCTTTCCGCTCAACAACTTTGCTGTTATTTTCCCAAAGTTGTTCGAGCCTTTCTTTCGGCAAAGCTAGGAAAATAAGCAAATAAACAGACTTGGCTGCTTGGAAATGGGTAAATTTATAGAGGCTGCAATTTGTTGAAAAATCTGTTCTGCCTAATTCTTAGTTTCAGATGTTCTTGCTTTGATGTTATCAGATCTGTTACTTTGCTGAGTCAACTCCAAAACTGGGTTTTATGTGAGAACCTTTCTTCACAAATCTTTTCATGTTTTCAGCAGGGCCGAGATAAGTTGATAGACAAAGAAAACAAAACAAAAATCTATCTGTGGAAGAATTTTGGTTTCTTTCTTTGAGGAAAGAAAAAAATCTTAGGGGAATTCAGGAATTAAAAAAATAAATGAAGAAGCCTTAATTCTTGGCTGTAAATTTTAGCAGAATATCAGTGTAATGAGAAGCATGTGGTTAGGCAGAGAATAGAAATACTCTTTCAGAAGATCCAGATGCACAGGTGCATATCCTGTCTAACTGCACCCTTCCAAAGGAAAAGTTATCATATTATTGTCTTAAAAGAAAAAAAAAAAAAAAACAAAAAAAGACTGCTAAACCAGAAGATCCTGGCTATCCTGTTCCTTTTGTTCTTTCTAGAATAGTGACTTGTGTTGGTCAGAATCTTTTATTTCCTTTCATATTATCGTGGGAAACTTTAGCTTGAATTGGTCGGACATACGTGAGCGCAGCTTGGGGTACACCATGCCTATTCCTCAGGCAGGCTCTGAAAATCCTGCCTGTGACTCAGATGAATTGTAAAGACCATAATTACCAACAAAAGTTTCTTTTGTGCCCATTCAAAAATCACAAACAAGGTAAGAGGGAATGATTGACAACAGTTACACTACTGATTGACAGAGAACCAAAAACTTGGTCTCTGACTTACTATGTTAGTTTTTCAAGAAGTGTTGACCTTTTTCACTATTATTCTGCTCTTTCTGATGGACTATTCCCAACTCCTCTATTGAGGCTAGAACGTCTATCTAAAATGTGTCTTTGTAATTACTGCCTGCAGTCTGTGTGTCTCTTTACAATGATATGCTTATTTGTTGATGCCGAAACAAAATTGAGAGATGCATTGCAATCAGACCTCCATGAAAGAATGTGTATCTTTTGTATGCCTCACATGCTTAGCTATTGATTTCAGCTACAGATTTCACTCCTATGAAGTAATGAAGTGCCACATCCAAATCCTGGAGATTTACACTCACAGTTCTAGCTGCTAATAATGGAAAGCCCAAGGATATCAATGTGGTTACTCATGTGAGTAAAGATTTGGAGACTCATTTCCCATTCATGAATGAAATGGTTTGGGAAATGCACAGTTACTATGGTTCTCTTTTGGCTTAAAAACAAAAATCTCCACAAAAACAGCCACTAATGAGATCTGCTAGAGGGGCCCAAGGATAGAAAAATTCAGTGATTTAACATACGAATGCAGTATTAATATAAGAATGTGACAGCAGTGTTTAGGAGTTATAATAAAAATGTTCCTTCTCTTTAGCTTATTAACAGCTTTAGAAACAAGGGAAACTTGATTAATCTCTTTGTGTTGCACCACTAGATATGGCCATGACTCTTGAAATACCACTGTAACTATGAGGTACTCCTTACCTTTAAAATAAAAGTTAATTTAGGGAGGTCTTTGTCACATACTTGTGCCTACTCTTAGTGATAAGTGTCAGTCCTAGCAAATGACAATAAACTGCTGCTTCTGGTTAGGCTTCTCCTGGTTGCATGTAGCCAAAGGTAACAGTATCTCCAGGGTGCAATGCTTATTTCACATCCTTTGCTGCACTGCAAGCAAACAAGAAGCAGGATGCCTTCTCTGGCAATTGATTCACCAGTTAAGGCTCCTCAGTTCTCTAAAAGAGAAATTACTCTGGTTCAGTGTTTCTAAACTGTTCAACAGCATCCTTTAGTTTACAGAGATAAAAGAGATGTATTTGCTGCTAGTTCTTTTGTAGTTTTCTTGAATTCTAAATTTCCAAATTTTATTTTGGAGAAAAAAATGGGCATCTAACCTAACAGAACTCAAAACTGATTTTATAGTTTTGCATGGTAAAGGAAACATACTAAAATTGTTTTGCCAAAGAGTCCTGAAATTAGCTGAAACAGAGAATTGTCCATCCCATCAATTTTTAAGAGCAGAGATACATGGACTTTTATATGGCAATTATTACTGTAAAAAGGGCCTTGATCACCACCAACATCACATTTATGCATAAAGATGTAAATCTTGGCAATAAATGTCTTTCATGAAGTTAGAGCAGAACAAAATTCCAAAGGTAGAGAGAAACACATAAGAAACATAACATTGATTTATAAAATTAGAGCCATCTAAACAGGTTCCAGCAGTCATTAGCTATCTGCTGTTTGTCACAACTGAAAGGTTTATGCAGATCAAAACAGTAATATTGATTCTCAAAACACATAAACATTTCTGTAAAAGAAATTGTGGACCTGCCACACTGGTGCTGTGCTGGAGCTTGGTGGTTTTTTGGTGAGTTTTTTCACATTTCTTGGTCCAAATGTCACATAAACACCATGTAGAGAAAAAAAAAAAAAAAAAAAAAACAAAAAAACCCAACAAACCCCAACAAGAAAAAAAGGTGTGTCTTCTATATTATTTACATATATACTTATATATGCATGTATAAACATTAATGAAAATTTATTAAGATGTACTTGGCACACTGCAGATTTTTCCCAGCTGGTTTTGTTAGTATTCTTTCCCTTGTACTCTAGCTTGCCCCACTGTGAGATCAGTTCTTGGAACAGATCTGAAAAGACTCATGCAAACACCAAACATCTTCCATGTTAACCAAACACTTTCTATGTTTGTTACTAGGATTGTTAGAGGATTCACAAATCTTACACTTAGAGCTGAAGGCTGCCCATCTTCCTAGGAATTACTACCTGAAGTGAATGTCACTAAGTTAGGCTAAGCATACTCCAGAGGGATTCTACTTGTTTTATTCTTAACAGGAGGAAAACACACCTGGGCTCTCCTGGGAAGCTGCCATGTTGCAAACAGCAAGCAGCAGGAGGTTCAGTCTGGTGGGAAAGGATAGGAATTAGCAAGCACAGATCCCACTTGCCTGACAAAACAAGAGATGTTGAATGCTGCTTTAAAATCATCATTTATCATTTTTTTAAAAAAACACTGTAAAAGTGGTCAGTTACCAATTCGATATTTTTTTACTCATGGAGTAATAGAACATAGAACACATGGAGCATTTTTCTGTATATATTTCAATGAAACTTATAGTTTCTAGATATGTCTCTGTAACTTTCAAAACTTTGTGATGGAAATCTGCATGATTGCTGGTGCATCATTATGTTATGCACATCAGAATCACAGTCTGCTCTCTATCCTGGGATTTTCTTGGTTTTCAATCCATTGTAAACAGGCAGATATTGAACTGCTGATTAGGAGATCACCTGCAGGATGGTTTTATTGTATGATCTATGGGGGATGTAGTGATATATGGCTAAGGTTTGAAGAGTTCACACACATCCCACTCTCTCACTGGGGTGTGCTTCAATAATATATGGCCACAATCCTTCATTTTTGAAAAGTTGCAACGTTTACAAGTGTGTTGTGCCTCCTGGTTGGATTTAAGTAATCTTCACCTTTGAAATCTCAGTTCTTTATAGAAAAGTAGTATTAGTTTTCCATAATAAACCTCCAGGTTTTTAGAGATTGGCTTTTGGTCCATTAAAAGTAAAAAAATTCAGCCCACAGGGTGTGTCAGACTGGGCAGGATGCTCTGTCATAGCTGATGCAGAGTGAAGTGAGAGATGTGTGGTCTTATCCAATTAGAAGTGACTGAAATTTTAAGGATCTTTTGGTTGACACTTTGGGAAAGACCACCAGTGATTTCCTAAGGGGAAAGAACTTTTAGCTTCCAACAATACCTGAGTCTGTCCAAGCCTAGTACATTATTAGCTGACATCTGTGGAGATTTGTAAGGACTTTTGAAGTTTTCTGGATTGTATACAGACAGAATAGTTAAATGGATTATTTTTACTTCCATGAATAGGAGTATCATAGATCAGTGCTAAATAAAGGAAGCTAAGGGTCAACTGTCAGTCAAAACTCATCTATGTTACAAAAATGCAGGATTTTTTTTCCTGAGTTAGTCCTTCTTACCCAGTGCAAACTCAATGTAGAACTGGTGTAAGAACTGATGTAAGAACTGAGGCTTTGGGACCTCAAGGATGTTCAGAGCATTCTCAGGAGGCAAATGAAGGAACAATGAATTTTGACTGCCTCTGCTCCTCTCTTAAATACTAGATTTTGCACTGGGTGCTACTCCATTTTATAAATATTTCTGTAGTCTACACCTTTTGCTCAATAGCTTTCCTAGAAAGTGTTTTGAAATGTCAGTAGGTGCTGAGAGGACAGTGAGTGAAAGCTGGGAGAAGATGCAATACAACCTGGTTGGCATTCAGTGTGCATAAATGTCCACATGTGATTCAGCTCAAGTGCCAGCTGACACATGAAGTGTATTCTCTTGCCCACACACAGGAATCTGGTGCCACCAGAGATGCCGTAAGGTACCTCAGACACCCCCATGGGACTGAGAGGTGACACAGGACATTGTGACACCTTGCCTTTCTGGAGAAGTAGCTCTGCCAGGGCCTCTGAAGTGAGGCCCCTCTGCATAGACCCCTCAGTAGGGAGGCCATCTCAGAAGTTCTTCTCATTTCACTGCTCATGTGGACTCAGTGATCATTGGCTATAGTGACAGCTTTTGCAGCTAGCCTGTCTGCAGCCAGCCACCCACAATCTGAATAATTGCTGGTTTTATTACATGTTTTTATTATGTCACAACTATTGCAACAAAAGGGTTATTATGGACGAACATTAAAGTGTTCCTGTTCATTATAGGAGGAAAAAGGAAAGCAGGAAGGAAGAAGGAAATTGTATTTGTCCTATCTTCAGAAGGCACCTATTTTGAATGCTTAAATTAGGACTCTTCATTGGTTTTGTAAATAACTGAGACCTATATAGACCTTATCTCAATTATTTAAGTGTTGTATAAACCCCTAGCCAAGGGGAGACAGTCTCCTTGGACTGATCCATGTGGCCTTGGTAAGATGCTGAGCTGGTAACCTCTAGGACTAGTTGATAGAAAACATCAGGCATGCTCATTATGTCTCGGGTCATCTGAATATTACACTTTCCTAAGGTTATTCTAAGTTCTGTTAATATATGCTCAGACTAAAAGAGGTTTAACAACAGTTTTTTCAAGATATCTATAATAATATTCTATTAATCTAATTTGGCATAACTTCTCTCTTAAATGGTTAGAACTGACTTCTAGATGTACCTCTTTGTCATTTGCATGGGACCATCACCTCTGAGAAATTAACCTGAGGAAAAAAAATGCTTTCCTTTTGTTATGTGTCATTCACATGAAGTCCTTTTGCTGACACATCTTTAAGCTGTCACATTGTTATGCATATCTATAATGTTTGTCTAATGTGTCCGTGTGTATTTTGTAACAATATACATTTGCACTCCACCTCCCAATTCCTTTGTTTTCAGAAAATTATTTCTCCAACTTAAAACATAAGCCAGAAGTCATTGTCTGTTTTGGGGCCCATTGCTAGAGTTCAGATGGTAGGGCAATTGTGGAAGGGTTTACCAATTTACATAATAATTAAGCATAGTTTGATGAACCTTGATTAGCATAGGCTCAGTCAACATCTTAATTAGCCAGGAGCACATAACGAGGTACTGGTGCCTGTCCTCCAACCCCAGAGATTTTTTGCCAAGCAAGTACAGGTTCCTCAATAGCTATTTTCTATAGCTCTGTTAAAGCTAAGACCTTAATAATTGCTCTAATGAGGGAAGTTAGTTAAAAACTGTTTGGCCACGTGTAGAACACCTGAGGTAGCAAAGCATCTTTGTTGATGCAGCCAATTTGTAACCTGGATCAGGTATGATATTAAATAACACATTTGTGCCAAAATCACATTGAGCACAGAATATACTTTTTAAGAGCTGTGGATGTTTTTATCTGATTGATTAGTTCCACATGTATGCAGCCCCAGGAATCTCTCCACAGGAGCCCACATGGAATTGGGATAAGCACAATTTAAGTATGCCTTTGTAGTTGAGTAACCTGCTGGGCAGGACTTCATCTCTGGTAACAATGTCTCTCCTGATATTTTGTTTAAAAGCTAGCTAGTCTGCAGCTAATTTATTTTACAAGTAAAAATCAACTTTCTCCTTACAGATATGTTTTAAAATTCCTTGAATACTATCAAATATTGTTTTCAAAAGCTGGCCTGCCTGAGGACTAACACCCGGTGGGACAAGGAAACGTTTAGAATTTTTCCATATTTGATTCCTTGCTGTACATCTTTCACTGCTGCAAAATATACACAATACTATGTAGATGGAAATGTTAGGTGTATATTTATTATTATTTTCAAAAGGAAAACTTTGTTATGAAATGTTTGATTTTAGTGAGAAAAATGTTTATTTTATGGAATGAAACCAGAAAATTATCTCCCTTATTATATGTTCCCACTATCACAAGTATGCAGAATAAAAGTGCAGAATAAAATAACATGTACACTGTGTAATTTCTGTCCTTGCTTTCATGATAGCTGGTGTAAGAGCTGCTGGTGGCGACAGAGAGAAAAACATCTGTTTTGTTGTGTGGAATTGGCATCTGAGCAAAACAGGGAGCAATTTATGACCTTATATTTTCTACTGTCATCAAGCACAACATTGTGATTTTCTGCTTGGTTTCTGAGAAGAAGAGATAAGAACTGTCTTTGAAACCAGTACCAGTCACTGTGTGAGTGTTGAATTCAATCCTGGCCCTCTACCCGAAGGGACTGATATCATGGCCTCCCATACAGAAAGTCTTCTCTCACTGCAGAAATGCAGGAAAGTTTCCCTGAGATCAAAACCACTTAGAAATTACAGATACCTCTTGCCAAAATTAAGAGAATTTATTAGTGGAAAAGATCCAGGAAGCTCCCTTGGTCTGCTTGCCTGCCAATGTCTTGTTATTTCTTATATCCTCTCAAAGGCTGCATTATATGCAATCCACTGTTGTAGGCTTTAGTGACAGTCTGGACTCTTATTTAGAGGTTTATTTTCTTGGTATTAAATATTCACTTCATGCTCATGTTTCTAGCACAAAACCACCCTGCTCCTTTCAACTCAGGTCACTAAATAAAAGAATTACTCTGTACAGAATTATAAAAACATTTTAATTGCATTTCTAAATATACTGTAAGTTTCAGATGAATGGTGAGAATTTGTATTGAGAACTTTTGTGGAAAGCAAGCCTATAAGACTATTGAAGCTGTAATGTTTGCCATCATTAAAAAAAAAAAAATCATGCCTTGAACTATGGAGTGATAGAAATTGTCTTGACATATAGAACTTGAAATATCTTAGGCTAAAAAAGAGCAATTTTAATCTTTGTGAAGCCAGGCATTCAAAAAATTCAGCAGCTATCTGCAGTTGCCATATTGCATTAATGTGGATGCTACCACATTTCTTGACCTAAGTACATAGAAATTGATGGGTACAGTTTTTTTTAAGCCTAAACACACACTGATAGAGCTCCCACTGAGGCTACTGCAGGCTACAGATGTCATGTGGTAGCTGAAAATGGCTGTTTGGATGAGTAACAAGACTAAAGCTAAAAATCTCAGTTTTAGAGGCTAGCAAATAGAAGACAAAGCATCCTAAACCTTTAAACACTGATTCTTGAGATGATTTTTGAATCTGGAGTTCGGATATTTTCTTAGCTATAGAGAGTAGTGCTGGAAACGGTTCTCTCTAAATCCACAAGGAAACTTTTCTAACATGATGATAACTTTTCTAATCTAGATGATTTTAACTTCAACCTTACCTCCTCTTGAACATCAACAGAGCAAACTGTGCTTGGGCTCTGTTTCTTCTTTTGTTAGATTCATATTACTAATATGTTTTATATTATTCCTTGTTACTTTTTTCCTTCTGATATCCATCCTGGATAACTAATTAAAAATGGGGATTTATCTTTGCTAACCTCCATGAATCAAAATGACAGATTGTTTCATTGTTAATTCTAAAGGATAAGTCTTTCATACGTGCCTTATGGAGGTTTGTGTCTTTCTGCATTATAGAAGAAGCTCACGTACTTAGATTTAACCCCTAATTTCAGTGTTTAAAATGTGAGATAAATCTCTTCTTTAATGATTTAAATTTGGTGTCATTATAATGTTAAAGTCTGCAGAACTATCTTGACATTTAAAGAACATAAAATACCATCCCTACACACATAGACTCCAAACGTTTTTAAAGAGGAGACACATGTAAAATACTTCATCACTCTTGAAATTAATTGTTAACAGTAAAAAGTGTATATTAATGTATAACCTGTTTTTCTCTGGAAAGATATGGTACCTATTTTCAGCAGTCTTAGAACAATATTTTCTCAGGATTTCTTGAGTTCTTAGATTAAATACCAAATTCAAGTGAATGCAATCAAGAAGCAAAGCAAAATATTAAAATGTCGTGAAACTATGTGAACAGCATTTTCTTAAGATACTGAATTTGCAAGTCCTAAGAGTGAAGAAATGTTTTCTGCAGTAGTATGGCTTTTCCATGTAAGTGCTTACAATGAATTTCAAATAGGAAAAGAGATAAAAATGTTATGTCTCATACACAGAATTCATCATTTGTTAAATCCCCATTATCAGTCATCCTCCTGGAAGTATTCAAGTAGTTACATGTAATTAACTCGCATTTGCACAGTATTTTTCAGCATAAGGAAATCTGTACAAAGTGCTCCCACTGTACAGAAAGGATAACAAAGAGGTTCAGTGTTTTGATCTGATTCTGGAATTTCTGAGCCAAGTAGGTCTCTAGTGTTCATGATCAGAGGTCAGGACATCCTTCACATATGCTCCTCTCTCCCCCATGAGAGGAGGTTTTCCTAGAATCAGTCCCAGGGAGACATTGGGGGAGCAGGTGGGGACTTATTAACAAGACACATTTGTTTGAGTAGAACTGTAGTCATTAACAATGCAGCCATTGAGCTGCATACACACAGAAAGTAAATATTTATGTGGTTGGTGATCTATCTGGAAAAAGTAATAAATGGGGGAAAGTGATTTTATTTTGTTAGATGTCTGACTTTTTGTTATTCCATTTCTATGTTGTCATCTTTGTAGAGAGCTGTAGGCTTGGAAATGCTAGATCAAATTGAAAAAATTTAAAGTTAAAAAAACAAACAAAAAAGCCCCAAACAAACAAGCAAACCAGCAAAACAAAACAAAAACAAACAAACAAACAAAAACATGAAACAACAACAACAAAAAAAAAACAACCAAAAAACACCAAAATCAAAACCAAACAACAAAGAAAATGCTGGGGAAAAGCAGGCCAAAAAAACCCCAACCAGCTGTAGCTGATACTGTTCAGCATGAAAAATGAAGTGGTGTTAATTCTCTCTGGGTTTTTTTTGTAGGAGATCATTAGAGGGCTTTATGTTCTTTCCAGACCAGTACAAAAGGCATTCAATATCTTGATGTGTCTCTATGAATTTGAAAGATATGACCTCCATAGGGGATACTACTGTTGGTTTTACACCATTAATGTTTTCCTCTATTTATTTCTGCAGAATACCTGCATCATCTTTTAAAGTGGGAATTGCCTGGGGTCATAAATTGAATCTTGAATCTTTGCACCTGACACCACAAGAGCCTATAAATTAGTCATGGACTAGGAAGATCCAATCCTAAATGTTTCTATTTCTCATAGAAAAAACAATCCTTGGGGTCACTAACAAAGAATGAAAAACCTGGACTTGTTTGCAAGAAAGCAATTAATTATTTACACACGTGTGATTATTTGCCATTAACATCTTTAGAATTAGGAATCCTTGTTATGCTAGATTTACTTCTGCCCTTGAAATTGTAGCCATTAAGGAAAGGTATTTGTTGACCCTTTTTAATACTGGGAAAAGCAAGCAACAAAACATGATTCTAAAGCAGGGCTATACGTGTCCATTTTTTTGATCTTTCAAAAGAAACAAAGAATAAGCTATCTTACTGCAAAGCTAAAATAGTGTGGAATCACTGGTAGTGAATACTGTCACCCATAGGGTGGTTCATTATTCTAGCACATTCACAGCCACTATGAAGCAAATAAATTATTGAGTGCTGTGAGTGATTTCATTTATGTATATATGTATGTATGCATGTATGGCATTTTAAAGCAAACAGTAGAGAAAAACCTTGCATCCTCATATGACTCCCATGGGGAATCTTAATGCTATTCAGCCAGGTGGAGCTTCTATGTGCTTTTTTTCCCATTCACTGCCATCCACCCATCCATCATTATGCCCTGAGCAGTTTCCATCCATGAAATCTCCTTGCTACAGCAATATATAAGCTTTGTAAATAAAGTCTGGCATCCCTGAGGGGAACAATATAGACTTCTAGGAATTCTCATATATTTAATCTGGTTTAAGGCCTGAAAAGTATATTTCTGTAATAAAATATTTTAATACCTTTTTGTCCAGGGAAATTTTTTTTCCATGGCAGGTGACCCAGAGGACTGCTGTGAATATGAACATTTAAGGGCTTCAAATGGATGCAGTATGATGCAGGAATTTTTTAAAGACTAATCCAAGGGGAAAGGACCCCACCCCCATCCTCCTCAGTCCCAGTATCTGAGCAGTTTAAAAGCATAAAGGTCCATGTTATCCCTGCAGATATAGGCAGAAAACTCCCAATGGCTACAGCCAAAGCTGCATGTGTGCATCCAAGTGCAGTATTTTGGTTCTGAAAGTTAGCTAGGATATGAGAGAACAGAGTAGGGTTTTCTATAGCACCTTTCATACTTGTTACTGCTCAAAGCACCTTACAAGGACATAAATGAGATACTGCTAGCACATGGAACCTGAAGGAAGGCTGAGAAGGTATTAGGTGCTTAGCAGGAGATACAAAGCATTCCAATGAGCATTTAATAAAAGAAAAGCAATAATGGCCAGGAATACTGATGTTATAATTTTTTTCTGCTTCCTTTTTCTCCCTGTCTCTTACACACATAAAAGATGACACCAAAATTTTGAGAATTTTTTAATCCACTTTCTTAACACTGTTGACTTTTTTTCCCTTAGGCCTTGTCTCCTGAGCATTCAGCAAGACCTGGGTGTTAGTTTTGAAAAACAGAATGTCTTCTCAGCTTTGGCCTTCCAGTGTGAAACACTTTAGTCTAGTTGTGATATCATACTTATGTGGTGGGATATGTTCAGTCATTTGGAGGAAAAACCCTCCTAAGCAGCTAAGCAAGGTGGGCAGTTTTCTAGTACCTTCTTTAGGCACCTGTGCTGCCTGAGCAGAGACATCCGAGTTGTCTTTGTCTCTGTGCACTCGGGACCTGAGCTGACAGATCTTGTGGGGAGCTTGAATTCAGAGCCAATATTGTCACATTTAACTTGAGCATAGCACTGCCTTATGAGTGCATCCAACATATTGGGCTCCTCCTCCAGTGCTTCTTGCCATGATGTGGGTAAACCCTCACCATGCTACCCTTACTCAAGTCCCCAGTGCCTTGAGCAGCAAGGCACATGGATCAAGCTCCACGGAGCAATGAAGAACTGCAATAAGAACCCAACCACAGGGGAAATGCTGAGCAAGGAGATTCCTCTGTGAAGCTCATAGTGAGATTTGGGGTAGCTGAAAGGATGCAAGAGTTGATAAGCCTCTGGAGCCCAAATAAAGTGAAGTTTTTAAGGGAAAAGGGGCAGTCATTGTCTGGAGATAATGTATTTAGCCGGAAATTCCTTACTTCACCAACTGAACAATTTTAGAATTTGTGGGTTCTCATAATCTGTTTCTGATGCAACATGATAGTTGCATGTGCCTGTAATTTCCCCTCTAAATCAATTTGTGAGTAAGATTTCTTGCAGTGACTGCATAGTTCTCATTGTTTACCAGTCTCTCTTCATATTACTGACATCAAGATCAGATTTATCTGATTATATTTACTTAATTGTTTAATTTGTTAAAACATTTAATAGAAGGCTTCTGGAATTATACACTCAGTATTTTCACTATAAAAATAAGCAATAACATGTGTATCTGTCTGCTACTGCATTTGGAGTGATAGGATTTGATTTGGGGCAGTGCCAGGAGATTGCCACTTTTGTAGTCTGGGAGGAATAACTTGGATGCAATCAGGGTTTTCTTCCTATTTAGTCTCTGCCTTACAGTACACAGGAAAATGGCAGGTATTCTTAAGTAATTATCATGATAATAAGATTACATACCTACAAGAATCAATACAGACAATCACACACTACTTTTACTATTCTAATATATGGTTATTTAACAGGCCTGCTTTAATTGATTAGTTGAACTGCTTTCTTGCATGCTTACTTGCTTTTTATACATATCTGTATAACTCTGTTCACATATCCTTCCTGCCTGTTATTCTAGGTGGGGGTGAAGGCTAGCAATACTGGTGCTGCAGGACCCAGGTTTTTTAACCATGTAGTGACTAGGGCCCATTTTGCCCCATTGACTCATCCAAGACTGCCTCTTAATCTGTAATTTTGCACTTGGTATTGCAGTGGGAGCTGAAATAAAAATAAAATGAGGAGGTATGATAAGAAGCCCAGAGGTTTCTAAACTGTAGTGTTTTAGTTAGAGTTAAGGGAACAATTGCCTTACTTTTCAGATCATACCAGTGGTCACAGGCAAAAGCCATCTCATGAAGCGGAGTGGGGTCAGGGTGCTGCTCTAAGGAGAAGCACTGGGAGAAAAAGAAAAGTTGGAAAGGAGGTCAAGGCAGGACCTCTGGGAAAAGGGTCTTGTTGTCTGCTCCAGCTATTGAGTGAAGCTGTTGGCATGAAGGGCTGAGGTGTGGGACCCAGCTCTGAAGGAGCAGCTTTCCCTGGGCATAGCTGCTCCTTCAGAGCTCCTGTGGGACACCCACTGGCACCTATCACCTCCTGGCAAACCAGGCAGCAAGGACAAAGCTGCTCTCCAGCCCCCACCAGCTGTCTGCTTCCCTTATGCACCCAGAGCTGGCTGCCATGGTTTGTGTGCTTTGTGTGATACTGGCATAAAAAAGAGAAAATGTAACTCCCAGAAATGTACACACACATGTGGTTACACAAAAGAGTTTGTCAGTGATGGGCTTAGGAAAGTCATCAGGGCAGGTAATGAAAGTCTTAAAATGCTGAGATAACTTTGACTGTACAGTTAACTGCTTTTTCCAGAAGGGAATGCATTCAGGATCAATGTGGTTAGTGTCCTTTTGATATCTCCCCTTCCAAATAGCAAATGTGGGAAATGGGACAGGTCATGAACAAAGATTTCTGCAGTCCCTTCCACTCAAAGACGTTGCAAAGCCTGAGCTAAATCTAATGAATGCCAAGGAGTCAGCAGGCTGTTTAAAGCAACAGGTACTTAACCTGAAAGTTAGCATGCTTTGCACAACCTCCTCTGCGTAGGAAGGGAGCTTGCAGCACCCTTCTGGCTATCACAAGGCATATTATCCCTTCCAGGAGCTCTCTGCCTAGGCTGGCATGAGCACAAAATGAGGTCTTTTCTTACCTGTAGAGGAGAGCTAGCTTTCAAAAAGCATTAACCTCCTGCCAGACTCCACCTTTTTCACAATCATAATATTTTAGGTTAAAAATCATAACATGTTAAAGACAATTCTGCATTCCTTTTTTCTAGCCTCTGGCTTTCAAATTGTAGGGGTTATATTCAGGTCAGACTGTCAGCTCTCTCTCTGTAACAGTCTAAAGGCTAAATCCCTTTCAAAAAAGAAAATAAATCTTCAGTTCTCACATAATGATTTGGTATCTGGAGCTGAGGCTTCACAGAAAAGATCAAATAGCCTGAGCCTTGTGACAGAACTGTAAGGAATGGCAACGCCTCATTATCCCACAGAGTAACATCTCAGTTAAAGTAGTGTTTGAATGTTCTCTCAGACACATGACCAAGAATATACATAGTCCAGTGACAGGAGATGGTACTGCTCCCATGCTCTGTGTGTTGGGGATTGCTGTTTGTGCTCCAGGTTTCTATATGGTTATAGCTGCTCACTCAAGCATTGCGTGGGGTTAATTTGATGGTTGTGGCGTGTCAAATGGCAACAAGATGTGAGACACTGTGCAAAAGTTAATGACTCATGGGCACAGATGGGGCCAAAATTGGTTATGAGTGGCTGCTTGGCATTAAATTCCTAGAAAATTAAAGAACAGAGATGGAGGGACAATACAGTGGACAGCTTGTTCTTCTTTGGTGATTGTCCTTGAAAAGAGAGCAAGACCCTTGTCCCATTTGGACCCAACCATGAGCTCATCTCAGCCTGCACACTCTTCTCCAACAGCTGCAGCTGTGTTGGAGCAACCTCAGTGCCTGTGCTAATGGGATAAAAGCATTTCCATGTGCTCTTTTCATTCACAAAGCACATGTCCCTCCCCACGGCCCCTAGTGTATCCTCATTCCCTTGAAAAGGATTCAAACATTAAAGCCTGCTATGTTTAATTTTTGCTTTGTCTGGGAGGAAATAAAATCTTACAGCCCTTTTAATGTGTTTCAAGACAGGTAGGTATAAGTCAAAAATGTGCAATGAGTAACAAGAAATTCAGAAGCCATCAGAAAGCAGTAATGTGCTCTGAAGAGAGAGATCATAAAACTTACATGGTTTTCTCAGCCATGTGTGCAGGGTTCCTGGCCTGATGAGTATCATTCCTCATCAAGGATCTCTCAGTCAGGACCTGTGCAGGACAAACTCACCTCAAGGTGTGGTGTGGTAACACTCTGGAGGTGTTATAAACCAATCCATGAGCAGGTAGATTGCTACAGGGAAAATTTTGTCCTGAAAGTTTTTTGATTCCCAATTATTTCAAATTAAGTCAAATGATAGAGCTTGGCTTCAACCCTTTTGCCTACAATATGCAAAATAAAATTTTAGTTTTTTGTCTTGTGTGAGTAAAGAATGAAACACATGTGGGAAAGTTTTCCCCATTATATATACCCCTGCTATCCTTCTGCTTTGCTTCTCCCACAAGTTTCTGGTTTTGGGGAAATACTGCATTATTCATGAACCAGGTAGTTGACATTACCCTTTGATTCAAAGGTTGTTATATGTGTATACACATTTTAATAAAGGTATGTGTCTGCTCTTCCCCTGTCCCCCTCCTTTTCCCAGCACAAAAGCCATTGCTTTCTTTATGTAAAGTTGTAGCAAAACAGCACCAAAACAATTTAGCATCATTCTCTTTTCTCCATTAGAATATCCATTATGATATCTGGCAGCCACAGCAGCAGGCAAGCTCCACTATCCTGTGGTTTGGGGTTTTTTTAAGTATTTATCTATTTGTTGAGAAGCAAACATTCAAAATAGAAACCATAGTTTACTTTCAGTTTTGCTCTTGCATTACATGCTTTTTGACATTGCCTTTTTTTAATAAATAAATCATTTCAGTTTTCTTCTCATTCATAATCACATTACTCTTTCTTCTTGCATGAAATTTTCCTGTGAAGGTTTAAAGACTTGTTTTTTACAAGAAAGCCCTCCTGTCTTTTTGCTTCTAAAGACTGTTTTTTTAAGTCTTTAGACTACACAGGGGAAAAAAATTACTAAGAAATTGGACAGATACTTCTTGGAAGAGGATGTAACAAAGCATATATTAAGTTTTGTGGAGGATGATACACCTAATGATGTAGTTGGAAGAGGTTAATCACTGCTTTTTTCACATGGAGATGAAACTGTTTGCTAATGCCTGTTGACAGTATGTGTTGATGGTGCTAGGCTTCTAGCCTGAGCTCTAGCAAATGATGATAAATTCCAGACTCTAATCAAACATCTTTCAGAAACATTAACATTTGCTAAATAAACATATTTTTCTCTTCTCTATTTCATGTAATGGATGTTTTTAACATTGTTTGCCAGTCTTTTTATAAAGCATAACAGATGGCCACTGCTTCTGATGAAATTATTATATTACTTAACCCTTTTCTTGGGAAAGAAAAGGCTTGGGCTTGCTACTGCCATTTATATTTTCTGTAGATGACCCTGATGACAAAGACAAGAAAATTTTTGGTTGAAAAATCTATTGCCAGTTTTAAATGAAAGAATGGCTACTTCTCTCAGGTTTGATTTTCACATTGGTCACCCTCTTCATAAAATGTGACAGGGAAAGTTTAATCCAAAAGTCTGTGAGGAAGCACAGGGCTGTTGAGAGCCAGCTCTCAGAGTGATGTGGTAGATCTGTGCTGCACTCAGAGACAGATCTTGGGAGTGGTCAGGAACATCCTCTTCTTGATCTACTTAATGTAACAATTGCTTGAAGAAATTTATGTCAATACCCCCTGTGTGTCTTATTTGACTTTGTGTTCTTGGTGACACACTAAGGCAGCTGGCTGAGCATAATTTAGGTACTAAACTGGCAGGTACAATTAGGCATGCAAGGAGCTGTATGTGATGTTAAATGGTCTCTAAAATAGGTCCAGTTCAGGCTCCCAGGTCCAATGTTTGTGCAATACTGGCTGGCAAGGTTAGTCTGCTCTCTGAAGTCAATATTTGTCCTGTTGAGAACTTGAACACTCTCAGAACAGATGCACTGGGAGTGTTCAAGAGCATTGTGGCAAGAGGGAGTCCTTTAGTAGCATGCTGCTGTGTGTGCATGTGATGGCAGAGCCAACAAGACTCCTCAGATTCAGAGCACACTTGATTCCTAAACATTTCAAGAAAGCATTTGACCTTTGACACTGATGACATACCAGAGATTGCTAATAATAGCATGCCTGAACTTTTGTTAGAAAAATAAGCACATCCCTCAGCAATTCCCACACTCCTAAGCTAAATCACTACAACATCATATTAATGCCAGAGCTGATAAGATACAGAGAAATATTAAAACCTCAGTTGAATAAAATTTGTTCTCATTTGAGAAGTCTTTTTCATAAGACTGAAAATAAGAACAGTATGATATCAGCTAATAATTTGTCAGCACCCTTGCTCTTGGACACACACAGGAGTGGCAGGATGCTCTTGTATCACTTGCTTGCCCAAAGCTGCTAAAGTTCTGCTGAATTGTTGTGGCAAATGCACTTTCATTCCCTACCCCTAACATAAAGGAAGTGTGAGTTGAAGGAAGAATTAATTGAATTAAGATAGAGGACTTCCTAGGAGGAAGTACTGTGAATGGATGAGCTTGGAGAGGAAGTTTCATCTGAAGGTTAGGCTGTATTGTTTTTTGTAGTGGGGAGTGCAAGGCATTTGTAAGATGAATATATCTATCTCCAAGAGGAGGTCAAACTTGGATATATACTTTTAGGTTTGCATGTTTTCCAAGCAGAGTGGTAAAGACTCAACCTGTTCACATCCACAAATAATACGAAGATGATTATTCATAAAGGTGGAAATAGGGGGATATATGCCAAAATTTCATAGTATTTGCTATTTCTGTATCTAGGAAGAAATGAGCAACAGAAATCTGTGAGTGCAGATGGGGATAAAAGTTTGTTTCATTATGAGGAGACCTGGTTTTAGCATGGACCTTGGAGGATGTAATAATTAGTAGAATAATAATGTTTCCACAGAGTCATTTTATATGATAGCTGCCCTGGTATTGAACACATTTCTCACCTGTCTGGACATGACATTCAAAACTTGTTTTTTTGTCTGATACAAAAATTCAGCATTTGTGCTTACTGCTTATGACTTTTGAAGGGAAAGAAAAATGTACATGTTAAATTAGGAATGACAGAAGGAATATGAAAATGACCAAGATGGATTGATATCCAAGTGAATAGTTTGAGTTATCCCAAGATTTACTTGCTGGTGATTTATCCCCCCTTATGCTGACTGTCAGGATATTCTGTTGCTATAGGCTAGTGTGGAACACACTCTGCATTAATGGTCAGAGTTCAGTGATTTAATTTTATTTTTGCAAGCAGAAAGCTGGTCCTTAACAAAAACTCTTGTGTCCCAAGGGGGTGGGCATATGCTGGGAAGAAAATATATCACAAATTTCAAGTATGCAAACTTGTGGCCTTTAAAGACGCTAAATACAGAGGAATTACAACACAGAGACTTCACAGATATGGTAATGCTGGGGCATAAAATGCAACTCCTGGCATGCAGCAATAGTGTCTTTCCTCCAGAGCCATTAAAGCTAGGTGAAAAGCAGCTGCTGGTTTGAACCTAAGCTGTCTTCTCTTTATGTGGAGAAATCAGCTTTAGCATCAGAAAAGTTTAGAAGTGGAGTTCATGTCATCTTCGGAAGAAGTGGATCTCACAGTGTCAAAGATGAAAGAACTGCCAGCTGTACGTGGTTTTTAAAAATGTATCTTATGGTTGCTAAGTTTGAAACTGAAGTTTAGCTGAGAAGTAACCAAAAACTGTTCAGATTTTCCCTGCAAATAGAAAGTTTGTGCAGTTTCTACAAGAAGCTGGTGTCACATGTGCCTCGCAGAGAGGCTCCCGCTCGGTTCTGAGCCGCTGGGTGCGGGAGCGGCGCGGGTTGTGCCCAGCGGGGCGGGCGGAGGGAGCGGCGGCCGCCGGGGCTGTCCCGGACCCGGACACTTATTGCACTTATTAAAGCTTAATAGAAATTTCTCTTCTGCAAATGCTATGAAACTGATATATATGCTTATCTGAAAGACACCAACAGCTTCCTGCTTTATCTGAATCATCAGGGAGACATTAAAATGACAGACTATTCATGCTGCTTTTACAGCTGCTGAGCACTGAATTCAGAAGATCTTGGGGCTACACTCAGCTTTGCCACCGCGCCTCTGATCCCCTCCCGGCCCCACTTCTCACTTTATGTGTATGCACCAGCTTGGTATTCCCGAGCTCTTTGTTCTGTTTTAACATAGGTGTGCGGGTACTCAAGTACTGGGACAGGGAAGTGGTGGAGTCGCCATCCTTGGGGGCATTTAAAAGTGCACAAAAATACCTACCCTGCATAGGGACACAGTTTAGAAGTGGGCTTGGCTGTGCCGTGTTGTGTTAATAACTGGACTCGACCTTAAAGGTATTTTCCAACTTAAATGATTCTATGATTTACATTAAATTCTTGAAGTTTTTCCTCTTCCCATCTGTCTCATAATTTATCACCCCATCTACTTTTGCATGTTTATTCCTGCACTTACCCTGTAAGTGCTACAATTACCCAGATACTGACACCAGTGACAGAATCATTATGATAGATGATGTCTATCTTGGTAAACAGAGGGTCAGCTGCAGCTTTGGGAGCAGATTTCCTTAAATTTGCTAAGCCTTCTGGCAGATGACTTCAACATCACCTTCAGACTTCCCAGGTCAGGTTTGGTGTGTGCTGAAGAGCAAGGAGGCAACAAAAACCTCTCTTGCACTTCAGAAAGGAGCCCAAACACAGAGTGAGTATGGGTGGGTTTATTTTGTAGGTAACACAAGTGGTGATTGTAGAACAAGCATGACAATTTTACCTCAGCTAACTACAGTACAAAAACGCCTCTTGCTGAATGCCTATTATTGTGTTTGCAGGCTGACTTCATGTGTACCACATGTGCTTATTGTTGTTGCATTGTGACTTCAAGCTTTTATGAAGTGGTAAGCCACATATTAATAGTTTTAACAGAAGGTTCTCTAGTTGTTAACATGGTAACACCTTGCAAGTACAACATGTTATGTCCATTTTTCGTTCCAGAAATATACAACATTCTGCACTTCAAAATACATAAGTAAAGTGTCTATTCAGTACTTAGATCTGCTCAATATATTATCTTCCATGAATTCCAACCCTGTTGCTCAGACCTGCTATAAAATTTGCTGCCTCAGACTGCAAAATACTAATTCATTTCCCAGGAATCTCTTTGGATACAAGCTGTGAAAGCTGTATCTGGAAGTTGCAAGCACATTTGCTCTTGCTCAATTTTACTCCAAACTGAACTGATTACAAACACTATTATAGTAACAGGTGTTCAAATATATCCAACTAAATTATTAGCCAAGCTTGAAAGATTCATTTTGTTTACCCTGACTACAGTCAGGTTATCAATTGCATATGGATGTAATCCTACTCCTATTTACCTCAGTAAAAATTGGACCATTTTTAAAAATTTGAGTTTCATAATAGCAGGGTTCCATCCTATGACTGTATCAGATGTCATTGGAAATTTTCAATATTAAGGTAGCAGTTACATAATGATCACAGTTACCCAGAGAAAGATAAAACATTGGTGTCTTGATGATAATAAAAAATTAGGAAACCTTATGTTTATTTACATTCTATGTATCTTATTAAACCAAATTAGGAAGTCAAATTAAAATAAGGTGTTAAAACCTCCCTTTAATTGCATCATGAAGAGTACAAACAAGTATAAAAATTTGAAATTTGGTGCCTTTCCAGTAACTCCATTCAACCTGCCCTTCTAAGTAGGCAGTGCATGAAAGCATTTGCCCATGAGTAATATCTTAGTAAACGGTCGTGATTTGATGTGACACATTTTCCCCCCAGTTTGCATACTTGATAATAGGCTTCAAAAATATCACCTTCAGATTCACTGGCAAAAAAGGAACCCATCTGAAAGGAACACTGGATGACATGTTGGTGATGGGACAATCCCGGGTCTGTGTCCGATTGTGAGACAAAGAGTTCAGACCATTAAAAGCTATATGGTCTATTGCCACCCTAATGTTTAGTTCTTTGTTTAGTGCAGACTTTTAAACATGTTTCCATGACTCATTAAATCCTCTGAAATAAAACTTCTCACAATTCCAGTACAGTGGAGCAGTTATTTTTGGACTTAATTATAAACAGGCTAGATAATGAGCTACCTAACTTGTCCCCTTTTCAGCAGAAGGAAAATGGTTTGTGACCTCTCCTTTCTCTAAACAGTATCAAAATGCACTATATTTGAAAGATAAGGAGTAGAAAGTCCATGACAAAAAGGGAAAGGGTTGCATAACCTAATGCCTGTTTGGCAACTAATATTGCAAATAACCAGTAAGAATATGTATTTTATGAACCTATTAAGTATTCAGCTTAAGATAATATGGTAACCATAGCAACCCCTTATCACCTGTGTGAGACGCTGCAACATCTCCACAATATGTGCATCAAATGCCCTGCTAATATTTGTAAAATGCTGATAATATTAGCTCTTGGAAATGGCCCCACTGAAAAACAAATGCATAAAAATGCTTGAGACTCAAGATCACCTGTCTACTGTCTGATTTCTCCTTGCTCTACTACATTATTTTTATATATCAGTTTGATTTAGCAAAAAGCAAAAGGTTAATGGGTTCGAGAAGTCACTGGAGAGAGCAGGGTGGTGGACACACATCACTGCTCACCTACAGCACGCCCATAATAACCACCCTCAGTTAAGTGTGCTGAAAATTTTAGTGGATTGTGGTGGCTAAACAAAGCCTACACAAAGGGAAAAGTTTCCCAAAAGGATTGAACATGAGAACTCAAAGGAAGACACCCAAAATAAGGCAAGTACAGATCCCCTCCTTGCAGCAGTATCAATCTAAAAAACTGTGAGTTGTTCCATTTACTTTATTTGCAGGATTTCAAATTTCATAAAGCTTTTACAGTAATGATTTTTCTGACTGTAGAGACAGCTTCTCTTGTTTTAGATGTTGTGTTTCAGATGGTCTCCCTTCTTTTTCAGCTTTGAAGCTGTCAGTGGCCAGAGCTTTACACTTCTAAGGTCTAATATAAGGATATGGCAGGTGAAATTTTCTGTGGAGTTATTTCTGTGCCCCACAGCCTTTAGGGCTCAGAATGTTGGGATGGCCTGGAAAGATCCCCTGCTTAAATTTCATCATCTTTTCCCAAAGGACTCTGTTTTTTGTCCTTTTCTTGTGGTGTATTATGTTTTTCCACCCAATTAAATACTTTGAGAAGCAGGTAGTCCCAGTAAATTATGTGATAAAAGAAATATGAAAATTGTGTTTAAATCATGAGAGTCTTTCATTTTTGAATCCTTAGTGTGATTCTTTTTTTCTCTCTCACTTCAGTGTGAAGTGCAGTACACTGTCTACATGTGCTTCCACTCTGTGGAGACATGCAGAAGGAGGAAAGCAAAATCAGTTGTTGCCAAGTGATTTGGTAATTGAGCCACATGACTGCACAACTCAGCTTAACTCCTCTGTACGTGCTGAGGGGTCTTCCTGTCTCATTTTGCTCTGCAGCATCATAAAGTATCAAGTTATTAGTTGTTAATTTTAGGTGATAGATGGGAAAGTGAGAGCACCAAAAGCTTGGATTGCTGAAGATGACAGGATTCAGGACATCACTGTGCATTCCCATTGACATAAAGAACCTTCTTTGTGCCCAAGAGATGTGGAAAAGGCTTTATGAAATGCGGGTTAGGACCTTTGCATATCATTGCAGTTTCATAGTGAATTACAGCAAAATTACAGCTAAGGGAGATGTCTGAACAAGAAGGAGAGAGAATATGAACATATGTGACAGTGTGGCCCTAGGGATCAAAATCTGCATGAAATAGTTTAGAAGGCATGCATTAACCTTGATCATTGGGCTGATGTGCAGTAGCAGCTACTTCTGTGCTTTTTTTCCCTCTGCTGTTGGTGTAAAATAATGATGTTGGAGAGTGTGTTACAGGCAGGGGTTGAGTCTCCCTGCAAATAAGCATGTGTATTTAAGAAGTAAGACTCTGGACAATATCTGCTAATTTCAGCATTGAAGTGATAAATGCAAACTAATAATAACCTCTGAAAATAGAAGATGCAAAAAATTAATGCCTAAGCATTTTATTTCTTTGCTGGGCTTCACTTTCCATGAGTCTTACCTGAATCGGATTTTCTGGGTTACTTCAGATTTTTTGAATATGTTTATGAAAATGTTTATCACCAACTATGAAAACATAGTTTTCATGGACCAGTCTGCTTTTTTTATTTTAGTGGGTTTTTTTTATAAGGGCATCATATAAAAAGAGAATCAAAGGTTCAGATTATAAAAGTGGTTTGCTTGGAACCTGGAGAAACATGCTATCTTTGCAGTCTTTGTCTTTTATTGCCAGTGCCATTTAACAAAAAGGGAGGACTGAATAGGTGACACCTCTGGAAATGTGAGCTAAAGAAGTAAAAATTATTTTGGAGACTGGTAAACCTACACTGTATGTTCCTGTAAGTAAAAGGAACGAAGTACAGGGACTCATAAAAGTGCCATCTGAAAATGGTTTAAAAGTTTAAAAGGGCTGCTAGACACAGATAGAAGTGTGAGGCCCAACCAGACCAGTCCTCCCAGGGTGAGCCTATTTATAAACACACCAGTTTGAAAACCTCCTTAGCTGGTTTTAAGCAATGCTCCTGGTGAGAAAAAACATTAATGTGATAAGCAAAGACTTTCTGAAACTGTCTCCAACTTAACTTCTGTGACTAATGCTTCGTGATATCTGCCCACATCCTTGAATTGCTTAATTTAAAATCCTCTCATAAAAAGGTTCTTTTGATTTTCTTCTAAATTCTTTGCCTGTTTTTCTCATTTGAAATTAGAGGAATGTGATGGTTTTGGTGTTAACCTTCCCACATAAATATATTACATGGTCAGTACCAAGGGTTTCTCTGAAGCAGTGGGAAGGTGTAGTAATCTGATATTTCATAGGTAACCTGACCTTGATGGTAACCCCAGTGAACTTCAGAAGCTTGTGAGTAGAATCATGAGTCACATATGTTAGCAAATTCTCAGCTGTATAAAGCGGTTTTCCTGCCCAGAGTTTAAGGATTTGGGATTTGGGTTAAGGTTTTTGCTGTCATTCCCCAGCCCACCCCTACTACCTCATCTCACCACCAACACTGCAATCCACTAGTATCTTGAGTAGAGAAATACTTTGTTCAGTTGTAGGGAAGAGCACTTTAAGACCCATTTTTTCTTTCCCTGAGAAAGTCCAAGCATTTACCTTGAATTTTTCTTGAAGAATTTGAACACATTTCTCTACACATTCATGGATGTCTACATGCACAAACATACACAGACTCACACACTTTTCTAGAAATAATTTCAGTTGTCTGATTGTTGTGTCTGGTTAATACACACTTTTGTATTCTAAATACTTAGATTTATCCAGAAACTTGCAGTTACATCTACAAAGATTAGTCTTATTGTGTCTTTCATTACTTCTTATGGCAGAGACTGTGCTGCCCTGATTACAGCAATGTTCAAAGGTGTTTTAGCATTTATAGATTTATTATCTCCTTTATTGCCCTCAGCAGTATAAAGACAGCTTGAATACCCAGTCTGAGAATTCCAGTGAAGGAGATGAAACACCTTGCACCCTGGGCACAAGCAATTTTCAGGCTGCAGTTCATATTTCCAGTGTTTAAGATATGATTCCGAATCACAACACTACACAAGTTTTCCATGTGACGCCCTTGCTGCATGGCTGACAGGTAACTTTAGTACCTCCCATTCCAGCAGGCTGTCAGTTTCACAGAAGCCTTTTTTCCATGGGTCGTGGGGCTGGCATTGGTAGCCAGGACACTGGAAAAAAGAGAAAAGTGAGAACTCTCTGCAAAAATATTCTCAGGAATTTCGACTGCAAGAAGTGGTCTTCTTATTAAATTAATTTCCTTGAGATAGTGCAGACTGTTGGCAAACTTTAATGACTAGAAAAATGAATTAACAATACTTTAGTCTGACTTGAGCTTTTAGACAACTTTGGCCCCATTGATCTTAGCTGAAATACTGATTTGAGGTTAGCAAAATATTGGTTGGTTGTCCCTTCAGTGACAAAATCCTGGGATTTTTAAAGAGATACCTGAGCTAACTTTTTTACCTCTGTACAACCAGAACTATGTAGTGTCATTCCAGGAAAATACAACAGAAGATTGAAATATCAAATGTGTTCTGAGAACAAGAAATATGAGGAATTAAAAATTATGCAGAAATATCCCAGTTTTTCCTGTTAATGCTTTGTCCCAGGTGAGATTGACAAGATATTAAAACACCAACATTTCTTCTGCTTTGGAAAGTTTTGCAACACAGAGTCAATCTATAATTCTTCCTGGACTTGGCAGTCTCAACAGTGCTTAGAGTTTCTCACTTCTGACACATTTGTGCATGGCATATGATATATCTAACCTGTTGTATGCAGGTTGAAGAAAAACTGTTTTAGAGCAGAGTGACTCAATTGTGAGTGTTATGTGCTTTTTTTGCTAGACCTGTGGTTTAGGGGCTTTTATTTCAAAAAGAAGGATTTGCATGGTTTGATGATCTCAGCTAACACGAGGATAATGGGAATTTGAGTAGATGCCTGCTTGCTTCAAGTGACAATTTATCAGTTTAGGCTTTAACTTGTTTTAGTGAAATTGTGGCCAGATGACTCTCCCTCAAGCCTGTGTGATCATGTGTTTGGATATATCTCCTGGAACAGGAGAAAAGTATTGATTTTGACAGGTACTGTTTGATGTTTGACTGACAAAGGCACGTTTGTTATAACTTCTGCTGTTTGCTCAAATCTTTATTTGCTTATCTTGAATCTCTTCATGACTGACTTTTGCAATTGGTCACTAAATAAGCAGTTGGTACAAAATGAAATGGAATAAATTTACTCTCTTTTTTTCTATGCTAATAGAGGTCACAGATACATAAGGCAATGCCTGACTTCTTACTTTAAAATTATTTTCTTCATGGAGGCTTCTAAGGACTGGAATATTAAAACAAATCAGTAATTTAACTATTATCTACTACTTCTAAGAGTAATGAAGTATAATTATCACTGAAGTAACACCTAATTGTAAAATCCTAGTAAATCAAATGGAAAAATAGTGGTAAACTAATTATGATTTCCATTTAATTCAGCATTTATATATACTAGAGAACAGATGTTTTAGAAATTCTGAACCCTTGTAGCATCCTTCTTTGTTAGTGTTTTTAGCTTACTATACTTCCTTAGAATTTTAGAATAGACTATCAGTCTTCTGATCACTAATTTATTACACATGACTGTGCACCAGCTTGTTCAGCCTAGCAGATCAAGTGTCTGCCCCATAGCAGATGTAGTAAAATGAAATCCAGCAGATATTATTCTTTTGATTAAAAAGCCTTAATCAAAAAGTCTAGTCAGTGTAGTCCTAAGGCAAGTGCAGATGGATAATTGTTTAACCACCTTTGTGTCTGTTTGAGCTGAGGATTACACAGGTTGCATAGGCTTTGGAGAAAGAAGCTGTCCTGAAGATATCTTCCCTTCTCTCTTGCCTGTAGCTGGTGCAGTCCCAAGTGAGATCAGAGCACCTTGAGTGATTCTGTAAAGGGTGAATGGTCTTCTAAGGGTTGCTCCACCAAGAGGACTGAAGGATGCCCTGATCTTCCTCACATCTGCCTGTTTTACTGATACCCTTCCAAAAGGCTGAGTCTTGAAAGGCAATGAATTCCCCAAAAATCCACCTAAAGGACACCTTTGTGCACTGTGGCTTTCAGTGTGTATGTGTACATGTAAGGATGTCTGACACTGCTGGTCCTAGTTTTAAAATTCTGTCAGAAAATGTGTGTGCATTTAGATGCCATGATTCAGACATTCTGCCAACACAGTCAGTTTGTCTTCCTGCATTCACTGCAGCAATGTTTATAAAAGAAGATAAGTACTGCTTGGTGAGATCCAAGCCCTCTACAGTCTTACAATTACAAATATTAACTATATCACTTGAAATCATTGCATGATAATATTCACATCTTGAGAACAGTTCTCCACATTTGGGGTATCTCAGCATTTTTCCTCTTCTTTTATATACAGTCTTCTGATAAATTTGTCTTCATCTTGCAACCTCATATTTTGTGCCAGTTCTTCTGGAGGTTATTTTTACATGCCAGTGTTGCTTTAAGTATTCTAGTGTTATATGGGATTATTAAGAAGTATTTTGTATTCTGGACATCCTACTCTTCCTGCAGGTGCCAATTTAACACTGCCAAGGGAGGGACTATAAAAATGTTTAAAAATTAATTTCAATGCTAATATTTTGGGTGTGAATATTACATTTTTCTCCCGAAGTGCAGAGGTCTAGCTGCTTGTCTTATTCTGAAAAGCATGTCTCTATTAGTTGTCTATATTGCAAATATTTGTGATTGAGTTCATACCTGAAGATGCTCATTTTCAAACTAGGGTTGTTTCTTTCTAACCTATATGCTGGGTCATATATTTCTCTGCTGCAACTCTTTTACTCCTACCATATAATCAAATCCTGGGGTCTGGTCTGTCTTTGTTTGGCACAGCTCAGTAAAAGAAATGGAGTGGTTCTCTGTCTTCAGCGTATATTAAATTCTCTGGGCCCAGGAGGATTTCTAAGGCAGCTGGAATTCAGCTAATGAGAGAAAGTAATTTTTGCCACTTCCTGTCCTGTGCTCCCCCTGCAGCTGATGCAGACTTATCTTGATCTGGACTACGTAAACTGTATTACCCCAAAAAAACTCCAGCAACTGAGTGAGCCCACATTAGGCTGTTTTGCATTTGATCCCAGTTCAAAATAATTCCTGTGTTTGGTAATTTATTAGAAACAATGAAAGTAGATAAGGAAGGTTTAGTTAAAAAAACAGTGAGCAAAATTTCAGATTCTGAAACAGTGATAAATTTTTGGTATCAAGATTTTTGTCTTTGCCTTGCCACAACTTAAAACCTTCAAAACTGCACACTGCATTGATAAGCACTGAACTAAGCCTCTTCCCACTAAATTTAGATGAACATTTTAAGAAATAGTTGATGTGCTGACAAAGAGCACTCAACACCTAATTTACTATGTCTTTGAAAAAAAAGTGTGGTATTTTTACATAATGTAAAATTTGTAGCTGGTATTACAGAGGTGGGGTTTTCTGCACATTTATAGGAACTCTCAAAGCTTTTTGACTACCTATACTGGCTCACAACACATTCTAACATTGTATCTTTGTCTTAAGTAGCAAAAGGAAGCAGTATTTTTAGTTAGAACCCAACAGCCTGAATTCTCTCAAGTGCCTGCTGACTACTTTTACCAAGTCTAGAGCAGAACAGCATGAACCACGCTGAAGAACTTCCTGATCAATGCTGCCAACAAGGGAAGCCCAGCTAAAGTTATCCTGCCTTGATTTTGCTTTAGTGAAGGGGACAACATAATGCTTGAGACATGAGGCTGGAGGGAGGGCTTGTGTGTCTGCCCTTTGTGTCTGGGAGGTGCTTGGTGTGTGATGAGGGCTGTGGCAGGCATCCACAGTGAGCAGCAAGGTCAGAGCTACTTCGGTATTTGTGTGTCTGCTGGTGTCACTCAGAACTCCAAGGGGTTTGATAAAAAGAATATGTGACCATTACTGCTGATAACCAGGGTTCACATAACATAAAACTGCCAATGGCTTGGTGTGCTTGTAGACATTTTACTTTTAACCTGGATTAATTCAATAAGAATCCTTTAAAACTATTGCCCTACCATGACTTTGGTCTGGCTAATACAGGTCTTTGCTCCCACTGATGTCTGAACTTACACCTGGCATCAGCTTCTCTGGCTGCTCTTACCTCCTCTGGTTCCACCAAGCAGACTGTAAAGCTTTCCTCTGTCAGGGATAGAGTCTCCTTTCACTTCCCCAAACACCACAGGGCTTTCTCATGCACACACATACATTTGGGTTATAGATAGGAAATCTGATTTTCAGAGGAAGGTGTAAAAACCAGCACCACTCTTCTTCTATCCCAGACAGCAATTCCTTTTCCTCATATCTACCTGTTTATCTGAGCCATTGGATGCTGACTATCCTCAAAACCACTTCAGATATAGATCCTCTCTTTTCCTCTTGTTCCACTCAGTATACTCTAGAAAGTGAAGAGCAGGACCTAGTTTTCTGAATCCACTGTGTGCAATAACACCACTGCACCCCCTGCAGCTGGTGCAAGGGGTGCAGTGGTATTATTACATTCATCTTGGTCTGGACTACCAAAAAACTGTACTACACCATAAAACTCCAGCTGAATGTGGGTTAATCACGAAATACATTCCTCAAAGGTGGAAAGTGAATGGCATAAATAGAATAGGAGCTCTGTGACTCTGGATTAAAAAAATGTAATCCACACCCCACCCTGAACATAGGTCATCAGTTTTAATGGTTTCATTTTTTTTGCTAAGACTAGAAATCAGTTTTCATCCTAAACAATCCACTCATTTTTGATGCCACATTCTGCTGGGTTTTCAGTAAAATGAAGTACCCATCCAGTTCTGTAAATTGTGCATGTTGTACAAGAAAAGGTATCTGCACTTCTAGAAAAGTTACACAGTTGTTTTATCTTTGTAATATTTGAGTTCTTACAGAAACTTTTGCTCTGTTCCCATGTGAAACTCTGAAGCTGTCCTAACAATCCCCTTCTTAAAACCCTGAAATCAAATATAGGGATTTTGCGTGAATCTTTTATAAACCTTACTAATTTTGTAAGTTTTAAACTTTTTACTACATCCTCTTCACCAGGGTAGTTTACCCCTAATGTTCTAATTACTTTGAAAAAATAAATTTATATTTCCTTTGAATGCATCCTGGAGAGGATTCTCCCAGATTTAAAGTAGTAAAAGGTCTTCACATGCCACATACTCATTTCAAGTGACACGTGTCCCCCAGCTATGCCTGGGGAACAGAGGACAAGCATTGCTGTTAGGTGCTCTTAATGCACCTCACTCTGCATTGCAGCTGCTTCAGGCTGTGGTGCAAGTGGGCAGCATTAGACCATCACTGGGGCATCACTCACTTGTCTCCACATTGGCTACAAAGAATGGTTGGTCTTATCCTCATGCAGCTGTTACATTGATCCCTGGAGATGGTTGGTGTTGTACATTAAAGCATATAATTGGACCCTTCCTTCTGAGGACACAGACCAGGCAAGAACAAAGTTGGACCTGGATAAATTCCAGTAGAGATTTCAGTCAAGTTTTCTCTCCATCAGTGCCATGCTTCTGATCTAGATGGTGTCAATATTATGCAATCTCCTTTATTTGTTGCAGTTGTAAGAAAAATCATTGTTGTCTTTAAATGGAAAAACAAATAAGTACATATTTCAGATCTTTTCTTTCTTTCCCTGTGTCATACCCACTGCTGGAGCTTATCATAACTTAAAAGGAAATCTATTTTTGGAAACTTTTAATTAAAATCCTGGGAACACATCATTGTAACTTTTTTTTTTTTTCTGTAACTCAATTCAATAAGATTACTTGAACTGCTAAGGGTTTTTATTGCTACTGACTAATTTTTTCATTGGTAGATAAAGCCATTGCAGAAGCAAATTCATGATATTGGGACTTCAGGCATCAGATTTGCCTGATTGTTCCCTAAGATCAAAAGACAGATTTCCACTAAGAGCGGAACAGAATGACTAACAGGCTTCTGAGCTGATAGTAAGTTAGAAGCATTCTCCACTTTGGAGAAGATTGGCTGGAATGAATTTGCAGGCTTGCACTTTTCTAGTTTTTGCTTTTTATTTGCTTTTTTTTTTTTTTAACTCCAGAAATTTGGAACTAATTTTTTTTTCAAAGTCCCTTCCAATGCAAATAATTATATAATTCTATGAAAGGTGTAACTCAAACAGCAACGGCACTTCAGATTTGAGATTTTTGAATTTGTCTTTTCTTTGTTGATTTTAATGAAAGCCAGCGAGGGGCAGCAGATAGCAGCTGATCTCCTTAAAAAACTAAACAAAACAAAACGCACTCTTTTTTTTCTTTGAAGTTGCATTTTGAGTACAGTGTTATCGTGCATGAAAAACTCAGCTTCAGGAATGAGGAAACCACCCTCCCTAAAGAAGGGAAAGCAGACAATGAACTGAGGCTAGGGGTGATTAAAGTTTGCCACTGAAGCAAATAAAACTTTGCAACAAAACATTTCCATAGCCTACGGACCCACACATATATTTTAGTTCCTTCCAACAGACAGGCGCTTGCCCTTAATGTAAACGGCAAACGGAATTTAACTTCCTGCTCTTGTCATTATGTAATTTTCCTTTTAATCTGACATGAGGAAATCGGTGCTTCTGGAGACGGGATGCTGCCACTTTACCGGGCGGCTGTCGAGCGTTCCTGCATCACTGTGATGGTGCGGTAATTTCAGCTGGACATTTACATATCCTTGCCTGGGAGTCTGCTAAGCTTCGAGCAGACCCGGAGCAGTTACATGAGAATGGGAATAATCTCTTACACCGCAAATTGACTTCCCTCTTTGTAGCCCTAGACACTGTTTCCAGCTGCTTTCAGTCTTTTAAATCCTTGAAAGCTTTCCTAATCCGCGTGTAGGCAGCAGCCTTTATGCGCTCTGCCGCCCTCCCCTTCCCCCTGATTGGCGAGGCCATTCCAGAGGCAGCTGCTCCATCCCTGGGCTGGGTTTGAAATCAGAGCCAGGCGGACAGTTGCCTCCCCGCCGCCGACTTTTCATAGGCTGGGCAAAGAAGGTTGGGAAACTTGACATTGTCTTAGGGCTCCCCCCTAGCCAAGAATAAAAAGGGAGGGGGGAAATAATAGACAGGAAAGAGGAGGGAGGGAAACTTGCTTACGGTGGGAAACTTGATGGATTTGTGCCCTGCCGACAGCAGCGCGGAGTGAGCAGCCCCTGGCCGGCTGGATGGATGATGGGAATCTCACCATGAGGCAGGTAAGGAGCCACTGCCCGCCGGCTCCGGCTACTACCGCTCCCAACCCCTGCCCATCTCCGCTGCTTTTTCCCCCCGCTCTTTATTTTCTTCTTATAATTGTAAGTTTCCGGGTGGGGGAAAAAAAAAATATCTCCTCCCACCTCCCCCGGGGGAGGCATCCCTGCCTCCCCGATTCTCCCGGTAGGCAGGGAAGGGATGCCATGCAAGTCATGGTACGTTTTGGACTCGTGGGGAGCATGGAAGCGGTTTGCGAGCTATGTAAATCAATTCCAGTTTGCCATGGTTTAAGTGCATTGTGTAGGCTGTCTCGCAGCCCTGGTTGTGACATGCGGAAGGACGGAACTTGCTGTGTTATAAGCCTAAATATGCCAATAATTCAGCCCAAGGATAATTTATTAAACAGCTCTGCGTGAGTTCCTTGCCTGCCAGTGCTTTAATCTTCTGATTGTTTTAAAACGTAGTAGTTTCAAGCTGTCTTGCAGCTTCACAAAAGTACTTTGAGATGGGTTTTCTAGGGATTTTTTTTTTTCTAAGATTATTCAAATTAGGGGTTTTTTAAAGACTTCTATTCACCTGAGGAGACAATAGGCGCTTTTATTTTCATTCTCACAGATAAAGCACAGTGACAAAATGGTTTTGATTCTTGTTTTTCATAGTTTTACAGCAACAATGTACACTTACAAGAGTCTTGTGAGAGGAAGAACAACTGGCTGTATCTTATGACTGAGTCAAAGATTTGTCCCAGTTTAAAAAGCCAGTCCACTTCCTTAACTTTCTCATAATATGTAATTTTTTGGGGTAGGCAATAGGTAAATAAGAGGTAATAAGGAGTTATCTAGGTTTTCTGTGTGGGTGTCATTCATTCAGTTCTCAGGGGGACTTTTACAGTACATGTCCAGGAAATGCATGTGTGAGGATTTTGCACCTGTAGTGCAAATGGAACATTTGTTTTACACTCGCTTTCTGAAACCATGCTGGGAAATTCCAGCTTCCTTGCCAGTTTTCTCTAAGTTACAGGAGATGAGGAAGGGTGAAGAAAACTGCAGGTGATTAAAGAAGAAAGGTATTTCTTGCTCCCACTAGCAAAATCACCACTTTTTATAACTCTTCAAAGAGAGAGAAATTCTTGTCCTTGCAAAGCACAATGAAGGGCATTTTATATACCCAAGCTGGTCAGCTGGATGCACGTAGTCATCAAAAATCATTATCACCACAAGAGGGTACTTTGGCACAGGGGGTTACCAACGAGGAGTGCAAAAGAAGCAGAAATGTTACAGGACGGCAATAATAAAGTGTAAAATGTTCTGTGAAACGTGCACTTCACTCTCCTGAAATATTTCTACCTAGAGATTAGGCTTCAGGGCTAATGAAGGTTCATAAGTGGTGGGTTAAAAGAGCAAGGCGAAGAAGCCTAATAGAGAATGGGGGCGGAGGGGGAATGCTAAGACACACACGTACCCTCCAGAAGAGGAGGAGGGATGGGGAGACATTCCATCCCAAAGAGAGGGGCAGGCACAGGCGGGCTTGTTCTTGCCGGGCCCGGCCCGTCCCGGGGGGTGCGCGCTCCCGCCGCGCTCCTCGGGGGCGCGCCCGCCGCAGCCGCGCTCCGGGTTTGTTCCAGCACCTGCCCTGAGCGCCGCTCCTCTCCCCGGGCCCAGGGAACACTTCGGCGCTGTTCCTCTGCCTTCGGCTGGCTTGCAGAGCACAAATACTTTCAGTTTGGCCGGGAAATTCCGTGGGCACTGCTAGGGCCCGAGGGACACCATCCGGGGAGCTGGATGTCACGGTGAGGCTGAGCGACTGTGGGCATCAGCCCCTGTCAGCAGAACTCCCGTTTCAGTGGGAATTGAAGGTTGTGATGGGCCATGAAGGAACTGTATAAAACCTTTAGGAAATCCATTACAGCAGACACTTAGAAGCAGGCAAGTCATGTGAAGCTGGAGCCTTCATTCCTGCTTCTAGTTGGAAATTGTTAAGGGAGAGTTATATGCGGAGGGTGACTTTTCCGTGGCCCTCGTATTCAGAGACACAGAGAGCTCTTTTTAACCTTCTCTTCCACCTTATAATCATCTCTCCCTATCTGTCCTGTTGCTTTCTCTGCCCTTCCTTGGTGATCCTTTCCTCATCCTTACACCAGCTGGGAGGGAGTGGGTTAACTCCTTCCTCTTCACAGGCTTTGGGAGTGAGTGCTCCCACTTTGAGAGGCTCTTGGTAGGACCTATGGCTCAATTTGGTGTTGCAGAGTTAACCATCAAGGATATAGGCACATGGAAATGTACTGCAGGTGTTGGAATGAAACCATGTACAATGCTGATGACTGATCTGACCCAAGGGCAGCCCACAGCTACAGAACCATAGCACATAGAAAGAAAAATGCACTAATTTTCCCTATAGATGTGGAGGAATTACTGCAGAAACATAATATGCAGCCTGTTGATGAGATTCAACCTACTTTACTACTGTGCCAGTCTAATAGTCTCCAGCAGGTCACAGGGGTTGGTGTAAATACTGAGCTGAGATCTGTAAATGAGAGAGTATAAAGAAGCAGTCATTTGTAGCTGATCATTGAAAACCTCAGCAAGAGATGTCTTCTTGCTGTCTCATGGAATAATCTCAAACCAACCTTATTTGTTGGACTAATAAGGTTCAACAACCAAAAATGTTCCAAAAAAGGAACATTTCTATCCCATCTGGGATACTATACTGATCACAATGTACCAGTAAAAGTTTAAACATCCACAGGAAATATACCCTTTTGTGTGTGCTGTAAGACTAATGTTAGGAAGCAGATGTGCAAATTTTAAAGGTATCTTACATAGTTGCAAAAAAAAATACAAAAACAAACAACTATCAGACAAGAAAAAAGCCTTTGCAAGTAACACTTTTACACTTTTTTTTTTTTTTTTGGCTTTGCAGAGTACTAAGTTCAATTTCTTATTTATAAAGTAAGGAAATTTGCAAGTGATGGAAACTCCTAAATAGGCACATAGCCTTCATGAAGGTGGAGTTTTTGTGAGGCTGGACACAGTTATGAGGCTGGATTCCCTGAGTTTGCCGCAGAACTGGAGAGGGCACTGTGGGCTCTGTTTTGTTTCCTAAGCCTACTTCACAGAAAATCAAATGTTTGATGAATTTTAATACTTCATTTCCATTCCCTTTCAACCACAATATATCCCTGAAGTGCAGCTCGCAGGAGTGTCATTGACAAAAAATGCAGCTCCTTATTTTGGCCTCTTCCCATTGAAGTACCATTGACTTTGATCGAGGCAGTCTTGAGCCTTGAGCCCTTTGTCACACAAAGAGGTTCAACTAAACAACTGTTAACTGACAGGCCACCTAAAAATGAAAAACTGTGTTTCTAAGATACATAAAATCATTACAATTACTTATCATGTCTGCAGTCGTATGGCTTTTAGTGTGCATATAATTCACCAAGTGAACAAAGGCTGTATACAATTTCGGTGCAAAACATATGCAAAATTCAAAATCACCCCCTTTCCTTTCAGCTGTTTAAGTTTTTAGCATGTGTTTCTTATTTCCTATTTTTTTTTTTTTTGCATACCTTTTAAAATTCCTAATGCGTTCTTCTGTACAAAAGTTGTATTTTTATCCTGAAGTCCTGTAATCCTTTGCCTTATCTTATAGAGTTCATCCTGGGATGTTTGTTGTTTATTTGGCCTGTAAGGGAAGAAAGAGCATCTTAAAGAATGCTGCCCTTTATTTTGTGTGTACCGTGCAGAATAAAGAAAACAGGTGTACAGAGTCGGCAGGCTGGGTTAATTAGTGGCTGGACATTGCTGGGTAGGGGGCCTGGTGAGGAGTTTTTTTGTGTGTGTGCATGTGTGTTGTCTGCTCCCTTTGATCACTTGTGTGGTAAATAGACATGCAGGGTAGCTATAGCAACATGTGCTGTAGGTTGGTGGGAACAGAGGGGATGGGTTCCCCTGACAAAGGGTAGCTTGTTAGAGTGGTTGGTTCTGATTAGAAAAAGGTGGCACCAATCAGGGCATTTAAAAACATCAGCTTTGCAAAACACAAATGAATGTTATCAAAGTAATGCTTGTTTCTGTAGCTCTGCAAGAGTAGGTCGTGTGGAAGATGGGTGAGGAACGGGGAGGGATAATAAAAAGCAGAACATAACCCATTTACACTTTTGAATGTAAAAATATTTGCTGGATGTGCTTTTTCCTGTGGTGCTGCACTGTCTATGCAGTTTGCAGAAGAAGCATTTGCAGGTGCCAAATTATCATCGATGGGATGATACAGTTGTGTTTTTAAAATATGGCTTCAGGAGGCACTGATGACGATGTGATGTTAAGTAGTGCATCTGATGCATTACCTTTCCCTGATTTGTAAGAGTTTTGTGTGCAATTTGCAGTCCCAGGATCCCGCTCCTATTTCAGCAGGCTACCTGCAGAGGTCAGACTTGAAGCTCTCAAAATTTTCCCATGATAGAATTTCAACCTAAAGTTGTAAATATCCATATCCATTTTCCTCATTAACTTCATGCGGAATACTTTTAAAATAATGTTGGTTTTTCAGTGTCAGGTTATTAAGTAACACCACATTCTGCATTGATGGAAGCCTGAAATACATCAAAATTCAGCTTCATTTCACGTCTTGAACAGAGCCCAACCTAAAGCTTTTATTAGTGCCTGAATTATTTAGATGTGTATCTCTGTCTCCATGATCCCCACTAGGCCTCCTACCTTTGATGAGGTCTGTCTCCAGCTCCCTCCCTCCCGCCTGCCCAGCCCTCTGCTGCGCTGGCTGCCGGCTTCCCACTGCTGCCTGGTCTCAGGGCTTCCCCACTGGCAAGGGACAGGGAAGCAGGCAGTGCCCAGAGGGGCTCAACAGCTTCTGAGCACTGCAAAAAGTTGTCAGACCTCAGAGTCCCTCCACAGAGTAGCACGAGAGGTAAGGGGTCTGCTGGAGCCTGGGCTCAAGGAAAATGAAAGGCTGGGAACGAGGAGCTGGCGGTGGTAAATGCTCAGGGAATCTGCTGAGGCTCAAAAAATGCTTCAGCATTTGGAGAAACTGTTTAATTTGTCTGTGGGTGAAGACTGAGTGGAGAGAAAGGAGCGGACAAGTATTCACACACAGTTGTACTAATTGCCTTTTGGATGTGTGCTGGAGTTTGTTTGAAGTGAATTTCAGACTTTGTAGGGTATTTCATTCTTTAGCCTGTTTTTGGTTCAAAGTCTTTATTACAGTCGTGCAGCTTACAGCCTGTAATGCTTTAGCAAGCTGTAAGGAATTACTGCATATCCCTGAGATCCCTGGCTTGCCGTGCAGAATCCAGCCTGTCTGAAAGCTGGGAAAAGCGCTAAAGGGTGGGAAGCTGATTTTGATCTCTTTTCTAAACAGTAAAAATAGTTCTTAATTCTTTAAAATTCTTTCCCATTTGCTGTCATGTCATGTTTTTTTATCATTAGTATTTATATCTTCCCCGGGGGGATGTGGGAGGAGAAAAAAGCTGGCAAAGAAGCAATGTTTGTTTGGCCCAAAACGTTTTATCAACTTTGTTGATTGAATAAGTGTTGAGATAACTGGGTGCAAGAACAATTTTAAGATAAACAAAAGTAAAACAAATATGTCAAACAAATGAAAGAAATTCCAGGGGTTTATTCCTGTAAAAGGAATAAAAGGACAGTAAATGAGGAGATCCATGGGGCTTATAGGATTTTTTTATTGTAGTGTGATAGTCTTTGAGGAAAATATTTATGGAGGAACATTTTATGGCCCCAGAAAGGAGCTGGGGACAGGTTATGGCAGTTGCCCCACATTTTGGATCAGGAAGGCAAACATATTTCTCATGCCTTTGGTGGCAGCAACATCTTCCTATCACTCTTCACCCAGGCTGTCCTGTGCACCTGTGGGGCCCCAGTGCCTGAGCAGGTGCCCAGGACTAATGGCATTGACTTCTCTCTTTGGGGCTGCAAGTATTTAATTACTGAACAACTGCAGCAGGAGCTTAGAGAGATCCCCTCCCCACACACACACCACAGTGGTAGGGCAGACTCATTTGTGGTTCTGGCAAGCTGATGCACATGCACTTTGCAGACTCAGGTGAAGTGACAGCTTGCTTAGATGAGACCCTCCCTCCCCCTCCACACCATCTCTGGGATCTCTCTTTCTCTTTTTTTTTTTTTTTTTTTTTTACCCTTTATTTGAGGCACTAGCTGAGACTGGTGTTTTCTTTCAAAAAAACTGGGAAATCAATATTTTATGGCAAAATTTTTCTTAAATTCCATTTTTTTTAGTAGTTATTCCATATGGAAACATGATGCATTTTGGTTTTTATTTTGTTTTCATTTGGGGTTTTGGATTTTTCTTTGCGGTAGGATTTTTTTGGTTTGGTTTTTGTTGGTTTTCTTCTTTTTTTTTTTTCTTTTTAATTTGGCTTGTTTTGTGTATTAGCTTGGGGAATTCTTTTCCTGAGAGGTAATTGGAGACATGAAAAACAAAAAGAAAGAAGAAACACTTTTTCATAACTTACATTTTGAATTGGATTTGCCAAATCTAGCCACTCCATCAGAAAAGCAACCAGCACCCCAGTTTCAAGGAGCTCTTCATCACCAAGCAAGCTTCAAAAGTTTGGGATGGCGTTTTGGTTTTATCATTGGATTGTACTGGTATTCCTTCCCTAATATTGTGCCCTTATTGCAAAATCTGTATGTATTTTACATGGAAGATGTACACTCTATTGACACCTTCTCCTTTGTGGGCCACCAAGGTCTGCCTCTGCTTTTGTCCTCCTTTGGAACCAGCTCCATCTCCCTGGGCAGTGAGGTCTCAAGCCTTCAGCCCAGTCTCTGGTTCCACCTCAGCTCTGGATGCAGGGATACAGACAGATCTCTCTCTTACTACTCCTGCTGCTGTTCTTGTTGGAATTGCAAGAGGCTGTAGGCATGAGCCTGCACGACTCTGTAAATAATCTCACTGAAAAATATGTGTGTTGTAAACTGATCTCCTGTTCTTGTTGATCCTGTGTGGAGGAACAACGAGAACAGGGGAAGGGAAGGCTGCCCTGGGCAAGGAAAAGGATTATTCCTTTCAGGGCAGTGCAGGCGGACAATGCTCTTGGGCAGGGCCATGTTGTCAAGCACAGACCAGGTTTGTCCATGCAATACTCAAGAGATTGTGTTCTCTGGCTGTGCCTTGTACCAAATGCCATCGATACCAGCCTGCATTTCCTCCTTGAGAGGTTCCAGCCACGTGGGCCTTGTTTGGAGCAACTCAGGAAGCCTCAGTTTTACCCATACAGGTCAAAACTTGCCCTATCCCACCAGCACCCATTGAAACAGGTAGATGATTAATGACTTCATTTCTAACTGGGAAACCTCAGAATTATAGTTTAGACAGAGATTTCAAACTGGGATTTAAGCAGTTCAAAAGTGCACTGTATTGTTTTGGTCTAATTAACACAACATGGTGATAAGACATTAAAGCAGAGTGACAACACTATACATTGATAACAGGGGACATTAATGCCTGGAGACACAGTCTACATTGTAAAAAGCTGAAAAAAAGGGCTTATTATGTTAGATAGGTCAATGTGATTTGACCTAGTTTTGCTTTGCTGCTTGGAAATTATGTCAGTATTTGTTATGTCATCTCCTTGGATGAGCAATTTAGCATCCTTTTTGCATTGCAGTGTTGTCCTAATATTTTATATATTTACTTGCTCTCTAAAAGGATCCTTCAGGCTAATTCTAGAGATCTGGGGAAAACTGATACAAAACAAAAACCTCCCAAAACCAGCTTCCCTTTCATATATGTCCTCTGTGTAACAAAAATGAGTAAATTTAGTCACAGCAAAATTACAGCTGCAAATTCTGAAAAGCATCTTGTCCCCTTTGTATTTAAAAATCACTAAAGTTCATGGATACAAAATAACTGTGCTAACATATGTAACCATGTACACCTTTTCCACGGAGGTTTTTAATTGCTAAGACCCTGCATTTTTAACTTTACCCAGATGCTTATGTAAAATAGAGTGGCTTAAAGGAAACACACCATATTCTTCCCTGAAAGGTAAAGTCTCATTCAAAGTCCTCAGTATTTCTCTTGGGAAAAATTAGGTGGTTTTTTTTTAGTCTTTGTCAAAATCACAAGCCCTTTCCTTCATATTTATGTTCATGTTGGTTTTTCCCTCTGCTGCCATCTGGACTTGTAAGACATTTGCCAGTGCTCAAGTTGTGGTACATCAGGGAACAACCAGGGAATTAGATGTTACAGTTCTTTGCTCTAATGGAAAAATGTTGCTGTTACAGTATTTTGGTAAATGTTAGCAAAGGAAAACTCCATCTGTTCCTCAGCTTTACCTATCTTCTCACAGCTATGCCTCTTCCTGTGTTTAACAAATGTACGGTATGTCAAGGTTTCCCCTTTTACTTCTCAACATTTCTTGGTCCAAACTGGGTAGCCCGATTTTGCTTCTGCTAAAGTCAGTGTTATTGAGAAGGTCAGGTGGATCCTCTGTTGAAAACAGTTTTTTATTATATTTATTCAAATACATCTTTAGTGACAAATGCTGAACAGGTCAGGTGCTAGTTTGAGAGCAAAAAACAGGCTTTCTTTCCCATTTTTTTTTACAACTTTTTAAAAATTCCTATTTTCTTGAATAATAAGAAATTTATTCTTGAGTTTCAGCATGAGCTTTTTCCTTTCAGTGTCAAAATGAGCCAAGTAAAACCTGTACAAGTTCTTCACCATTTCTGCACAAATACATCTAATTTTCAGAAGGTCCCTCTTACTCAGAATTCTCAGCTCAAGTAAAATTAAAAATTGTAATAGCTATCTGAATTCTTTGAGCATACTTCAGATGCAAATGCTCTTACATCCCTTGTTAACCAGCTTAATTGGAACAAAAGCTCAATATGAATGTGTGTTCAGAGGTGCCTCTTCTTTGCTATAACATTTGCTCTTGATCCCTAATTAAGCCTTATTACTGAAGGTTAAAAAATCCTCCTGCAATTTAACTCTCCTTGAATGCCTCAACTGCAAGAGAAATTGTCAGGCTAGGAGTCTGCTATTGCCTCCCATGTGCCTCCTTCTTTTAAATGGAACTAAAGTGTAAACTGCTTATGAAGGATTAGCAAAGACTGGAAATAAATATCACGTATCTCCAGAGTAGCAAAAGCCTCGTGCATGAGGAAGATGATGATTGTGGGCTGACAAGACGATTCACACAGCTAGAAAGGCTGTGAAGGGATTCAAGGAAAGTTCTCACTGTGCTCTGGAGATTATCTGGCCCAATCTTCTCTTCAGCACAGGTTGCTACAGCAATTTCCTCAAAAAATATTGAGAATTTCTCAATATTTCCAATATTGAGATTCTCAATATTATTTAAGAATCTCAAACAATATTGAGAATAGTCCACTGCATTCCTGACAGCCTCTTCCAATCTTCTTCTTTCTTTCTTTCTCCTTCCATCTAGACAGAATTTCTCTTGCAGTACTTTATGCCCATTGCCTTTCTTCTGTCAGCAGGCATCCTTGTCTAGAGAGCAGCTGTTTCCTCTATAACTAACTTTATAGCTAGTCAAAGAGTGTGATTAGATCTCCTTTGAACCTTCTGTTCTCCAGTCAGAGTAAACCTGTTTCCTTCAACCTTCCTTTATATGTCAAGTGCTATAACACCCCAATAATCCCAGTGGCCTCTGCTGGGCCCTTCTCAAGTTCTCCAGCTGAGGGATGAAAGTGGTCACAGTATTCCAGGTGTGGCCTTGTAAGTGGAGTGAATAGCCACCTTTCTTGGGTTGCTGACTGCACTCTCTCTGGAGTAGCCCAGGAGGCTGCTGGCCACCTTCCCTGCAGGACACACTGCTGGCTCCCAGCCAGCTCACTGCCTGCCCCTGCCCCCAGGTCCCTTTCAGCAGATTCTGCTCCAGCCCATCACCCCCAGCTTGTGCTGCTGCTTGGGATTACTTCTTGCCAAGTACAGAACATTACATTTATCTTTGTTTAACCTCACGTTATGGCTTAGTTGATAAAGTTGCTTTACAGTCTCCAAGAGGGACTTCCTTGCCAGTATAACAAAACAAAAACAAGCCCCCAGATTTTCCGTGTTTTAAAGTTCATCTTATTGCATGATTACTCACAAAGGGCTTTAGTTATTTCTCAAGCCTCATCTGTCTTTCTGGACCAGAAGTCCTGGGGTATTAGATCATGGATTTTGTCTAATTTGTCTATTTCCATGCTGTTTTCTATTGTTTTTCTATTATTTTATACCACTAAATATTGTAGAAAAGTTAGCTTTAGGAAGACAGATTGTGTCATTTTGGTCTTGAAAATCTGGAAACTGTTACTGGAGAAAAGAGGTTTATAGAGAAATGCACTTTATTTCCCCATTTATCTTGAGCTGATGATGCAGGTATGCACCAAAAGAGACTAATAACCAATGGTGCTGATTTTTTGCCTAATGTTCCCTTGAGTTTTCAGACTAATTCCTGTACGCTTTGTTAGTCCAATGATTTATTTTTTTTTAGCTCTTGGTATTGGGCCTTGCTGCCCCCCTCCCTGACACTGCTCTAGATTTTCTGTTACTGCCTCCTCACTTCTCTGTCCCCAGTTTTTTTGCCTCCTGCTCCTTCCCCAGATATCTGAACAACACTATACTTCTCAGAACTGTAAGGTTCTGAGAAGGGGAAAGAGACAGGAATTGAGACAACAATCCCTCCCCTTTTTCAAACCTGCATTTAACCTCATCATTGAGGTATAACTCCTGGCCTTATCATTGTGAAGCTGGAAGCTTGATCATGACAAAGGAGAAGAAAACTGATTTTGCCCCTCTTTTCCTGTCCTTCTAACACTGGACTGGATTTGCAAATTTTTCTTGAAAAATCCTAAGATGGAAAAATTATTCTAGCTTTTCTGAACACCTTTTGGCAGATGTTTGTGCCATTGGTTGGTGCCATGCCAAGGAATGTCTAAGTGTGTTTGCTTTTTTTGAGGTACCTGGGTTAAAGGAAGGGGAAGAGAAAAGAAAGGGGAAGGTCTGGTTCTTTGTGTTATTTCTACATAATAGGAGAATAGCTGCTGCAGGAGAAGCAGCTCTACTTTTCTTGAGAGAAGTACATTTTAAAATATCAGGATACATTCCTGAGACTAGACTAGGCAACTTAGAAAATAAAGTACATGAGAGAGGCACAGAGGGAAAACAATTGTGTAGGAGAGGAGACCAGGAGGAACTCTGCAGAGAAGGAAAAGATTAACCATCTGTCTTCTTCCAACTGCATTAGGAAACCAGAGGAAGCAGGCTTTATCCAGAAATTGAGAATGAACTTTGTTTGAAAATCTTGAGGATGAAAATAGGATTTTTTCAGTGGGACAAAGTCAGTCAAAATTGTCATTCAGTCAAATTTGTGCCTTGGTAAGCACAAATGAAAATGAGGAATAGTACAGAAACGTCAAGAACTTGGAGGCAAAGAGAAAGAAGGTAGAAGACAAAAAGGTAAAGAGGATAAAGAAGACCTCTGAAGGCTTACAAAGGGGGTTAAATACTTACAACCTCCATTGAAACAGTCTGGTCTTTTTCTTCTTGAAAGAACCATTCCCAATGGTGCTTGTTCTTCACATTTGCATTGCAGTGTTAAGATGTAATGGGATGATCAATGGAGTTTTGTTTTATAAATCCTCTGGAAAACTATTTTCCTAGCAAGCCTTTCTTTGCAGTGTCTTTTTAAAATTCATAAGAGTGTTCTGGCGTGTTGGGTATTTTAATGTCTGTAAAAAGTAACTAAAATATAAGGCTTAGTTTTCTCATCAAACTATAAGGCTTCTGACTTTTTCAGTCTTGAGGTCATTATATAGTGTGTGCAAATAAATGGTCTCTACCAGATGATAAAACCTTGTCCATGAGGGCTGGAGGTACATGCAATCCTCTAAAAAGTCAAATATACCAATAACTTTAGGCATCTTCATTTCAGAAATTTGTTAGCTGAGCTTCTAGGGCAGCATCAATGAAAAAATTTTGAGAATAATATTTGCCATATGATGCTGTTAAAGAAGGGTTTCGTTCCACTTGTGAGAACATTACTTCTAATGAGTTTCTAGATCTTCCACTGCATGAATAAAGATTCACCCTGCAGAAGTGACAATTCCAAAGCTTACCCCCACAATTTCATGATTGCAGTTCCATGGGAAAAGCTATTTTTTTGTGATAAAGACATTTGATGTTGTCACTGCAGTAAAACACACCATGGAAGGTATATAACCTGAGTGGTATGATATGGAGAGATGTGCAGTGCTGTACTTCAGGCCAGGTATAAGTCCAGGCATTATAGCTGTAAGGTCAATTACAATTAATTTTCCTAGCTTTGGACTGTTTCATTTGAAAGTTCTGTGCAAAGACATTCATAGGAGATTTAAAAGATGTGTTTATGTGTTATGTTGTGCAGATCTACACTAAGCAGTACTGGGATGGCACATGCACTGCAGGAAATGAAACAAGCTTGGGGATTTGCTCATATTTACAATAGACATTTATTTACTTAGTGTGTGGGGTGAAAAGGTTACATATGTCTTCAGGTGATAATGGACAAATTATTTAATTAATAGGGGTGATTTTCCTCAAAAATCAGAAGGTCAAGAAACTTTGCCCAGTGTGTGGGAAAGAACGATACTCAGAGTGATTAACACCCCGAGGAAATTTCTGAGTTTATTTTGGCTGGTCTATAGTTGATAATTCCCTTGGCTAAAGGAATGCCTGGCTCCATGTCAGTCACCATCTCCAGAGCTTAACTTTGAATAGCAGCTATTTCTCACATATGTTGGACTTGTCAACTCTTGTTTCAGAGACAAGATGCAAATTGGCACATAGGTGAACTATAGTATTTGAGGGTTTTGTTTCTACTTTATTGTTGTTGAAAGACTCCAGTTTTTTAAAATAGAAAATATAAGAAGAATCTTGGTATAAGCCTGTTTGTATGAATTAAATTAATTTTTGCCACACTACTTTGTTATGTGGGCAGAAGAAATTTGACAGAGGTAAAGAGAATGGGAAAAACAAATTCCAGTAGCTCAAAAGGGCTCAAGGAACATCCGTTCTCCAAATCTTAATTATACAAGTAATGAAATCAGTATCATAGTATCTCTGAAAATATTTAAGGGACATGGTACAAAACATGAAAAGCCATAAAAGCCTCCAGAACAGCTCAGAATGAGGGAGACAAATTGCTAGTGTTCTTGCACTAGCAGAGAAATTTGGGGTGAATTGGGGGAAATCGCAAATGATAATAGGAAGTTGACAATGCTCATACTAAGAAAAGATGCTCCATAAAACAACCTAAATCTCCAAATCGGGCCATTGAAATTTCTGTCTAGCCTCTAGATGTGTTATCAGTTTAACTCTGTGCATGTAAAATGAACTGACCATGTTTTCCAAAGATTCAGAGCATTTTATTTCAGTGGATGAAATAATTCACAGATGTTTTACCATGCCAAAACTTGGCTGTGGTTTAAAGCATCATTTCAAAGGTTTGGTACAAGGTTGTGTTTTTAATATTCTGCAGATTTATCTTTATCTTTTAAATGCAAATGTGCTGGGCCAGGAATCCTGGACTTGGGTCAGTCTGTAGTCTGTTACATTTCCATATGTCCACACTGCAACTGAGGAGTTTATTATTCAGCTTGTTTGGGTGGTGACCTCCAGTTCTCCCAATCTAACAACGTAGCCTGTTCTACTTTCATGTCAGCCACTATATGCTTTTTATTCACCTCAGGGAGAGGACACAGTCTAAATCAATTCATGCTGCTAGTTTTCTAATACCTGTTTATACTTCCCTCCAGAGTGCCCAGAAGTTCAGCAAAGACTTCCTGCATTTAAGTGGAAAGCATCAGGGAGCAGCTTAGGTACAGAAACCTCAGCAACTGCTCCAGCAAAACTTGGGAACAAACACAGGAACTTCAGTCTGAAAACTGATGTGAAAAAACAATGAAGGGAAAATTTTTAATCCATGAGTTGAGCATGAGTTGATCTACCTTTTTTAACTGAATTTTAGGTGTCTGGGTCTAAATATGTAGCTTATTAATTTTACCAAAAAGGGAGGAGATATATAAGAAGGGACCTGCAGAATCATGTCTTTCCCAAAAATACCTTGCATAACTAATCTTTATCATCTGTCCAATCTCTCTTCAAATGATGGATGGATTGAAATAAAGAGCTGAAGCCTTCTGGTGCTATGTTGAATATTCACTTAAATAAGGAAGAAAAGTGGTGAAAGACTTTAAATAGATTGTGGTTAAAGATATTTTGTAACATAGGTTTGATCTAGGCATAACAATACAGAATAATGAAAATAATATTGAGCATTTGCTGTTCTCTGAGAAGTCAGGGTAAGTGAAGGTTTACTGTGTTAGTGTTTCAGCAAGGTCAATACAGCATGAAGAAACAGGGTGTTGAGAAAAGGCATCTTCAGAAGGTATTTTAAAGAAAATAAGAACCTCATGCTAGCCTTAAATGCAATAGTATTCTTAGTTTCCTGTGTTCTCCCCTCATCCTTATTTAAAAAGATTAAAATGGTAGTGGTTTGGTATTTCTTTTAAGACATGAATAGTATTTATATAAAATGAGACAGCAAAAGATTGTGCTGCCTATAAAAGACATAACTTTTAAAACCAACTTCAACAGAAAATCCAAGTGTGTTATTACACAGATGTAAAAGGCATTGATAGGAATTTGCATATAATTAAAAATTTGCAAGAAATTCAGTAACTCATTTAATATAAATGAGGGAAGGGGATACCGTCCAGAGGGAGCTTGACGGGCTAGAGGAGTAAAGCAATATGAACTTAATCAAATCAGGACAATGCCCAGTGTCAAGACAAACTGCGGGATGGATGGATTGAGAGCAAGGCTATGGACAGGTACTTTGGGATACTGGTGGATGAGAAGCTGGATATGAAGTGGCAGTCTGCCCTTGCAGCCCAGGAGTCCAACTGCTTCCTGGGCTGCATCAAAAACAGGTCCATGGAGGTGATTTTGCCCCTCTGCTCTGCTCTGCTCTGGTGAGACCTCACCTGGAGCATTGCATCCAGCTCTGAAATTCCCAAAACAGGAAAAACATGCACCTGTTGAAGCAGGTCTGGAGGAGGGTCACAAAAATGATCAGAGTGGAGCACCTCTGCTGTGAGGACAGGCTGAGAGAATTGAGATTGTTCAGCCTGGAATAAAGAAGGCTCAGAGAAGAATTTATTGTGGCCTTTCAATAATTTAAGGGGTCCTACAAGACAGCTGAAGAGTGTGTGGTCATAGGACAAGGGGCAACAGTTTTAAATTGTAAAAATGCATTTAGATTGGCTATAAGGAAGAATTTTTTTTTTATTTATAAGGGTGGTGAGACACTCAAACAGGTTGTCCAGAGAAGTTTTGGATGTTCCATCGCTAGAAGTGCTCTAGGTCAGGCTGGAGGGGGCTTTGAGCAATGTCATCTGTTGATGTTGGTGACCATAGCAGGGGTGCTGGAGTATATGAACTTTGGGTTGGGTTGGAAAGAATTTTATTATATGAATTTTTTTCTTTTGGTTTATTTAGGTCATGTTTTAAGTAATATTGTGAGATTCCCTCCTTTAATGAAGCATTCTAAATTTGATTCTAAACCATGCATGACTACATTCCAGGAAGTGTACTGATTTAACTGGGAATTCTCAGGATACACTGTACTTTTGTGATGGGAGTCTTCTGACAATGGGCATATCTATGTTTTAGCCCACTTGCTACTAGCTTCTTTTGTACTCCATGGATATAGGTTCTTCAGGAATAAGATTTTCTTCGCACTAAAACCATAAAAAACTGTAAGATAAAATGATTTCTTGAAATGCCTGTTGAGTAGGAAAGGATCCCAGGATTACAAGGATATTGTCATCTATAGGCTTCTGCATTTTAGATGCCTCTACTTCATCAGATGAACAGAAATTTAATATTATTTAGAGGAGGCTTTGTTTTCCCTGACATTTGTTATAGCCTATTCAAAGATGGCTGTATAAGACATGCAGCAAAATCCTGCTTTATGTTGTTTTTCTGATCTAAAATCAGGTGAGATGAATTTCAGCCTTTATAGAGAGTGTGATCAACCAAGGTTAGCAGAGTGGTACTGCAGTCTCCTGGCAGCCAGAGATGATTTCTTTACCAGAATTTGAAGTGCTTAATGGTATTTCATCACAATGAACTGAATGAGGGCACAAACTAACAATTTAATTTCAAAAATGTTGACTTCAGAAGCATTTCTCCCATCCAGAATGTAATTATGGTTGAGACATGTATTACACCTGGAAAAATCCTAATGGGAACCTTACCTGTGGAAGGAAATGTTACCTGCCTCATACCACACATTTTTATCTTCATAAACCAGGACTGCAGTTATTAACATCTCCTGTCTTTTCCTACTCATTCCCATTATTTCACATTTTCCTGTATATTCTATTTCTGAAACTCCACATTTCCTACTTTCCAATCTTTCCCACATTTAAATTTTTGGTCATATTTTCCTGAAGGTTTTGGCACACTCACTGCCTGTATCCACATTAACAGGTCATGTTGGACCAATTAAGAGCAGATCAGGAGAATGAAATGATTGATGCCGAGAACCCAACACCCAGATTATTCGAGTTTTTTTTACCCATGTGTACTCCTTATAGTCAGGCCCCAAAGACTTCATTAGCAGCAGAAGGTCATTATTAAGTGCTCATCTAAAGCTCATCATCTATGCTATTAAATCTGAGAGGATGAGGCTTCATGCACTCCATCATTAGTCAGGGATGTGACTCCTAGCCTGATTAATGGAGAGGATTGGGAGGTTGCTTAAAAACCTTCCCATGAACAAAAGCACTACCAGGAAGATATACAGCAAGCACAGCTCCCACCTTGCAAGGGCACAGATATCCTTGAATTAGCATTTGTACTGCTCATTTCCCTAATGCAGCTCTCCAAGCCAGGCTCATCCTGAGTGACGGTGCTGGCACTGCAGATCCAGCTAATGAGCCAGCCACGCTCAGGGGCTTACAGGGCACAGAGGTGTGGCTGCTCCTCAAGTGAGGAGGTGAAGTTCTACACGAGTGAACTTGGGTATTTTGAGCACCATAAAAATTATGAAGGACAGGCTTAGCAGGAGGAAGATGGGTATGGGTCAGACTGGGAGAAAGGAGTACTAATGCTGAACAGCCTTATAGTGCTAATCCTTTTAACTTCCTCTCTGGGCTTTGTTGTCAGACCCCTACTGGGGCCTGATTATTCAGACTTTGCTCTGTCTTCCCAGGCACTCATTCTGATTAGAGCTGTCTCTTTCCATAGTTAACAGGGAGCTGAACTGCAAAAGGCAGCTAGTGTTTCTTCAAGGTGGGAAACGGGTGTTTTACTGTTAAAACATTGTAACTCAACCAAAGTTGCGGAATATCTGCTGGCCAAGATTATGAATGTGTTCAGGATGTTATGCTTCTCAGAAGAAGCACATTGTATCTCAGATTGTATCTGCATTGCATTATTTCTTATCTCAGCTAACCAGGGAAAGATCTCTTCTATAGAAAAGCTCAGGAGTACATAAAGGCACTGTTGTTCCTTGGAGTTAGTGGAGCTATGAAGCGCATGAACTTTACCCCTTGTCTCTACAAAAGATTGCCAGTTCTATGAATTTTAAATCCATGGGAAATTTTTGTTGCCCTCAGCTGCTGAGGTTCAATGGCTAAAACTCTTTTTGAAGTTATGCTTGAATGCTGCTTTCTTTATAGCCTTCAAAATGACACCTTATGTTTTTCCTGCATTTGTAACACTGAGAAAAAGATGAAAAAGTGTTCTCTGTTCAACCAGCCATCATATATCATCTGATCTGTTTGGCTGCTTGAATGTAGTGATTAAATGCCCATAATTCCAAGAAATACTAAAATGTTTTTAGCAGTTTGATGGTTTAAAATCCAGGAATAAAAAGGCAGATGTTATGATCCATGAAGGAATGGTACATACAAACTGGGGGTAGGGTGCAAGAAAACGAGAACTGTTTCCTGTGTAATGAGCCATGCATGGCAAAGACTCTAAGGAATGGCCAGCAGCAAAGAGCTACCTAGAGATGTGATCATTTTATGTTTCACTAAAGCCTTGTTATTTTAGAATTTATACCAATTTATGCTGCAGGAAAATATGAAGCCTGTGGTATGACTCTGATAAGGAAGAAAATCAAACTTCGAAGGACTAGGCTATCATTTAGAAGAGCTGCATCCATTCAATTCTGATTTTTAACTGAGTTTTAGAGATGACTATGAGAGAACTTTGATTCAGGAAGGAGATGGTGCTATACTGAGCACTGGAAATGTCATAGCACACATGGGCATAGCAGTCTACAATCTATACAGAAACTACAGTCACATAGCAGCTTTTGGCTATGTGACTGTAGTTTCATTTTTCCTCACTCAAGATGATGGGGAGAATGAACACCCTGTATTTTCAAGGTCACTAGAAACATATTAAATGGATCTGGTTTTTAAAGGCTACTTAGAACTTCTCAAAAAAAATGGACACAAACTGGTTATATAAAAAACATATGCTGTCATATGCCTTTTTTAAAAATAAAAGTATAACAATAAGAAAGGAAAAAAATTAATTTGCCTTCAATTTCCCATTCATATTATAAACCAATATCATAACCAAAACCATTCCAAGACACATCCTGTCTGACTCAGAAAAAAAAAATCTAAAGATCCTAATTTGAGAGTTCAGATAGGTCTCTGTATCTATATTTTGTTCTCTAAGAAAAACAGTGACTTGTGTAAGAAAATTTATCTACCACTTCCCACTTGGAAATCCAACCTTATTATTAGTTTAACTGTCAGACATGCTCCTAACTTAAAAAACATCAGGTAATACCCACCAATAAACCTTATGTTGAGACTTCTGTCTGTAGTGGTGTGTCCAGCTTGACAGATACAGAAATATCTTCAAAGAGGGTGGTGAGAAAACAGTGTTGCCAGACAACAGATTGGCAAAAGTGTTATTTTATTGATTATTGGAGCCATTCTCCCCAACAGCAGTCTGGTAACCTATTCACTAACCAGCTGTCCTGGAAGAGTTGGCCTGTTCCAGAGGCTGCACCATCTCAGAACTCCTTTCCCCTCCCCAAGCATCTGAGAAAGGCAGACAGGAAACCCAAGGGAGATTTGCTAACACTGCCCATAAAAAGACACCCTTTCCCCCTATATCTTAACTACATATTTTTGCAAAGTCATTTTTCTGATTTAGACCGATATTTGCTTCTGAAATCTTCAAGTTGAAATTATGCCCTCATTCTTTAATATATGAGGCAGTAGAATAAAATATATATATAAGAGAATGCTTTAAAAGATTGTGTGTTCAAAATGTTTTGTCCTAAGAACAAGCACCATTCAATGTACTGGGTGTCTGTACCAAAAAAGAAACTGATCCTGAGAACTAATTTAATCTGCCACAATAGGGTGATATTTATCTTCAAACTAGACAGAAGAAAACTTTTCAAGCCCTTGTGAACAGGTCTGACTCAAAGTAAAGAAAGATGTTTATCATAGAATCTCAAGTGGATGGTGAAGTATTACGTTTGAATTGTTTATATTCTCCTCTCTCTCCTTTATATTATTTAAAACTTTGTTTTGCTTGGCATTTGAAATAGAATCTCCATGTTCCTGATGCAACATATGTGACATGGAGTTTTTCTTGTCTGACTTTTTAGGGGAGAGGTGCTAAGCAAATGTAGCTGAAAAATTTACATCACTCACTGATTGAGGACTCGGGTTTCATATGTCTAATTTTCACTGTTCAGACCATTAGTAGTGGCATAGACATGAATAATTCTGTTCATAATACTGTCAGAAACGTTTCCCTATTACTGGTGTATAAGATCTGAATAATATAATTTGCTTTATTGGTTTAGGTAAGTGATAATCATTCTGGGTGTTGTGGTCAGTCACTTACTTTGAAATTTTTCACTGTATTTCTCATTTCAAGGCTTTCTCACAAAGCAAGAGTTTGGGGGTTTTGTTGCTTTTTCCTTGTAAGCACAGAATATGAATTTTTCACACAAGTGAAAGAGAGAACATCTAAAGGTAGACTGATAACACCATGTAGTTATTTATGTGGTTCATAATTATAAACCACTTTGATCGCATTCTGATTATGTACAAATGGTCTAGGCCACCTTCCACCTAGAGATTGTAGCTAAGCCCAGTTTGATTTCATAATAAAGCACTCAGGAAGACAAGAACTGTATTTTTAGAATCAAGTTTTTGTGCTTTCATTTCCAGGAAATGCTAATTCTTATTATACCACCCAAGTACAAACATGATACAAGCCATAGGTCTGAAAAATATATGGGATTTTATTAGCCCTTCAATATTTAAAAATAATATTCAATAATACAAGCGCTGAAAGGAATAATTTCTTTGCTAAAGATATTCTGTACTTTGGGTGTGTGATAAAATTCCAGCAAAATGAAGTATTAACTTTCTTTGCTTCCTAAGGAGTTCAAAATGTTTTGCTCCTGGGGGATTTAATGTAAGTGATGCTGGATATTTAGTCTACAGCATTCCATTCACCTTTGAAAAGCCTAGGTTATAATCTGATTTAGATGACAATTGAAAGAGCTCAGTGGTCTCAGTTTAGTCCCTTTTTTATTAACTCACCATCAGACACTTAACACAGTGCTGATCTTGGCAATAAGACTCATTTTGAGGCATACTGGCACTAATGAAGTAAAAGAGGCATGGAGTATAAACTTGGCTTTAAAAAAAATGAAATCAGCAAATTCCTTCATTTTAAAAAGCACAAACATTTATGGAAATTTTGCAAAGACAAACCATACCTGCTGCATGGGATGCCTTTCTTCTCAGAGAGGATAGACCATTCTGCATTACAAATAGCAAAGATACTGATGCTGCTGGAAAAAAATCCTCAGTAGGAGGAATTGCATTATGGTAGCAGTGATTTGCACTGGCTTATTAAAACAATCAGTGCAGCAGAATCTGGCCACATAGTATATTGTTAGGTGTGGCCATCAAGTCAGAAGCCATGCTAAATTAAGAAGATGCCTTTGTCAACACCTTCAAACATCTATTTATATCTGATCCCTTCCAAAGCTGTAATGGAGATGATAGGGTAGTATAAAGACCTTCAGCAATAAAATAAATAATTGCTATCAGTTGATCTAGGAATAAGCAAAAACATTGTCTTAAGTAACAAAGGAAATAGCATATGCTTTCTTCATTATAAAGGAAGTTTTTCATTCTGCATTATTGCATTCTGAACAGAAAGGTTAGTTACCGGGTTTTTTAAAACGGTGTGCCAGTTAATTACATTTCTGTAATGATCTGCAGATCAAAAACTATGCATTGCACCTATCACTGTAGATTTTTGCAAGATACAGGCTAGACATAGCAGAAGAAAAAGGCTTAGAGTTGAGCACTTCAGGGGGCTAAGGTGTTTTAAAGCTATTACTCAAATGGACCACAGCCTAATCCCTGTGCTGCCACTCAAGACAGTGATTAAAAATCACCCATTCAGGCAATTGCTTCTGGGTGTTGATGTGCCAGGCTGTGGGTGTGGAGTTGAGGGGGTGGAGAAGAGGAGGGTTTGTGAATGTATGGCTGATGTTCGATGAGCTGAATTTCAAAAGGAAGGAGGGGAAAGCAGAGGAAAAAAGGGAAAAACTCAGCTTGCCCCAGGAGGAAGGAAAAGGAGAGAACAAAGCTTCCTTCAGTAAGCTCAGCCAGTCTTACAATTTCTGAGTTCCTCACAAGAGAGCTCCCCCCTATCACTACTCTAAAGAGAAAACAAATTGTGAAATCAAAAGTCACCCCTGGGGGAGGAGAAGGGGAAGGAAGTTTGTAAATGAGACAGGATTTATCCTGAAATAATAACCTTAGTAGTGATAGCAGGGCTCCTGGTGAACCACTTGGTGGACTTTTTAATCTGCCTCCTTAGATGCCGGGTGTCATTTTTAAAGCAGGTTCTTTATGTCAAAGGAGATTAGCACTAGTGACAGAATAACTTATTCTTGAATGTGAATATGGAGAAAAAAGTACTTTTCCCCTTTCCCCTGCTGGTAATTCTGATATATATTGCTCTATTATTTCCTTGTTTATTGTGTAGATTTGTTTATATACAATTGCTCCTAAATTACTTTAAAAAATCAGTGTGGAGAAAAATCACTTTTTCTCTTGTTACCTGAAAAAGGAGTCACTGAGGATAGCATTAAATCCTCTTTCACCATTAAACATTAAAGTAACTGATGGCTGTGCTGCTGCCTTTTGAATCCATGCATGGTCGCTAAAATATTTCATCTCTCAGGGCTTTTTACATGCTAATGTGAGGAAAATGTTTTGGTTTCTCATCTTTTACATAAAATATCCCATTGACTGTCTAGTACACTCAGCTTCCCGAGCAAAGGGGTAATGCCAGTGTGACCTTGGTGCCAGTGAAGCACCAAGTGGAGCAGATCATCTTGAGGGCCATCATGTGGCACCTACAGAACAACTGGGGCATCTGGCCCAGCCAGTGTGGGTTTAGGAAAGGCAGGTCCTGCATGACCAACCTGATCTCCTTCTGTGAAAAGCTGACCTGCCTGGTGGATGAGGGAAAGGCTGTGGATGTTTACCTGGACTTCAATTAAGCTTTGACAGTATCCTCCTGGAGAACCTGGCTGGCCATGGCATGAACAGGTGCACTTCTCCTCTGGGTGAAAGAAATGTCTGGATGACCAGCCTGGAGAGTGGTGCTGAATGGAGTTCATCCAGCTGGGGGACAATCACCAGTGGCATTTCCCAGGGCTCAGCAGGGGGACAGTTTTGATATGTGTATCAATGAGCTGGATGAGGGGATTGAGGCCACCCTCAGTCAACTTGCAGATGACACCTAGTTGGACAAGGGTGTTGATCTGCTGGAGGATGGAAAACTCTACAGAGAGTTCTGGACAGGCTCCTGCATTGATGGGCTGAGGCCAATGGTATGAGGTTCAACAAGACCAAGAGCTGGGTCCTGCACTTGAGTCACAACAGTCTTTAGCCACGCTAGGGGAGGTTTAGGTGGACATTAGGAAGAAAGTTTTCACAGAAAGGGGAATTGGGCATTGGAATAGGCTGCCCAGGGAGGGGTGGAGCCACCCTCCCCAGAGGTGTTTAAGGAAATGCAGTGCCTGGGTCTAGTGGACAAGGTGGTGTTGGGTCATGGCTTGGACTCAATGATCTCAGAGGTCTTTTCCAAACTAATTGATTCTGTATCCTCATATCTAGAGCTGCAAAAGTTGCTTTTTACACAGAGTCTTTCTCTGAATAATAGTTCTGTATCTGGCCTTCCCTCTGCTTTAGGAATCATGTTGTTTCATTGACTTATAGACACCCCAATACGAGTTGGAAAGTTAACAGGCTTTGTTGCTACCACCTAATTTTCCACTTCTAGTTTATGTCATTTATACAGGAGCTCTGCCACACTTCTTGTCAGGAATTTATACTCATCTTTATTTTCTAGTGGTGTACATAATTTAGGAAAGAGAGCACTTAGAAAATACTATAAATAAGGTGTACATATGTAACCCTTTTGCATATGCAACATCGCTAACTTGAGTTGAAAGACAAGCAAAAAAAAATAGTGGTTTTAAGGCTTGGTTCTTACAACCTGGAAATAAGAGCAGCTTTAACAAGTATTTTAGATGTTATTTAAAATTGGGTAGAGATAATGAAAGCAGACTTAATTTCTTGCTCTGGTTTGTGGAGGTATTTTTACATCATTGAGGTGGAATTTCCCATCACCACTGCACTGGAAGTCTTCCAAGTGCATTTGCAAGATTAGCAGAAAGAGGAAATGTATGTTGAAACAAGTTCTGTCCATTTCTTCTTGGCTTCAGCAGGTCTGGTCTTTGTGAAAGTCTTGAAGAAATGCTGGATCATCCTTTCCTAATGGTAATCCAGGAACCCTGAGCAGGGTTTGAAGGAAGTGATATAAACTGGATATGAGCTCTATGTTTCACTGCCTTTACACACTCCCAGCTCTTCCAGAGAGGGCTGGTTTAGCTGTCTGATGGTCAAGAACCCAGAGCATCCTGGCTGTACTGTTGTTCTCTGAGTTTTTAGTGTAAGAGATGGTTACCAATAAAGACACATTCAGGTTACCTATTTTGGAGACCTATCCCCCAAGGAAGATTTATCCCATCCCAGTCTGTAGTGCCTGATTCACTCAATTTTCTAGACAGAACCTGAAAAAGGTGGCTAAAATTTTGTCTAGCTTTAAATGGCTAAAAATAAGGTTTTGTTCTGTCATGTCTAGAGGAACTCAGCTATATGTTCTTTGACACAGGCCACCTGCCTGCCCCATTTGGCCAGCCTCCTCTCCCATTTGCCCTTTCTCAGACTGGTTTCTTGACAGTATAGTCATCCCACACTAGTCTGGCTCATCCTGTCTGTGGCATTAGAGATGACTGAAGTTGTCTTTTCCTAACTGAAAGTGGAAAAAGAAGCTGCAAGAAATCTTATCATGGAATGAATGGATCAAATAATGGACTTCTATTCCAGGTGAGACTCCCTGGCAGATGATGATTCTGACACCATTTTGGGTGTGGATCTCTTGTGCTGACAAAGAAATTGGTAGGGGTAGAAAACAACTGCAAAACTCAGTGCAGGAGAAGAGCCCTTAACACATCACTCTCATGGGCTATAGCTGATCTGCTCTAACTCCCAGTGGCAGCAAACTGTTCTTTCTGGTGTATTGTAGCTACTTCTTTTCTCCAGCATCTCAAGTAATACAACATCTTTTCATCGTTTCTTGTTGCTGGAAGGGAGGTGATGAGTGTTCATGTTCTGCTACGAGAATTTTTTCATCTAGGACAAATGCAAGAAGAAGATACTATTAGATTGATCCAGCAGGAAACAAAGGTAGCTAGAAAATTATGTTTATGTCCTTACATCCACCTATAAGAGAATGTAGTTTTAAGACTAATACAGTGTGTCTCCTGTCAGGGAGAGTTAGCTGCCAGCCAGATTGGTTTCCCAGAAAAGAAGTCCCTGTAGGCTGGCTGCTGCTTAATAAGTGCATTGTGTCCATTATTCAAGCTTTTGCACAGATTCCTTTTGCTTGTTACAGAAATAATGTTGTGGTGTGATCCTGCAATTATTATCTCATTGTCAAACAAAAATCATCATGTTCTTGAATATATAACAGATTCATAGATATTAGTGCAAAGTGATCAAAGGTGGGTTGTTTTGCCTGTCCTGTCTTTTTTCTCCCCTCCTCTCTTTCTCCCAAGTCACACTCAGATGTCAGATGTTGCTGAACCTGTTTTGCTGCTTTGTGAAATCTGGAGGGGCACAAAGTGCCACCTGGAGCTGCTACCCACAGCAGCCACTACTACGTCTGACTGGCTCACAAAGACACATTTATTCTGGTTGGCATTAATTAGATCAAGAAGGTAGGAAAGGAAAAGAGAAGAAAAGTTATTGCATTCCTGAGCTGATAACATATACAGGACTGACAAGTGGAGAGGAGAATTGCAGAGCATAGCAGCCATCTCTACTGGCAACTGAAAACAGCCCAGTAACTTAGTTCTCAAGGGGCTTGTGCTTTGTCTATTTGCTTTAAAGAGAGCTAGGTAGGATAAATTGATGATAGTTTGGCAAAAAAATGTTACCTGGAATGGAAAATTGAATTTGAAACAAATATGAAAAGCATAGAGTCAAGATCCCAATTCTTTGAATCTTCACTACGTAAAGCACTAATGGCAATGGGTTTTTGGGGGGCAAGGTTTTTTTGCTGGTTTTTGTCTGGGAGAGATTTGTTAATTTATTGCTCAGCAAGTCCAAAACTTAAAATTGACTCTGGATCTCACTGCAATGGCTTCTTATAAAGGGCTAAAGTACAAAAAAACTTTCAAAGGAACAACTAATAGAAGATGGGCACATGGATGGCTGTTCCACCACATTAGAGTGGGCATTCCTGGGAGAGGATCAGCCAGTAATAGGTTTGTTCCTCAGTTTTTTTTACCTCACCCATCTTCTATGAGACATAGCCTTTCCATGGTAACTGAAGAGAACATTTTGTTAATCTAGTGTGGCTGCTCCCTATGAAATGATATATGTGTATTAAAAATCTCAGGTTCAAGGAGATTAAAATTAATGGCTGCAATATGTATTATTCTCAACTGGTATTCTGTGGCATGTTAATACCAGTTGTCATCGTTTGAGCCTGGCGCAATGCCAGCGCCCCCACGAGATCACCTCCTTCCCTGGCACCCACTGTGAGATGCGATCAGAGACAGAGCAAAGCAGGCTCCAACTTGAGGTTGAAAGGGAAAAAACATTTATTAACCTAAAGCTACAAGGGAAAACACACAAAACACATAGAACACAAGATGAAAACCTTCCAAATTCTTCCTCCTCCCCCCACCAAATTTCCAACTCCATTACCACCCTTTAGATAACCAATTCTCAGTTCCTCGAGAAGAGAGGAGTCCCTCTTGCACCACACGTGACCTCTTCCTTCCATGTCCAGTGCTCTCACCACTGCACATGGATCAGAGCTGCTTCTAGGGTTTTTCCCTTTAAGGATACTTTGTCCAGTTCCAAAGAGAGCACAGTCCTTCTCCTTTTGGGACACTTGTCCCCCCCAAATTTCACCCCCTGGGGCCGAGGGGTCTCTTGAACAGAGATCATCTTCTTCTTCTTCTTCTTTGAAGACGGAGGGCACCACCACCACCCTCCTCACCCGTCGTCTCTGTTCACTCCTCCACATCACTGCACTCTCCTGGCTCTGAGCCATCGCCTCCCCCTGGAATGCAGTCTCTGTGGCACAGGAACACCAGTGGTTCTGCTGTGGATATACAAGGAAAGTCCAGCCAAGCGCCACTCCATCATCTCCTCCCACCTAGAATTCTTCTCAACATCCTCTCAATCTCATCAACTTCAGGAGGAATCAGCATTTGCAAGGTTCCCATCTTCCTCAGAAGGGTTAAAAGTCCCAGGCTCTGCCAGTTTGCTCCATGAACTCCCACGCCTGGCTGCCCTGCTGGGCACCCCCCCCTTCTCCTTCACGCCGGCAGCGCTATCACTGGCGCCGGCTCTCTCTCTCTCCCACTCTCTGGGGGGGGAAAAATGGGGAATAGCTGCCCGAAGCCCTTGCAATGTTCTCCTCCACCCTTGGGCCCAGGCCTGGCCTACCTCTCTCCGGCCACATGGCTCCCCTCCCCCCCCCTGCCCAGCTCAAAGCCGGGCAGGGAGGGTTGAGGGTCTGCTCAGTCCCAAAGCGGAACTCAAAGAGGAAATTCCCCTGGGCGTTCACAGCTTTTAACCCCCTGTGTTCTCAGAGGCGTATCCATGCCCTCAGTGGACAAACCAGGTGCCAATATTAAAATCTGAACACCGATTGGCTTGACCACACCATCACAAGAAACTTCATTTCCTCTCAAACCACGACAGCAGTCCTGTAGGAACTTTAGCTTTTAAAAAATATTGCCTGGGTGGTGACCTGTTCATTCACAGAAACGTTAACTATATAACACCCCTACCAGTTAAAGGACTTTGCCATTCCTTTTAGTCTGAAAAATACCATGCTCAAGACCTGGAAGTTTCATGAAAATTCTTTCCTAAAGATATTGCTACTGCTTAATAGCCATCTGGTGTTGGTTTTTTTCTTGAGTCAATATGGGGGCCTTTGTTCTTTGGCTTACCTGCTAGACTTGGTTTTTATGTAAGCTTTTCCCTTTCTCTTGCTTGAATACAAAAGCACAGTTTCTTATCATGCTTTTTTTTGTAATTTACATTGTATTTTATGATAGGTTACAGTAGTAGAAGATTCTTTTGAAGAACAGAAAGTTACAAAATATTATATTAAATAAATATATCCTTTCTAACAAAAAATATATCCTTTCTTCATCTATTTGTCAGCCTTACTTTTTGGGAAAACTCCATGGCATGGACTATAATGATAGAGGTACTGAGAACTGCAGGAGCTCTGGAGAGCATACAACTAGAGTGACAGACTCTTCTTTCAGGGTGATGGGAAGGAATACTTGCATGAATCCATAATCTGAAATTTGACAGTCAGTTGTGCTTATTTTTGTCCAGATGCAGGTGCACCACCCTGAAGAAGACACTGACAAAAATATAAGGAGTAGAGTATGGCACAAGAGGAAAGTTGCCAGATAATTAGAGATTTAATAATAAACAGGAAAAAAGTGATTGCTGTGTTGTCCGAGACTTGGTGCTTATTTAATTTCTTGCTGATCAGGAGTACTAAGGGAGAGAGTAAGTGATGGGATTAATTAGAGATATTTGTTTAACAAGTGTTCCTGGCTCTTGTGGCTCATTAATTAAAACTTGAACCTTGTAAGAATGTTCTCTGCAATCCATATTGGCTTGCGAATTCAAACCATTTTGGTTTTGAATGGAAGAGAAATCAGATGAGCAGGTAATTAGTGCAACAAAAATAGTACATAATGGGTTACAGTGATTTATGTTTCATTGAAGAATCAAAAAAAAACCTGAATCAACCCATAAATCAAACATAACTGGAAAGGCCTGCCTTTGTGGAGATGTTTTCTTTAGCAGTCTCTGACAGTCTGTGTTTAAATTCATCTTATGTGATGTTACAAGAGTTAGTCCTTGAACTAACTGTTGACTAAGTATATAATTTTTATGCTTTAAGCAAGTTGTTTTCCACTGACAGCATTGAATATCCAGAGTCTTTTTCTTTTGCACACTTGCATTTGTAAATAGTTATTCTCTTGAGTCTTCACTTGACAAACTATTAGGAAAATAACACATCTTGTGTTTCTCTGCACATCAAGGGTCTCTATCCTGAAATTTTTAGAAATCTAAAATGCAATTAATTCACTTAACAGGCCCTGTGGTGGTAAATAAGGATTTGGGTCCTCTGATGTTTTGCTTTGTTTTTCATAAGTTAATGTTCTCTATTAAAAAGCACAGCTTTACTAATACTTTTCAAGGCTATCCATTTTAATTTGTTAATGATCCTCATTTATTTTAAAATATCCTGCTACAGGTAATATATGAATATCACTGGAAGACAATACCCTCAGGACCTAAGATTATTTCATTAGCATAAACTTGTTTGATTCTAATCCTCTAAGTATTTGTCTATGTACTTAACTTTATTTAGCATTCCCAAGAAATTCTTGTATCTGATGCTATCTCTTAGTGTCTGCAGAGCAACTGCCACTACTGCTTTCAGTAAGATGTTCCCTTCAAAAGAAAGCTGTTGAACTCTGTTTTTGAATGGAAACAGAACTGAGGTTTCAGCAAAAGTGGGAGCTGAGTGTGAAGCTAAAATATACTTGCAGTTAATTAAACTGTACATTCATACTACCTCTCGTGAATACCACATAATCTTCCCATAATACTAAGGGCTATATTTCAATGCTTAAGAAAACAAATTTAAATTTCTTCTCTAATGCAGTTTCCTGTGGCCATGGTATAAAAATATGTCCAGATTCATGCAGTGTTTGTCAAGTTCAAAAAAGTCTCTATCCCAGTTTTCAGAATCGGATCACATAGAGAGGAAATCATAATCAGTCATGCTCTTTGTAAAGCATCTCCACCAAAGACACTAATCTACCTGTTTTGCTCAAAAACCTGTAATTTTTTAAATATAAAACAGTGGAGGATTTAGATGTAGCCAAGAGCCTCAAAATTAAGACTGATCTCTAAACCTTTCAAAGTTTTAAGACTGTCTAGATTTTAGATCCCAATATCCTCTCCACATTTTGGGATTAATTGCCTTTTCAGTACTATAGAAGAGACTTAGACTTCAGAAGATGTGTTTAAAAACTCCAGGTTCCACATTAAGTAAGCATCAGCTTAGGTTTGTTTTGGCATCATACTGCTAAAAAGCAGTTAACAACAAAGGAAAAGACAACTATTTTCTTATCTTTTCAATAGAAAACCTTCCATGTGATGAGATTGACAAGGTAAACCATCCTTTTGTATATTTGCAGGAGAAAACATAAAAAGGATAAAAGGATCATGTTCCCGTGCTTTTGACTGGGCTGGTTCCCCCCACCCTCTGTTTTTAAACATGTCCTTGCACACTGATATTCTTCAAATCTTATTTGATAGTCAGGTTCAATTGATGTTTTCATACTCCTGCAATGATCATTCCCTCAATGGTGGGTCATTTATAGTTGGCTTATTGGTTCAAATTCAAATGATATTTAGATACAAATGAAGGGGAAATGGCATACCTGCATACAGTGAGTTGCATCAATGACACTAGAGGAGGTTTAAAGCTCAAAGAGCAATTAAAGCTCAAGAGCAATATTAAACAACTATTTGAGGGCAAATTAGCACTTAGCATTCATATGAAATAATTTCATACTAAGAAATTGCTCAAATTGTATCGCATGAATCACTCTTGTTGACATGATATTTCTTAATTTTTCCAAAAAGCCAGGCTCCCTTTCTTTTTTCCTTTTATGTCCTTAGTGTGCAAAAAGAATTGCAAGGTGCAGATACTGACTTGAAGAGAGGGACACCAGTATTTTCTCCACTTTCTTCACTTGGATTGAGCAGAGGATGTGGCTAGTCAGAAATGTACTGAAGCTATTTGCCTGGAGCAGGAAAACCCTACATCTCAGACATGCTGTTAAACAACAGCAGTGAGGCTGCTCTTCCTCTGGCCCTGTTCAGAAAAACGTGAGTTGCTAATGCCATTTGGATCAGCCCCTCTGTGCTGACTGACCATATGGCAAGAGAGGAAAGACAGGAGAGATACTATTTTTAACCAATCCACTGTTGTTGATTTTCTTCATCATAGAATCCTATGATTGGCTGTATAGAACAAGTAATTTATGTGATTGTTCTTGCCTGTGGAAAAGTTACAAACTGCAGACATTAGCATATTTTTTCCATTTGTTAATATTACAGTTTCAATTATACTACACTGTGGTATCCATTATACTACACTATGGTATCTGCTTTCTGAAGACAGTGGACTGATTGTTTGGAATAAGTGCCCAGCAGCAGCACCTATCAATCTAAAAATTTATGTTCCCTGTCCATCAAAATAAGATAAAATTGCACAGAAAATGAACTATAAAAGAAAGATTGTATTTCTATTCTGCAAACTGGAATGGCATAGAGAATTCTCTTTTGAGGGCAGAAGGCAAGGCAGTAAAAATGACATTTGGTAACTGCATATTAGTATTTCCAAACTAGCAAGAGAAAAATCTTACTTTTTGGCTTTCTCAAGAACCACATGGACCAGTTTTCATGTCCAACTGTTTTTATGAAAATATCTATGCCCGACATACAAGCAACACAATGGAACCCAGCAAAAAGCTGTGCTGGATGCTTGTGGGTTGGTGAATTTCAGGATTAACACTGGATTATGATTCTGTGCCCCATCTAAGTTGCTTCTCACCGTCAGTCCTGGTATTGTCTTTTTCTAGCACTTTGAATATTTTCTGGAAACAGGATTTCTTGTAACCTAACTGGGCACTTGCTTGTTTCTATTCTGTTGATCTGCTTCAGCTCCTAAGGTGCTGTTTCTTGATTGCCAGGAGCATTGTCACCAGAATAACACTGTAACTGTAAAGCTGTGAGGCATGCAGAATGCAAAGCATGATACTCCTGATGCTTCCCTAGGAAACAGCATCATGCTGATCAAACTTTTACCATGAAGAGCTGACTGAATTTGGCAGAAACAGTGGCTGCACAGCAAAATGACACAGTTTAGTGACCCTAGCATCAGAAATACATAATTTTAGGACCCACACATGGTGAAAGAATAATTTTACATAGAGTCAATAGATAGATTTTCTTTAAGTCTCCTAGCTTTAATCTATATTAAATTTAGATACAGTAATTTATCTCTCTAGTAATATATTAGCTCAGAGTCTTGGACTGAATTTCTTCACCTCCTGTTTGAACTAGGGATGTTGCCAGTTGATATCTAGTGAATATTTTGACATAGTTTAAGAAATTACTGTCACAAGCTACCCGCTTCTTTTCAGTGCTGTAACTTACTGCAACCATACACACCTTTAGCAATCATTTTTTGTAGTTTATACCATGCAAAGAAACACACAAGCTGTGGTTCAGCACTTAATCTACTGATTCTGTGGTGAAGGTGGTAAGTTTCAGCAGAAAGGAGCTATTGGTGCTGAAGTAACTTTTGTTTCCAAAGCTCTTGGTGGGGATCATAAGAGCACAAATGCACAGCTGTGTTGGCTCTGAGCACTAGAGATGTTATCTTGTTAAACTGTGGTAATTTGATTATATTCAGTCATGTGTCGCAGTCCTTCTGCTATATGAGAATCCAGCTTCATGTCTAAAGACACTTCTATTGAGGTTTTCATGAATTTCAATAGATCTTGAAGAGGAGGAAGGCTAGAAGACATATATTTTATCATTCACACTTGAGCTGAAAAGTGAAAGAAGGGAGATTAGTGTGGCAGAGGATGTTTGTTAGATGACTTGATTATCTTAAGGTAAGGTTTTTGAATGATAACTCAAAAAAGCTGGCATCATGAGTGACACAAGTACAACTTCATGAGGCCATGGGTTTGAACTCATAATTATTCTCTTGTGTACTTGTGTATATGTGCATACAAGTGCAAAACCAGTGAAAGTATTCTGAAGCCTTTGCTGACAAACCATCACATGGGGATACTCAGCTCTGAAATCTGTGTTGTCTACTGTAACACATGCAGTGTTATCCTCAAACTAAAGTAAAACTCATGCAGGAATTAAGGCAGTTGTATCAGCAAAATTGAGATTATTTGAATTGGTATCACTTTTATGATTGGTATCACTTTTATGATTGATTAAGAAGAACATTTACATAAAAAAAAATTGTTTGTTCATTGAAACTGCTTCAGACTGTGCCTGGCTGCTGCAAGCAAAGGGCATGAAAAGGCAGAGCAACTATAATATGGACAAAAAGAGCAGCAGGACAGCATCTGATAATCATAGAATCAAGAATCCTCTGAGCTGGTTGATCACAAATGCATCTGGAGGACTATAAGCCAGTATGGCTGGATAGACCATCTGAAGAAACTCCTGATGCTGTTTAATAAAAGATCAAGGACAGGATATGTGTTGAAGAATCTAAAATTCTTCTGTCTAGGACTTGTGCTGTGGCTCCTGCTGGGCTGCTTATAACTTGACTTGACTGTAGGTTATCCATGGACATTTAACGTCATGGAAAAGGGTTCTAATAATCATAATCCCTCTGCACATCTGTCTTGCTTTCTGCATGCTCAGTTTACCTGTTAGAAGCTGCAATTCCACACAAAAGTTAACAGAAGTTGCCAGCAAAAAGCTTTAAAAACATTATGAAGAACGTGCATTCGTATGAGGTCTCTGGTCTATTGTTTCAAAGAAATGAAATGAATAGGACATTAAATAATCACAACAGTTGTTTATTGCTTCAAAAGAACAAAGTGAAGGCTCTTCCATGGAAGAAAAACCTAAGACAAATGTGGGTGTGCAATCTTATGCTCAGATGTCTGAGGTATGTTTTATTTCACTTTGTTGTGTTTCCATTGTATGAAAGAGGGCATTGCAACATGAAAAACAGAGAACACAAGGAAGTAATTCTTTCCTGCTGTTTCCACTTTGTGTGATTTTTTAACACCTTTGTTGGAGACCAAATGTCTGGTGTGACTCAGTCAGGATTCCTCCTGGGCACTTTGGTAAAGCATTTCCAGTTTCCTGCTGCAGTTTGCTGTTTACATACAAGTTAAGAAAAAATTAAAAAAAAAAATTAAGCAACTGCTATCATCTTGTGTTTCACCTGGTGAATCTCAAAACAGGAGGGTCTCTGTGGTGTTTGTAGGAAGTCTTTCACACAGGTGCTGTACTCTCTCAAATTGTCCCCACTTTTAGCAAACTCCCGCTAGACTTTGCACTGTTATATTTTTGAATAATATTTGGAGAAAGCACTAAAAAATAAGTGATTATTTGCCACAAGTCTGCCGTGCAGAGTTCTGGAGACCAGCAAATGTGGAACTGTTCCTTTTGGGCATGGCAGGTTTGGCCAGTCCAAGCCAGCCTCCTGTTGCTGAGTGCTGCCAGCCCTCGCTCTGGGCTAATTGCCCCCAGGGCTGAGCTCGCCCTCACCCAAGCCACGGGTCAGCACTGTCCCACCACAGCTCTTGGGGGCTTGCTGGGATGCTCTGCAAGAAGATCCATCTCTTCCTGCCTTCCCCCCACCAAGGCTGGCCCTTGGGAGGGAGAGGAGGTGTTTTGCTGTGGGTGCAGCACGAAGGGCTGGCCTCAGGAGCTCGGATCCTGGCGGAGGCAGTTAGGTGGAGCAGGTTTTCCTGCAATTGTAGGGGAGATTTTCCTGTTGTGTTTCAGTCACAACTGTCTTGCAGTCGCAGACGCAGTCAGTGCTGCCACAGGACTACTGGGACACTGCTGGGGGCTGCTGCCTGTCCCAGCTGGGCTGCTGGTGGTTTCTGGAGGGTCAGCGTGGTCCCTGTCTCCGCAGCAATGTTTCCCACGGAAGATGTAGGGCGGGATCCAGTGGTGGGTATGCGGCTGGTGGCTTTGTGGGAGTGGAGCAGATGCATATGTGTACGCTTGCCATCGCAAGTCATTTAGGAAGTATTTTATAATGTGTTTAGCAGTCCTAGGGAGGAGTTGAGGTTTGCTCTGTGTCTGTGATGATTTCTCTTTTTGGTACTGGAAAGTCTGGAAAAAATGGGACATTTTTCATCGTGTGTTTTCAAACAAGGACTTATTGTCTTGTTAGTTGTCATAAAACCAGTTAGAGAGATAAAGGGGCATTAGCATCTGCATAGTGTTAACAACATCTGGAACATTATGATTCTGTTTTTAAAATAACAGATGAAGGCTGAGATACATGTTTACATGAGAAAAATTTAAAGAATACAATCATTCCCTGATGCCTGCTTCAGTCCTTGAGCAAAGTCTTTCAAATTCCATTTATTTATTTATTTGTAAATGGTGAAGTTACATAACCTAAAGCAAAGAGATGTTTCATGTAGGATGGCTGAGAGGTGATGTTTTTTAAAGGATGTGCATTTGGTGCCAGTGTGCTCAGACTGATGGCCTGGCCACCATGGTTATTTTGCGTGCAAATTCTGTATTCACTAAAGCCCACAAAATGCAGCACACATTTAGGAGAATTAGCAGCATGTGTAGCTCATAGGTACAGAATCATCATGTGATTTTCCCAGTAATGTATTTCAAGAAAAGCAGTTTTCTGAGGATAAGATGGCATTCAGTGATGTTTGAAAGTAGGTGCTTATGAAGCTGCTGGAAGAAAAAGCTGGAAGTTGTGCAGATGCATACCAGTAACTCTTTCTCAAGTACTACTCTAGTTATTACAGTCACACTGACCTGCTTGCCAGCTGACAGGAAATGTACAATTTTGTTCTATTATTTTTGAGATAAACTGTGAGGCTTTTTTTGATGAAAAACATCTAAAGGGATGTAATAATTAAGCTATTGTTTTCTCTTTCCATTCTCTCTTAAAAGCTACTAAGCTATTTTGTGAGTGATACTAAGAGCCTTTTATTTGAGAGACCTATTGGTGGTATTGATACAGTAGTTCAGAAGCAGAACCATCCAAATCCAGAAAAATCCCTGCTCAGTTGTGTCAGCTGGAAAGAGGTTGCTCTGCGATCATTCTCCTGCAACTCAACTCAGTTTTCTGTGTTTCCTCTTGGATTTTTAACTAGAAAACCATAGAAATTAGGCCTAATTGATGATATTTATTGGAAGCAAATTTGGCTAAACAAGTAATCATTGAGCACATAAGAATCAAAAAGAATAGATGTTAGATTCTCTGTTTTCTCTTTTTACAGTTCAAGAGCACTGGAAAGAGTTGCTTGTTAGTTGATGTAGTCTTAATTTCATAGATTCTAAAGTACCTTTCATACCTGGAATAAAATAAACAGATCTAGAAAGCACAGATCACTTAATGCTAAAGAAAATCTCGTAGTCTGAATCAGATGGCTTTAGAGATGGCCATTTCTTTCCATTGATTTCCAAGGGACCCAATAGAGACCTGTTCAAATGGAAGCCACCACTTGCATTTAGGAACCACTATATGCAGCAAGAGAGAAGAACTGCATTCTCATTTTTTCACTGAGTGATTTGCTAACAGGTACTTGCAGATTTCTGCTCTGGACTACCGAGCTGAAGAATGCTCCTAAAAATCATGGTGAACAGGAGCCTGGTACCCCAAGCTGTGGTGGCAGAAACGTGCCCATGGTGGCCCTGGTGACACCAGTAAGACACGAGATCTGTCTTACTGTGTCTTACCAGTAAGACTCCTCTCAGAGCAGGACTCAGGGTCTGGCAAGGGCCTGGGTGAAGATTCTCCTTCCTAATGGAGTAGTCCTCCTGCTGATTCCCATTTTATTATTTTCAGACCCAGGAAGCCTGAGCTGGGTGTTTCCTCCACTGGTGAGAGGTTTCTGCCAGGGATCTAAAACAGATAACCTTCAGACCACAGATATGACTTCTTCCTTACCTTCCATCTTCCCATGGTTCACAGCTAATTAATGACCTAATTAAAATCTTGAATTTTAAATACACCAATGGTCTTAGGGAGTTCAGTGTACTGAGAGTACAGCAGGCATAAATTAGAAGGAGCTCTTAAGTGTTAGAGAGTAGGGTGGGTTTTTTTTTTTTGTAATGGCCAGAATCTATATTCTTTGTATATCTGCAGAGTTGAACTCTATGAAAATGTGCTCATTCCTTTAAAAAAAATTTTTATAGGCTTTTTTGAAGATTGCATATGAGGACCAGAGAACAGGACAGTGAGAGTTTAACACTATGTATTTTGTAATGTGATTATAAATCTAAGGAGCTTTAGTTCACCAAAAGTACATCTTGCAAATAGTTTAAGTTTGGAGCTCTATGTGGTGGGTTGAGGTCACATCTTATATATGTACTAGTTCCTGGGAATTATTGCTGTTATTTCAAATGCTCTCTCTGATAAGAAAGCAGACCCAGATAAGAAAGATGTCTCTCAGATAAGAAAGCATAAGAATAGCAGGTTATCCTTCTGTGAGAAATTAAAATGTGATTATCTAGGTGAAGACAGTGATTGTGAACTTTAGTACCCCTGATTCCCTTAGCTGTGGGGAAGGAATTCATAGAACAACTTGGTGGGAAGAGAATGCAAGAATTTCTTTCTGCCACCTCTGAAAATTCGCAGTAGCTTAACAGCTACAGAATTTCCAAGCTGCACTACCATATCTGTGTGTGACCCATTGTGACTAAAAAGAATGTGTTGGAACACATAATTTCTGAGTACTTCTGTTGCTGCATAGTCTATGTTAAAATTCAGGGTATACAGTGTAACCTTAGGCATTACACAAGCTGGGGAAATGTGGGAGATTTTCAGCTCTACCCTGCAACCAAAACCTTATGAAAACTGGTGGGTTTGGGTGGGTAAAATTATTTTACCTTCCTTTTGTTGTGAAGTGACATCTATATCAAGAAGCTGTTAGCTTGAAATGAGTGAGGAAAAAAGAGTGGTGTGGTACAAAGCAATTTTTCCCCTTTGGTGAGTTTTTGAGGTTGCTCCAGTTGTTGTTTTCTGTGCTGCCAGTATCAGACCAAGACGTGAACTTGATATTTGTTCCGATACAGCAATGATATACCCCAGAATAAATGCTATTTTCTCAAATGGAGAGTTAGAATTTAGTTGAGGGGATTTTTGGAATAGACCCTCAACCATAAATTTAATTGGAGGTCAGTGCTGATTCACATGTGCTAAAGATTAAACAATTAATTGGTTTCCTTCCCCTGAAGAATTTTGAGGAAACATTAAATCTTCTATCTAAAGAATGTAAAGATCCAGGAGTTGCAAGAACATGAAAAATAAAGACCAAAAAGCATTCCAAGTGTATGGTACTATAGGTTTATGTGCATGTGTAATATTGTATCTAATATATTACTATATATAATATTAAATCAGCAGCTCATTGATTGCTTTGGGATTTACAGGTCAAGATTTTTTTGTAGTCTGTTAGTTTTTGAGCCTTAGTTCTTGTTCTGTCTCCCATGAGCAGGAACATATGATGTTGTGCCAAAAAAACTTTAATTCTGTGAGATGTTCTTGTCTCACTGAATAACATAACAGGATTCATCTTTTCAAAAATATATTCTCCTACTACCATGTTTCAACCAGAAAGGGATGTTGTCAAGGGTCTATAACACTGCAAACAGCATAGCAGGTGTGCTTTTCTTGCATTGATATAATTTAAATATTGCAAACAACTATCTCAACATTATGGAAACACTGCATGTAACTTCTAGACAAGGCAGATGATCATTCTTCTGTCAGTGAAAATGTATGAAGAAGGTGAACTAGGAATTTTCTTTCATGCTGATCAATTCTTTTTGCATATCGGGAGCGATTGAACAGACACTGTCCTTTGAATATTTTTTAATATTCTCACTGCTTTGATAAAAGCCAGTGGGAAAACAAGTATTTGCTTGCTTCAGGGTGTGTGCAGCTTGCTTTCTTTACTGCTACAGAAGTTTCCATTAAATATTTCTAAAAACAAATCTGATGTTGGATTATTAGTTCTTTTTGCACTACTGACACAAACCACTATTTACATTAATATCTCAGTAGCTCTGCTGTTGGCAATTGCTAACATCATGGGTACCCACAAGCTTCAATATCTTGCTGCAGGAGGTAAAATCTGTAATGGACTGAGGACCACCTAGGCTATGCAGGAGTTCATTGGTGTGATTGCATTTGAAATGTTGATTGAATGGGCTGTGGAACAATCACATTCATTTGTTGGAAAGAGAAGTTCCCCAGACAATTTTGTGTATATCCTAGAAAATGATAGAAGATTGCAAAATTCTTTTAGTAACCTGCATTCCATGGATTACTCAGGAATAGTGTGGGTGCTGACTGCAACTCACCTTGTACTATAAAACTAGGATACATATATGTATGGACATATGTATGCAGGCATGACTTATTTTATTGCATTGCATACTTACATTTTGTATTACATTTCATATTCGTATAGTGGCATTTTAATAAATTTCATTTTCTATCTGAAAAAGTTGCCAAGTGTTTTCAACAAAATGTTAGTCTTCAGGTGTTCAATCTTTAAATTAGCCAGTGGTCTTGTGTTCATCCTGTATATGAGTTTGGAGGACCAGGATTGAAATGGCCTTACTGTAGCAGCCATTCCATAGCAGTCTTAACACAGTGAATTGTTAGAAAACATGACTACAGAAAATGCTATTCAAGCCTGCTTAGGCATATTCTGCCTATAATTCACCAAACCACTGCAAACTGTGATTCTACCAGAGAGGATTTTAAAGGAATTTTGGTACATGTCACCAGTCCAACTCTTTGACCCAGTTAGTAAGATGCTTAAAATTTCTAAAATGGCCTACAGCTGCTTCTTCTTACAACAGGACCGAGTTCACTACAATTAAAATGAAACAGCTTTATTCATGCCATAAGCTCCACCTTTACAACAGCAGAAAGTGAAGTCTTGTAGGACATTGTTTCCCACTGCCTTTCCACTCTTGGTAGATTCTGTTCTCCCCTCTCCTGATGGTTGTAGAACCAGCTGGAATAGAAGAAGAGCAGGAGACACTGTGTGGCATGCTACAACATTGTCTGTTAATTTGATTGTAGTATCTAGGGATTTATTCAGTGTGCAGGGAATTCTGTGGTGTTTTACTGACCAAAACTGATCTCAATATACTAGAATTTTTGACACATTCATTTATAAGTGTAGTTTTATACTGGTGGTGAGTCAACCCTGGCTGGATGCCAAGTGCTGATCAAAGCTGCTCTGTTATTCCTCTCCTCAGCTGAGCAAGGAAAATAAATACAATAAAAGGCTGATGGGTCAGGCTAAGGACACAGAGAGATCACTCACCAGTTACTGTCATAGGCAAAACAGAATTGACTTGGGAAAATTAACTTTTTACCAATCAAATCAGAATCAGGTAATGAAAAATAAAATACCTTCTCCTCCACCCCTTCTTCCCAGGCTTAATTTCACTTCTGATTTTTCTGCTTGCTCTCCCTAGCTGCAGTAGGAGATGGGGAATGGGGGTCACACATTTTTTCTGCCGCCCCTTCCTCCTCGGATGGAGGACTCCACCCTCTTCACCTGCTCTGGTGTGGGGTCCATCCCATAGGAGACAGCACTTCCTACAGGAACTTTTGCAACATGAGTTTTTCTCATAGAGTGCAGTTCTTCACAAACTCTTCAGTGTGGGTCCCTTACACAATGTGCAGTCCTTCAGGAACAGGCTGTTCCAACACAAGTCCATCACAGGGTCACAAGTCCTGCCAGGAATCTGCTCCAGTATGGGCTTCCCACAGGGTCACAGACTCCTTTTGACTTTCACTTGTTCTGGTGTGAAATCTTGCAGAACTGAAGGGCTGCAGGTGGATCTCAGCTCCACCATGAGCAGCTGCAGGGGGACAGCCTGTCTCATCATGGTCTTCACCATGGGTTTGTGTGGAAAATTCACATTGCCAGAGGTTTACGTCCAGAAACGCAGCAGAAGTGTCCTGTAACTTTATTCATGAACAAAGGGAGAGGCCATAGGGAATTTCTCCATGGGGTCTCAAATTGTTGGAGGACGTAGCCTCCTTTTCAGCCCAATTTTCCTGGCCACATCACCGTCTCCATTTCCCCATTGGCTAAGGCATTTGGAAGGTGCAGACTTCCCAATTCACCTATTATATGTTCCCCTTAACATGCACACACAAACCCCCACACACCCTTTGTAGAACAGCTCTATTAAATCTTTGTTCTTCTTCTCAAAGTTCAGAAATTTAGCACGACCTTGGCTGAGCAGCTTTCCATGTCAGTTAGTAGCATTTTCTGAAACTCATGATTTCTCCTGTTACTTCCCTACCTACAAGTCCTTGGGCCCTATCTATAAGCAGATTCACACCATCTGTTTGTAAAGACCCATTCATCTTATTCCTTTCAAGTTGCAGGGAAATCTGCACCTGGAGCACCTCCTCCCTCCCCCTATTCTCTGTCCTTGTTGTCTGCAGAGCTGTTTCTCTCACATACTCTCACTCCTTTCTTCCCTGATTGCAATTGCTCCTTTGCAGTAACTTTTTTTTCCCTTCCTAAATCTGTTATCTCAGAAGTTATCCCAGTTGCTGCTGGACTATATTTTGGCAAATTAAGGTGTTAATGCCACCTACAAAATATGTCATGTTTAAGCAGAGGTGCAGAGATGCTAATTGCACTAGTGCTAGTAGAATCTTGCAATAAACTAGATTGATGTTGGGATTTTATTTAGTGTATGTTTACAATATACTGCATAACTAATCATTATGTGCCTGGGGGGATGTCATAAATTCAAAGTTACTTAAGTATATTTTTGTTTTTAAATAACATTTGTTTTGACAATCTCTTTTATTTTGATATCTGCTCTTAAAATTACCTCCTGTGGGTAGAAAAATAACTCTTGTCATTTCAATGACATTTTGGTAATATAATTTTCTGCCAGTAATTCCATATTTTTGCAAATAGGAGATTGTGTACTTGAAATTCCTTCATTCCTTTCTGCGTCTGGAGGCTAAATGCTTTTCAGTTTTTGAGGTAGGTTGAATATGGAATACAACCATATGCATACATAAACAATGCATGCTGTGTTTCTGCCTAATCTTCCAGTTTTCTGTAGCTGTGGATTCTCTGCCATTCTGAAGGAAGAAAGAAAAACCCAAACTCAATATGAAACCTTAAGGCAAGGGCCAGTGAGTTTGAAAGATTTTGTAGCTGGATCATCAGCACACTGATCTGTACTTTAGGCACTTACTTAATAGTGAAAGCAGAAATTCAATGGATTAATCATTTGATTGTCCAGAAAATGCAGCCTGTCTTTGGTGAGCAGCTCTCAAAGGATTCATTATTCAGTCCTAGATGTGCTGTGTTTTGACTTACTGCAACTGCAAAAGAAAAGGGGGAAATGTAATTTTTTTGGTTTCTATCAGTGTGCTCAGCTTTGTTTACCTTGGAAGATAGATTCTTATTCCAAGATGTTTACAGTCTGAGATCAGATTTTGGCACCCTTGCTCATACTGAATAGCATTAGTTAGGGCTCAGCTGCTGCTCATTCAGGTCAGATAGATTAGAGTTAGTCATCAATTGAGATGGTGGTATTTGTGTAGAGACCCGATGGTGATTCAAACATCTTTCTATGAGGCAGTGATGCAAATGTTTTTCTGCTGCTTCTAGCTGTTTATCTATACATCTCTTTGATATGAGTACCATAAAGAAGCCTTTGCTTTAAAAAAAAAAGTACTTAAAGAAGGAAACGGAATGAATGAAACTGTTTGGCACATGGAGGAGGAGAAGGAATTTTGTACAGAGAGATTAGCATTGAAGAAAGCCCTGTATTCTGAACATGGTTCTGAGAAACAAACCTTAAAAGCTGGCAGGTTTTCACAGGGCTGCCAATAGATGAGAAATTATTAGTTTGTCTTTTTAAACATTGTCTCCTGCCAAACCCAAATCCCCTTCTCCCTTTTCCAGTGCAGTATTCAGCCTGCAGGATAAGAGGATGATGAGGTAGACAGTTGTGGTGTGGAAGGGATTCAAACAATGTGAATGAGATTTTGATCTTTTGGGACTTCTGTGAGACAGAGAGTGAAGAGGAGGAAAGACAAACTGGTCTTCATTTGCAGAAAAGGCTTTAATCTCTTCTGTGCTGTATGGCTATGGCTGAGAAGGGAGTTGTCTTCCTGCTTATATTAAATTTCCAGACGTTTAATTTTGACCAGATGCACCGTGCAATTATGGCAGCTGATGGATAGCAATAAATGAATTAGTCTTTGGCAAACTGAACTTTATTTCAAAAAAGATCAGCATCATGGAAGATGCAGGAAAGCAAATTTCGTGATGGGGTCAGTGCATTTTTTAAATGCTCAGATTTCTTGGCAGAATAAAAGGACGCATTAGTGCAAAGAGGCAAAGTATCCTCATTTCTAGGCATACCTCTGGAACGGACACCTTGCTGCTCTTCCCACACAGCAAGGAGGACTAAATACCAATGGTGAAGTCTGAACCTTGCCTCTGCTAGCTGAACTTTCCCTTTTGCTTTGGTTCATGTTGGGGTTATAGGTAGCATTCCTGTCACTGCCACCATGCTCCCCACACTAATTGTCATGAAGTACAGAAGATTCAAGTCTGCTTGGTTCCCAAGGCTGCTAATGAGTCCTGGGCTTTTCTCACCCTTAATGAGTCAAGGTTTGTTTGTGGAGGATTCTTGTCCTTCTGTCTTTTTCCCTGGCCAGGGGAGGAGTCAAGAGTTCACACAACAGAACAATGACTTTACAGTGTAAAGACGATGCAGCTGTGCCATCTGAAGCCATCCTCAGTTATGAGCAACAAAGCTTAAATAGATTGTACTGTGAAGAGGTACAGCTCTGTGAGTGTGAAGCATAGCCTTTGCTTCTGCTTCACTGACTTGTCTGCTTGCGGCAGTGACGGGCCCTTGACGGGAGCTTAGGCAGGGAGAGTCGCGTAGGGCGACTCTTTCAAAACCATTCTCCGTAACACTGAGCACAGGAAAAGAAGCAAAATGAAGTTTCAGTTGATCTCTGATGGGGGTATAACACTGCCTTCTCCAGAAAATCCCATGCCCTCCATTCAAAAAATCCTTGATTCTAGTCCAAATCCGCTTCAGGGGTTTAATAAGGTCACTAAAGCAAGCTATAGTTTGTATGTTTTAGCAGTAGAGAGTACTCATACAAAAGTGGATACTTACACCAACTCCTCCCAAGCAAATCACACATTTCACTGTCTTACTGTCTAGAGGCTTTTCTTGTATTAGAGATTGGGATCATCGCTAATTTGGGCTAAGCTACTGTTTGTCATGTACCTAATTCATCTTCATTTAAGCATTTCAGTTACAACATTGTGCTCCTGTGGCTATATTAATCTTACTACAAACATGTATAGGATATACTTTTTGGCATATGTATACAGGTATATATGCACAAAAATATAGGTGCCCATAAATACTGCTGCATGTATTTTTGAAATACATAGGAGTGTATATGATATATATCATACATATATGTAGGCTATTACATGCTAGAAACATTATTTCTTGTGTTTAAATCCATATATATATTTTCACAAATAAACACAGACATGTACTCTAAATGCTGTGCTATTGCTATAGTAGCAATTGAAAATTTCAATCTGATAAAATAACTCAATGCTAATAGAGATTTTAAATTTGTGAGTTATAATACTCTGGACTAATCCTTGCACAATGCCATACAAAACTGAAGGAATTTTTTTTTTTTTTAAGTTTTAGTAATAGATAAGGGAAGCCAAAAGCAGCATCTGCAAAAGAAATCTAATTTTGCTGTAATAGCCTTTTGAAGTTCATCATTTTGCCTTTTAATAATGCACGGAAACATCTGCTGTTTTCCTTGATTGCATAAAGATAAAGGAAAGAGAAAAAAATTAGGAACATTTGGGTTTTTTCATTCTTACATGAACAGAAGGTGGGGGGGATAGAATAAAAGAGTTTCAATACCTTGATGTGTGTATGTGCAGGTTCAAAACTTTTGATTGCTCTCCCGCCTGGCATGGTGGGTTGACAGACCAGGGAGCAGTGGCGAAAGTTGACAACCCCCCATGGCTGACCCCTCATGTTTTCTCTTGCCTAATCGAATTTTACGTGTGTTTCCAGATAGCTGATCAGCTTCCCTGGATTTCGCTGACGCCACAGGAAAGCTTTGCCTGAAGATGGAAACACTGGAGTCAGAACTGACCTGCCCTATCTGTCTGGAGCTGTTTGAAGACCCGCTGCTGCTGCCTTGCGCTCACAGCCTCTGCTTCAACTGCGCGCACCGCATCCTGGTCTCCCACTGCGCCACCAACGAGCCGGTGGAGTCTATCACCGCCTTCCAGTGCCCGACCTGCCGCTATGTCATCACCCTCAGCCAGCGCGGTCTAGACGGGCTCAAGCGCAACGTCACCCTGCAGAACATCATCGACAGGTTTCAGAAAGCCTCCGTCAGTGGGCCCAACTCCCCCAGCGAGACCCGCCGGGAGCGGGCGTTCGATAACAACAGCATGTCGTCCTGCGAGAAGGTGCTCTGCCAGTTCTGCGACCAGGACCCTGCCCAGGAGGCGGTGAAAACCTGCGTTACCTGCGAGGTGTCCTACTGCGAGGAGTGCCTGAAAGCCACTCACCCCAACAAGAAGCCGTTCACCGGCCACCGTCTCATCGAGCCTATCCCGGACTCTCACATCAGGGGATTAATGTGCTTGGAGCATGAGGACGAGAAAGTGAACATGTACTGTGTGACTGATGACCAGTTAATTTGTGCCTTGTGTAAACTGGTCGGGCGACACCGTGACCATCAGGTGGCAGCTTTAAGTGACCGCTATGACAAGCTAAAGGTCAGTGTTACCTATCTTTTTTTTTTAGCCAAGCAGTGTGTGGTTGGGAAGGAAAATACCTTTTGGTTGCATGCTGAAGTCCTCATTCCAGCAGCAGCTGGGAAAGGCAGTTGTGCGCTCTAATCATATAAGACACATACAGGTCTGTATGAACGTTTGCTCACCATGTAAAAGGTGCCAGATTTTACTTAAGAAAAAAGTTCCTCGCTTGTGTTTGGGTTTCTCTAAAGCTATCATAAGGAATATGCAGTGCAAAGTACTGTTCAGGTGAATTTTCTTACCTACCTGCGGCTGGTTAGGTTTCGCACTGACTACCCATACACAGACACTGATTGAAATGTCATGCATTCTTTGCACATGCTTTGCTGTTGATCATTTTTCATTAGGTTCCTTTCATTGTGAAAAGCCCTTCACATCACCACTAACAGGAGATGCATTTATCTGTGCTGGCTTCAGGGATGCCAGCTGCCCATCCAGCCAGGGAAGCCAAACGCCGCCTCTGCTCTTCCTGCACTGCCTCCCACCAGGCTCGCAGGCAGTGCAATCCTAGTAATGAAGCCAAAATTGTTTCTGATCCTGCAGCATTCCCACGGTTCCACAAGTTTCTTTAACATCTCCTGCCAGGTAGCTGGGAGGCTCCCACAGCCTGGTCCTGAGCAGGACACCCTGGGCGAGGTGGCAGTGGGCAGCCAGGTCTCAGGGTGCTCTGGAGGCTCTTCAGGCTGCCAGCAGAGGCAGAGCTCCTGCTGAACATCGAGGCCAAGGCAGGTGACCTCACACCCACCTGGGTGTATATTTCTCTCATGCTGATTCCTGCGCTGCTGCAAAGCCAAGGCAGGCATTAGGCATCCCCCTCTTTCCTCCACCCACTCCCTCCGGATGGTCTGCCTGTGCCTGTGTGCAGCCGTGGGTGGAATTTTTAAACATGGACTGCAGTCCAAAAAATCACAAGCGTGGAGAGCAAGGCTCTTCTGCCAGCCTTCCCAAACAGCATTTTGAATGAGGAAAAAAGCTGAATTATAGGTTTAACTAACTTAAGTACTTTCAGATTGAAGTGTGTGGCTGCACTCATGTCTGTGATAACTTTAGGTGCTCGCTGGTGAAATCTGCACACACATTCTGTGCAGGCTTTGCACCTCTACGCTTTGCAAACATGCACATCATATTCATATTAACAAAACGGAAGACACTTCTTTAGCTGGACCTGGTAACTTCCTTTCATCTCTTAAAGACTTTTTTGTTTACCAAAAAGTTGTTATTTTTGCTTTCTTTTGTTTCCGAACTAATTTCTTATTTTAATAGTTTTGTCGGATAACATTAGCATGGGCCATAAAGGTGGATAGCTGCCTGGATTTACTGTGCTTTTTATTAATCCAGTGGGTTTACATCCTTAACAGGTGCTACTATCTAGTGGCATAATAATGTGTTGATTACTAACTTTATACCAGTAGGAATAGACTACTTAATATGAAAGACCTTCAACATTACATACTGGATAAGCATTTTTTGATGATGTACAAAAAAAGGAGTAAACATTTTTTGGTCTTGTTGCATATAGATAATGCAAGTCTTGAAAGAAGACTTTAAAAGGCCTGTCTTTTCCCTTGTGATCTTTGACTCAGTACTGTCAATAGGAATAAAATGAGTGTATTATTTGCATGATCTGTGTCTTTTCTGTGCAAAGATGACTAAGCAAGCTTTGAAGCTCAAAAAGACAAATAACATTCACATTGGATGTCACCTAGCTTAGCTAACCTAAAAGTAAGGCAACTGAAGTTCTAAGCATACTGAAGTTTTTACACTAGCCACTTTGAAGACTAATTAAAGTACTCATTTAATGGTTTGTGTAGACTTGAGCCAAATAGCTCTTGTCTCAGAATGACAACTCCTAGCATTATTTATATTATTTGTATGATTTTTTTGAGATGAAGAATTTCTTTGAACCCAAACTGTATTAAAGACTTTTGCACACTCGATGGGTAGTCCATGTGAAATCCTGTTCCTATCATCTTAGTCACAAATTTCATGTTGCTAAGGCCAGTGATGACATCAGTCATGCCAATTACGCCACATGTACGACACATTTAGGCTCTGTTCCGGGAACATTAGTCCAAACGGTTTCCATGCAGATCCAGCATCCATTCTCTGTTCACAAGTAGGTAATCTGAAAGTAACATTTTTCCTTTTCTTGTAACCTCTTCCATTACAGGAGTTAGTTTTGGTTTACAAATCAATCTTAGAAAATGAGATTTTCAGTTCTGTAAACTGGCATTTATCCCTCAGAAGTAGGAGCGATACCAGTTCCACCAGCATTTGGTAGCTGATGGTCAAAAATTTCACGTCCATTTCCACATTCAGGCCTCTTCCTCTTCCTTCTTTAAGGGTGATATGATCTCCTGAATCACTGGTCTTTACATCTTCTTAGACATGAGATTGCAGATGGGCTTTACTAACTTACAGGTAATGTGCACCTAAACCATGCAAATTAAATACTAAAATGTATTAGAAAATCCCCACTTGAGAAAATGAGTTGTTGCTTGCTATTTTGCTGCTGTGACTTTTTGGTCATGGGGTTTGATAAAGCTACTTAAAATCTTTAAAAAAAATCTGAAAGAATAAGATAGCCAATAGTATGGTGGATCAGTTAAAAAAATGTGTGGTTAATGTTACCTTTCAAAAAGAAAAGCTAACACACTTAAGGTGACTCTTTTGATTTTTTTCTTTTTAAATCAACACACTACTGGTACTAACAACAGCAATTGGTGTTAAGCTATGCTAATTGCTCACATTTTCTTGCAGTGGTGTTGCCAGTGGTTTAAATAATGTCTCACCCCCCATTAAGCATAGGACAAAAGATTCCATTACAATCTAGCTCCTTTTGTGGCAAAAATGAAGCTCCTTAATTAGGAGTTCTGTACTCTGGTCCAGCAGAGGCGCCTACACTGAAGTGTGTTTAACAGCGACTGTAACAATAGCGGACATCTCAAAATGAGAAAGTGCTTTCCTTTGGCAATGATATCTCAGCCCTGAGAGGTGCTTCTATTTCTCATCCTCTACTGGGGCAGGGGGAATTGAGGGCATTTGTGTTCCTTGAGGGGCAATCCTTTCTAGCTTAGCTGCACAGCCACGATACCACCTTCATGCTCGCTGTTGGTCTAGTGCTTAGAGATGTGCTTTGGTTTGGTTTTTATTTTTCTTTTTAAAGTTGATCATAAACAGATGCATATTAGTAATGGAAAAAGCAATAAACCATGACCAAAGCTGAGAAGAGAAAATATAGGAAATATACTGGTAATACAAAAGATTTATCTTGTGGTGATCAAAATTGTGATAAAAATAATTTTTAACAGCAAAAAGAATCAAGGTTTTTAATATAGAAAGAATAAATGGCTGTGCTTACCACATCATATTACCTCAAAAAATATTTATGGTTAATTTTGATATTGATTCTTCATTTTCTTTTCTTGTTGCAAAAAAAAAAAAAAAAAAAGAAAATAACAATTTAAACATACTTTTAAAAATTTTTTTCTTTCAGAAAAAGTTAATAAAATTACTATTTTTTGATAGATGTACTTAAACTCATGAACATGAGGAAAAAACCCAGTCAGATAAGATTGATCTTGAACAAGAGAGAATATTTGAGGAAGAACAAATGTATAAGGTGTGGATGGAAATATATTACTTATTTAATATTAGCAAAGAGCCATGAGGAGTTATAACACAAGAGAAAGATAGATGGTAAGATGTATTTTGAAATGGTGTAAATCCAGCATAACACCATTGAAACTAATTTTTTTATTTGTCTTCATATTTACTTAGAATTTAGCCTCTAACATATATCTTCTTGCCAAAAATAGTTTTGGCACAACTTTTCTAATGCTTGGTCAAGAAAGGTCTTTTGCTGAATCAAACTGTTGTAGCTTAGCTTTGGTTCACCATATTTTTGTTTGAAATTTGTTAATGCTGAGTTGTTTTGGGCATGTTTATTGAAGCAGGGCAGCTCTCTGAATAGCACTCAGCAATTCCAGAAACAAGAGGAGCTTCTTGTTTGTCTGGTTTCCAGATAGTTTTACTGATAGAATCCATGCACATCTATTTTTTCTAATCTGTTGATTCAGGATACAAAGATTACTTTTTCTATTGTGTGTCAATTCAGCTACTCACAAACATTAAAGGAATAGGAATTGTTTCCACATGGGGAGGAATGAATTAATCTTTTCTAAACCTTTGAGGTAGGAGACTTTGTCAAGTCCATAGCTACTACAAATATGTCTGCTTCCATTATATGCATATTACAGATTGAAAAATTTCTCATGTTTAAGTAACTTGGCAAAGATTCTGGAAAAATATGTGTTTAAACTCTCCAACTATTTTTATATGGCATTATTTTATAATCTCAGTTCATAATTAATTGATAGATTGTGATATTATAAGAATCCAGAATTAAAAAATATGTATTCCTACAGCAGTGGGCTTGAAAATACAGGAACATTGTTTTCTGGACTTTCATATAAATATATCATGCACATATATATGCAAATATATATCTACATATGTCCTATGCCTGTATTTACAGTGCTTGTGTCAGTATATAAAACCAATACTAAAATTGCATAATACCATATATTGGCATTTGTGTCTATGTAGAGTTGTCTAGCATAGAAATATGGGTAATTTTCAGCAATGTCTAACTTAAGGAATATCTAGATTCTTGAATTTGAAGAAACATATGCCTGTTTTTTAAGCAAAATTGTACAGTTTCATATATATGTGTAGGTCAGTAAAAGTATAATCAAAGTCAAAAGTCATATATGTATTAAAATTATACATCAATAGATATGCTTGTTTTCTATTTTTACAATTCTATGTATTTATCCTTCATAATAGCTGAGTCTTTTCATATCTAAATTTACAGTTTCTCTGCATACCCTTAACTTTACTAACTTTCTATTCAATGCAAGCTATTTTAATAAAATCCAAGTGATACTGATGCCTTTTTGTTTGTCCTAAAAGCACAAGCCAGACCCAGTTAGGTGATAAAAAGGAGTTACCATTTTAAGGATCTGTGGATCCATAGGTGCACAACTCACTAGGTGGAAAGCACCAAAGATGCACACTTAACATAGAGTGCGTACATTTTTTACGTGTTTAGCAAATTAGCATAACTGACACGAATCCCCAGTTAGAGACTGAAATAATGAGGTAATTCTTCCCTGCTTCTACCCTTTTCTGAATTCCTCCCCACCTTAGATAGGAACTAAACTTTGTTTATAAAAATGTGTCTCAGGAGCTGGTTTCAGCCTTGGCTTCCCAGAGAATCTAAACGTAGACCCCAGGGCTTGGAGCCATTGGGGAATTTATTTTGTCTTTCTGTCTAATAGAGTAGGTAAAGTGCTAGCTATGAATACAAGAATACAGCTACAGAGCTGCAAAACTATATGTAAAGAATACAGAGAATATAGAAAAGCAAAAAGACAAAACTCAATTCAGCATCAATATATAAAGACATTGTATGTCAGAGTAATGATGATGTGTGCTATTGAACATTTAGATAAATGGCACCTTCCTTTATATTGGTTGTAACAGATTGAGAGTAGTGCAAGTTTAATATATAGTTGGAACATCATATCCAACCTGGCAAAGTGTAGAGCTCATGGACTTTCATTATTATTAAATTAGATGCATCATCTTATTATTATTATTAGGTTAGATACTGCTTGATAGATATTTCCATGTACAAATTTTTATGAAATTAAAATGATGAATGGTCACAGTGATTATGATGGAATATTATTTGATATTACTTAATTATTTAACCCAGAAATAGATGCAAAAATATAACTAATTGGCTATGCTTCAGTATTTGCAAATATCTGCTTTGTCTTTTTCCTCCGTTTGGTATTTCTTTTCAGAGTCTAGAAGGATAACAGAAAGTATGAATACAGAATACCAAAATTAGTCTTTTATCAGGGGAGAGTGTGTGTATGTGTTTATTTTAGACACATTTTGAACTTCTTCATGTATATGACTGTGGATAATGCATTATTATTTTACAATAGTTCAAAGTACTATGAGATTAGGAGGTTTTATCTGCCCAAGTTCCTTCAAGTAATATAAGCCAATTTTTTAAAACTTAATTTCAAAAATTTAATAGTTGGCAAGTCTTTCACATACTACTTATTTCCTTCAATTTTAGTGGAAATGATGGTGTTGAAGGTCTTGTCTATTCAGGAAAAATGAAAGAATTAATCAAAATTGTGAATAGTATAGCATTATTATCTTTCTTCTCATGACCCTGGTTTCTAGGGAAGCCAGACTAGCTCTCAATCTTATGTTGAATAATTTTCATGACATCTTTTTTTGTTTTACTTTTTCTGATCTTAAAATACACACAAATTTAGCAATGATCCCAGTAAACCTTCCAATTTTGGGCTTAACAACTGTATATCTGTTATGTTTTACTTTGACCCTCTTTCTTAAGTAAAATGTACACTTCCTATCAAAACAGCAATACTTGTGTGTATCATTAGCACTGGGAACCTTACACAGGGTTTATAACAAACAGAAATGGTGCCTAATTTGGAAAGCCTGAGTAGTTCATGGCAAGGGAAACTCCTGCAGAAGGTCATGGACTGGAAAGCTGGGTAGGGTTGCTAAAGCACACTTTGGACTCAAAACTGGATATGGGTGATATGACTGAGCTTCCTTTCTCTCCCATCTGTATTTACCTCTCTCCAAAACCAGTCATCCAGACTCCCATCTCTGTGGGTGTCCCTTGGCTGTCCCACCAAGAAGTATTTTCTTTTGCTGGGAGGACATTTTTGCCCTTGAGAGAAAACACCCACACTAGGAACCTGAGGCAAGGAGATTCCTGTCCTTCACAGCTTTCACATCTCATTTATAATGCTGCTCTCACAAATCTATTTTCCATTTGTCTCAAGCCAACGAAAATTAAAGCAGGAGCAAGGAAAAAGTTAATTTTATCATAGTGTGACTATACGGAGTTATTCTTACATCTTCTGAAAACACTTATTTAAGTAATCCTTACCCTTTTGCAGATCAAATGCTTAGTTGAATGTACATTGTTTTCACCAGTAGAATGCTAAGAATATCTTGGTTAGCTAATAAACATGTAATATATATCACAGACTTTATAGATGATTAGCCTTGATGGTGCCAGCAGGATTGATTTTTATGATAGCTTTTTCTTTTTTAATTTCTACAGGCTGGAGTAGTAATATTAGTTTTTTAGATATTTCTTATTTGTGTGGCATGTTGGTCCTATGCAATATCTCAGTTTACAAGGGTGGAAGGGCTGCATCTGCAGGGTTATTTCAGTGCCTCAGCCAGATGTGCTTGAACAACTGGACCTTTGGGTTGCTTTTGTACCTTACAGATCCCCTCCTTTAAAGATGAATAATCCATTTCCAGCTGTTCCCAGTTGACAAGATATGATTCTTTGTGGTAGCTAGGACTGCACTTTCAAAATTTAGAAAATTCTTTGCCCCCTGTAGCACCTGTGTTTGCACATGTACTGTAATTCTCCATAAGAGCTCCCTGAGATTCTGACCACTGAAAATCACAGAGGGGCAGAAAAAGACAAAAGCAACGAGTCCATAGACAGGCATATGGTCATGCAGAAATGTTTTCCCCTGTTCATCTCAATTATTAATATCACACTTCCAAAATTTTTAGGCTATTTATATTTTTATGTTTATTACATGAACAAAGTTCTGTCAGTTCAACTGAAACCATGTGTAGTGGTTTGGGATTTTTTTCCATGCTCACAAACCTTGCATATCTTGAGAACTGTAAATTTCCTGTCTAAATGTAGTCTCAGTCTTATTTTTTGAAACTTTGCAATTTCAGATTCCTGAGAGTACATTGACCATATTAACATAAAGTAGCAGTATGATCCTATAATTATATTTCACATCGTGAGAGAAATCAAATTCAGCACAGATGAGAAAAGTAGCTAGATTGCATATGGCTGTTTCCTTTGTTATTTATGGTCTTCTAAATTACCCTTTGTCCATGGCCTTTTAATGGCCCAGAGAAGAGTGGCTGCAGAAATCAAAGGCTGAAGGTTTGAAAGTCAAGGATAAGTTGATGGAATAATATAATATATAAAGTTTCAGATTTACATGCCAGTTGAGGGTTTTTTAAACAAAAAAACAAAAAGAAAATCTTTGTGGGTATTTGTGACTTTTAGACAATTCCCCTCTAGCAATTGTCTAAAAGTCACAAATACCATCCCCTCTGCCAACTACATCTATCAAGTATATAAATTAATTTATTTATTTCTACTATGGTAATCCCCAAAGGCTCAATTGAAACAGAAAGTCCCATAATGTAAGGTCTTGTACAAGTACTTGAGTTGTAATCCCAGCTTCAAGGAATATTCATTCAGCCATCCTTAGAACAAAAAACAGCAGCAAGCATGACAGGTGCATAGGCATTTTATATGGTTATAGTAATATTGACGTGAGCTCTTTGCATCATGTAAAGGCCAAGATTAAAAGAATGTTTGAAATTAATATTGGCTAGTTTCACTATCCAGTGGAAGCACTCCTATTTGATTTCATATAATTATTATGGTTTGAAATACAATAGCCCCACCTCCCCTTGTCCTTAGGTTGAAAAGCCTGGATTCTTGTGCTCTTGATCCAAGAGAAGAGATGCAACTGCAGTTCTTGCTCTGTATGTCCTTCCTTATGTGCCAGTCTAATAAATTACTTCTGAAGTTGAAACTGATGTTAGTTACTCTGATGTTGAAACTGATATTAGTTACTGCTATAACAGTACTCTTAATTGACTGAAACCTACACACCCTAAATTTGAAAAAAAAAAATAAAATCAAAAATGTGAGAGAATCTTTGGTATGCCCTGAGAAACAGATTTTCATCTGTCTTATAAGTGTTTCAGCTTTAATTTCTTAATGACATTTTGGGTTTGATAGCAAATTATTTTTGAAAGATTTATTCAAAATAAAAGGAAAATAAAATCACAGTACAATGAGATCTTTAATCTAAATTATGTATCAGCTCATTACAATAAATAGCAAAATGTGTAGCCTTTTTGATGCAATTACTTCCTAGTGCCATACTTAATTAATCATTTCTTTCACCATTGTTTACTGTAGGCTCAGCAGTTGTGGGTGATAAATCATTGCTAATACCAGGACAGATGAGGATGGGAGCATCAGTCTGCTCTTAGGCTGAGTGAAGGGATGGGAGTGAGGGGCTGGGGGGTAGAGCTCTTGCAGCCCAAGACATATCAGGATGGGGTAGTTCAAATACCTCTTGTTCAGGGGTATGCCTAAAACACTAAGCACTACAGCAATTTTTTTAATTGTTTACTATAATTCTACCAGTAATTCATGCACATTTTGAAGTACTTTATAGATATTAAACTTCTATTTCTGCCTCAGAAGATAAACACCAACGTGTTTGATTACAAATTAGCTGGAACATCTCTGATAGCAGATAGTACTGAAAGATTTCTTAACATAGAGTATCAGAGTTGGGTGAGGCAATGGCTAATTTGAAGCAAATGAAGAAAAAATAAATGCTTCCCCAGTTAAAATATTCCAGCTTTTCTCTTTTCTTTTGAACTATCCACACATATACAACAAAATATAAGGCTTTTCAAACTCTCCTGTTTCCCCATGCAGGTCATGGTGATTGAGACATCATGCTGTCTATGAATAATAATGTCCATTCAAGCTTGTAATGTGTTTGAATGTCAGAGAAATTTTCTACATGTAGATCTGGTTGACAGTTAAAATTAGCAAAAGTAAAATAGAAAACACATTATCTTTCATTAACTACTGGAGAAATAAAAACTTCCAGTGAGGAAGTAAAAAAGAAAAAGCTGTGTTGGACCTGTATTATACAGGTTAATATTGCCTTGGTAAGCACCCAGTGCTTTGCTCTAGGACCAGCTGGATCTTCCATAGGTTCCCACACTTCAGTAGCCTTCCCCCTGAAATGCATCTGCATTTTTGGAGATGTCCTGACTATTCTGAAATGTGGGACTATAAACCCAAGTTTTGTTATTTGTTAGGATTCTGTCAAACTTTGAAGGAGATTAGAGATGAGCGACTGTTCACAACATGTGTGTCTTGTGGTAGAAGCATTAAGCAGATTCGTTAAGCTATAGCTAATGACAGCGTGTGCAAAACTTATTTTCAAATTAAGAGAGCAGCATATGGAGATTATAACTCATTCAAACTGAATTTGAACAATATCTATCCTAATAATAAGTTACTAAAGAGAAGAGACTATTCTGATCTGAATGAAGGTTAATCTGAATAGGTATTTAAAATATTTTATTTCTTGTCCAAAGGCTTGGAACACATGAATGCAAGAAATCCCTTCAAAGGAATGATTCAAGTAACTGTTAAAATACTGCAAATGATATCTGAATGTAGTTTAAAAAAAAGAGTACTTTAAAATTCTCAATCCAAAAATAGACTTTTTCAATGCATTTCCCAATATAAGAAAATGGACTATGGTCTGTAAACTAGAAAAGGGAGGAGAATATATGTACAGATAAGAAAGAGAAGGATAGAAGTGAATGCTTGGTAGTGAAAGCTCCTGTGTTTTTGCAGCAGGATCTCCTGCTGACTGGATGACCATGCCTGCTCCCCCTGTGTAGGCAGTGACTGCTGGGGCATGGGTCACTCCAGGATGGCCCCACCAGTGCTGGGATTCTCCCATTGCACAGAGTGCTCTTCAGCTTGGCAGGGGTGAGCTGCATTTGCTGTGTAAGTGCTTGCTGTTGGAAGGCTGGCACTGAGGGTTACAGCTCATCTCGTTTTAAAACAGAACTCATTTCAACTGCACTGAAAAATCTGTCATGTGAGAGAGCTCCTGCACTGAGGCCCTTCTTCAGCCCAAGGGTCAATAAGGTGCTCACCTACCAAAAGGACCCATGAGATGCCTCATGGCATCTGAGGTCATGCAAACTTTGGGTGATTTATGTGATTGTTGAGTCTTTTCTTGCCTGTGCCCCTTAAATATGGCCATACATTGTTCTTGGCCCTGCCTTTTATTACAACCTTCAACTTCAAAAACATGCTGGAGCTTGTGGGGGAAAAGGCATTATATTAGCCATACAAAAATGTTTTCACCCTCTTTTGAGCATTGCTTATGATCACTCTTGAGGAAAACCTGACCTTTCCAGTCAAATCCACCAAACAGAGCAGCACCATGAAGCCTTTTTGTGGTTTTGCACTTTTTTTGCCTTTGCTGAATTAGCTTTTTTTCAGACTTGGTAGACACACACTGCTGAAATTTTGATGCACTAAAATTCTTATGCAGGCAGAATGCAATTAATGACTGTAGTTCTTTTGGAGTAAGAATATTATCAGAGGAACCTTTTTCCCCCCATTACTTTCCTTGATTACTTTCAGCTTTATTCAAATTTATACTAGTTGAAAACATTTGTCTGAACATGCAGTGAATTACTCTGAGTAAAACTACCTCTTTAGGTTAATTTTCTGGCAATGTCTTTTGTTAGAAAAGGTTGGGTAAAGAGAATGATAAGCTAGTAAAACATTTTTCTGAAAAAATGAAAAACATGTAAATGAATTCTGAACTTTGAGTAGTTTTAAATGGATTCTTGCTCTGCCTAAATAATTTAGCATACTCTCACTTGAAGGCAAGGTAATTTTTCTGTCAAATAAGTCACTACTACACTGAAGGAAAAATAATAAAAAAAACCCAAACAGCAAATAAAACCAATTTGGAGTTCTACTATAAAATCTCATAATACTTCATTTCAACAGTGAAAGCTTCAGATAAGTATTAAAATAATTTTGAATAAATTAGGATTTTTTTAGTCTAGTTTTTGCACCTATTGTGTGCAGAGTTGAGTGCAGTATAGGAGTACAAGTAAATTGTTGTGTTACAGGTAAATGATTGTCACAAATTCAGATGTGAGAGAGCTTATTTTGTAATGATTCTGAAACAGTTTGCAATGGAACTGTCACATTAAGGAAGAAAACAACAGAAGGTAAAGAGGGGAATCATGTTTGTTCATGTGGTTTGGTTTGGGGTTTTTTCTGATGTGTTGCAGACATGGTAGGAGCCCTGGTTCACCCTGAGGTTCCAGACTGGAGTGCCTCATTGAATGACTCCTGCCTGCAGAACAAGAATCTGCTGCCATGTGTTTTCCTTGGAGGAACTCATTTCCTTCCCAAGGAGGTCTGCAAGGTCAGGAAAATAAATATCCAATCTTGGAAGCTGTGTGTCTCCAGGCTGCTCTCTCTGAGTAACTATTTCTACAGAAAAATTCATAGGGAAAGTCTGTCCTAAAGCCCAAAGAAGCCAAGTGCTTCCATAATGGAAAGCAGTTTTAAACTGGGCGTGCTGGGTAAAAGAGAAGTGTTTTGCAGCTTTGGTGTTTTGTTTTCTAATACATGCCATATATAATTTCAGTATTCTTGTTTAGGATTCAGAAGTCATGTAATTCTTTTCTAGTGTTGTGAAGCAGTATCACTTTGGTAGCAGCAGGTGTCCTGTTCAGTCTTAAAAATTTGGCTCTATTACTAATTTTGCTTTATATTATGTTTATAGTATATATCAAATTCTGGCCTCAGGCAAACCACCAAAATCCCACATTGCTTCAACAAATGTTATGGGATTTCAAAATTATTATTTATTTATTTATTGTTTGTTTATCATTGACAATTTAAGATTTTTGTTAATTATACTCTTAGCACTGAAGGTATATTATGGGATAACTGAACTAATTGAACATAATGGCTTCCACCAAAAATTGTTCTTTCTGATGATGTTGCTCTCCCTTTCTTCTGTGCATGCTGCTATTGTCCCACTGGAGCAGCTGCAGTAGATGTGCCCCCTTTGGTGAAGTGATTCCCTGCATTTTCTGCTGGCCATGAGCAGCCCCTGCAGTGCAGGGGAGCAGGCACAGCTGAGGTGGGAGCACTGAGGCTGGTCCATATCCTCCCCCTTCAGGCACCCAGCAGTCTCCATGGACTGCACAAGTGTACTATAGGAAGACTGCTGCTCTAGATGCTGATAGTAAATGCACAAATTAGTTGCCTTAAATACAATTTCCCTGCAGCTATAACAATTTGGTGGCTGGTTCCTGTGCATCCACCATTTTCCCCTCCCTGTAGCAGTTCATCCCCACCTCCTATGCCCTGCCTGCTCAATTCCACCCGAGCTATGCCAGCTCTCAAAATCAAAAACCAAAACCCATAATTCTGGATAAATAAGTGAATAATTTCCTGGGTGTCTAGCAAGTTGAAATTATGCAATGTTGGGTCAGATTTAGTCTGGTTGTGGTACAAAGTAAAGACAAGGATCTGACAGATTAGGACAGGAAGGAAAGTGATTGAATGAACTTTAAATATTATCCTAAGGAAGGAGAAGCTATTCCACCTACAGCCCTTAACAGAGTATAACAAAAGGGGACACAGCAACTTCTCCATGTCCAACTCTGTTAAGGGTTGTTCTCTTTATCAGCATAGACTGGTTAAGATGTACAAATATGATACAATTTTAAGAAAGCTGAAAACAATTTTAAGAAAGCTGAAACTTTCTTTTTCCTTGTGTTCTTAAATGGCCAAAAATTATTTTTACCATTGAAATTACCAGTATGGATAAACAAATCAAAATAAAGTGGAGAAACAAAAGTGGTACTATACCTAAATCTGTAGAAAGACTTCTTTCAGTACAAAAATTTCCTGCAGAAGTTATGCCCTTCACATGATGCTGGCATTCTGGCAAAAGCTTTTAGTGTGAAGCTGTGGCTTTCATTTAGAATAGTGGTAGGAGAACAAATTTGATCTTAGGAGGTTTTTATACCATAGCTGTGTATTTTGCCCTATGATTAGGCATCATGCCACCCCCTAATTTACTATAAATCCTCCAGAGAGTTTGAAAAATGTTAAACAAATACTTCATAAAGCTGGCTTAAGTTTGAGCTTGGAAGTAGTTGTAGAAATCATTTGGTTTTGATTTCCTTGAGAACCCATACTAGATTTCTGGTAGGGATATAAAACTTTTCTGCTGAAAAGATTAATCAGTAAAAAATATGGGCAAGACTGAAGATTTTTTTTTATTTATGTATTTATTTTGATTTATACACATGACTGGAAATAGTCCTGTAATATTCTTTGAAACACAGTAGAATGGATCTGTCTGGTAATTCCCTTTTAACCACAAACCAGCAGGAGTTCAACAGCTGAGCTGCAACAGGTGTAGATATATCTGATTTTTAAAAACTTTTGTCAGAGCTTTACCACTTTCTCACAGACTGCAGGATCATATGGGCTTGGGAGTCATGCTCAGTGAAACAGGGTTATTCTAAACTAAATAAAGAGCAAATTCCAAAACACACCAGAGCTAATTTGCCATTGTTTTCACCATGAACCATAATGAATCCTCATCAAATGAATGCAGCTGCTATGGTGCCGTATCCAAAATAATGTAATTAAATTGCTGCTTGGGGAATTTTAGAGTATAAATTTGGCAGAGACTCATTACTGGCAATTCAACAGCAAAGCATTTATAATCTTATCCAAAGAGGTGATCCTGTGTTCTGTCATTCTAAGAACAGAGAGAGGAGAAACAGAACCAGGATGACAAATGGCCAGACCAAAATCTGAAACAAGAAACCACAAGAACTTAAGGCTAATCCAAGCCATGCTGGAAAGCCTGTTGGGATGGCAAGGGGAGGACAGGATGAGAAAACTTGAATACATTACATCAGAAAAATTCTCCACCACTCTCTGCAGTGACTAGGTCACCAAGAAAAGTGGGCCCACCACAGGGAGCCTGCAGGAGCCACAGCTTTGCCACCATCAGGGTCAGAAGAGTCACAACCCCTGATCAGGCAAGGGTACCTCTGCAGCCTCATGCCCAGAGCTGACTCGTCCTCCCTGCCTGCTCCCTTACAAAAACATTGGGAATATTGCTGTCAGGACTGTGTGGAAGCTTGACTGTAACTGCAAGCACCTTCTCCAGCTGGGGGAAGGCAGCAAAGTTGGCCTCTTGCATGATGAGTTTGCAAGAGCTGTCAGGACCCAGGCTGGCACAGGGAAATTCAACACACAGCTCAAACAACTGTAAAAACTTCCGTGATGAGCACACCATTGTCCTTGTAAGGCAGTTCAAGGTCAAACAAAATGCCATTAAAGTGCTGAGAGCTGTGATGAAGTGACTACCACCATCACTTTTGTGATTACAAAACTCAAACTAAAACTGGGGTCACCCAGTCTCATAAAAAAGCAGGTTATGTTTCTAATTTGTTTTAAAAGTGAACTCAAATTAAATTCTAATTTCAGGAGAGAAAAATTTGCATTTTGGCCAAATCTGAGCCTTTTAAAAGTTTATGCTTAATAAACCTTAGTATGCCCATTCTAATCAAGCCTACATAAAATATTGCAGCTTAGAGCATGCTTTAGTTTAACAACGTTTGTGTTCCTTCATAGGCTAAGCAAATCTCATGGGGCTGTGTTTCCAATATGATAATAGTGAATTAATTCATAATAGTGAATATCATGGCTTCATAATTGGATATCCATCAATATTTAACTTTATATGTCCCTAAAGGAGTTACCTAACCCTTCAGCTCTGGGATGGCTGATCAGATGAAGCCAACTCCTTCCTTTTTTTCTTTCTTTTCTTTTTTTTTTTCTTTTTTTTTCTTCATTTTTTTCTTTTTCTTTTTCTTTTTCTTTTTTTTTTTTTTTTTTTGGGGGGGGGGAGTGGTGTTTTCTTTTTTCTTTTTTTTTCTTTTTTTTCTTCCTTAATGCATAGCAGTTACAGGCAAACTTGCAGAAGGAACAGCTGCCAGCAGAACTAATTGGAAAAGGGGCTTGGGGAAAGGAACAAACAGAGAAATTTCAAAGTTTTGATGAAAAAAAAATAAATAATTTGCTAAAGACAGAAAGAAAATGTTGAGATTAAAGATCAACATATTCAATAGTAAAGTTTCCAGACCAATTTAACAACTTTGATGTGGAAAGAACATGAAAAATACTAAGAAGAAATAGTTCAAAGTTAGGTGGGAATTCCTATTTTATGTATATACTTGGAAAAAGTCTGTATTTTGGCACTTGAAGAAAAAATGAGCCTTCTGTATCCTTCTGTTGCTCAGTATTGATCAATGAACATCCTTTTGTATGGAAATAGAAAATAGTTATTAGAGGTAACATTCCACCTCAGGTGGGTGTTCCAGAAACATAAATCTACTCTAGCAACAGACTGATGTCTCCTGAGTTTGAGCTGCCACAAAGGGAAGTTAAAGAGAAATAGGCAGGGTGGGATTTGTAAATTCGTCATGGATTTAATGAGTTTCATTTGTTTATGTAGCTTAGTGAACCCAAAGCTATATCAGATCTAGAAAAACAAATATTCATGTCTTCTTAGAGGTTTGTCAAATGACAGAGTGCTGTCATTTGTGCTACAATCTTAGTGAGAGACTGAAATAATTTGTTGCCAAGTGCTCTCAGCTCACAATAAGCTTTACCATTATCCTGGATTTCATATGCAATACCATCATTGCTGGAGACAATTAAGTGCCTCTATCCTGTGCCATACCCCAAAAATGTTGTAGCAGTTGCTTAACAACTTCAATTTTTTTCAAATTACTTGTTGATGACTTCAGCTTTGGCCTCTTTGGTCAGATTATTTGGCTGCTGTGAAGCTCTGTAAAGTCACTGAGAACATGCTGGCATAATCTTGAACTTAATGGAAGGATCAGACCGGCCTTATCCTGCGATTTAGTCAACAGAGTTGGGTAACATTTTAGTGACTGCAAATTCATCACAAATGGAGTTTTGATCCTAAAGCTGTTTCCACTTTTTAGCAGAAGGGCAGAATTTGTTTGAGGTAAGGAAAAAGTAGCCTGGAGTTAAACTCTAATCATGTTACCCCTCTTTTGCCCACTAGCTCAGGGATTATGGAATTTAGTTTTTAATCTCATCATGAGGGCCCTGGAAACAGAACCTCCCTCTACAAAAGGACAATGTCTCTGAGGAGAAAGTTGGAGGGAATTTGGAGCAAGCTGTTCTTGTTTCTGGCCCCATCTCTGGGGCCCAGCCAGGCAGAGGTGGTGGGCTCTGGGGTTCTCAGCCTGCTGTCTGAGCTGCTTTGTCCCACCAAGTCCCTGCAGCACACAGCCTTGGCACTCACACTGCTGCTGACACTGCTTTGACATCATTGCCCGTCTTTGCCCTCCTGGCTTGGTTGTCCAGAGACCCTGGATATTCATTCTCTCCCAGAGAAATGGGAACCTTGGGTCAAGCTTGCTCTTTTCCCAGTCTAGAGCAGGGACCAAAGAAACAGCCATGTTTTGTCTCCAGTATTTCAGATTGGCTGCTGACCCAGAAAATCAATTACAGTCCCAGCCTTACGTAGTGCAGAGTCAGGTTGTATCCAGTATGACAGTGACTGAGTCTGGCCCATGTGGAGCTTAAACACCTGCAGAGGCTGATTTCTCTGTACTGCCTTATTTAGCACTTTATAGCCCTTTGCATTCTCCAAATGAATCTCATTTTCTGCTCAGGTTTATTTAAAACAGAGATGTAGTGAGTTAAGGGAATACAATTTTTTTTTTTTCCTTTTTGGCACAGTAGTTCTACAGACTGGTCTTAGATGAAGTTCAACTAATTTATATAGTAACAATAGTGAGCTGATATTTCCTCTGATACTGAGATTTGGCAGAGAGGACCAGAAGGAAGTGTTTCAATCCAATATATAAGACAACAGTAAAAAGGAAAAAAGAGATTTCCTCTTTATTATGTGAGGAGAATAATATATTACAAATAATTTCCACCCATTAAAATGCTCTTTTGTTCTCGCAGCCTGGTTTGGGATTTGTGGTCAGTCCAGTTTTGATCACTAATATCTTTGCAACATTCCATCTTTGTTTCCTCATATCCATTGCTTGCTTTTGCTTGTGTTCCATCTGATCCCAGCTGTTGACATTCAAAGATCATTAATCAGGACACTTATTACTAAAGAGCAATGGTCAAAGTTTGGCCTATTCCGGCCCAGCTGCTGGGGCTGGATTTTTGTGGTCCCCAAATCCAGTCATTTCTGGATAACTCTGTCTTTAATCAACTGGCCAACTGCAATTTAGTCACAAACACTAGTGGGCCAACTTCCTTAAACAGAGCTATTTAAATCATTTTTGTATAATTTTGCAAATCCTAAGGTTAAATCTCAGGTTTAGAAGCTTCCCACAGAGTTTGCAGAAAATAACTGTGCTGTTCTCTCAGCGTTTTTAGCGTTTGCTTGAGTTATCACTCTGATCTGTATTTTGGCACTACAAATTAATAGTAACTGGAGAAAGAAGAAGGAAACATTTCATTGTTGTTTTTTTGCACACCACCAGCAACACAGCAATGTTATATACGTTCATGTAAGGCAGGTTTTCTGTACAGAAGTACACAGCTGCTTTTGCCTGGTTTGTACTACAGGCATTAGGAAACTCTATCAGCAGCTCATCCCTGTGAGCATTATTTCAGCCTCAGAGCTCTGCAGGGCTGCTCTTGTTTGTGAACCACACACTAAAGATCTGAATTGCTCAAAGGCTTCTCACTGGAAGTGTGCCATGGAGCCTGATGTGTGTCTGATTTGGGCACCACAGGGCAGCCTGCAGTTAAGCAGCAGAAGGGACCAGGAGAGATGCTGCCAAGTCCTGTGGAACACAATACCAGGTCCCTCAACATAGTAGAGGAGAGGGAGATTTTTGGATGCCAAGGTTTTCAGAACAATCAAGAAATGTCAGTAAGTACTGTGATGCTTTGGGAAAGGGCTGATTCCCAACTACTGATTTTTGATAGTTTTAGAACATGCCAAATGCCAAGAGTTCTTTTGTCCTCTGTGTTTTCACTTTCATTGTAGCTAAAATCAAGAAGCTTAGAGGTCTGAACACCAGACCATAGAGTAAAGTCCTGGGAATTAAAATTATCCAAATAATAAGCAGTATTTTAAAAGTTGTTTTTCTGATTAGTTCAAATTTTTGGTTGATTTATCTTCATTTAAACTAACTGCTACCACAATAAGCCTCTCCTTCTGAGAAGCAATAGAGTTTAAAGTCTACAAGGACTTCTGTCTAAACTTTTATTTTCTGTGGTTTTTTTCTTATTTAAGTAGAAATTTACAGTAGCAAAATTTTGATTTTGAAATAGAGAATAAAGTTAGAATGGGCAATTTAAAATTCTGTATTCTATAGTTATAGCCTGTGAGTCAGGGGTCCATTCCCAGTGAGGGAAGTTGTGAGTTAACACTTTTCAGGAGATATTGATACTCTAGTAGATAGTGGGTGGCACTTATCCATTTCTGCAAAACAGCACCTTATTAGTGTAAGTGGAACTTCTTACTGATGAGCAACTACAGTGCTAGTTTTTACTCAGCTTTTCATCTGAATTTATCTTGTATGCTAAAAATGCACTTTTTCTGTGTCAACTCTGCATCAGAGCATAAGAACATTTTCTACTAGCCTTGTCCATTCTGCTCAAGTGGATTTCATGGGTGAGAAGGGCTCAAGGAACCTACTGTGGTTCTCTGATTCTGGCTAACTGTTGTTCGTCAGTATTCATGATTATGATGTCTTTTTCACATTCTAAGCCCTGACAAGTTTGTAATAAAAAGCTCCCATATGCTCAGGTTTTCTGAGGTTTTAGAGGTGAGTCCTCTCCTGGTTTCTGCAAATTTTTAAGGCCAGAATTTCCAGATGGTAAGTCTAATGGCTTACGTGCTTTAATGTAGACACTAGCTATATTGTGTCTCTTGTAACTCAGTGACCAGATATAATAAGAAGTCATTCTAGAAATTCAAATTTCTACTAAAATAGTGTTGCATGAATTGGAAAATCTGGGTCTTGCATGAATTTGGCTGCTCTTCATCTGGAACCCTAAACATATTTGAGATTTCCAACAATTACTACCCAGGCATGTGCATGCTGTTCTTCACCTGTGCATGGGAATTCTGATGCTGTCAGGACATCCCAGTCCTCCTGAACATGAGCTATATTATATATTCAGTTTCTACTATATAATAAGCCTTCAGAAAGTCCCTGGCAAGGGTCACACAGTGCCCACATGGCCTTTGCAGCCCTAGAAATTCTATATACCTTCAATTATTCAGATTTATTGAATATACAGCCACTAATCAGTGTGTTTCCTCAGGAAATTTTTGCCTAGCAACAACTCTTCTACATAACCCAAACTTCTGGCCCTCTGGATTGTCCATATTGCAATAGACGTAGGTGGAAACAAAACCACCAACTTTGTAACTGCCATGAGGTTTTGCATAGTAAAAGTGGTCTATTTTACTTCTGCTGACTGACTTGACACTGTGGAGTTGCTTCACTAGAAAAACTAGCCCTGTTGAGGAAATAATTCTAGTGAATATTTAAAGCTTATATATGACCTTTATTTCATTCTTTATTTCTCCATTTCATTATTTTTATTTTATTCATAAACTAGTAGCCTACCAAGCTATTGTAAAAATAGTTGTAAAATGCATCCTGTCTTCCTGCTAATGTTTCCAATTCATGCAACACTATTTCAGTAGGAATTTGAATTTCTGGAATGATTTAATATACTGAGTTATAAGAGACACAATATATTTAGTGTCTACTTTAAAGAACAAGGATTGATGTCTCTTTAAAACTATTTTTTCCCTTTTGAAACAGTATTCTTTTATCCTGAGTTAAGATAAAGATAATCAAGTATTTTAAGTTTTACAGTATATATTTATACATTTCTTTTGAGCATCCTAATGCATTTTTTACTTTCAAATTTCATGTGAAAAGACAGTAATTGCTATGTTTCAGAAATTCCTGGTTCTAATACAGATTCTTAATAATAAGATATAATAAGTTATAATAATATGATGCTTCTGAGGCAGATATTTGGTGGGCATATTAGTTATTTATTGACCTTTTATCTGGAAAACATCAGGTTTCATTGTCCTGCGGTTGATGTCTCTGAGCATAACTTGCCTATAATTTGTCTGAAGGGAAGGGCTGTTTACTTTTAAGAAATATAAATTAATTAGTGAAAGGTCTTGTTTTACTGTAATTTAAAAGTATTTCAGGACTTATATTTTGCTCAGTTAACTTGTAAAAAAATAGAAAAGAGAGAAAGATAGGGAAGAATGAAAACCAGTCTACAAAATACAGAAGAAAAGGTAAATAAAAGCTGTATAAAGGCCCCAGACTTGTTCATGGAAATTGTGCTGTTCACATAAATGGGAGCAGGAACTTGCCCTTTAGCAGAATGCCCTTTTGCTTACAAGATATGGAACTGTCATTATGTAAAGTGGTTTTCTGTGTTTGCCATATTTTTTTCATGTCATTCAAGAGCTAAAGATCCCCGGGCTAGCATTAATGTCTAATAGAACTTTTGTAAACCTTTTACTTCCAGTGACAATCTGAGTCTGTCCTGCTGTCAAAAAAAAAGGTCTTTATGAAGTTAAACATGAGCTGTTCGTGTCTGAGAACTTGGCATAGGATGAGAACTGGAGTCTCAGTTTAGTGTCTGATGTACAATAGCTGATTTCACAAAGCACCTTTGCAATTTGACAGCTTTGTCTGCAAGAGACCTCAGGATTCAATGAGCCTATAGTGAATTGCTTAACATTACCCCATAGAGACCTGCCTCTGTAGGTCAAATCTAAAGTTAATTCACTGACAGCACCACACTTTCTGTGCTGTTGGGGCCCTAAGAGTACAGCAGGAGACATCTGGCTCAATTTCAGTCTGTAAGGTATCTCTGGGTGTAAAATGTGTTTACGTCTCTGAAATCCACTGAAGAACTCAGGGAATATAGACATGTCATTTAGTGAGAAACTTTCAAATTACTTTCGATAACCTAAAAAATATTAGCCAAAGTCACCAAATTAAGTTTTACTGTAAGTGCTGTGGGTTGTGTTTAGGGAATCAGAACTAATACCACCCTGGATTTTTCTACTCTGGCTATAACCTCTTAAAATTACAATCCAGTTTTTAACACCGGTTTTTAGTGGAAGCTGCAGTGTCTGTGCTTTTGGGGTTGGTGGGTGAGCTGCAGAAATGGAATGAAGGCTGCAGAGTGTTGGGGACACTGAGAAGGTGTTAGACAGCTGGTTCCAAGCACATTCTGCAGGGACCCACAGCCCATGGCCAAACAGGCAAGGGCTCCCCTACCAGCACCCAGAGAGAGGAGGGCAGGAATGAAGAAGAATGGAAGTTTGGACAGGCAAGGACCTGCAGGAGGATGACAGTTCCCCTGAAGGCTGAGGTGCCATCACAGAACCACTTTACTGCTCTGGAGAGTGAAGAGGAAAGACCTGTCAGATCAGGATTGCTGCTGGAACTGAGCAAGGCAGCTCCATCTGCTCCCTGTGTAACAACCTGTGCACTGAGAAAGGGGCACTGGTTTGAGCAGTGGGTGACTCTTCTGCCAGGGACACATGGAGGCACCCATGGGCTCGAGAGAGAGGTACTGCTTACCAGGATTTGTGTCATGGGTGTCACTGGCTGAATGCCAACCCTCATACAGCCCAGTGACTAATACCTGCTGCTGCTGTTGTTCCACATTGGTACCAGCCAGGAGCAGCTGGAGTGGGTCCAGAGGGGATCACCAAAATCCAGAGGGCTGGAGCACCTCAGCTATGCAGACAGGCTGAGAGAACTGGGGCTGTTCAGCCTGGAGAAGAGAAAGCTCTGGGTAGACCTCACAGCAGCCTTCCAGTACCTAACAAGAGCCTGCAGGAAAGCTGGAGAGGGACTTTTTACCAGTGTGTGTAGTGGTAGGACAAAGGGAAATGGCTTTCAACTAAGAGTAGGTTTAGCTTAGATATCAGAAGAAAATTCTTTTGTAGGAGGTTGGTGAGACGCTGGAAGTTGTTGCCCACAGAAATCATGGATGCTGCATTGCTGGAAGTATTCAGAGCCAGGCTGGACAGGGTTTGAGCAGCATGGTCTAATGGAAGATGTCCCTGCCCATGGCAGGGAGGATGGAACAAGGTCCCTTCAAACCACTCTGTGATTCTGTGAACATCATTCTGTAATGTAGAAGATTTCTGCTTTGAGACTCTTAAAGATGGATGTTTAGTTGCAGTATTTATTTGATAATTTCATAATTAATTCACATATAATTTTATACTGCACTTGTACAGCATAGAAACTATCAGGATTAAAAGGTTGAAAAAAAGGTTATATATTCAAAAAATAAACTTCTTTCATGAATGCACTGGATAATTTGTGGTATCTGTTTGTTGCCCTAGGCTAGGGATAATGGGAAGCGGTTTTTTCAGCACTTATGGATAACCTGACCCTTCAGTATGCTTAGGTTCCACAAGGTGGGATAACTGTGATGGCACCCTTACCTGGAAGAGATCGCTGCAGTTCAATGCATGTTGCTTGCAAATAAAAGTTATCCTGTGTTTTGTGGTTACTGTGTAGAATGGAACTTTTAAAAACTGAACACGTTATGTCAAAGCTTTTAAGAAGGAAGAAGCACAAATAGTTAGAAGCAATATAGTTTATCAGCCCCATGTAATGGAAATATATGGTAAATAGTGATTTGTTTCTCTGTCCAGTTGTTCTACTTGCAGGAGTAAGGATCACACATATGAGGATTTATGGGATAAAGTTCAGGGCTACCATTTCAAAGCACTAAATAGAAGTGTTAAACAGTAATATTTTCCAGCAATGTCTCCATCCAGCACTTTTTACCACAGTACAAGAAACAACAAACTGAAAGCGTGCCTTTCTGTTTGGCATATTTTTCTCCAGATAACAAACCTACTTATGCATGTTAGGAAGAAAAGAAAATACTGTTTTAAGTAGAGGGCTGCATTAAGGAGGACAGATTTATGTGAAAAATGAAAAAAACAAGTGTTTATTTTTTCATAATTTAAATGTCTTGGTGTATTGAGTTTAAATTAAAAAAAAACTAGTGAATCTTAATAATTGCCTGGACCAGGATCCCTCTACAGTATTACAGGTAGCACTTTTGTGTCTTGTAAGTTGTCCTTGCAAAGTAAGAGTGTAGCATGTCTCAAATTTATTAACAACATGAAAACTAGAGATGCAGCCTGTTACTTCTAGCTGGGACTATTTATTCCTGTAAGTCACCATCAAAACTTGCAGCAGAGATCACAGAGATGATACAGGATTTGTACTGCATTGTGGATTGGACCTGGAAATCAACTCTTTCACTCACTGGGTTAGCATTACTCTTGGAGAATTTTGGAGAGTGAAAATTACTTTAAGCTACAGCCTTTCTTGACTTTTACTGAACTTTTTAAGCTAGATTATCTATCTAAACTTTTGAATTAAGGTGCTAGCAGAATTTAGGCAGCATGAGAGAAAAGCTTTGATGGAACTTGAAAGAAAACCATGGTGTGAAGCAAAAGCAACTTGACACTGCAGAACCACCACAAATGTTCTTTCACGACTTCTATTGTGCTCTCTCCTTGAAGCACTTCAAAACCAAATCTACTGCAGTTTTTGTGACCTTACCCTTAGTTTAAAGCAAGAGCAGAAAGCATTGCGTTTTTCTCATCCACAGTGGTTGGCAAATCTTGAGATGGAGCCCAGGGGTTTTTTTTCTGTTAAGTACAAGTATTGTGCTGATATTCTAGCTAGTAAACAATGTTCCCTCAAGTAAAGGAAAAAAAATTCTGGATTCCTGTCTAGGTTTCAGATTTTGATCACCTGTTTTATTCCAAAGGGTTCAGTCTTTATTTCAAACAGAGAAGGTGAACAAATGCTTTAGTTTTAATTATGTTAGATAGAAATATCTTAGAAGTTTGAAAAAGCATTATGCTTTACTAGAACAAAAACAGCAACGTGAAACTTTACAAATGATGAATGCTGCAGTGCAACTCCCAGTAGAAAATCTCAGGATAGGGCACAGGCAGATCAGATTAGGTTTATCTTTGATCAAGAGCCAAAAACATCAGGAGATAATGATAGTAATTTTGTATTCTTTTATTTTCATAAAGAACATGAGATAAGCATTGGAAACAGTTATTATTTATATTATATTAGAAATTCATTATTAAATTACTTTATTTAAAACAAAGCTAAGACAGAGTGAAATAAAATTGGATAATGTTCTGCCATTTTTGATCTTAATATTCAATTAATTATCTTCTTTTCAACATAAAAAAAAAAAAAAAAACAACACCTTAAAACCAAAAAAAAAAAAACCTGCCCAAAACCTTCAAATTAAATATAGTCAGATGCCTGGGCACAGGTCCACTTTTAATGCTGCAATTCACTTTAACAGGGTTTTTTTTTATTATTTCAGACCCAGTAACTGAATCTCCTGTCACTTAAATGCAGTATTAGGTCACAAAGATTCAATTTCCATTCCAATGTAACTTCCAAATAGAGACAATTTGCTGGTTTTTAGCTGATTTATTTTTTCTTAATTAATGCATTCCAATCTGTGCTGCAAAGAAAAGAGTCCAAAGGTGAACCTTACCTATCTTTACAGAACTGTTATTACAGACGTGTATAGATAGCAAGGTGATAGGATCTTGTATGGGACTGGAAGCAGGGACAAGTACAATTTTGAGCATGAAGTTTCTATTGCAGGTTTCTTTGTATGCTGGTAGTTGGATTTTTTTGGTTTTGTTTGTTTTTTTTTTTCCAGGTATGGTCCATTTTTAATAACATTTCTGCAGAAAGCCAGAAATTTCTTGAAAGAAAACGGGGATCCAGAATAATCTTTGTATTCTTCAGTAATGATTAGGGAGAACTCTGTGTTGGAAGTTCACAACTGTTTCTGCCCCCTTATATATATGTTATATATATGTTAGTGAACACATGTATAAGGGGAGAATTTTGTGAAGGACTAGGGAACTGCATGCTCCTGTTACAGGTGGATTCTTAATTGACACTAAAGAAAACTTGTTCCAATCAGTAATATGGAATGTCAAAGTTCAAGTATATGTTTCGTACACTAGGTGCTCAATCTATAACTATTTATAAACATTGAAATCACAGGTGGAACATGGATCTGTCACACCACTCATACATGATAAAAAAGTTGCACTGCAATTCAGGAAAGGAAGCATAGTTCCTTGTACATGTCCAAAAGAGTCATCTTGGGGCCAATAGAAAATGTAAAAGCTAAAGCCTACTTTTTGCCTATCCTATGAAGTTTCTGACCAGTGTATTCAGTTAATTCAGTTACCTTTCTACCATCATTCTTATGAAACTCTACAATCTTCATTTATTTTTTGCTAGAATACATTCAGCCAGCTGTGGTTTCTCTCATTCTCATTTGCCTCCCTGTGCTCCCACACTTTCTTTTGTTCTTTAAACGACATGGGCTTCCTTCCTCAGCAATGACAACTGTTTCCTTGCCCCCATCTGTCTACCACTCTTTAAAACTTCCCCTCAAAGAATGTGCATCTAAGAAACTAATTTTTAACATTTTTGACACTATGACCTTTACTGACATTTGGGAGGCTTGACATCTCTCTCTGAGAGTCACTTCTCAGCATCCTGTACACTCAGGCTGGGCTGCTCATCAGCATGCTTGGCTTTAGCTTATTGCAGTTGAGATCAGTCAGGAGCAAGGTCTGAAGGCGAAAGAGCTGGGCAGAAACAAACACAGCTTGGAACAAAAATAAAAACTACTGCAATCTGCAGGAAAACAGGCAGTCACGTGGGCAGAACAATCTGCATTCATGGAATCACAAGAGGGCTTGAGTTTGAAGGGACCTAACCCTCTGACCCCACCATGGGCAGGGATGCCTCCCCATCAGATCAGGTTGCTCAATACCCCATCCCACCTGGCCTTGAACACTTGAAAGGATGGAGCATCCATAGAATGGGACATTTCCAGAAGGTTTTTCATTTTTTCAAGATATTTCTGACCTGACACTGGCAAGTGTCTGTGTATGTGTCTATATATATATATATATATATATACACAGGTAGATATCACATATTTGTGTATGAATATGTACGTGTCTATCTAAAACAATCTTTTCAGACAGACTGACTTTTTTTGTATCTTCAGCCTTTCATTTTCTCATGCAGGTTCTCACATGCTCAAGTTCTTGCTTGTCTATACACTGATCATTCCCCACATAGGCTCCTACTCTTGCCTTCTCGTGAATTTGGTTCTCAGCTCATTTTGTTCCTTATTGTCCAAGGTACTCCTGTCAAAATTGCCTGTCCCAGGTATTGACTCAGCCATGTTACTTTGCCATCACTTTAGAATCTTTCTGTTTTGATGTTCACCAAGTTTCAGCTTCCCAGGATTCCTTTGAACAGCCTCTATGGTGGTACTTTGCTGCTTCTTCTCCCTTGATCTTGTCATTGTCTCAGTGCTGCCATTTTCCAAATAAATATCTGTTTTTCATATTTCATCCTCTTACCTAGAAAAATGCTCAGTGTTTCAGGGCAAGGTTACTCCAGGCTCAAAGACAGCACTTCCAAAGCAGTGAAGTCTAAATTTTTGCCTTTTCAGGATGTCATATGTCAAAGAATTTAAAAATAATTATAATAAAAGATGGCATCCATTTTTGGTCTTTTAAGCAAGCTCCTTGCTTGAAATGTTTAGCTACTTTTGGGGTGAGACTACATTTTTGTCTTGTATTCATACAGTATCTAGCAGAGCAGACTTCTCATATGGGACACAACTCTGTAGTGGGAGAGAGAGGAAAGAATGCAGTATGTCACTTCATTTTCTGATAAATCAATTGCTTTATCACAGGTATTTCAAAACTAATGACTTATTTCAGCTTTGGATCCACCATATAACAATATAGTAAGTATTAAAAGCTTCAGCAAACACATTTCTAAATGCTGTTTTCATGATTTTTTGGCTTATGAACATTTGGAACAGTTCTCTAATCATGAATTATGGCTTTAAAAGTTTGCTCTATAATATTTATATATAAAGTTGATAAATTAGTTTAATTTTAACCAGCTATCACTCATCAGTAATCAATTAATCATCTGTGAGCTATGGATAATTATCACTATTTATGTTCTAACCTAAATTCTCTAACATTTTAAAAAGGCAGTATTTGAATAAGTGTCCCTGGAGGGAATATTCCAGTGCTCAGCTCTGCTTTTAATTACTATAACTTTCTTTTAATTTCACAGTTATTCACTAGTGACATTTTATTTACAGATAAATGTTTCATACATTGAAGAAGGAAAGGGGCATTAGCAGACTCAAAATTTACTGTTTGGTCCTTTCTTATGAAAAAGATGTTGAAAATCAGCATATTCATTGATTAATTGACTATTTATTTGCTTTCTGTGTTTATTTTTTGGACTTTGCATGTTGTAGGGTGGTGTAGTTCAGATGGATTCCTGGTGCTGAGTAACAGTCCTTATAATTATGAGGGAACTTAAGAGTGAGCACATGCTTATCCAACTTGATGAATCCCAGCCTGAGCCCTCTGAGCCATTCCAAGAGGTGACAAAAAGACTCTTTCCCACCTGCAGTGTAAAAATGGAGCACTGTCACCACAAATGGCAAAGTCTCCCTACCAAGATTTAAAGAATTTGCTGAGTTCTTGGCATTATAGTTTGAAAGGAATTAGCTGAAGTACAGCTAAAGTAGGATAGAACAGTTCTTGTGAACCTTCTTTAAAAGAGCTTAGAGGAAATGGGCTGATCCATAGATGTAAATGCATTTTTTTGATAATTTGGACCTTTTTTGGTAATTTATACTCATTTCCCAAATTTGACAGGCACACAAACATTGCAAATATGAGTGTGAAACTGTGCTAATAGAAAAATGCACTAAAAATATAAAGGTGCATTCACTGAATTACTTTTCTGTAATCTGTCATAAACTGTGCTTTTACTTATCCTGTTGCAGCTAGTGATACTGCAGTATCCTATTGCAATGCAGTGTGACCTGTAATAATGCACAGCACACAGTATCATATTTATTTTGGTGTATTATGCAGTCATTTATAGTGGCACCCTGCAGTATTTTTGGGATACAACCAGTATTCACTGCAGCACTTTCCAGCTGGGCTCAATACCACACTTTTTGCCTTGAGAGCAAGTTGATGCTCAGGAATTCTGACAAGAATTTATTCTTTGCTTTTACTTCTCCTGTGGCTAGAATATAGCTCCTTTCCTGGTGTTCTTAACCCAGCCCCAGTCCAGGCTGGAGTCCCCGGAAAAGTGGCAAGTGCATTACAAAGCAAGCTCTATGGGCAGCAGAGCCAACAAAGCTACAAACAGAGCAGCTTTTTCCTCAATTACTGCTCTGAATAAATCCAGTTTCTTCTCATGCTCCATGGGTTCAGTTTTCCTCCCTTGCTATGCTTTCTTGAAAACCTGTAAATGTCCTCAATCCCTCTTCCTTTGCATGGGCTACCAGCTGGGCAAGCAGGGAGGTGTCCAGGGCACATGAATGCTTCAGCCTGCCCTGAGTCAGCTCAGTTCACACCATGGTTTTCCTCCTCAACAGGATCAGTAACAGAGCTCTCACTCTCCCATTCAGCAAGAAATTTCAATGAAATTTGGAGGACTTAAGCATATAGGGGACTTCTGTCTCTATTTAAAGTTAGACATTCAGTTTGCAACTACTGTAGATGTGGAAGATAGCATGGAGGTATTATAGGCAGTCAGGTCAAAGTTAGAAAGAAAGTTGAATTTAAATGAAACCCTGTAGGAAGCAAGAGTTTTCTTCACTATCCACTATATTATCTCCCTGAAGAATGCTAAAGAACCTACTTTTTAACTCCCTCCTCTTCCCTCTTTCACCAGTACAACTCTACACAATTTGAACCATTTTTACCCAGGGAGCAGCTGTTTAAAATATTTCTGTAGTTTCTGAATTTTTCTGCATCGCCCAGTATTTCAAGAGACAGATGTTCTGAGGATACTCATCATTCTACAGCTGTAGTTTGCTTAGTCAGAAAAATAATATAATGCAAATAAAATACTTTTGAGGAGCTGAAATTTAACTCAACCTTTACTTTTTCCAATGGGCTTTTAGTTTATGTTTTTGTTTTGTTTGGGTTTTTGGTTATTTAATCTATGCCTTGGAAATGTGTCCTTCAAATCCAAGGCATCTGGAAAAACTAAACATTTACATTTCTGAGTAAAAGTTACTTAGTTTTCAGAGGAGCTGCAAGACTTTCAGCAGTCACAAGCCTAAAGAAAATAGTGTAGGCTCTAGAAACTTGTGAGGAAATTGTCATTTAGAGAAGTTTTGTGAGTAATTTCAGGTAATTTGAGACCTCATTAATAGGAAAGATGGTTCTGTTTCACTACTTGCCTCATGATAGCTTGTTATCCACCTCCTCGCTTTGCTGGCTGCTGCAGTCACACACCTTGGAGAAGGATTTGCTTTCAGTAAGATTAATATTATGGTGTACTTGGCTATATGCCCCACATGCTGTAGTGCTGATGAAAGGGTGAGAGCAAGAATGACCCTTTTAACAATGGCATATTCTGAAGTTATTTTAATAACTTCTGAAATTAAGTCACTAGCTGCCAAAAAAGAAGGGGGGAAAAAAAGTAAGGCTGATAAAACTAAGAGCTTTTCTCTGTCTGGAGAAAAGAGCTTGAACAGAGTCCTTCCTCTACTCTGAAAAACAATGTAGATTTTTATACTGAGGGAGTCTTTTCTGGAATTTCAGAACCAGTCTCTGAGTCACATACCACACACTGACTTAGCTATCTAATTCCTTCCTCTCTTTAGAATTGCATCTGCTGTAAATAAAAGATGCAAGGATGCCATAAACTCTATCTGTATCAATTAATTTCTTTCTCACCAAGGAACTAACCCCACCCTGGAGTCCAGAACTTGCTGAGAATTCAGGAGCTGTGGCAGTATCACTCTGTAGTGCCATGGCAGGCCAGGTAAGGAAACCTGCATTTATAACTCAGTTTCCTGGACACAAGTATGTACTTATCCCATAATAAATACATTCCCAGTTGTCATGTGAAATAAGTGGTTTCAGTAAATGAAAGAATTTTTTTGTAATTTGAAGTAAAGCGAACGTTTTGGCCACATATGTAACTTTAAAATAGAAGAGAAGAAAGAGATTTCTAGCAGAAGTCATCATGCCAGTTCAAAATAAGTAAATAGAACATCACTAAATTATCAGATGCAATCAGTAAGTAACATTAATTTGCATCTGCAGTTGACTGGCTGTTTTGCACATTGAATAATGTTTGACCAAACAGATATGATCACACACCTCAGCATGAGATTCCTGAAAACTTGCAACAGTTGTACTGTTGCTCTCTTCCCTCCCTTTTTTTTATCATCACATGTAGTATGAGGTGCTGACTTTCCATTTTTTGTTAATAAATTACTCTCCTTTTAATATCACAATATCAGTGAAAATAGTGCTCTATGTGAGTGCATTTTAAAGTGCTAAAGGGATTTAGTGAGTCAGGATTACCCTGTAGTGAATCCACGAGATGCTGCCCTTGGCCTGGAGACCACCTGGCAACTTCTGCCCCTTCAGCACCTCACTCTTCCTGCTCTGTCACAGCTCATCAACTCCTCAGTTTTTCTGCTGCAAGTGTCTGTGGAGATGTTGCAAACTAGATCTCTCATACATGTTTAAAGGAAAATTCTTATTTCCTACTTTGTTCCAGAGGTTTAACCCACACCTGGCTTACAGTGTAGCTGCAGAGTGGTGGTTGGCAGTAGGACAAGAGTAGTGGCGTGGGCAAACCCATATTTCTTAAACTGGCCTTGTCATTGCAGCCAGAAAGTGACAGTATCATATTAGAGACTACAGGAGTCTTCATACTCAGTGTTGTTTATATTATTTGTATATAACCAGTCCCATCCAATGGGGAGAACTAAAAGGTAAAGATGGCCAGGACATTTGTAGTGCCTGTTCCCACCCCATGAGAACCAGCAAGTCCCAGTACATGAAGGGTGGCTGTGGAAGGCTTCTGGGTACTGCCCTGAGGCCAGTTTTGTATTTTCTCATGAAAGAGAGTTGAGCCAATGTTTCTTTTCTTTTTCTTTTATAGGTGAAAAAACTGAAATACTCAGTGATGTGAAGTGGCAAAGGCCATAGAATAAACATCACTCCTGGGAATAAAAGTCAAGAAATAACTTACATTAAAAACTGTAGGGGCTTTTTCCTACCAGTCTGTGCTCAAAATAATGCAGCTCTCACAATGATTTCTTCTTCTTTTCTTTTCTGGATGTTGCCAGTCAGGAATGTTTCTTCCTTAAGACTAGTAAGAAAGTAACATAGTAAATCTGTTGCTTTTAAAAGTATGCTCATTATGCCATGTGCACTATGCCATTTTCAGAATCTTTTAAAGAAGGGGTAAATCTTGCTCTGCCTAAGTATTTTTTTCACAAGAGAATTGGGATTTGCTGGGATTTCTCTGTGTGGGTTTAGCCAGGCATATGAATTTTGTTTTCAAAAACAGTTTTTCTTCCAGACAATGGAAGAAAAGTATTCCTTGAACAAACAGCAATATCTAGCAGGGTAAGAGAAATGGCTAGCACTGAATAAAAGTATTGGAGGAGAACATTTCACCTTTTACATATGACAAGTGTTAAATACTAAAATATCTCTAAAGCCAGCTGGCAGAGTCAGGCTGGTACAGTGCTACATTTTGGATTTAGTGTGAGAATGATGTTGATAACACGCTGATAACTTGTTGTTGCTAAGTAGTGCTTAGTCTAAAACAAGAACTTTCTTTACTCTTTCGCCAGTCTTTTTTAAAACTTATTTTCTATTGGATTGTTAATTAGGAGACCCATACTGTAGATCTTCAAAAGAATTAAGGATTTCACGTCAGCTAAGTGGGTTTGTTTAGCCTTGTGAAAAGAAGGCTTAAGACAGACCTTATCATCATGTTTCAGTATTTAAAAGGTGACCACAAAGAAGATAGAGACTTCTTTTTACAAGCAGTCCAATGGAAAAATGAGGGATAGTGGGTACAAGTTACTACTGGGGAGATTCTGATTAGACATGAAAGGAAAATTTTTCACAATCAGCAATTGGAATAATCTCCTCAGGGAAGTGGTGTTGGACTTCCCAGTGCTGGACAGTTTTAAGATTCTGCAGGTTGGGGTGCTGGACCATCTTGTCTAGACTGTGCCTTTGCCAGGAAAGTTTGGACCACATGATTTCTGAGCTCCTGTCCAACCTGGCTGCTGGTACTCAGACAACAGCTGGGGTTAAACCATAAAAATGAGAAAACACATTTTTGACATGAGTGCATATGGGAAATGAAACCACTTTAACTTCTTCTTTTATTGGTAATGTCAGAAAAAAAAAGGAAAAAAACCTACAAAAGTCTTGATCCTTACAATGAGGTGTCCTTAGCAAATGAAAGCCCAAATAATCACATTAACATTGCAGTCTTTTGTTAATTAAAAGCTGGATTGGGAGAACAAGTGCTTTTTTTCAGTTTCTTTTACAAACAATGAAAGGGTGAAATCCTACCTAAATCAATAGCAATACTCATAGAAATCACAAGTTGATAATTCAGAAGAGTAAAGGATCCTTTGATGTTTGCCTTTTTAAGTGCCTACAAAAGAGCAGCAATTCCAAAGACAACCACTGGACCATTTCTGGTTTTTACTTCTCACATTTTGCACATAAGAAATATTCCCAAGGCCGAAAAAAGATTTGTGAGAAACAATAAAAACCAGACTCTCTGGTGAGGGACAAGTTGTCTCTGTTGGTCTCATTTATGTGATTCTGTTGTAATATATGATTACACATCTGCTGGCAGATGGAAATGTTTTACTAAATGGGAAAATATAGCTGATATCATAGGGATCATTTGAGATTTATTAGAAAGTTATCTGGTGCAGACATTTTCCCTGTAAAATAAACCCTCACAAAGTCCTGCTAAATTATTCACCTAGAGGCCTTTCCCTCTGACAGAGTCTAATTTCTAACTCCCATCTTCCTTTCTTAGACTTGGTCTTCCTCTTTCCTGACACCCAGTCTCCAACACCTTGCCTGCTCAGATCCTTTTCCAGTTTTCCAGTACATGGTCAGCATCCATGTCCCCAGATTAGTATTTTCCTGCTTCTACATCTGTATTTATTCTGAACCTTTTCCTTTGGTTCCCAGACTGCTCGGACCTCCATGGATGCTCAGCTATATTCGGTAAGCCCCTGCCATCCCACAGACCACTGTTCTGCTCAGGACTCTGCCCTCTCTGGTCTCTTGCCCCAGTGGTTCTACCCTGCAAGGCTTTATTTTCCCAGCTGTTTACCCAACACAGTAATTCCCATTTGTATATCCTCATCTCGCTATGCTGACTTTTCATTGGTCCTTCTTCTGCTGTTTCTTCTTCCCATCACCTTACCTTTCCACCATCTCCACCCTTTTTTCATTCCTGGGGTTATCATTTGCAGTGTCTACATTATTATTTTACTCTTTCATTTGAGGCTTCTGGCTCACCTATCTCGCAGTCTCAGGACCCTTTTTCATAGTGACTCTCTTGCTCGCTCTGCTTTTTCAGTTATCCATCCCCATTTCTTCCCAGCACCTCCTCTAGCCTCAACAGGAGCATTTTTAATCCATTTCTAGTCTGCCTAATTCCATCTATTTGTCATACTCCTTTCTCTATTTCTAACTTACAGTGCTTGTTCCATTCTAATTTTCAGTTGAACTTCTCTGCGTTAACAAGTGTGTTCTCAAGGGAGGGAAACTCGGGGCAAGGAGAGACAAATTCTGCTTTTAGATCTGGAATATAACCCTGCCTTAGGTCATCAGGTGGGAGAAGTTATTACAAGGATATTTTAATGACTTCTGACCTGTACCATGATAGTAAACGTCCCATGTGGCCAGCTGGGAGTCTGGAACTCAGCTGGTGTTGTCAGTCCTCAGAATTTTTAGTTACAAAATTGTGATGTACAGTTTTTTTCAGCTCTTGTTTGAATTTGGAAGGACTGGCAGCCAAAGGCAAAAAGGCATACACCTGGCACAAAAACCTCCCCTGCCAAAGTCCAGATTTCAAAGCACTGAAGCAGCAGAGCATGACTTTTAATCACGGATGGCAACATATTTTCTGTAACTTGTTTTGTAAAATTAGCTGGTGATTTTATCTGACATTTCTATAAAAATGAAAATTAAATATAATCAGGCCAAGGAAATGCTGCAGCTGGAAACTTTAATCTGATATAACTGAAGTTTGACATTGCAGTATGTGAAATAAGGAGCTAATAATGGGAAACGTCAAATCTTTATAACTGTAGATGAAACTACAATCCCTGCTGATATGAGTAATAGCTTTAAAAAGTCTGAAATATGTTCTAAATAGCTGAGGATAAGTTATGAACTGAGCTACATCTCTGAAAATTATCTGATTCCTAACATTCAACTAATGCCTGGGTTTAGCCCTTTGTATATAGCAAAACTACTTTTAAAAACTTGCTGCAGGCAGACATTATAAATTCTGTGCATTCCAGGGCCAGGTATGAGCACAGTAATTGCAGAATCTGACCTCATGCAAGAGAGACTACAACATTTGGCATACTAATTCTTTTATTTCACCTATAACTCACTGAGGAACAGGACAATAGTAGTTGGTGTATCTGAATCCAGCTATCCATATGCATGGATTCCAGATGGCCATTTCCTGGGCTGGATTCAAGGGAAGAGGTCAAACCTAATGGCCTTAACAACAAGACTGCATCTTAATGGGAACACACCACTAGCAAAACATTCCAATTAGCAGGGGATGTACTGAGCTGAAATAAATGGTTTCAAGTGATGATCAGCCTGGTGTGAAATGATAAACTCCATTGTCATTATCAAAATGACTAATTACAGCTCTGATGCATAATAGAACACCATTTTTTTTAAATCTGGGGGTCTAAACTGAAAATGCATTTAGCCTTTTGCAAAACCTCTAGGGAAAAATGAAGAGCGTGTGATTTTTAGCTTGTATTTTTATTTAATTGGGACATTATTTCAGTACAAAGCATGATGTAGTACTTCTTTCCCCTTTCTTCAGTCCTTTTTAAAATTGTGTTATTACCAGATGTCCTAATTAGGAGACACATACTGTATACCCTCAAAAGATTTAAGGATTTCACTTCAGCCAAGTATCATTTTTGACTGTGAAAGAAAAAAAAACCCCACAATTTAATGGGGAAAAGAAAACCAGGGCAGCCAGGCTATGCAAGGAAAACTGAGAAGTAGGCATAAGTTTTACATAAGCATTGTAATTCATGTAGGTGGTTCTGTCTTTACAGTTTTCTAACACTGATAGGACTAAATTATGTTAATTTCTTTTGTACTTCTACGTAAAGCAATCCACACACATTTTAATGCCTTATCTTCCTTTTGCCCTACAGCTTTCATATCAAGCAAGTAAATGTTAAAAGCAGTTAAAAGCAAGTCTGAATCTGTCCTCTCCATTAATGGGTTTTTAATTTAAAGGTCTTTGAAACTTTCATCCCCATTAGCTCAGCCCAGGAGCACTGAACCACAACTGTCTGATGCATGTGCTGGCAGACTAAGTCCTGAAAAAAGAGTGGCAGCTCTTCCACCCCTGGTTAGACTCCTCAACCAATGCTGAATGACAGAAAATAAATCAGATTTTTCTATTTAGTAGAATACATAAAATAGGTAAGGCTGAAGAGGCCTTGCAATTCCTGTTCTGTTTTGTTTATCTTTCACAAGTGCACTGAAAACTGAAAATTTCCCTTAATAAATTGCAGTCGTGTTCTTTGTCAAAGATTCCAGGTGAAGCAGAAAAGATGTGATGTTTCTGTAACTGTATACTACCCAGAAATAATTTTATTCACTGGATCCTGATATCATGCAGAAAATAAAAACTCAAAGAATAGATTAAATGAGGGTAATAGAAAAGTCAGATATCCATATTATTCACTCATGCTTTAGAACATACTTTGAATAGTGCTGTCAAATGTACAAAACATTGTCACTTGTGCTATAAGTCATATATGATAAACTTGGCTTCTAAAAATATATTTCATTAGGTTCTTTATATAAAAAATTATTTATGGCTCAACTAATTTATCTATAGATTTTCAGAATTTCAGTAATATTTATGATTTATAAAAATAAGTGTCTTCATTACAGAATTAGAGAATAATTTATGTTGAAAGAGACCTCTGGAAGTTATCTAGTCAGCAGCCCTTTACACAATGAGGGCAGGTTGCCTAGTGACTATTTTGGCTGTCTTCAAGGATAGAAACTCACAGCCTCTTTGTGCAACCTCTTCACCATTTAAACACCTTCAAGGCATCAGCAGCCACCTTTGCTGTGAGAGCACGTGGCCAGCTCCTTGTCCACAGGATCCGTGGGTGCTTTTCTGCAGCTGTCAGTGTTAACAGCTGCTTTTCCAAAATACAGAGTTTGCTTAAAGAAATTCACCAAGTTGCGAAATCCACTGCTTTTATTGTGATTCTCTTTTCTTTCATTTCCCTTCTCTTTCATTCACATTTGATTTTCATGCTAGTTGTTTGACCCTGAGCCTCAAAAACATTTTTGATGTAAAAATTCATTTGTACTTAAGACATTTCTGAGGTTACCTCTAGGGAACTCAGCAAGATGAAACAAAGCAGACTTCTATTTACTTTGAAGAGCACCCAGCAGCTAGTGTCACAGAGTGGAGACATACCACAGCACATATTTAATAATGAGAATGGACAGCCTTAAAGGTCTGGACAAACCCATCAAGAACTATTGAAATCTTCTTTTTTAGACGCACAGTTTCAAAATTACATTCAGAAGCAAGGCAGGGTGGTTTTGGTTTGAGTTTTTTGGGGTTTTTTTGGTTTGTTTTTTTTTTTTTTTTTGGTAGCATGTTTTTAAGGGGCTAGTTTTAGAAGTCTTAATTCAGAACGTTCATCCAGTAAGTTTTCTTTTTGATCACATGTCAATAGACTGTGGCAAGGGCAAACTACCTGTTTTGTCAAACCTAGGAATCTTTGCTTCTGCTGTCTTCAGTAATCATGTATAGATTGTTTGAGAAATAGCTGACACCACTCTAACATACAAGTAATAATAATTTGCTTGAGCACCCAGACTACTTGTCTGAACAAAAATTTTGCCAGTATTTAGTGTCCATAGTGGGAGGGGCCTTCCTAACTTTACTGGCTTCTGATGACTCTCATTCAAAGCCCATTGACTCAGTGGGAAAACTAGCTTAGCTTTTACTGCATATTTGATTAAGGGCATTTATCTTAGGGAAATTGACTAATCTATAAAATAAGGATCAGGATGTCTTTCTCTTGTAAAAGTAATTGAAATTCATATAGGGAAAGAACAAAGTAGGCTTTATTATGCCTCTGTCTCTATTAAAAATTTTTGTCTTATCAGTTTATTTTTTTTTTAATTAGTTAATTGAGCAATTTAAAGCATTTTAGGGCCTCATGTACTAGGCACGTGATTTGGTTCTTTCTCTTGGAGGTAGTTACTATGGAAACAAAGACTATGGAAGATTTGCATCACTGTTGACTTCATGAACCAATACATTGTTATGAAAACAAAGAAAAAAGAGATATTGAGTTATAAAGTAAAATAAGTTCCTTATTAATTACAAAATTCATGGGTAAAAGCTAATTTTATATATTTAATAGGAACCACTCTGGCAGAAAGAAATGCAAAAAATGGAAGTCAATGGAACTGTCATTTCAATATTCAATAATATTATCTAGAATATGTAATTTCTAAAATGTATGTCCCATCTCCTGCATAAACAGTTACAACAAAGTGAAAGGCTTACCAAAATCAACTTGTTTTTCTTATCAGAGTGTAAGAGCAATTTAGAGAGTAGAGCCTCTCTTGACATAGTTACAAAGGCAATATAGGGCATGGTTCTCCTGGCCCCTTCTCAGCTATTTGCACAATTATTTCTTGGCCATCTCACAGACTTGCGTGTTTATGCACGGGGTGAACCAGCTTGTGCGCAGAACTAAGGAGTCAAAACCCCTCACTCTGGGAAAGTCTGGCATTCTGAAGGTTTGCAAGTCATACCAGGCTTTATTTTCCAAGCATCTGGAAATATAGGAAAGTGTCAGGCCAGTAGGAATTAGAGAGATGCCAGTTCTCCTCTCCTGTACGTAACTAACTTTGTTAATGGCACTGTAGTGTTCAAAATCAAGGAACAGTTGCATAATTGAAATAGTTTCAGACTGGGCAAATTAGCTCAAAATAAAGCCATGAAGCTCAGCAAGCTAGAATGAAAGGCCAAGCTAACCAGTAGGTTGATTTCACTGGAGGGTTTGCTAAAACAAATCCATATGTACACACATGCCACGCACGTGCACAGAGGGCCATACTTAAAAGAATGAATCAGTTACAGATACAGTTCATTAACTAATAAGAGTGGTTAATGAATCAGCAATTGTAGAGCACCACACTTTGGAAGGGACCTCCCAAGATGATCAAACTTTCCTGTAAAAGGAAACCTAGGTGACTGTGCAGACTATCTGTCCAATTGCATCTTGAAGACTTCCAGCAATGAGGACTCTCCCTTGTCCCTAGAGAGGCTACCTTAGTAAATGATTGTTCCCACGGTAAAACATGTATTTTTTACATTGAGGTGAAATATCTCCCAGTGCAACTAATACCCTTTTCTTCTTATCTTCTCTGTGTGGCTGCTTGTGAATAGACAGTCTGTTTGTAGGTGCCCTTGAAATACAGGGATATTCTTATGAGGTGCCTTGAGCCTTCACTTATCCAGGGAGAGGAGATCTTACTCCAGTCAATGAAAAAATGAGGAAATTAAAAGTTGTTGTACATGAAATCAGGCTCAGCACTCAATCAGTACTTTGTGACCTCAAAATGTTATTGATGACCATGTTCTTTAGAAACATCAGAGAATAATCTGTTCTCTCTCTATACGCCTTGCACATTGCATTACTCATTCTTTTCACTTTACAGAGCATGCATGAGCACCTGTAGAGATGTATGCCTTTTTGTGTATGTTTTATGTGGCTAAAGAGAAGGTTCTTCTCACAACATCTGTAGGCTCATCTCTCAGAAACAATGGATGTAGAAAATACAGAAATAATGTACTGGGTAAATAAAGTTCATATCTTTTCTCCAAAGAAAACTTTGTCTGAGATCAAAATCAAACTGAATTAATTGAAGGCCTCAAGTTGAGACTTCCATGTGCTTTACAGTTTTAATATCTTCCCAAAGTGCCATGAAAAGCATACTTACATAATCAACAATGACTCATGTTTTCAGCAGAAATATTTTGGTAGCCTTGATAATAGGCAAAACTTCAAAGGCTGTCATAAATCAAATGAATAATTTGTCTGGAGGAAGTCGTTATAAATTGGTCACATTATGTAAATGTGTCAAATGAAATGTTAAGATCTCCCTCTTTTTGTAGGAATAATGGGATTTGCACTTCTCTCTAAATTGCTAGTCTTTTCAGCAAAATGTGAATTCATTTATTTTTCATTACCTGAATGCCTGTCGTATTATGGTTACAATGTTTGCAGAAAAATAAGCAAAGCTATACTATATGGGAGGGTTCAGGCAAGCTGTTTCTATGTTTTACTACTGTTATCCCACCTGATGTAAAGATGAACAGCAGGCCATGTAAGACTAGCTCAGTTTTGCATCCTCAGTTTAGATATGCTAGAATGCATAAGATGAAACATTTTAAGATTCTTAGTAAATCATTCAAAAGTCATAAAATCTGAGTTGGAAGGGACCCAAAATGGTCATTGAGTCTAACTCTGGCCCTGTACAGGACACCCCAACAGTCCCACCTTGTATGTGCCTGAGAGCATGGTTCAAACAGTTGTTGATCTCTGTCAAACTGGGTGCTGTGACCACTTCCTTGGGCAGCCTGTTCCATGGCCCAACCACCCTCTGGTTGAAAAAACTTTTACTAATATTCAAACTAAACCTCTCCTGACCCAGCTTCATGCTGCTTCCTTGAGGGCTGTCACTGGTCATGAGAGTGAAGAGATTGGTACCTGCCCCTCTGCTTCCCCTTGTGAGGATGCTGATAACCACAATGAGGTTTCCCCTCAGCCTCCTCTTCTCCAGGCTGAACAGACCAAGTGTCCTCAGCTGCTCCTCATACAGCTTCTCCTCAAGGTTCTTCACCGTCCTCATGGTCTTACTTTGGACTGCCTCTAATAACTTGATGTGTTTTTGATATTGTGGCACCCAAACTGCTCCCAGCACTCAAGCTGAGGCTGCCCCAGTGCAGGACAATCCCCTCCCTTACCCAGCTGGTGATGCTGTGCCTGATGCCCCCAGTATGAGATTCGCAAGGGGCCCCTGAGCAGGAAGAAATGACAGGGAGGACTCCATTGATATCAGGGGTTAATTAATTACTTAATTATACTATATTATTCTCTATTATATTACACTACATCTAACTGAAACTGCACAAGCGCTCAACTCAACCAGACCTCGCGACTGTTTCCTGGCTGACAGGACACAGCTTGCAGAGATTGGTCAAGAAAACACAACACTCACACCAGAATCCAATTACCAATTCCCTTCAGGTAAACAATCTTCCACAATGCATTCCACTTGTGCACAAACACAGGCGCAGCAATTGAGATAAGGATTGGTTTTTCTTCCTCTGAGGTTCCCTGCTGCAATTCCCAGAAAATATCCTTGGGAAGCTGTGCCTTGCTTTTCTCTGTGAAGAGAAATGCAACCACACCCCAGGACAGGGTTGGCCTTCCTGGCTGCCAGGGCACTGCTGACTCATGTTCAACTTGCCATTGACCAGGGCCCCCAGTTCCCTTTTCATGGCTTTGCTCTCCAGCTTCTCATTCCCCAGCCCGTACACACAGCCCGGGTTACTCTGTCCTAGGTGCAGAATCTGGCATTTGCTTCATTGATCACACCTCTAGAGGACCATCATTTTTGCATTTGGCATTTTGGAGGAAGAAAAGGTACCAGCAACATGGCCCCTTAAAATTATGATGATTCAGCCAAACTTTTTAATATCATAGAGAAAGGTTGGGCTATACCTGTCACTTGCTGTTCTTATAGAAAAGGGACTGTGGATTCAGGTGTTTTATTCTCTATTATTCGTAAATATTTTGTTCTTAATTGAGCATTTGTTGAAATCTAGTGCGTATATATACATATATATATATATATATCTATATATATATATGCACTTATAAATTGCTTTTGTTTTCTGAGGATTAAATGCTCTCTTTTCTGATGACAGATTTACTAAGTTAACTAGTGCAAATTTCTGTGTTCAATATTAAGGCCATAAATAGAAAATCCATCCTTATTTCATTAGTAAAAATGTTCAAAGTCTTTTCCTGTTAGAAGATGCAGGCTGTTATGATTTTTCCAGTTCTCTTAGAAAGCACACAGGCCTTTCCCTTGTGTTTTGCCTTTCAGGTGGAAATCTGAAATGTCAAGAAAGCAAAGTTCTAACTCAGAAGAGTACAAAATAATGTTTTAGAAATTGAAACAGACCTGTGTTTTTCAGTTTGAAATCTTACAGGTGCACATATCTAGGCTTGTACTTGCACTCTTTTCCCTAAAAAATCCTTTGATTTTATATGATATAATCTATCACCTTGCAAACTACAGCATAAGATTTATTTTTAATGTATTTTTTAAATGTGTTGTGGAACCAGAGTTCTGTGGTGATATCACAAACATTCTGACGTAATCCACTAATACTTAACTCACAGAAAATTTATTTCTGTTTTACTTTTCAAACTCTGTGTAATCAGAAATAAAAAAATAGAAAAGAATGTTCAGTATAAAGTCATGGGATCTCAATTATTGATGGAGTAGAATTGGCTTGAGTTCCGTTTTATGGTTGGGCATCCTGCAAGTGATTATAGGAGCACAGCAAAAAAATACAAGAGTACTTGCAAACATAGTTCTTGAGCCAAAACTCACTGCTTTGAAGTATCCTCATGCAATTCCTTATACTTGCATGAACAACTCATTAGTTCATACAAATTGATACATTCACATTAGTAAAGTGAAACACGTCTGTGATTGCCTGCAGAGCTGAGGTAAGTGACAGGCAGGTCAGCTGTGGCTTCCACATTGAGTGTTTGCTTCTGGCTGGCTCAGTTCTTTAATCATTGCATATACATTATTGAGGACTGCTGAAAAATAATGTGTCCCTGCTTTACTGGCCTCTCAAATTATAGTTGGATTATCACTGAATGGATTATTTCATTTCTTTGTGAAAGTGCACTCTATAAGGGAGTGATAGATAGTATCATAGCATGGGAAGGAGGTATTTCTTCAGCTGTTCTGCTGTCTGTAGCATGCATCCCTCACCCTTTGAGGATTTTCTTGAGCATCCACATTACTTCCAGACCTTCCTCCCAGAAACTCTTGGCACCATACACTGCCAGCAAACCAAGAGCCAGAAACTGAGTTCCACTCAGGTTCATAAAGTCTAGCAGGAGGTGAGTGGCATGTTGTAGCAGCAGCTGGACAGATCACAGCATGACCAGCAAAAAAATGGAGCAAAATCATGAGCATGTTTTGGAAGTAGGAGTAGTAAGGGAGATCAGGATGTCTGGGAATGGAGCTGGATGCTCTGATGAGGTAAGGGAAGGAAAAGCCTTTAGCATTGTACACCAAATGAGAGAGGATGATACTTCTGCCTGCTGAGTGTCTTCTTGGTATGGTTTTCTTTCATTTATCAGTTGCAAAATGCAAGGGGAAAATTAAGTGCTGGATTTGTCATGGTTATTTTTCTAGTCCATCAGTATTTAAAATATACTCAGAACTTTAGGTTTTCAGCTAAAACTCTTGGGGGCTTTGTTGGTGTTTTGGTTTAATTTTTGTCTTTTTTAGGTTTGGGGTGGGTTTTTTTGGTTGTGGTAATGGTGGTTAGTGAATTTGAACTCTTAAGCTGATCTCTGAGGAAGTATTGGCAATAAAGACTAGGCAGGTCAGAACAGAAATTTCACCTGACAATGACAGAAATATGAAACAAAATCTGCTTCCAAGTCATGATCTGTATCTTTCAATTTATACTCCCTGTTTAGTTTAAGCTCAGCTCACCACCATCATATTCTTTTAGTAAGTCTCTAAGTATGTAATTCTACTAAGAGTAATGTTGCTGTCTGGTTTTATCCACAGAAAATTATAAAGTCAAAGATTTAAATATAATAGCATCTCTGTACCTGAAATCTGAGCCAAAGATTGATGCCTTGGACTGGCTGCCTAGAATAGAGGCTAGTCAGAGTTAGAGAATAAAGTAATGGCAAATTCTGAACAAACAATATTGTCCCTCATAAATGTGGCCTTTCCATTTTAGACAGCATATTTTTTTCTAAATGTGTATGTACTGTAGACAACCCAATGCACATCATATTCCCTACAGGGAACTACATTTAAAATAATAGTAAAGGAGGCAGTTTTACAATATTTATTGAGAAATCAATATTTTACACATTATAAATAATAATAATTATAATTATAGTTTATAATAAATTATAATAATTATATTATAAATATAATAATTATAAATCAATATTTTACACATTATAAATGCTCCAGGTGCATGAATAATATAAAATGGTAATATCAAGGAATCTGATCTGGTTGCTTTTATTCTTTCTAGATATTTTTCATAATTTAAATAATAAAAAATCCTTTAAATATATTGTTAGATCCTTTTTATTCTTCTTAATATTTTATGTCTTTTTATAAAGATACAGCAAAGCTGCTGTTTAAAAACAAATATCCTGAAAAACTCATGACCATTGTCCATCTTGGGTGGACATTTTCCATCCTCTGTCAGGCTTTTGCACTGCCCAAGGTGTATCTATTGAAGACCTTTAATAAATATCTACTTTCATCTCTAACTCTGTCTAGCCTCTGTTCTAGGTAGCCAGTCCAAAGCATCAAGATAATTATTTTAGTAACCCTTAAATGTGAGACCTGCCTTTCTATAGAAAAATACTGATAAATTATATTATCAGGTTGACAGGTATTTTAGATGAATGTTTAAGCCTTCTACTTTAAAAAGTTGAACTTTTATCTAAACTTGAAAACTGTGGGAAACTCAAGTTCCCCACACCAAACTTCCTTCAGGGAGGGCATTGATTCAATCTAGTAGATGGTTTTAGTTTGCTGAATAGGCAATAGAGCAAATGAGGAGAAGAAAACAGATTTACACTTCTGTCTAGAGCAAGCTCTAACCATGGGCAGCAAGGCATTGAGCATGTGACAGAATGAGCACCAAACTGAACAGATGCCAACTTTTTATGGTTTGTAGTCTGCAAGGTGTGGTATATGGTATATTCACTGCAAGCAAAAGGCAGAGCTTTCAGTGACTTCAGTGAGGAAAAAGCAGAGTGCTCTAGAGGGTCATAACTAGCTCATGGTGTGCTTCTTGGCAGCATTTCAGAGAGTTCATAAACACAAGAAACAAACCCCCATAAAACACAATTGTAAGTGGTGCTTTGATTAGTATACTTCACCCTGTGCCAGAACTGGGGTTTCTGCTTAGCTGTTCTGGTGACACTTGCCTCATGCACCATGACGTTGGACAGTGGGGTCAGCATTTTCCCAAAGAGGCACAGCTCTCTGGCTTCCCTTGGGTTTACCAGTGGTGCCTCTGTGGCTCCTACTGTGCTGCTGGGGCAACAGCTGGGACTATGTGGTGTTCACTGATGCACCTGTTTCCTCCCTGCACTGGAGCTGCCCAGACAGCCCCTCTCACACTTTGGATAGGAGCTGCTGGTGCTCTGAGTTAGCCCAAGTGCTGCAAGCCCACAAGGCTGGTGTGAGTCCTGGCTGTGCCAGACCTTCTAGCTGTGCCAGGAGATGGACCCACAGCTTCATTGTCTGGATGGACAATTAATATCCTCGGGAGGGCAATCAATAGTTATTCTTCAGTGTGCTGTTTGCTGTACAGAGAAACAAATGCAGAAGGCTGCAGCTGCCTCCAGTGTCAGCTTTATTACAGGCCAGCTGAAAGAGCTGAATTGGGCTTGTGACAACTCCACCACTGTTACCTAATGCAGACCAAATCACCACATTGACCTGCTCCATTTCTTACCTATCCATCTGCCCTTTCTAACCTGCCAGCTTTGCATAATACTGAATTGTTTCTACACATACCAGCTTAGATAAGATGGAATTTTTCAACCACAAAATGCAGTAATATGTATTGACTGATTAAACCCAGATTTTTTTCCACAATAAAACCTCTTAAGTAAATATAACTTTCAGAAATGTTTAGGCAGACATCTGTAGAAATCCAGACTTTAATAACACTGCATAAATTTTGGTTCTTTAGATAGTAGTTTTGTTTTGTTTTTGTATAGATGCCTGTCATTAGTTGGGTGGAAAACTTGGAATTTCAGATTTTGGAATGAATACTTCCCAGATCTTTCTTGAGCAGGATTACATTATGCATCTTGTGGGCAGGAGCTTGTGTTGAACTCCTGGTCTTAAATACATTCTGTGTCCTGGGAGGCTGGAAGTACATTTAGCTAGGGTGCTGCAGGACAGCTGTGCAATAGTTCAAGTTGTCCTTAACCCCCTTCATTGCACTGGATTAGCCCATGGGGAAAAGAATGAGTTTATAAGCCCTCTAGCTCGACACAATAAGTCTTTAATGACATGCATTAAATTCAGGTGTCTGGTATTTGTTTTGCTCTTTTAACACTTCAGCTTCCAGTTTGACTCCTGCACTGAGGCGGGGAAAAAAAGGTCAAATATTTTGTGGTCTCAAACATATTTTTACACTTTTGCAAACCTTTATTAACATTATCAGTACAAACTGTATTTTAGTTTTTAATGTGGTAAGATGTTAAATCTATTCCTTCTTGATCCTTGATTCGTGATTATTATTCTGGTCCTTCTTTGATTAATGACTCATTTAAAAAAGAACTGAAACACCCCCCCAGATCCCAACCAAGTTAACATTTGTTAACTTCTAATAGCTTAACTGAAAAAAAAAGAATCCCAGCCCTATAGTCAGTTTTGTCACTATCTAAACTGGAACAAAATTCTTTTAACAAGTTTGAAAGCCTTTAAGAGAAAATGCTATTTTCAGTTGATTTTTATATGTCCTTCTGTTACAATAAAAAAATAACTATGAAAATAAGTATGCAGTGAAAGTTTCATTGACCTGTGTTCAGGATAAACATTGTCCCTGCTATAGGCAAATAGTTTTTAAGTGTATGCATTGTTTCTTTTCCAAACTTATAGTACACATCAATGGAAAACTTTTGCTATAGGGTGCTATACATATACAGCTCTTGTCCTGTTCTTTTTCCTCAGAGGCCCCAGGTATGAAATTTCTCTTTTTCCAAAAGAGAAGAAGGCAGTGGAGGAATTCTGAAAAGCAACTCACAAGACAGATTGATGTAGTTAAACAAAAGGCCAGAACTGCACTTACAAATGGCAGGAACCTCTGGTATATTTGAGGGCATGGCTTTGCAGAGACACAGGAGTGCAACTGGAGGTTCTCCCTAGAATATTGTTTTCTCAGTTAATAAAGATTTTATGTGGTCAAGGATTTCAAGTGCTTGGATTTCCTTCAATTTCCACAATGTCCCATATTAAATAGAGATTAATGAAAAATTGTGACATTCCTATGAAATATGGAAATATTCAATACTCAACTTATTGAGTCATAATGGCTTCCCATGCAGATATTTTCATTGCACTTTTAATAAAAATAGTCCTGGACAATTAATTAACAGTTCAGTATCTCATGAGTCCTTCCTTGTGAAATATTATAATCACTTGAGGTAAAAATCTTAGTTCCCAGGAGTCTGTTGACATCATAGCTGTTATTTCTTTACACATAGGAATGTGGAGTGCAGTTGTCAGGCTCTGCACATTTGAGACTTGAGGTCAATCATTCCTATTAAAGTGTTACTATTCCCTGGATGGAGAAATACAGACTTGATCACATGAATGCTACAGAAGAGTAGTCATCTGTTTCAGGACAAGTACATAGAATAAAAATTAGCTTAAGTTTTTCCATGTGCACCTGGCATGTCCATTGAAATAAAGAACACCAAATGAAGCATTAAGCTCACATATACTCCAAACCTGGCTCAAAACCACGCTTGATATTCTGGCAGTTATTCTGGATTTGATTGGCAACTTTTTTAATAGGTTAGACACAAGTCCTGGAGGCAACAGGACTAGTTCATGGGGTATGTCACTATGACGAGGTGAAAATATAACTGGAGCACATGCAGGATAATGCCTTTGAATTTGGAGGAAAATATTTCAGTGAAGATATGTTTGTTTGGACTGTGTTAGTGACAGGGAGTGCATTTATGATCTCTAACCAGCCTGCAAGTACTAAAGATTGATCTGCCATGTCAACACCACCCTGCTGTTCCTGCTGGTTTAAGTTAGAATTGCGATCACACTTGTGCTTTGTGATGTTTTATTCCTCATCTACAGCAGTGTAACTGTGTGGCTTTAAGTTATACTCTTTACTAACCCAGTCTGAAATGTATAAACTGTTTCATTTTGACTGTTTGTAAAGAGGTGATGGGAGGGGGGCAGTGGTTCTCAAGAAACCTATGTAATTACTAAAATCAAATTCCACTATGCAAAGTTGTTTTCTTTAAACCAGGAGATAGCCTTAAAATGTGCTTTACTCTGGTCAGTTCTACACTAGGATCAAAGGAAATGCAGGCTGCAGTCAGTGTTTGCTGAGGCTTTGGTCATGGTGGATTTGATAAAAATGGTGGTCAGCACTATTGTTACGCATAGAATCCCGCAGTGCATGTCTTAGCATGTGCAGCAGTTTCAGTGTATCAGTTCTCAAACCTTTCCAGTAAGCAGTGAGTGGAAAATTCAAATGACTGCTTATATTTACCAGTAGGAGAAAGAACAGAATTTTTAATAAGAAAAATACCGTTTCTTTACTTCAAAAGGAATTGAAAATTTCATTGTACCTGATAGCTATCTGTTTTATTTTTTGGCTTTTTAAATAGACATTTTTTATGGAAAATGTCTCTGAGAAGATGATTTTGGGAATGCTTTGTTATTTTGTTGGTGACGTAAGCCAGGAGCACACGACTCAGCATTTCTCTTCTTTAGAAGCTTACATTAATTTATTTTGACAGCATTTCCAACTCATAGTAGCTTAGGATTATCTGTTTGTGCTACTTTCTTATTTTAGACAAGCAATGCTTTGCGTGAGACTGTTAATTTGGCAAAGGGCATGGGTTCACATTTGGTTTTCATAGACTGGTAGGTTTAAAGACTGGAAGAGACCATTATGATCATCCAGTCTGACCTCCCACTTCAATCAGGGCACAAGCCTCACGCAATCATTGCTGCAACATGATCATGACTTCAGCAGCAACGTGTTCATGAACTAGACAGCAGCTTAAAAAATGTGATCAATACTGAGTTGCCTTCCTCTAGTTTTTGGCATTAATTTTTCCAACTTAGACTCCTGTCCCTGGATCATATCATTTTATAGGCATGCAGAGTCAAAATGAAACATCATCCTTAACTGTCCTTTTCAATTACATGTCTGGAGTTTCATCTACTTGGATTTTTCCCAAGATTATAGGAATATTTATGTTGTATAATTGTCAGACCGTGCTAAATGGACAGTAAGTATTCTTTTCACTTTATACTGTTGTAAAAACAGTTTCAAAACATGCATGGAATGTAAAGATCTTGGGCTAGATCTACATTGGGAAGTCAGGAAGCATTCAGCCTTGGTTTTGCTTTTTGAGAGCAGTTTGCATCTACTGAGTTAACATACATGAAGCTTGTCCACAGAGGAAAGGCAGAGCAACTATTGTGCTTCTTTAAAAAACAACACCAGAGTTTCTAAGATCAGTTTTTAGTAGACAGATAACAATGAAAATTAGCAACTGACAAAAAAAGATAAGAAAAATGAAGGTGTGAATGTTTAAGAAATTGTGATTTACCTAGATCATTACCAAAAATACAATTGTAATTTGGTGTGCCCAGCAGAACAGCAGCAGAAGATTAGGTGGGAAGAAGGAAGGTACTTGGAGTCTGGTTATTCTGATTCTCATTTTCACTTGTACTCATCATAATGTGAGAGCACACTTTCTTCAGACTTCAAACCTGGCTAGAATTCGCTCTCCCAGGAATTCTGGTCTACAACAACTAAATTAATTTTCCAAGTTGGCTGGACCTCCAAATCCGGCAGCATTGTCTTACGCAACTGGGGAAGTTCCTGGTGTGGATGAGAAATGAGGTTGCAACACTTTGGAAAGTCTCTGAGCAAACATCTGTTTCTGAAATTTAAATGTTCAGGCCTTTTCTGTGTCACCCTACATGGAGTATAGAAAGAGGGCAGAGCTCAAACTCTGCAACATTACTATCACGTGGTAGCTAAAGTGGCTCCATGGTCTGTCTGAGAAAATAATAGGGGAAGGTACTAGAGGAAGATACTGCCAAGAGAAAATCTGGGTAAACATACTGCAGGAATTGATCAATTTTTATGAGCTTTAAAACTTTCTAATCAGGCCACTTTTAAGAGCTCCCATTCAGTACTGTCCTAGTGAAACTGGAAAGATTGACATTAATTTCAGACAGCAGCCGCCAGGTACTTGTCATCTGATAAAGCATTAATAGAAACTGATGTTCTTCAACAAAAATTTAACAAAATTCTGATTATTCTTGACTTTAAAAAAAAACCAATCTCTTGCATACCAAACTGCATGGAAACAAAATTCCAGGCTTTATTACACAATTCAAGGAGATAGAACATGGGAATGGATTAACTCAAATTTCTCTAAGGCAACTCACTTGTTTCGTAGTTTTCTTCCGTTTTCATGGTCAGGAAATGCAGAAGATCTCAAGAGACCTGTGTGAACCCATAATAATATATATGGGTTTATATTTATAGTCACTGGATAGGAAGCTTATTCTAAGATTTTATTTTTCATCCTATATATATATACAGGAATATAGATTACTATATCCAGATTTTGGAAATATTTATAATATAATAATGTATATATAATCTATGGGTCAACACATTTTTGTTTCAGAGAAAAATGCTGACTCTTGTTATATTAATGGCTTTAGCTGAAAAGAAATAACTTTCAGTCATTTGAAATCGTTGTAGTGTTCCACAACCCTTTTGAATACATTTTTTCTTCTTAGTATATATAGGTACCAACTGCTAGTATTTTCTTTGTTCAATAAAACATTTTAAATTAGATAACCTCCATCAAGAATACGCAATTTCCATGGAAACATTTTAGTGTAAAATATTAAAACATATAAAACATTAATGTATAAGATTAAGAAGTTTTATAAATAAAATTTCAAGTGTATTTGCTCATTTGAATCATCTTAAAGAACTGTTCATTGAAGGCAAAAGTTATCTAATATTGTAACTATATATGATATTTTGACTTTGCCTGTGAGCCTCAGTGCTACAAAGGGACATCTGACAGCACAGCCAGCATGCCTTTGCAATTAAAATTGTTCACAGTGTGGCTTATAGAAATGTAAGATCCAGCACAAACAGTTTGGTAAAAATGCCTGTTCTTGTTACCCTTTGTTTTAATGGGCTACGAAATAAATGTAGTGTAGAAGGTATTTTTACAGCCAGAGCTTGTCATACACAATATGCATGGCTCTGCTGGGAAGAAAACACCAAAACCATGTACTTCAAGCAGCCATCATGCTTCTTGGAAGGATCATATACGTAAAAGCCACCAAAATGTTGTGTTTTCCTTAGTGGAACAGAACTGACTGGCTCTCCAGTGCTTACAGCATCAACCCTGGTACATGCCAAAGTGTGAATCATTCAGCAATTCAATACTGCCACCTTCATTTGTTTGTAGCCACATGCAAAAATGGGAAGGGAGCTGCATGGCTGGAGAAAGGGAGGGCAAAGAACAAGGTGTTTTAAACAGCATGAAATAGGCAGGGAATAACAACACCAGAAAACACACACACACACACACAAAATGTGTGTATGGAGGTGGGAGTTGGGGAGGATTATACAAGTCAGGTAAGTTAATGGTAGCTGCAGGGACTGAAATGATAGAATAGATACACCAGAGGGAAAGTAGTAGTGTGAAGAAAAGAAGGTCATTAATAAAAGATGAGGAGGGTTGAAATTAATGAAAGTTGTGCAGAGACACTTGCAGCCCTTGTCAGGAGAGAAGCACAGGACTCCTGGTACTCCTGTTCAGTAACTGCAGGGAGTGGGTCAGAGCTGTCACAGACCTGCCCCTTGTGCTTGGGTTCTCCTCCTGTGGATGCAGGGAGGAGAAGGGAGGCTGAAACGTTGGTTGTTAGATCTCAATCTCCCATGCAATTGCAGGGAGCCAGCAGCCTCAGATCTGTGAGCTGGGCAGGACTTTGCTCCACCACAGCTGCAGATATTTATGGCAGCTATAATCAGTTGATAAACACAGAAACGTGCCACAAGTTCTCTCTTAAGAACAGTTAGTGCAGGCAGAGTTTGTGAGCAGGTATTTCATTCTTATCCATAGAAATGATGTTTTTCTTTTGAATTATTTATTAAAAAATACAACTCTGCTGAATGAGGGAATAAAATCAAATAGATCAAAATACCTCCAGCATTTCAAATCCTAAGAAGAAAGTGATGACCAGCTCTGACACCTCAGTTAGCAGCCGGGTTTTAAATTCAGATGTTAGACTGAAAGCAGGAAATAAGGAGTCAAAAATGTTCTCAGTAAAAATAAATATTTATTTTGGGGAAATGTTCTTGACTTTTCTGGTCTTCTCCTTACTCATTTTTTTACTCCTGAATAAAACTACTTGCTTAATCTAATTATCATTAGGTCCTTAAAAAACCCATTTTCCAGAATTCACTCTTTTCTTGAACTTTTTTGCTCTCTTGTCTTGCACAAACAAAACATCTAATCTAATCAAACGTGTAATGAAACATATCAATATGAAACTCTCATGTTCATATCTGTGTAATTTGATTTTTCAAATATTCACCAAAGTATTAAATTCTTTGAAATTTTTTTTTTCTTTTATTTTTACAGCAAAATTTGGAGAGTAACCTCACCAACCTTATTAAGAGGAACACTGAACTGGAAACTCTTCTGGCAAAACTCATTCAGACCTGTCAACATGTAGAAGTGAGTATGGCCTCCATTAGAAATTCTGGTAAACTTAATAACATTCATTTCCAGCATCCAGGAGCAAATATTTAAACAAAAAACAAACAAAACCCCAACAAAAATAAATAAAGCCAAATAAACAAGAGAATAAATTAATTTAAATTATGGTAAACTGATTTAAAGCTTTTTCACTGATAAGTGCTATTCTCAATATAGATAACCTCCTTTACATTCCTTTCTGTCCTGTTTTAATTATGGTGTGTTTCTATCGCCTCCGCTGCTACTTTCCTTGAACACATCACTTATTACCTGTAACATTTGTCTTTCTGGATCCTTTGTGAGATAGAGAAATATTTACAGGTCGAAAATGAAGGCAAAAAATAGGAACACCCAGATTCCCAACCTCATTTAGGTTTCTATTTAATGCTGGTTTTAATTTTCTTTTCTTTTTAGTAGGAATTAATTACCTAAATACATATCTGTACTCAAATGTCCTATATGAAATACATTTATCTTCCAAAGAAGGCAGGTTCTTACAAGTCTTTTAGTTGCTCCACTTACATATTCCACTCTGATAATAAAAAAAAAAATCTTTAACACGGTGGGATCTGAACCTATACTTTCCCCCCTAGAAAAGGTGAAAAAAAGTTCACCCAAAAAAGGCATAAGTAAACAAAACCAAAACAAAAAAGGAAACAAACTCAAGAAACAAGCCAACCAACCAACCAAAGCCAAGCCAACCAACCAACCAAAGCCAAGCAATTCTTCTAAAGAGATTATTTTATCTCTGTATCTGCTCCACTTCTCTGGAGCCTCACCAGCTTCACAGAGCTCAATAAAACCATAAAAGCCTACCCACAGAATGAGACATTAGGTGAATGGTTTAATTCCTTTATAAAGGCACCAATAACACCAGGCAGAACAGCTGGAATGACTTTAGTGGGTATTGAGAGTCAGATAAGGCACAATTTCTTCCTCTGCGTCTAAAGCTCAGGGCAAACCCCGTGAAGCAGATGGGCTCAGGACAGCATAAAGCCTCTTCTTCTTCACTGGTGGCCTGTGTCCAAGATGTGCTAGATCTGAAACACTTGAAATTGCTCCTCAGTCTGCTCTGCAGTTCTGCAATATTTTACCAGCTCTCAGTTTAGTGTTACAAAGAATCCGACTTGTTCAACCGGTAACAGATGCGCTGCTGTCCCTGGAGTCCTGTGTTAGAAAATTTCTCTGTAGACATAAAGCAATCACAACATAGTTGTTAATTAATTCCTACCATGTTTTATTCATCAAATTAGTCTAATTAGCATTTAAATTAGCTAAATATTAAGAAATGAGCTTCAGTCAAACCTTGGACCTCGGCCGTGCTGGAAATTGGGCAAGTGGGGATGGGGAAGTAAACTTTGAAGTTATCTCTGTTTCTCAGAGCCCTGTGAAAATTTCAGATATGATGTGCATATCTCTGGCACTGGAGAAAATGTGACTTAGATAGATTTTTGAAAAGTCAATGCATTCTTTCTCTTCTTGGTTGTTCAGGAGAGAAATTCAACCCAATACAGGAACCTGAATTAAAAATTAAATGAAACACTATATTGGCTAAAACCTTAACAATTCAAATTTAAAATTACAAAATATTAGGGAAAGTTCAATACTGTATTAGTTTTGACATATGAACCCACTGAAATGTTGAAACTGAAAAGGAAGTTATTTTTACAGCAAATGCTTTCTTTTTCATTATTAGATTTATTACAGGTAATAATGTAAAATACATTGCACATCATTTGTAAACATATAAAAATATAAGTAGTAAATTTAAAGACTTTTGTAACCTACTTTGATTTTTCTTACCTAATTTGAAATCATTTTGATTTAGGTTTTGGGGGCTTTAAAACTGGTTTAAAAAAAAAAAAGAAATAAGCTTTCAGTTTCAGATATAGTTTGAACTTCGAAAAACAAGGAAGGAAAGGAAATTATTATTATTCCTTGTATTAAAGTTACCAAGACTTTACTCTGATATAAACTTAAAAGTCAAGCTCACTAACATTTATTTGTAGCTATAAACAGTAACATATTTTTTAAGCCTTTATCATGTCATAAGCCAAAAAAATTCAATGTTACATGATAAATGAAAAAAAAATGTCTTTTTTGGTTTGATATGGAGCAAAAGCTGATGTGTCCAAAAACGAACGGAAAGCAGGCTCTGTGTGTTTTGAGTAAATTGATCCTTGCCAGCCAAACCAAACGTTGTCCCAAAGATGTTGCTCATCTCAAGTGAGCAGTCAGTGGCTTCCCAGGAACCACCTTTATGGCAGATTAGTCATCCTGCCATGCATCCTGCCCAGCTGTACTGTCATCCAGAGCAAAGGCCAATCCCAATCTCTCTCTTTTTTAAAACCAATGCCTATTTCTTTCTGAAACACTTATTTTCATTGTTTTTCCTCCATGAGTACACAAGGACTGATCAGTGATGTTGATAAGCTGGAAGCGTGAGGCCTTCCAGCCACTGGGGAGGGGTATCTGGTTTGGCCTCTCATCACAGCAGTGGAGACATGAATCTTGTCTATTTTTAGATGGAGTTTATAAATTTATGACAGGATTTATGTTGATGGAGGACCTGATCTTGGGAGCCTCAAGAAGTTCTCTTCCAGTCTTGCATTCTTATGGGTGATTCTGGTCATAACAGCGAGAAAATCTTTGTGAATAAATCAAGCTAAACCTGTATTCTTTACTGCTTTAATTAAGATATTATATTAAGAATTTTAAATTAATAATAATAATAATAATAATTTTAGTATCTGAATGTCTGCTTTCATGCCTAACATTGATTAGTTTATTTACTTATGGCAACAGTTTTTAAAATTCCATTTTCTCAAAGGAAACCACACCCTGAAATGTGATTGCTTGAGACTCTAACACTCTTTTCTGTCCCAAACCTTTCAGTTTGTTTAGCAGCACACTCACACACTTGTTCTACTCATCTTTCAGACACATCTCTAACCTGTTTTTCATTTTACACTAATTTTTCTGTCTTTCCATTCTCCCTTCCTCTGTAATCCTGTCTGTCATTACTTGGTTTTGCAGAAACCCCGAAGGCTGGTAATCAGGAAAGCTTTTTTTCCCTTCCTTAGAGCCCATGGCAAATCCTCAACCTCATACTTCTGGCCTGGCTGCTTTCTGCAGAGCACCCCCTTGCCCAGGGCAGCTGGCAGGGCAGCTCTGCCACTCTCTCTGCAGGGAAGGCACCCGGGGCTGCCTCCCCTGGGACAGCAGCAGGGTGGGCTGCATAAAATGATAAACTGATCCATGGGATAAAACAGAGCTTTCTCCACTAACTGAGAGAGTGGATCGGGAATGACTACTACTTGGATATGTATTTCTTTGTAGTCCTAGTTCACAGCGTTCACCTTCTGATAGGATCTGTAGAAACCTTTTTTAAAAGCGTTAAAAACTGTCTTGGATAATTTTATCTTTAAATTTTCTGCAGGGGCCTTGTACAAATCTTCCAAACACAGTGTTGTAAAATTGGGATTGGCAGCCCAGGATGAATCTCTGGGTGGCAGCAGCCCTGTGGCCACACCAGCCCACCTCCAGGTGTCCCTGGGTCAGGGCAGGTGTGGCCCTGCCTGTGAGCCCTGCAGCACTGCCACCTCCCTGGCACACCTGCCACATGCCAGGTGATGGGGGCTGCATCCTGTGCAGGTGCTGTGACATAGAAAATTTCCTTCTTTGTCATAATTTCCACTCTGTGACTGTGTGAAGTTTCTGCAGAAGTCTTTTAGACCGTAGCATTCACTGACATAAGGCACAAATTTGGGCATGAGCCTCTTATGCCAGTTACTTTGTTTCTAAGCAATTTGAGTCTTGGTTTTGGGTTTTTTTCTCATCTCTTTTAGGAAATGCATGATTAAATATCTGTTATATCGTCAATACCATAAAGCTTCTCGTCGGTTAGACAGAAACATAATCTGAACTCAGCTGGAGGAGAAATTGGAGCAATTATCTAGGGGGGAGGAGAAAGGAAATAGGTTTTGCTTGCAGACAACTTTGTAGCATCTGTATCTCAGTCTTTCTGTTTGTTTTGTTTTGTTTTGAATTCGCCAAACGTCATAGGAAGCAGATTCTGGACAATACTGTAAAATAATTTTGGGTTGCATAAGGAGGAGGCGTTTTCCTCTGGTTGTGTAACCCTCGAAGTGCTGCATCCTTTGCTCTTTGTATGTAATAGAAATGCTCCATTTCTAGCTCACTTCTAAAGATCTGCTGCCGGCAAAATCTCAGTGTAAAGTTCCCAGTGAAAAAATGGGTTTGTGAGCACTAAATGGTGGTTTTTTTTATAGTCATATTATATAATCACCTGAATAAAAAGTGGTTCATTGAAAGAACCTTTATTTCAGTGGCACAGATTCTCAGCACTCACACTTATCACATACATTTTACATTTCAGTGTGAAGCAGTAGTGCAAAACCAATGAAGAGAAGATGGCAGCACCTAAAAAAATCTTGCTGTTGCTATTTTTTTGCATGGCTGATAAAGATGAAATGAGCCAAACAGGAAAATTTAATAATAGTGGAATGTTGAGTTTCTAGAAAGACTTTAGCGACAAGATAGCTCATTCAACTTTTGCAACAAAATGTCTCCATCAATTTTTGCATGGCATTTCTGTTCCTTGAGAGACAGCAAAATCAAAACTCAGCTGTCAATACAGTTCTCAAAGGACCCTTGAAAAATAAAGAGGCTTTGTCTGTCACTATAAAAAACACTGAATACTCTGTTTTCACAAATTTTCATGGTACTCACTCCTTGAGATTTGGGATTATTTTTGTCAAAACTCAAGTAAACTGAGAAGTTCTCAATAGGAAAATTTAGTTAGAAAGCCTGTATATAAATCCTGGTGTCTGAATTGCAGTAAATGGCCTGCAGAGTAATACCAAGTCTTTGGAATAAGGCATTTACTTTGCTAGGGATTTTTTTCCTAGGAAAGGAGCAATGAGTTAGGTGTTTACCATCCTTGTGGAATATGTGTGATAACTTGGCAGATAACGTGGAAAGGAACTCCACAGAAATTGGCTTTTTCCTCTGCCCTGCTATCTTCCATTTTTGTGAAGATGCTTGTTCAGCAGCTACATTTATTTGCTATATTTAAGTGCTAAAAGTAAATGGTATTTTTTGATTTTTGAAATAGGCAGAAAAATAAGAGTTGAAGGAAATTAGGAGTTCTAACTCTCAGTAAGATACTAATAGCAAACCTGATCACATGCATAAAACCTTAAGATGGAGTTTACATCATTTGTTTTTTCTAAGACAGTTTCTAATGAGAGAAGGTACAAGATGCTTTCTCTGTTAACATTATCTTGATTGAATATGTGGCATAATCTATTTTGACTTCTAATTACTTTCATTTTACTTTTAATTCCACTCTCATAAAAGTTGATTTCATTCAATGGAAATCTCAGGTAAGCTTTCATCAGAGTCTTAAATTTATGTAGCTTCTGAAAAGAGAAACTTTAGAAATAAAAACTGACAAAATATGCTGCATACCATATAGTGATACAGAATATTCATTCCAGGATGTCCTAAGTTGCATGCCTAGTAAGCTGGAGCCTAATAGTCAAATACTATTTGACTAAAGAATTATTAAATTGATTTCAAAACTTACTAATTAAATGTAGAATTGGTCCTATACAAATATGGAACTGCAGCATTTATGTATACATTTTATGTAGAGATTAGGCATGAGCTGGAATATGTTATTGCCCCTACAACTGTTTTGTATCTTCTGTAAATTGGAGTTGTAGTTATGGTAACAGGTCACAGAGACTGTATATAAACTAATAGCAGAGTTTTTCACTGCTTGCTAAGGTGGCCAGTCCTGATTTGCTCCCTCTCCCTTTCTCTCATAGTCAGATGTTCAGATTTTTGATAGACTGATATTTTTGCAAGACTTTGACCTTAGACTTGTAAATGAAGCTTAGTTCACTATAAACTGGTAAATTAATGCAGCAGGTAATATTTTGTGCCTGCTATCAGAGACTGTAACTTTTCAGTCAAAATGTTGTCAAGCTATGGATCCTTCTATCTCTGAGTCATTCATCATCATGGGGACAAAATACCCTTGAATTCCTCCTTTTTCTGCCTAACCTAAACAGCTAAAGAGCAACTAGAGCAGCAGGGAGACCAAAGGCACTGGTCCTCTTGTGAGCATGTTAAACACTAAGCTAAAGACCCTGGATCCTGGATGATAGTTTTAGGTATTGAACTATTGTTTACAAGTACACTGGTTTCAACATCATGAAAGGATGGGCAATCCTTTGAACTTCAGTGATTATTTGATAGTTTTTGTTTTTCTATCCTATGTGAAACACATGAAGTGGAATATTTTGCTCAATATGGAATAACTAAAATAATAAATAATTAAATATTGCTCAATTAAGAAGTATTTTCATTTTTTAGGTTTAAAGAAAGGTCTAACAAAGTGAAAAAAAAATGAGTGAAAATAATTAGATTGCTAGAAATTTTTTTTCCCCATGAATTTCTGGGGTTTTTTTTCTTTTAGGATGAAATTGTAAATGTCACTAGAGGACTTCTAGGTGTCTTGCTGGTTAGTTTCTCACCAATGTGCTTCAAAGTACAGTGGGACAAAAAACTTCAAAACAATATTTTAGTAAGTAAAATGAGTACTTCAGTCTTCTAAGAAAGGTTTACTTTTAGTCAGGATTGGGGCAGATAATCTTATCTGCTGGACCCAAAGTGGTTTAGCTCTCCTGACCTAATCAATCCTTCATTCACAGAATTCCTACGTAGCCAGAGTAAGATGGCATATTTTTGCACTGACCTTTGTTTAACCTGCTCTGAGACTGCCTCTAAACACAGGTCTCCTGGTTAGAGATAGATGTGGAATGCAAACAAAAACAAAGCCTCTGGCACACTTGAAATGGAAGATGACCTTTTTTTTTTTTTTTTTTACACCATTTCAAACTAAAAAAAATTATACTCAGATGGCAAGCTGATTAATATCACATATTTCCAAAGGCATGGTTTGTCATCACAGATAAAATCAGATGTACTCTTAGACTAGGAAAAACCTGAAAAGTTATTTCCCAAGAGTTCTGCTTCTGCTCCGTAGAAGACTAAGTTGAACAACCCATAACATCACACATGAAATAAAGGAAGTTTGAATCCATGACTCTCATGGCCATAAAAAGAAAGGGAAGAAATTTTTTCATAAATGTTCGTTAATGATTATCCTTTGTATTTCCATTAAATAAATAAATTACATATGGATGATGTTAAAATAATACTTCAGTGTACTCTGGCTCTATAAAGAAAAGTTACTCACTTTACAACATGGAGTAAAATAAACAGGCCTCTCTCTTTAGAAGAGTATAATCCTTTAGTTCATCTAGGGAATGCACTAGATCCAAGAAAATGTGCTCCCCATCTACATGACAATGAAGAAAGTTTTCCTAGAGCAAATAGGTACCAGCCATTATATGTAAAAATGTTAGGTTTTTTTCATCTCAGTTTCTGGGTTTGGTGCAAGAAGAAATTCAGGCTCAAATAAAAAGTGAAGTATGTGGCAATGATTCAACAGGTTTTGAGTGGAATAATTCAGTTTATTTTTCTGATATTTTTGTCTTCTTTTGAGTATACAGTAATTGTTGTGAATACATATAACTATAGCCATAGTATATAGTCATTCTATAACTATCAACTCAAACACATAAAGAAAAATTGATACCTCTTCTTTTACCTGTACAGCCACAGCTGCAAAGAGTTTATTTTTTTAAGAAATTTAAACCATTTTTAAATCATGAAGCTGAAACTCAAATTCATTCCTCAATTTCCAAGGATCAGACTCTTTCTACAACCTACTTTCTTCCATTTTGCATAATCAGCTGATGAATAGGAAATGAAAATTGGTTTTGATGAATTTATCATGGAGAGCATAGTCCCAAAAAGCAGACCCCCTCTAATTTAAGATGTCTTATTTTGCTTGTCATTTAGAGATAGTTTGCCAAAAAGACACATGAAGATTTCCACTTGTGGGGAGACTTGCCTCACCTAGAAGGAATCTCAGAGGAAGAGTTTTGCTATTGCAAGGAAAATTCTTCTGAGACACTAAAGAAATCCTTTGTTTCAGTGTATTAGTTGAGGAAGTTTTCATGGGTATGATCCAGCCCTCTGATTCTGTTTGCCTTTAAATTAACCATAGAAGCTCCACTGTAACCTCAAATCTCTAGCCATTCTCTAGTTTTTGTGATTTCCCAAACATCTGCTGGGGACTTTGAAACCACCACATTCATTTTCTTGTGAGCTAAGCTGCAATTTAACTCGGGTCTCTGAAGATGAAAGCCCAGGAAGCCTCCACAGAGAGCAGAACACTTTCCAAATCAGTTCTCAGCTTGTGGAGCTGGGAACAGCTGGCCTGCTCTCCCCTTTGGGCTGAGAGGGCTTGCTGTTTCCAGCTCCCTGGCAGACATCTGAGGAACCCCCATTTCTCTTCTTTTTTTAACCACACCTACTTCCTGAGGCAAAGGGCAACAGTCCCTATCCATATGTCTGGAAAACCTGGAAAGAAACCTGGAATTTGTGAGGTTGTTGGGTTTTTTCAGTAAACTATTTGAGGTCTGTGTGTGTTAAAGAAATGGGAATAAATTCCCTACAAAATCAGGAGAACTGGAATCTGTCCTTTTTCTTTGTAGATGTCATAGTTCTCACTAAATCATAAGGCCTCCTAGTCGATTTTACCTGGCGTGGAAAAGAAATTTATAAAAAAGATACCAATAAAGCAGAAAGCTTTAGGTTCAAAGTATTTCTGGACATGGATTTTTAAGGAACTTGTTGATGCCAAAACTAATTGTATTCAAAGTGAAATTTTCCATAGAGAGGTGTCACCAAGTCTAGCATAAACTCTCAGGCAACAGATACCTCAAATTAAAGAATCAGCCTTCATCTTGGGTGGAGGGAGCCCAGACTGAAGTCAGCTCTCTCTATGATTTGTAAACTTTCACAAAGTGTGTGACACAGTCACCAGACTTTATAAGGCAGCTATCAGTCTCTTTTAACAAACTCCTTGGAAAGAGGGTTTGTTTTTTAATGTGGAAAAAATGTTGAATGTAAAACCTCAAATATTTTCACCAGACAGAACTCACATTCCTTGGCCAGCCCGGCTGGAAATTATTGTCAAGGCTGCTGTTTGTCAAAGGACTCAAGCAGAAGGAAAAGCCTCATTCTGTTGTGTTTGCAGCACCTGTACAGTGGAGCCCTGGTCCATGACTGTGGCTCTTTGGTCTGACACATGACTCCTTGGGAACACACAAGTAAATAATATTTAATGGTAATCTCACAAATAGTTCCTTTAGGGCCACGGCTAATGTAGTGCACTTAAAATTAGGCATCTGCTCAATTATAAAGTTATTATTGAATCAGAGGCTTTGGGGGCTGAAAAAATGATTAAGGAGTATTTCAGCTTAAGAAAAGCCCCTAGATTAAATGCTGAGGGATTTTTTTTCATACAAAGCTCAGATGTGTAATATAATTTTGGAATATTATTTTCATTTTTAACAAGCTTGTCCAAGTTAGAAAGTTGGAAATGTCTTCAAATGGAGTTAAAAAAGAGTATACTTTTCAGATTTCAAAGAAAAAGAGAAGTCTGTACTCAGTGCATAAAGAAATCCAGAGATTTTTTTCCAAGCATTTTATTTTTCTTAGTCTAGAGCTTTTTAGGTTAAGATCCAATTAATACATTATTATTCAAATCAACCAGAGTATTAAATGAAACAATGTTGACTTAACCTTCCTGTAACTTTATGTTTCATGACAGTTATCCCAAAAATTAATTACATCTTCTTGACAAAGCAAATTGGTGATGTAAGTGGTGTTAGAAGTAACACTTTGAGTGGAAGCTACTCAAAAATCCCATCAAGTGTTACCATAATGAAGTGCCAAAAGTGTTCCTGTAATTAAGTGCTGGAGTTGGCTGTGGCATGGGCCGACCTTGGTATTGACACAGGAGCTGTGCCCACATGCAGTGATGTGATCACTGCCCTGGGCTGAGCCTGTCTAGGATCCCTGCTCTTTGGTGGAATTTCAATCCAGTAGTAAACCTAAGTCAGGGCCAGGAAACCAGTGCATGGTACAGCTGGTTGAAAGCAGCTCTGCAGAGTTTCATGCCAAAGTAAGATGTGTGATGCAGCTGAGGTACTGGGACAACAAGAACAAAGGGAATAGGAGGGACGGAGCAGACTGACTAACTTTTTTAGGTTACCTGAGCTATCAGTGGAGAGGCAGTGGCACTGCTAGAGGCTTTGGGTGAGCTGTTTCATGCTCTCTCTCCTCATGGACTGTGGTGAGAAGCCAGGCAGAGCAAATAGAAAATGCAAGAACCATGGGCACCTAAACCAGCATAACAGGGATACCTTCTACATCTTCACCAGCATTTGCAATCACATCTGACCCCTTCCAGAAACAAATATATTCTCTCTTCATAATCTTGATGTCTTAGTTAATAATTAAGCCTCTAAAATGTGCAAACAAACTTTAATTTTATGAAGATTTGAGAAAGATAATCCAAGACCTTGATGAAAGCAGATCTTTATAAACAGTCCTGTCTTTACCTGGAGGATGCTGTGTGTTTCACAAAAGAAGGTTATTTGTAAAATTGGTTCTTTTCCAAATTTAGATACATCAGCATTTGCTTAAGCTTAATGAGCTCCATAATGTGCTTACAGGTAAATGCATGTTTAAACACATTGTTGGAAGGAAAGAAAGCAATACTGATGCAGAATTATGGGGCTCATCAGACTGAAAAAACAACCAAGGCTAGCAATATAGTTACTTGTCACCTGAAAGTAATCCTTGCTGTTCTTCACCACTGACTCTTACTATCCCAGTAGAAAAGGTGACATGGCTGTGGAGGCAATTAGCAGGGATGAAAGCTGTTTTACCTTCTTACCCTCTTTTAGCAAAGTGCAAATGGAAACATAGCTCTGAGATAAGTTCTTTCCTTTTTAATATTCTAGACATGATTAGAACATTTTACTTTTTTTCTGACTCTTTACACATACATGTAAGCTAAACATACAACTGCTGGAGGGGAAGTACTTTCTTCTGGTTGTATAGAATGTTGACTTTGCAATGAAAAAATCAGTCTGCTTCAGAAACAGAACATATTCATCTGAGAACCCAAACTTTCCTATTACAAGTTTTCTTCTTTCTTTTTTTAACAAAAGTCAGCATTTTCTACAGAAAGTTAATATTTGTGAGGGGTTTTGCTCTAAAAATATTTCATTTCCTCATATATTTATCCTCTAGAATACTACATGAGCATTTTCTATCTAACTATTTTCTATCTGACTCAATGCTGAGGTAAAGCAGGAATAATTAAGACAGTCAACACATGTCTAGGGATTGTCACGTGGATCTTTGATAGCTTGAATCTCTAAGGAACCAGTATGTGGATATATATGGTATCAGTAGTTCACTTCCCTTTCCAGTTAAAGGACTTTGGATCATTAAATGCAGCTGGAAGGAGATAGTTTCAAATCTTCCTGAAAGGAGCCGGTTGTTCACTTCACTGTGAGTTAAGCTGTGGTGCTCATTTCTGCAGAATGATACAGATTCCAAAAGTTTCCAGGATGTGAAGGAGACACTAAATAAATCCATGTTATTTAATTCTTCTGAATATTAGTAATGATGTATAACATGTCTGGTTCAAGAAGACGGAGCTACAAATGGCTGGGGGATGAGAAAGCACTCATGGGAGTCATCACATGTGTTGGGACTTCTTTCCTCCTGACATTCTTTATTATCAGATGCTGGCACCAGCAGCAGTGAGGGGATGGACTCTCTGATCCAGTATTTGTGCCCTTGAGCACGCTGGTGTTCACTGCAGCTTCGTATGGCTGCAAACCGCGATGTGTGAAACACCTCCTGAAGAGACCCCGCTTCTCACTGGGGTGTGTTAGAGCTGACACCACCCAATACTCACCAAACCAGACTTTGCTCACTTGAGCTAGAAACACCTGATTGTTTATTTGCAAGTGCTGCCTCCTGCAAACAATACATTGCAGTACTCAATTCAGTACTTCGCAAAATCCAAAAGAGGGGACTGAAAATAACACAGATTTTACACAGAAAGGAGAAAAAAAAATGCCAAACCAAATATTTTAGAAAATGCAGTTTTTAAGTTTGAAGATAGAAAAGGAAAATGTCAAAAAAAAGTTTTGCTAATCATAAGGTTTTGCTTCATAGGTAAATGCATCCCGGCAAGAAACCAAGCTGATGGAAGAATGTGACCAGCTCATTGAAATAATCCAGCAAAGACGGCAAATAATTGGAACCAAAATCAAAGAAGGAAAGGTAAAAGCTTTTCTTCTTTAGATCACAAGTAGGTCAACATTGTTTCCTTTTGGTTGCAGCCTTCTTGACTGCAGATATTATTGATAGAAATTTGTAAAAGTCCTTATGTAGTTCTTGGCTACTGACTGATACTTTCATGTAAAGAAGAATGAAATCCCTGAAGACTAGAACTCTAGACTTCAACTGTTTATTTGGTATTTCTCTTACTACAGGTGATTATGGGTTTTAAGGATAAAACCAGAAATTTTGTCATGATCAGTAAATGGAAAATTATGGCCACCTAATGTTTCCTTCACTCTGTGATGTGCCTGACAGTAGTTACCCCAAACTTTTAACTTTCACAAAATGTTACAGCATGTAGAATCATGTCTCACAATTATCTTTTTTTTTCTAGGTACTTTAAATTTTATTCAAATACTATCCATTAATATTTTGTTCCAGTCATTGTCATTCATGAGGATATGAAGTCTTAAGTTATTTACAAAAAAAAGATATTCAAAAGCGTGAAATAAATTAAATTAGGTGTGCATTTCTAATTCCCAAAGTTCCATGATTATTAGTGGCAAACACATTGAGCAGGAAAAATCTCGGATACCTAAGTTTCAACGTATTTTTCTACTAATTGTTAACTCAGAAATGCACTACAGTTTAATTAATGTTTTTATTTTCTAGGTACATGGTGTTTACTGTTTAACTCCTAAAGTAACTAAGTCAGATATTCATTCTTCTTGTGTGGGAAAAGCTCAGGAAAGGAATAAAGTCAAGAGCAGGTTAAATGGTTCATGTGGATGTCAAGATATTCCAATTAACTTGAAATGAAAACTCTGTAGACAAGGGCTAATTTAAACACATTTGAAACCACAGGTCCTGTACACTGTGTGAAAAAACCTGAATTTCGTCGTGCTGTTAACAAAATATAATTCCCTTCAATTGAAATAGATGGCCTTTATTTCTTTATTTTTGTTTCAACTCCTTTCCTCTATGCAGAGATACCAGGTGTGCTACCAATGAAGTAGAAAACCTACCATTCGTCTGGATTTGTGCATTATACACATTGCTTTTAAAAACTCTGTTGCTTGCAAAAATTATTCTAATTTCCATTAGCACAGAAGATTTGTAATACAATTGGCTCCAATTTATTTGAATAGAGCAGTTATCAGAATCTGTCCCCATTCTTTGTTCTGCTTTGTTGAGCTGATCGTTATATCAGTGGAGGTCCAGAGGAGGTCTGCAATGCTTTGATTCAAATGTGATATATGTTGAAACATTTTAAGGTCTCAAGAGACCCATGTGAAAAGCCACAGGAAGTTCTACCCAATGTATCTTCCTTGAAGAGGGCCTATGGCTTTCCAGAGTCTTTCTGGAAGGTAGAGCATGACAAATTTCTCTACAGGACTGTAGGTGTGGCTACAGAGCTGGAAACACATACTAAGTTCTAGCTGTGCCTGCAGGGCTGCAGCTTCAGTTATACACAAGTCTGAACACCCTGTGCAGCTCCACACTTAATCTCACCTATCACCCAACCCCTATAAAATCCCACAGAACATGTAACAGGAAAGAAGCAAATATCAACAAGGTAAAACAATCCTAGGGCAGATGTCATTCCTACCATTGCAGAAATAGGAGGGGACTGAGTGAGATGACACTCTTCCTTTTTCTCAATTTATCATCTTCCTCTTCTTGAAGATAAAAGAAAGAATCAATCAAGCATTAGTTCATCCTAGAAGCTGATCAAATCATTAGCATTACCAAAATCTGGGTGTTCCCAGCATTCTCTTCTCTATGCTGTTTCTATCTTTAAAGACATACAAATATCACATGACACTGTGGTAACGTCCACAAGGGTTCCAGGATGAGGGAAGAGATGAGAAAGTTGACTCCATGTTTCAGAAGGCTTGATTTATTATTATATGATAGATAATATATTAAAACTATAGTAAAAGAATAGAGGAAAGGATCTCACTACAAGGCTAAGCTAAGAATAGAAAAGGAATGAATAACAAAGTCTTGACCGGCCGGACAGGTGATCTGTGATTGGCCCATAATTGCAAACAGCCTGATGAGGCCAATCACAGATTCCCCTGTTGCATTCCACAGCAGCAGATAATCATTGTTTACAGTTTGTTCCTGAGGCCTCTCAGCTTCTCAGGAGGGAAAAAATCCTAAGGAAAGGATTTTTCATAAAACATGTCAGTGACATGACACAAATCATTTGACCAGTATCTTTTTCTGGAGAGTTTTTTAAATGTTTATATTCCTACTTGTTTCTGTTGTTAGATAGCTGCACTAAGATACCCTCATCACTGCTTAGGATGCAAATATATCTAAAAGTCAAATCAACAACTTCATAGCCTGTGCCCTAATTCCTGAGATTGGGAATATTATCTTGATTATAAATTTGGACATTTCTGCCAACCCACTTGGTTGTTAGTTACCTCATTTTGCATGTAACTGGGTCTTAATGTGCCTTTCTAAACTCCAGAGTTATTTAATTTCCTTCCTTTTTCTTACTCCTGTTCAAACTATGATCCTGATGTGATAACAAAGGAAAGGACTCCCAGACCTTTCAGGAACTATTGTAGTTCCTGAAAGTTTTGTTAGCCAACATTATCTTTAAATGGAGGACTGTACCCTTCCCTAACCTTTTTGCTAATGCATACAGTCACATCTACTGTGTTTATCTCCAGCACATATGTTTGCAGTAATAATAATCAGAACTCCAGCACTACTGTGCTTTTGTCCAGTTAAAAATATCCAACAAGAAAACACCCTGTTTTACTTAAAGCACATAATGAGGTCAGGCACTTATTGTTAACAGAACTGAACAGTCTTTTTCTGTTAACTTTTATTTTCAGTTTTCTTTTTTTTTATGAAACTCAATTAATAGAAAAAAATCTAGTTAATCTATAAGTAGCCTTTAACACAGATCTCATAATTTCTGGGAAATGGTTATCTAAATAGACCTTAGTTATCATGTAAGCAGAAATTACCAGGAAATGACGTTCCTTTTGCTGGAAAATAGGCCAGCTGTGCTTGTTTTGGCTCTCCCCCGTTGTTTTCCATGTGGAAAATATTCAGGCAGAAAGACTGTGCCTGTCCCTTATTAAAATGTTACATGGCTAGATGGGGTTCACCACTTAGCTTGTCACCAAAGCCATTCATCTTAACTCCTCCTTTAGCCCAGATTTACCTCTGAATTGCAAACCCAACCATGATTTGTGACCTTAGAGACATGACTGCTTTCCTGTGCTTCCACTCGAGGTGGTGAGGTTGAGAAAACTGGCTCAGCAGATTGCGAACTGCAAGCAGTGCATCGAGCGCTCGACGTCCCTCATCTCTCAGGCTGAGCAGTCACTGAAGGAGAACGACCACGCTCGCTTCCTGCAAACTGCCAAAAACATCACTGAAAGGTAAGGGAGATGCTCCTCCCAATAAAAGGAAAAACTTCACTCTAAGGCAGATGGGTTGCCATAGCTGCTGTGTTGTCTTGTCACATCAGAGATGTGGTCGTTGACATATTGCCCCAAAATGCAACTTTGTGCTATACCAGATTGAAAAGAACCTTACTGTAGTGCTAAATCTAAACATCCCTTTGAGAAAGGGAGCAGTCAAAAAAGGGGGCAAATTAAGAGTTACAATGATAACAACATGCACAAGTGAAAGAGTTAGCATGGTTGCCAAGCAGATGTCTGATTTTAAACACACTTTAAAAATGGGTTTTATAACTGAAATTCCTGCTTCATGAAAAATTCTGAGAAAGAATTGGGAAAGAAATCAGGCAGTCAGTGCATTCATTAGAAGAGAAACTGGGAATGATATTAATGGATTTATATTCTTTATAAAATAGAAAGCAAAAGATAATGAAATTTGTGACTTTGTGAACCTCCACCGTGCATCTTGAAGAGATGAAGATTCAATAGTCCAGGAGGTTAGGAAGTTACATCAATTGTTGTGTTGGGCTCCTGGGTGCAGGGAATCTCTATTCCTTTCAGGATCCTGGCTCCTCTTCAGCATGCCAGATGTATCCAGGACCCAAAAGACAAGGACCATGCTATCAGAAAATTTGGTCTGGTTTTCAGTGCAACTATGTGAATGCTGAAACATACCCATTGAATTTCAGCAGGACTTTCTGAAGAAAAAATATTCTGCTGGAATATCAGCTGTTTAGCAATCAGAAATTATTTTTTTAAAAATTTTAAAAGTTTAAAGGGAGGAGAATATGGACAAAAAAAGAAAGACATCAAAAGTACGCTCTTTTAAATTTTTTTAAAATAGCTTTTTTTTAATAATTATTTTTTTATTTCTGGGTTCACATTATATCTTCACATTTTCCAGACAATTTCCCCAAATTCAAAACGTGAAACTCCCTGCTCCTATTACACATTTTTTAAAGTCTTTCCCTTACTCTGGTGTGCTGCATCAATCTTCATCAAAGCTGATTACCAATTTATAAATAATCCAGCAATACTGGGTTGCCCATTACAGATTCAGAGAACAGAGAATCAGTTCAAAAAGACAAAGCCAGGCAAGGCAGTGGGTTATATGCTGTCTCTCAGACTGTGGTTTATATTCTGTCACCAAGCAACATTGTGGCATCCCAGTTGAAGGCAGTAGTGAAACTATGAGTATCAAAGGCTGAAGGTGGGCTCTGCCTTTTTTTCAGTGTTCGGCAGAAGCAGCAGTAGGGCAGAAACTTGTGGAGACACAGGGCTTTCTAACTGACTACCACAGAATATTCAGAGAAGCTCTGTTTTGAACTTGTAAGCATGAACAATTGCATCATAGATACAATAATTTCACAGGAGAGACACTGGGAGAGCAGAAATGAGACAAGCTGACATATGTGCCCAATCAAACAATTCTTGGCTATCACAGATTTCTGTCTGCAATGAGATGGCTGGGAACACCCTGAAAATCAGAGAATCATTCCAAGCAGTGAATCAAGGGTAAAAAAGATACCAAGTGCTTGCAGACAAATTGCAAATGGAAAAAGAGGCTAAATGGAATTATAAATTATTCCTCACAAGTAACTCTCTTAGCTCTCCTGTGGTGAGCAACATTTTGTTTGCTTTTAGACTGCTCATGTAACAGCCTCACCAGGGCTCTGAGCTCCAGCAGCTAAAGAAGTCTCCTGAAATCATGCTCATTGCATTTCTTCATCCACACATTTCAAAGTAATTGCCGTAAAATATTTTCTGTTGTAAGCACAACAGGTAATTGCACAAGCAAACTCACTACATTCACTCTGATGATTAAGTTGTGCATTATTTGCAGTGGATAAAATACATTTATCCTAGAAAAACCCTTTCCAATCAAGTACAGTGTCAGTGTTTACAGCGTCAACAGTAGGCAGTATTACAGGACAAAATTCAATTCTCTGAACCTAATATGGAGACATGGTGTCTGAAATTTTGAATTGTTGATCTCACCAAAAACTGATTGTAACACATGTAAATGCAGAGCACTTTTTGCATATTCCCTACAGCAGTCCAAAAAGGCCTGCTGATATAAAAAAAAATTTACAAAAAAAAATCTGTCCTAGGAACTACTTTAAACTGAGTTCTACATTCACAGCTGCAACAGAAACTGTATAACAAGAATATTTACCAGGAAACCTCCTCAGCTCAGCTTTTGAAAACTATGTTGAAGACAATGAGATGTACAGCTCTGGTTTCGACTTTCCTTATTGTCTTTCCCTAAAATACTACACAAAAAATATGTGAAAAAATAGTCCTCAGTAAACCTTGGAGTCATTTCAGTCCAGTCTACAGAAAAAGAATTATATGGGAAAACTTTAAATTGGAGCAATCAAATATTTTGATCAGAGATTTCATAAATGACAGATAACAGACATAGATTGCATGCATAGTTGTCTGTTTATCTCCAAACTGAAATATTTGCCCAATTTCTGTTGTATAGCATAAGGTTTAGTGATCTCTCTCCTTAAACCAGTCAAACTTTTTGTAAACACATCCAGTATCCAGCTCTCCAGAAATATGCATTTGGTGAAACCAGGCTGAATGGACTGGAAAATGCATTTTTCTTGTGAAAGTTAATCTCTTTATATTAGTACATCTGGACAGAGAAAATGTAAATGTAGCTCCTGAAATGAGGCAGGTGAGGAAACTTTTCCATTTTGGAGGAAATATAAGTATGCACACATGCTTTGTAGGGAAAAGCCTTTTAAAATAAACCATGCTGACATCTATTTGTTTTATCTCCCTCCTGTGCCTTTTGAAGTTAGCAGCAGTGCTGTGGTGAGCAGCTGAGGAGCTGCAGGGACTGCACCAAGCTCTTGGGACAGCAGTGCCAAGGCGTGCCTGGAGCAAGAAACTGCTTGGGAAAACAAGGGCTGGGAGAGATTCAGCATCTGTCAGGATTGCTTAAACACAGCTAATTATAGAGCTCCTTCTTCTTTGGTTCCATGGGTGATTAAAAAGAATTCAGGGGATACTGTTGCATGGCCAATATTTTGTTAAAATCTCATCTGATGCTGCATGATAGGCCTAAGTTCAGTACAAAAAAAAAATTATTGGAGATCTTGCTGTCAAAAATAAAAGTGGCAGGAGAAGTTCCTAACTTAAACCATATAATTAAAATATGTGTATATTTTATCAAGACTTTGAGAAGCTATAACAACCATATTGATCAAGTCTACCTTGATATAAAAGACATTGTGTTCTGAGTGCTAAAAGACATTTTTCTTTTCGTTACAGAGTTTCCATGGCAACTGCATCCTCCCAGGTTCTAATTCCTGAAATTAATCTCAATGATACTTTTGATACTTTCGCACTTGATTTTACCAGGGAGAAGAAATTGTTGGAATGCCTTGATTACCTTACAGGTACTTTTTTTTTTTCTTGAGGTGCTACTATTATATATTCCTCATAAAATTGTAGTGATAGGATTTTCTTCAGTTCTCCCTGTGGTTGTAACTTTGGCTGGTTGCCAGGTGCTCATCAAGCCATTCTCACTCCATCTCCTCAGTAAGGGGAGAAAATAAGATGAAAAGCTCATGGGTTGAGATAAGGACAAGGAGATCACTCAAGAATTACTGCTACAGGCAAAACAAACTCAGCTAGGGGAGGATAAATGTAATTTATTGCAAATTAATTGTAAAACTAGGACACTGAGACATAAAAGTAAATCTAACAAAAAACTTTTCCCCACTCCATCTTTCTTGGGCTCAACTTCACTCCCAGCTCTTCTACCTGCTCCCCACCAAGTGGTACGTGGGGATGAAGAATGGAGGCTGTGGTCAGTTCATCACACATCATCTCTGCCACTCCTTCTTCCTGGTGCCCTTCCCCTGTTCTGGCATGGGCTTTCTCCCACAGAATGCAGCTCTTCATGAACTTCTCCAACATGGGCCCTTCCAACAGGGTGCCATTCTCCAGCAACTGCTCCAGAGTGGGTCCTTTCTGCCAGAGGAGTCCTTCAGGAGTGGACTGCTGCAGTGTGAGTCCTCCATGGGCCACAGTTCCTGTAAGAAACCTTTATCCTGTGTGGTACTCTCTCTGCAGGCTGCAGTTTCCTCTAGCTTGCTCCAGTGTGGGTCCTCCATGGCTGCAGCTGGACATCTCCTTCACTGTAGTCTTGTGTGGGCTACAGGGAAACAGCCTGCATCACCACAGCCTTCACCACAGGCTGCAGGGGAATTTCTGCTCCAGCACCTGGGGCACCTCTTCTCCCTCCTTCTTCACCATTCTTGGCATCTGCAGGGCTGTTCCTATCACATTTTCTCACTCTCTCTGCCCCCACTGCTGCACAGCCTTTCTTCCCCTTTCTTTAAAGTGCTACCACAGAGGCACTGTCAGCACCAGTGATGGGCTCAGCTTTGGACAGTGGCAGATGGATCTTAGAACTGACTGTGTCTGATACTGAGTCGGCTCCTGATCTTTCCTGACAGAGATAATCCTTACAGTCCAGCCACTTCCAAAACATTGATACATAAACCAAATACACTCTCCCTCTTAATCCTGAATATTTTACCTCCAATGGCCCCAGAACACCCCAGGGGGCATTGGGTGCTTCAAACAACTGGAATGCATTTCCCACCTCATCTCCTTGCATTCTTTACCACCAGAGTGTGAGGAAGTAGGTTTAAGAAATGATTAAAAGCCACTGCAGCAGAGTGCAGTGAAAGAACAGCTGGAGCTCAGCCTGGAGCAGCCAAAGGAGGGAGAGCAGAGACCAAACCCTATTTCCCAGGAGATGGATGCTCCAGGTGTTACCCTCTCCCTTGGGGCTGCCTCCTTGCTGCAGCAGATTGCTGCCTGGCAGAGTTCCTAAGAGCAATCAGAAGCTGCTCAAGCAATCAACATCACAGGCTCAGCAGTGGAAGATGTTTTCTCATGTGCTGTGAATTTTCCCCATCACAGAACTGGAGGATCTGGCTGTGTCTGGAGCTAGAGAGTGTGTGCTGTGCTCTGAGCTGTGGGGTGGGATCTCCACACAGCAGAGCCCCACCTCGCCTTTGGCCTGAGGAAGCCCACAGGATTAGACCCTTACTGAAAGCCTGAGTAATGTGTAGTCTCAGAGTGTACAATGACTCACAAAGAGAAACAAATTACTGTAATTTAGGGTGTTTTGATTTCAATGCCAGAATTAGAACAATTCATTCCAGCTCAATTGAAAACAGAAGAGATGTGGTAGGTTTTTATTCTGCAGCGTCTTTAAGCATCTGCTGTTAGCAGCAAGAATTTGTAATGAAAGGCACAAAGCACTGCTAGAAAAGCATTGGAAAACACTTCCTGGGTCCATTCACTTGTCTCAGTTTTCAGAGGATATACTTTTGTTAGTTCAAGAGAATGTGAGGTGCAGCCTCCTCATTGCCAACCACTATCTTTTCCAAGCAGAGGACTGGCTTCTGGCTTTTCTTCAAAGGAAAAGTTGAGAAAGTTAGGGTTGTTCAGCCTGCAGATGAGAGGGATCCAAGGAGATCTCATTGTGGTCTTTCAGCACTTAAAACATTTTAGTAGTGTCTGTTGAGAAAGGACATGGGGTAATGGATCTAAACCAAATGAGGGTAAGTTCATACTACATATAAGGAAAAAAATCTTTAAAATTAAGGTGGTGAGACATTGGAGCAGAGAGGCTGTATAGGTTCCATCCCTGGGAACATTCAAGGTCAAGTTGGGCAGAACTCTGAGCAACCTGTCCCTGTTCACTGTCTGGAGATTGAGCCGGATGACCTTGGAAGGTTCCTCCCAGTCCAAAGTATTCTCTGATTCTCTGATTCTATAAATAGCAAATAGATTAATACTAAGAATCACAAGACTGGGGGGATGCACAGGGCAGCAGCACTCTTGCCTGACAGGGCTGTGGGATTCTTTCCACATCTAAAAGAGAAATTATATCTGAAAGGAATTTCTTTGTCACTGTGTGACAGATGAATACAATCAGTGTCTAACACATATTCAAGTAAATAAAACACAACAATAATGTGATAAGAGCAATTTCAGCTTCTCACACAGTGCCAGTGAAAAGTTATGTTGTCTGCCTCTCTCTAAATTTGCAGGAATTTTGCCATCATGTTGAGCCTTCACCCTAAATTTACGAAAATCCAAGGAAATTAATGATTATAACAAAAAACCTGACTCATTCACCCTAATCTAGCAATTGACTTCTAAAATAATCAGTCTCATCTTCCTTTATGATCAAAGACAGAAATAACCATCTCGTTTTGAGGAACATGCATTGAGGTACTTGACTTCATTCTGGAGTTGCCAGTTGTCTCCAGAGGATAGATGCACTTGTTCAAATGCAGATAGCTGTGGTTTAGATCTGTGAAGTTATATGAGGTTAATTCTGCCTAGCAGTCTGTTCCTGCATCCCTCAGGTCTTCTCCCCTTTGTACATCATATGTCAATATTATCAGCTGAATTGCTATGCACTGCAGAAAGCAAAGGTTATTTCTGTACCAAAATGAGGGGTTGTCTTGCTACAAAGATATTTTCTGTGATCCATCATGATGACTGTGTCATTTAAACAGGTCCTCCTCTGACTTTTTCCTAACTCATCCACAGTCTTAAAAATTGCTCACAATGCAGTCTAAGGAAACTTGCATACATATCAAGCATTTTAGTGTTCTTTTTTCCTAACCAATCATTTTTATCCTTGATGCCCAGTGAAAAACAGTTCTAACTGGCTTTTCTTCACATTAATAGATAGCATATGGCTGCAGTGGCAAAATGCAAAGCACATGTTCAAATTATCTGAGCAGAAAATGCAACCTATGCAGACAGTTAAAATACATTTATGTAAATATATGTAAATAAGTATACATGAGATATAGGTATACATATATATATATATATATATATACACATATATATAATTCCAAGAGTAAAATGCATTTGATTATTCTCTACTGTTGTCCAGAAACTCCAGAGAAAGCTTTATATTACTCCTTTCAGATTGGTGGATGGAATTTTCATAGATCATAAGCCGAACCCTTTGTGACAGAGTGAATTAGGCTTTACTTTTATCACGTTTCACAGTTAAGTAAAACGAAGACCATTTGTACATCCTAGCCAGAGATCTATGCTGTGAATCAAGTGAAGAAGCCTACCTTATGACTGTCATCTGTACTGCTTCTGAACAAAATGTCAAAACCTAAATTCCAGCTTCATTATCTCTGCTGTCAGTTGCTTTAGAAACAATTGACCTTGGCTGTCTCCTGGAGATTTTTTTTCTCCTTTGGTTCTTCCCGGTGTAATATTTGTCAGATCTTCTTCAATTTCCATATCCCCAACCTTATCTTTCTTTCTTCCTAGGCTATTTCTTTACTGAAGAAATAAATTTAACTAGTTTGTGCTTATCATTTACGTAGATGTCTGCCCAAAGCTTCTGCTATCCAAATAAAATCTCTGGTATCTTTTTGAAAGTTGCCAGCCAGACATTGAGATATCAAGCTCAGTATATTAAAACAATACTTTTAATCTTCATCTGACTGCTCTATTCTCTCTATATATAGCCTTGATGTCTTTTGAAAGCATTCTTATCTTAACAGTTGCTCAAGCTCTTCATCTGGAAACCATCTTTCTCTAGACATGTATCTAGCTAGACCCAGGCAATATCTATGACTTGCAAACTCTCTGCACAATATTACTGTCATAAGGACTCTTTTTGTCCATTGTGAATCAAAAATGCTTGCTTTGTGTCCTAATACTTTGAAATCAATTGCAGGAGCATCCATTCTTTGACCTTGCAATTTGCCCTACTTCAGAAATCCTATCTGAAATGATGATAAGTTTTTTTCATCCATCACTTCACCTACAACTGCAAAAAGAAATATGTATTGCCTAGCATATGCCAGCAATTTTTTCACAGAGAAAGAACTTTGCTCTGGAAACTCTTGATAACCTGTCTTACTGCTTAACCCTTTCAGCACTGAAAGATCAAAGACCAATTCCAGACAATGCTCATGTAATCTCTTCTCATTCTGTTGGCTTTGAGCAGTCCTGGTCTGCCAAAAGACCAGGTTGAGATGGTTTGTATGTATGACCAACTCACACATGACAAGTTAATAATACATAAAATTTGTATCCACATCGGATGTAACTGTGCTTTCCAGTTCCTCCATGCTGATTCAGCCTAGTGTCATGATACAAGATGGAATCAGTGATGAATATCTAAAAGAGAGGTTCAGAGCAGCTCTGCAACTCCCTCACAGTCATACCAGCAATATGGATATTTCTAGCACCATTAATTCAAGCAGATTACTTAAGTCTTCTTTTAGGTCTTGATTCTCAGCATCAAAATCCATAAGGAATCTTTACAAAGTCAGTCACTGCATGACAGCAGGGAGAGAGAAACTGAGCAAACAAAATTAATTTGAGGTTGTTTTAGTCAATGTCTGTGACCTTGTGCTGAGAAGATTTAGATAGTAGCTCAATAGACATCCAGGAGGCACTGCATTAATGCTGGAATTCACCAGGGAGAAGTGGCAGTGTCCCTAAAGTGTCCCTCAGGTGTGCAGACCTTGTGAGCCATCAGTTCTGCTTCAGAGCAAAAGCCATGCAGATGACATGGAAAGAAAGATGCCTTTAGCTGAAAGGGTTGAAAGGGAGTAGTTATGCTCTTGAGATCAGTTACTCCTGAGAGCAAATTTAAGGAACTGCATTTCTAATATTGGTGCCTTTCAGGCATTTTAGGTGTGGTTACTGAGTTTTTAAGTGTGTTTACTCAGTTTTGAGCTAAAATGAAGTAAAACAGCCTTCAGCAATGATTCTTCTGTCTTGTGAGAGAGTGTTGATTCACAAACTGGTGAATGACAGTCTGAGGGTCTGAAGCAGTTACCACTCCCAGACATGTGCTCTGATCCTCTATGGAGAAGTGCATTGTGTCTTCCACTGCTGTGCTGGAAGCATGCTGGGCTTCCCCTCTGGAGCAGTGGTGAAGCACAACTGAGCCAGGAAGAAGAACCTGCTGGTACAGCCTTGAGATTCCTGGAATCTTTGAGGAGGTTCCCATGGCACAGAGCCCTGCACCAGTACTGGTGAACTCAATAATTCACCAAATCACACACTGCCAAATGCAGTACTGAATGAAGCTAACTGGTTGAGGTCAATCTCTTTAATTGCATTACAAATTTACACTCTCTAAAGGAGTGTGTGCTGTGGAATGATGAATTTGGCCATCGGACAGCTACATTATTTTGTCATAATAAAACATCTGAATGTAGAGTTGTCTGCCTTTCTGTAGGTGAAGCAGGTGGATTTGTTTTATTCTGAGTGGTTGATGACATGAATGTTGCCAAAGAGCTGAATTCATGCAGTATAGTCTCAGGTAAGTGTGGGTTAATCACAAGAGCCAGGGAAAATATGTCTTAGGTAAAATTTCTTTCAGACATTTTCATTACATGAAGGCCTGTAGATTTTCAGCTATAAGGCCAGGTGTGCCCATGAAGAGCAAAATTAGGATGCCATTTTCAAAGAAGTTGAAGATTCTTAGGTGTTATTGAAATGCAGTTTGCAATTAATTAAACCTTCTGTATATCTTGTTTTCTATAAATTATTTTTTCTTTTTTGTGTTGAAATAATAACAAATACATTTCTCAAGTAAAATGCTTTGCTGTTGGGTGCAGGAGATGACAGAAGAAAACTTTAGTTGAACACCATCAGACAAATAATAATTGATCTACTTATATATTTGTTATTAGCACTTGTTCCAGTTTTTGTTTAGCCATTGAAGGACAGGCAAAATATTGAAATGAAGCCCCAGCTAGAAATAAGAAACAAAAATTAAAACCCCCAGTGATTGTTCTACAGGATACATTTTTGGAAAATAGCTGATATTATCATTAATCTTTTCAGAAAACTGTGGACCATTTTTTCTCCCACATTTTGATTATATTCTTCTCACAGATAGCTCTTCTTACATGAGTTCATCTGTATTTCTTTTCATTAGTGCCCTTCTGTCCCAAGGGTTTCTCTGACAAGTTAAAAAAAAGCATTGGTAGGCTTCTGTGATTCATTCATGATCATAAAAAGATCAAACCATGGTCATATCATGAAACACATTTGAACTTTTCCTTAAGCCCCTTGGTTAAAAGAGGCTGCTTGGGAACCTGTCTGCACTCTAATCCTTGGGAACACACATCAGTAAGCCAGAGGCATGATCTATAAAAATTCTTGATGGAAAAAAATAGATGTTTCACAAAAACAAGATCTTGCAAAAGTAAAGGTGGAATTCCTTCAGAGGGACTTTTTTTGAGGCTATTATTTGTGGCTATCAGAGGTTAAGGAGCTGATAGAGAAAGAAACTCAAAACCAAACCGCAAACATTCATAGTTGCCTTCCTTTTCCTTTAATTCAGGCATAATTTGGTTGTTTCAGCTTGAGTGCTCCCCTTCTTCTCTCTGTGACAGCTGGGAGAAACACTGTTAAAGCAAAAGGATTTGTGACTCTTTTCATGATGTGGCTTGTAGGGAAGATGATTTGGAATGAAGCTCCCACTGAGACAAGCATGCAGGAACATCCCTCAGGAAGAGAGACTCATTTCTTTGTTACTTAGGTGTTTGGCTTTTTAAAGATTGCAAACAGGAAAATTAGACCCCACTAATTTGCTTCAAGTTTCATTTTAAATAGGTCATTAGAACAAACTCATGTGTTAATATGGGAAAAGATTGTACATCTTGCTACACAAAAATTTTGCCTGTTGATTATAAAAAAAGAGACAGAGGGCTCCTGGGAGACTATTTGCTTGTAATATTCATACAGTCATTATGTTATGATAAGAACTCCTTTTTTAATGCTGCAAAATGTGAATTTTATAACCAGCAGATATTTTATATACTTATGTTAGAAAGGATAGCTAGAAAATCAATAAAAATGGAGAGAGGAGAAAATTTGGCATGAAAGTATGAGTGTTGGCATCTTCCCTAAAATTATACTTTTAAAATACCTGTTGCTAATGAATGACAGATCATAGTGCAGCCTAGAGCTGGGCCAGGAAGGATGCACCACCACAATACCACTAATGGCAATCTCTGGTAAGATAGGCTGGGAAAACTGCTTTCAAAACAACAGTGAAGAGTGTTGACCCCCGCCTCTTGCTATGCTTCAATGAAATTTTGATAAGTTAGGTGAAATGATCAGAACAATCTTAGAAAAAGTAACTTGTCATTGTATCCATCTAATGTGACACAGATACATCACTTGTCCCATGGCATCTGGAACTAAAGCTACTTTACTACAAAATATTTTCAAAATCTGGAGTTCCTAGGTTGTTATGTTGTTATTAGGAATTCCTTCCTAGCAGTTAATTGATAATCAAAGCTAGCACTGGAATTAGCGAAAAGTTGTTGAAAAGTCTGTTGGGTGGTACCTCTACAATCTCACACATCAACTACATCCCCTAATCTCAGGGGAGAGGGGGAACACTTCACTGACTGTGCCTGCTGTGTTGTATCTCACAGCTCCCAACCCACCCACCATTCGAGAAGAGCTCTGCACAGCCTCCTATGATACCATTACTGTGCACTGGACATCAGACGATGAGTTCTGTGTGGTTTCCTACGAGCTGCAGTACACCATCTTCACTGGACAAGCCAACGTTGTTAGTGAGTATAAACCTTCTCTTTTCTTGGTGTTCTCTCATGGTTTCTATGAAAACCAAGTGCCTTTAAAGATAAATACACTCCTATGTCAAGAACAAAGGGAAAAATTATTTTCTAGAAAGGTTTAAAGCCAAAATTTTCAATCCAAACCAATAAAAGGCATCCCAAGTCCCTTTTTGCAGATGTAGCAAGTTCAAAGATCTCAGTTCTATTCTCAGCACTAATCAGGCAGTGGGCACATGGGAGCCTGTGTTGAACTGGTCATTAGTTGGAAGTGCAGCCCCATTGTCATTTATATAAACTTGACATCTGGACCTTTGTCTGAAATACAGATTAAGTCCTTCCCTCTGATTTTTATTATCTTCAAGGCTACAAAGCAGAGGTCTCAGTGAACTACAGGCTAAGTCGGAAAACATCAGTGGAACAACAAGCTAACTTGGTTTTATTTAAAACGAGATTAACAAACATTGTATATTTTGTATTATAACACATTTTTTATGAGTACACTCTATGTTTTGAGTCTGTGACTTTTTAATGGCTGAATTTACCTAATTAGATTTTGGATCGCTTTATTGTAAAATAACTACTCCTCACAGAAAAAAAATGTGTTGTCTAATCTTTGGTCAGGAAGTCAACATTTCTGGATTTGGTGTTCTGCAATCATTGGGGTCATTGACTATGAATTTGGAGAAGTTATTCAACTTCTTCCTTGTTGCTGTATATTTAATGGAAATACCACTAGCTGACACAGACTTGGATTCTGAAATGAGCCAAATCAATCAAAATGTGGAGTTTGTTCAAGTCAACACATATTTAGATAGGGAACCCATCACCATAGGGGGTTGGTGTGGTTTTGAGTTCAAGAGATGCCTGGACAGATCATGCAAGAAAAATACACTGAGAGCAATGAAGTGCAATGAAGTTGCTCTGGAAGTGCCAGAGCTGTAAGCTGTTGATGCCTGGGAGAGCAAGGTGAGAAATGATCAGTGTGTGCTTTCCCTGTTCCTTGAAACCTTTGTACACCCTCATCTTTCCCCACCATCAAATACCCTGGCCATGCACTGAGCTAGATAGGCTTAGTTGTGAGACAGGGCAGAAATGCTTTTCTTCTTGCAAAACTGTTTTGTCAGAAGAAAATTTGTTGAGATACTTTGATGATGTGGGCATGTTTGCATGCTTTATGTCAGTAGAGAAATGGTATGGTCGATGGCAAGTTTGAGTACTGAGCCAAACTCTCCCACTGACTCCTCTGTTACTGTGTGCACCTCATCTTCTCCAGCACTGAGCAGGAGTTTATTTTCGAAGCCATCTGAAAGGAAATCTGAGGATTCATGTGCTGGCATCTTAATACCTTTTAAAAGTAGCATACTGTGAATGTATTACAGTATTCAGGACTGACTGAAAAAAGAAGATGGATTATTGAGAATTTGATAAATGTTTTGTCAAAACCTCCATTTAGTGTTTCCCTTAAGAGTCTGTTTTGAAGTACACACTGCAAAATTTAAGGCTGTTGGAAAGACCAAATAAATTTCAACACATGCTTCTACATCTGAGCAAGCTAGATAATAAAAAAGTCTAATAGTAATTTTTCAAAAATTGAAGCAAGGTAGATAAGGAAGGAAAACATTCTCTGATAAATCACTACCAAGCAGAAACGACAATGATAAACTGGTGTTGCTTGTTTTCTAGTCCATTTTTATCTATGGCTTTATGCTGTGCAAGTCAATTATTGGCATTATGTATGAACATGGCAGCAGCAAAAGGTGTGCCATTTCCACAGCCTTGGGATGTGGGATTTTACTCCTTGCTTACTAGTGAATAAATAACAAGGCATTTCTATTTTAGGCTGTAGTGTAGGTTTCCCATGTGGAGGTGAAAGCTTTGATCTGAAAAACACATATCAATAAGTCTGCTTTCAGGGATGCACTATAATTGTCAAGCATAGCATGAGGTGCTCGGTATGCAGTCTGAACTTTCATATTATCATTTTGCAAAAATAGTTAATTAAAGCTTTGAAGAGTAAACAAATTAACACTGTAAGAAACTTTGTTTACAAAATGCTCTGAAGACCTTAAATGAAAGTAGAAAGAAATGAAAAAATAACTCCTTTTTTTGGTGGTATTTTTGGTTTTTATTTTGTTTTGTTTGGATTTTTGTTTTGGGGCTTTTTTTAACAGAGCCAGTTCCTATGCAGTTCCTGGCTTAATTTAAAGCTATAATGTTAACCCACATTAAATACATGCATGTGTAAGTATATGTGAAAGTCCTTTCTAAATGCTGTAAAGCCTTTTTTAAAATTCCATTATTTAATATAGATTTGAACCCCTCCAATGGTGATCTTCCTGCCAACATGTTATAAATCTGTCTGGGTTTCTAAAATATGAGATTCTCACAGGTCATTTCAAATTACACTGGTATTGGAGATTTACCCACTAACATCATAGAATTATAGGACCACTTAGGTTGGAAAAGACCTCTAAGATCATTGAGTCCATCCATTAACACTGCCGTCCACCACTAAAACATGGCCCTAAATGTCACATCCACATGACTTTTCAATCTCTCCAGGAATGGTGACACCATCCCTTCCCCAGACAGGCTGTTCCAATGCTTGACCAGCCTTTCCATGAAAAAAAATTTTCCTAATATCCAGTCTAAACCTCCCCTGCTTCAACTTGAGATTGTTTCTTCTTGCCCTGTCAATCCCATCCTCAGAACACTCCTCTGATGTTTATTCACTTTGTTACATTCTATTCTTGATCCCGCAGAAGGATTTCACATCACACCTGTTACAAATGGCTTTCCAAGGCTGTTCTTGGAATATCACAGTGTACCTTGGTAGTGCTGTTGCACACAGAGAGCTGCTCTCACTCTAAGTGGCATTAACAGGTGCTGCACTGCAGCCTTCAAATTTTGATGAACTGAAGATAGGTTTGTGTTTTGGGTTTTTTTTTTTTAATCCAGTTTTAGACTCTGGGTTAGCAAAAATTTCCTCGAATTTGTGGCATATGCATGCTGTTGCACATAACTGTATTTTTATTTCTCTGTCACATCCCAAAAATTCCCATTGGTATTGTGTGTTGCATATAGCAGATAATGTAAACAGGCTCATAGATTGACTTCAGTTCCGTGGTTTTTTAGCTATGAATTAGCCACCAGGGAGTAGCTGAAGTAGTGCATTAAACCCACAAGCTTTTTCCCTGGAGACAATAGGAATCACTTTGCATACATACCCACCTACCGTGCTAATGGAGGCTGTTATTTTGGAATCTGTTTCTTAAACCACACAGCCAGCCTGACTGCACTTTCCACTCACAGTACATTTCCCCCACCAGAGGCATATATCATCCAGAGATTGCTAAGAATTCAGTAACAAAAACAAGCAATGCTATGTTTTTTTAGTATACTTTCTATCCAACATAACCAACTATATTCTTTTTTATTAACTGAAAAATTGGAAAGTTAACATTTGATGGCCAAGGTCCAAATAGAGTATTTCATTTGAATTCTATTTCATACAGGAAAGATTATTTCCAAATGTGGCCAAACTTCTTGGCTATTGAATGCTTGGCAGACCTGCTCTGTGCATAAGAGCAATAGGGAGCTCTAGATTAAGTAGGCTTTTACTAAAGCAGTTGTCCTCAGAGTTATACCATTTGTACATTTGCATTTCTGAGAGGCAGCTAATCACCTGCAATCTGAATACAGTAAAAGCTTTTAAGATTACTTTGTCACGAGCTAACTAACATGCATTATAATTTCATTATCCCATTTCAATAGATTTTGAAGTATTCATTGAGTATGCCCTTTTTTAACATCATGGATTTGTTAAAGTGTGTTTCAGGATGGTTCAAATTTTTCTCTAGCTCTGATGCAAGATTCTTCAAGAAAATTACATCTCTCCCTTCTTGATGAAGAGCAGCAAATCATTCTCTCTTACCTTGTAAAAGAAATCAGGGATAATTAGTTATATAGTCTAATTTCTAAAAAATCACTCTGTGAAGGATACAGTGTACTACTGTCAGAACCTTTTGATTGTTACTGGACTTCTCTTCCTTTGAGAGAGGATAAAAGTTTTTGGAAGGACCTAAGACAATAGGAGCCCAAGCTTCCATGAAAAATAGTGAATTTATGATTCACCAAATATTTTTTAATATTCTAGACTTTGCCTCTTTCTGGAAGTTTTATTTTGATAAAAATAAAATGTAATAAGATTCCTTACAATCTTCAGATTTCTACTAGAGATTTTAGTGAGAATTTTTAATGGCACAAAAACAAATTTGGGATAAAACCAGGAAAATTTCTGCATCTTTAAAAGTATAAAAAGACTGTGTTTCTTAAAAAAAAAAATATCTGTTTTTCAGAAATCCTACAATTTTTTTTCAGATGGGAATGAAGAGTGGTGGTGGAGAGCTATTTGTTACTTTCACCAACTTATTTGCTTTACCCATTTGAATTGGTAATAATTTATTTAAATAAAACATTTTACAATAATTAAAATGCTCAAGAGATTAAATAACCTTCCGATGACTTTTGTGCTCCTTTTCCAGTTTTCAAGAAAATATATTTTATTAAAATCTATTAGTGTAAATTTTAGGAGGATTTACACCTTGGGATTTTTCCCATCTGTTTTTTAAAGTGCATCAACAGCCAACACCAGGGAAATAGCTTTACAAATTATTGCCTCCAGACTCTGAGAAACTTGTTTTGAAAACTCACACATCCTGTATGGACGTCACTGTGCTCACTGCACCGTTCCAGGATGTAATTTAAATTCTCTACATTTTTGTAGGCTACAGTTTTAAAATACATTGTTTTACCATCTGCATAACCCTGTAAAAAGCCCTGGGTTTTTGAAACAAGAAACCTGAATGCAGCCTGGATTAGGAGTGGGTACAATAGGAGACCCTTGGCTCCTGCTGTTGCACCAGTGAGGAGATGTGTACTTTTCCACTTCACCTGCTGCCACCTGCAGGGGACTGAGAGGGCAAACACTTCCCCTGGATGCCAGTGTGATCAGGCTGCTTGCTCATTTCCCTGAACTTCCTTAATCATATTCTTTTGTATTCAGAGAAGAAAGGCTGTCCTGACAGGGCATAACTGGAGACAAATTCCTTTGATGCAGTGACAAATTATTCTTTCATAAGTAAATGCTTAACTTGGCTGCCACGAGTAACTATTCTCCCTTTTGAAGGAGTTTGGACTTGTAGTTTGGCATCATCAGTACTTCATTCCCAGGATTTTTGAATCAAAGTACAATTTAAAGCCTGTTATCAAAGAGCTTACAGTCAGAAAACACAAGAACACATTGGGCCCTTTGGTGCATAGGCAAGAGCTGAGCTTTTTAAGACAACAAGGTTTGTCAAGTAAAAAAGCCGAGTCAGTCACTGCACATCCAGCATTTATTGCACATTAGTAGTCTGGGATGCCTAAGAGTGGAAGGACAAAGAAAAGAAACCTAAGACCTATTCTGTCATCAAAGAGGATAGAGCTTTCCTCTAGAACATGAGGTAGGTCATGGCCACATTTGGAGATAATCTTTCCTGTATGAAATAGAATTCAAATGAAATACTCTATTTTGACCTTGGCCATCAAATGTTAACTTTCCAATGGATCTCTCTATTGACTGTGCAGAAGGTCTAGGGTAGGTAAGGCCTTCAGTGATTATTTGGTATGTATAAATCCACATACCCAGAAGGAGGGGATGAACACGAGAGGAGACTCATAGCAATGCAACAGTTCCTTTACTTATTTGGATCAAAGTTTTATACTTTGTTGAGGAGCAATCAGCCTCTGATTGCTCCTTACAAAGTGTAATGGAAAGTGTAATGAAAGTCTTAAAAATATGTGCCCATTAGAGAGTTGTAGTGAATAATACAAAACTAGTTTCTAGATGAGTTAGCAAAACTCTAGGCATTTCTATGTCTGCATGATGGTCAGTTTATGTATGGCTTATACATACTACAGAACTTGCTTTCAAAGTGTGCATGTGCTTGGAGAAGACATTCTAGGACCACTGTCTATATCCATCCTGCTTATTGTCATATGTTATTTGATATCCTATCAGAGGCATTTTAGTTAAACACTCCTTGATCATATTAAATTTCTTTCAAAACCAGTGCTTAATTTTGTTTTATTTTAACATACTTTAATTTATTTTGCAATAACACCAGTAAGGGATAGTCTCAATGCAAAGTCAATGTGTTGGTTCAGGTACAGGAGTGTGCAATTAATATCTGTGGCAAACTGGGAAAAGATGAGATTTCCTCTGAATAGTCAGTGAAATATTTTATGTCAGGAAGCTGCTTCCTTTACTTTCTTTCTTCCTCATAGGAAACCCATTGACACACAGCCTAAAAAAATAAAAGTAATTTGGTGTGTAAGGTTCAGTGAGAGAAGACATGGACGGATGTTGCCTTAAGCAGTTCACTACAAGTGGTGGGGTTACCATGGGGTATAAAGTGGGTTCTTTCTCTTTGTGAAAAAGGCAGATAATTGTTCTATACAATCGTATATATATATCTATATAAATTATCTATAGGGTGACTCATCTCACATCATTTTAGATATCTGAAATTTGAGATCTCACCTATGCTGATCACCTAGGCTTCCTCTGTGGACAAGAAAAAAAGAGGCATTTGCAGTTGGAAGGATGTTCACAACTGGGAAAGTGAAAGAAACTACTTATTCTTTTCTGCCTTTCCTCAGAGCACAGAAAAATAAGTTAGGCATTGTAGCTTTTCATTAGGTGGCAAGATAGTATAAATCTAACCTGAAACTGTCCCATAGTTACCCATTTGCACAGCAGGATGAATCTCTGTTCTACCTGCCTCTACAAAATGCTTTGTACTGCAAGAGAATTTTGAGACACAAACATCATAATACTTAGATTGAAATTTGGAATTTAAATTATGTTTCTAATGATCTTTATGAAAAGCACATATCACATTAGGAAGGAATCTCACTGTACGGCCATGAATTGTCTATGAGTTTGAAAACCTGTATCACAGATCTGTTTCTTTCAAGTTTTGTAACCAGTAGCCTTTACATTTTATTTTACTAAAGTTTTCAAATTTTCTCATGTGAAAAGATGAATTACTACTGAGTTGTAAAAGATTGTCTTCATGAGTAGTTTGCTGTTAGAACATTTGTTAAAAGCTGAAAGCTGTCTGTAAACAACATCAGCTTCCATAATGTGTTCTGTGCCCAGTAAAGACAGAGGCCAAGAAGTCTGTCAGCCTTTCTCTGTTACATTTTCCAACCCTGGATATGTGCACACATCCCTACACTTCCACTTGCATCTGTCTATTTCTGGCTGTATAACCATATAAAATGTTGTGAATAGATATATACTCCTCATAAATGTAAAATTTTTTTCTTTATGTAAACATCTACAATAAGAGGCTGGGGAATCCATTAGACCAGGAGCTGTTCTAAATATACAGTGATGGAACTGTATGTATGGGTGATTGACTGCCATTGCATTTATATCACAGTAGGAAAAACTTATGAAGATTAAAAAGTTCATTTTAATAGGGTATTTTCCTGATTTGTTTATGATCTTGGTACTGACTTATTTTACTTATTTCCTGTGTGTTATACTTGTGTGGTAGGCATCAAATGTAAACCAAATATAAACCAAAAAAGTTTATAAATGGAAAATTTTCCATCTCTTTCCCAGCTGGCATCTCAGCATGAGGACATAAATCAAAAAGTTGCATCCATTAAATTTACTGGCTTAGATTACTTTCTGGCAAAGTCTGAAGTGCAAGAGCCAAAGGTTTCCCTGAAGCCCATGCTCTACCCTGTTTGGCCTCCCATGATTTGCTTCAGGTTCTGAAGAATGCATACCTGGGGACTGTCAGCAAAGGTGCCTCCCCAGCCCTCCTGGCTTTACTGCTCACGTTCGTTTTCTGAGGTTTAAACTGAGTTCATTAATCCAAACAGTAGATTGATGGGATCTCCATAATCCTCCCCTTCTTAAGCAATAAAGAATTCCTTGTGCTGGGATATGAAAAATCTCAGACTGCTAGTGTCTCCACTGAGCCATTTCTTAAATGCCCACTTTTTATGGTTCACTTCACATGGCAAGAATTTAAAAGGTGCCTTGGCTGCGGGTTGATAAAATGAATTAGCGGCTTTGAGCAGTGGCTCAGTAAATGTAACAACGCTTTAAAAGGCACAGATGCAGAGCTCATATTGGTCATTGGGTGCCTGGGAATGCTCTATATGTCCCTCTGTATGTTTCATGTGCTATGACTGATGTGCTCTGTTCAAAACTGCAGGTTTATGCAACTCAGCCGACAGCTGGATGATTGTTCCTAATATCAAACAAAACCACTACACGGTGCATGGGTTACAGAGTGGCACGAAGTACATCTTCATTGTCAAGGCCATTAATCAGGCTGGCAGCCGCAGCAGCGAGCCTGGCAAGCTCAAGACAAACAGTGAGTAACAGATCAGGATGCACGGAGTCCTCTCCTTTCTGGCCTTCCTTTTTAGGTCTGATCTTCGGAAAATACAAGTGGACAGAGAAGTTCAACTTTTTAAAGTGGTTTCCAAAATGAAAGCTACTTATTTAATATAATTCAAGGTTGCCTTAGTCTTCTTTAGAGCAGAAAATATGTTGGGGGTTTTTTTGAGAGATACATCTGTAGTTTGGTCGCTGGAAATATCACATAGGAATGAAACCACTATACGTGAAATGGTTGAAAATACTCTTTCGTGGTTTTGTTTTAATATCCTCTCTATTCTTTTTCCTCTACAAAGCAAAAACTTTTCTTATGTTTGCAGTAAAACATTTTATTTTTGTAGTGTTTATAAGATAATTGCTAGTCTAATTTATCCTCCAAAATTATCTCTTTTTTAGGACATTGGAAAACTTAGCTTCAACCCCCTCATTTTTTATGGAGTTCAGCAAGGTGATAGACTAGCAGAGATCCCACTTCAAAAAAACAATGGTTACTCAAATTATTAGCAGATGTAGAATAGCACTTTTAAGACTAGTTTTCAGCTGTTTTTTCCTCTTGCACAAGCTAATCCTTCAGTCATGTAGCCATCATGGGCAGTTCTGAGGGCTGGGAAAAAAACACTGGAATTTATTCATCTTCTGAAACCTGCTTATTGTAGGGGAGGATGCTTGAAGAGGGGCAAGAAGGAGTCTGATGAGAATGGCATGTACATCTTTCTGATTTCGTCCTCTTTGCTATTAACCTGTGTGATGTGACCAGATACAATTTAGTACAGAGAGACATCCTTCAGATTCTGCTCAAGGGAACAAAGGCTACTAAGGAGTCAGAAAGGCAGGCAGGAGGCTGTTACTGCTGTCAGGTAGTAAGAAATAGTTCCCAAGTACTTTGCGATGGGTTTATTCTAAGTTTGGTCATAATATGTAGCTGAATGCACATTGCAAAAGTAGATAACCCTGAACAGTCTACATCTTATTTTATGTACATGCGCCAATGCCTCACACAGGCTTCATGAGAGATCTAATTTAAATTTTCTGTGCATGCCAACAAATCTTCTGATTACATGTTTTTCCCCTTGATATGAAAGCCAGTAGGAAGAGGAAAGTGCTTTTCTGGACCACTTGTGGAGTTGTACTTTTCTAGTTGTCTCTTGGTGGAGGTAAATGAGCATTCTGCTTTCTGACACAATGAGCAAGCCTGTCAGAATTGTGGTGGGCTTTATATATCTACAAGGTTTGGTTTACTAAAAAGCTTCCTGTTATTGTCTACAAACCTTGTGCTACAGCCGAAGATACATGCCAAGAGCAACAGCCTGAGTAATGTTATTGCACCATATTATTTGGACCAAGTTACAGTTCACTTCCTTCCTTTTAATGCACAGTATCCAGCACCACATGGGCATCCTTCCAAAGCAATCCTGAATTGTTGACTGTGCTTGTAACAAATAAAGCTGTCAGTGAACAAAGAGACAAGTCTAGTTGTTCTTATTTTCAAACTCATTTTGTGGGATTTGATAACATACTTTTTGTAGGAATGATGAAGATGTTATTATGGAGCCTTGCCCCTAGAGAATTATTAGAACACAAGTTATTCTAAATCTAATATGCTGTGAAAAAAGCAACCCTCAGACCTTTATTAGCATGTATATTGGTTTCAATTACATGCAAGAATTAGAGGATTCTGGTTACCTCTAGGTCAGAGATAATGGACACGATGATTATGCAGGGCTCTTTTCAGGGATTATCAATACGGGGAAGTTAGTGCACAATGAAGTTGACAGTAAACTGACAATGCAATAGAAACTAGCTACTGCAGGGAGCAGGATAGGTTAGTCTGTCTCAAGAATGTTTGAGAGGAGGAAATTAATATGGTTATGTAATCCTGTGGGCTTCTTAGAGGCTTGCTAATCCACTCTCCTTTTAAAAATCAAAGCCAAACCATTCTTCTGTCATCTTTGTCTCTGCATCTCCAGGTCAGCCATTTAAACTGGACCCCAAATCTGCTCATAGAAAATTGAAAGTGTCTCATGATAACTTGACAGTGGAACGGGATGAAACCTCATCCAAAAAGAGTCACACCCCAGAGCGATTCACGAGCCAGGGGAGCTACGGCGTAGCTGGCAACGTGTTCATCGACAGCGGGCGGCACTACTGGGAAGTGGTGATAAGCGGGAGCACGTGGTACGTATATAAAAATAGATGTGGAAAGAAGCACTGGTTCCCACCACACAGGTGCTGGCACAGTTTCTCTGACAGAGACCAGGAGCAGAGACATCAGGAATTCTATAAGAGCAGGCCAAGCATGTATTTTCAAATAGCTTGTCAGATGAGCTTCCCAATCTCCAGCACTTTTGGAGTCCAGAAATAAATCTGTCAGATTATGCATCTTTGTATTTAGTAGCCTTCACAGGACTTTTACTCCACAGCTGGGGTTGGTTGTTTTTTTAAACCTACATACAGTCTATATTAAGATTTTTATTAATTATATTTTATTAATTATTAATTGTATTTTTAATAATTATTTTTTTCTAATTAGAGGGATCAAAAACTTTCATCTTGTTTACATAGATAACTTTGTAAATGTGATCACTTCTCTACTAAATGTATAAGATTTTCTGTCCTTCACTACGAAAAATAAATAAAACTGAGGACAACTTGATGATCCAGTTTAACAGGGGCAGAGGTCAGATTTGCTTTTGGGAAGGGGACATGAAGCAGCAGAGCTGTAGGTCTGTGCCCCAGGGAATGAAGCAAGGGGCAGGAAACAGAAGACTGCTTTCCTTCACTCCTGAATGATCCTCTGTGTCATACAGGGGTGTATTTCAGAGGGCCTTTAGTCAATGGAAGAGATGTTATCCTTTGGTATTCAAAGGCATCACTATGAAAGTTAATGGAGTGGAAAAATCAGTGGGGTCTTCAGGTATTTCCCTCTGTCTCAAAGAAGTAAAATGCTGTTTGTCTGTGCCAGTGCTAAGGAATGAGGGAAAAAAACCTTATGGCAGATTAATCTCTGTTGGTTGAAAGTCCAACAAATACTGCAGTGTCTCTAGAACGTGAGGAACTTTTACATTTCTGTTATACATGACAAATCAGGTATTTTTCCTCAGTATCCTTTAATGAGAATATTTTCACAATCCTTCTGCCCTGCACATCTTGCCATAAATTATGGTTTGCAGAGCAAATGTCTTCACCTACAGTTGCTTAACTTGGCCTGAAACCCAGTCTCAAAAATGTTCATTTGAATCTGAAAACCACACCAACATCTGGCAAAACATATTTGAAAATGGCAAAATGGGGGGTAGGGAGCGTGGAGAGAGATGTTTCATGTGTCCTTTGATGTTTACTCTTGCATTCCTTCTTCATGGCCACATATTAAAGGAGCAAGGAGAGATCAGATTAGCTGACAGATAGCAGCGTATTTTAAAATCAATGAATTCCTCTCTATTCATCTGTTGGAAATGGAAATTTGAGGTCCAGTGATTTAAACCCTGAGTTGCTGAGTATTCAACAATCTTCCTTTTCAATATCAGAAACAAGCCCTCAAAAAAATTTCCATAGCTGCCAAACTAGAAATAATACCATGAATTTCCCTGACCTCTCAGACCCAAAAGAGACAAAGCATTAATTAAGCCTGTGCAGATGTTGTGGTGAAACATCATTTAATTAGAGCTTAACTCACGGCAGTAAGAGGCAGGGGCATTCCAGCAAGTCCTCTGGGCTAACATTTGACTTCACTGAGAGACAAAATGGCAGGAAGCATTTGTTTCCTTGAGATGTTCTTTTGTTTTGCAGGTATGCTATTGGTATTTCCTACAAGTCAGCACCGAAGCACGAGTGGATTGGAAAGAATTCTGCCTCCTGGGTGCTTTGCCGCTGCAATAACACGTGGGTGGTGCGGCACAACAGCAAAGAAATACCCATCGAGCCCGCGCCTCACCTCCGGCGGGTCGGGATTTTGCTGGACTACGACAACGGTTCCCTTGCCTTTTATGATGCTTTGAACTCCCTACACCTTTACACTTTTGACATTACATTTGGCCAGCCAGTGTGCCCCACGTTCACGGTGTGGAATAAATGTTTGACCATTATAACTGGCTTGCCTATCCCTGACCACCTAGACTCCTCCGAGCAGCTGGCGTGACTGCCCAAAGCCAAAAGGTAGGAGGGCACATCTTCCCAGGGCGGCCCGGCGGGGCCACCAGGAGCTCACCCAGAGCTGGCGGATCCACGTGGCATCCCAGACAATGCTGCCAAATTTGGGCAAAACTGACAAGGAAAGAAAATCTCTTCCTGTGTATTTTGTACTGAAGGACAAGATGTGGCTTTAATATCTTAGAACTTTTTTTTTTCCAGTTGGTTTTGTTTGGTTGGTTTTTGTATTTCATCTCTTACAGGAAGATTTATAAATTATTTATAAAAATGAAAAAAAAGAGAAAAGTGAAAGCCTAGTATGGACATCTGGGAAGTGACTTCTTGTTTTTTTGGGGGCGGGGTTTTTTTGCACATTGGTGGTCCTGTTAATTAAAGTTTCATTAGCCTTTTGAATAATTTTATTTTACAGTGGATAATAGAAGAAAATTGGACAGATGAAAACTGCATAGTGGACAAGTCAGTATACTGCAGGTTTTACTTGTACCAACATTAGTTCTCTCCTTACCAGCCTTGTTGAGTGTGAGAGCTCTCAATTTCTACTTTGCACATGGGAATGTGCAGACCAAAAGAACAAAAATAAGCAAGCGAGGAAGTGGAGCTCACCAACCCAGCAAAAGAATAAAGTTTAATTTACTTCTGTTCACAGGGCAATGCTCTCTCTGTTCATAAAAAACATGTGGAGTATCTCCTAGAAATGTGAGTGGATAAATCATCTGGTGATTTATTTTATTGATGGCACTATTCCCATCTACCAGTGCTTCACTTTCATCTTTGGGAAGCATTATAGACTCACTGAGGATGTGGAAGACCGATACCATCCCTGAGAATCAGCAGCACTGGAGGAGAACAGCCAATCCAAGGTCTGACTGTAGACTAATTTGATACAGCACGGCAGGCATCATTTAAGGATTGATTGTAATAGAAGATGTCACGGTTCTGATGGCAGACATGTGAATGCTTATTGCTGATTTTACAAGGTTCAACATAGCAAGCCCAGCCAACTACTCAGAAGTGAGACATGCGCCACTTTACCATTGGTTTTAAATGAAATACAAATGTTTCATTGTCATGCACTGTGTAGTGTCTATAACAAAGCAAGGAAATCTGTTTTGCATGTGCTGTATGGAGAAACACTGCAGCTGGAGTTTGCTCACAATTATCATTGTCCCAGGTTGTTTGGGAAAGCACAGTTCACTTTGTGAATGAAAAGTAACGAGTAAGCTTTCAGCAGCCGTAGAAATCTGCACAGGGAGACCCTGTGTTCTTCCTGGTGTTGGTAGAAGAGCTTCAGTGAAGGCAATAGAGGTTCTATGTACTCTATCTCAGAGCTGAATCAGGTGCATTTTTTTTCTCTTTCCCTTTACAGATAAAAGCTTTTTGTAATTATTGCAGTGTTTATGTACAAATGATCATTTTGGGAGATGATTGAGGCATATGACAACTTTAAAAGAATGGTTTTCCTGCAGTGTTTTGTTGTTACTATGCAAGTGGTGAATATCTGCCTGTGTGGAGAAAAGATAAATTGAATATCAGCTTTAAAGATTTGCTCTGTAATTTATAACCATGCTTTAGGTGTCTTTTGAAAAAGATGCTTTAATGCACTTTGTTCAGTAACGGGTCCAAACTAAAATGGTCCCAAGCTCAGCTTCAGATTTTTTAAATACTGATTCTCCAGGTACAAAGCTCTACTACAGTTTGCCTTATGATTATATCAAAAATTTATAAACAAGATGAGGAGAATATGTACATGCCTGTTTATTTGTTTGGGGTTTTTTTAATAGAAAATAAATGCCTTTCCATGTTTCTTTGATTTCCCTTTACATGCCCTGCTAACTGCTGAATTAAACGGAGAAAAATCTGGCAGTACATTGCTGATACCATGGCTTTCAGCTGGGCATAGTTCACAGGTAGGAGCCACTGATCTTTCCCAAGTAGACATAAAAAGACAAAGTGTGTACATATAGTGAACCTCACTGTGTATCATAGTGTCATTAATAATCAAGAAACGTATACCCTCAAAAATGAAAAAGTAAATCAGTCCCCAAGCATCACATTTTAAATCTGAGTACCATGCTACTGGTACAATCTGATATACAATGCCCAGATGACCTGGCCTGAGATGTTTGGGAGCTAGCTGAGATGGTATGAAAATTTTGAAAATGAGTTGACAGAAGATATCTGATGCAAAGCAGTGATAAAAGGATGCATGAAGAAAGGACTTTTATTCTAGGGTTATTGCCAAGTTTCTGCCTAAAAGGAAAGAGTGAATTACCAAAGTACATGTAGCAAGGCTGTGTGTCTTCTCTTTTGCAACAAATATTAGATCTAGAAGCTGATTTCAGTAGTGGATAAACTGAAAACACTGCTCAGTGTTTGCTTATACAATGTTGGCAGAGATTGAGCTGGATGGAAATAATACCGTGAATTTGGAGAGGTCCCAAATGATTTGACATATTTTCATTGTAAAGATAGAGCATGAGCCTAAAGACAGATTGTGGTTTAGGCCAATGGAAAAAGGATGGTCTTTCATCTACAGACCTTGCTGTACCATCTTTATTTTAACACAGAATACTTCATTTGGAGCTAAGCCACATTTCTCCCATGTCCTATTAACTCAGTCAGTACTCTGTGCATATATGTTTGTGTATATATGTACACATATGTATGGGTATTCACACACCAGCATATGCACAAGTACAGTGTGTAATTTGTGTATACACACACATATGTATATACACAGACAAAGTGACAGCAATTAGTCAGGTGTTCCTTTTTTCTTGTTTCTTGGAAAATTTCGTATTCTGTATGACAATGAGGAAACAAGTTTGCTATGAATAGTATTCTTCTGGACATTTTTTAACAAACAAAATCTGTTTATTTTACAATACTTGATTCAATGCCTGATTAATCAATAAAAATTTCCATTTGAAAATGTAGCTTCTGTGGTCTGTGGCATTTTGCATGGTCCATAGTAATGAACTGAAATCTGGGGGAACAAGTAATCCTTGTATAAACACAAAATATGGTATTTTAATGTAGCATGTGGTCTTAGATGAGGACTTCTCCCTTTTTTTGAAAGTTTTGTGACTAGGAATGAAGTAACATTGTGTAATGCTGTGTTTAACAAATGCAGATTTTTGAGGAATAATCTGCTGAGATGCAAGCAATGAAAGTGGTAGATAAAGCCTGTGTTGGTATAATGATTGTTTCAAAAGTGTACTTAAAACCCAATTTGGGATTCAGCAGAATTAGGGCAAACAATAGCACAATCTCTTTAGAAGATAGTAGCAGCTCACAGTAGTGTTGAGCTTGAGGAAATGGAAGGGTGGGGGACTATTTTTCTCTTAGACCAGATAAGATTTTCCATGTGTGTGACTTTTATGTGTAAATGCACACCTAACAGGGAAAAAAAATTGTTCTGAAACGGGCTGTATGTCATAAATTATTTAGTAGGCTGTCTCCAGTCTACTGTATTTCCCATTGTTGGCTTTCAGAGAGCAATAAGGTTGCTGTTTTTCTGCCATTAGTTTATTTTTATGAGTTTTGGGTATCCCATTTTTCAATTGCTCAACAAAGAGACTCTCAGTTAGCAGAGGGTCCCAGGGGTAAGACGCGTAACAGTCTCTCAGGTCTGGGTACACTGGGAAAAGCAGGAAAGGAAAGGAAATCTGCAAGTACAGGTGAAAACACATTTTTCATTATTTTAGCAATAGTAGGTCACTAAACACCAGTGTGCATCATCTGTTTTAGGCCTGTGTCTTAATTGCAAACACTATATTCTTTTTACATTAGAAAATGCAATGGGACACTATTGAGAGCACAAATTAAAATTACCTCCTTAACCAGTTCATTTTGAGATGGCCAGCCTTTATAGCACCATGAAGGACTGTGGGAGATACCATTAAAATATTATTTAGTGATACAGTAAATATTTATTTTTAAATTTTTTCTTATAAAACAGATGTCTAGTAGTTAGCAGATTCTGTTTTTAGTTGCAGCAGCGCAATTTTCAGATAAGTCCATGAAAAGAAACAAAGTGAGGATTGCTAGTGGCTCTCATCTGTGTCACCAAAACTGAGGGTTTTCATTTTAGCTGGGAAGGCTGTTTTAGTTTGTGGTTGAGGAGTGAAGAAGAGCTGACCCACGCAGGAAGTTCACACCAGTACCTCAGTGACTGGCCAGGGCACACCTGGCCTGAAAGCCTTGAGGGGGGCAGCTTGGGGAAGCTGGTGATAAACAAAAATGTGCACAAGTTGCTTATGGAGTGGTGTGCTGGGAGTTTAACTGTGACACCATTTATCATGAATTTTCACATGCTGATTTTTAGAATACTGGCAGTGTGTCTTGAGATAGATGTAAAATACAGTATTTTCCTGTCTTACAGAGTTGCTTGCCATATAGAAATGAGCACAATGTTTTTGTCTTCTCCACATTTTTCTTGAGAAAAATCCCACTCACTTCCAAGTGCTGATGTTGAGCTATTTGTATTTAATATGCTTTCTGAAATTAAAGAAACCCTCTTTACATTTTAACTATTGATTTAGTACTTGATATAGTAAAAAATTAGGAGACTAAAGAGCAATGATGTTAACAATGCTTTCAGTGTGGGCTAGACCCTTGGTTTGGACTGTGACATTTAGGGCATCTGTGTACATAAATCAAATCTCTGTGCCAGAACACATTAAATTGTCATTCATGTGGGAGTTGAACAGTGCAGGTGCAAGTGTTTTCTTCTGAGGTAGGCTTTTGCATTAACTCCACTCTTTGAGTGGAATATTCTGTTGCTTTAATTTTTTTAATTGGTTTTCTGATTCAAGTGCAGGCCCAGTTAATGAGACTGTAAATAATACAATCATTCATCATGTTACTAATTTTAGCAAGCCCTGCCATATCATGTGCCTCTGGCAGGTCGCTGAACACCTCAGCTGCAATCACAACCTTTACAGCCTCCCCTCCAGCATGAGGACTGATGCCTAAGATGTTGGCCAAGTGTGTAACTTTCTCAGGTGGAATTCATCCTGTTTTGAGTAAGGAACTCCAGCACAAATTATGATACCAGTTAAAGGTGAGGGACATACACATTACACAAGGGTGATATAGGAAAGATATGGGCTAGAAAACCATCACTGTTGAGGCAGTTCTGGCTTAGAAGTGCAACAATATATTAGGAAGTCGTGAAATCTTCTGCTACAGTGGGATCACCAGTGGCATTAGTGCTGCTGCCTGAGAGAGGGATGGAGAAGCAAAAGAGGGAGTTCTGGAACAATGCTGAGAGAGATCACTCAGAGTGACAAGGCAGCTGAAAACCTGGCACCACTGCCTTCCTTGGCACCATGCTACAGCATTGCAGAGCAAGCCTGCACCTATTCATTTTTTGTTCCAGCTCAGCCTCAACCCACATTCCCAAATGACAGGAAAAATAATATTGCAATTACATATTTGAAAGCCTAACCTGAATAAAAGCAGCAGGGCAGGGATGACAGCCTCAGGCCTTGATCCTCCTTTATTCACACAGATTTTTACATCTGCTGACTTCAAAGGAGATAGTCCTGATTTACACAGAGGTAGGTACAAGTCCATGAATCTTCACTTTCCAAAGAGTCAAACCCAAGTGGAGCAGGAGCCCCTGTGAGAACAGCTCAGACTTCCCAGTAAATCATGTCTTTGGAGAAAGCACTTTAGCTGCTAGCAAAACTGCAGTTTCTCATGAGCTATTTCCCATGGCCAGCACAGGTGTGTTTTAAAATGTCTGGTTCTTTTAAAATGTATGGCTTAGTAACATTCTTCTTGGGTGAATTGTTCAGGCAATGCTTTCCTGTTTCTTCCAAGTGTGGGAACAATTCTCTTAGCAGGTGCTGTGTTACTTTAATAAAATCTTGAGATACACAAGTTATGATATAATGCCCTGGCATTAGACTATTGTTCTTGGACTTCCATTTAAAAAGGGATAATAGCTAAAGTTTAGAACTCTGCTTCCTTTAACTGTCCTAATTGATATAGTTATTTAAATTCATGGAGATATTTCCTCTTAAGGAATAGCACCTCATTTCTTGTTAATACATGTGGACAGACAGTAATTAGGAGTGAACCCTTACAATAGTTTATCATCAAACCTTTAAAAGGCAGGGATCCTGTCTACATGACAGGATGGGAAAAGTTTTCATTAGCAATTTTTTACTTCACCCTCTTTTTTATTTTACTTAGAAAATGGACAATTCCACTTGAAAATGTTTCTCTGATATTCTTCTTTCTTTACCTTTCTTTTGTTTTCAGTCTCATTTTTAATTTTTAAATATTAGAGAGGCAAGAAGTGTGAGCTTCAAAAAGTTGGCTTTATTTTTTTATTTTTTTTAGAATTACCGTTTACAGGATGTGGACAAGAAATTAAACGAGAAGTCAAAATACTAATGCAATATGGTAACTTGAATGTTGAGAATATTTTTGAAGCATAATTTAAAGAAGGAATGCAGATAAACCTGTCACTCTTCTACAATTACTGAATTATTTGGTTTCATTATGCTGGGCTTAATAGCATTTCTCTCTAATTAAAACAGCACTAGGAGACCTGATTAAGGAGCACAAGCAGAAAGATAGCAGATTATTTTAGGATAACCCTGGAACCAGCTCCCTTTAATAGCAGTAATTTATATACTCAACCTCATTAATGTCAGTTTGGGGGTTTGGGGTTTCTTTTTTATTACTAAGTTGTGTGTCCTCACTAACAGTAGTTCATAGCCTAGAAGTATGTGTCTAGTGTCTCTCTTGGGAAGCATAGATTCCAATCCCTTATGCTATTGGGATTTTATTCCCTTATGGAACAGCAAGAAAGTCCTCCCTGTGGCAGGTGTGAAGGTGGTGCCAACATAGTAAGAACATCTTCCACCAGTAGTGGATTGTTTGATCTATATTTCTGTTGTCTTGTTCATGCAAGTAGGTAGTGATGGCCACAGAATGAAATAGATTCATTCAGATTTGTAGGTATAGGAAGATGTGAAAAGCCTCTGTTGCATTAATATTTACAACCAGTGGCACACACAACCCAGAATTAGAAATGAGCAAATTGAGATTTGTTCCTTTATACAATCAGTAACATATTCTTTTAATTTCTTCTGGTGACTGTGGCCTCTGTCTCAATTTTTCCATCAGTTTACATCCACATGCTCCTTGAACATTTCTTAAAGTTGGTGGGGCTTTTTTACATATTAGGTTTTAGTCAAACAAAAATGTTTTTAAAACAAACATTGCTGATGTAATGTCAACAGGTTATGGTAGAGAGTGGAGATGAGGAACAATTTAGGACCCAGAACAGGTACAGATTGAGTTCAGAATAGAATAATACTGTTTCCCTTCTAACAGGGTAGTCATAGAATTACTACATTGCATATATTTAGGCAAAGAGGGTTTATTATTAAGAAAGTGTCCTGAGTTATGCTGCAAATTCTAAAAGATGTGAAAAATGAGGAAATTAGGATAAACCTTTAAATTACATACACAAAAAGAGAAGAAAAAATTTATTTCTTCACTATCAATAATTCATATTTTCCTACTTCCTTCCATGGGAGGGATGAAACAGGAATGATTTGTCTTTCCATTTTTATGAAGTCACCGCTCCATATTAGTATTTCTTGGAAATCTCTCAGGATGAAGAAATTTCATATGAACAAGCACAGCATTCTCAATAATCTTGAAGTCTGCATAAGCCATTAACCAGTTTTAAGGCTGGCAGTTACTCATCAAGTTATGAATGCTTTCATGTGTATTTAACTGTGCCAGTAGAAACATGTAGCATTAAAAAAAAAAAAAAAAAAAAAGTGATCAATCAGCTACAAAGCTGCTACTTGGTATAGGGAAAGGAAAATATTTTCAAGGACTCGTACTCGTGCTGGTTATCATGCACAGAGAAGCCCTAAATCCTGACAAACTTTTATCTGTTTTTGGAATTCAAAAGCTCTGCAAATCATGCTGAGGGTCTGGTTGGTGTATATGGGTACAACTCACCCCAGTGTCCCCACTGTCCCAGTTATTCCTGCTTCCCCACAAGTAGAAGGAGAAGCAAGCCAGCTCCCAAAGGTCTCCATCTCTAATTCTTCCCTGACATCTCTCATGGCAGGAACAGTAAAGGCACAGGATGGCCACATCTTGTGTGGCAACAGAATTACAGTATGAAGTTTTAAGCAGGCTTCTCTGGGATAGAACCTTACCCCACAGAAAGAGAGGCTGAACTGGCTCCAGTAACAAGGTCCAGACATTTCTTAAGTAGCTTCTCCTGCTTCTGCCACAGTCAGGAAAAGAAAGTGAAATCTGCTGCAGGACAGGTTATAAGGATGGCACATTTTCTAAGGGCATGTCCAAAAGGATGAAAGGGAAAATTTTAACTGTTATTCATCTTCATAGGAAGGTCTGCATGAGGAGGATGGATACATTTTTCCACGTTTCCATGGAAGCATGGAAAGCTGCCTCCTTATATGTCAGAATTGGCAGTTCTTGTAGGCAGGCAGCAACTTCTTCTTCATTTGAAGAGTGAAAAATCATTTTCCCACAATTTTTCTTCTCATTCTCCTAAAAGTTTGACAAGTGGGAAGAAAAAATTGTCAAATTCCATTGCACGAAGGCTCATACCACTGATCTTCATTGTCATAGCGAAAAAATGCAAAAACTAACAAAGAAAAAAAAACTAAAGGAAATCCAAAAAAACCTCAGTGTGCAAAACTTTTATTTGTTACAACTTACATATCTGACATATTTTTAATCTGCTACTTTTAGAACAGTTGCAGATTAATAGAAACAAAGTGAAGGATTTATCATGACTGGAACTCAGACAGTGAAAGAGAGAAATAAAAGTTAAAGGCAGAAAGAACATCCCTGGGAAATAGACCTAGGAAGGTAAAACCAGAAAGCATTGATACCACAGTGCAGTGAGCCTGGTAGACACTCATCTGGAAGACTGCAAAATTCTGGTCTAAAAGAAAATATGATATTCAATAACACAGGATCAGATAAAGGCTCATCTTAAGAGAAAGCCAAGGAAGAGCTTAGGTGATAAGAGGAGATGTAAATGTGGCAGTGTAGCCATTACTGTCTGAATAGAGATAACAAAGTGGCTGTGCTTTTAAATATATGATTAGGGATAGCCCCAGGAAAGGAGAGACACAGTTCTGAATGAAAGTTAAAATTGGTACAAGAATAAATTCAGTTAGCCCTTTTATGAACAGTTAGGTCTATAGAAATCAAGAAGTTTACTTTATGGGATGGAAAGAGGAATAAAGAAACCTTGCTGATTCGAGAGGAAGTTTTGTGTGTGAAATTAATCACACTTCAGTCTAAACGAGCAAGTATTAGTCACCTAGGCATAAGCATGTTTTCTAGGCATCATCCATAAGGAATGGGAAGCAAACAGCACCTGCAAATGTTCATTCCAGGTGTTCTAGCCTCCTAACTCAGAACAGGGAGAATCTCACTCCACGCCTGAACTTTTGCCATTGGTCATATGAGGAGTCACAGACAGCTAGAGTGTATTTGGTATCTGTCTTTTAGATAGCTAAAGTCAGATCAAGTGACTACCACTCTATATATTTAGAAAATGGAATATTGACATTTTTATAGTGGTGATTACAGAGAGAATCCATTTCTTTGGATATAATACAAGAATTTATAGACATCTCCTGTCTTAAAATCCTTACTATGCTGAAGTACGAAGGCAATTTTTCACTGGCCTCGGTGAAGCCTACATTTTGCCTCTTAAATATGAATCAGGTGAAATATTGTAGGTCAAAGTCATAATAAATCTCTCAAAGACATCTCTCAACAAGGAGTGTTCTAGCAACTGAGCCCCGTTTTTTCAAAAGAAGACATTTATAATAATGCTTCAGTAAAACAGCCATTCAGGCAGCATCAACGAATAAATAAACTTTTATTTTCCTACAAAACAAACTGGCTTGAGATTTTATGTGCTCATATGCCCTCTATTGCACTGATCCTATGCACAGGTATGTTGGATTCTAAATTGATTTGCTTACCCAATGCTGAAAAATGCCACACATTAATAGCATATCCTGGGCCAAATGATTTTGTTGTGTTAAAGAACCAAGAGCTCCTCAGCAAAACTGTCTTCTAACAGAGAAATAGCCAACAGTTAAAAGAATGCATAAGATATAGCTGAGAAGCGTTGGCTCTTTAACACATAAGTTGGATGCTGAGGTCAAAAATACTTGGTTTTTTTATGTTGTTTATTTAAATCTTCTGCAAAGGAAATGGGGATGGTTCTCTGAGGGATAACTGGAAAGCCTTTTGATATTCATGGTAGATTGTTTTGGATGGCGGCCTTCCAGAAAATGAGAAGAAAAAAATATTCTGTAGATGGATGTAAATATCCCTTTTTCCAGGATTTTAGCTTAGACTCACCTCTCTGTATTGTATAGGTCACTTTCTGAGGTTTCATTTTATCTATTTCTAAACAACATGAGTATTTATCCAATGATGCTGTGGTGAGGTCTGCTTCATTCTTCAGGTTAATAGAGTGCACAGTTCAGAAAAACCTTCACATGCAAAGTATTGTTAACTGCTTGTTCATAAAAGGGAAGGAAATGACTCAGGCTGAAGAAATTTTGAAGTTAAGATTGTTGATGCTCTTCAGGCTGATAGAAAAAAGAATTCTCAAATAAAAGGTGAAAGTTTCTGAAGGAAGCACTTTCTGTTGGGGAAAGGATTAACAATCCAGGAAGGTCAAATAAGGAAAACTGTCTGAAAGTCACTCAAACTAGGGAAATATTTTGTAAAAGGTGAGACACAGAGAGAGTTGGTGGGGTTAAAGTCATGGTGAAGGGTGACTGAGATAGCCTGGTGTGCTTTGGAGGGACTCTGTGAGGATTTCTATCCACAGAGAATATGGGATTAGCTTGTGAAACTGCACTGGCTCATACTGCTTAGGGGTCTGGGAGTTGGAAGCAGCATCAGAAAATGATGGAACAGAAATACAAATCAAGAAAGAAAGAACTGGGAACAGAAAACAGCACAACATGGAAACCTTCAGTAAAATGAGTCTTCTTACTGTTGGATTTGTACCATTGATGAGTATTTAAATGGAGACAGCTTTTAAATTGTAACTTATTTTTACAGGTTGTGCCAACATGATTTATTACTTCTGTTAATTTTAATTATTTGAACAAAAATGTTCCTCTGTCTCTGGTACCTAAATCTCCATCTGCCTACAATCTTAATTTATGTGCAAGCAAGGCCTTACATCCTTAGGTATTTCCCAATCCATAGAAGCATGGAATTAGTCCTATCTCCTCATAAAATCTGGGCTCTTCCACCAGCATGGTAAAGAATGTGGAGATGCTTTTTTCTGTCTCTAGTTGAAACAGCTAAAGTTTTTTGGTAAATTGTGTAACTTGATAGGTACTGGGGCCTCTTGGTTTGGGAGCTTGGTGGGCTGGTGTGGCAGAAGCAGTGATGGTAAAATTCAGATGGTTTTGTGCTGAATTGCTGGAATGGAATGTGTCTGAAGGGTGGTGAAGATGTTTGATGTTGGGGGATGAGGAAGTTCTGCCAAGGCATTGGTGAGGTGTCACTGTCAAAGAAGCTGGTGAATGTAACCACACTCACTGTAATTCAAAAGGAATTTGACAAAATCTTTGTAAAGTTATTGTGCTCTGAATGGTGTTAAAATATGGAATTTATGTAAATGTAAATGAACTGATGTTTAGTTATTGGAATAAGATACTACAGATGTATTGTGGGATATATAAAAATGAATGTGTAATCTAGATTATTTGGGTTATAAAAGATGGTGCTTTGACCATCTGTCAGTGATTTGCTTTTGCTGGGCTAAGGAAATTGTGGCTATGAAAAGAAATAGCAATTTATTAGCAAGTTTTGGATTGTATGAATGTGTCTTGATTTTTGTAATAAAGAATGTTAACTCTACTGCTTAATTTCTGCTGAAGTAAACCGGTGAATTTCAGTAGTGATTTTATTTTGGGCAGAATAGATCTTAAAAAAACCAGGAGTGATAATTAAACCTTATCTAATCTCAGTTTAAGATAATTGTCAACAGACAAATAACTGAATCATAGCCCTGCTAAGGAATTCCCATTGAAGGGAGATCTCAGGGCATATTCAAAGGGAGGCAGGTGTCCAGAAATGTATCCCAGAGGTAACCCTGAGGAAAACAGGGAAGACTATAGTGAGGAAAAACAACAGACCACCAATGGGTGGCTTTCTGACTTTTTACAATCAAGGATAACAGCCTTGCTGGCAAAGGGAAGGGGAGGGCTACCAGCCTCACACCTTCACATTAGATCAAGGTGACTTCCTGAAACAAAACCCCTCACCCCTTCTCAAACAAGCTTTCTCCTCCACATAACTTCATAGGAACTGAAACAATTCTGAAGCAAAATGATTTTGTGGTGTAGAACTATGGAAGTCAGGGGAAATAACAGCAAAGCTAAATTTGCAAGGATGCACAGGTAAGGAGAGAACAAAGAGGGATTTTACTGGGATTAATGTGCTGTGGGAAAGATGAGTGAAATGAAGTTTAGAGGATTTTTTTCTCTTACTGAATCAACATAGTTTCGGGATTATCTCTGAGTCATAAATTCCAAGTAGCAGTATTAAAAAATTACTTTTAACTGAAAGACAGCTTTCCATCACATTCCCAAAGCCTTGCCTCAGAGATACCCATCTAAACTTGCTCAGAACTACTCATCAAGTTCACTCTAGAAGAACCACACCTATTTATTCACCTTTTATTATTGAAAAAAAAAATATATATATAAAGTATAAGAGCCAGCAGTGACACAGGATCTATAAATGGTACACTTCTCTCCTGGCAGAAGCATGACATGATACATAGTTAATTGTTACTTGAATTAGTGTGTTTTATGATCACTTTAGTCAAGGCAAATTGTCAGCCTACAATTATTGCAGTCCTGTTCTGATGTCCCATCAGCTCTCCCAAGAGGGCTAGGCCAGGCCCCAAGGGCTGGAAATGCTGAATATCCTTGCTCTTGTCAGGGGAGGTGCTGAACTTCCAGCACCCAAACAGGGCAGTCAGGCAATGCCTTCCTTGCTGTGTCTGAAGACCAATTCCACCTCCCCAGCTTTTTTTCTCTGTTGTAGCTGTAATGTCCCCAGTCTTTTTTCAGTCTTCTCCAATAAGTCATGTTTTTTGAGATTTTTCATCATTTGCATTGCTTCCCTATGGATTCTTTTCAATTCATCCTACATTGCTTTTGCTACAAGGGCAATTGTTTTCTCGTTCACACGGGTCACAGGATGAGGGAAGAGACGAGAAAGTTGACTCCATGTATCAGAAGGCTTGATTTATTATTATATGATAGATAATATATTAAAACTATACTAAAAGAATAGAGGAAAGGATTTCACTACAAGGCTAAGCTAAGAATAGAATAGGAATGTGAAAACAAAGGTCTTCTCTCAGACCGAGCCCGGCCGGACAGGTGAACTGTGATAGGCTCTTAATTGCAAACAGCATGAGGAGGCCAATCACAGATTTTCCCTGCTGCATTCCACAGCAGCAGATAAGAATTGTTTACAGTTTGTTCCTGAGGCCTCTCAGTTTCTCAGGAGGGGAAAAATCCTAAGGAAAGGATTTTTCATAAAACATGTCGGTGACAGGCAATGTCCCAAAGTGAATACAAAATTCAGTCCAAGACTTTATCAGCTGCTTGGAGCAAAAGGATAAAAACAATCATTCAAGTCTTCAAACCCTAATATGGTGCTTGCCTTTCTCATGACACCACGTCAAAGGTGAATAACACACCCCTCACAGCCTCTGCAACCCCCGTGGACTCGGGAGAGTAACTCCACTCTGTCTTCACCTTGTCAGGAACATGTGTGGATTTAATCCCACCTCATCAGGATCATGTTTGTTTTCAGTCCTGTGCTGCAGTGAATTTACAACCTGCATCAGCTGCAAAAATAATAAGCATATCCTCTGTTCCACATTTTGAGGTGGCTGGGAGCTAATGGAAAAATGTTAAGCCTGAGAGGAACCTTCTCTTCCTCTGACAAACAGCCATCAGTGCCACTGTTGTGACAATGTACTTGCTGACAGCTTCTCTCTGAGCAGAGTTTTCCCAGCAGCTCCTATACCTGCTTGTGCTCGTTTCAGTCTGGTAACATTTCCCTTGTTTGTTTGTAAAATTGCCCACAGGTCACAGTGCCAGAAGCCTCACTGAGAACTAACTATGTGACAAGTACTGCCTCTTGGCTCTCCCTGCTTCTGCTTACCCTGCTGTAAGGAAAGGAAACACAATTTGTCAGATATATTTGTTCTTGACAAATGCCTATTAACTTACACTCATTTTGAAGCTATTTTCTAGGTGTGCTTGCCAATTTATTTTACAAGAAAAGGCACATAAAGGGCTGGCAGTGATGACTGTTATTCTAAAAAAAATGGTGTGATTCATTTTCCAATAACTGCTAAATGCTTTCTTCACCTTTATATGCAATTTAAACCACAAAAAAAGTCACCCCATGATTCCAGAGAGATGAAAGAGGATACAGATATTCTATGAGATGTCCAGTTCCAGCCTAAGACACCTAAATGCCCACATGTATGTGACTAAGATGCCTAAGCATTGGCATCTATTGACATTTGGGAAACCCCAGAGCTTAGGAGATAGCTACAGGGACTGGCATATGTGCCACAGAATCTATGGGAGACTTGGCTTCTCCAGAGCAGCAGGTCAGATACTCTAGATGTAGGAAATGGCCCATAGTTAACAACTGGGTCATTCCTTGGCTGACCTAAATTAATTGACCTTAATTTTGTCATTTTAATGGAATCTAGGCTTGTTCAGTTTTATGCTACAGCTGAACTTTGGTTCCCTGTTTTTGGTAGGCCCTCTTGGGCATATCATCTTGAAGCTCAGGCTAAGAGAAAAAAAAAAAAGCCCTTTTTTTTCTTTTTTGTGTTCCTGCCCTTTTAGAATACGGTTATTTTTACATATAGGAGGAGGGAGGAGGAGAATCTTTTCCCTTTGCTATATACTCCTTGGAGCAGATTTATCAGTATCTCAATTAAACTGCCTTTGCTCCAGTAATTACAGTGAGTCAGAAACCATTCCCAGCACTGCTACTTGCATTTGAACTACTGGTGCTCTCTCAAGTTTTTAAAAGTCAGGGAGCAAAGAAAAAGGGATTCAAATACTGGTCTGAGTTTAGAAAAGGACTTTTGTGGATACAATGAATCACTAGCTTAATCTCAGAAGAAAAAAGAACATGTGAAAATAATCTCATAACATTGGGAATTAGGATAGCACTGTGATGCAAATGGAGAATCTTAGAATCAGAAAAGAATATGCATAAGGAAAAAGAAATAAAAACCTAAAGTTATTTTTACTTACACAGAAGAAGTCAGTTGGCAGCTTTTATCATACATGGAGAAGTATAAAGCAGAAGGCACGGATTCCTCCACCTCTGTCATGTGATTTATTAATTGAAGTCCAGCTCTCTCTTACTGCAGTGACTGGAGGTGCACAGAGGACTGCTGCTCTGCTCTACACATGTTGCAGGCCAGGAGATGGATTTGCATTCACTGGGGGACCAGGTGCTCTGCCTGAGAAAGGCCAAGGGCCCTTTCTGCACCCCCTGCTCTGCTCAGGATGCAGCCAGACCCCTGGCTGGCTGTCCCATCTGCTCACAGCCTGGAGAACCCTGAGGGAAGACCCCTCTGCAGCAGCCCCTTGTCTCTGCAGCAGCACCACCCAGGCAGCTCCCACAGCTGGGGACCCTGCACGTGTGGGATGAACACGAGTGACATCAGTGTGTCACCATCAGCGCTAGCAGGGAGCGTCTGCCTGGCAAGGACCCATTACACCATCATTTGCTGGATGTCCTCTTTGGCAAAAGCCCAGTTTTGTATCTGGCCATATCCAAGCCACTTGTGGTCTGGTGTGTCTAGAGCTGTGCTAACTCCAGACTTTCCCAAGTTAATGTACAAGGTTAGGAGGCAAAGTGGAAGCAGGGAGTTGCATTTGTTTTTTTGTAACTCCCATGCTAGAAGAGCCATTCACTTTCCAGCTGAGGCAGGCTTACAGAAGACATTCCCAAGTGTGGGTCTTCTCTATCCATATGTTCCAACCAATTAACATCTCATCCATCAATGTAAGTCAAACACAAGCAAAGTCTTCATAAAACAGATTTCAAAAAACTCACATGTTCTTAAGTGTCCTGGCAACAAGACTCCACAGTCTGTTTTGGAGAAATTTTTTTTTTTTTTTTTTTTTTGTGCTTGAAAAGAAAATGGAAAATGCTAAAGAAAAATGCATTCAAAATGCTCACAAATTATTCAAAGTTGGTTTGAGAATAACTTAATGCTAAAAACTGGAAAGGCATGTGATTGCCATGAATAATGAAGTGCTAGAACATTACAAACATTCTTAAATGTGTTCTAGTTACTATCAATCTCACCATTTTCATTGAGAAGCTGTTTAAATTAAGGAAGGCTAATATTCTTTTTCTTTTTCTTTTTTTTCCAGTGTCTCTGGGCCAATCAGAGGTGGTTTTGAAGGTTTCAGTAGGAGAGTCTTTATATTGAAATTGTTGCAGTGATTAATGTAATAGAATAATGGATTTGAAAAATAAGTCTTACCTTAATTCCACTTTTAATTAATCTAGTTTCAGCTGCATGTGAAAACACAAAATTCAAGATTTAAACAAATTAAAAATTGCTTTTTTTGGAGAGACAGGTATACCTGAAAAATTCAAGTGGAAAAATCTTTAGAAGAATAATGTTTTAGAATTTGGCATTATACATATGATTTTTTGGGAAAAAAAGAGAAACATTGGGGGAAGAATTATCTTTTTATCTTTCTCTTTAAATCACCAGATAATTCAATAAACAGAGGAGCACCTTGCTCTGCTTGTCATATTCTCAGGTTTAATCTCAGCTATAAGAAGCTAGTCCATTGTTAAGACTGAAAACCTCTACTGTGAAAGGGAAATAGAATAACCTTTGCTGCATAGACACCAGGTGTTTTTCCCTAACAAGCACTGTTGATAGAGTGATCTTTAATCTTTGATGGCAATATCTAGGACATATTGAATTGCCATGAAACCACTTTCCAGACACAGCATCTTCCAGGATTATAAAATCTATGGACAAACAGCATTATTCTGTATAATGGCATTAAATGCTACCTTGTAGTGCCAGGGACGTTCAGCTATTGTTGTAATTTTGATGTCTTACATGGGAAAAATCCAGAATGTTTGATAGCTTTATTAAGTGGCAAGATTTTGTCCTGCATATCAGGTCAGCAGCAGATTCTTACCTTAATACTGTTATAAAACTCAGTAATAGAAACCTGAAGCTGTGTTATATGACTCTCCCCTAGGAAGGGTCAGTGATTCACTTCTGCTGCTGCTGCATAACGATGGTAGGAAGCACCAGAAGAAAATTAGGAAGGATTGTGATCCAAACTCAGTACTACACAATTGCAATTTAATGTACCATTATAGAAAAATTAATTTTAGTATCGTGATCAAAGTGGCTTCTCACTGGAAGAAGAATTTGGGAGGGAATTCAGAACTGTAAAAGTACTCTGAGAATTGTGTATGAGGTAAAGATGAAAGGCAAGAGTGGAAGGAAGAAAAGGCTAGAAGCAGAAGGTAGAGTGATATGCAAACATTTTCATATGATATTCTTGATCAGGCAACCAACTGGTTCATAATTTTTGAAGTCCTGTCTCAGTCTAGAATAATATTTAATCCTAAACCTGCAAGATAGGTCATGGCTTTAATGTCTGTGGTTCAGTCTTATGCTCTGAAAAAGAAGGATAATCATCATCCTTCTCCACATGAAGCCCCTGAGTAAGGGAATAAAAAAAAAAAAAAAAAGGCTTATTGTCACTGAAGGCCTTTGCCTTGGCTATCTTTGCATTTCTGTAAAACCCAGCAAATTGTCACCACTGAAAAGTAAAATCCAGGTTTCAAACCAATCATCTCTGCAAATTGGAACCAGGGAGAAAGTTGGGATAAAGGGTTAATGTGGTTCCAGTAACTCAGTACTAGGCAGAAATCTGTCTTTGTGTTCCATAGCTTCAAACACACTTCATTTCCACCTTTAGGCAATAGTAAAGTATGCTTCCAAATTCATGGGACAGGATTAAGCCTGTTGTAGCCAGGGATTTTTTTAAAATGAACTGGGATTAATCTTGCCTTCCAATTAAATGCTAATCATTTAGCCTAAACTAGCACTTAGCTTTCTGCTATAGCCAAGGGAAAAGGACAGACACCTCTAAAGAGTGATTATTCCAACTGCTACTGAATATCCAGGGTGGAATGAATCACCTTTCATGAATGTCTATAAATCTCCACAGAATACAGGAGTCTGGATGATTAGCCAAACTCACAACTTTATTTTGAATCATGTTAAACTAGATGGGATTAATTTTATTCCTGGTGATTAAAATAAGGCATTTTGCACACTGACATCAATTGTCCACACAAATGTCAAATACATCTGCTTCTATCCAGCCTTATAAATAGAAGAGTCTGGTATTTAGCTAGTTACTTCTTTTTTTTCCAGATAACATCAATGAAGTCTGGCATGGATAATCTGATTCACTGACTTTTCCTAAATGTCTAGATTTAAATCTCTAGATTTTTCTAAATCTCTCAATTTCTCTGAAAGAAAAGCAATCTTAGGATAGTACTGGTTATGTCAAATCACCATCAGCTTTCTGTGGGTCTGATATCACTTTACAGCACAAATTACATTTTTTTATTTTGAAAAGATGAAAAAAAAAAAAGAGCATTTATGGTAGAAAGACATCCATCATGTATCACTGGCTTTTGTTAAGTAATTAAAATTGAAACCACACTAATGCCAATTCCTCCAGGGGCAGTGACTCTGCTCTGTTGTTCTGAAGCTGCAGATAGCCAAACAACAGGAACTTTAGGATGTTTTTGTCCTCAATAATATCATAGTTCCTTGAGAACCAAGTCAACCCAGTTACAAAGAATGATGGCAGATGTAAAGTGCTTTGCATACTCTGCCACTCATCAATTTTCCCAGACTGGAGACAGGGAAATGTGGGATGTAGCTTTTCTAACTTCCTTTTTCTTTTTGAAATGAGGCCTGTTTTCAGGGAGCCTGAGAAACAAGCTTCTTTGGAGATGTTGATCATTTCCATAGCTGCAGACAGTAGTTTTTCCTCTGGCTTTTAACAGTCAGGGAGAAGACAAATCTGCTTTGTAGAAGGCAGCTCACATAATCCTAGGGGCTTCTAGAGTTTCATTTTGCTTAATGGAGTTTCATTATGCTGGGGTAGTGAGGTGGTTAATACCTACCAGACCAACTGAAAGTTTTCTGCCCCTGTGAGTTCCTGTCACATTTAGTTTACTTCTTCTGCAAAATATGTTGAGAGTTCTTTGCAGGTTGGTCTTAGGTTTGGTTCAAGGGCACTCAATCTTCGAATGTCTGCTGTAACTGGCCTCTACTGGTTGTTGGTCATGCTATACTTAAGGAGAAATCAAAATACAGATCACAGATAGAGTCAGATATAGAGATAGATATAGATAGATAGATAGATAGATAGATAGATAGATAGATAGATAGATAGATAGATAGACAGACAGACAGACAGAGAGACAGACAAGCAGACAGACACAATCTCAGGGACAAAGAGAGCTTTTACATAGATGTGTCATGTATAGAGTTCCCTACAGTCCACAGTTTCTCATTTCTAGGGATGGTGTATCCATCCCTAGTCATCACACTGCCAAAAAATCAGAAGGGAAAAAGTATTTAGTTATTTTCCTAACATTTCAGCTATGGAATGTGCACAGAAAGGCATTGGTGTTCCCAGCAAAGCTGTGTTCACCTTCAGGAAAGAGACCAGACCCAAGGAACTGAGATCACCCCATTTTGTGGTGGGTTATGTAGCAAGGCAATACCAAGACTGGCAAGACTCCTGAATCCCTGCTTGGAGTCATGCAATGGGAGGTTAAAGAGCTGCAGAAGGGATGAAGAATTTGTCCGGGAATCAGTGTTTCCTGGGACCATGAAAAGAACCCTGCTGGGGCCAGGCACTGCTGGGAGAGTACAAAGTTTTTCTGGCAGGATAACTGAGCCTGTTCCTGTGGGCAGCTTGGATCAGGAGTATTAACCCTGGAACAGGGCTGTTCTCCAACCAGCTTCCTTGGACATCCTGCAACAATTGGTGTGAAACATAAAAAAAACCCAGCCTCAGCATGAAAGACCAAAGTCTGGGTCCATTGTTTTTATATTTGCATCTGAAAACATACCAAAACCAAATTAGGCTGGTACATCGTTGGGATAACAGGACTAATGACAGGACAGCTAAAGAACATGCCAGGATTTTGCCATATGCAAAAGTTTTCTTTGTGTGATTTCAGGAGACAATTAGCCTTCTAGATAACTTTAGCTGATAGTCGTCTTTATATCTCTACCACCTGTAATTACAGAAGAAATTATAGACATCATAAGGAATTAAAACTACACTTTTAACTCCAAAGCTTTCTTAAAATTTCCTTCACCTTTTACACCTTTTTGTTATTTTGAAAGAATATTTTCAGCAAGTTCAAAATCTTAATTGAAATGACTGCAAAGCAATCCTGAATTCTTCCAGCGAGCTGAGCTACAGGGCACAAGGAAGTAAAAAAATCTGCCTTGTGCTCAGGAACAAGAGGCATTCCTTTTTAGCAAAAGTAAATCCAGCTGCTGTCAGCAATGGCTGCCCTTCTTTGTTACCCTGTGGCTCTTCACAGCTTTGATTGAGTTTTTTAATAACTATGTTGTAAATCTGCCATAATTTTCACCTCTAATTTTGAGTTACTTTTCTTCTAACAATGTGCCAAAGAATATATCTTTGACCTTTCTTTACCATCAGAGGAAAGGCAGATGGGAATAATTCTTTTTGTTAGTTCCTACTCCACTCACATATCTTCCTTCTTAAAACATGTCCCTGCAGGCACTTCTGTTCTCCACAGACATGTTTTCTTCATCCTTATTCTGTCTCTTTGTTCTGTTATCCCATAGGACTCCCTTTTCAAGGAAGTTTTTAAGTATCCATTTTTTTCCCCAAATACTTTTATAGTACATTTTTTATTGCGGTGCTCCTTATGCTGGAGATCCCTAATTACAGCTACTGTCTTGACCTCATACAGAGACTCTGGACACACACCTGGGCAGAGAGCAGCTTTTAATCTGTTTCTGAATCATCCCTTCCACGGGAGGAAGAGAAGGGTCACAGCAAGGTTTCAAAATCATGGTCAAAAATCAATAGGTGTTGCAACAGAAGCAGATAAAAATCAAAAGTTTAGCAGGTTGAGACACTGGGAAGAATAGGAGAAGCAAGAAATAAAAAAAGTATTTGCAACATAGAAGAAGCAAACAAAATTAGCTGAGCACAGGCTATAACCAAAAATACTTTATAAGAGAAATGGCAAATAAATAGCAAAAGGGATATAAAGAGGAAAGAAAGCCATGGTCTCGGCCTCTCTGTCCTAGATACTGCAGTAAGAGTTCAGGGCTGCACATACCTGTGTTTTTCAGAATGCTATTATGTAGGTAAGTGCTGAAAAACAGATGCTTTGTCTGTTCCTGCATTCCTTCTGGTAATTGTTAAAGACTGTGGCAACACACTGCCTGGTGAACTCAGCTGAAATATTAAAAGCCCTCAGCTGCAGACAAGCTGACCCAAAAATGAATACTTTCTTAGCTGGTGGAGAAATCCCTTCCTAGTGAGATTGGATTGCTTGGTATCCTTTAAAAATTGCATGAGATATTTTTCTTTTTTTTTTTTTTTTCCTAACCTCTGTATGGGGTATTGACTGGAATCTCTCACTGAACAAGAAAATGTTTAATACGCAAAAATGCAGCTTTTAATATCACTCAGTTTTAGAAAAAAAAAAAAAAAAAAAAAAAAAAAGAAAAAGACTGCTGCACCAGAGATAATTATCAGGTATCTTTTGTTGTATGGCCCTTCATTATTGCTAGCAAATATTTTTATTTATCATTGGAAAGTGACACCAAAGAAGGCTTGAGTGCCATTTTCTTAGATAATTTACAAATTCAAGATAAGAAATTAGCTAATAAATATTTAAAGACATGCCTATGTGTGTTTGCATTATTTGTGAGCATATCAGTACTTCCTGTTAGCAGCAATTTATGCATGGGTGCTTCCATATGTGCAAAAAAATAACACATACATCAGCTTCCATTTGTGCAAAAAAATAACACATACATCAGCAAACACAGGTATGATAAGTGCAAAATTAATGCTCTGTGTCATAAGGCTTTCTTGCAGACATTTTTTCAATTACCATATTTCCAAAAAATAATATCATTTGACTTAAGTAGGTATATCAGAGCAGTGGTGTTTGGAATGGAGCATTTTCATCTTACCTAAAAATTCCACTCAGAGCAGAGTCTGCCAGGCCATGTCCAGTCACGTTTTGGATGTTTCCAAAGCAACTCTGGGCAAACTGTGCCAGATGACATCCAAAGGAAGAAAGTATTTTCTTATCTTTATACAGAATTTCCTGTGCTCTAGTTTGTGCCCACTGCCTCTTGTCTTGTCACTGGGCATCACAAAGCAGAGTCTGGCTCCTCCTTCTTTACTCCCCCAACTGGTATTTACATACAAGGACAAGATTCCCTGGGCTTTCTCATCTCTGAGCTGAGTAAAATCATAGAATCATGGAATATTTTTGGTTGGAAAATTTGGGGTTCGGCTCTTCGTCTCTGCTCCCACACACGCTTAGGATGGTTCTGGCAGGCTGTGTCTCAAACGATGAGTCTGGACTCTAGGTTTTTTGGTCTTCAGAATTGCTTATTATATCTTATCTATAAAGTCCCTTCTCTGCCCGACTGGGATCTGACAGCACGGCAGCCAAAGGCACTCTGACCTTCCCCAAAGGCGGGCACATCTTTTATAACAAAAACTACATATATCATATTTACTTTTTATCCCCAATACCTATCACCCTCGTCACCGGATACATTCTTACCCCAGACCAATCCCCAAGTGCCAACACCACAGCAGAAGATGGACGACAAGAAGAAGAAAGAAGAGTCTTGTGACATGCCTTGTTTCCTCCATCTTGTCTCCATAACCCCCCTGTACCAAAACCCCAAAATCTGTAATTTACCCTATAACTAAGTTTTCCCTTCGCCATTCACACCCGAGTAATTCCCACAGGTTCCATCTCCTCACACATCGGTGGCGCATCCCTAGATGGATCAAAATCAAGCCACCAAGTGCTTTTGGCAACATTTCAAGACCCCCGAGCCCCCCAAGGGTTCTCTTGATGGCTCTGGACATCAGGAGTGATGTGCTGAGCTCCCACAGGAAAAGACCTTTAAGACCACTAAGTCCAGTTCTCAACAACTCCTCAAATGGAAGATGCCAGTCTTAGTCACCTTTGTAGCCCCTTTGCTGGGCTCACTCCAGAGTCTCCATGTATCCCTTATATACTGAGGAGCCCAGAACTGGACCTGGCATTCTAGAGGTGTCTCACCAGGGATGAGTATAGAAAAGCCAGTCTACAATTTTCCCTCTTTCTCATCATCCCTGAGGCCATGCATCCTGCTGACGTCTTCTCCCAGCTCCTTTCCCTGTAGACTTAGAGCCTTCCCCATGCACATGGGCTGCATGTAAGAACTTGCTCTTCCTACCACCTGGGCATGGTGTGCTGGGACCATGCCTTGTGCCATGTTGTGTAAAGGGCTTCTGTCCTCCTCTCGTGCACTCCTTTGCATCATCTGCTGCACCAAGTGCTGTGTCTTTTGGCTGCCTTTGCTAGCTGCACATGACCTTCATAACTAGTTCAGTTTCCATTCTGGTCATCTGACAAGCCCCTCTCTAAAAGTGCTGGCATTTTCATGTCATGCCATCATATATTTTATGTATGCTTACAGAGAAATGGACTCAAGCTAACCTGTTTGAAACACTGCTCAAAGTCTTGTCCTTGCTCTTTTGCCTGTACAAAAGTATCTTCAATATAACTACATTTTTAACCTGCTCTATGAAGAGCAGGTTTAAAATGTAGTTATATTGAAGATACTTTTGCATATAAATAAGGGATCAAATAAAGGATAACGCATGCACATGCACACAAATATGCCTTGCGTGTGAGGAAACATCCGATAAGGCATTCAGCTTGGGACCCACAGAGATGTGGCAGGTGTTACCACAGTGCCCAAAAGCCCACAGCCAAATTTACAGAGCTCATTTAGAGGCCTGAAGGGACCTAGACCCTGTATGGGGTCACTTTAGGCTTTCAGACAGGAGTTTCCACTGCCAGCACTGTGGTACCAAAGACAGACCTGTCTGGCAGAGCATCAGTGTCTGTATTTGCCTAAGGAGATACTTCTGCAATAGGTGTCCTGGGAAAAGGGCATTTAGTGCCTGAAATAATCTCCTTCCTTTGGGCAACTGGAGTAGTGGTTATGTGGCTCCTACAGCCAACTGAAGGCTCTGGAATCACAGGTGTTTCCTGTTTGAGCAGCTGGCACATCTAATGAGAGCACCCTATACACTGGATCCTGGAGAGAAAGGAACCCCTCACCACCTTCTCTGCAGAAACTGGGCTGGCATGCAGTCAGGAAAGCCAAACTGCAGGGCTTGCTTGCAGCTTGTTTCTTATTATGTATTATAATGGTGTACAAATGGTGTAATGATGATACAGTAGGTATTACCAATCCAGTCACCACTGCAATATTCCTGAGAACATTCTAGTAATATTAGGTTACATTAAAACTGTAAACTTTCTTATTGCTATTATCTAAAACTTTTTTTTTTTTCTGAAAGATTCCTTACCGATTTACAAATATAAGAAAAATATCTCATCTGTGTTTTCTGAGTTGTTCAGGGAAAAAAGCCCCAAAATCTTAATTAGCAAGCAAACAAAGACAACAGATGCACAGCACCAATAATTTACAAAAAATCTTACCTACTAAATTTATCCATGGAAAATATATATGGCAAGTCTAACACTGAATTTGCAATTGCCTGTTATGTTCTCCAAAACAGGATGGTTGTTAATTAGTGAACAGTATATCCAAGGAATCATGGTGCTATTTTTTATTTCTACTTTGGGATTCTGAGATTTACAGAGATTCTTGTATCCTATCAGAAATACTGAAATAGTATTTCTGAAGCAATTTTCTTACAGCGTGTCATGATCTTTGAAAGTCATTGACAGAAAATATTATATCTGAGAGATTCCAGTGAACTGAAATTAAGGTCCAGTCAAATTAGTTATTTCCTTATCTGTTAATGACTGTACCCCATACAACCCTCTTTAAATTGTGTAGCTCAGCCTTGCTTTCTATTGACCTCAGAGCCTTTAAAAAATCTTAGTGGCAGAGTTGAACAGCACAGTCATAGAAATAGGCCTCAGCAGAAGAAAAAGTTTATTGACCTTCTGAATGCTCAGGAATGCAACACAATGTGCATAGCTTAAATTATGTGACTCTTAACATAGAAGTAAAAACACCCAAAGTGTCCCTGCTGGGGGTCTGCAACAGAGTTCAAACCAGAGCTACTATGTCCATACATTTATTGTCTGTCAGTAACACAATGTAATGTGTGCTTTGGTCAGGTAAGGAACCAGCAGCTAGGGAATTAATTCTTAGGGTGGGAAAAGATTGTTTATTCATGCTTGATGAGCCTAATTTAAGAGTTTCAACTGTTAGAGAAGGAAACCACATTGAAAACTCTCAGTTTTATTAGTTCAGTGAGTCATTCTGGATTCCCACCAGAATTCCAAGCCTGATATGAAGCTTTCATTATGACTGGAACCAAGCTTTTAGTGTCTCCCATAGTTCATTAAAATGTACACTTATTTTTTTATGGTCTTTTCTTCCACACATCCTTTAACATATGCTCAAACTGACCATTTGTCTAGCGTATAACAAGGTGCAGTTGTATTTTTTGGACAGTTGTTGTAAGGAACAAGGATCTTGAGTGACATTCCTCAGATTTTCCTCAGGTTTGTTCAGCTGAACAGCTGCCTTTGGCATCACTTCAGCAGTTGTCTGAGAAGCTCCATGGGCTGGAATGAGATTTGGTTACTCTAAAACCACCCTTTCAGTTCCAGTGCTGATCAAGCTTTTTTCAGTTGTAAGTTCTCTGAGTGTCAGTGAGCCTCAGGGCTCTGTCCTGAGCCTTTCAGATCTTTCATTAAAATTAAACTTCCTTGAAGCATTGATTGTGCCATATGGCTTTCATTATCCCAAGCACACTGATGATATTCAGGTTCATGGTCCATGTTAACCTTTCCTACTGAGGTCAGTAACAGTATCTCTGAGCATCTAACAGCTGTCTCCCTGTGGATGTATCATGATTTTTTAACATTAAACACAAGCAGTAGGAGGCTCTTTTAATTGGCCATGACAGTTTCTATCCTTCTTTTGGTTTCATGGTAAAGGTTCCCAGTACCTTGAGCTGGGAACTTAGGTTTTGTTCCTGATAATAATTTCTTATCTACCACTCACATCTTTTACTTCAACAAAAAACATGTCATAACATCTCATAAATTTGCCTGTACTTAGTCATTGCATCAGTAAAACCATCCATCTGTAAGCTTTTGGTTTTGTGTTTAGAGTCTGCCTTTGTTCAAAATCAAATTTGTCATATCAACATATGCATCCTCTTCTGCCTGTAGCACCTCTCCTTACCCTGGTGGCCTGTCTCCTTATGTAGAATCTGCCAAGACCAGTAGGTAGCATACGCTCAGTGGACATTGACTTTTGCCCTCAGGAAGGCTGTTAAATAAAGCAGCAGAGTCACTCTCCTATGGTCCCTTGAAGAGGCTGTTGTGTCCCAGTGGTAGCTCCTCTCCCAAGTGACAGCAATGGGGCAAGTAAAAAGATTCTCTTTAGATTAGGAGATAGTATCAGCACATATCAGGCTGCATCAAAGGCTTAGAAAAAAAAATATGTTAAGGTTTTTATTTGGTGGTTATTGAGAAGTGACAGAGATGTTTCATTTTCTGCTTATGCTGACTTTTTAATAGGCGCCTGTTGGTCTGACAGAGTTAAAATGTGGTCCTAATCTGGGGCAAGACAAGCTTGTGTTTTTTTTCATTTTAAACCAAAGAGTAACAGAGATGTAAAATTCTGTCTGTAATGAGAAAAAAAAATCAACAAACTACAAATTTATTAAAGATTTAAGGTCTGGAGATGGAGTGTAATGCTGTATTTGATGACATATAATGGTGAATATCAGGTAAATAGTACATTAATTTTTTATTGTTGCATGACTTGGGTTTCCTTTGCAATTGTGAGACCTGAAAAAGACATGGGAAGGAGATTTTTCTCGTGGTAATGGACGTAGTGAGTTCTTTACAGTCAATATTATGCTTGTCTGCACATGCTCAGCTCTCTAAGAAAAGAGCTCAGCTTTCAGCTTAGCGTTGTTCCCCTCTGAGCAGCTTCCCAACAAAGAATAAGGGAAAACATAAAGTCTGGATATGTTCTAACAGCATCATTCCTACACAGGCACAGACCCTAACCTCTATTGTGCAAGCTGCAGAATAGTATATCTGAGGAATTCTGTCAGAAATGCATGACAAAAATCAGCCCTTGATCTACTCTCCAAAGGTTTCCTTTGTGCCAGCTCTGAGTGCCTCGGGGCTGCCACACTGAACTCCCTGCTGTCCCATGGCATCAGTAGCTTCCAGAGCAGTGACCCTCTGCCTCTTCACTCCGTGGACAGAGGGTGATGCCCAGCAGTGCTACCCTGCAAAAGGTGGGCTGTGAGTGAGAAAATCCCCCAGGAAGCCTTGGTGCAAATCAGCTTCTCCTTGCCAAGAGTGGACACCACTGTCTGCTCAGGGCTGCTGCCACACATCGCATACCTGAAGCTTGAGGTTTGCTTTCTCAGATAAACTCAGTTGCAGAGCTGGGGATGTTCCACTTCACATGTATCTGCTTTTCCAACAGTCTGGGAACTAAGGGCCAGCTCCCTTTCTCCTCAGAGGCAGACACCTCCCATTATAGACATTTTTAATAAGCAATCATTATCTCATGAAGCAGTAGGAGAGAAGTATCTTGCTACCAGGCAGCCATAAGTCTTACCTTTTATGCATTTCACTGCTCAATGAGCAGGCAATAATTCTGACATCGAGATTCAAGGAAAAAAACATTACAAATAAAAAGTATTAAAAATAAGTATTCTGCTTTACTGCATTAAGAAATGTTTTGCTTTTATATATTAGATTTATACTTATAGAACTGTGAATCAAATGAAGCAAAGATAAGATTCCCTATCTGAAAAAAAAAAATTCTTTATGGATAAGGATGGAAGAGAAAATCTGGTGGAAAAAACATTTTGTTGTAGTACGGTCTTATTTAGTTTGGAATAAACTTGTTTTTTCCAATGCATAGTTGGGAAAATAACACCATGCTCCTTCTTTTGGAAAAAAATGCTTCAAAATGACCTTCAACTGGAATTGTGGTCATTACAAGCTGAAAGGATGGAATCATACATGTTTTAACAATGTTGCAGGGAAAAAAATAAATTTTAACAAGCCAAATACTTTCTATGGGAGCAGGAAGAAGATCAGGGAGAATTGTGTGGGAAATTTGATTGACAGTTAGTTGAAAGTAGAAAGAATAATAATGGGTTATTCTTCAATTTTCTAGCATTTCTCAAAGTATAACTAGATGGAATCTGGAGATAAAGAAAAGAACAGAGAAAAACTTCCAATACTGGCTGTGAATGCAGTAACCACAGAAATGGTTTCTCTGAATTTAAATGCCTGTACCACATTCAGTTAAATCATTTGCAGACCAGAATGGCCAGGATCATTGCATTTTCTTCCCTATATTTTGGACAACATTTGCCTTCCCTCCCAGAAATCTTAAAAGAAATAATTTATGTTATTTGTGTACATCAGACCAAGACAACAGAAACAGTTACAGTGAATAAATCTATTAATACAGATTTTGAAGCAAAAGGGTACAAAAAATTCTTTCCTTTTGTTTCCTTATCTTCTGTGTAGTTCATTGATAAAGGTATAACTAGCACCTCAGCATTGGACACATCCATTATAGTGAATTCTAGGAGGATTTTTCCTGCTTAGAGTATTCTTACAAATAATTTCTATTACAGTTTCCTTTGGCAGAACATCCAAGTCTCTTTCACTGAACTAAATTAGTTTTGTATTTCTTCTTTTCTAAGCTCATTCCTTGCTGGGAATACCCAATCAGAGCAAGAGCAAACAGGAACTATCTGGAAATAAATGTGTCTCCAAAGTCCCTCTGGAACAGTTTCTTGAAGATGCTGGTTGAGGAAGTTCTTAAAATGCAGCTGTAAAATTTCCTAATCCCAGTCCCCTTTCTTGTTATGACCAGTAAAGGTTTTAAGAAGATAAGAAAAGCACTAAAGTAAAAGCATATAAAAATACAGACCCAAATAAACTATTCCATTCTCCTGTGAAAGAGCTGTGTTTATCAGACACCCTTCACCTTCCACATTAACTACCTACAGCTACCCTACTGCTCCAGACAGGTGGTGGTTTTGAACAACAATCTGATTGATAGAGCAAGCAAAACCACTAATTTCTCCTGCCATGGCTGAATTGTGTGTCTCAATGCACAGTGCTAATAAACATGGTTCTCACAGGGCAGCAGAGGCTACACCAGCACAGGATCCTGGTAACAAACTGCTGGACACAGGGTAGCTTTCTTCACAGCATTGTTACTGCTTCCATTATATGGCAACACATCACTGGCAGATGAGTAACCCTGAGCATCACAGTAAACTTAGAAAGCAAACTGAAATGAACTCTGGTCATGTGAATATCAATGTGATCCAAAATATCATTCTCTCCATTCCCATTACAACAAATTTTGATGAAGACAACAATGTCTGGCCCAGACTGTGGTACCTATCTCAGACTTTTCATAGTTCTTTGCTGCTGAAAATATTTTCCTTAGACTTTTTTTCCTACAGTAAAGTTTTATAGACCAATACTTGCCACTTTACTAAAGCTAAATTAGAAAAAGAGATCTGAAGCATATGGACTAAAATACTACATATAAAAAAAAATGTCAAATTGAAAAAATAAGCTAACCCTGAAGAGATTTTATTTCTATAAAAATAGGCACTTCAGAGCATTTAAATTCAAGTTAAACCCAAGGTACTTAGGGCCATTTTGGCTATTCTCATAAGACTGACAAATTTCACATGTGGGAACTATAAATTTGGTAAAGAAACGAAATAATAACTGAGACCTAATTAGTTTTATTTGACTCGACTATTTAAATTATATATAAATCTTAAAATAGTTGTTACTTAAAGCTACCTTTCTTTGCTCATATAAAATGTCTTCTGTTGAATATATTCCTTTAGTATCTTTCATCTAGGCATCCTAAAAACATGCAGAATTTCAAAATAATGAGACATACAGCCGAAGGAAAAAAAAAAAAAGTTTTGTGTACATTCCAGGATCATTCAGAAAATCCCTGTCTGAGAACCACAGAGGAGACAGGGCTAGGATCAGTGAAGACCCAAAGCAGGAAGTTATGTAAGGTGTTACATATATGTGAGATGCTTGGCTTTCAGAACATAATCTGAAATGTAGAGTGAAGACCTGGAATATCTTCTCAGTGAATGTGTCAAAGATACTTCAGAGAAGCTATTCATTTTCAGAGTGTAGAGGTACCACAGCTTTTTTATGTTATTATTTTTATTGATGATCTGGACTGTCTACCATTTTTGTTCACAATAGTTCTGTTTTCCAGCTTCTTTTAATCAATAGCTTGTGATTAGCAAACTCTCTGATTTAAGGCAACCTCTTTGTTTGTTTTTCCTGATCATTTCCAAATGTTTCCTATGATGATTTGTTCTGAGATACATCAATTCCATCTGCTCCTTACTATATATTGTCTCTGCTTCATTTCACATCTGAATTGCATTGTTTCAGAGTTTGAATTAGTACCTCTTGTATGCTATACCACCTATTTATCATGATGTCTGCATTTGCATCTTCTCTTTTCCACTTGTCTGAGTTAATTATTGCAATAAATAATGAATAATTCATCAAATTAAGCACTTTTCTATACATTGCAGTGTATCTCTAAACTATATTTGAAACTCCTTGCAAAAAGATGTTTGTGGCATGTACAGAATTAATGGCTATTGGAAAGATGACAATTAATAAAGACAGTGAGAGTAACATTAATACATAAATATGAAAAAAATACAGAGCTCTGGAAAGAATATAAACTCCCATTTGTTTATTGAAAAATAATACAGATAAGATGTAACTGAATTTGTCTAGAAAGCCAGTAGTTCTCTGAAAATCTTGAGTAGCATTCAGAAGTACTATATCATTAGGAGGATGTTGTATTTCTCTTCAGGAAATAGATGTGTTTACAGGCAAGAATTCTGCTTGACCTTGACCCAGAAACAGTCAAAAGTATCTCCATACAGAAGAGAAGTAAGACTCTGATGGGCAGTCAGGAGTTGCAAGATAAAAAAAAAAAAAACTGTGGTAAAACTGACACCTGGATAAAGTTTGTTAATCATAAGCACCAGCTGGGAATAGTTCCTTAGCAATGGATCATCCAGTTTGGAACAAAATAGATGAAAAGGAATTTGTGTCTGTGCATGATCCTATTTAGAAGAAAAGCATCCCCATTGACAGCCAACAGCTTTTTAGTTGAAATTTAACAGTAGGAAACCCTTACAGAACTTACCAAAATCCAGAGTCAATAAACATGGGTTTTATCTATCTCCAGACGTTTCTCTTTGAACATAATAATTATTTTCTAATCCCTGCAATTATTATGAAAATTATTTATGTTGCACATTTGTCATGTTAGATAAGGCTTTAAGATGGCTGGCTGCCCCTGAGGAAATTTGTTTTCCAAAGGAGCATTTCTAAACAGGTTACTGGTCCAGTTTTGTCATGCCCAGAACACCAAAAACAACTGGGCAACACCAAGCTCTGAGATGCAATGGGTCAGTTTGGCTTTGCAGGGTAGAAGCCTAGAGAAACATTTCTGATGAGCGAAATACATCTGGTAGGCGACATCACACTGCAATAGGCAAGGAAGACTCTTGTATGCTGGGAATTTTCTTGAAAGCATAAAATTAGCTTTTGAAGTTCTCACACCAATCCTTGGAGCCATAAAGAATGTAAAACTTCCCTTTTAAAAGTAATTTTAAACTCAGAACTATTATCAGTGAAGGATGAAGAAGCATTCACTGGAATTGCATATTTAAGGATGTAAAGTGGTTGACTGAGGGCAAAGGACCAAGATAGTATTCAAATCTTTAGAATGTTTCTGGGTGCCTATTTTTTACCAGTTTTACCAGTTTTAATGCATTTATTTCATTCAATGTCTTTGCTCTCAATAAGACAACAGTTTTGCTATATCAAGCCTTTAGATACAAGCTAATAGATTTCCTAATACAAAGTGAAAATTGGTAGTAGCAGCTCACGCTTCGGTCTTTGTACAGCTGTTCTGAAGTTAAACAAACAAACAAAATCCCACCAAAAAAAGCCAAACCTTAAAAACTTTCCATTACCTTTGAATGATTGGCTCCCCACTGGATTTCAAGAAAATGTGCAGGCAAAATCAGGAAAAGATAATAATGAGAATACCTGCAGCCAATATTGCTGCCAGAGATTTCATGTTGTGGAATCATGGGTCCTGTATGTTCCTGGGGGCAGAACATCTAGTTTACATATCCCAGGTCATGATGTACCTTTTTGAATGGTTAAAGTCTTCTTCTCATATTTCTTTGGCATTCTCACTGCTTTAGGAAATAATAGTCAATAATTACATTCTCAGATTTTGTGTGTTATCCTTTATGCAGTTTATCAAATTATATTCACTGCTTTACTGACCCAGTGAGTGTCAGTGGATGAATATTCATAAGTGAAGATATCTCTGACCTGAATGGTTCCAGAAAGATGGAAGATATTTTAGATTTGTATTTTTTTAAACTTCAGGGTTTTACCATTTTCCATTGAATATTAATTTCATGTCCAAAAGATCATTTAGAAGTTTTTCTCTCTTCTCTGCAGTCTATTGGCATTAAGTATATTATTCTTTATTTCAGGGATTTCTCAAATGCCTTCCATTTTGCATACTGCTGTTGCAGGACAGACAAACACTTGCATTATTATATATAAATGTTATTTGTATGGCCTGTCTTATACTAACTTGCACTTGCTAACAGACTGCTGGTATAGTAACCCAGATTTTTAAATTCACTTTTAAAACATCCTAGTGGGTTTCAGTTATCTCTGACTGTAGAGCACAATCTCTCTTTTGGACACTCATAAATAGCTGAGTCACATACAGGTAAAAAAACCTGACCAAAATAATTGAGAAAAAACCCATGTAGATGTGTTGCTTATGCAGATAAATTATAAATACTCAGGTAAGTTTGGAGAAGTTTGCTTGCATATTTAGCCTATCATTATGTCCTCATTTCTCTTCTTCTAAAAGCCTCTTTTGTTCCTTGTAACTCTTTGCTGTGGAGAGATTTTATCGGCAGAAACTCAATACAACCATTCCTGTCAATTTGCAACAGAAATCCCTTTCTTCCTTTCTTCCCTCTGTTTGTTGGGTTTCGGGGTTTTTTTTTTTCTTTTCATGTAAACTGTTTAAAAAGGCTACTGAGATTAGATGGCTCCTTGTATCAGTAGGCAATGCTTTCCCAGGGTGAAAGACTAATTTCCTCCTTTTCTGCTCTGGCCTTGCACTCTGCTAGCACTGCCAAACCAGACAGTTCCCCATTAGCATCCTGAAAAGGTTTCCCTAGGTCTTCATTTATATGCATTGGCAAGTGAAAAACTGATGATAAACTGAAATATATCAGGTATGGAGGTGGGGATTTACTCTTCAACTACTGGAAATCCAACCTTCAGGGACAAAAAGATAGTGCTTGGGGCTCAAACACAGTTACATGTGTTTTGCAAAATTATTATTACATAAGGGCAATGTTTCCAAAAGTGAGTTTAAAACAAATTTAGGGGCTATTTTTATAAGCAGAATGCAATCACCCTGTCTGGAGGAAAGGCTGAGGTAGGACACAGCAATCTGGCAAACTGGCACACTGTGGGTATTCCTTTCAGCATTGCACAATTCAGTTCAGCTTCTGCTCTCACATCAGAACATCAAACTGAGATTTCAGGACTGAGCCAATACAGGCACAACTCATAAAGGGGAGGGGATGTAACTGAGCATGACTGCACAGCTGCTGGTGCTGTCCACATTGGGAATTAAATGTTATTGGTCCCTGTGAAATGTGCTGCCAAGAGCAATTTCAGGTAGCTGCCCTGAAAGGCACCAAGGCAGCTCCTCCTCAGGGCTGGTGTTCCATGCCATGGATTCTCCCCTGAGGAGGTCCCAGTATTACAGCTGGATAATGAGATGATTGGCTCTCACAATTAAAAGATAACTATTGTGTGAATATTAAGAAAAGCTTTAGTGATGAATAGCTATGCTATTGTAGTTTAGATGCCCTCTGTTCTCCCCATGGTTCCCTTTCCCCCCCTGTATTGTGACCATCAGACAGCCTGGGTGGTCTAGCACAGGTAAAAACAAGGTGTGCACATGTGTCCCTTGCATGGGGCAGGGGGAATGGAAAAGCTTGGTGCTCAGGGGGTGTGGCATGGTAACACCTGACCTGCAATGAAGTCACAAGAAAGCAATCTCCACTGGTAAATGGCAAAGAAGAGCTGACTGACAGACTTTGGGAGGGGCCAGGGCTGGCTGATGCAACCCCCAGGGGTATAAAAGACTGAGCATCCATCCTGAAGACAAACTGGCTGCATCGTATGCATGAGGGGCAGTTCCTAGTGCTGCAGCTTTTTCTTTATGTAGTCCTTTGTTGTATTTTTGTTAAGGTTTAATAAACCTTTTTAAATTTTCCACGTGAGCAGTTGTTTCTCACACCAGCCAGGGATGGGCTGCCCTGTTCTCCTGGCCTGCAGTGCAGCCTGCAAAGGCACTTTCTCTGGTTACTGGGTGATCACTGTGGGAAAGCAAATAATAATGAAGGGTTTATTTTCAGCTGCTGTCTTACCCAGTGAAGTCCTTTGTCATATTCAAATGGATCAAAAGGAGGCCTGAAGTTTTAGCTGAAACATGAATCTGCTCTGAATCAAAATTAAGTATTCTCCTTTTCCTAAAAGGTAAAGCTAAGATGCTCATTTCTAGCCAGGCCCTACTGCTAACTCCATGTACAATTTATTCCCTCAAATTTATATTTTATCAAATCCCACTCCTATTCTCACAGTGATTATGCTCTTGGCATGAAACAATTACAATTTCACAGTAAATTGTAACACTGAACTTATTAAAACCTACTGAAAGCCCTTCACCTGTGAAATAATATCATACCCCTTTCTGATAAATAGCATTAAAAATGTATGTAAACCCAAACAATGTGTGCTATTTACCTATTGTGACCATAGCATACTTAGAAGTCACTTGAAGTACTGTGTTTTGTGAACACATTTGATTAAATAGTGTGAGGTCTTTCTGACAGTAAAATTCTTCACAGCTGAGTCAGGATGAGTCTGGACTAGTACTAAAATACAGATGACATTCAGTATTTTTATGGAAAATCCATAGCAATCTAATCTGGAGTACAGAGGAAAATTAGTTAACACAGCAATTTAATTTAATTCAGTACAGCAGTATAAGTCAATTTCTTTTATTAGCTGTCTGGCACCTAGAAACTGTATGTTTTAGCTAAAAGACAATATTCAGCCTAAACTGTGCAGCTACTCAAATACCAGAGAGCTGGAATAACAATTTTTAGATCTGTGTTTTAGAGAGAGAGGCAGAGATTGTATTTTCCACCGCAAGCAGCTTTTTCTTTTGGATTTTTTTTTCTGTGTAAAAAAAACCCAACATTAACCAAAGACAACTCCTTCAATTTCTGCTATGGTTCTTACCTCTTACAAAGACTTGTAATCAAATTGTGGTCCAGAAGCAGTCACAAAATTATCTGGGTTTCTCAGTTAAAAAAATCCAAAATAAACAAATAGCAACACCACTCCCATACCAAATTTCAGTTTTAGAAGGTGGAAACACAGATTCTGTCCTGAAAATTCTTTTAAGGGAAGAACGAATCTTGAAAAAAGGTTACTATAGCTTGGCAGCAGCAATAACCTGAGGTTCAGTTCTGAACTGACCTGCTCATGCAGGAGACTTTACATATCCCTGCTTTTTCTGACAATGACAGTGAATGTAGAGGAACAGAACTGGTCAATTTAATCTCTAGGTTAAGAACATAAAAGACAAAAAAATTCAGGTACTGAAATATGGTCCTGTAACAATTGCCCAGAAATTCACTGTGTTGCAAATACAGGCCCACCAACTATTTCACTTAAAACAGGTGGGCTATAAAAGCAGAATAGACTGGTGTATTATTGCATAAAACCTCTTTTGAATTAATTGACCTGAAGTTTCTTTGGACCTACAATTGTTTTCATTAAAACTTAAAAGATTTTCCAGTGAACTCAATAGACCTTATCTGAACTAATAAAATGACATTCTGAAAAAATACTACACAATGTAGTTGGCTTTTTTTTTCATCTCCCCTTTGTTGTTTTCCTGCAGCCTTTCCTATAGGTCCCCCATTTGATCAACACAGAGTGGGTGAGGAGGATTTTCTGCATAAAGATTTGTTCCACATTGAAATAAACGTCTAAGGCAAGTGACCCTGGAAACATCTCTCTGCTGGTCATGGAGGGAGTTTAGATAACCAACTTAAACACAAGACACAGACAGAAATTCAGTTCCAGATTCTTGTGTTCCTGTTAGAGTTAATGAAAATTGACAGCTCCATTCAGTTGCCCCAGCTTAGCACCCAGTGCCTTTTAAAATGACCTAGGTAAGACATTTTGCCTTTCTGCTGCTGCCTGGCCAGCACAGCATGGCTGTCCCCTGAGGTCTGACCCATATTTGTAGCACCTGAGTAGATTCTCCTGACATCCTGAGTGCTCTGAAATAGCCTATTTTAAGCCCACCTTTGTTCATACAACTGAATTGAGCCCCTGCAAACCCCAGTAAACAAAAGGTGAGACTCAGTTACCCAGTCAGGCTGTCAGTGCCAAGTGAGATGGCCCATGGCACCCAAGGCTGCCACCACTGGGGACTGGCAGATTGAGCCCATGATATTCTGCAGCAGCAGCTCGAGCTGTGTAGAATAATTGAAAATATCTAAGTACAGGAAATATTTACCATCTCAAAAGGTCTCTTCAGGCAGCTGAACTTCCCCCTTCCCTGGACCTCAAGAGCTATTCAGCTGAGGAAAAGTAATTCTAGATACTGGGTTTAACACACTGTAACACCTTACTCAGAGAGAGAGAGAAGGGAAGGCACTTAAATACATGTGTTTGAATACTGGGTTTGATCTGTAAATTCATTAATTTTAGATGGGATGTAGCTCACTGCAGTTGCTTTATGCAGATGAAGTTATATATAAACCTTTGCTGATCTTGCAGCACTTGCCATGATTAGAATTTGCAAAGTATACACGTTTCCACTGTCAATTATAAAAAGAATACCTCACCAAATATGCACATTATTTAAGACCATTTTACTCTCTGGCATTGTGATAGTTCTGGTTTGTCAGCATTTCCCTTTATCTTTTATATATCCAAAGTCTCTCAGAGAGGTTTTCAGCATTATAGTAACTTCTTTTTAAGTTAAATTACACCCTGCTTTGCTTGTCATTGGCCTAAATTCCTTTTTAACCAAACATTGTAAATCAGGGTAAACATTTTAACCTCAGGCAGATTAATTCTTCAAGACACATTTTTGGCATAACAAAACAATTTGTGTTAGAAACAGAAATTTGGCATCACAATTTTAGTTACTCCTGAAGATTGGATTAGGCTGAATTATCCTTTTAGAAGCTGTGAGCCAAAAATTTCTTTTTCTACTTAGGTTGAAACTATTTGGAGGGTTAGATTCTTTTTTTTTTTTTTTCCCAGAAGTCAAAGTTAGTAACCTGAAAGCCTAAAAATTCAAACTCTCATCTTCAAAATTCAAGCTTACTAAAAAAAACTTACAGTAGTTTCTGACCCTTTTTCATTTAATTGATTAATTTTGGATTACGCTCTTATTTCCTTGCCTGATGGTGCCTTGGATGTATAGACAAATGCCAGTGGGGTACACACTAATCACTGGTCTTCAGGTTAGGAATTCTGTGAAAAAAACAAAGACTATTATGGCTGTTGGAATGGGAAAGCTAGAAAACTAATCTAGCTAATTTTAAAACTAATTTCCCATATTGACTGCTTGTAGATAAAAAGAAAAGGTCTAGGATGTAAGTCACAGTCCAGTCACATTCCTCAGCCATACTAAAGATTTTGCTTGCAGAGATATAGAAAGAAATATCTCAGGCCTCTTGCTCTTGGATGAGTTGGGTAAGGATCCTGACTACCCTCCCTTGTTAGGATGCACAGCAGATGTGATAGATTAACTCAATTGTTGCAGCAGAAGCACAGAAAGGTACCGTGGGGAAAAGCGTTGTCTTTATCCTCCTCATTTCTTAGGAAAAATGTCATGTTTTGACTGGACCAAAATAATTACCTCTGGACACTGTGTCCTGAATGCTGCATCTTTTCTATTTTAATTCTTACTGTGTGGCTTCAGCTGAGCAACCAGCATGACACAACCTTACATGTAACCAATAAAATAAAACTGATCAGAGCAATGACTCCATACCCACAGCTATATAATCCTGTGTCTGTGCTCAGATAGCCAACAAGCATTCCCAAGGGGCCCTGAGACATCTTCTGTTTCTGCAGTGTATTCAACAGGATGAGAAGAAAAGTCTCAGTGTTTACTGAAGCCCTAAAGGAAGTTCATAACAGGAATTTCTGATCTTCTCCTTTGAAAGGATGTGACTGGGGGATGGCTCCCTATGTGTGGCTCACAGTGACTGGGGTCACAGTTCCCACCACCAGATGCTCTCTTTCCATGCTGCCCCTTTGGAGCCCAGCTCCTCCAGGAATTCCCCTCAGCTCTCATTTACATCCAGCTCACTGCCAGCAACTTCTGGCAACTTGCATTTTAGAGGCACCAGGTTGCCTCAAAACAGATAACTTTTTGTGAACAGTGGTTTTGTCCTGAAAGAATTACACTTTCAGCATTAAAAAAATACTTTCAATATGTATGGATAGTCACATTCCCTAAATGGGATAAATGGCAGCTGGCCCCTTTGCTTAAGCATTGCTATGGTTTACCACTGGTTGGAAGACACAGAAACTTTCCAGAAGATCTATGCTGTCATGAGAAGTTCAGTAGTTTTGCAGCTGAATCTAAACTCCTTCTCAGTATATATATGTATTTATTATCTGTGATAAGTAACTGTATCATCTCTGCTGAAGTCCTAAAACAGTTTGTAAATAAGTCTAGCCACATCAGCTTCATGTATGGGTCACTGAGACACATCATTTTTCAATTACTGTATGCCATATTCATTCATGTGTCATTTTTGTCTTTTAGAAAGCTGTTTTCTTAATATGGAGGAAAACCTATCCAGCCAAAATCACTACAGTATTGTAGGAATTGCACTCTGCAGCGAGTGAATCTAATCAGAAACCTCTTGAATCAATTTTGAAATTCCCCTGAAAAGTCCATATCAAGCATTATCTCTCACATTCTAGGCTACCTTAATACAGCTATTATTTTCCTTCTGACTCCTGGGGGATTTTCATAAGCACCAGGAAACTCCTGGCTCAATCCTATTTTTTTCATTCCAAGATTTAGCCTGGGTCTTACTGAAATTACCCGGAATGTTTGCATCAGTAAGGCAGGAAACATTTTATGCTATCCCCACAAACTATGCGATAGGGAAATTTGTCAGCCAGGCTTTCCAGGAATGATTGCATTGATTTATCTTCAGTGTGGTATGTCTCAACAAGATTTCTCCAAACACTTCATTCTTAAGGCCATTTCCCTTTAAGGTACTCCTGACATCTGCAGCTTTTACAGCTTGCAGCACTAGAAGGCTGCTCCTCAGATGGTCGTTACTCCACAAACAGCCGTGGTTTTGACGTTAGCCCAGTCATGGGCTACACACTGTGAAGTCCCAAATCTCTGCATCAGAGACTGCAATTCTACTTTTGGAGTACAATTCTTCTGACTTTCTCTAACACTTTCTTGGTTTGTTTTGCTTAGTTTCTTGTTATACTTTAGGAGCCAAAAAGGGGCTCTTTATCTTTTCCCATGAGCTCCCTACATGTCACACTTGTATGTTCTCCCCTATGCCTGTCTTCCCAAAATCTTCTCTGCCATGTCAGTCAGTAATGTTAGATATGGAGGAAAAAGAATAACAGTATCTCCTGGGTAAATCTTGCATGGCAGCCCCAGTCACTGCCTGTCCAGGAGGGCTGCGGGAGGAGAGGTAAGAAAGGCGTGTGGACTCTGTGGAGAGCCTTCTTGGGAAGCAGGAGCCTCCATAACAGTGGAGCTCTAAGCACCAGGAGGATAGTGTCTGAGATATGTCCCATGCAGACCAACCAAAAAACCAAGGACATATCCTAACTCCACATCAAGTTCAGCCCTTTTTCCATTACAGATTTTACACATTGAAATGATTCTTCTTTTAATCTGGAATCTCCTCAGTAAAACCATAGTGGAATTTATCCTGAGCTGTGAAGGGAGAAGTTTTGAAAACTCAGGCTTGGCAGCTTTATCTGGAAAATCTTTACTGCCATAATGCCCTGGGAGAATGACAGAGAAAATTTAAAAATTAAAAAAATAAATAATGTAAACAAGCTGATTAAATTCTGTAACCTCTTCAACTTCATGACTCTAGGGAGGCTTATGTCCCCTTCAAATGAATGGATTCTACAAGCTTGGAGAAAGAATATTAGAGGTGGCCAACAGAAAAACCCCAAGCTGTTTGCAGTAAAATAAGGCATAATCAATTAAAGAGAAATTGTTGCTTTATTTTATGCATCTAGTCTACTATTTTGGTGATTCACCTCATTATTTCATGGGGTAAAATATGATAAGTAATTACACACAAGGCTTTACAGATTGCAGGTAGTTTTTTCCTACCTAGTTATCTGATCCTGTTTAAAGCAGATTTGAATGATACCATACCCAACGCATTTTCCAGGGTAATTTTTTCCATCCCAATTTAAAATACAACAAGATATAATAAGACAAATTTCCTATTCTGTCCTATCTCAAAATATCTTAGTTGCAGTGTCCTCAAATTAAGGAAAGTATGAGGGATAAAACTTTTTTCAGCCACTCTTTTGTACTCCTTTATGGCCTTGTTTTAATGAAAATTTATGGGTGTGACTCCATATAATAAGGTAGAAGTGAGAGAGTAAATATAAACTACTAAATATGCCACAGGTTATCATTTTCACATGTGTGAACTTAGAAGAGGCACAGGATATTTTGTGTCTATGTCCTTTGCCAAAGGTTTTGTCAGGTTGGAATGTCTTATCTTCTCTGAGATGTTCCAAAGTACTTACAAAATGTCAATGTCATGTCTGCTGTGTCTGCCTCTTTGGTGTCACCTTTAACATGTTTGATAAGCCCTATGGAAGACAATATCAGGAAAACACATGGTCACAGGGATCTTTGGAATCCTTGAGGCTCAGAGGAGCTCTGTTGCAGGAGGACACCTGAGCCAGTGAAGGTGCAGATGGGCAGCTGGCCTTATTGTCTAAGGTAAGAGGTACAGGTGATGGGATGTCATACTCTGAACATGCCGAAATGGAATATGTGTACCCATGGCAATGAAATAAAGGAAAGGGAACTTTACTTTCCATCAGGAAAATGTGGGGGAAATCGCTGCTGAAAGAAATCTCTGCAAATCTTGAGCAATGTCATTATTTCAGAATCATGGAATCACAGAATATTCTGAGTTGGAAGAGATCCAAGAGGATCATCATAACAGTGGACGAGGTGAGGCAGAGTAGAAATGTACCTACAGATTTACACCAACCTATTGAACACAATTCTAGAGACTCACAGCAGTCTTGGAGAGGTGCATACTTTGCTGTGAAAAGAGAATGATAGAGTTAATTCTTTGGAGGACTTGAACCAAAGAGGAACATGATGCAATGAACTGACATGTCTTGCAAAACTGTCAGTCTTGTTTTCTTCCAATACCATGAGTACACAGGGTGCAATCTCTCTCACAGGCAGGAGAACAACTGAGAAGGGTTGAACTATTCCAGTAAAAATCAAAGCATCAGAGAGACTTCAATAATTTCAGTCCCTTGTCATTGCTGGCAATCACATCATGTAACCCCATAGGTTTATAATTGATCAAGCTCAATTTTTCAGCTAATTAGATTTTTTTTTGCCTTAATGCCTCCAAGTAGAAAGTTATTATGGATCTTCACTGTAATAATGTCTAGAAGTGTTCTAATTATCACTACAAGCTTTGTTACAGCCAGGTTATCTAAGTTCTTTAACCCAAATAACACTTTTTTCCACCCTGGGATTTCCTTGGTTAATACATTTATACAGACAAATCATAGCTCTTTTCATACATTAGTGGGAACATGAACCAAGTCATTTGCTCATTTATTTTCTTACTATTTACACATGCTATTCTTAACAAGTGGGAGTGGGAATGTGAGAAGTGGGGATCTGGGGACACAGTCTGCTTTAAACTTGCTATGAGTCACAAGGTTAAACCTCTGCTCATCACTCAGAAGAGAAGTACCACTGGGATCCTCCCTTTCTAAACTTGTAGAGTTAAATAGCTTGGACAAAACTCTGATCTCCTATTGACTGAATTGCCCCGGATGCCTTTGATATAAATATTGCCTTTGATATAAATTAACAATGAGCCAGCCAGTGTTAATGTCATTTTAAACTCATGGGAATGGCTTTTTGTACATGTACTGTGCTTTTTTGTCATGGATTTCATTTCTCAGTCGAGTTTGTTTGATCTTCATTTAATTGCAATAATAGAGAGAAGAGAAACCTGAACTGTCTTTCCTATTCAGTGTTTAAAGCATTTGTGTAATTTCAAGCACATAAGACACAATATCATATTGTTAACATGTGCTTTTATGAATTCTTTGAAAACCAACCTAAGCGGCAATGTTTAGACATTGTTCACACAAAGACAACATTTGATATAACAAAATACACTGAAAGCAAGATGAAAGAAAATAAAATCAAATTATAAATACAGTACAAAATAGAGGTAAGTTCACCAAAATAGTTGAACTCCTGGACAGTTTTTTAGAATAATGTGAGTTTCTACAACAGCAGCAGTTTTAAAATCAAGACTGCATGCTCTTCTGAAATGTATGCATCATTTTCAAGAAGAAATTAACTCAGTGAAGAATTTACATTACACTAGGTGTTCACAGTAATCCTGTCTGTAATTTTTTTTTTTAATTACTGGATATGTTGTACATTTTGAATACACTTTGAATATCTTTCAGACTGCTCTAGGCTAGAGCTGCAAAAAATGAGGTAACTCTTGCAGAGGGTTGAAGCTGGTAGCTAGTTTTTCTAATAAGAAGTTGGAGTGGCATAAATAAAAGCTGATAACAAATATGAAATACCTGTGTTAACAAATATGAAATACCTGTGTTTCCTTTTAATGATCATTTCCCTCTTAGGATTAGCAATTTCTCCAGAATAATCAGTACAGCAGGTAAGAAATACACTATTATGGGTGGCTGGAGAAACTGCTAGTGCTTAGAAGACCAGCTCCCATCTGTACTTAAAGGTGTAATTCCTGGAATTGAAAATCCTTTTGAAACCTTTCCATAGGTGTCAAGGACACTGGGAAATGCTGACTGGAAGCTTTTTACTACACAAATTTGGAACAGAATGCCAATAAAGTGGCAGGTTTGTATTGATTACAAACACACCCCAGTACACCTGACCTGCCCTTTCACGTTCAATGTGAACAAAGTATTGCCATACTTTAAGCAAGATCCATTCCAAGAAAACACATGGTAATCCTAAGCAGATGCTGCCCTTCAGTCACCAAAGCAATTGTAGAAACGCTGTTTGGAGGAAGCCTCTGGAACCATTTAGCTCAAGTAGCTGGGCCACTGTCAGTAATTAGACCTGGCATTGTCACATCCCTCTGGAGAGGGATTTATCACAGTGTCTCCATGCACCTGTTCCAGCACTCGACTGCCCTCCTACATTTTTCATACATCCTGCCTGCCAGGGTTTTCTAACATCCAAACCAAACAGCCACTCTGTGGGCATTGCCCTCTATTTTAACTTAAATTAAGATGACTTTGGTCCACAATTTTTGTAGCAACCTTTCTTCAGAAGGATTGCCCATTTGTCAAGTTTTGGTTTGGTTTGCTCTGCCTGTACAGTCATATAACTTTCTCTACATGTTTATTGTCTCCCACTCATTAGTTATGTTCCCTGGCAATTCTGTATTCCAAAATCTATGGCCATTTTAGTATTCTCTGATGAAAAAAAGCATCATATTTACCCTTATCTCGTAACATTTCTACAATGTAATTCTCTTTTTTGCTTGATTTATGAGGTATTTGGGGGAATGATTCAAAGTTCACTGAAATCTTGTGGGAAATTTCTCAAAAACATTGGTTTGATTTCAGCTTCAGGTGATTCTTACCTTCTCCAATGTACCAGTCATTCCAGAACTAAAAGTGCAGTGTGACTTCACACCAGTGAAGTTCCCCACACCTATTGTGTGAGGCTTAGCAACACAAACTAGTGTAAGGGCAATGAAGTCTTGCTCCTCTGTCCAGCTTAGTGTGAATACAGACCTTTCCTATTTCTCAAACAAGTATAGGATGGACTGGAGGGGAGCAAAAGATGAGACATTTTCTATTTAACATAATGGTGATGGAGTTTTTGACAAAAAGTATTAGTAAGTTCCATGTTCCTCTTCTGCAAAATACAGAGAGAACAGAAGACAAAATTTTTAGTAAGTGTTACTTGATGTACAAGGTACATTCTTTTGAAGTATCAATGCTCTTTTAGAGCATCTGCTCTTCAAAGGAAAAAATGACAACTGGTTTGAATAGGAAACCTTAAGCCCTAAGCATAATAGATAAAGAATGTGAATGCCTTTTGATGTAACTAGAAGTCTTTGATGTATTTATAAAATCTTGCAACTCATCTTGTATTTTCAGCCAGTTAATATATGGATTAAAATAATTAGTAATAACTAACACATTTTACGATGTTTTAAAGCTGTTCTCCTCGATCTTCCTTTTTCTTCCTTTACTGCTAGTTTTGGAAGCCATATCGCTGGTTTCTGTAGTCAAAGGCAGATGTGCTGATACAAAAATGCTTAATGACCCAAATAAAACTTCCTTAATACAAATGGAAATTAGAAGCAGAGTCTGTGCTGGATAAGGGAAACCAGGCTGTTGCTATGCGGCTGGTTTCATTTATAAAGTTGACATTTCCCTTGCTTAGCTGAGAAAGAGCCAAACTGAACTTTCATTTCATGACACGATTCTATAATCCACACTAGCTCCACTGAGATCAGTGAATTTATTCTCAGTTTATCTCTTGGGAAGCAGTATTTGGCCTTCATTAAAAAAGGATTTCATTTACCACCTTATAGGATTAATGTGTTGGAAACATTTAAGAAACACTTACACTGAAGTATTCGTTCTGCAGAGGTACCAGTGCTATTCGCATCTTCCTAGTCCTTTCCAATAACTGCTTTCTATGAAGAAAAAAAATTTCCTCTAGCTTTTGGGAGTTTTGTTAAACTAGAACTCTTGACTGCTCCTGTCCCACAAGATAAGAATAATGCCTTTCCTGAAGCCCTGGTTTAATACCTCCAAACTTGTCTGGCGCTTCCATTTAATAAAAAAAAAAAGGTACTCAGAAATTTTCAACAGTGTTCTTTTGGCTCTCTGGCCACTTATGACTTTATTTTTCACAATAAAATCAGTTGTTTTCAAATCAGCAGAGTGTAATTGCATGTGGTAAGGGAACATTCACATCTCCTCTGCTATTATGAATGTGTCCCAGGGCTATGCTATCTATCTGCCCTTTCAAACTGCCTGTTTAATTTCCCTTGCAGCAACCCTGCACCTGCTGCTCATTTCACCATGGGGACACACCATGAATTTTTCTAATAATATTCATGCATCTGTCCTGCACACTTCCTTACATGAATATCTCTGTTACTTTCCTTCAGTCAACCTACCTTTGTTTCTGTGACCTTTTATGAATAACTAGGGACCTAGTGCTATGTGAAATTTTATCAGAAGTGCCACCTGGTCTTCAGACTAGTCTACACAACCAAATAGCAGATATAATATACCAAACATTGAAAATATGAGAGTCTCCCGGTCTTCAGTTCTTCTGTTTTATACTTTCACAGAAGGTTTTCCTTGTAAAATTATAAAATTATAATAGAATACAATTATATAATAGAATATAATTATATAATAGAATATAATATTATATAATTTATATTATAATTATAATAATATTATAGTATATATAATATAATATAATATAATATAATCTAATATAATCATAATATAATATAATATCATCTAATATAATATCATATCATATAATATACTATAATATCATATATCTACTAATCTAATATACTATAATCTACTATAATATAATATAATATAATTATCATTATAGAATAGAATCATTAGGGTTGGAAAATGCCTCAAAGATCATCGAGCCCAACCTTTGACTAAACACTAGTGTGTCCTGGTTTAGGACAAATTTGGGAGAGAATCCCCAAAGGGGGGCCCCTCCAGAAAGCAAACTCACACGGCCCCTCCCCCCAACCGGTTCAACACAAAATGAACAATACCAGATGACACCACTCTTTCACCACTCTGAAAAAGATGACAAATTCAGAAAGTCTCTCCTGCGGTGGTCACTCTGTTATCAGTCCCAGTGCTGGGGTAGCTGCTGCAGCCACAGGGTGCAAACTCTCCGTGTTTCCCAGGTCCCAGTCCAGAGCAGGTTCAAGTAGGTCCAAAACAGGAAAGGAGAAACAGTCCAGGAAGAAATTTGGACTGTTTAGCTAAACTAAGTAATGAGAAGAAGCAAAAAAGCAGAGCAAGCAGAAGCAAAGCAGAAGCAAGAGCAAAGCAAAAGCCAGGTGAAAAGGAAAAGCAGCATTATTTACTGTCCCATCTGTATGTCCCGCTGGCCATGGGGGAGTGGCTGATAAGAAACCAAAACAAAACATTCACTCTTCAGAGCCAATCTTGAAGGCACAGAACATAATATCCACCATAAACAGCACACACAAATGGGGATACAAGCATCCTATCGTCACCCTAGGACATAGTGTCAGCTAAATCATAGCACTGTCACATCCAGTCGTTTCTTACACACTTCCAGGGATGCTGACTCCACCAAATCTCTGGGCAGTTCCAATGATTAACCACAGTTCCAGTGAAGAAATTTTTCCTGGTATCTAATCTAAACCTCCCTTGGCACAGCTTGAGCTGTTTCTTCTTGTCCTGTCTCTAGGAGCCTGGAAGAAGAGGTCAACCCCCATCTTGCTCTAACCTCTTTTTGAGTGTTTGTAAAGTCATAAGATCACCCCTGAGCCTCCTTTTCTGCAGGCTAAACAACCCCAGCTCCCTCAACTGCTCCTCATAGGACTTGTGTCAGACCCTTTACTGGCTCCATTGTCTTTCTCTGGACACTCTCCAGCACCTCAATTCTTGTAGTGAGAGGCCCAGAACTGGACACAGGACTCAAAGTTGGGCCTCACCAGTTCTGAGTACAGGTAGACAATCACTGACCCCCTAGTCCTGGTGACTGCACTATTTACTGGCCAGGATGCCATCAGCCTTCTTGAGCACAATTAGGGCTCATGTTCAGCTGCCTGTCAACCAGCACCCCCAGTACCTTTTCTGCTGGGCAGCTTCCCAGCCAGTCTTCCCCAGGCCTGTAGCTATACATGGAGTTATTGTGACTGAAGTGCAGGACCCATCACTTTGCCTTATTGAACCTCTGCAATTGGTCTTGGCCTGGTGCAATTGGTCTTGGCCTGGTTTTTTAGCCCAGCAGAGAATGCACCAGTCCATGGGTTGCAGGTTTCTCAAGGAGAATGCCCTGAGACAGTATTGAAGGCTTTATTAAGTCCAGGTAAATAACATCCACAGCCTTCCCTTCATCCACTAGGTAGATCACATAAAAGGAGATTGGGTTGGTCAAGCCTTTCCTAAAGGACCTGCCTTTCCCAAACCTCTGCTGGTTGAGCCTGATCCCCTGGCTGTCCTGTATGTCCCATGTGATGGCGCTCACGATGAGCTTCTCCATAATCTTCCCCACACCAAGATCAGGCTGACAGGCCTGTAATTACCCAGATCCTCCTTCTGGCTCTTCTTGTGGATGGTTGTCACATTGGCCAACCTCCAGTCATCCAGGACCTCCCCAGTGAGCCAGAACTGACAATAAATGATAGAGAGTGACTTGGTGAGTTGTTCTGATAGCTTCTTTAGTACCCTCATGTGGATCCCATCTGGCCCCATAGATTTCTGAGTGGCTGAGTAGGTCACTAACTATATCCTTCTGGATTACAGGGTGTCTATTCTGCTCCCCATCCCTGTCTACCAGTCCTGAGGATAACCTGTCTTCCTGTCAAAGACTGAGATAAAGAAGGCAGGAAGTACCTCCATCTTTTCTTCATGCTGAGTTGCATTTCCCTGTGTGCCAGTAAAGGAGGGAGATTTTCCTTTACCCTCTTTTTGTTGTTAATGTACTTATAAAAACATTGCCCTCTCTTCAAAATATCATTAACTCTCTTTTTTTCTCCTGAGTTCCAGTGAAAGTTCCTGTTCAGCAAGGCCAGCTGGGTAAGGAAGTTATCTTCCACACACTCCAGGAATCTCCTAGACTTCCTCCTTCCTGCTGAGCTGAGTTTCTAGCAGATGTCCAGCAAGTTAAAGTCTCCCACAACAGTGGCTAGCAACTGTGATCTGGCATGTTTATAAAATTTTTATCTGCTCCTCATCCTGATTGGGACTTCTAACAGACCCCCACCAGGATGTGCACCTTGTTACCTTTCCCCTGATCCTTACCCATTGGCACTCAACCTTGTCATTACCATCCTGGAATTCTATATAGTCCAAACACTCCCAAGCATACAGAGCCAAGCCACTCCCTCTCCTTTCTTGCCTGTCCCTTTGGAGAGCTTATAACCATCCACTGCAGTCATCCCCCACATTTCCGTCATGGTGACTACTTCCTACCTTTCCCACTGCACAGTGGTCTCCAGCTCCTCCTGTTTGTTTCCCATACTGTGTGCATGGCTGTGGATGCACTTTAGCTGGGCTATTGGTTTCACCCCCAACATTGGCATGTCATCCCTAGGCTCATCTCCTGGTCTTTTCCCCTTTCTCCTTCAAACCTAGTTTAAAGCCCTCTCAATCAGTGCTGACAACTCATGGGCTAGATTCCTTTTTTCCCTATTAGACAGAGGAAAGCCATCTGCTTCCAGCAGGCCTGGTGCCATGTAAACCAACCCTTGACTGTAAAAGCCAAAATTCCACCCATGACACCAGCCTTTAAGCCATCTGTTGGTCAGGTGGGTTCTCCTCTTCATTTCAGCATTCTTGTCTGCTACTGAAGTGTTTGAGGAAAACATTACCTGTGCTCCTGTCCCTCCAACCAGTCATCCCAGTGCTGCAGAGTCTTTTCTAATTGTCCTACAACTTCTCTCCTCAACCCCATCACTGCTGACCTGGACAACCAGAATTGGTAATAATCAGAGAACCAAATCAGTCCAGGGAGTCTCCTAAAAGTATTTCTTCCCTGAGCTCCAGGGAGGCAGCAGACTTCCCTGTGCAATGGGTCTGGTTGGCATAGACAACTCTCATTCCCTGCAGAAGGGATTCACCTACAGCTACCCTTCTTTCTTAACAGACATTTTTTTTAAGCCCTTTGTTTGACTGATTTGCTCTGGGCATACTTCCCAGATAGACCTTCCTGACCCTTGAGCTCCAGACCCTCATAGAGACTCCATAAAGGTACCTAGGAAAGGGAGGGAGGAAAATGATTCTCTGGCCACCCCAAGCAGGGACCCCTGTTTCCATTCCCCCTGCTCCCCATGGCATCTTCCACTCCCCTCCTCCTGCCTAATAGCAAGAGGGTCAGGTTTCCTCTGACTCTTGCTGAGCTTCCATCCCCTGCTTTTCTTTCAAGAGCAGAAGTTTGTAACTCCACCAGTCTATTGCACTCTCATATGTGGTTTAGGAAAAAATATCAACAAAATGCTCTTTCTGCTTTGTGTTTTTGTCTTACTATCCTCTCATCACCTCTTTTTTTGCAGGTTAGTGCAATTTGCCCAGATGACTTCTTATCTTTCATTACTGCTAAGTTATGTTTCTGCTCTTTTGCTTGATTTATTTTGTTAGAACTACACAGGTGACGTCCCCGTGGCTCTTTTCCAGTGATGTACTGGACAATGTGGAGGCTGAATTCAGCCTGGGATTAAAACCTGTTGAGGTGATTATGTCTGAGCTATAGAAAAAAAATCAGTTGCTAACGTTGGCCCAAAGGTAGGTGCCTCATGTCAATTGAGACATGGCAGGGCATGCATCATAGCTATAAAGGAACAGCAGGCATGACACAGATGCAATGGAAAAACTTCTGGAGAAGCAGGCCTAAGCAAAAGGCCCTACATCATCTAAAATAGTTTAAACATTTACCCACATGCATGCATGTTGCTAATGCTATCCCTTTTTTGATGCCCTAATCTTGATATTCATCCTGCCATATGTCAGTCAGGAGAGGTCAGTCCAACATGCTTTATTAAGGCAAGAACAACTCTATTGGTGGATGGGCCTTTGCCTGGACAGGGCCTGTTGGGTTGGATTTCTAAGCATGTGTGTTATTTTTTTTATGCATGATGTATTTTTAAATATTGTTTAGAATATCCCTTTTTAAAATCACTTAATCACTTTTCAAGAAAAAACAACAAAACAAACAAACAAAAAACCCCTAACAAACCAAACAAAAAACAACAAAAAGTGAAATCTGCCAGATTTAAAGGTTTTTGTTTCCATTCTCTTACAGCAACTTTCAATTTTTGTATCTTAAGTCTAGCACATAGGTTTTTTATTATTTTCCTTTGAATTGCTCCCAAATACATGAAGGACCCTATTTTCACTTTTCTTGAATATGTGTCATGAGCAACAGATTTTGCTCAGCAGTTTGTTCCATTAGGTCTTATAATCACATATTTTGTGTGGAAATTCTGCATCATTATAGGTCAGATCTCTGCTGTGATCAGAGAATCAGCACAACTCATATGCATGAGAAGGGCAGTATCCAAGAATTGAGTGGTGCACAATGGTTCAGCTGATTCTTTTCAGACTTGGCTTGGACCCTGTTTTTATTGCAGTTGGCTTCTTGCCTTTACCTTACATTAGAAAAGGTTCTGGTGTTCATTGATTATGGACAATGATCTAAAAAGGGCCTTCCAATGTCTATCACACTGCATTAAGGAGCTTTCTTCTAGTTTGCACCACTTCAATAGTAAATAATAGTAAATGAGAAACAGAATCTGGAACAGACTCATTCAAACTGACTCTCATTCAAATAGACTCATTTGGATCCCCCATCTTCTATTTCCACCTACTCAGAAAGATCAGGACTTTGTGGGTTGTCACAGGAGCTCCTGCTCTGGAGTCTCTGCTTGACTTCATAACACATGAAGCTGGGAAGCTGCACGAATGGATAAGGTTCCAATGTTTTGAGTCTGTCTCTGGGAGATTTTGTTTATTTTTGACCTTACAAAAATTAAATAGTCGTAGTCTTTGACTTCTGATTTTTACCAGAAATCCTTCTCTCTCCTGGATTAAAAAAAAAAAAAAAATTAAAATCCCAGAGGCTTGGTTTTAATAAAAATGTCTTGTCTTGGATTTTCTTTATGAATGTGACTCTCCTAATTTTGCAAACTCCTTCTCAAATCTGCAGTGCTTCACTGAAGCTGCATTATATTTCAGCTCCTCCAGATATATAATGCTTTGAAAGAATGAGTAATGCAGAAAATTAAAAGGAGAAGCTATTAAATGAAATTGAGAGAGTTAATGAGAAATAGACAAATATTGGCTTAGAAAAAGGATGCCAAAAAAAGTAAGGCAAGAAATCAAGAAAAGATAGTCCAGTGAAGCCCACCTTAAACTTTTAAATATAATATTTCCCTATTTAAACAAAAATAAAAAGCTACAAAGAAAAATGAAAGAGGTCTCCTTTAAGGAGTTTAAAAAGGAAAGTCATCAAATGACAGGAAATGTGGAGGTTCAAACAAGTCGTTATGCCTGGGTCTGCTCTGCAGATTTAGAGGAAGGTTTAGGGTTCGGTTTTTTTGGTGTTTTTTTTTTTTTTCAATAACAAACTTCTATTTACAAACTTAAGAACATTAAGGTAGAACAAGATACTTAGGCAATTTTACAGCAGTATCTAAACAAAGAAAGGCACTTCACTAAATCTAACTTAGCAAACTTAACTTAAAACTTAAACGTAGCCAATTTATCCATACAAAACAATGCACTTACTAAGGCATTGACTAGAAAATTGGAAATTTTTAGTCTGCCTTACAATGTATTTTGCAAAGAAGATGGGAGAAGAAAGAGAAAAAGAAGGAAAAAGAAAGTATAAGACTAGAAACATATCACCTCCCATGGATCCAGCAACAAGGCTTGATTGTTGCAGTTTAGATGTCTGTTGGTCAGTGTTGTTTGCTCCCTTGATCCATCAGGGGTGGGGGATGCCCACAAAACTCCAGGTTCAGTGGGTTAATATACTCTTAGATTTATGTGGGAATGCCCAAGTACCTGCCCTGGGGGGTGCCACACTGTGTGTGGATGATACTCAGTCCTCTGGTGGAAGGCCAGAGAAATGAGCCTAAGGGTGCTTTAGGAGTCTGATGGTTTATGAGACCTTCTAAGACATGACAGCTGCCTCTCACACCAACATATCTGAGCAAGTTATGCCCATGAGAAGTGATGAATACCTCCAGTCCTATGTGTGAATGTCCTAATATCTCTCCAGGGTGAAGGGGCAGTTTTACACCTGAGCTGCCTGTGTAAGGGGGACATTGGCATGATGAAAAGCACTATCACACCTCACTGGATCGGCACCTTATCAGCCTCTTCCTTTACCTGGTTTAAAACCCAACTGGTAGCTAAAGGTTGATTTGTCTCCTCTGATGCTCATGCCCTCTGCCTGGCCTGTTACCCTGAACATCATCAGCAGAGCACTCTGCTGCTTTTGCAAACGGCTAATTGTTTGAGCTATTAACCATTAACATTTCAGTCTCTCACAGGAGTAAAGGCCTCCTGTGTTACTGAGTCTGATCCTCTGCTATTTCAGCCAGTTTTTCTGGTAAACTGATCAAACATCCTCAAACCAGCTGACCTGCTGAGCTTTTTGTCCTTTTGCTCCTAAAGGGAGTCCACTGCAACATTGCTGATTTCCTGACCAAATCTATTCAGACTAATACAAACCAAATAATTCTTTTTACAGCATTATTAATAGACTTCAATATCTTCTTATATTAAACCCCATAATACAAAGCAAACTTGTTTTAAAAAGATGAGCAATTCTAAATTTCTCCTTTGTGAATACATTGTGATGACCATTAAATTTAAATAGTAAGCCTTATCTTGCATGTAATACCAGTACCAAAGATTAAGATTATTGCAATGTCATAAAGAGATTTAGAAGACTATAAATATTCAGTAAATTTCAGATTATGTATGATGCAAGTTTGGATAGTCTATAAATTTTCCAGTGCCCATATTGGCTTCAATTTCACCTCTGGCCTTGGGACTTTGCCAGCTTGTGCTGTGATGTCTGCCTGTTCACTAAAATGGGGATAGCAGCATGTCACAGTCTCACCTGAGGGTAAAGGGATTCAGATCCTTTGATACCAATAGTCATACTTTAAATAGACTAGCAACAGGTGTTTACCACTAAAGCATTGTGCTCTGAATTCTTAGGTGGAACAGGCATATGTTTCATATACAGTACATGAAGTGTGTGTCGTATTTCATATAGCAGCACTGAAGGCTGCAGTACATTAGAGCTTCTTTTATATAATCAGTTACTCTGTGATCTCACAAAAATTCAGTCTGTGAAACATTTGCAGACTACAATGTTTGTAAAATACTTGTACCCTAGGAATTGCAGAATATACTCCCCAGTAAAGACCATGTAGAATCCTATTTGCATCATGTCATATAAACATATTATTATACAGAAAAATTCAGTAGTGAGAAACTATCATTAATTTAATACTGATTGTGAAAGTCTGAGTAGTTAAATAACTCTGAATATTTATATAATTTACAATTAGGATTGGTTACTTCCTTACTCCTGAAAAATGCATTTTCCCAAATGAAAAAGTGAATGAAAAAGGGGAAAACATTTTATTTCCCATAATTAGGGGAAGTAAAGGAATTGAATTACCAAAATTAATCATACAAAATTTTAAATAAAAACAAAGTAATGCAGGACCATTTTTTATGTGTTCATACCAAGTAAAACTTGACTTGGCCAGTGGTTTCACAGAATGTACCAGTTTATGTGGACATTGAGGTGTAAATCATGTTACCTAGCTTTTGGAGTTTACACCTTTCATAGTCAAGGGAGAGAAACAGATCTTGTGGGCGTGACTCTCTGCATTTTAGATGCCAGCTTTAGAGCGGAAGGAGTCCTGCCTAGTCCTGACCATGGACTATAACGTGGAGTTAGACACCCAGCTCAGAGGTAGATGTACACTGGTGTACATGTTACCAACACTTACAGCAGGACTCAGCTGCTGAATGTAGGCATGCAATTGTTTTAGGTGCTGTTGGGTTCTCGTACTCTACACGGATGCTGAAAAAAAGAAAGAAGCTGCCATGTGTCATGTCTACTGCTTCTGTCCACAAATCTTGGATAAATGTTGTCCTCTGATGCAGAACTGTGCACCTATGCATCAAAATGGTCTTCAAAAGTCCCTGGCATTGCCATCCAAGTGGCATATAACAATACAAACAAAAAGCATGGGAGAAAGTTTGGGGGAAAGAGTAGAAAGAAAACTAAACTGAACTGCATAAGTACCATATGCACTGAACATCTGCAAAAGGATTTCCTGTATACTTAAAAACCACAGTGATTTAACATGTCCTACATCTGGATGTCCAAATCTATATGCTGATTAACTTGGACTACAGTTTGAGCTCCTTAAATGAAAAAGCAGGTGTTTCTCAAAAAAAGTGGGGATGTTCTTCAAACCTAGTTGTAAACTCTGACTACTCACCGAAAGAATAAAAGATTCTTAATATTTTATAAAAAAAAAAAAAGGAAAGCAAGAATATTTAGAATATTTTAAACTGAAACTCATGGCAATATTAGGCTTTACCTAAATCAGTGATTATTGCAAAAAGCAAATTGTTAAATGCATTTTCCTACAATGGATAGGAAAGTTCATGTTTTAACAAAGAACTGCAATGCAGCTACATTTGAAATTGTCTTTGTATGCAAAAATGTCAGTAAGAATGTAGACTTTTATATTATGAACACAATTTTTAAAGAGTTCGATTTATACAGGCTCTTTCATGGGCTGCAGAATAAAGACACTAGCACATGCACTTTGTGATAAAGGGCCAAGGCTACTTCCATATCTCTTTCTTGTTAGAGAGTGAGGTACATGGAGGGTGAAACAAGGAACTTAAAGGATTTTCTTATCAAGACCTTTCAATTGTTGCTTCTCCATTTGGCCACATGGGCATAAAACATTAAAAACACTGATCTTCTGTGCTGATAAAATCTATCCCAGTGGGTTTGCACAGTTTGCTTTCAGGCACTTGAACAATCTTCAGAAGTCGCTTAAGGCTCTCCAGTGGTTAAACAGGAATGTACACTTCAGCATACTCTGAACCATGCATAAAGCAGACATCTAAAACCATCTTCTCACAAGTGACCTGAGCCATTATACACCTTCTTTCCATCTTGACCTACCCTGGGTTCATGGTTACATATTATCTTTTATTGATTTATTCATTGTCTTTCTGGTCATATTTGACTCCATTTTCTACAATATCCTGTGGCAATAAGTTTCACATTTCTTTTAAAGTACTGTGTGAAGTAAATAAACTAGTTTGTTCTTAAGATTTTTGATCTTGGCAAAATGGAGGCCTGATAAAACTGGACTATGGCCCTCCTCATATATGTTAACTCTGTATTGTTATATCCTTACAGGTAGGTGTTCTGTTTGAGAAGGTATCCATATAAACTATTTTCAAAATTTAAAATTAATTTGCATAATTTTTCTTTTGCTTCTGCAGAACTCTTAATATGAGCAGCTAAATGGGCAGTGATTTTTTCCTAAAATCTCCAAGAATTGTACAAAATTGGAACCTCACAAGGCTAAAGTAACCTATTATTCACTGTGTTCAGCCAAGCTGCATGAAACATAAGACTGCTGAGTTGCAGACAGTCTTCTTTATTACAAGGGTATACAGTGCCTATCACAAGGGAGACATAACTCCTGGCTCTTCCTCTGAGGCCCTTTTATTCTCCCTTAGCAAATATGTTCTTGTCAGCACTGCATCTATGGTTTGGCCGGGTTTAATAGGATGGCTTCTGTATTCTTTCATTGGTTGGCCACTTGTGTTGGAATTAACATTTGTCTAGTCATCAAAGACGTAGTGTCAGCATCTGGAAAACATTAATACATTGGGGACATTGAGTTTGTACTTTTTCTTGTGCTTATAAATTGACTAAATTCCTTAATGCCAACTATTTTTGTTACTCTTTTAACATTAATTTATTGAATGTACTGACAGTTTGATAATTTTTCTATTTTATCATTTTAGATATTCATATGCACAATGGTATTTCAAAGAGCATGCTTTCCTAGAAATTATTGCATCTACTGTTTCAATTATGGCTATGAAATGATTCTCAGAATAGATAGTTATAAACATTGTGGGCTCAGGAAGTTTTTTGTTACTACTTGCAAAACTTTACTCTGCAAACATATTCAGACCAAAGGCACCTATTTGGCAGAGGCTGTTTCATGGATTGAATGTCTCTGGTGGATCTCATTACCTTTTTCTATAGAAGTCCTAGGTAGGATTTTATAACATTGAGTGTTTTATGCCGCATGAATTAGTCCTTCTTCCATTCCTACTGTTCTACCATCCACACCATTGGTTTTACAGGTTGATTTAATAATTTATGTACTCAGTATAATTTTTTTAATGGGTAGTGGGACCAGTTTCTTAACTGTTTCTTAGGATAACTAAAATGATACTTACCTTTAACAGAACTGATCCTTCACATTTAGAACATTATAAAATCTTTTGGCAAACTTTATTTCTGTGTAGTATATAATATTGAATGAGTCACTTACCATCTCTAGGATTTAGTTGCCTCACGTAACAAACTAGGGACTATAATCCCTACCAATCCCATAGTTATATGGTCACTAATGCAACATGCTGTACAGCTCTATAAATATATAAAATATGTTGTGTGATCACCAGTCATTGCTAATAAAGACCCATTGTTTCAAAGCAGATCACTTTGAAGATCAAATCTTTACAAAATGAGAGTTCATTGACATTAAAAATCTATTTCTCTGTCTCTGCATTGTGCTGCATATGGCACTGAATTGTTCTTCAAGAGAGTTAAATTGTCTCAAACTATATGAAAATTTTGTTTCAAAAGTAAAAAAGTGAATTTAACTAATGACTAGACATAGAAAACTAAAGGAGACTGCAAGAACTTTGATGCATTCCTCCTGTTCAACTTGCTTTTAAGCCTCATGTTTTCTTCAGCCTTTAGCAACATGCATCTAAATCTTTCATAAAAGGTTCTGTAAACTCAGATTAAATCCTGTCATGTGCTAAAATCCTTTTAATTTAAGAAAGCAATGTCTTTTTTAAAATCAAAAAGCTAAATAATAAAAGAAAGAATACAAGAGTATATACAATTTTTTCATTGTATTTTCTTTCTTTGTTCTATCTCTGGGCCTCAAACATGAGTTTAAATTGTTTGTTACTGCCTATGATTCCAAACCACTTGTTTTTAATCAAGATAAATTCTTCTTTGATTAAGAGTTTTGAATACAATGTGAGTGTAGGCACGAAGCACTCCCACAGTTCCTGGGGAAGCTGTCCCACCATGTTGGCTGGCTGAAGGTGTCTCTGTCATGATCACACACAGAAGTCACATAAAATTGGCCATCACAGGAAAGGAACTGCTGGGCAGATATCTCTCTACATCTCCCTCCATCCAAACAAAGAAAAACATAAAATCAAACATTTGGATGTGCTGCCTATGGAAAAAAAAAAAAAAAAAAAAAAAGCCTTCCACAGAGCTCCTGTACCCAGAGAATAAGCTCAGAGTCTTTACAAGCACTCTCTCCTTTTCTAACACAATTACCTGCCTGACAGTAAAGAGTGATCCTCAGGATCACTGACTTCTCAAACCTTAACAGCTTTGAGACTTTCCAGGCTGTGATGTCAGGACATGAAGCCAGAACTTATGGCAGATTTTAGGGTGTGTTGGGAAGGGAAGAAGACAAAGTACCTCTCCTTACTGTTTCATGGAGAAAATGTTTTCCATGCTGAATGACAGTAGGTGACAAAATCAAAGAACAAATACCTTAAAGAAGCTAAATTCTAAAGAAACCAAAACAAAGAAAGGGTTCAATAATATAAAAAAGAAGCTTCTGGAATCGGATGTTACATCAGGGCTTCTGTAAAAACCAGTATTTTGGGCCAAGGGAGTAGATGCCCATCTCAGGTGAAGAGGTAACACAAGTTCTCAGCTCAGAGTGGGCACCTGGCTATCCTTTTACAATTAGGTCACCCTTTAGAGGACAGAGAAATGGTAATACTGAGTGTGTTTCTCTTGTCTGCTGAAGACATCTTTACAGATAACTAATGTCAAATTTCTAGTCTGAGTTTTGAACTAAAAAATTTAAGTTCTGTTTGGAGCTAATTCTGCGATACAAATAACTGCATTGCCACCAAAATCATAAACACCATAAAGCAGAAGAAAATTCAGTGAGATATATGCTATGTGTCATGGTTTGACAGAGGACCAACACCAGGCCCACGAGAGTTGCTGGCTCACACACTCCCCACACCACAGTGGGGCAGCAAGGAGGGAGAGAAGAAAAAAAATTAACAAAGGCGTCATGAGTGAGATAAGGACCAAGAGAAATATTTCAAGGGCAAAACAGGCTTAACTTTAGTTGTAAAATGAATTTATTACTAACAGAATCGGAAGAGGATAATGAGAAGTAAAATAAGCCCTTAAAACACCCTTTTCCCCCCAGCCTCTCCTTCCTTCCCACCAAGAGCACAGGGAGACAGGGCCTGGGGGTTTGGTCAGTTCATCACCGAGATTTTCTTCCACTGCTCGGGGAGAGGAATCCTTCCCCTGTGAGGCCTGGGGTCCCTCCCACAGGAGACAGCTCTCTGTGAACTTCTGTGGCGTGGGTCCTCTCTCACGAGCAGCAGCCATGTCTCACCTGATGCAGGGTGGCTCCCTCTCACGGGCACACAGTCCTCCCAAAACTGCTTCGATGTGGGCTTCTCTTCCCACGGGGTGCTGCCCTCCAGGGACAGGCTGCTCCAGCCTGGCAGCAGGGCCCTCTCTCCACCGGGTCTCCCACTGGATCACAGCCCCCTCCAGGCACCCGCCCGTTCGGGCCTGGGCACCTCCCCAGGGGCTGTGGGTGGATCTCTTCATCTCCCATGGATCCCCAGGGGCTGTGGGTGGATCTCTGCATCCCCCGTGGATCCCCAGGGGCTGTGGGTGGATCTCTTCATCCCCCGTGGATCCCCAGGGGCTGTGGTGGATCTCTGCATCCCCCGTGGATCCCCACGGGCTGTGGGTGGATCTCTGCATCCCCCGTGGATCCCCACAGGCTGTGGTGGATCTCTGCATCCCCGTGGATCCCCAGGGGCTGTGGGTGGATCTCTGCATCCCCCGTGGATCCCCAGGGGCTCTGGGTGGATCTCTGCATCCCCCGTGGATCCCCAGGGGCTGTGGGTGGATCTCTTCATCCCCCGTGGATCCCCAGGGGCTGTGGTGGATCTCTGCATCCCCCGTGGATCCCCACGGGCTGTGGGTGGATCTCTGCATCCCCCGTGGATCCCCAGGGGCTGCAGGGGCAGAGCTGCTTCACCACGTTCTCACCACGGCCTGCAGAGGAATGTCAGCTCTGGCACCTGGAGCAGCTCCTGCCCCTCCTTCTCCACTGACCTTGGGGTCTCCACGTTGTTTTTGCTCGCATGTTCTCATCTCCTCCTCTGACTAGAAGCAAAAAACTTTTTACTTTGTTTTGATTTCCTTCTTAAATGTCATCACAGAGGCATTACCAGGCTCTCTCTTTGGGCCACTTTTGGCCAGCAGCATGTCCATCTTCAGAGCTCTGAGCCTTTGGCTCTGCCAGACACGGTGGAAGCTTCCAGCAGCTTCTCACAGGAGCTATCTTTGTGGCCGCCCTGATACTCAAAACCAGGCTGTGCCAAACCAATGCACTATGATTTAACTTAGTGCACTTAAAACTGGAAAAAAAAAAAAAAAGAGAAAAACAAACAAAACCAAAATGAAACAAAAACCCCAAGCAATCTGCTTTTAATATTTTACAATGGTTTTTTCCTAAGACACTGAAAGGCAGTAAGACTACATGACATTACAGATCAACACTGACTCTTTTTATGCATTCCCTCCACTCCTAATCTTACTCGAAAAGATCGGAGTGAACTATCCAGGTTTCAGGAACATTAAATCTCCAGGAAATTGGTGATTTCAAGAAGAGAGTAAGAGTTAATCACAAAAATCAACACAAATATTCTGGTTTTCCTTTATTAACAGTTACTAGCAACAGAGCATTGATTAGCACGCTCTCCTTCCCTCGTGACTGCGTTCACCCACATACTGGTTCAGAACCAAGCAGCCAAATTGATGTTAAGATTTTAAACCACTCTGTGCTTTCTTTTCCTGTATTCTAAGATATTCAGTGTTGATTCTTATTACCACTGCAATCTCCTGTAGTGTCAGTGCAACAGATGCTGACAGAATCTCAGCTGTCTTGCCCTGGCTCTGAAAGGCACTAATGGGGTGACCATGGGACTCTGCTTCCCTCTGTCAAAGCAACTATCTAGAAGCTGCAGTGCTAAAATTTTTGGTGCTGTCAGGAAGGAGCTTGTCACAAGCACCCCACAGCTCTCTCTCACAGCTCTTTGAGCATGCCTTGTCAAAAATACATATATCTTTTCCCAACATCAGCTGTGCTGTGAGTCCTGTAGGTTTAAAGACATGTTGCAGGGTTTTTTTGAAGAAACATAACCAGGCATGAAATGTCTCACTGATTTTTCGGTATGCTCTCTGCTCTTAGCATCCTTCTTTCTCTTTTGACTCTTCACAGCAGTGTTTCTTACTTACACCTGAGTGATGGCTTTACTGAATGGTAAAAAAGGGACATAGGAGGAATCTGCTGCTGCCATGTGACTTGGCAGCCACTCACAGTCCCTTGTCCCAGTCACAGTGCAACAAGCTCTCCACATTCATGCTCAACTTAATGACAGCAGTCACCAGTGCTGTTTGCAGAGTTTCCTTCCCAAAACAACTTTGCTCAGTTTCCAATGGGAGAGAATTCATTCTGTTAGGCCATGTCACCTCAGTCTTGTGATGGTTGGAAAAAGGTCTGGTACAAAGCCAAGATCAATTATACAGCAGAGGTCTCCTCTTTCCACTCCCCAGTGATCAGGGTATTAGTTCCTTTCTTTTAGTTGTCTTAATTTTAAAAGGGAGAGAATATAGATGATAGGCAGATTGTATCAGATAGTCTGAAGGAAGCAAATTCAACCAGATTTGGAAGACATAAGGAAGAAGGAGATTATATAAAACATAGAGCAAACTGGCTTTAGTGACCCTCTGCCTCCATCCCTTCCATGCTTTATCCCTCTAGAACACAGTCCTGTTGTCTCCAGGTAAAGGAAGCAAACTATTATTAGATGCTGTGCAGGATTGGCTGGGTTCTCCATGTTTATCTATAGCTGTCCTGTTATCTTTCCTGATTGAAGAAACACGACTCTGCTTGTTTGTTGCCTGCTCCTAAGGAATTTCCCAGGCTGTTATGTTCAGGAGTGACTTCTGTCATCCTGTTCTTTCTGTCATCAAGGTTGAGTTTGGTTGCTCCAGCTTACTCCATGGATCATAAACAAATGGAGCTGCAGTATTTTTAATGTGACATTTGTGGAACCTAAATATTCCTAAATATTCTGTCTGGAATATTCCAGAATATTCCTAAATATTCTGTCTGAAATACTGAAGAATACTTTTTCTCTGATGGTGGAACTGCCTGTGTAATGGTTGTGAGGGAGTTTGCAGGGTCACAGCATCCGTCAGAGTTCTTGGGTATTTTTCTTTAGAGTTTGCAGAAATAATATAAAACCTGCTACAATATTTAAGAAAGTTTCTTTTTAAGACAACTTCAGAAAGTACTGGTGTCTAAATATGCTCCAGCTTATTTAAAAATTGAAAACAAACCCATAGCTGCATTTTTGCCTCTTCCTGCACAATTTTTATGCTGCCTATGCACAAAACATAAAGGTAACCCAAACCACAGAGAATTTAAAAATTAATGTCAGCTCCTGCAAGTAAGATGCTGAATCTCAAAAATTTAAGGCAAACCCTATTGTTCACTGAATTTAAAATTATAAAAACAAACAAACAAACCCTAAAAACAAACAAACAAAAAACCCCACCACTCTCCATTTTTAGGTCATGTGCAATTACCTAGAATGTCAGGCAAAAAGCTGTTGAGATAAACTTCTGGACACTGGGGGTTGTTGGAGAAGGAATCTCACTTAATGGAGCCCCACAGCACAAATGTGTGAGACTCTTTCTGATAACCTTGAAGTGTTTGATAAGAAACATAAAATGTTTTTGCTCTGAGTTACTTCTCCAGCTCTCCACTAGTTTGCCTTGGAATCAGTCTGCTGCATGAAAGCTCTGAAAATAATGCTGTGAATGTCACCCTTTCAAGGGTCCCCTGCAGCCTACCTGATTGTTCCCTCAGGATGTGAAAGCTGCATAGCACAGAGGCCTCTGTCCCCCTTCCTTGTATTCTTCTCTAAAGCTTTCTAAATAAATAATAATTATTAATAATAAATAATAATAATTTTTTTTCTTTTTCTTTTCTAAATAGCTTTCCTGACCAGCTAAAGGATTAGGGCTGAAGAAAACCAGAGATCACCAGCTTTGTCCCTGATGCTAACCAGAGGAATTCTCCAATCACTGGCACTTATCATCAGCCAAGAAACATGAACTTCCAACATTCAGTATGTGCTGGGGTTTTAGATAATAAAGGCTCAGAATTAGACAGGAGTAACATGTGAGGCATTTTCTGCTAGTTTTAGTCAAGTTAACCCACCTCACTCCAAGAGTTAATGAACTTGAATCTTTCAGATACTTCTTTGAAAATGACCTCTTTTGTCTGGTAGGATACCCCATGAGATGGAAAACTGAGCCACTGAAGACATAACAGAGCAAGTAAATCTGGGCTGTGTATGCATGGAGTCTGTAGTCCATTTCCTAACATTTCCAAATGGTTAGAAAACACATCTATGTGTTGACAGAGCTTCCCTTCTCGTGCAAAAAAGAAATCCTTCCAAATTATTTTTTAAAGAAACTGTCAGAGAAGCATCTATGGGAATTTGAAAAATTTTCACTCTAATTTTTCTTCTTTATCTGATTGAATTTCTATGAGATTTCATTTTCTTACTTCTCAAGAGAAAATAAATCCCTTGCTGTTATGTGCTTTGAAGAAAAACAACCTTGACCAAATGAGAAGTAGAAGAACATAGTGTTTAAATGCAGTTCTCCAGAGATGCCGCTGCTACCTCAGGATTTTTACAAACCTTCTTCAGTAGCAGATATACTACTGTAATGTGAACTATCAACAGGCATAAACAATCAACATTCTGCTTTTAAAAATACACAGCTTAAAAATGTTGTTGATTTTTTTTTAATAAGGAAAATTCCACCTCCTATTGTAGCATTTTCTCTGTGTCTCACTGTGCTACAAATTGTTCTTTCAGATTGTCAGAATTACATGACTGTGGCATAGCTGCATGATTCCTATATGGTCCTTTGAGAGCAATAGGACTGGATTGCTCCAGGCAGTTGTTCACCCAGAGGAAGTGAGTGCTAGGTGGAATGAAGCAGAAGTGTCTATTTCTGGTGGCTCATGTGGGAAAATAAAGTGAGTGCAAAGTTGACAAGACACCTGAGTGTGTCTGATTTGCCAAGAGACTCTGCTGCCATCAGGTAGCTTCCCCATCAGTCAGTCTTGCCTGTTCTCACAGAATTGCCATCTCATTAATTTTAATAGGGTTGCTTGCTTGGCTGGGAGGGGGGTCAACACTGATTAAAATTGTTTCAGGCTGTTGCTGATAAGCTGGAGCCCAGCTCTAATCCTAATGAGAGGTCAAGAAAGGTCATGAATCAAATCCTACCGTTTTGTACAATTGGGCCAACAGTAGTCAGAAAAAGAGAGGTTGCAACGGATAACCTCTTAGAAGTGACCCAATAAACAAGTTAAAAGGAGGCAGCAGAAATACCAAGCCCTCTATGTAAGGCTTGCACTCAGAAATATTAGTTATGAGACCTGAAGTTCCAGTATCGACCTTTGTATTATAAGGCATTATTCCAACAAGACATTGCTTTCCCTCTTTTTATGATACAAGCATAGCACTGGGTAATAACACCCCAGGTAAACATTCCAGGCTCACTTTGCAGTCAGTAGAAAGAAGGATGTTCATCTAAGTGCAATTCATCATTTTGTGAAATCTCAAAAAAGCCAGATGAATCACACCCCAGATGATTTCTCTGTTGACTGTAAATGAAGCTTAAGACAATTCAGTATTCTCAGGCAAATATCTTCAGTCTCTATCCAGAGTCAGGAGAGAGGAATCTCACTCAAAGGTACAGTACTTGTGAAGATGCTCTGGTTTTATTAATGGAAAGGCACAGACTCAAGGAATGTGTTCTTTTACCAAAAACATCAATTTCTAGCCAAGACTGATGGTCTGTATAAACACTGCATGAGGGAGATGTAGTTGCAGGTCCTAATGTTGTTCCCCTGCCACTGGCCTCTTGGAAACAGACCAAGCAGTTGGAGAAAAAAACTGTAGTTTTGAACACCAAATTTTTGCACAAGCTCCATTAAAAAGAGCCAGTCGAATCTGGAGAGACTTTCATTGTCAAGCCTATAAGGTTTGTTTTGGCCAACGTGCTTGCCTGCCAGAAAGCAAAGAAGGCATATGAAAAATAGAGGGTAAAGATACCTTTCATAGACATTACTCCTAGACAGCTCTTTTACAGCATGCTGAGTCATCAGACTGAATCTTAGCAAGTTGCTCTACAGAGTATTTAATACATCAAAATCCAAATAAGATTTTCTCTGAAAAGAGATATTGTTATTTACTAGCAGAATCACAAAACCAGTATAAAAGTAAACTATGCATAACTTCATTTTTATTTTGTAAAAGTTAGGAGATGCAGAGGCAATAGATGGACTTCCAAAGAGCAAAGCAAATACAGTATTGCTTGGATGTTTTTCATTCCACAAATTTTGTCTTCTTTGACTGGAGAGTCTTGTCATATATCTTCATGGGACAAGCATCACTGTAAGATTTCCTGACATTAGTTGTCTCTGAATTTCATGTGAGTGGTTTTCTTCTTGTGGAGTTTCGGTATAGCTACCTCTGAACTTAGTGAACTTAGTCCACCCCTAACTGCTGAAACTAACAGAGCTGAGCAAGATAATTTTGAGGTTTAAAAAATTACCTTTTAAATGACTTCTTACTGAATGTGAGGATTTTATTCCTGAAGCAGGGGCTTGGCCTCTTCTGGTGGCTGAATAGGTTGCCAAACCTCTATGGTCTCTGCTGAGATATTTGTATAGTGACTGTGCTTAGTCCCCACTAGCTCAGGCTGGTTGGGGTAATGTTTTGTGTGTGTTCATTTATCTCCACAGGGTTGTGAAGACAAATGCAAAGGTGATTATTGGCACCTCAAAACATTTTTGATGTGCACATGCTCCTTATAACTGAAGTAAAGCTGTAAGCAAAGAGATCCAACATCAGAGTGGTATCAGACATCTGACTACTGACCTGTGTTTGCAGAAAATGGAGAGGAGGTCAAATCTCAAAATGAGCCAGAAGAAAACTGGGCAGACAAGCTTTATGATAATTGGTGGCAGAGCTCATACTGTTAGTGCTGGCCAGAAACTGAAGAGTCTTTTCATGGAAATTTTTGGGTTTTTTCTGAACTTCCTGCAAAATAGATAATTCCAGCCTATTTAGTCATAGCAAAACCAAATGTGCAAAGTGGGTGCTGGGTATAAAAAATGCAACTTTTGATGGCAGACCAGATATAACTCTGGTCTGAACTACCAAGAAACCATACCTTATATTAGTTTTCAAATACTCATCAGATATGAAGAATTTCAGGTGAAAGATGCTGACTTTAATTTACTGGATTTTCAAATGTTTGTTGGGATTTTTCAAGGGAATGTGTCCAAATAGTTCAGCATACAGATTTTTTCTCAGCTCCAGAGAGCAGCTGGAAGAAACTGCTGAAAAATATCCATGAGGGATGTAGCTGAGCATTTCAGGATAATACATTTCACTCTACATCAATTGAATAAAAAATTCATTGTTTGACCTCGTTAAATATGTTTAATCTAAATTCCATTGATGCACTATCCAAGTCTGTCTTCCTCTCCCACAGCTGTTTTTCCCGTACTAAATTCTTATTTTTTTGAAGTGACAATCTGCCCCTGAAAGTCTCTCTCAAGTTAGGTGAGATGACTTAAAATCTGAAATACCATTAAGTAATAGTTTTCAAACTCAGGTTCTCATGCTTTGGTAGAGCATGTAATTTTCCTTCATCTGGGTTGCTCATCCATATTTTGCCCATTGCTAGAGCAGATATATTTCAGAAATAAGTCCCCTTTCCCTAACATTTGGTTCCAGTAGCCCAAAGTTACCTTGGCAGCTTAGTATAAACCTCAAGACCAGACTTTTTCAGTTAGTCTTCCACAGCCTTTCTTTTGACAGGTTTATTAATTTCTAGTTATCATATAAACACACAGCCAAAGTCAACACAGCTGCTAAGGCCTTATCCATGTCCTACTCTAGAAACCTTTCCAGCATGCCCAGGTTCTTGCTTTGGACTTCTTCCCCCCCTCTGCCAAAGGCAACTCCAGGTCACAGTGAACAGACACAAGGTCTTGCTTCAAAGTTTTTCCCTTGATCTGCTCTGCACCCATCTGAGATTCCTCATGCTTCTGATACCAAGTCTCCTGCTGCAGTTTTTGGCTGCTGTTCAGCAGACAGCATTTATTCCAAGTTTTTTCTTTTTCTTTTTTTTCCTTCACATCAGAATTTGTACTTGAAACAACTGCCTTCTAGCACTTTATAGAATATAGGAAATCTTGATCAGAGGTTTAACAATTTCTAGTCTGTGTTAAAGGGGCTTTTTTTGTTTGGTGTATTTTTTCCTCTTTTAATATGATACTGAAAAAGAACGTCCTAAATGTCCCTGCATGGATTTGTGAAACATTTGCTGCTGAAAACACTTTACGGTTTCCAGCCACTATTGCCATATCTTTGATCTGGAGCTGGGACTACTCCAATGAACACATTCTCTGTGCATGATGCACTGTATTTCTTTTTCACCTGGCCTCTTCCATTTAAATTCCTTCTTCCATTGCTTTTAACTCTTTCATATTATTAAGTGTTGTGCTCAAACCAGTCCATATTGATTTTTATCTGTTTCTTAGTACAGTCATATTAAGCAAAGAATTATACAAAAAAAGTTTATTGGGAAGATATGAACAAAACTGCCTTGAGATGAGAAGAAAAGGTAGCCTAAATCTCTTGGGACTTCCTTTAGGACTGTAAAAAGTACATTACTTTTTAATGGTGAGTGTCATGTTTTAAAGTGCATTTCTCTTGCAAGAAGTCTCAGTGTAGGACAGGAATGGTTCCGTGACAAGCGTGAAAAGGCAAATAAAGACACCAGGATCTGCATCCAATAGTTCAGGGCAGGCACAGCAGCAGAACTGCATTCTCTATGTCACAATAAAAATTCCACACTCAGAGACCATGTCCAATGTATGCAACATTAACCTATGAGTTACACCAACCATTTGTCTGCTCCATTGGGACTCCAGGTTTTAAACTGAGATAATAATCACAAATTAAAGTTATTAAGAAACATGTCAGGAACAAAAACCAAACAAACAAGCAAACAAGCAAACAAACAAAATGCCTGTAGAAGAATTGGTAGACTTTTGAAAAGAAAAATTGCATAAACTATTCAGGAGCACAACAGCCACTGATTTGTTTCTTCTTTATGTGATCTGTATTCACAATAAAATAAGGTGTTTGAGAAAATTTTGAGTACCTTATTCCAGAAGGAAGACTTTTTTCCAGTACACTGCTTTGTGTACTCTTAAATGAGGTAGGCATATTTGAAAATTCCAGTTGCCTTCTAAACCCTTTCCTCTCTTTGCAGACATTAATGCATTTTTTTTCACATTACACTGGAAATTCAGTCAATAAGATGTGCAGATTTATCTGACCAGATGCAGATGTTTGCATCTGAGTTTTCATCTTGCTGTCTTACCTAGGAAGGGCTGAACAGGTGAAATGCATCTGGAAATAGGTAATTCCTTTCAAAAGGTATGTTTCTATACATGCTACTAGAGCCAAAAGCCATGAGTGCCTTTTTCTTTTCTCTGACTGTGAAAAGAGGAATATGTGAGCAACCCAGGTACTGCCAATGTTCATATGGCATTTCAAGTCAGGTAGGATGAATTCCAATTCCAGAATCACTTCCAGACAACACATCCACATTACCCATATCATACCTTAGAGCCATCATCAGTCTTCATTTAATGGTAAAACAAAGACAGGAGTCTTTAATGTCTTTTATCTTTTTAAAGCAATGGTGGTAATGGCAGAAAGCATAACCCAGCCATCAAATTTCACTCTCTCATGCATCTTCCTACCTATTGTGTCAAAGGGCCAAGGTCAAGAAAAAAATCAATACATTATAGTTACCTACCACAAAACCCTCTCTCTTTGAATCTACTGCCTTTTATTCCCCTTTCTGATAAGAACTGCACATTTGCCCAAAAAGCACAAACATAGCAGGTCACCACTTTGTTCAGTTTTTATTTGGATTTTATAGTAAAGTTATATTAATACCAAGTTATCCTAGTAGATAAGGTGGGGGTTTTGTCTCCTGGGACATTGCTACTATTCCCAGTCTCTCCATTGGTTAAAAAGTGTTCAGCTGCACTCATTGTCATGTCTGTATCATTTGTTAGTGCTCCCAAATGTGCTTCCTTTTAAGCTTTTTTCCTCTTTTACCACATTTGTCTGCAGTCTCCATTTCAGCCTCAGTGCATTAGTGAAGTTGTCTTGTGCAACTTGGGGAATTTCTGTCTGGTTTGGGGGTGTCTCCTGGGTAAAACATATGATGATTTGTCATTCAGAATGTGCTACAAATTGGAAGTCTGATTCCACCTGACAGCTGCTGGGAGGGCAGCTGTGGGGAGGGAAGAGCTGCATGGTGTCCCAGCTCGAGGGAGCGACCCGAGCTGTCTGTGCACGCCTCGCTCCTGCCTCATCCAGGGCTGTGCTGGTCCTGTGCCCATTGCCCCTGTGTCTTCTATCTTCATATATTGTAGTGCCTTAAACTAGGATTCCCTTTAGAGTAAAGCAGGAACAAATAGGAAGTACTCTTTTGCTTTCCAAAGTACTCGGTTTTCTTTCCAAAAAAGGACTTTCCTTTCACATTCAGTAAGTTCCAGTTTTTAAGAGTATGATACACTTGCTAGGTCCTTGTGAGAGAGTAACCATTTAGTGCTTTTCAAATTAGGAAAGACTAAAACAAGTACAAATTTTTAATTTTCCAGTAATAAAGTGACTATAAAAGATAATGCTATTCCAAACAATAGGTCTCATTGTTTTATTCAATACCTTTTTTCCTTCTTCAATAGCTCATAGGAATGAAGCAGATATCTCTGAAAAGTATGCTTGTTGACATCTGTATTTTTGGGAAAATTTAGGTCCTTTAAATAGCATATAGGATACACACTGAAGCAACGGGGGAACTGCTGTTTCTCTTGCATATTTCCTGTGGAATACATTCATTTCTTCATGCATGATTGTTTTTCTATGCCCTGCTTGTGATCTTGATCTTATTTTAATGTATTTATTCCTTGCTCTGAAAACATGTACACATTACCTCCTGGCTGAGTCTTAATTTAAATATGTAGAATAGAGTAAGGCTGAACAGAACAAAATGGAATGGAACAGAGTGAACATATTAATGTAATTAACATAGGTTATTCTAACATTTATTACATTTTAAAGTGCACTTCAGTCATATGCATATTTTACCTTTTTTCTGCAATCATAATGGCTAAACCACTATTTTCTCATTTTAAAAAAAGAAAAATCTTGAATATTGGATGATTTCAAGACAATTGTAAGTACTGTGAATTCTTGTGAAATGTGTCAGAAATTGTGAAACAGCAATTTTGTTTAGAAAACCAAGATTTCACCAGTTTTTTTGCAAATGATAAGAAATGAGACTCCTTCAGCCTTCTTTGCTTATTTGGAACAAGAAGGAAATAAACTCCGAGATTATATTTTAAACGGTTTATACCAAGCTTGGCTAAAAACACACAGATGAATATATTTCTTTTGGAGAAGTAATCTCAAAGTCCTTTGTCTGGAGTGCTGAATGTGGCAGTGCTGGGTAACAGAGAGGTATTGCAAACACTGAAGAACTAAGTGTTTGGCCTTCTTTCAAATTGTGTCTATAAACTGGAATCTTTTCTTGGCTGATTTTGTCTGATCAGACATCATCTGTACGGTGTCTCTCCGCATTCAGCAGAGAAAAATAATCACCTTCAGGCACATCCTATTGTGTCAGCTGAAATGTTCTCTCTGGGTGCCTGCATGTCTCCATGGAGGGTTCCTTGATGAATGCTGAGAATAGATAGGCAGCTTTTACAAAGGGAAAAAAATGGATGAGATGGATCCCTCTTAATTGTTCATAGGGGGAAAGAGCCCTGCCCCCGCCATGAGGCAGTGAAACCTGCTACAATAACTCATCCAGGCTTTCAGCAGTCAGAGCACTGGCGATCCTGCATTCCTTGGGACATGATGTGGAGAGCTTCAAAGGGAGCTTGTTCTTCACTCAGACTTCAGCAAAAATGCCAGGTCAAAGGTTGAGGGTTTGTAAACTAATAATCCCCAGATGACAGAACAGGAGCCCTTACCAATATTCTTTTCTAATTTTTTCCTTTTTTTTTTCTTTCTTTCTTTTTTTTCTGATTTCTTTATTTCAAAGGATTATGCAAAAAAAAAATGGTCAAAGGAAGAGGAAAACAATTTTTAATGCAAACAACAATGCTGGGAATAACTTGTCTAAGGAGGGAAGAAATACATACACATTTTCACATATACATTTCAGAAGAGAATATGCCTATGCCTTGAAGAGCCTCACAGCTCAAGTCACTGAAGACTGTATTGGTATTTGCAGCAGTGTTAATTTTTGGAGTTTTCTGTCTGTCTTCTTTTAATTGTCTTGGAGCCATGTGAATTGTATAATAAAAAGAAAGAAAGGAAAAAACCCCCAAGGAATTCAGCTGATATCCCCACTTTTATTTTGTAAATGAGCTATTAAAAATTCACAAGACAAAGCAGATTCTGGATGAAAATTTCAGCACCCAGTCTATACACAGGTCTGCTTTACTAATGCAAGGCTTAGATATTTCATATGGGAGACTTTTAGGCAGGGAATGTAAATGGAAGGTTTGCAATGACCTAAGATTCTGAAATAGTCTTTAGGAGAGCACTTTCCAGCCAGAGGCATCTGCTATCTCCTAGCCAGCAATCCCAACCCGTGCAAGATCAGAAGTTTATCTCCAGGGCTTTCTCCAGCTCAAGCTCTCACAGTTCAAGTACCCCCAGCTCAGAAGAACCATGAGACAAAGCAGCTCAGTCCTTCACCCCTGGTCTCTTGGTACTTGGTCTGTGAAGGAATTTCTTTACTGCAGTTTCTGTATGTGTGTGTAGATAATGAAGACGTTTACAACTACGCTAACTGGAAGAAAGCAGCCAAAGACCAAGATGTGTGAACAGCAATGCTTTCCTTGTGTGCAGCCACAATTCTCAACACATGCAAGGTGCTGCAGAGAAGGGCAGGAGAGGGCAGCAGCCTCTTCAGCAGCTACTGATGTCAGGAAGGCATGAAATTTCTTACCTGCCCATCAGCAGGACAGAGGCCAAAAATGTTGGACTGCATTAAGGCTTGACAGCACATATTGAAAAAACATTGAGCTCTCCACACAGTTAGTTTTGACTCCCACCACAGACCAATCAGTGGCCCCCCAGGGCTCAGTTTTGGGAAAAGTCCTGTTCAATGTCGTTATCAATTAATTGGATGAGGGTATTGAAGACAGTCCAGACAGCAGCAGGTTGGGAGGAAGTGTCAGTCTGCTGGAGAGTAGGGAGATCTGCAGAAGGATCTGGACAGGCTGGATCAGTGGGCTGAGGCCAATTGTATGGGTCTCAATAAGCTGAAGTGCCAGGTCCTGCATTTGGGTCACAACAACACCATGCAGCACCATAGACTGGGGGAAGAGTGGCTGGAAAGTGGCCCAGCAGAAAACAACATGAGGGTGCTGATCAACAGCTGCTGTACATGAGCCAGCACCCAGGTAGCCAAAAAGGCCAATGTTCTGTACCAGAAACAGTGTGATCAGCAGCACCAGGCCAGTGCTTGTCCCCCTGTAGTCAGCACTGGAGAGGCACACCTTGAACACTGCGTCCAGTTCTGAGTCCCTCAATTTGGGAAGGACACTGAGGTGCAGGAGCGAGTCCGGAGAAGGGCAGTGGAGCTGGTGAAGGGTCTAGAGAGTGAGTCTTATGAGGAGTGGCTGTGGGAGGTGTGCTTGTTTGGCCTGGAAAAGAGGAGGTTCAGTGGGATGTTCTCACTCTCAACAATTCCTGAAAGGAGGTGTGGGAATTGGTTTCTTATCCCAAGTGACAAGTCAAAACTAAACAGCCTCAAGCTCTGCCAGAGAATGTTTAGATTGGATATTAGGAAGAATTTTTTCAGTGAAAGAGTGATCAGGCATTGGAACAGGCTGCTCAGGAGGTGGTGGAATCACCATCCCTGGGAGTGTTCAAAAGGCATGTGGATGTGGCAGTTGTAATCATGGTTTATTGGTGAACAAGCAGGGGCTCTGTTAATGGTTGGACTTGATGATCTCAGAGGTCTTTTCCAGCCTAAATGATCCAATGATTCTATCTTCATGGATTTTGTCCGGGAGAGAAAACAGCTGTCACTATGCATATGGGACTCACCAAATCAGCTCACAAGCTTTCTTGCAGCTAGGCATATGATTGAAGAATGGATCTAACTGTGTCAGTTTAAAGATTAGATGCTGATGGTTAGTCTGAACTGACTATCCATGTCTTACTTGAATCTACAGAGGTGAAGGAAGAAGAAAAAAGAATTTTTTATTAGCAACTCCTCTCATGCCATCTGGGAATTATTAATTTGTAAGCCTTCATAATTTGACTGAAAAATTTAAGTGGGAAATAACTTCTTTGAAGCTCTTCTCAGCTGCTAGAACAACCAGACTTCTGTATCTCAGACTGGCTAAAGCCCAGATGAATTACTTCACTAGTTTGGGACAGGTTATTTATGCCCATACTGCTTAGTCCAAGTGGGAACCATCTTCATATGCCTAAAAATGGGCTGGCTTAAACTTTCATCATCTGATTAAATGAATGCCAGAAACTTTTAGAGGAGAATTCAGCCACCTCTCTTGGACCTATGTTTTAGGACCTGCTGGATCTGCCCTCTTGGGTTGTTGCTCTCTGTCCCTCTTGCACTGATCACAGGCAACTCCCAGGGAGCAAGCCCAAAAGAATTATCTCCTCTAAGGACTCCAATGAAGCATTCAAAGAAAATGGTAAAAAAAAGCATAGAAGAGGAAGACAAGAATAGTGGGCATAAAGCTAAAGGGTAAAAGGGTTATGGCAGGTAGCTCTTCACAAGGGGAAAAAATAAACTGTGCATTCATTCATTTAATCACATACAACTTCTTCCTACACAGCACTGCTGAGTTTTCTGCTTGAGGCCTTGTTCTATTCTCCATGCAAAGAGAAATAGCTCAGCTTTACACAGAAATAGCTTTGTCTGCAAATTTTTTTGTCTTTGCATGCAATGACCAGAAAAAGTTGAAGCTAAAGCCACAGAATAGTGGCCCCTGTCCACATATTCTACCTCCAACACAGCCAGTGTGGTTTTCCTTAAGAATAGCAAATTTGTTACAGGACAAATACAGGACATGCCTCTCTATGGCTTAAGCAGCCAAAAATACATGACAGAGAAAAGAAAGAAAATGCTTAGTGTTACAAAATCAACTGACCTCATACTCAGAAAAAAATGTAAGCAATTTATTACTAATCTAACAAATATCATTCTGCATGATTGTAAGAATAGCAGGGGAGTTTAATTGTTGGGGGGAAAAAATCAATCTTTTACTGGAATCTGAAGGATCAAGGCAAAACATGGCATTGAGCCCAGCTTTAATAAACTTCAGTGACATATGAACCTTAATTTTCTCTAGTAGAAAGGTATTTTCTACTTCAAGTACATTATTTTTTCTTTTTGACAGTCATTTGACTACTGCAGAGCACATAACACACACAAGCTGCCTTCAATTCATTTATTTGATAAACTATAGTGTGTCCAGTCCTGGATTAAGAAGAAAAATTTTGGAACAACTGAAAATTCCTAAATATATCCTTTAACTTTTTTTAAAGAATTTTCTAACCCTTCCATGGAAAAATGTATGAATTAATTAAAATGCAATTTACATTGGTATAATTGGCTTCTAAGAAAATAATTAAATCCCCAGGTCTCAAGCTGTAAAAATGCATTGCCCTTTACTATAAGCACACCCAATATTTGATACATCTGTGCTCTTTAATTATGTTTTCCAGTGACTTTGTCCCAGATTTCCCATGTTTTTTGTTGGCTTTTTTTTTTTTTTTACACTGGCTTATCCAGTAGGAAAATCCCATCTGTTAAATCCAAGTACAAGTAAAAAAAGAGACCTTTGCATTTTCCCACAGCACTCCTGCTCATGCATTTCCTAAATGATGGATGAGGATTGGTTTGAGTCCAGGAGTTTTCCTGTGCACTATGCCATGAAAAGGTGGGGGTGAAACAAAACAGGAGAAATATTAGCTAGGTTTTGTTGGTTTTGACCTACGTTTCCTTCTTGTACTCCCTTTGCATAAACGAAAGTTTTGCCATTAAATTTGGTTTTGCATGCAGCCAGAGAACCATTCAGAAGTCAGCTGAAACTGAAATATTTCTATGAACATGTGCAAAGTTGAAATTTTTCTATTAAGCATCTATAACAGAACCAAATCTGCTATTTCCATTTTATTACTCTTCCTTTTTCCCTTTTTTCTTCTTTGCTCCCTGCCCAAAGAAAAATACTTCAGGCTACTGGACAATGGAAATTTTCGTAAATGTGATTCTCCAATTCCTTTTTAGATGGAAAATAAACCATAACCTCACAAATTATCAAAGAAGAGGGAAATACTTTGCTTCTCAATTCTGTTGCTAGCAGTTACATGTGATATATTGATGAAATCTTGATCCAGTGATATCTGTACAAAAAATTTCAACTTATTTTAGTGGGAGCTGCTCTTACATCATATCTTGCATTCATTAAAGATCCAAAAATATGATTCTCTACTGCTAAGAGATGAGACTACTCATTAATATTGATCAAGAAGTCAGTCTGTTAACTTCAGTCAGGAGGTCCTACAACAGGAAAAATCTCTTCTTTGCTAGATACATAATAGCCAGGGTGCTACAGCCAGGGACATTTCTCCTGAGCTGCAGAACAAACCCCATGTCCTTGGTTCTGATAAACAGGAGAACCGTAAGTGTTTGCATGTAGGGATTTCGTTATACATTTAGCAGACCTTGATACATCTCTAAAGCCAAAAAAAGATACAAATACCAGTGTTAGTGCTTTAAGGCATCATTGCTGGTACTCCTCCTAACAGGGCCAAGCATACTGTTAATTATACAGGTGCTTCAAGTGACTTGAAGTTACGTTAAGTGATCAGAATAAAAACATGTTGAATTTCAACCAGTTGGAAATGGCTGGTTGCTGCCCTACTGCTTGGTTTCATTCTAGCATTAAATCAAAAATATGTGAGAGAGCATTTAAAGATTCCCAATGAATAAAACTGTAATATGCCAACAGGAGTATGAATGACTGACAGCTATTTTAGGATGAGCTTGATGTGACAAACTTAAACCACTTATAATGAATTTATAGCTGCTTTTATTTACAGTACTACTTCCTGCTACAAAAAGGTGCAGGAACCATTCCATCCCTCTCCTGCTAAATGAAAGGCTCACTCAAACAGGGTAATTTTAAACTCCAGGAAAACAAAGGAGAGCACAAAGAAAGGGGAAAATGTTTTCCATAGTTTTATATCAATTACTTAAACCAACTTATTTCAGCTGGTAGTACTCTCATAAAGTTTAAAGCAAGGCATTAGCTGATTGTATTGTTAAATATTCTATTGTATTAAACAATTTCCAGTCGCATATAAGCTAACCACTGTCTGACAGTCTCTGTGATGATACATTTTGAAACCAAAGCTTTGGAAGGTAAGTTTTACTGCAGCTCATTATTACCTTTAAATTCAACTGAGAAAATGACATCATGCTCTCACAAAGGCAATTGTCAATGTTTGCTCCAGGGACCTTTTACTTTGAGGAGAAGTGAATGATATGGTTGTTTGCATGCATAGTATCCTAATATTTGCACAGACTGTACATATGTTTGCACAGAACTGTGTTTATACAGGTTCCTGTCTGAAGTGGCCAGCTAAAAACAAACTCCCTTCCTAAAGCTATACAATCATGTCAATGTGAAAATATGCCAGGTGGACTTTGTTAGAGTACTTCATGGGCTTTTGTGATCCCAACCTGTTTCAGGGACTCAGCTGCCTCAAAAAGGGGATGTCTTGGCCTTGGCTGCACTTCTCTGTGCAGACCGGCCCCAGGTAGAGAATGTTTGAAGGCACCTCAGAGGAAGAGGCATGGGCCAGTGTGTACTCCTGCACTCCCAGCTCAACCTGGAATGTGACCGGTTTAGAGAGAACCTTTACATTTTCCCTGGAGGCTGAAATTATCTGTAATGGCTTACAGATTTAGCCTGGATTCTGTGAACACAGAAACATTTGGGAATGGCTGGGGCCGTGACAGGGGTGATGCTGGAGCTCTGGTGCCTGCTGGGGCTGCAGGATAAGCAGGAGGAACACCTGAGCCCCTGTTCCAGCCTCTCAGCCCAGCAAGTGCTGACATGAGCACAGACAACATCCCAGGAGGTGAGCCCAGAGAGGGCTTTTGGGGAAGCACAATGGCTGGCTGTGGTGTGGAGCTGTCATCTTCCCACTCCACTGTGCCCACCACCTGGCTGATTGTGCTTCTCAAGGACAGAAACCCATCATCCTGAACTTGTTAGAATTGTCTTTGTCTCTTATGGGTTTATAATTTGCACAAACTGTGTTTACCTTCATCTACAAAATAAGGGTGGTAGCTAGAGATCTGGTAACCTTGTAAGATATTTTAATACACTGGCCTTTAAATTTTGATTCTTCAGGTGTCCTCTGGGGGCCAAGAAAACCACAATAATGAAAATCAGAGGGATGTGGAAGTGTTTTGGTTTAGTTGGACCTGCTGGAGTGGGTCCAAAGGAGGGTCATGAAGGTGATCAGAGTGATGGAGCACCTCTCTCATGAGGACAGGTTGAGAGATTTGGAGTTGTTTATCATGAAAAAAAGAAGGCTTCAAGGAAACCTTACCTTAAAGTAGTACCTTTAGTACCTGAAGGGAGCCTGCAAGAAAGCTGTAGAAGGACTTTTTACAAGGGCTTGTAGTGTCAGGACAAGGGGGAATGGCTTCAAACTGAAAGAAGATAGGTTTAGGATTAGATGATAGGAAGAAATCTTTTACAGTGCAGGTCATGAGGCACTGGAACAGATTGACAGAGAAGTTGTGGATGTTCCATCCCTGAAAGTGTTCAAAGCCAGGTTGGGCCAGGCATTGATCAACTTTGTTTAATAAAAGATGTCCCTGCCCACAGCATGGGGGCTGGAACTAGATCCTCTTTAAGGTCCCCTCCAACCCAAATCATTCTCTGATTCATTAAGTGTCTAACATATGTGAAAGAATTCTTTACTAGTTTTTCTAGTAAGGCCAATACAGCACTTTGTCTTCCAGAACATTTCTTCTGTTAAAAACACATGGGTCACTGGAAGAAGGATGTTCTCTCTTCTCCAAGACCCAATACCTGACAAGGAGGGCTAGGCATTGAGGGAGGGAGAGAAAACACCAGGGGGCTATACCAGTCATCAGGATGTGTCTAACCTGTTCCATGGGCAACATTGCAAACAACCCCCCCTGGCCTCCCCAAGTGCAGGGAGCAGCACTGGCTCCAGGACCCAAGCCTTCCCTGCAGCTGGGGGACAAGTGTGCAGGCTCTGGGATAGAGGCAGGAGGGCCTTGTCAGAAATGTTGAGGCTGTTTTAGTATTAGAAATCACAACCTTTGGAAATTTAGGCTCCCACTGTTTCTTCTCAGCTATTAAAGTTTTGGGTAATGGCTTTGGCAGGAACAGGTACCTAGTTAGTCACATAAAAGAGCAGCCACTGGCCCCTGAATACAGCAGAGATAGCCAGCCCAGGATGAAGAAATCCAAGGGACTGACACAGTTTAAAAAGTAGCTTTGAAGAACTGTAAATACATCCACAAAATCTGTGGCAGATTATTTTCTTTGGTAAAGAAATTACGATGCTTCTTGTCCCCTGTTAAATCTTTATATTGTTTCTGTCGCTCAGAAGAGCACAGAGATATTTCTTTTTTAAGTGTGATATTAATAAAACAGAGTCAAAGGCACATGGGTGTTTTTCTGTCTGGCTGCTAAATGGCTTAGAAAGCATGCAGCTCTATTTTTAGGAAAGAAATGCTTTTAGGGATTAAAATTCAAAGGATAAGGTAAACAATTTCACATAAGTCTTTAACGCGAAAGATGATTTTTCCCTTCGGTGCAGGATAGTGCTTTCACAACAGGCTGATGAAAGAGGCTCTTGCTGCTTTTTCCCCTCTATAGACTACAAAGGATCTCAGATGAAGCGATAAAATATGGAAAAGCAGCACCAATGTATATGGACGAGAGAGGGCGAAGTAAATCCAATAAAATTAGACTCTGATAGTCAACTGTCCCAGCTGGAATTAGATTCTATCACTTGTGAATATTTCATAGTCACCAGCTGAAAGGCATCTAGAGAAGCAATTAAAGCCAATCAGTGGAAGAGCTGAGTGGTTTGTTTCTCAGCCAACTAAAATAAGCCACAAGCTGTATTAAGGTTTTAAGGAGAAAAAAATCCTAAAACCAATGTATTTTTTCCACTGGCAACCAGAAGGAAATGCAGGTACAATTTTGTTAGTGAGTGTGTTGCTGAATGGTAACTTACCCCCCATCTGAGGGAACAGGGACTCCTGTGGGAGGCAATATTCCAGGTGACTCTGAGTGTGCATTTGTGGTGCCCTGGTCCATGCAGAGGGCATAAGGGAAAACCCCCTCCTCCTACCTGGCTAAAGCATATTGGATGATGTTTGGCTAGCTTAAAAGATCTTTCCCTAAATCCCATCTCTAAGCTAAAGGCTCATTTATGTTAAATGCAACAGTCTAAAGGAAGCAATAGGAGCAGAGCTTCGTGCTGTAACCCAGATCTTCACCCCATCTCCTTTTTCTTCTGATGGGCTATGGAGCAGATTGTTTCTACTGCAAGAAAAGTTCTTGTTTCCTGAGCACAAAGGCATCAGGAGAAATTAAAGCTAAAGCTCATTTTCTAGAATGGTGTTAACTTCTATGAAGAAATTAATTGTTCTGCTGGCCTATTAATCTAGATGACAGTTTTATTACAATTAAAATATCACCTCTAGGAGATCCTTTGTTTGCATTTGACAGATTTTATTGTGTTTATATAAGCTAATGAAGCAGAATTAAATTATGCTGCTTATATTAAATTTAAATGACTGGTTCATTGTATTTAAAATCCAAAATTTATCATGCATGTTCTTTAATGCCACACAAACTACATTAGCCACTGCTGGTTTATATTTTACTTTGGTCATTTGCCCAATTGAAAAAGGTTTTGTAGGCATTCTAAAACGTGGTGAATTAATGTCCAAATGGCTAAAACATGAAAGACTGTCTTTAAGCATTTTAGAAGAGTAAAAATACTGTGATGCTAGTTCTAGCCTGTGCTTCAGGTCAGTGGCTCTGGTTTCATGGTTTACTATTGGTGATTTCACTGAAGTGCTTTAATTTGAGCCTTTGCCAACTGAGATCAATTATCCACTATGCTCATCTCTGTTGTTGATATTTCTTGTTACTTATTTTTATTGATCTAGAAACTTTGTTATTCCCTGTTAAACATGCTGCTCACATAATCCCTACTGCCCACAGTATTCCATAAAAAGGAACCCTGAGTACTCAGGTTTCTGTATAAGTACAGAACTGATCACCTATAAACACGAGGGTAACCCGATGCACATTAATCTTTGTATTTTCCGATCTTAGAATTCCTCTGAGTTTACTTTAGATTTCTGTCCCAGATTAGATGTTTACAGCTCATCATGTTTCTTCATTCATTAACAGAGAGAAGTGGATGTGTGGTGAGATTCACTGGATTTGTATTTTAGATGCTGCCTTTAGGGTTGTGCTGTAATACCTCTCTTCCTTTCTACATTGAGGAAACAAAAGCTGATTGGTTGGGAGACAGAATACATCTACAGTGCAGGTATCTGTTTAGTCAGATTAATCCCATGGCTAATATCTGAATATTGCTAAAATATGTTCCAGTCACTATGAATACTTATTTTTTATTTTTTCAATACAAGCATAAATGAAAGGCTAGGGAAAATTTTTTTTGTAAATCAACCTCCAAAACAAATAATTGGAATCACTGTTATTAGGATATGTCAGACAATTCTATGAGTCCTTAAGTAGTTCAAGAAATGCTGTTTAAGAATATCAATTTTGCTGAAAAAATTTTACTTTCAGGATATAAAGAAATTTCATATATCCAGTTTGAATCTGATAAACAGCTTTGGCCAGGGAAACAGCAGAAGAATTTCAGAAAATCATTTTCCTTTTTTAATAGCAGTACTTGGTGAACTAATGACATCAATGATTTATTTTCCTTTGTAGTATTGCTCTCTCTTAGTCTTGGCTTTCCATTTTGGCTATTAGCTCACAGACATATATTGTTTCATATGTAATACTATGGGGAAAGAAACATATCAGAGTTGATTTTCTGCTCAATTATTAAAATGGTATGACCAAGGGAACAACTTAAATGATTTCTGTGATTAAATGTATTGTGTAATGACACAGATGTTTGTGGGTATGAGAAACTGGAACTAGAAGCCAGCTTTAGTTTCTGGGACTTTCTGCAGGATGATGAGTTTCACTACTTTGTCCTTCGGTTCTCAGCTACCTGAGATTTCTCTTGCCTGTGGGTGGCATCCACTAGTTTCATCATCAGAAAACTTTATGAAATCTTTGGGACTCAGCTGTGCTGATACGAAGTTCAATTTGGTGTAAGGAAAGGTGCAGTAACTTTCATCCCTTTTTGGTGTATCAGTTTTCATCTATTTGAACTGTAGAAAAGTAGGTCTACAAAAGAAGCACAGTGGGAATAGACTTCTGGCAGATCAGTCCTACTTGTTGCTAACTCTGTGTTTCTGTCATGGAACCATAGAATGGTTTGGACTGGAAGGGACCATAATGATCATCCAGTTCCAGTGGCCTGGAATGGGCAGGGCCAGCTTTCACTAGGCCAGGTTGCTCAGAGGTACATCCAGCCTGGCCTTGAGCACTTCCACATGTTTAGCCATGGAAAACACATAGGCTTAAAGACTTGTAAAGTGCCAATAGTGTACTGAGATTTGGTAAATCCCATGCATCAGAGTAGGGATTCCCAGCAAATAGGATCCTCTTTAAAATACACAAACTGATTGTGAAGTTACCTAGGTTTTGTATCTGATACAAGGAACAGCTGTGTCTGAACGTGAAAGTTCAACAGGAATTTTCCTCTGCATGACTTGCTTGAGGAAATCACACTTCTCCCTCACAGAAATTCCAGTGAGAAAAGTTAACACACCACATTAGAATGCACACAACTCAATACTAAAAAATACAGTTGCTTCAATATACCACAGTCATCTTCCCTAAAATCAAGGTGACAGGTTATTGGTCCATCCACAGCAAAGGCCTAGACCAAAGCCCCATATGTTGCCCCTGTCCAAGTTTCTAGCCTGAGGATAGTTTCATGTCTCTAAGATAGGTCCAGGGATTGCATGAAGAGCCCAAAAGCCAGGGTAGTCCTGGAAAGCTCATTAGTGATGAATATGAGCTGTCATTGGAGTCTCTCTTAAATAAAATAAAAAAGAAACCAAAAAATACTAATATGCCTTTTAGTATGGTAAAAATATACTTCCTCCCTGGAGCAGCATCACCTGTTCCTTGCTCTTTGACTTGTCTGGCTTCTGGCTTTTGTTTTGCTTGAATCACAGTGATGCAATGAGCCTTACAGGAAAGTTGTTCCCTTGTGCTAATGGCGTGCTTACCCACTTGGTGGTGATATATTGTGTCCAGGTAAACTTTGTTCTATGTTGCAATAGATAAATTGTTTTTTAAAGTTTGTATCAGTTTGCAATGCAGAAAAATATGAAGAATTTGTGACAAAGTAAAGGGTTCTTTCTGTGAGCTCATGTAAAGAATATCTACAAAAGGGTTTGCCTCTGTGTATGGATCAGCTATAAACTGGATACTCCAAGTCAGGTCCAGGAGCTACAGGAGAGGATCCAGCAGAGAGACACGAAGATGATTAGAGGTCTGGAATATCTCTCTTGAGCAGAGACTAAGGGAACTGGGCCTGTTTAATCTGGAGAAGAGAAGACTGAGGGAAGATCTCATTAATTCATTTAAATATCTCAAAGATGGGCTCCAAGAGGATCGTGCCAGACTTTTTGCGGTGGTGCCCAGCGACAGGACAAGGAGCTAAGGCCTTAAACTAAAACAAAAGAAGTTTCACCTCAATATGAGGAGAAACTTCTTTTCATTGAAGGTAGCCAATCACTGGAACAGGCTGCCCAAGGAGGTCATGGAATATCCCTCTCTGGAGACATTTAAAACCTACCTGGACATGTTCTTGTGTCACCTGCATTAGGTGACCCTACCTTGGGGATGGTTGGACTGGATTATCTCCAGAGTTCCCTTCCAGCCTTACTGAGTCTGTAATTCTCTGTGATTCTCTGTTATTTAACACTGTCATTTTCACTTTTCATTAAGTCAGTCAAATTAGGAAAGGAAAATAGTCCATTGAAGCAGAAATATGTATATTAGTGTATTTGATAGGCCTGTTACAACCTTTGTAACAATGCAGCCTAGGCTGTATATGGTAAGACTATACAGAGCAGAAGTTAATATGCCAAAAAAGCAGTCAGTCTGTACAGCTGCCAGAAGAGGTGTTAATATTTTTCTCCATTCTAGTAGAAGCTCATTGGGATATGCAAAACTGATTCGTAAAGTAATGTTGGAGAGTGACAGATGCTGACATATATAATTTGACAGCTGCAAATACCAGGTACTAGAAAGTGTCATTTCCCATAAGTATAAAATAATGGGTCATTATTCCCTGACAGATTAAAACCCAAGTACTATGAATAAATGAATCAGTAATCCTGCGTGCTTTAAAAGAAAAATAGAGCATTCTTTTTCTTCTTCCAGAAATAAAGCAGATTTCCTTTGTTCTCCTCTCACCTGTGTGTGTTACCACCAATTGCTAACTCTCTGATGAGGTGGAGCAGAGGAGGGAGTCTCTCACACGATCTACTTAAGGCATTTAAGACCTTTATGTTTCCAGGCAGGGGATGCTGGTTCCCTAGGCAGCCAGAGCAGAAACAGCACAGCATCCAGCAGATAGCTCAGAGAAGAGGCTTGCTGCCTCTTTGATTTCAAGAGGATCCAAGGAGCACAGGCACAACCAGGTCAGAGGCCTGACATGAAGGGTGCCTCTCAGGGGTTACCTGTCCCCTTGTAACCCCTCTCAAGGGTTACCTGTTGCCTGTACCCCTGCTTTGTGCCGATCCATAGGATGGATGTTGTTATGTGGCCCCATAGGAGGGCCTCAGCTTTACTCTTGCCTTTAATTCTGAGCCCATGTTTCCACTACTGAGGCACAGTGACCTTCCTCAGACAGACAGCTAACAGTGGGGTTCCCCTGAGGTTTCAGAGGTAGCACCACTAGAGATGTTTGTCTTCCTTTGGGCAAGGGAAAATCAGCCCACTGGCTGAAAACAAAGCCTGGGAGGGGAGCAGAGACAGATCACACCCAGTAGAATTCTGCTGAGGCTGCACTTGCTGGGCTTGTTGGAGGGGATTCATCTCTCCAGGGTCTAGAGTGATGCTCTGCCTAATGTGGCCTGAGTCCTAAAACAAGCCACCAGGCACCATTCCCAATAGAAATACACTAAAGCATTTTACAGGACTCTAGTTGATGCCAAAGTGGTTCCCAGTGCCTGCTGCATTTAGCCAGCTGTGCACCTACAAGTTTGGTTATACTGATCCTGTGGCTAGCAGTTAAAACATGGCTAGGATGTGTCTTCTTTCTTCCCCCTGCCTGATTATCAAGCCCATCCTCACCATAGCCCTACATTGTGATGGATGTGGCTGGGACCAAAAGCTGTTCAAAGTTGAGTGGGTATTGCCCAACTGCAGTTGATCCAATGTTGTCATGGAAAGAAGCATGGCAGGAGCTGTACCAGTGCCTTTGGGTCACTGGAGAAACCACCTGAGGAATCATGGAACCATTTAGGTTGGACAAGACCTCTCAGATCATCGAGTCCAACCATTAATCCAGCACTGCCAAGTTCACCACTAAACTGTGCCCCCAGGTGCACATCCACATGCCTTTTGAACACTTCCAGGGATGGTGATTCCATCACTTTCCTGGGCAGCCTGTTCCAATGTGGTGCTTACCTTTCTGTGAAGAAATTTTTTCCTAATATCCAATCTAAACTCCACTGGAGGAAGGACATCCCTTGATGTCTAATTAAGTAGTTTCTGATAATCCTTTCCAACAGTTCTGCAAGAGCCAAGCAGCTCTTTCCTGAGAGAAGTGCTTGAGAAAAGTGCTTTTTCATGTCTTTTGGGACAATGTTTTCTTTTTTTGCATTAGATACCTTCCAAAAGAAGCAGTATTTATTCATTTATTTCAGTTTCTTTAAATTTATGTCCCTTAGAAGTAACACAAAGTCATTATAACTGAAGTTTGAGCTCTTGTATAATGGAGGACCCACAGAATTTCACCCAAATTCCTGCATTTGGGACTTGATCTTTTTCTTTCCATGCAATCACAATTGCTCACATAAAAGACAAATAAAGTAATGTCTTCACTCATTACTTATTGAACCTGTGGTTGTAAGGTTTCTAAAAAATACTTAAAGCTTTTCAATGAATTTTAAAATGTAACTTGCATTTAGATTCTCCAACAAATCATGCAACATTTAAGAGTGAGGGCTTTTGATTTTTAGTAAATTATGCTTGCTACTGTATTTTTTTTTTGGTAGGAGATTATTTAGAAGCAACTACCATACCAACACTGAATTTATTGGGTGGATTTCCTGTCATCTTTGTGGTTCAATAAATTTTTTTGCAAGTGTTCTACATTTAGCACAGCAGCCTTCTGCTCTGTGTCTGGGCTCCTAGAAACTATTATCATATAAATAATAATTAGATGGAAGTTAAAACCAGCATGACTGTACTGAACAAATATACATGATTGCAAATGTGTCTGTATCAGTGGGAGAGAAGGAAAGTGAATCCACTTCAAATGTTCAGTTTTACACCTCATTAGTTGGAGATGATTGTTTAATGATTGGATAAAGGGAATTTTTCTCCTTCCTCAATCCACTTGTTTTTTCTCCTGTATTTAGTAATTGACTGCAGTTCAGAGTTCTGCTGAATTTCTTAAGGTTTTCACGTATTTCTTTTCTAGAAGGTTTTATCTTCAGGCTGATTGGTCTTTGTGGGCTCAGCCTCACACCATCCACAGCATAGGATGCCAATCTTCCAACACCAGTTCTGTTTAAAGACAGCCACTTGGGCTGTCAGCAGTGGGGTGTATTCTCAGCTTCAAGAACATACTTTTGAAGTCTTTGAAGACAAGGAGCATCAGAACAAGTTTGCAGATAGGAGATTATGGACAAAGCATTGCAGAGATCAAATGGATGCTTTCCTCAGTCTCTTAAGCTACATGTTAATCAAGTCAAATACTAAAAGGCTGTTACATATCGTTATCAAAAATTGCTTAGGCAAGGCCCCACTTGTATACATTTACACCATACGTGGAACAAATGCATTTACAGTAACATTGGTTAACTTTCAGTGAATATAGGTAACTTCTTTTTTTTAAATTCCTATATAATGAGTAGTAATTTCAGTGAATTTTCATCCTTCCAAGGGCCAAGATTTAAAAGGGGGGAAAATCAAAACAAAATAAAAGGGTAAAATCTTTATTGAAGGAGCTGGGGTTCATGCCTCCATACTATCATTTTGTTCTTTCAGTTCTAGGTGTTGCTAACTGAAATTTCCCTTTCACAGAGCATATGGCTACAGTAACAATGTGTCAGTCTTAGTATTTGTTGGCAGACTAGTTTGCTTTTGTTTGTATAAAGTGGAAAGGAGCTTTAAAGGCAGTAGTCCAGGATGTGTGGTGCATGGAGCACTAGTAAAGTGGTTGAGACACTGCTGGCAGCAGGAGTCTGCAAAGAAACCATCACATTGGAACAAAAACAGCTGTCTGCCAGCACCATAAACTTTAGGAAATGTTGTGGGTGATTAGTTGCTACTCCTAATGTGTGAAAGTTGGCCTGTCTGCATACAGGCAAAATAAACTCCCTTTTACTTCTTGCCACTCATACATAGAAATCACAGGACATTATGGGATTGATTATGAGCCATAAAAGCCAGGAAGTTCAGTTTTAGAGTGAAAACCATGGCAATGACTGTCTCTTTCTATTTGGATGTCATTGCATGAAAAGCTAAGGTGAAATGAAAAGGAACAGGAAACAAACCTCAAATGGGAATGGGACAAAAATCTCTAATGGGAAAAGCAACTCAGTCAGGAAGGAACACTCAAGCCTATAATATAAGGCACCTGGCCTCTCTGAAACTTTTGGGTTTGTAAGTAAACCTTAGTGGTCCTGGAACAATAGTAAAAGAACAGTCCAGAAAATACATATTCTGCTGAGTGTCACATAGATTTTTTTTTCCCAAAGACAGGCATCCTTCCCATTTCCACCATCCCACCAGCTCACCTAGTCTGAATAAACAGCACTTCAACAAAAGCAAGAAAGAATATGGATTGATTGCAAAGAAAATAATAAAAAAGGGTGTTTTGTTATGAACCCCTTCAGCTACATTTTTTTGGGGATAAACTGTTTCAAAGGCCATTTCAAAATTAAATCATCTGCGAGTGCAAATGTGGGAATTCATCATGAAGTAAAATTATCTTTGTTTTTTGCTGCAAGGCTGTTTGAATATTTTCTTTCTGTGAGGGATTTTTTTTTCTGAACTGAAATAGATGTGAAAACTAAGGGCAAAAGGTGAGGCTATTTTATTTCTTTCTTTTATATACCTCTGAGTCTTCTGCTTTAAGCAATCATAACAAAGATAAATATTTATATAGTACCTGCCAGTCTATAGCTTAAAAGCACTTAACATGCTTTAATATATACTATTGCACAGAAATAGAAAAAATACAGTTCTAGGGTGAAAGGTAATTTCTGGCTGTTAGCAATGCTGGAAAACAGAAAGTAAACAGGATTTAGAGCAAAGTAAACCAGAATTAATTCCTAGTAAGAATATGTAAAAGAGAAAAGCTAATATTTCCTCTACTGCAAACTTTGTCAGTGGGAATTTCAAAGCCTGATTTTTCTTATCTTTCATAAACAGGCTGTAAATCTTAGGCCCTACAAAGTAAATGGATGGCTTAGTACTCTAACAAAGGACAAGACTTCATTCCCACAATTTAGTAAGATACAGCCTTGGAAGAAATGGTAAGATCTGAGTCTAAGTGCCTGTAAGGGGTTAAGAGGGGCTGTAGAAATGACTTATGCTTTTGACTGAGCAATAAAACTACATTCTTGGGTGGGGGTAGACTGCAATATTTTGGAGTGCTTTTTCCTCACAAAAATGTCACAAAAAGATTTTCTTTACTTCAACATGATCCACTTTTTTGTATTTGCAAGAAAAGTAAAGGAAATGAAGACTTTTACTCTCGGAAATGCCAGCTTTTCTTTCTAAGGCTAGTCAGCAGTCCAGGGATGTAGGGGTCATTCTCGGGAGAATACCAGGATTAGCAGATGGTCTCAGATAAAACTTTTGGTTTGTATTTTTTATTTTTACTGTCCAGCAAGCTACAGAACCAGAGGCTTTAGATGAAAGTCCTAGAGGTTTCTCCAGAATCATAGAATCATTAAGATTGGAAAAGACCTCCAAGATCATGGAGTCCAATGTTTGACTGAACACTGCCACCATGTCAACTAAACCATAGAACTGAGTGCCACATCCAGTCATTTCTGAAACACTTCCAAGGTTGGTTCATCCACCACTTTCCTTGGCAGCCCTTCCAATGCCAAAGTCACATTCATACTGTGAAATGCATACTTAAGTGTTGTGGAAAACAGGACACATCTAAGAGGAAGGCATGAAAGAGCCCTGCCTCCAAATTCCCTATCTCATAGGACAGATTTATTTCATAAACATAGGAGAACTGCTAACTTTTGCATGTGTAATTTTAATTATAGCAGAATTTACCTTTTTTATTTTACTTTTAAGGCAGTTAGGAGGTTTTCTTCTTAGTGGTGAGACTATTTTGAGAATCAATTTAAATATCTGAAATTATTATGCATATATAGTACAAATATGCTAAATTTAACCTTTGAAGTAGTGCTTAGCTCTTCACCTCCAAAATGAAAACAAATTAATAAAAATTGCTCTGGATTAAAGAGGCATACTTGGTATTTCATTCTCAGCAAGGAGACACCTCAGACCAGGGTTGTAAAGGTACCTCTTTTGTGATAAGGAGCTTTGGTCCCTGACAACTCCAAACGATGTTTCACAAATTCTCCATCACCCCTCTTTGGATCCCTCAGAGTCAGCAGGAAGCAATTTACTCATTGCCAAATATGCTGATCCAAACAAGCAGGTACAGGGCAATGTGTGCTATGTCAAGACACCAGCCCTGGTCCCAGGGTATTCTTGCTCTGTGGGCACAGCAGTTACTCTCAGCTAATCTTTTCCCCACACTTCTAGGACAGAGGATTGTTGCTAGTCCAAGTTGACTACTGTTAAGGCCATATTTCAGACCATCCATAGATCTCTAAACAAGCATTTTGTGCTTTGCCATGAGTCCCTCAGCTCATGGACACAGCCTCCAGCATGTGGGACAACTTGGTCTGTCTTAGCCAAGCCAGCTTTCTGTCACCCAGCCTGAGCTGGTGCTCCAGCACTGCTGAATGTCAAACCTACTTACTCTCAGGTGCATGACCCAAGGAAGAAGTGATGCACTGGAAAAGCATCACCTGGCTCTATGATCCTCCTCAGTCTGGAGCCCTGACTTTCAGGTTAGGAAGGAACAGAGAGAAAAGCAGACTTTTCCCTTTTCTGCTGAAGCTGGGCCACAGGAATGCGTGGTGCTGGCCACAGTATGCACAGGAAATCTCTAACTGCAGTGGCATTTACTTCTGAGGTGGGAGACTTCCTTTTTGTCCCTGTTCCCAAGGCTGGTAATATACTGTACATTTGAAAAAAGCAAATAAAATACATAAGGAGAGATGGGAGAAGGAATGGGAATGCAGAGTTTTCTTCTCCTGCTAATTGCAGCAATCTCTCTTTTCTCCCTCCTGCCTTTATGTGTTAATTTTGCCAGGGTTTTCAGGATGGGGTCAGCCTCCTTAGGTGTAGGAGTGAAAAGCCCTGACCCTTGATTTTGTGTTTCCTCTTCACCTTTCTAAGCACATGGAAGATGCACCACAGCACCAGAAGCATTTCCACAAGTTCTCAGGCATTTTTCACAAGAAAAAAAGAAAGCAAGTGCTCTGAGATGTCTGTGATTACCAGTATAGGGAAGAGGTAAGGTCTTAAGGTCTTCTCTGGCATTTTTTGTTAGCTAATATCAGCTGCTGCCTGCTCTGTGTGGTAGCTACTGTGAAACCTGTTTCTCAGCACTTAATTCTCATTATACTTTTAAAAGGATATTTAAGGATGTAACATTGGGTTGTAAATTGCACAGAAGCCTAAAGGTTACATATGGTAATGCTACCAAGGAGCTTATGCTGCTTTCCAGATCTGACCAAATGTTTTACAGGGAAGGCATTTTACTCAATTCTTTAATGTTGTTTTATGTAAACAACATAAATAAGAACATGTTTTAGAATTCCCATTGCAAATAAGACGTTTCCATGCTCAAAGGGCCTCTGTGCATTCCCTACACAGATATTGCTATGCTGAAGGACATACTTAAGCAAATAGGAATGATGGTAAAGAAAGTGCAGAAGAAAATTAACAGGTCAGAAGAACAAAACCGTGTTTCTTCTAGCTCCATCAGCTTGGCTATATTTTCTTCCTGCCAGCGACAATGAAATGGCAAAAGAATTCCTTCAACCAACTCTTCCTGTGACCTAAATGCATAATTGATGAAAATGTATTGTTTACATGAAAGCCTCATAGAAACCACCAGGAAAGCATTGCAGATTATTTTTTCCTCCTTTTGCCACTATGTTTTTACAGATGTGATATGTGGTTTAAGGAGCCAAAGAAGACAGTTGTGCTTTAGCCCTGCCAAATATTCCAAACAAAGGAAAAGGTTTCTTTCTTTCCTCTCCCTTTCCTGATAGAATATATATAGCTAAAATAAATAAATACATAAATAAATACAATTTTTAATCGCTTTTAATTGTCACATCTACGAAAATTGATAGGGAAAATTACACATTTAGAGCAAACAATTGTACAGCTTTGATTCCTGCCAGGATGAGAAGTCAGCACACAGCAAGGACTCAGCGGTGGCCTCTGTCAGCCTGAGCAGGGCTGGTGGCACTGGCGCTGCCGCCGCTGCCTTGCCGAGGGCTGGATTGCCACCTAGCGGGACCCCGCTGCTCCAGCCCACTGGAGCTGTCAAATCCCTGCTCACTGTCCTAACTCTGATTAATAAATACTGCAGCTAAATTTAGAGCCTGGAGCAGTGGATCACTAAACACCCCGAGCTTTCGGTGCAGCACAGAATGAAATCAGAAAATCACAGAATGGTTTGGATTGGAAGGGATCCTCCAGTTCCACCCCACCTGACGTGGGCAGGGACACCTTCCACTTGACCAGATTACTCCAAATCCCATTCAGTCAGGCCTTGAACACTCTCAGTGATGAGGCGTCCACACCTTCTCTGGGAAACCTGTTCCAGTGCCTTGCTACCCTCAGAGTAAAGAGTTCCTTCCTAATATCTGGTCTAAATCTGCTGTCTTTCAGACTAAAGCCATTACCCCTTGGGGAGTGTTTGCCCCAACATGTTGCAGATGTACCCAAAATATCAGTTGCTGGTTCAGAGGCAGCACAGAGTGCCTGTGTGGCACTGCTAGCTCTCTTATCACATGAGGGTACTGGCCTCTCTCAAGGGTCCTCTAGTACTTGAACACTGTTATAACTGATAATATCTTCTCTTTGAAGTTCAGAGAAAATCTAAATGTAAGGAAAACCATGGGGCCCTCTTGTCAGGGCAGGAAAGAAATGAGGATAGACCGTGGCTGTTTGCTGTGATAAACTGCCAGCCCCTTGTGCTCAGTGTACATGGAGTTGTGGTAGACACAGCCACGGATTTGGTTTTCCATTGATCTGAGAAAGGCAGACTGTGCAACTGCACAAAAGCTAAACACAATCCCTGGTGTGGCTGTGCGGTGTGATGCAGTCACTCACTGAAAACTCCTCCCCTGACTAACTGGGAGCTTAGCAGGAGGGAGCAGTGGGATGGAAGAGGCCAGCCAGAACTGCTGAGGATCAGCTTAAAAGTCAGTCCCAACAGGGTGTATCATCAGCCAAGCATGGCAGCTCTCCATCTTTTTCCTCTGTGCATTCCTGCTCCCAGAGCCCTGTACCAATGAAGGTGGGAGGAGGCAGTGGTGGCAGTGGCCTCCAGCTCTGCTGGGGAGGAGGTGTCTGTGCTGCTGCTCCAGCTGCTGTTCCAGTGTCACTAGGTAGAGAGGAGCACCTGCTGTTTGTGTGTGTTCAAATGTAAGGCTGCTTTCATCCCTGGACTAATGTATATGTCCATGAAGAATAAAAAGCTTCAGTAAGAGAGGCAAAAAACTTCATAGTCTCATGAATGGGGCATTATTCTGAGAAAAAAAGGGAACTTGGCAAAAGGAACTCCTCCTGTCCTCTATATTGTTGAAGCTTGAACAGCAGGAAGGCAAAATTCTAACATGAAGCCAGAAAAAGAGCAAATAAGGCAGTATATGTTACTGTGGTGTGTATGTACCAGGCCATCAGATGATCAAGCTGGCCCCTGGTTCTAGTCCCTCAGTAGTTTGTCTTTTATAATTTGTGAACACTGAATATTTATTTGGTGGCAATAATGCTGGACTGCAGCTTAGCTACTGATTTTGTTGCTGGCAAATTTGCATTCTGTGCAGAAGTCCCAAGCGAACAGAAAGAGCAGAAGTGTTGATTTGTTTGGGGGTTCTTCAGTTATTACAGAAAAGCTGCAGCAAAGAGGCACAATGGATTGGGACTGGATGGCTGGGACTGAATGAGGAGAAAAACATCAAAGTGAGAAAAGGAGGAGGGGATGGAGGTGTCAGTTACCTGCCCTATCTGGTTATCCTTACACTGAAGGAAAACTGGTGCTCTTGGAATGGTGACTGTTTAGCTGGAAGGAAGCAGCCTGACATGGAGAGATTTACTAAGCAGGAGTTGTTGTAGTCACCAAATGAGCAGGGATTTCCATTGCCTAAACATGGCCTGACAGAGAGAAAAGGAATGGTTTCATGTATGTTCCCACAGGCTTGGAAAGAAGAGGTGCAGAGGAGCTTATGATTTATTCCTTGTGTTCCTGTGACGAGTGCTTTGTAGTAGCATTCCTTAAAGGTTAGAGACAGGGCCAAAACTTAATTCAGCATCAATGTTAATTATCTATGATGTAGAAAATCTTCAGGCAGACTATTTATAGCTTTATTGTACCTCTAATTATTGTACCATTTGAATTAATTAATTGGATAAATAAAAAAAAAATACTATTATTAAACAGGTGTTTTAATATCAGACAGAAATTAAAAATCAAGAATTAGTACAATAATCTAAATGATTATTGATCTCAAGCAGTGACTGCATGTTTAAATATTCTGGCCAGTGACAAATAGCTGTTAGATTTTAACTTCAATTAAACGAAGCAAAATGCTATGTTTGTACTACAGCAAGGCCTAAAAATGTGATGAGCCCAAGTTTCCTATAACAATTTAGATACAGATTCTGCATCTCAATGTGATTCAGAATAGGCAGCTGAGTTATCTTTAAGTAGAAGTCTACAGATGTCCCTTTTAGGAGAATGCTCCTTCTGGCTTGGCAGAAGGCCCACCAGAGCAGCAGTTAGCAAAGGAGGAGAGGCACTATGGTGACTTAGTGAGCTGCACTTAAATCAACACCTACAAGACCTGTTTTGCTTAGATATTTACCTAACAAAGACTCCAAACATGAGGTTACTGTGAAAAAGGAAAGGGCTGGTGATGGCACATATTGTGTTTCTTTCCTGAATCTTCACTGCTGACCGGGGTAATTTTGGAGCTTTGGTAGAGTTTGTGTCCTCTCCCTCATCTGTGAACCACAGCAGAACTTGGGTGTCTCTCTCTCTTCCCAGGCTTGGGGACTTCAAGGGTCTGGTTGCCCCCTGTACATAATTCAGAAATTTTGGATTCTAATGGTCACATAATCTGAGAGTTACATAAGTAAAATTTGTCTTCAGGCAAATTGCAACTTTGGAAATTATCTAATCATAAGGCTTCACAACCTTTCAATCTTACCTGTTGGGCATCTTTAGAAGCAGAGAATTACAGTTCATCTGACTTTTTATTTATTTAGAATGGTCCTTTTGCATGGCACAATTATGGCAGCCACTCCTTTTTACTGCGTTTATCAAAGGAGAAACACTCAACTAGCATTTAATGCACTAGTGCTGCAGCACTCCACATCAAATTATGCATGGCCACAGTCTGGCCCTCACTAGCAACTGTAGAAACAGCAAGCTTATTTCAGGGAAAAAAAGTTGTCTTTTAAAATGCATTAGGAGAGAAAAACAATAGCATTGGTTGCAGTCAATACAAACAGATATTGTTTCATATTTTAGGTATTATTTTTTCCTAGTAGTGAGACCAGGCAGTGTATGGTATGGTTCTCCTCAAAGTGGGATGCCTCTGTGAACATAACTTTGAGACAATAAAGCAGCTCTTCCTAGCTAATATACTAGTTTTGTCTAGTTTGTCTAGATTATATATAATCTATACTAGATTGTCTAGTTTCCTAAGCAATCTGCACATTTTATTCAGTGCCCTTTACTGAATCTTTGTGGATTGAGAAAGACTGGTTAATCTGAAGGGTAGGTAACATCAGCTGGTCACAAACATTGTTCTAAATGCTGTTCAAACCAGGAACAAATCATCAGGCTTTGCAAATCCCCACAGAGAGTTGTGCACTGATTGTTCAGGCTGCACAATCATTTCTCAAATGAAACACAGCTGAAGTGCCAAATGCTGACACTCTCCCCAAGCTGGCTGTTACACATATGGCTATGTCTTCCTAACCAGTTACCTGCTGTGGCTGGGGAAAGCCAGCAGGAACACTCAGATTATTTTAATCCTGATTATACAAGATAATTCTGAACGATAACAAGGGTTGAAATAATTAACTGTGATAAAACAGGGTTTATTGTGTGCTCAAACCAAGAATATTAATTATGCTCAGAATACAATAAGGTTAAAGGAGGGATAGAGAGTTAACCAAATGATGCAGCTACAGGTCAGCAGTTCCTGTCTCATTAAGAGCCCAAACTGCTTTAGCATACAGCTCTCACAGTCACGTCCCAGCTCCAGATTGACCTCACTGGGAAGTCACCAGTTACTGGTTGAGATGGTGAACATACTAGATTGATCTGTGAAATGCAGCAGCTATTTTTCTCAGGAGTTCATTTTTTTGATATTGCATTAAGATAGTGTGAGGACTTCAAGAAGCACAGTGAACAGTCTCAAACACTGTCCAGCAAGAAAGTTCCCACAAGGGAAGTCACCACAACAGGACCTTAGAATAACCACAGATGGCAAAAAGGAAGGCAGTAATATCAGACCTAACCAGAGGTGAAAGTTTGGAATTAACACATTGGACAAAATTCCGCTGTGCAAACTGTGGGAAAACCACTAACAGCAACAACAGGAAGGTGCCAGGCCTGGTGAGGCAGATCTAGGTAACTTTTTGGAAAAAGCTCCCACCAAGGCAAACTGTGAGAAAGGAAGTATTTTACACAAGTGCCATCCCATGCTGGGTGGGAACAGCACCCATGCCTTATGGATAACAAGGACTTGGACTGTGGAAAAGTGGTACCTCCTCCACAAGAACACAGGAACCCCCACCAGCAAGCAGACCAGGAAGGTCCATCAGGACATCACAAGGTTCCATGTGGAATCTTTGCTTAGTCTCTGTCTCACACTCTCTTTCTCTTTCCCCAGCTCTCTTCTGTCCCTCTCTACTTGACATTTACTGTTTGCACCTTAATTCAGGCAGAGACAACTCAATAACCAGATCCTAAGAGATAGCAAGCCAAAAAACAAATCAAAAAATTCTGTGCAGCATTCCAGCAACACTGCATTTTCTGTGTCCTCCAGGAAGCAGCAGTGCAAAGTCCTGTCTGCCACAAGTGGAGGTCCTCCACTGGAGATGCACCTTTCTTATCTGGGATATGGTGTCTGTGAGATTGAGCTTAGTGGGCCACCACAGCACTGAGGAGCTACAAGCAAGATCACATTTGGAGCAGAACAGCACAAAGGAATAATACAGCTTGAAGGAAATAGATGTGGAAGAAGAGCCTCCCCTACAGGAGCAAGAAGGCACATGGATGGTAACAAGCTGCTTGGTTTGGATGAATGGAGGACAGGCCAGGGTGTGTGGAGCACAGCTGCACCACGGCAGTGCTGAATGCTCTGAACATTTTCTATTCCATTTCCCAGCTGCAACACCGCAAGTGATGACAGGCAGGTCTAAAGTTCAGAACCCCAGGACCAAATACAAACTACAGGAACTATTACTACTTATTGAAGTTGCTCCATGCCTGATGACTCCTGGGTTATGGTGTGTGTTTTGTGTTGTGTTAAGGGCACAGCAATCCATGGAGTGAGTTGAAGGCCATGGGACTGCCAAAACCAATTTCTGAAATGAGTCATTTAATTTGAGCTAGGATATTGCTGGCATGTTCACCTTAGTTAGTGTTGATCAGGATCAAGCCCACATTCTTTGCTACTACCTAGAATTTAGTTTCTGACAGAGATTTACCATATGTTTCATCCAGTTAAATGGGGATGATTGAACCTGTCATTTTCAGTCTTTGATCTTAGCTTTGAATTAAAGTGCAATTGAAAAATGTATACAAAAAATACATTATAGAAGATAGAATTATATATATTGCAACATCTACTTTTAAAGTTTCATGATCATTTTAGACAGATAAATCGTTAGATAAATCGTTTTTCTTCTCTTTTTAGATTTCTAAGGTATTTCTGATGCTGAAGAAAAAACAATTTCTCTGAAAATAAAATAGCCAGCTGTCAAGACTGATTTTCCGAAGTCCACTGCATTTCTCCCTACTCACTACTAACTCCCTTCTTAATATTACCTAACCTATAATTTAATTGGATATCCTAGATCTCTAGAACTCAGGCTTGAGTTATCCATAAAAGTGAGAAAAGGAAACATAAAAATCATAGAGACATTAAGTTAAATTATTTTTAATTAATAAGATATCCAAGAAATGTTTCTAGTTCTGTAAGTCAGTTTTATTTAAAAAATAGAGTCCAAACATTGTTTTTTATAAGGTGCAACAGATACACTGTTTTCTACAATTAAAAAAAAAACCCAAAACAACAAACAGAGCCAAAGCAAAACTACAGTCATAAATATAGTGTCATTCAAACCTGGAATCAGCGAGTCTTCTGCAATCCTTAAACATTCTTATTCTGCTTCTTCAAAGAATAAGAATTTATAATTAGTGTCACTGGGACAGCCAAAGGGTCTTTCTAATGTCATCCATTTCTGTACTTTATTATTAAACTTTCTGGTACAGTTTGCTTCAAGAATACATCAGAAGCTGAATGGACCTTAATACAGTTCATGCAAAACAAAGGTACAATACTGAACCTCCATAATTCAAAGATTTTTATTCCCCTGTTTAGTTTAGTTGGGCATTTTTGAAGGCCAACTGCTTGAAGGACTGAACTGAGGTTGCATAAAGTCTAAAATATATATACTAAAGTACTCACGTAACTCAGATTGATAATGCTACGTGACTACCTTGAGCTCTACAAATTCAAACAAATAGGGCTGAGATCTGTGCCTCTTGGAGTCTATTCAGTACCTTCTGAAACAAATTGTGGAACACAGATGGAAAACAGTGCCTGATAATGGGCTTGTTATGGGGAAATAAATCATTTCATCATAACTGCTTTTTTTGAGATAAGCATGTTATTAATTTATATTAAGAGTGCTTCCTTTCAGACACCAGTGTGAAGAACAATAAAGGCTGTAGCATGGAGGAAGTTTTCTAATTAGCAAAGTCTGTCCTGTCTCAAAGCCCTCCATGTCATTCTAGCATCAGCCTCAGCCTTGATGATAACACCAAGCAGCTGAAGTTAGCCATGAGTGTGCCACTCCTGGACAGCCAGATAGCAGCCCCTGCTCTGGTTTAACATCTTTTGAACAGACACTGGAACAAGGAGCAGCACTACATGGTTACATATCCAAAGGTTTTTCCCTTGACCGCTTAGGTATTTAAAACTTTCCATCTAGAGAGGAATGTGTTTGACAGAAGAGAGCTGTACACCCATTTACCTGCCTTTTACTTGGGTGGTAGTCCAGGGTCAAACTGCATTCACAACAACTACATAAATCTCAATTCCTTCTGCTGGTGCTTGCTACAAATCACCATGTTGGTTTTTTGGATCTTGTTTTTAAAACCTGAGGGCTCCTCCTAAGTAGTCTAATAAGGCAAGGCAACAAGCTATCACAGGGGTGACTTGGTTTCAGTAAATCAGGCCTCTGGGTATTAATGGGAATTAACTACACAAGTCCATGCCAATGCATAACCACAGATCGAGTTTAACCTGATAAAACAAGTCAGTACATATGTGAATTTGTATTCACAGCCAGATTAACCTCAGTTAGGCAAATCCATGTCTTTTTCTCATAAAATTATAATGTTTTTCAGTGTTGATACACTGTGTTGTTTGCTGTCAGCAAACACGGAAAGTAGAATATGGTCATACAGTTTTAATCCAAGAATGAGATTGCTCTCAAAAGTCAGCCTTTTTAGCTTAGTCTACATCCCTTAAAAGTTATGGGTAGAGACTGACAATTGTATAAAGCCCCATTTGGATTCAGTTGTGGGAATGAACTGATTTTATAATGGCTTCTCTGTTCAAATGAGGGAATCTAGTGTTTATGAGCATTGTTGTTGACTTGGTTGGTTTTTTATGAGTTTGGCTGCTGATAGCTTCACAGAAAAATGTAAGAAATAATCACATTATGTTCTATTTCCTATTTTCAGAGGAAAGGGGTTGCTCAGTCCTATAGTTTACATGGTGTTAATACTATCCCTTTAATAATACATTGTACTGCAGCTGTTCAGCTAACAAAAAGTATACACTGAAATATTTATGGGCTTTGGCCAGAGCTACGTATATTTATGTCAGTCTGTTGCAAACACCATTGTTAAGTTGAGTACTTAACAGATTAAAATTATCCCTCTACTTCCATTTCTTTTACTTCAGCAATTCAGGCCATACTCTGTGCCAATGCAGTGGGACACAGGCAGAAGGAAGCAGGGTCACCAGAGATAAGGGGAGGAATTTGTGACAGAGAACTTCGGCATCTAACTCAGGGTGCACCTGAGCAGCTGTCTCAGTTCAGGGACACAATAATCATGCACATTGCCCACATGCTAGATCAACAGTCTGGGTTTGGGCTGGAGTGAGACACAGGCTGTTCTGGCATGGAAGGTCATTTCTGTCCATGAGGAGCATTCAAACACCACCAGTTATCTGGGTGAATCTGAACAAAAATACCAGAGGTATTAGATGCCTAAAGGAAGGGACCAGGAGGTCTGAAGGGGATTCAGAGCACAGCCTTTCTCCAGTCTTTAAGCTGCATCTATAAACCAAGGGCAGTGTGAATTATGTGGTACAGAGAGTACAATTTGGTATTCTGTTACTGATAGCAGTATTGACTAATGGGTTGACCCTCTTTATCTCACAGAGGACCAAAACAAGGGTTTAGGAAAATTTAACATTTTTACCTGAGCAACTTAGAGGTCTCTACCAGCGTCTGGTAAATCTTGTGTTCTTGGTGCAAACAGATAAATACTTAAAGCTTTCCTATGATGATTTGCATTCTCAGTCCCTCTGATCTTATCCAGCCACAGTGCTGTGGAGAGGAATTTCACAGTCCTATGACTGACGAGTGCATAAAAAGTAGATCTCTTACAGAACAAGTGTCTATGACTGTTACATTAATTTCAGCCATCTCTTGGCAAATGCAGACAAATGCCAAGAAAGAGCAATGACAAAAAGGACCTAAGTGGGCAACCAAGAATCAATGCAGAATGTCATTCATTTGTGAAAAATTGTGATGTACATAAGGGAAGACAGTGAGGGATTCAATCTCTTGTCACTAACACTGATGAGAGACAGCTATCACTGTCCTTTTAGTGCTTTTGAAAACTACTTTATGGGCTTCTATGTTTATTCCAGTTACCACAGCAAACCACAAAATACTAAATTTTACAGTACTTGTATGCAAAATTGCATAGAGAGATAATAAATTCTTACAAATAAATCCCATTTCAACATTTATAAGGGAAAGCTGGTTGACAGAAATGCTAAGCGGTATAAAATTCAAAAGACTAAAGCAAGGGACACCACATTTTAAAGTGATTTGAGGCATAATCTTACTCTTTTCTTAAGACTTAACTCCAGTCTTGATTCATTAAACATTTACAAAATAAATGAAGATGACAAAGTCTTTCATTTAAAAATATGACAATTTTTGTCCGTCATGAAAATGATATAACTCAGTAGCAAACAAATAGCCATGATTCCAGTAACAAAAGCAACTGACATTACTCATCTACACTCTCTGGCTTGGAACACAAACCTTTCTATCTCTTAGCAGCTTCTACATTAACAGTGTCTGCTACTCTTCACAGCTGGCCCAGAATTACTGTGACCTTGATGCCTCCCACTGGTGCTCGTGGCTGTTTCTCTCCAAGCCCCGCATCACTTACACCCACCAGCGCTCCAGTTGAGCTGTTGGGAACCTCATTAAGGAAACACAGCTTGATGTCTGCAGCTGCTCAGAGCTTCTAAACTGCCTTCCTCATTAAATAAGTGCTGTCCTGCATCCACTCCCTCTGTCAGAGGCATATCAGGCCATTCCTCATATATGTTACCTTTTTCTCTTTAAGCAAGATGAAACAGCAAACACAGCCTTCGTGTTAATCTAGAAGGGATTCCTGTTGGGTTACTTTCTTCTTCTTTACCAGTCTAGTTAAACATGATAGATTCAGGGTCCTGGTTTGCCATTTGAGCCATATGTCTTAATACATCCTTTTTAGTTATGATACCCAGCAGCCTCCTATAGGAGAAAAGGAAGTGAAAGGTCAACAATCTCATATATCATCCAGGTTTTTTCCCAGTTCACCTGCAGGGACATTCTGTGAGTGCTTCCATACAGTACTGTCCATCTCATGTATTCCCCAATTATTACCTTTTTATAAAAGTATTCTCATCTCATGTATTTCTACTACCCGAGCCACAATAATTAAGTGAAATATTTTGGCTTATTACCTCTAGTTGTTGGGAACATGACTGAGTGAGGAGCTACAACAACTAAGACTTGGTACAACAAAATAATAAGTTTCTTTAGGCTCAGGCTGTGAGGACCAGCAGTCAAACCCAAGGTATCAGTGCTTGGTAGTACACAAAGTAAGCTAAAGCACAGGGTTTCTGAAACTCTCACTGCCTGACAACATAATTCCTTCAAATTTAAATGATAATTTCTCATTTATGTGAACCTAAATGAATTCTATCTGTCAAGAAAGATGAGGCCTATGGGATGTCTGGTCCCAAGAGTCAAAAATTTCATAACCCTCAGTATTCAAGGGCTTTTTACTTCCAGTCCTTGAAGACCATTAGGCACTGAATATTGAAACTATGTCATTGTTAATATTTTTTCCACCTTTTATTTCACGTAACTTCTAAAACTCCCGGTATAAATTTCTGAATCCAGGCACCTGAAATCAGAACCTTTATCAGTGTCCCAATAATGGTTCTTATTTTCTTAATGCTGAGGATACTGCATTGACAGTAATATTTTTGAATAACAAATGGACTCTTTAACAGAAGAATAAATTTTAGTCTTCCACATTTGGAAGTGATGGCTCTGGTTTGGCTATCCTGCTATCACTAGATCCTGGGATGAGCCATGATGCCCAAATATCTCAAATTCCATTGGAACTGTGAGATGTTATGTCTAGTCCACATGGTGCAGCTTTTTATTCCCCTAACTTCATATTTTCCCGCCTCCTTCAGCTTTTATTTGAGGGCCTTTGGTTTATACACCTTTCCATTATCCAATAAAGAAAGTTGAACAGAGTAATTTTCCTCCAGTGACATCTTTATCACAATTTTCACAAACAACTAATCTAGCTGGATGTCTCAAAACAGGCATATTCTTTGCAAACAATACTGCTTGCCAGATCTGCCTCTGATGAAAACTGAATGATAGTGGAAGTCAGAACAGTTTCTTTTGCATTTATTTTTACTTTATCTAAATGAGAATACACCAAGGATTTGGGAGAGCAGAATGAAATTTAATGCAAGCACCATTTTGGTTCCGAATCTGACATCTTTTACTATCCTGGAGAGACACGGGTGAGGCTCCCTTATTCATCCATTCACAAAATAAGACAAAATATGAAAATGTTCACTTGGCTGTCAACTACTCACCCACTGCGAGTCACCAGACACTGCCGGAGCCCAAGTTTCCGGAAAATATCCACCACGGTTTCCATGGGCGTGTGGTCGGTGACGGTGAAAGGGCTGAGGTTGAGAATGCGCCGCAGTTTCAGCGGGTGGGGACTGTTGGGGGGCAGCTCTGGGGGGTCCTCGGTGAAGTACACGATGGAGTTGCTCACCACCCCGTCCTGACGCTGTCGCGCGTTCTCTGTACGACGCAAAAATTGGTGTAGATAGGGAATTAGGTTTGGTAACTAAAAAGAATCCCTCCTTTGGAAAGCAAGGTTTGATTTTGTCTTTAATGCACTGAAGTCCCAGAAATTTGGGTCACTGAGTGACCTTGAGTTTCCTTGAGGCGTCGCTCTCTCAAAGCAAATGGGGTATTTTTATAGGCACATATTTTTCCTTGGTTGGGATAATGCTTTTCTGAATAAATATGCAGCTCATTGCATTCACAAACTTCACTAATCCAATTTCTGTCAAATTCAAATCACTGTATGTAATTTCCTCCATTGTGAGAATCACAACAGAAACTTTATTACATGTCTGAAGGAGTGGAGTCAACAGCTGTGTAAGATCCCAGCTGGCTTGGAGCAAAACTATTCAGTGGATTTGGGAAAATGTGGACATGGTGAATGGATTTATGAACACAAAGCTGGGGAAAGACAAATTCACATTCCAGGGATCCAGGGGCAGTGTGGGTGTTTTCTAGATCAGCACACCTCGCTGGCATGCAGGGTAAACTTTCTGAGTTTACACTTAATGCCTTAAATAGTTTGCAAAGCTAGATTTTAAAAAGGAAAAATAAATTAGCTTCTTACTTAAAGGAAAATAGTAAAGGGAGGAAAAATATAGCAGTAAACAGCAGATGTGTGACCATTTTCAGAAGTTCAAAAGCTATCATTAATACTTGGATCAAACTATGAAGTTTGATCTGGAGTTTGCATGATCAGTATAAGCCTTCTACTTAAAGCATGCCCCAAGACTTACCACTGGAGTACTTTATTTTCTTTGTAGTGTTTACCTCATCTCTACTCAACACTACAGGGTATAAACATTATGTGAGACAGATTTCCAAATGACAGACAACTTTTCACTCCCCAGAATACGCAAATCATGTGTTTGGCTCTGAGGGTTTAACTTTTTATTTTTTTTAGAAATTCTTGGAAATAGTTAAATTATTACTTTCAATTAACATAGGTTGCTTCTGCTCTTGAACTCATACTCCAAGTATATGTAAATATTCTTGGAACTCTCTGCCATCAATCAGAGTGAGAAACCTGCTCCTGTGACTTGTAATGTAGACAGTGATGGTTTCCAACGTGTTTCAGCTGCAATTTTTTTTTACATTTAACCATCATTGTCTTGTAATATTTCTGGAACTGGAGCAGTGCTGGCTCAAACCTAACATCAGTACAGTATGTGATTCTCAACCTTCTCACCCCACATATTACAAGCCCTATTGCAATTTACAGGAATGATGTTAGTTTTGTCTCAGCTTGTTTCAATTCATACATCCAATTTCAAGTGTGAATATGCCTGCATAGTTCTTTGATATATGATCTGTGCTAAGAGGTAACATTAATCAAACTGAAGGTAACTCCCACCCTTTGATAAAAACCTTTGACAGCTAGGTATTTCCTTCCCAAAGCTGCACCCTAAGAAATAGGGCCAAGCATTTTGGTTACCACATTGCTGGTCCCAAGGCAGCAGTGACCCTGAAAAACAGTGATTAGCCAAAGCCATGATTTCACTCTTCCATGTCAAAAACCTCTCTAGAGAAATTTGAATGATGTAGTACTATGGAGAAAATTCAGTGGCATGAGAAAAATGGTGGATTTTGTATGCAGCCTCACTGGATAGGGGAGTGGGAGTAAAGGTAAAACAGAAGATCAGATCATTTTTGCAGTCAGTGGGTAAGAAAAACAGATACAGATTAACAGAAAGAGCAAAGCAAATGGATGACAATGTCTGGTTTTACAGAGCAATCTATGCAGGCTCCTGTCATAGCTAGAGAGTGAATTAATTCTTCCAAATGTGAAACAGCCTCTCATATTCTGGGGTTCACATTTCACAGCCTCTATCAACTATGTTGATCTCTCAACTCCACACTGGGAAAAGCACATTATACAGGCCACCTGGCTATTGTCCAAGGCTCTGCCTTTTGCATGGTGCCTCTGGAGCTGGCCAAATTTAGGAAAAGCTTTACAGTGTCAAAACCCTCACTCTGTAAGACTGTAAAGTAGGTGTCATCTAAAATGTAGACACCTCTTCCCAGAGGGTGACTCTGCCACCCCACCTGCCTACCTACTCAACAAGGATCAATGGAAGGACACAATCCTCCTGAGGATGCTGCTGAGCAATTGGAAATGGCATTGCCATTCACTTTACAGGTATTTGATGCATTTATAGAGCATGCTCCGCTCAGTAGGAAAGAAATTACGTAGGGGTAAATCATGAGGCAGATGGCTTTGTAGGAATGGGTATTTGGTGCAAGACTCAGCAGCTATTGCCTTCATCCAAGAAGGCAAGTGTGTGAAGGAATTGGAGTTCCTCCCCAGAGTATTCCCTGGACCACCATACTACTGATGCACAATTAATTGGGCCTGAGAAAGAAGCTGAAATTCTTGATTGAAACCATGTCTCTATGAAGTGCAAAGTGCTCTTGCATAGAGGTGCCAGAGCTAGCTCAAACTGAGGAGGCATTCTGCAGGGCACAATGCCATGAAAAAAGAGATACTGGTGAAAGAAGAGATACTGGAGTGGGCCTGACTCTGCTTTGGTCAGACCTCATTCCCTGGCTGAAGTGCTGCACGGATAGGGTTTATGCTATTCTGGGACATAACTCCAGTATCTCTGTCAGGCTGAGCAGGTGAACCTGAGCAGGTGAATCAGAGATGCTTCACCTTGTGTGATATTTCTCTCTTGGTAAGCAATTTTATGGCTTAAGGAGAATTGGTGTATGGCTCCATGCTCACAACCATGAAGCAAGCTGAGGTGGAGGTTCAGAACACATTAGCTACCCTTGTGGTAGTGATCAACAATACCAGCTCTGAAATTCAGGCAAAGCAACTTCAGAGAAAGAGGATTAGCAATCAAAATGTTGCTAGCATGGTTTGCCCTGCTCTGTACTGGTACCATATACTGTGTCTTTCGAAACCAAATCCAGATTTTAAGCCACAAGGACACAAACCATACTGGAAAGATTAACCATTTATCATAGTGCCAGCACAGAATGACAGCACTCACACTCAGCCCAAGGTGAAAAGGGTTACCAAAGATCACTGGTGGCTGAGGACTTCAGAAAAACTTATCTATGCATATAACAATTTAATTTTAAATACAAGTTCTGTCTTATTTTCTATAAAAGGTGCTCTTAATTAGAACTGATCAGGAGACAGTACCTTTTCCTCTGAAAAATGCAGATGTCAAACAATTTTTGAACAGGAAAGCATTTTGGTCTAAATGTTTACTGAGTTTAATTTTAACTGATTTATTTCTTGTCAGTTCATGGCCTGACATTTTCTCACATCTTCTGGCAAGACCATTCAGTCACACTGCCATTTATGACCTGAAACAAAAGACTCAGCTCCTCAGAGTTCTTTGACTGACTTCAAGCAGCCTCTGATCTTTCTGATTTTAAAGTGAGGGTTCTGCATCTTCAGTCCATGCAATTTTCCCACTGACATACCTTCCTGAAAAGTAGGTGCAAAAAACTTAGGAGGGCACCAAGTGTTAAAGCCATGACATGGCATGGGCAGTATAAAAGACAGACCCAGGGTAGGCTAAATACATCTAAAATATGTGCTTTAAAGATTTTTGTGTTTTAGCTTTGTGGGAGCTGAGCTGGAAAGCGACCTTCAAAAATAATCCAAATTTTCCATTTATTAATTTTCTTGTTTGAAAAATATGTGAATTTCCATCAGAGACAACAGCTTTTTTAAGGTGCCTGAACAACAGGGATGAAACAAAACCATGCAGAGAAGAATAATTCCAAGTCAAGGAGATTTGGATATACCAGACTTTCCACTCCCCTGCAAAGTACAAGGCATCCATGTCCAGATGGCATCTTGCCTGCCTGCCTGCCCAGCTGGCCCTCAACACCACAGGACTGCCAGAAACGTGAGCAGACAGTGGGCCAGCCTTGCAGACCTCTGCACTTCTGGATGCCCTGGGTCCAGTAAAGGTGAACAAACCTGCTTTCTTCAATCCCCACTCAGTCATCAGATCAACCAGGAAAGGACCTGACAGTCAAAATCTTTAGTGACCTGAACTCGGACTCGCAGGCAACCAGCCAGCTATGCACTGGATGGCAGACAAAATTCACCCATCTTTACCAAAAAATATTGTGCACTGAAAACTTTCCACCTGTAGCTCTAAAAGCCTGCATGTGAGGAAAAACTGAGGCAGAGCAACAGAAAGGAGCACAGGCTATTTCATCCCTGGGTGACCAAAGTTCATGACTGCCCCATGGAGAGGGAAAGAAACTGATCACTACACCGGCTTTTGGTCTGGTTCTGACAAAAATTCTAGCATAGGAGTTGAGTTTCTCTCGGTTGTCTCTAGAAGAATTTTATTTTACTCTTTTGAGTGACAGCAAAATTAGGCTCACAAGGGTCAAGCCCAGAAAATTCTATCAGGTTTTATGATACAATAGAAAAGCTTCTATGTCCTACTAACCAGTAAAAGATTTGAAGAAAAAGTTAGATTTGGTGCTTGTTTATCCATTCTTCAAGGCGAATAACACTGTTAACCCCCTATCTTGTCTAAACTCCTTTCAAAACCAATCTTTTGGACATTGACACTCTACTTACTTATCGCAAGGATCAGCTCTCGTCTCTGTGCAAATCCAATAAGTCTCTCTGAGTCTTTGGAAACCACCACTGGGAAGCCATTGTAATCAGTCTCTTTGATCAGGGTCTCGACGTCCTCCACCGTCATGCTGTCCTGGGTCAGCACGGAGAGAGGCGCCTCGCCCCGCCTCGGCCTCATCACGTCCGTGGCCAGCGTGCGGTGGGTGAACTCGTCCTTCACATCCAGGAAGGGGTAGCCATTCAGGTGAATGTGAGCTTCATAGATCCCTTCTTTCCCAAAGGCATCTGCCACCCACTTGCTTGTGACTGCTGCAGCCATAAGAGGCACAATGTACTCCAGGCCTCCAGTTAGCTCAAACATAATCACCACCAGAGAGACTGTCATTCGAGTAACGCCACCTGCCAACAAGGAGAAGACTCAAGTTTCTCTCAGTGCTGGTATACATACTAAGCAACTCACTTATATCTTTGAGCCTTACACTCAAAAATGCATGTAATTATTTATGCTGAATACTTTGCCCTTATACTCTCAGGCTTGTTTCTCTGCAGAAAGGTATTTTTTATCTACTGCACTTTTCATCGCAAAGGTTGAGGGAACTTGCTCATGCCAAAGCTGCTAGCATTGAAAAGCAAACAATGAATGCTAAAAGACAGAGCTTTAAAACCAGAAAGGATGCCAAAAAAATCAGTTTTAATGGATACTTGAGAAAGTAAAATTGAACCCTGCTGTTAGCCCTCTAAATGACTCCAAGAATCAGTTAAGTGCCATGGCTGAGGCAGGTAGGAACATGGAGAGGCGGCTCTCACACCAGCGTGTCTGTTGCAGTCATACTGAGGAGAAAGCTGAGCATTATCTTTGGGCACAACATGGTCACAAAATCCTGCTTGGAACAGCTTAGGGCCACTGCAAGAGCTATGTTACAGCTTAAACCCTTGCTTTAGTATCACTATAGTAATACAGTTTGAACTGAGTACAACTTGGTTTGAGGCCATCCAGGCAGGCAGCCACTGGCAGGGCTGTAGCTGTATTTTTCAATCTAGTCTTTCCATGTTAATTTCATAAGCAAGCTCCTCGCTCCTTCAGTTTACATTAAAGGATAAAAATAATCACATAACTGAGGACAAGTGTGTATGTATCTCTGAATTATTAGGTAACATTTCTTTGCCTCTGTTCAAAAGGTAAATGTAATAAATCTGCTATTTTTAGGACTCAAAATACAGCCCCATTTTAGATGAGAAAAATCAGAAAACAGGTCATTAAAAGATCTTTTTATCTAGCAGCATACAGAAATATTCAATCGTTGATTACTTAACACTATGATCCAGATATGAATTTCATCTGAGGAATGCCTTAAACTTCTGACTGTGAAAAGCTAAGAGCAAATACCAGAGTAAGGATCCTTTAATATTTACTCCATTTTTCTTACTTCAGGCAAGATAATCTTTGGTTCAGAACAGCTCAAGTACAAGCTGTGACCATTCTACTGTATGTTTCACCATACTATTAAAAGACACTGCACCTTAATTTGGACCTTTTAAAAGAGGAAAAAATTGCAGCCTCACCTTGAGCCCTGTGTGCAATTTTGGACATCACAATATATAAAAAAAGACATTAAGCTATTAGAAACCATCCAAAGAATGACCACTAGGATGATGAAGTGTCTGAAGGGGAAGCCTTTTGTGGAGTGGTTGAGGACACAGTCTGTTCAGCCTGGAGAGGGCTAAGGGGACACCTCATTCTGGTCTACAACATTCTCACAAGGGGAAGCAGAGGGGCAGACCCTGATCTCTTCTCTCTGGCGACCAGTGACAGCTGACCCAAGGGAATGGCCTGAAGTTGTTGGGGAGGTTTAGGTTGGATATCAGGAAAAGGTTCTTCACCCAGAGGGTGGTTGGGCACTGGAAAGGGATCCCCAGGGAAGTGGTCAAAGCACCAAGCCTGTGTCCAATTGTCCAATACCCAAGAGGTATTTGGACAATTCTCTTGGGCCCATGGTGGGATTTTTGGGGTGTTCTGTGCATGGGCAGGATTTGGACTTGATGATCTTGATTGGTCCCTTCCAACTCAGCATATTCTATGCTTCTATAATTCTAGGCTGACTAGCAGATCATCTGCAACAACAGAGCCAAATTTTTGTGCGCTATTTATTTAATGAATATTAAGATCATTTATCTTAAAGAGGAAGTGCTTTACTTGTTTGGACAGTAAGATTAATCCCAGCTTTTTAAAAAATGTCTACACTGCTGTGGGTGTTCACATCAAACCAAAGGGATGGCCCAGACTGCCTTTATAACCTCTAGATAAATACAGGCCCTTTTGAGGCCAAATTCATCTATTCATTTGCCTGGTTTTAGATGTGTATTGGCAGATGAGATTGATCTTTCCCATACCTCATTTTTCTGTTTTGACTGTGAGGGGTATCAAGACAGTTAAGCTCAGGTGTTGATATCTACATTACAGACATTAAATTTTCAAGCAAATCCCACCCTTCCTTCCTCTATACTGATTGCATTACATGATATTAAATATTAAATATTTATAGTATTATATATAATATTTATATATATTTTATATATAAATACGTATTATTGTATATATTTATATATTGTTATTTTATATACTATTACATATATTATATTTATATCTATTTTTATATTATTATATATAATATATATTATATATTATATAACATATATAATATATGATATATTATATTATGTATGATATATTAAATATTAAATATTTATTAAATATTTATTTATAATATGATATTAAATGATCCTGCTTTTCCAATATGAGCATCCAAATTTGAAATTTTTCCAGCTCTTCCTTGAGCACATCTTTAGTGTCAAACCTACTCAATCACATTACTTGTGTGTTATGTCTCTCCACTATTTTTTCATACGCTGATGATGATATCAATAACAGCAACAAAAGGAGATAGAATATGCAAGTACACAAGGGGAAAGATATGATCGGGTAAAAGCATGCTCAGATGGTATGCTTGTAACATTCTTCTTGCATCTATGGCTAGAAATTTGATACGTGAGATATTTTTCCATGATCTTGCTTTAATTGTTAACAGATCACTGCTGTTATATCCAATAAATCCTATTGATTGAGTGTCATGCAGTATTGGCTTATGATCAAAATATAAACCAAAATACAGCTCAGTTGACCATAGCATGACACACAGCCAATAAGACCCAGAATTTTTGCCTCTGTGCAGCTTAAAATTTAGCAAAAACTGGGATGTTTTCTTCCTGCACTGAGAAAGAGAGCACAGTCTAAACAGCAAGTAGCTTTAGTCCAGTTGCAGTGAATTTCATTACATCAAATGGAAAAAATGCAAGCAAAAGTACTCCTGCTTGGAAACCTGCAGCCTAACTTTAATTTGTTCTTTCCTTTTCTCTGCTTTTGGCAGACTACAAGGAGTAGACATGGATGACTGCAAGCCTTTCTGTTGCTGACTATCTGGCAGATCACTGGTGCAAACAGTAGCGGAAGCTGCCCATACTTTAGCCCATCACACCTTGATTTCAACTTCTGCTGCACCCAGAAATGCCAACACGAGCAGCTAATGCCAACACAGGGCCCTCCAGAGCATGTCCCCAAACACCAGTGTTGGTCACACACCAACCAATGACCAGCAGAGGCCGTACCCAAGCAAGCTGCTGCTCCCACCATGGCATAAAGTCCTGGTGTGACACAGTCTGCCCCAGGTCTGCACCAGTTCCTGAAGATGATCCAGTCATGATGGTGGTATGCCAGCTGCTCCACTCCAATCCCAACCATCCTGCCAGCTATGGCTCCAACAGCCATGCTAGGAATAAAAAGGCCTGAAGGGATCTGGAATGAAACATAGACACATGAGCACCTTGACAAAAATGGCAAGTATCAATTTTAATTAGCAGTAAGAAAACCAAATTGCCGTAGCCTCATGGCAGCCTACAGGGCTGATCCCAGTGGTCTGACACAGTTTTCTGCAGTGACTGAGTTTATGTGGCTGCATATGTATTAATAGCTTTATAAAATGTTAGTGCATTTTTAAAAGAGAATTTGAATCCTATCTGCTGCATCCCACTGAATTAGGGAGATAAATGCTGTTTCTGAACAATATTTTGCTTTTTTTGAAGTCAAGATGTTCCTGGGTTTGCCTTTTGCTTTCTAAGCAGGAAGTCAGAAGCTGCTGATGGTTCTGTCATAGACTTGAGAATAAGCTTAACTGAAATCTTGATTTCACCTTCTATCAGATGGAGCACTTTATGGTTTTATTACTACTTTTTCAGGCTAAATCAGACCAGATTATAAATTAAATGTCAAATGAAGAATAAAAATTCAGAGAAAGGGGGCTGACTGCTCAGAGGCAACTAATTCTCCATCTCAGTTTACAATATATTTTCCAGGAAGCTCTGTGAATCATTACTTTGTTGTCTGCTATATAGACAAGTCACAAATCATTAAAAACAGTACTTAAATGAGAATGGAGGGGAAAATAAGAGAATGAAAATGTACTTTGCCTTGGATAAGTGCATTTCCTCTTAGATGCCAAGTGCACCAGCAAGTTAAGAGATGTATTTCTTGCTGGAGAAGACAATTCAGATCTGTGACAAGGGCTTGCAGGCAGCTCTTGTTGTTTTCAGAAAGGAAAACCTATTATATCTTTTTAAGTCTGAAAATATACCTTAAGCTTCCTAAAGAACTTCACTAATCACCTCATCAGCACAGCCCAGAGGCATCTAGGGCTGATAACAGTGGATGCTACAGCCCCCACCCCATTGTGTTAACTTTGCTGATGCAGCTCAATTGAGTCTTCTAGATTTAGAGGGTAAAGCTATTCGGTCTGTTCTTTTACAGACTGCTTGAAACTGTCAATTGCTTCTAATATTTTTTAATAGATAGGATAAATAAAGAATCACATTCTGAATAAAGAACCAAAGCTTTTCATGAACAAGCATAACAAAGGGCTGTCAGCCATAAGTCAGTTTCTAGAGTGAAAGGCTACACTCAGTTTAAGTGTAGTGTTTAAGAGAAAGATGAGATACTTAAGTTTTGAGCATGGTATAAAATATAGTGTATAACTAAGAAAAGCTTCTCATTGTCTGCAGTCACCAGATCCACAAATAAATGCTCAGATAATGGGAGCTGTAGACAGACAGAACCTGTTTTTTATGTTCTCTATTAATCAGACACATAGAGTTCACCACAAACAGCTTGGTATATATGGAAAGCTTGGATAAATTGTTCTTGGACCTTTCATCAGTCATTTATGGGGAGAAGGAGTTGCTGAAGGAAAAAGCTGCAAATCCAGAATATTTAAATGACACATCAGTTAGTCTTCTCGTTCATTCCCCTTTTTTTCCGAGCTACAGTGCTTAAGAATATTCAAAAATAGACCTTTTCAGCCACTTTTATATTTCTGTGATGCTCTAAATGTGTAAAATTGTAAATTTAAAATTATTACTTCCTTGAGTATAGCCACCTTGAGGCACATTAAGACATTAATCCAACAAGACAAACAACAATGTAAATAGCCCATATCCACGAGAGAGCTAAAAAACAGCTGCAGTGGGAATCATCTTGAAATTACTTATTGGCAGCAGCGGGTTTAAATTTCCACACAGATTTCTTTTTCACTTAACAAAACGGCAGATGAGTGGGAGGTGGAAAAGCAGGGCTCAGGCCCGTGCTGCCACAGGGGCCCACGGGGCACGGTGCTGGCAGGCAGCTGAGCCAGCAGCACCTCAGAGCCGGGGCAGGTCAGAGGCACAGAGAGCGCAGTGCCCACGGCAGCCCGTCCGCAGCCCGCGCTCCGATTTACCTTCATGCCAAAAGTGAATATCGTGATGACAATTTTGAACACCAAAGCCAAGGCCAGCTGCCACATGGCAGAGTAGACCCCAGGGCCAGCAGGTCTGTCGGGAATGTCATCCACGGGCCGGGTCATGTTGGGGTCGTTGATGTAGTCGCAGAGCTGGGAGGACTCCAGGGCCCCGCAGTCGTTGAAGAGCTCGGAGATGAGCTCGCTGGTGCTCCTGCGGGTGTAGGGGTTGGGGTAGGCGATGATGGCAGTGATGGCTGTTATCACAATCACCTCCAGCACCGGGTATTTCCCAAGCCTGGTGGTTTTCCGCCTCCTGCACCAGGCGATGTTGCATCGGATGAAGAGAGTCCCCCAGAGGCCCCCAAAGACGCCGAGCAGGATGAAGGGGAAGAGCTCGGCCATGTACCAGGGGGTGTGGTACTCCACGTAGAACAGCACCAGCCGGCTGTTCCCAAAAGGATTGATGGATCTCAGTGTGAAGGCAGCCACAAGAGCGGCAAAAAATGACCTCCAGAGGGTCTTCAGGGGAAAGTAGTAGCTGACCTAAAACCAAGCAAAGACCACAAACATTTCACTGAGTGTCACAGAGGGTGCTTCCTTTAACTACCACCACCACTTGTTCCATTTGATCTTACCACTGCCAGAACGTGTTCACAAAGGTATCAGAAAAGGCATTTTCAGATTTCAGAAAAGGAGTAGCAACTAGTTTGAAATTGATAAATTTAAATCCAAAGTTGCTGCCTAGAGAGTATAAGAAATGCTTGACAGCTTGGTCCATGCATTAGCTATCTGGAGGCTGGAGAAACCTCAGCAGAGGGATATATTTCCATACTGAGTCATCTAATTTGTTTCCAGAAAATCAGTGCCCTTCTGCTACTATTTAAGCTAAAATACCTGGTTATTTCTTATTACTGGAAATCATAGATTGTTTTTGTTATAGGGGAAAAATAAGCATGTAAATATTTGAAAAATAATGAGTAATCTTGGAGAAAGGTATCAAACTAAAATATGTTCACTGAAGCAAGTGAACTGCCAGGTCTCACCTCTTCCAGACTAAAAAGCACACCTCCGATTGGAGCCCCAAAGGCAACCGAAACTCCTGCAGCGGCTGCAGCTGAAAGAACCTACAAAGCAAATGTTTACATACAAGGCATGAGCTGTTTGAAACCCTGAGCATCCAGACAGGGAAATTAAAAATTTATGAGCCAAGCTCACCTCTCTTCTCTTTCCTTCATTCTTGCTGTACTTAGAGAAAAGGCTGCTGAAGAAGTTTCCACAGCAACAGGCCACATGGACTAATGGGCCCTCTTTCCCAAGGCTGAGGCCTGAAGACACCACCAGAACCAAGGTGACTGTTTTGATTAAAAGTGTCCATTTTCCCAGGTAGCCCCTAATAATGAACCCACTCAAGATGGTTTTTATCTGGAAAGCAGGAAGAACATGTTGAAAAGATGAACAATCCTTTTCTACTCTGAACTTTTAAATGGAGTTAAAACTCCAGCAGAGTTTAAAAAGTTGCAGACTGCTTGAAAAGAGACAGTGATGGAGAGAAAGAAAGTGTAGGTAGGGCAGCTTTCCCACAGCAATATCTGAGCAGGGGGTTAAGCAGACCACACTTTTACTGCAGTCACGGGTGGTCCCCATAACAGGCAGTAAGGACTCTCACAGAGATCAATAGAAATATGAAACTCTTACATATCTCCTTGGCTTACAAGATCAGAGTTAAGCTGGATTTGAGTTTAACAAAGCAGAAAAAAAAGCAAATCAACAACAACAGACTTTTTCCAGATAAAATGCACAAAAAAAGTTCTAGATATTTGGAGTCACTGCACCATTAAAGCATGCACATATTATGAGATGAGAAAGTCCAAAAGATCATATTTCTACACATTTTGTCTTAATTTTGCTAGTGAGTGGCTCAGAAAGCACAATGTGTGTGCATGACACAAAGGCTGCAGGGTGGGATTTGGGTTTGGACTCTAGGCATGCAAATGGGCTGGAGCTGAGCCTCACCTCACACGAGGGATTTACCACTTGGAAACTGGCTTTGTAGTTAACTATGAGAACTTTGTAAAACCACAAATATATCAAACACATAACAAAGACACACATGACTACTTTCAAACATGTAAATTATTCAAATATTTTAAATTATTTGTGGTGAGTTTTTTTGAAACATGTGGATGCTTCTCTTAGAGATCAAGGACAAAAGTATGCCAAGATTTCTAAGCTTTGGGCTATTAATTCTGTCTGCCAGATTCCTAAATAATAATTCTAGTAGTTCCATAGCACTTCCAACAAGAGACTGCCCTGATTTCAAAGAGTTTTAATAACTCTGCTGGTTGAATTACAAGGTTCTTCATTTAACAGCTTAAATATGGACTGAGGCTCAATATGTAAAATATTGAAAACCAAGTAGATATTTTGGCTGCTATAATGTTGTCATGCTGGCACAATGTACATTACTCTGTCTTTAGAAAAACAATTTGCAAAAGACGTGTACCAGACACTTTTCAGGCATCCCAAATGATGGGCATCTTCAGCAGTTTAGGAAACCTTAGCTTTGTAGCCCACATTCTTCTTTTTATTTCACTTCTATTTAGAGTCTAGCCTAGAAAATAACTATTTTTGTAACTGGCCCAAGTAATTTCATCCTAGGAAAATTCTCTATAATCTTCTAGTGCGTATGTCTCTTGGAGATGTTGATTTTAATTCACACTCTGGCAACGAACAAGTACGTGCATTAACCTGTCACAGTGACATACAAACACTTTTTACTATGAAAAACTTAGATGATCACCATAAAAGCATAAAAAAATGAATGAAGGCAGATGAGATGGAAAGACAATTTTCTTTATTGCTATGCTATCTCATAGTACAGTTCTAGAATGGGAAAAGGCAGTAATTTTTTTGTTGTTGTGGTTTGGGTTTTTTTGGATATTCATTCACAAAGGGAAACTCACCTCTGGGATTCCAGAGCCACAGGCATAAGGAGCAAACACTCTGACCAGGGAGACTGCCAGGAAAGCAAAACATAGAGCCCACATAATGTACAGAAAATAGTTTAGAATGTAAGCACTTGCACCCTAGAAAAATAACAGTAACAAACATTGTTAGACAAAAGCAGATTGGCAAATCTCACACTTCACTTCTACAGTGATCATGATGGCATGGAGCCTGATTTTTCATTTACATGGTAAGTGCTGCTTTTCCTCAGGAAGGACAAGTAGCTTTTTTAACTCCAACAATTTTATTGCTGATGGAAAGAAGCAACATACTAATAAATACCTAACCCAGTCCCCAGTCTGTTTGCAAGGGACCCAAATACCTTAAACTGAGCATCTTTCAAGTACTAAAAAAATCCAACTAACCCACATAAAGTTCCAAAACATCAAACAAATGCATCATAAGGGCAAAAGCAGTAGGTAATGAAAAGACACCTAATGAAGGAATCTGCTGTGTTCATCCCATGGTGGGAGGCAAGGAATGAGACACTGCTAGGTATTTTTCCGAGGGCTGGTATTAAAAGGTCAGTTCTCCATGCACATGCTGATTTTTCAAATAACATCCCTGTGTACATCAGTAGCCAGTTCAGTTCACAAACAGGAAGGGTAAAACCATACAAAAATAATTTCTTTCCATATAGTGCTGGCCACGATAGGGTTGAAAATCATTTGAACACAGCATAGCTTGGCAGAACCCACTCACACATCTCAGGCTTATTACTGACAGGAACAATTTTAAAATATAAGGGCAAAAATTACCATCTTCAAACTGAATAGCTTTACTTTTCTAGCAGAATGGGAATGCTAATGATCATTAGCAATGGTTTACTGTGCAGTGCCATAGTGAAAGCATAGTCAATAGTAACCTTCAAGTTTCTACCTTTTTCCAATGGTCAAGTCAAAACCTTTGTTAAAATCTGCCTTGGGTAATACCTCTGCCTCTTCACATGCATATTTTTTTTAGATTAATTTCAAAAACCCACCTACATGGACAAAAGAGAATCTACTCAGCAGCATCAAATCAATACAAGGAGCTTAAGCCTTCAAACAATATCCTGTAGCAACATGACACTACAGAATAAAACACTGAGATGAATCTCAGTGCATGAATTGGTATGAATCCTTCACCTCTAAGTGAACTCTTCCTACCGGATGCAATCCCAGCTGCTCAAGAGCATCAGGGCCCCTGCCTCTGCTCTGCAGGACAGCAGCCTGGATATCAACATTATGATAAATCAAGTAGGGAAACAGGCATTAATCAATTGTATCAGTTAACAGAGCTGGCCAAACCTTGTTTCCAGTCATAAAAAACTTAAGAGATGAGAAGTCTCCCTGTTTTCAAATCTGCAAGGAATCAACTTTTAACAGCATGGATGTTTACTAGCTCCTTTTCCCAGGTGTGTCCAAATGAAAATGCAGTAAGGATACCACCAACCCTTCTCCTTATGGATGTATCTGGAAGAAGGGCAGTCTGTTAAGCTGGTGCTTGCTGCAGTTAGCAGCTGGCTTTGCTGGTGATAGCAGAATGCTGAAGCAATACAGGGCTATCCCCCAATGCCCTGAGACTGAGCAGTCATGGATCCCACACTGGCAGGGATTGACGTCTGCCTGTACTAACCAAGGGTCTTTGTTGCTACAGCTGAAGACAGTCTCATGAATGTCTTCTCTAGTGCTTTCAATTACAAACAGCTATGACAATATTTACTCTTCCTCTAGAGAAAACTCTGGATATCTTGCCTCAGGGCAAAATCCTCCTGTCAGTGTGAACCTGGAATACCTCCAAAGAAGGCCAACACCATTGCAAAAATTTGGCCCTTCTAGGGTTCAGTAGAAGCTGTAGTTTTGCTTCTAAATTCACTGGAGAAAAATTAACTTTGTTTCTTTTTACTTCTTCTTCTTTTCCATCTCAGAAGTCATAAGAAAACTCTGTCAGCTCGTTACTGCAGTCACACATACACCTACAGTGCTGTGGCAGGACCCCACAAGAGTCTGTATGGCCAGTTCAGTCTTATCCCTTGGGACATCTTTCATTGTTACATTTTCCAGATATCTGGCATTCTGCAGGTTCAACTGCAACAGCTTCTGATGATTAATAATATGAAAACCTTTGGGAAGTGAAGTAGCAGTAACTCAGTAGAGCAAATGGTTCATTTCTCATCCATTACATGCAATTACTAAGGCTCTGAATCAGTGAAAGTCTTGAGCATGTACACTGGAGTCAGAGGCTGGAGCAGATCACCAGCAGAGCTGGTCCTGCTATGACCTTTCCTATGATAGCTCAGAAGACTCACCCTGGAAGCAATAGTGATGAAGCAAGAAGGAAAACTGAGCAAAATTTTGCATTTTAGTTTGCAAAATATTTCTGGTGTCAGTCCAGGTTAGATGCAAATGGAACACAATTGGAAACAACCCTCACAAACTCAGACCACTGAAATGAACCCCATCCCTCAGGATGCCCTCCAGTGAGTGGTGACTGCAGAGGCCCCGAGCCCTGCTCGGATTCGATGGGGATCTCACAGTTTGCCGGCTCTCTCCTATGGATGTCACAGCAGTGTGTGTCCCCAAGACTCACAGGTTCAAGGCTGCAAAATTGAGAAGTGGGTTCCAGGTTTAGAGAAGCTTCCTTGTCCTGCAGCTCTCAGCTTCATGACAGGAGATCCAGAAGCCCTGGGATAGGAATTCAGTCCATTGCTGAATCCAGTGTCATGATCCATGGAAAACATGGGGTCCTTCCCTCTATCTTGGACATGTACAAGCCATCAAAAATGGGGTCCTCAGCTCCCAGTGAAGCTGGACTTGGGACCAAACTGAATCTGAAGGACAGGGAAAGTCCAGATCACCAGTGACACCTAATGACCTTTTGATCTGCCAGTGAATTTGAGGTTTTGAAACTTTCTCACACCAAAAAACTCTCTTCACCTCCTCTTCAGAAGTAGTTCAAGAGCAGAAGGGTGAAGGATAATTGGCCTACAAAACAGTGATTAGGGGAGAAAACATAGCTTGGTAGGAGTCTAATGGGCTGTTATGTTTTCCATTATAATTTATAGTAAGCCTCTGCTTTGGGCTCATTTTATGGGAGCACTAGAATGGAAACATTTTTCAAGAGATGCCATAGGAAAAGTCACAATTCTCCACAAAAATGTATGTACAGGGTTTATCACAGCCATAAATTGGCAAAACCACAAGGAAGAACTGATCTAAATCTCAGTCCTCAAAATGTCAAACTTAGTTGGCTATGACGAGAAAGAATCACAGTCATACTTAAAAAAAGAAGGCATGTCAGACCAGAGTACCTTTAGGGAAACTGCTCCAAATACTTTTTGCCTAAATTGTGCTCCAATGTGCACTGTTGTTTTATAGGTCTCTTCTGTAAATGTCAGGCACAAAGTGAAATATAGGGAAAAAAACAGCAAAGTTATTCTGAAACTCAGTCAAATTCAGTGTATTTTGATACCTACTAAAATCCTCTACCTCTACGGGAACCATACAGCACAAAACTTGCCCATGTCATAAGCCTTTTGAACAGAAGCCTTTTGAACAAAACTGAATTTTTCCTTTTCAAATCCACATTTTTATTGGGCTTTCCCTGGGATTTCAGTGTAACAGCAACAGACAGATATATTATTAATCTTTACAGCCTCCAGCAGACCCTCAGGAACCCACAGATCTTAGAGGCACATTTGTTTCAGGAAAGAAACTAAAACTAAGCCAAGATGAACCTTTCCTTCTTTGTCCTACAGTGACAGTACACAGGAGGTGAGAAGCTCAATTTGAACCCAAAGTGAGTGAAGTTTCACAGTGCTCACCTGGCTGATAACTTTTCTAAAGGCCACAGCACACAACAGTCATGACTGCTGGTTTCAAGAAGCAGAAGAAAGCAATAAATTTTCTCAAGGACATCCATCTTTCCTCTATTCCAGCCAAAGTAACAGAATGACAAACACATGCACAGGATTTCCAAATCCCCTAATAATTTTAACAGTTTCCTCTTTTTTCCCTTCCCACATTTTGTTTTGGTCTTTGGTTTTTTTGTTTGGTTTGGGTTTTTTTTTTGTTTTGTTTTGTTTGTTTGTTTGTTTGGGGGTTTTGCTTTTGTTTTGGGGTTTTGTTTTTTGTTGTTCTCTTACATTACATCAGCCCCATGCTGCAGCTTTACATCAGGGTAATATTTCTTCACTTTCACAAAGACACAGCCACCCCAAACATCTGCTAACGAAGACCAGGGTGAACCTAGCAAACCTCTGGCTAAGGGCAGCTCAGCACTGTGACTGCCAAGCTGGCTGAGAGATTTTTGTCTCTGATCATGTGGTGAGAAGATGCAGGGCCAGTGAGCACCCCACTGCTTCCCCTGGGGTTAATTGGAACTATAGAAAATTGAGCTAGATGTATGCACAGACACTCCTTGTACTTCTTGTCCTGCAAAGCTAAAGAAGCACTGAAGGGAGCATAGATGATGCACTTGCCTGGCAATGAAGTTGTCCTCAAACACTGTCTGCAGGACCAGACAACCTCCACACTGGGGGAAGGATCTGAGACAACCTCTCCAAATTACCCACCCACACATCATATTCAGTTTTTGTCAAATTCAAGTCAGACATAAGGACAAAGGGGGGATTTGAGACAATAATTCTGCCAAATATTTGAGTTGTGAAGGGATCAATATTATTCAACACATTAAATAACTTGGGCTGAAAATGAAATGTGGTTTTTGTATTTTTTTTTTCAGGTATTATCTTTCAAATGGTGTACAGAAAGGCTTCTTTTTATTGTTTTCAACATGAAACTTTCACCTGCTTTGCTTTGAAACAGCATTCTTTGTATTTAAAATTACTATAATTATGAAAAAAATAGTGTGAGGGGAAAAAAAATCTGAAAATATAAGTTTTATGTCTGTCCAACAGACATTTTTTCCCTTCCTGTGTAACAGCCCTGCAAATCCTTCACTCTGGTGATCCTCAGTGAGACCACTCTTTCCCCAGTTTTTGGTGCTAGCTCAGTCTCTTGATGTGCCATAGAGAGACTGATTGCATAGGATAAACAAGCAGTTCTTACGCAGCTCCCTGTATCAGAATACATAAAACCCCATCTGCAATCCCAAAAATATCCTCATAAATGTATTTGTCAGTGCTCATCTTTTTTTCGTCCCATAAAATTATGTTTAAAAGGAAAAAAAAGAAAATGCAGCTCGGGTCCCCTGGTGATTATGCTATGTGTGTTATGAAACACTTTCAGTTTAATACTGATAAAAAGAGAGTGCAATCTCACAGTTTTCCAGTTTCCATTGCACTGAAACCACAGGGCCTCCTTCGGGTTAAGCAGATACTGCTTGTGGAAATGGCTTTGTTTGCAGTGTGCTCAGTTCATTTCTCTTTCAGAGCAGCTCTCTGGAGGGACCAGCAGCCCTATGAAGAAGGCACTGCCCTGCCTGCTGTGGCCCCCAGCTCACCCCGTACCTCGGACTGGCTTACGAGCAGCTCCGACCATTTCTGCCACTGGGGGCATTTGTCCCTGTCATCGAACGTGGTTTCGTTGGACGTCCAGCAGCACTGCTCGTGGCTGTACCAGAAGGCAGACAGACAGACACCCTCCTTCAGGTCTGTCATCCAATCCACAGCTAAATCTATCACTCCAGCTAATGTGCCTGGGAAAGAAACGCAGGAAAAGAAATGCTGGCATTGAAAACAATCAAGTTGCAAGGACAACAGATCTTGATTTTAAAAACAGGATAAAAGCTGTGATTTGGGTAAGCAGGCACAATGTAAGGCTGTGTTCTCAGCCTGGAGAAGAGAAGCAGCTTCCCAGCAGCCTCCCAGCACCTGAAGGGGGCTTATAAAAGAGATGGGGACAGACTTTCTATCAGGGCCTGTTGCAGTAGGGCAAGGGCTAACAATTTTAAACTAAGAGAGACTGATTTAGACTAAGTATAAGGAAAAATATTTTTACAATGAGGGTGATGGAAACATTGGAACAGGTTGCCCAGTGAGGTGGATGCCCCATCCCTGGAAGCATTCAAGGTCAGGCTGGACAGGATGGCCTTTAAAGGCCCCTTCCAACCCAAACTATTCTCTGCATCAATAAATACAAACATGCTAAAGAACTGGGGGCAATAGAAAGTTTTTCTGACCTTCAATGCTCTCTCATAAGCTTTTATTTGAAACATTATCATTTTCATACTGACTGATGGGCGAGCAGGGGAGCCTATAACCAATGCCAGCCCTGCAGGCTGTCCCAGGCAGGTTCCCTGGCTGGGATGGGGAGGAAGGACACTGTTCAGGGTCTCTATACACACACCTGGCTGCGGGTCTCAAACCCCACTGTGTATTTCAGGGCTAATGGAGGAGTAGGATATCTGTGTTTGTGTCCAGCTTTACTGGTCCCAGCACAGCAACCTTTTAGAAGGATGATTTCGTTAGAGATACAACGTAATGCCAAATTTTGAATTATGAACTTAAGAGAATGGGGCTTTTGATAAGTGTGTACAGCGATTAGCAATCTGGACATGCAGGAAAAAAATATCCTTCAAGTCCTCCGTGTAGCACGAGGCTTGTTTCAGTTTCTCCCCGGGAATTACACAGAGCTACAGTGACACCCGCTGGCCACCAGGCACAGACACAGGTAAACTTTGCGTCTACGCAGACGCCAGAAAAGAAAATTTCTGCTTCTCTCGGTCATCTGCTCATCAGCGATAACAACCTGCCCCAGCAGCAGCACCCTCAGAGCAGGTGGGTCCCCAGGAATGCAAGAACAGCAGGAATGGGAGGCTGGGAGCAGCCAGAACATCAACAGGCAGATCTGTGTTCTGTCCCTATATCCATGCTTCCTGGAAAGAATTAAACCACCAACTGATAGAAGAGCCATGTAGCATTTTTCCAGATCCCTCTCACATACAATGGAAAGCAGAAGTCATCATTACTTTTATAAATAATCATTAATAAAATTCCAGGAGACTGCTAATTGATTTGAACAGAATTTATCGATCCACATCAATGCACTGGGGAAAAAGATACTTTGTAAAATGCAAACTGGTTTGGTTTTATGTTTCCAAAACTTATAGATTTGTGGCTCCTGCTAAGAATGCAATTATATGAAGCAGTGGTAGGGGGTGCTCCCTTTCCCCCAGCAGCTGTGGCACACAAGTGGGTCCAAGAGCTGATTTATTTCATCTGGAACTAAAGTTTTCTGATTTTCATTTCTGTAAAAGAGACGGGGGGAAAACACATTTCAAATAATTCAAGAACCCTTTTTTTTTCCCCTCCAAAGACCAGAAAAAACCCACGGGTTCTTCTCCCACCCTTAAAAAGGATACTTGCCCCCACACTGACAAGCAGTGGTGCTCAGGGTAGCAGTGAAGAATTTCTGTTGTATAAAAATAACCTGAAGCACTATCCAGATATACCAGACACATGACACACACACAGAAAAAGGCTGCGGAAGGGAGTGGTGATGTCTTTAACAACTCTTTTCTTTCATTAAGATCTTGCCTTAATTTGGTTATTCTTTTCCATTTTTCCCAAGTTTCTATGGAAACAATGAACCATCCTGCTAGATGACGATGAATCATTGCATTGCTGGCAACATCAGCACGCAAAGCTTCCTGCTTTGCACTGAGCTCTAAATTCTCCCCCAACTTTCTGAAAGTTTCAGAAACAAGGAATTTTCATCTCCTGGACATGAGCACTAAATGCCGTGCCTCTTGCACCTCTTGATGGATCTTTAACATTCTCTGTAACCTTCAAAGTTTACACCTAACCATATTAAGCTCCATATTAATGCTACCTAGCAAAAGATGCAAAGGAAGAATGTGTTTCCCCAACAAAGTTAATAACCATACTGAAGAACACACATTCAGTTCTCTAATATAATAGCCTCACAGGCACCTCAGCACCAGCAAGACAATGTGCTTAATTATAGAGCTGATCTAATCCCTTTTGCCAAATCCTTAGGGATCCACATAAGGAGGAAAATGCTTGTTACTACATGCAGTTTACTACACCAGCCTTCAATAGAAGAAAATCATAAGGAGGCCCAGGATAATAATGCAATAGTGAATGCTTCATCACCTATGTGACCAGACCTAGAAGTTTTTTAAGTTCTGACTTTTTGCAACTTTCAGTGAAAGTAATGCAAGTGCTAGACAGTTCAGCATCTCAAGGTCAAGCTTTTAATTTCTTGTGCTTATCTTGGCTGCCAAGACTGTAATAGAGCATAAATTTATCTCCCTGCTTCTCCCATCAAAGGAGCTGACTTTGTTTACCCTTCCATGTAACCTCCTGCTAGAAGGAAAAATAACAAAGTACTCCAAAGCCAGACAATGCTGGACTTCATTTTAGATATTAGCCTTTTACCTCTCTCCTTTTCTTTCTGTTGGTGATGGCAAAATTCTTCCTTTACAGTGCCCTAATGAGAATGCTAAAGAATTGCTTTGAAAAGATAGTTTTCATGCACCTGTGTCAGAAAACAGCATCACCCAAGTGGTGCAGCACAGAATTACAAAGGGAATTCTTGCACATCCAGCCTCAGCCTCAGAGCATTTCAGTGTTATTATGATGACACTTTTTGTCACATAGCTTTAGAAAACACAGACACTTGCTGATCCATAAAGAGCATAAGTTTTCAGATGGCCAGTAGTAAGGGTTAGGCTGAGGAACAGCCACTGGCCTGCAGGCAGGATAGGCCCAGCAAAAATTCAGAGTTCCTTAAAAACAAATGCCTAAAAATTTGTCATCCATATATAAATTTTTAGGCTCACTCTCCATGCACTGCTTTATATGAGGAAAGCATGGAAACTCTGACTGAGACAGGCCCAGGCAGTGTTCAGTGTCTTTTTCTTGACCATTGTGTGAACAGTCTCCACCTGACCTCCTCACCAAACAACATTTGTGGGTTTTACTGTTCCTTCCCTTTTCTCTGCAATTAGCAGGCTTTGGCTATCAAGCCCTCATTTCCAGGAGCTCCTTAGAGCCCTTCCTCCCATTTGACTGTGCCATACACCATCCTTTCCCTCCAGCCTGATGTTCAAGGTCCTGTGGGTACTTGCCACAGACTGGAGGCAGTGAGGGGCTCTGCTCAGGCTAATTTATGTGGGCACCCTCACACAGGAAACTGTGATATGATCCCAGTGGCTGCTGTTAGATTCTCAATATACGTTGGTGTTATCTGTAACCCTGAGGCTGGCTCTGCTGTGAGCGGGAAGCCAGAGCAGAACCTTCTCCAGACATCCCTTTCTCACCCACACTTGTCTGGGACTAACAAAGGATGCAGGTTTGATAACAGTCCAAAACCAACAAGATATATATATATATATATATATAAATAGACATATATATATATATGTATGTATGATATATGCATCATACTGCCAAATGGGATGGTCCTCTCCTTCCTGCCTCCATCAGCTATAAATTGTTTGCTTATGGCTCTGTGGTGACTAGCACTGCTGAGCCCACAAATTGACTGAAAACTAATCTGGCCAAAATCCATTTTTTCTAGCAAGTCAATCCATTTTTTCTAGCAGTCATTCACTCCTCCAGTGCAGCTACACATGCACAGAGCAACAGGGCCCAGTGACAGATGCCCTGGAGAACCAAGAATTGCTCCTTTTGGCCTTGTTGGATCGTGTTGGCAGTAGAGGTGCAGCCTTTGAGGCTTTCCAAAATCTGAAAGATAAAGTTTACCAAATTGATGAGATTTAGGCTTCTAGATCAGTTAAGCTCCATTTCAACTCCTGGACCTGGGTAAATGACCCAGGTGCTTTTGGAAACTTGTGGAAGCCCCTGGCAGCCTCTTCCCAAGAGTCCCATCTTGCTGTCCTCCATGCCCAGCACAGGGACAGCAGGGGCAGAATGCTCCATGGGACCCTGATGTCCTGAGCACTGCTGCTGCCACTTTTCCCTTTCTCTCCCGCTCCTTGCCATACTTTCTGCTTGCCTCTGGTGATGCCTGGACCCAGCTGCTCAGGGTTCACCCAGTGTCCATCCACTGAGCCAGGCTGCTCCCCTTGGAGCAGGAGCAGCTTCTGCCTGTTCAGCAGAGGAGGGGCTACGGAGGAGCCAGGCTGGTCCATGCAATCCCATCTGATCACACAGATGCCCTCGCAGCACGCTTTCTTCTCTGAGCAGACAATATTTTGCAAAGAGAGGAAAACAACACAAAGTGCCTCTTGACTGCACCACCATCTCCTCCCTCCCCAAACCTGGTTAAGATACCTGACTAATTTGGTTTGACTCTCTGAGGTAAAACATGCTGGTCTGCACCCTTGTCGTTGAAAAGGTTGCAAAAGGTACCAGATCTCAGCTGGAGCTTACCCTCAACCCCCATTCCCAAGCTGGGCATTCCAGTGTTAGGGCTTATCAGAGGACAGTGACTCTGGCTTTTAACAGCCTCGAGGATTTCAGCACGAGATTTCATTGCAAATTAGAACTAAATAAAAGCTTCTGGGATGTTTTTACTAAAAGGGGAACGTGTGCATGTTTACTACATTCTTTGTATGAGGAGAGGATTACTGAGGCCACTAGAGCCCTCAAGGGCTTGCTCTAACTTTATTTACAGGCAGAATTCTTCATCCCATATGAGACCAACCCTGGCCTTCAGGCAGGACTCAGCAAACCTGGTAGTACACAATCTATCAGACTCTCTTCCCATCTCACTCTCCCAACAAAGTTTTTGTGGAAACAATTACATGTCTATGAAATTACATAATTTGCCAAACACGTCACTTCAGAAATGTTTTCTCAAGAACTTTACCAGTACTTCTGAAGCTCCTAACAACTGAAATGAACATATTAACTTGACAGATGTTGAGCAGGAAATTCCCATCACCCCTTGGAAACTGGGAAACTTCACATGGTGCTTTCACCAAGCAGCATGACACAGGAGCACCCTGACATCACTGGAAAAGCATAAAAAATGGCAGCTGTCTGAGCTGGGTCAGAGAAGTGCAGCTTTCCAAGCAGGAAGATGTGCTAAACTGAGGAGAAGACAGGAACAATTGAGGAAGTTAATGAATTTGCCATGTGAGTTTGAGCAGGCTGTTGAATATGTAATGTCTGTCTGGCCTGGAAGCAGATCTGAAACCAAGTCTGAATCTGTATTTTGCCTTCATGCATACATAAAGAAGATAACCCAGAGGAAATAGCAGTTTATAAAGCCCCCCCTTTGAGTGTCCACAACCAATATTTTCCCCACATCATATTTTTGACTCTCAGAATTAAAGTGATGACAAGAAAAAAAAAATCCAAAAAATAAAACTGACTTCTGCAAAGCAAAGATTCAGAAAGTCAAAGCAGTCCATTGAGTATGAAGCACTCAAATGCAGTTTTCCCAAAGCAATAGAAAAATCCCTCTGCTGGTGAAAACATTTTTTCTAGGTCAGCACCCAAAAGGAGACTTCGCAAGTGGGTATCTTTATTTAGAATCACAACTGCATGAATGTAAAGTTGTCTTTTTAGCTTAAAAACAAAAAAAAATCAATGGAAAGACAATGAAGTACAAAGAGAAGCAGATGGTGGTGCAGCAGCTGGAGTGAGATCCTTCAGGCACTAAAGCTGTAGCACTAACACGTACATACCTGCCAGTAGTCCTATGAGAAGCATTACAACCCATCCTGACCAGGCATCCAGCAAACTCTTGATGAACTCCCATATGGATTCTTTACTTTTGCTTGTAATCTGAAATTAAACACACATATAGATGTGTTGTTGATTCAGGTTGACAGTTTTAGAGTACAAAGTTTAAAATAATTTAACTCCTAGATGGTACACACAATTACTCCCCTCTCTACTTCCTTCAGTCCTAATAATTTACTCAGAGATGCTCAGCTGATTAAGTTGCAGCAGCCCTTTCATATTTAAAAACTCAGGACATCCCATGTCCATATATTTAAAAGTTCTCCTCAAGTCATCCCACATCTATATGTTCACAAGTTCTCCTCAAGTCATGCAAGAAGGTAGGAAGCAGTAACTTTGGAAAACTGCTTGTTTTTGTCACTGCCAGGATGGCTGTGTCCCAGGGCTGTGACAGATCAAAGCTGACAGCGGTACCTTGCGGTGGCGGTCAGTGTCACGCGATTTCTCCCGCAGCCAGTCGATGGTATGGAAATCTTCGTAAGTGCCAACATCAGGAAAAGGCTCATCCAGAAAATCCATCAGGTTGCCTGAACCATTCATGTCTCCTGCATTGACCATATTAGGATCTGTATGTAGAGGAAAAACAAGTTTGTCAATAAATTCAAGCAGCTTTGTCAGGCATTTCAGAACCAAGTTTTCTGAAATACCTCCACAAGCCAGGAAGTGAAGCCAGCACGAGCAGTAGTCCTGGGGGGCACACACAAACTCTTCATATTTGCTTTTAAGAAAGCAGAGGGAGAAGTATCCACGACAGATGCTACTAAAGCACAAGAGGAAATAAAAGATAGCTGTCCCCAGACTAAAAGAAACAAGAAGAGGCATTTGATGGGAACTTGGATGAGGGCACGTTGGACTATAAGAATGTCTGTTCCAGCAAGGTGGTCTGTTAGGGATATTGGAACAAGATGGGCAATGGAGGAGAAACCAGAATCAAAATGTACAAGAGACACAAACCTGACAGAGCAAACGTGAAGAACATGAGCAGAAACAAACCTCGCCACTCATGCTAATTGGAGAGCTACTGTGTGTGTGCCTCTGGGATACAGGATCAGCTGCTGGTTCAATCTGCACACGAGAAAGTGTCAGCCAGGGCCAGGAGGGCTCCAGCAGCTGGGCAGGGGTCCTGAGCTGGGACTGGAGGAGGCAGCTGTGCACTTCTACATCACTTAACAAAGTGTTGCTCTAAAGATCATCAATCCCATTCATCCTAAAAGAGATGCCTGGGAAATTACTAATTTCCAGAGAGTACCTAGGGTTTTTAATCTGAAATTATATGTCTAAAAATAATCTGTTATTATGGAGTTACAAGGGGAAAAACACAAAAACACATAAGAATGGGGATATACACAGACTTTAGGGCTTGTATAGAACAGATCCTGCAGAGCCTGTAGCTCCTTGACTGACACAAGGTCACTTTTGCTGGTCACTGATGAGGCCACAGCACAGCACCAATGACTGCCACCCATTTCATTCCACCAGGTATAGAAATGGGAATTTCCCAAGAATTCGAATCTTTGCAATTGTGAGGAAATTTCCTAACTCTGTAATTGGAACAGGCTAAAATGTAGCAGATAAGCTTTTAGTGGGCTGTCTATAAACCCTGATGCTCTGCTCAGACCTCTTTACTTGGTGTCTTTTTTCTTCCCCTCTCCCCATTTTCATCTGTTTTACTTGAAACTTCACCATGTAATTTTTTGCCTTAGTGGGGACTTCAGCAATGAATAAGCATGAATACTCAGCTTTGTCAGTCTCTGCTCTCCACTGTGAAGGGTTTTTGGGTGACACAGACAATGTGCTGAGCACAAGCAGCTGAGAAAAGCATTATCTTACAGGCAACCAGCAGGTCACCATGATACCATTAAGAGAAGCCCTTTCAAATGCAGTAATCAAGTAATCTCCAAGCACCAGGGCTTGGAGATTTGTTTGTCTGAAAGAGAATCACAGTGAATCACAGCCCGGGGAAGGAAACTCAACGCAGAGCAGGTGTCCCACGCAGCGCTGCAGAGCACAAATAAGCTGCCACAAAATTGGGTGATTTAAAAAGCAGAAGTGAAGAAGAGCAGCAATGGAGAGCAGTGATCCTCTGCCAAGCAGGTGAGAGCAGGCTCCCACGCTGGAATCTGAACAGGGATGGCTGCCTGACTCCAGGAGCTGAAGCCGCAAGGGGATGCTGAGCTCAGTGTCTCCTACGAGGACTGAGCTGAAAGGGAGGCTGAAATGAGGTGAAAGGATTAAACCAGGCTACTACTTTGTAACATTGTGCTACCTTGCAGATCATTTGCTTCACCCAATTCTTCCTGTTATAGCTGGACAATGAGATTATTGGCTCTCCCAATTAAAAGATAACCACTGTGTGAATATTAAGAAAAGCTTTAGTGATGTATAGCTATGTTATTGTAGTTTAGATGCCCTCTGTTCTCCCCATGGTTCCCTTTCCCCCCCTGTATTGTGACCATCAGACAGCCTGGGTGGTCTAGCACAGGTAAAAACAAGGTGTGCACATGTGTCCCTTGCATGGGGCAGGGGGAATGGAAAAGCTTGGTGCTCAGGGGGTGTGGCATGGTAACACCTGACCTGCAATGAAGTCACAAGAAAGCAATCTCCACTGGTAAATGGCAAAGAAGAGCTGACTGACAGACTTTGGGAGGGGCCAGGGCTGGCTGATGCAACCCCCAGGGGTATAAAAGACTGAGCATCCATCCTGAAGGTGAACCAGACACATGGTATGCATGAGGGGCAGTTCCCAGTGCTGCAGCTTTTTCCTTATGTAGTCCTTTGTTGTATTTTTGTTAAGGTTTAATAACCTTTTTAAATTTTCCAAGTGAACAGCTGTTTCTCACAGTCCCATACAGCAAAGCAGGGCCTGTAAAGAACGTGCAGCTCAGACTGCCTGCACAAGGCAGCACCCTCTGCTAAATAAACTGCTGCAAACTGAAAGCATTGGCAAGTTTTCCTTCATACCACAAGAAAATTACCCATCATGCTAGTTCTATCATGTAAAAAATAGCCTTTTAAGTATGTTGTCAATGCCCAGCACATGACAGTATTGTGATGGATAATACCAGGCCAGACCACAAGTATGTAAGATAATTACAATCTCAGTCTGAATCTATCCCAAAAATACGTGCTACACAACATGTCCAAGGAGAGAAAAAATGTGCTAGAGACCACAGGGCCATGGAAGACTAAGAAAACAAACAACCTTTGAACTCAAGGTACCATAGCAGTACCTGGGAATTCCAGTGAACTGGATGATTGCCAGCTTTAAAGTTCACTTCAGGTACTCGGCTTTTGAAAGAAGAGAAGTGATATCAGATTATGCAAAACACAATTTCAGTAAATAAAACCTAGCTACAGCACTTTTGAACTGAGTACCACAGAGTTTCCATCTTATATCCTATCACCAAGCACCACAAGTATCCCTTTCTTTGTCTTTATTTTGCATTTATTTCTCTCACTTTACTTTGGCACCTGTAATAATTTACAAGGTTTATTTCAGGATGAGCCAACTTGCCCTCTGAGTGAAGCTTGCAGAGATACTTTCAGTTCTGCCAGCAGAACTGGAGCCTTACACCAATCAACCAGTTATAGACATTTTAATACACATAAATTAAGGGCAAATTAACCTCATTCAAACATGAATTATAGCCAGGTGTAGTGCAGCACCCTGATGATGGCAAAAGCATGAACAGCCATGGTGCTGGTTGTCTCATCTAGGATGAGAAATCTGCACTACACCCAGGACACTAAAACCCAGCTCCTTTCACAGCTGATGACAGGAAATGAACTATTTACATTAAAATGAGATTACTTCCCAGAAAGGATAATTTCTGTTTATTGAGCAGAAAGAGATGTCAGAGGTAGACATCTTCTAATCTGGTCTAATGAGTGCAACACTGCCAGTTCAAAAGAAAGCATTGCAATGCTATGGCATGCAGAATTAGTTACAAATGCAGCTCCTCAGACCTGAGCATCTAAGAGATTTGGATGCTCTGACAGAGCTTATTGTATACAATGAAAAGTGTTCAGTCTTTCTGAGGAATAGTCTAACATTAGTATTTTGTCCCTTTGCTGTTCCATCACTTAGACATCCTTGCTGTCCTTTCCACCAGATTTGCAGATGCTGATGCAACATAATTTGTGCAAGGGCTGTTTCCTGCCTAGTCTTTTCCTAATAATTTCTGGCACTCCAGCAGCTTTTCCTAGGGCAGACATCCAACACTAAGCAGTCTGCTGTGACTCCTTGAGAGACAGTGCCCAGTTTGGAGCCCATCATTCTGTAATCTCTTAGGGACATTTCCCCCTTTATCCACTTTGATTTCCATCAGCCATTTTATTCCCTAAATATAGCAGAGGGCCTTAGCAGTGAGCACTCATTTTTATTAACTAGCTGACAGTATCTACAACTAAACACCTGTGTCAATAGTCTGCTTTAATAATTGCAAACAGGCTCTTTCTAGAAACTGAACTAGAAAACAAAGAAACCTGACTGAACCACAATATCTCTGAACTCACAGGGCTCTGATTAGCAGACTTCCCTGGATTTAGACCCCTGCCAGACTACTGTGATCCTGTAGATGTAGCAGTCCTGGCAGGGACTGAGTCACAGATCAAAAAAGGCCACAGTGCTGTACTGACAATTGTGCCTCCTGATAGAGATTTTTCTGGCTGCCACATAACCTTAGACATCTTCCAGAAATCTTGGGCCAGATCAATCTCATGGTCAGTCCCTGATCTCCCAGCTACCTGTGCTTGGTGCACACTATTCTGAAGCCAGAACAAGTTTGTTACCCTACAAATATCAGAGGAGCTGCATGAGAACAAGCTGAAAGTAAAGGTCCAAATATCAGCCTGGGAAACCAGATAATTTTTGAACACATAAAGAAAGCAAAGAAGAGATTCATGCAAACAAACTAGAAAAGCCAGGGTGCAAACACAGGGAGCTGCTGATGGACCAGAGCACACCAACAAGCATAGCTGGTACATCCTAGACACAAGATCTCCTTACATTTACTCACTTTTTGTTATTTTCTAAAGAAGCAAAAGGCAGTAGTATTGTCATATTTAGGGTCACATTTTTTTCTGCAAGTCTCACAGTGAGTAAACTCATCACTTGACTTTGATCAGTTTGGAGCTAAGTTTTAGAGAAGAGCGATAAATCACATTTACAGTGAAAATGCTGACAAACTCAGCTTTAGAGCACTGGCACAGCATGGGCAACTGCAAAGCCAGAGCTAGAAGAGCTCTATCAGTGAACTGACATTCTAGGCAGTGGGCTGACTGACTGATCAGATATGAAATGTATCTGACATAGCAAGCACAGACCAAAACACCCCATGGTTCAAAGAGGCTGAAAAGTATACTGATGGAAAACAATGAGTTGAACACTCATCAAAGGAAAACTCTTGGCCCTGGCCTATTGCTCCTAGACATGCTAGCTCCATGCTATATTCTCCTCATCCTGTTTTCTGTTTTAATTGGATACATTGCACAGAGGGAGGCAGTATAATTTTTAATGCAATTCCAACAAGTTTCAAGTTACTTTCAACAGATCACAGTTACTGAATTACTTCAACACTTCAAATGTTTCTAGCAGACAAGCGTTCACCTACATTCTTTGCTGTTTTCATTGAAGTGGGGGGTGCTATGTGACACATGACAGGATGCAGGCAGCCAAGGATACCTCTCTTCTGCTGTGGCATAAGGAATAAGTGAACCTTGCAAGAGTATGGAAGAAGAAAGCAAAAGTCTAAATGCCAATAGCAAGTTTCTCAATTCACATTTGGAGTGCCTTTTTCAGGGTGTCCAAAGCATCACCTGTTCCATCTCTAACAAATGTATCACACGTTAGCCAACATACCAAAGGAGATCATGGTGTGTCTCAGGGCTTCTCTATGCTCTAGCACCAACACATCCACTGTGATAAAACAGAGGAGATCCCACTCCAGACACAAACCTTTTCAATCAGGACTGCATCAGAACTGAGCCCACCACTCACCTGAATTGTTGGTCAGATGAGCTGTGTTCATGTGCCGTGACATGACAGCAGTTACTGCAAAAATGAAGGTGCATGGGGGCTGTGAAAATCCCTGGGATTTATTTTCTGCAGTAGTCAGTAATGAACAATGCAATTTTATTGGCAATCCTCACATTGGCAGTCCCTTTGCACAGGCAGATGGTTTGCCACTCTGTGCCCCTAATACTTGTATTGACTGTTGCAAGGACCAAGAGTGGAGCCCCAGCCTGATGGACTTTATCTGCTCAAGGGGATCTGTCAAACAAAGGCACCTCCTCCTGAGAGCTGGGTGCTCTGCCAGCATCCATCCCTCCCCACTCCCAAGGAATCTAGACCCAGTCACAGAGATGAACACAGAGCACTCTCTTCACAGGGCCTGAACCAGGCAAACAGGCCAGTGCTGCCAGCAGAGTGAGCTGAGTCACAGAACCATGGAATGCCCTGGGTTGGAAGGGTCCGTGTTCAGAAAGAGCCCTAAGAGGGTAAGGCTGAGGGACAATGTTCCTAGAGCTGAGCACAGTTACACCACAGGTCTTCAGCACCAGCTGGCCAGAGAAAATGGGCCTGACAGCTGAGGAGGCAGCCAGCAAAAATGATTAACAGGGTCACCATGGAAGACATACATGAAAAGTACAGGGAGATGATTATGTCTTTTGTGGAGGGGTCAGAGACTGATGTCTGCTTAGAAGAGACCAAGGAAGGCCAAGGTGGTGTGGATGTAATTCCCCTTCCACCACCTGCCATGTAGAAGATGATTTAGAAATGGCAATGTGTGATATAGGAGGCAAGTAAACAGTTATCAAACATTCTTCTCAACAAGAAGTAAGATGCTGTGGGGTGGTGATTTTACAAGGAAGAAGTCTTCAGCTAAAGCAAGTAGGCTGAATCCCCAGCAAGTTAAATGGATGATTTTCTATAGGTTGAAAAATATTTACAGGCAATTTCAGATTATTCAATTTAGAGGCTTCAGACTGAACAAGCCAAGCAAGTTATTGACCTTCTGTCTTAATGATGAAGTTTATAAAAAGGTGTTAAAATGGCCTTGAACCAGAGTAATCAAGTTCAGCCTCCTGGAAAAAGCAGAAAATGCTGAACCCACTCACAGCCCTTTTTTTAAAATAAAACATGGGGGAAAAATTCCCTATAAACTGAGAAAATATAGAGGAAAGCCAAGATATTAAAACTGGCAAATGCCTTTCCTACAATTCAAGGAATTGCAGACCCTCCAAATACAAGAAAATAGCTCTGCAACCCCTCAATTTCTCACCACACTAGCACAGGCAGGCTGCAGTATCAGAAACAGTACAGTAAAATCTTGCAGTGTTTTATTGTATGGCCCCACCACCACATATTATGGAGTTTCCAGCTATGATAGTGTGGTCAAGTTAAATACAGTCACATCTTTGATGTGCAGCTTTACCCTGAATAACCTCTATGGAAAAAATTACAAAGCCACAGCAGAGCTCAGAAAACACAGGGCAGCAGATCACAGAGGAGAGGGCCTTGGAGAGAAGGGAAAGGCAGGAGGGAACATTTGGGATAAATGGCAGAAAACTGAAGCACTCCTCTGACCAAACCACAGCCTTCAGCTGCCCCCCCTCAGCCACCACATGTGCTCATGGGGTGAGCCCAGAGAACAGAGCAGGAGCACAGGCAAAAGGAGGCACAGGGTGACATGCACAGGAGCTGATACCCAACCACCAGGGCTTCCCAGCCTTCCATCACAGCCAGGCTCCATCTTCTCCTTTTCTCCTCCATTCTCTGCCTCTGAGGGGTAAACCACGCCCCAAGATCTCACTCCCTGCTCCTTCCCACGATGACTCTTCCTTTAGAAACAATTTCTTTTGGTATGAAATATCATATGCCTGCTCCCTCTTCAAGTTTTCTTGGAAAGACTGAGCAAAATTAGTTCAGCTGCTCAGTTATGTCAGAAAAGGGGGAGAAAAATCCCAGCTCTTTCTCTGCAAGCTCCAAATAAAATTTTTGCCAAAACTGGCTCTACATAAAAAAATGTTTAACTCACATCTCTATCTGCAGTGAGCCTTAATAAATTTACTTGTTAGTGCAGATGTTGAGGCTGTGGAAAAAGCAGGAGGGAAGCATCACTGCCTCTGGAATATTCATCTGCAGTTTTGAAACTGAGCTGAAACATCTCTATTAAAGGATGCTCCTCTGCTAACAGCCCAGAAGTTTGGGCAGATGAGCCTCATGAACTGTATCAACCCCACACCCCCTTACTTCTTGAAGAAAACAAGATTTGATTAGGTAAAACACTGGAAGCCTTCAACTTCTGGGTAAGAAACTATATTTCAGGAGACAGGACACCATGGAAACCAGCCCTAACAGCATAGGAGCATGTATGGCGTCCTTTCTTGGTTTCCCTCAAGTGCTCTTCTTCACAAAAAAGAGGGGGAATTTTCCTTCTGAGTTCATGGTTTTTACTGCCACAGAGCTCTAATCCACATCTGAAGAGTCAGGGGTACTGCTGGGTTTTCCTCCTCATGTCAGACACAGCTGAGCTTTGCAGCACCAGATTTCCAGTGCTGCTCTTTGCCTCTTTGATCAGAAAATTTTAAGATTAAGGGGGAAAACCAGGTTTGGAACTGCAAAAAGAAAAATTGAATGTGTTCAGAGAGAGCAGAGTGGCACTGTCAGAAGGGAGGTGCCCTGGTGCACAGCTACTCCTGAAGAGCAGCTCTTTCCTGAAATGGGATGTTCAATGGCATTCAATGCATCTCTCACTGAAAACATTTTTGAGCCTTCAGCTTGAAATAAAACTGATAAACCCACATTGGAAAAGCCATTAATCTGTTCTAGCATGTCACTTCTCGTGATTTGAGCAGAGGCTGAGTCATTTTCACACAGGAGGGTGATGTTTTCCTGCTCCCAGGGCACTGCCTTTCACTGCTGCCTTTGATGCTGACAGGCTGCACAGCTCCAGACAAGGTATTTCCTCTCCTAAGAGGAAACTTCTGCAAGATGGGGAGACCCTTTCCTTGGGGTGATGCTTAAGAGCAAAATGTTAAAAGTGCTTTAGGAACAGCAGCCTCATGTAACCCTGCCAGAGTCTCTCTTTTGACAGTAATAATCATGTGTGAATTTTTAGCTCTGCCAGGCTAGAGATGAAGAAAGCTGAAAAAAAACCCAACACAAATGCACACACAAAAAATGAATTCAGACACGTTCTCTACAACCTCTCACTAAGAGGAAAAATTAACACCCACACCCCTGTTGGGTACCCTGAAAGCTGCAGCGTGGTGGCAAACCAGGAAAAGGACTGGTACCTCTGGGCACCACACCCTTTTTGAGGCTTGAGCACCATGCTGAGCTAGGAGCTGTTCAGGCCTGAGAGAGGCTGAACATGACAAAACACCAACCTCCAACACAAGCAAGATGCCTCTGGACAGTGGAGGAGCCTGGGGGTTGGGAACATTTCCTTTTCCCCTGCTATAGCACATGGCTACAGTCACAATCCTGCTCACTTTGCCCTCCAGGTCAGCAAACAACAGCTTCAGGATGAAGCAGTTCCCAGCCCCAGGAGGTTGCAGTGCTCCAGAGGAGCCTGTTCTGTTCAGGCAGATAGGAAGTTCTCTAACCCAGGGTCAGCACTCCCCATCCCCTTCTCCTCTGGTCCCTGTTTAAAAGCTACCAACCACAACCTTTGAAAAGCCACAACATGTGTGAGAGGCCCTGTGGGCATAGGGGCTGAGCACTCTTGCAGCTGTGTGCTGGAGCCCTGGCATGGCATCCCAGTGCTGCCAGGGAGAGCCCCTTCCAGCTGGGGATGACCCTGGGATCCCCCTGTTATACCAAGTAACTCTTTGGGCACATAAATCCCTAATTTCCAAGGGCCTGCAGCAACATATCAGGCTGGTGCCCTGTGTTCCTGCACAGATGTCTGACTCAAACTGAGAGACCAGGAGAACCCCTGCCTGGCACACATTTCCACAAGGCACTTCCATAGGAACCACAGGAGGGGGGGAACCCCTCACACCTGTGGAACCCAAGCATGGCAGCCCTGCTGTGCTCCTTGCACGGGCAAAGAGCCAAGTCCCAGTGATCCGGGTGGGCAAGGGCACAGCTCGGCTCACAGCCAGTGCTGGAGAGAACTGAGCCAGCCTTGGCTCCAGAGGGAACCAAGGAGAGGAAACCCAGCATTGGCACTGACAGGATGCAATTTCCCCCCCACCCCCATCACCTCATGCAGAAACAGGTTTGTATTTCTATTTAGAGGCTCAGTCTTGAAAAAAAAGGAGAGGTTCTGTTGGAGAAAAATAAAATGGAAATTTATTTTTCTTCTCAGTTTGGAACAATCATTTTATTTTTATATTTCAATAACTCATTATCTACTTTTCCCCCCCTCCACACCTTATTTTCTGATCCTGACACAACTGCATACCTGATCCCTGGAAACCAGAATTCAGCCCTCCCTAGGACATCCAATCTACTTCAGCACAGGCCATCCAAAATATCCCCCCTTAATGTATGGGTGAGCACACAGAGATTCTAGGCGTGCCAAATTTTCACATTTTTCCAATAGTGCAAACAAATTATTTGAACAAAGAACAGGATTTGGAAGAAAAAAAAACTTCCTGTAGACCAGGAGTAAAAAGTCACCTGACTCTCTGCCTGATGAAGCTGCAGCTTAGTCATCCTGTGTTCTCTGGTAAAGGCACAGAATTATTTATCACAATTGTTTAAAAATATATAATTTTCTTTTCTGACCAGTATTAGCTCAAAATTAATTTCGTTTCTCACACTGTAATATTTGCATTAGAATAAAGCTTTTAAAAAATTAAAAATTTTAAACCACTAAAATATATTTTTAAAAGCTATCCAGAAAAAAGCCCCCCAGGAGAGTCACCATTTTTTTCCTTTACAGATATATATTCATGTATTTGTACAGAGCACATAATTAAACATCCACACCAGGAAAACAGACTCTGGACTTTGCTTCCACAAATATTAAGTCCAAAAGCACAATTTGCCTGGGATTTTTCAGCCTTTTGGTGATCGACATTTTGCAAGGGAGCAAAAAATCCGTTTGTCATCTCCTACGTTCTTTTTGGAAAAGGATTTTTCACGTTTATATAGGACAAGGAAAACCTGACCTTTTACTACAGCAAATTATGCAGGAAACCTGTCAGACTAGGTGCTTTCAAACCACATCAGCAAAAATTAACAATAAAGGAAAAGCCTCTTTCCCCAAATACACCTCTTAACCCCTCAAACAAGTTAATCCTCATTCCTTTATAAGCTTAGACACAACAGCAACTTCCTTTGAGCATCCAGGGGGAAAAAAGGCAGGGGATGCAAGCAAAACACTATTGCTGCTCTCTTTGCACGACTGAATGATGATGGCTGCTCACGTAAATGCAGAATTCCGCAGACACCCGCAGGAGCCATTGGAAAGTACAGGGAACAAAGGGCCTTCTTTAGCTATAAAGCTCCATCTGGCAGCATTTCTACGGGAGATGCCAGCCGGGAGATCAGCACAGAGCCAGCAGGCAGCCTCTGCACCTGCAAACCCTCTGCTTGCAGAGGAAATGTGCCGCTTTATTTTCCAGCAGAAGCTCTGCCCGGCGGAGCTGGGGCTCTACGACTGCAGCACAAGAGCAACTGGCAAATTATTTTTGTCGAAGAATTATGTTGCTTACCTGCAATGCAACATCATTTAGCCCAATCGCAATGATTTTAATAGCATCCTTCCTTGGGCGGTATGGCTGCACCAGCAGTGATGTCATGGGGAGGAAGCAGTAACAATCATGTGACTGCATCCTCCGTCTATAGGATATCTGATTGCAGCCTGCAATCCTGCGGGATTAAACCGCAAGCCTCTTGACCCTGCCCTGCCTGCTCCGCCACCATCGGAACACTCCCTATCCTCAGCTAATCAGTCGTTCTCTGCATCTTTTATGCAACAGCACAACATTCATGTTTTTCACGAGGTAAAAGCATAGGAAGTATGCTGTGTGCATGCCAGCAAGTGTTCCTGGTGACTCGGCAGGCCAGACTGCTGCTCTGTGACATATGAACTCACAGCAGCTTGGAAATGGGACAAACTGCAACTTCACCATCCCTTGTGTTTTTCTGGCACTGAATTTCAAGCTTATCCAAACTGACTTCCCTTCTGTGTCATATTCATGCTTTGCAAGCCTCCCTCAAAGGTTTCATCCCTGTTACCTTCTCTTCTTAATTCTTCCCTCCCTCCCTCCCTCCCTCCACTTCTGTCTTTTCTTCAATGCAACTGTCACTGCTTGAAAGATCCTCTCCTGCCAGGCTACTTTTCCTTTCCAAAGCATCTGCTTAAGCTTTCCCAAATATTGAAAACGTAGAACTTCCTAAAATACTTTTTTGAAAAGGCAATTAGCCTTTCACATTTTGGTTAACTGTGTATAGCATTTCAACTGTAATCTTGGGGTTTTTGCTTTGGGGTTTTTTGTTGTTGCTGTTTTTGTTTTTGGGGTGTTTTGTATTTTTTGAGGGGCAAGGGGAGTGTTTAAGAATTTTATCATATGCAGCAATTTATTTGATTTCTACAAGAAGGTAAGAATTGCCAAAGTTCTGACTGCACAGATTTTGTACAAGCCACTAGGGCTGTATTCTGCAAGGCAGAGGTTGTAACTGTTCTTTCTGAAGACCCTGTACATGTTTGTACATGTGCAGAGTGTTGAATTTCAGGATATTCCCCTTACTGCTCAACTTTCAGTATTTGAATATTGTGCAGGCTGGTTTTACCCCTACAGGTAACCAGACAGGGGCTTTGTATTTCCAAGCAGATGCAACAGCTGAGTGGAAGGAGGTCTTGCACAAGCACCCATGAAAATACCCAGAGGTGACTGAAGGCACATAAGTGACTTGCACTCACATCAAAGTCAAAAGAATTCAGTTCTGGACGACCTTTTTTTCCCAGTGTGCTTGAGCAGTAACTTATGGATGTGCCAGGTATTTCTGATAGGGACTCCCCATGCAAAGCCACACACTGGATTTTATTGAGAAATTTCAACACAGCTTGCTTCACCTGAAGTTCCCACACCTTTCTGGAGCAAGAATCATGCCTTTAGAGAAGAGGTTTGATTATGCCCTTCACACACAGCACTGCAGATCATAATTCTCTACCACTCATAGATCAGTAACAGTCCCAGGCCTTCATAACTATGCCAGTGAAATGTGGAAAAGTGATACAAGTGCCAGCTTCCTGCCAGCATCTATTCTTTGTGTCCATTAAAATCAGTATTAATAGGTCAATTGAATTTGTGAAGGAAGCTAAACACTGAGCACTTGATTTATTTTCTTGATAATACAACTGTAATTTCCTTCAATCAGTTTATGAGAGGAAAATATGGAAAACAGGAAATAGCATTTACTTGGTGAAATATCTACACCTGGGAACTTCCATGCCAAAGACACACACTTGAACACAAATACTTTGCTCTAGACAAAGAACAGTAATTTTGTGTGCTTAAAAAGTGAGTGTTAGGGTCTCAATGCTATTTTTTTTTTTTTGGACAGACACTTCAAAATTAATTTCCTGGTTTTATCTTGTCTATTACCAGCTGATCTCATTAAATCTCCTACTGCAAGGACATTTTTAGTTGGATGGTCAAACTGCAGACAAACTAAAGGGACAGAATACCTGATTCTCTATTGAAAATACAATAGATATCTTTGCTCAAATGTTAGATTTTCAGAAATAGTAAGGAACCAGAACCAGCTCCTAAGAAGCTCTGAAATCCAAGAATATGTAAATTTTCCAAGTGCAAACAAATGATTTAACTGACATTTACAGATTCCAAAACCAAATCAACTTTACTCCTTGGTATTTTCTTCCAATGCTACTCAATCAAGTGATCTCAAAGAAAAAAATATATTCTTTACATGATGTTTTAGACAAGGCTGTTCTTGCTTTCGTTAGCCTGCAGTTTCTCAAGTCTCTCTCAAATGATTGTTCCTCTCAAAGATGTACAACACTGTAAGTCACAAAGGAGTTTGGGGTCAAAACAAGCTGTGATGGGCCCTCTTCTCAAAAAACCAAAAGACAGAGTTCATCTAACTCATTAAAAATTATTCTTTTTTATATTGCACTTACCTTTAAGTCCTGCAAAGGGCTTAAAAGAACTGCAGCAAGAAACACAAACAAGACTTCATGCTTACAAGAGAGAACCCAACCCAACGTACCCATTACAGCTTCTGCTGCTGCTCCTGGCGGCAGCGAGACAGGGACGGCTGCCGTTCCAAATGCCTATTTCTAGCAGACTGTTAAAAATAACCTCAACTCTGTCATACCCTTGATGCCTTGGAAATACTGGAGAGACAGGACTCACATGTCCTTGCTATGATTTTGCCTGTGCTCCTGCAGCTTAAGGTTGCAGAGGGAAAATGAGAAATGGCTGTTCTGTAATGATGCAGATTTGATGTTTCCTTTGTGAAAGCAGCAGTTAGCGCCAGCCTTAAAAAAAAAGAAGTCAACCAGTATTCTTTTGAGAGGTTTCCACCTTGGAATTAGTCATAAGCAAGATATTATTTAAGAACTAATAATGTCAAGTTGCTTTCCATACTTATTTAGAAAGTGCAAATGTTTGTTATGAAAAAAGGCATTTCAATGTGTTTTAAGTGAAACTACTCAAGAATTCTGGGAATATTCAACTATGAACTTCTGATACAGCTGTCAACTTATCATGAGTAACCAGCACATGGAAGAACATATCTGCCTTTCCTTACACTCTGTGTCTCTTTCAGGTCTTAAGTATAAACCCTCGAGATCTTCAGTATCCCAGATTTTCTCTCATACCTTTATTTGAAAACTCATTACATTAACCTAAATTATAGTGTTATTCAAAATACTATTTTTTTTTCATTAAATCATCAGGAATGTGGCAAATATAAAAGATTCAAGAAATATCTTTGACATACAAGAAAACCCTTTTTCTGTTTATGGCAAATTATTTTATTTTATAGAAGAAATACTTTCAAATAATACAAAAATGACACAATCATACAGAACTGTGACAAAAACAAGAGAGATGAATACTGAATATGATAACTCATTACCACATCAAGACAGAACTCATTTTGGCAGTCAGAATCACAGACCCACAAGATACACCAACGACATCTCACAGCAGTCACAATTTAAAAACCCCCTGACAGAGAGACCACTGGACACTGCCCCTTGGTTGTAGTCACAGAACAATTTAGGGTGGAAACAAGGTCCCATCCCCAATCCCTGCTCAAAGCAGGCCTAATGTGATCAGGATGCTCTGGGCTATATCCAGTTAAGTCCTCATCCACACTATGGACAGAATGCTCCACCTCTCTGCACAACCCCTTCCAGTACCTGACCAGCCTCACAGGAACATGGTGTTGTCTGTTCTTAATACACAGCAAGCACTTGTAGTGTCACTGCATGGTAACTTTGGATAAACACTACTGTGTGACAGCCTCCCCTGGAAATGAGAAAAAAAAATTCTGACTAACTGGTCTTTTAAAGTAATGAGCACTGAAAAGCTTGCTGGCCCTAGACTTTTACCCAAACACTACAAATTTCTCACATTATTTGGTTTTTATCTGCATAGCTTCTGAATAAGTCTAGTTGTGCCCAAGAAACCCAATATACACCCACCAAAACTTACAGGCAAAACAGGATGAATAGCACAATAAATGCTAAATATACTTCAATTTCATATAAATTGCTGTATGATTGTAACACTTGATGCCTGTAATGACTATGGGCCATATTAGGAAACAGGAAATACTACCTTAAATGTTTGTGTTTATTAACATTTATGCTTACATTCTTTTTTCCCCATTACTTTTTGCCTCAGTGTGGATAAGTAAAAGTAATTCAATTCCTCTTCCAGGTTTTCCTGACCTCTGACAAGGTAACAGAGTCTAAGTTCTTGAAACTCACAAAGAAAACTTACTTACAGAATATTTGAAAATATTCAAATTTTCTGCCCCTTGTTCTGATTTCCTGACATAGAAAACTCTGGAACCAATTTGAACTTTAATTAAGAGACAACATTATCTTCCTTCAGGGATATTCCAGTAATTTGCAAAGTCAGTCTTGTGTTGGGCACCTCTCTTTGCAGGTAATGTATAATTAGGAAAATATGAGAAACTCTATTATAGTAGCTTAGTAAAGAAGTATTTTTACATACTTGCAGGATGCAAGGACACAAAACTGGCATTCTCGGGAATTTAGGGTGACAGTCTTTCATTAAAATGGATGGTTGCAAATAAAACTATTTCTTACCAGATTTTAGCTGGTCCAACTAGCAATCAAGTGAGCTGTACCTTCCAGAATAATACACCTTCCTACTGGAAAGTACCACTGTTCAACAGAACTTGCTTGCAGTAACCACAAAGCACATCCTTTAGTATGAACATGTGTTTAAACACCCTTACTTAAAGCAGCTGCTTTCTGAAATCAGAACATATGTGCTTTCCTGAATCAGATGAGAATCTGTGGAACTGCAGAAATTACTGTAACAGTCCATTAGCAGGCTTTCCACACAGCTAGCTCAAACTGCTCCTTAAATTCCCTTTTCATTAAACAGCAAAACAAAGATCTGTCACCCTTTTCCTTCCCCCGTTTAAACTGAGGATCTAGTTAAGAATATAAGATACTTTAGACACAACAGAAATGAAAACAATCTATTAGTGCACAGTAAGAACATGCAAATGAATTCTGCAACGTTTAGCATCTCTCCTAATTAGTGTTAAACACATTGCAGGTGATAATATTTTGCTATAACACAGACAGTGCTAAAGAATACAATGTACATAATAAGCTACAGATAATAAAGCTGAAAAAGTAACAATTTTAGAACATAGTATTTTCATTTCAGGTATCAGAAACAAAACCAGCTCAATGGTTCCATTCTACTGTATGACAAATACTGAGGAACAAAATTTCAGTCTTAAAATACATCTTAAAGTAGGTATTTTCCTTCAAGGAAAAAAGGCACTATAAATAAATTACACTACAGTGAATTTGCCTGAACTCACTTTGTTTCTGTCTTCCAGCCTTTAAGTCAAATAAAACAGCATAAAAACTGTACACGCTCTTAACAGGATAGTCGATCTTTTATAAAATAAGTTGTCTTCAGAGATGTCAGTTTCACAACAAGGAAAAACCAAGCCTTGTTGCAGTCACTATTATAAAATATATATGTATATATATTTATATATATGTTTTGTTTATGTTTACTTTTTTTAACATTTTTTATTTTTTACAAAACGTGTATATTAGCTTTTGCACATTTTTTTTAAAGAAACTTGTCTAATCTAAGAACTTCATTAAAATAAAAGCGATAAATACTTCATGTTTACAATGCAACATGTCATACATCATCAGCTGGCAGAGGAGGTATGTTAATCCTTGGTCTTGTAAAAAAAGCTATCTTCTCTCTATGACCAAAACAAGAGAAAAAAAAGAAGTAAATAAAATTATGCCTAGGTTCCCCCTTCCCCCCACAAGAACATGGTTTCTTTACTCTGGTTAATGGTTAGTATTTGCTATTTATGAACTGGCTTTTTATTTGAGTACAACAATCTTACAAAAACTACTGAACCTCACTATATACTTCTGGCAACATTCCACTGAAGACAATTACTATTTTTAAAAACCTGGGTGGAAGCTTTATACACTGAACTTCAGTCATAGTTAATTGTAGAAAGGTTTCACGGGACAAGTTCTGCAATGCAAAGTTCACCCTTTTATTTTTTGCAAATAATGTCTACAAAAAAGAAGGGGAAAGAAAGATGGCAATTCTGGAAACAGAGTCCAAAGAAAAGACTTATTGAAAGAAAATTCCAGTATTACTGAGTAATTTTTAGGGAGAGTGTGTTACTAGCAATTTATATGTATTGCATTAAACAGATTATTTATGTCCACAGGCTTGTATTGAAGAACTGGACTTCACAGCAAATAGGCTAAGTTGGAAGAATTACCTAAGCTATGTTTATGTTTGAAACTTTTTTTTTTTTAATATAATGTATACTAAAATTGTAACACTGCAATTTTACCTTAGCTTTGGCTCTTTGCAGAACAAAGCATTCAGATAGAACCTATGTCCAAATCCAGATAACAGTTTAAAATTACTTCTGATTAAAATCAAAAGAGACACAAAATTTAAGCTAAGTATTTCAGAAAGCTTTAACCAGACTAATGAACTGTTGCCATGCTATTTCAGTATGCATTACCACTTACCTAAAAGTCTGCACCTGAATAGGTTCTTTCTGATTTTGCCCACGCAACTGGTATATTTCTTTTGATGCTTTCTTTAGCATCTTTTCAGCTGCTTGCTCTTGGTGATGTTCAAATTTGGTCTGTCTGGTCTGAAAACAACAACATTTTAATGCTTAAAATGGGCATGTGAATAAATAAAACACAAGAATATTCACAGTAAAAGAATGGTTTTTTCCCCACCCACCACAGTGAAACCACACTAGTACACTGTCTGAAATAGCTGATCATCTAAGAACTATAAATGCAAAAGACTGAATTGTTGCATTTATTAATGCTCTTCAGAAAGACATGTAGACAATAAACTAACAAAATTTACTGCACATAGATCTGTCAAACAAGATCGTACTATAAATTTGGGCTCAGATTTTATCTCTGATAATCCAATGTCAATTTTGTCTGTTAAGCAGTTTTTCTATCTTTTTCTACAACTTCTTTCTCCAAGAACAGGAAAAAAAATTATATACTTAGGGAACATTCCAAATACTTGTAAAGAATTAATATCACATTGACAAAATTTCTTTTAAATACCAGAAGAAAGAAAACTATTAACATTCCAAAAGCAAATACCTAAACAAAACAAATTAACAACAAATAAACAAAAATCCAAAACAAAACATGCCATTGGCAAACAATGCCATTCTCCAAAAACTGTCCTCAAATAAATACACAGTTTGATTATTAAATCAATGTAATAATTTTTATTGTGCTAACTTCCAGACTATAAAAGAAACATTCACTGTTTGAGATTCTGTACAAACAGCTCTTTAGACATCTTCATCAAAATGAAGACATTTTGAAACACGAAGTGTCTGAGCAAACTGAGTGCTTGTGTCATATTACCATACCTGCCTTTCTGCTTCCTTCAACAAGTTTCGGAATCTCTCATCCCGAAGGACCCAGTGGGGTAAATCTGTCTGCCCTCGGAGCTGGGCATCTTCCAGGCGCTGTCTCAACTCTCTTAGAACACATATCTCCTCATTCAGCTGCCTCTGTCGAGTTCTGGATGCCTGGAGATCCAGCTCCAGGTCTAAGGATGTCCTTGCCATAAGTTCAGCCAAAGATGATCTGCAGGACTGTTGAGTTATTAGGATTCAAATAAAATGCACAATATATTACTCTCAACATAGTTTACTGGTCTGTCTTTAGCTCTATAGACCATACATTTGCTGTACTTACTCCACAAACTAAATCTTTTCCAAAGGAAGTTTTGGAGATTATTTACATACCCCAGAAAAGGCTAGATAATGTAGCACAGAACACCCCTACAGCTAAATTTTTTAATTAATAATTTCTATTACTTCCTTTTACAATTTCCTTTCGACTTGCAAATATTTACCTAATGAAGTTTATGGCCTAAAATTCCATGTTATGATGATAATAAAAAAGATGCAATAGGAAAAAATGAATGACATCAGAGAAATACTGTTCTGAGCAAGACTTCTCTTAAAGAGCTTCATTCAATATCGGTTTTAAGATACATTCTGAATCAAAATGGGAGGCATGGCTGTCTACCTGCCTACACCAGCAAGGCGTTAACTTCTGCTGACCAGACAATTTTATTAATGCCCCATTAAAACATTAATGCCTCATCTCCCCTTCTCTGCCTACTTGTTTGACAGCAGGAGGGGTGGCACAGGGGCAAAAGGAGAGCTTAATCTATTCATTCCTGAATACTTGGGTCTCAAATACTATTATTTGTTAGGCTGTATGGGAGGGGAGATCCATGTCTTAATGTCACATTCACATGCACATCTCTGAACTTGCACCCTGCATCATAAACTAGATTTGAAAGATTTTGAAAGAAACTTTACATCTAAATCAATACAAATTCAGTCCCCATTAAACTAATTTTCATCTGCCATGCTTTTTTCCCTTCTTCAAAACTGATCACAACTTCATTTAACTTTTTTACGTCTATCTTTTAGCTTAGAAAGTCCAAAACAAACCCAAAACATGCACCTTGCCCCAATTACATGGCAGAAGTTTTGCACATTTCCTAAAAGGACAGGAATGTACCTGTAGACATCTAAATCTCTCAAGTACAGAAGTACCATTGTTGTAGCAACTCCATGAAAGTTAAAGGTCGTTTTCCTGGGCATACCTGCTTATAGCGCAGAGTGCGCCTCTCCAAGGTGTTCCGGACAAAAGGGGACTTCCTTGGCAGGGTTGAACTGTCGCTGTCACTGCGATACAGCTGATTAGAAAAGACATTGAAAATAAAGGTTGCTTGCAAGATCATCTTCATTAGGAAATTTAGGTTGTTTTTTGGGGGTTTTTTTGCCTTTGAGATTTCTTTTTTAAAATATATTGAAACTATCTTGTTTTAAGCAACTGATTGTTTACAGTTATTTATAAACATTTATATGTAATAATGCTCATAGGGTAGTTACAATAATTTAAGAAAACTTACAAACCATCAATGTTTTACAGGTAAGTTTCTATTCTACTAAATATCCAAGACAATCTAACCTAAAAAAAGGAGTGAGGGAGGACTCAAAAGCAATAATATTTCATTCTAAAACATGTATTGTCATGGGTACAAACAATACAGTTTCCCACTTTCTCCCTGCATCGGATTTTAAGTAAGTGCAGGTTAAGTGAGCACAGAATTTAAAAATCACTTCCTGAATTTTCAAACTCAAGCTCTCAGAAGCTTATGAAAGACTACAATCAAAGCTATGATGATATTGCAAAGCCAATACCCATATATTGATGTGCAATACCATGAGCCAATTGCTTATGTCTTCTGCCACTGAATGCAGCAAACAATAAATGTGACCTTGAAAACTGCTGTGCAGGTCCTCAATTACTTGCACCAGTGCACCCAGAAATCCTATGTCCCACAGTAGCAGGCACCTTATGACTGATATTCATGACAGCAATCAGAGTCATGAATATTTATGCAATGACCCTAAGATTAAGCATTCAGTGCCCTTTTTCAAGTATGTGAAAATTAAACATGGCTTCTAAACTAACTGCCTATACACCTCATTAGATAGCATTGTAAAATCAACCACCCACACCTAACATCTAAGGTTGCCAGGGAAAAGAGCTTAATACCTAATTTATCATATATTCTTAAATTTCAAATTAAATCCATGCAGCTAAAAACTCTTTTTAAGAGTCAGGGAAGCTCTTCCCCACTGCATTGTTAAAGTTCAATTAAAGATTATTCATTAGTATTAAAAAGTAATATATGTCTCTTATAAATGCAATGAAATCTTATAGTGAAATTATCAAAAACGTACAATATACTTGTGTGTGGAGACCCCTTCCCCCTCCTCCTTCTCAAGCTTTACTCACTCTGCAAACATATTGACTTCGTGCTCCAGGTGAAAAGGTCTGGGAACGAACAATTGTGCTACTGCGAACAAAAGCAGAACCCCGTGGCCTGCGGCTGGTTCTCTCTTTTGGAAGAATAGCAACTTCTTCAGGAAACAGATCCTCAGTGTTAGTTTCCTTATCCACCTAAAATTTCAATAAAGGGCATTTTTTTATTTCCTCCTTATTTTCTCTCTCCTAGCAAAGACAATCAGACATTTCAACAATATCAAAAGCAATCACCTTTCCCTGCTAGCTAGATTCAAATTTTAATGAGCACTTAAAGGATGTATCACCTCACTTTTCTAAAAGTTTTAAAACTGGGTCATTGAAATTGTGAGATTACCTTTCAGAAGCTGGAGCAGTAACAATTAAGAGATGCAGTTATATCACAGCGGCAGAGCACAAGGACTGCATTCAGGATTGGCAATTGGGCATTACCCAAACTACCACCTGATCTCCAGCCTCAACAGAAGAAAATTGAGTCACCTTTCAGTAAGCACAGTGACTCTGAAGCAACCACCTTAAAACTAGAGGAACTTAAATGAAGACAAGGAAGAAAAAGGAACTGAAAGACTTACACAGAATTATACAAGAACACTAAAATATTCAGAAAGACAGAAAACATGTGCTACTCTAGCAAAGCTTTCAAACTTTCAGAAAACTCACTCCTCCGTAAGAGGTGTGATCTTCCCTAAAGGCAACACAAACAGCTTATGTTCCTCTACTTCAATGGAAGCCTGCTGATTTTAGCTTGTGAAGGATTATTTCCAGTGTCTCATATCTTGACTAGAAAAGATTTTAAATACATCAGTTTCAGCACAATTATTCCATGTTATTGTAAAAATTAAATAATAATGCAAGTCCTAAAATTTCTTTCTTTACAATTCCTTTAAAAATTCTTACAGAAATAAGAGCACTGGAATTTGATCATCATCTTTTCTGTTAAAATTTCAGGTAAATGCAGAAATTGATACAAGTGCCTATTTATAGATTACATAAAGACCACAGTAAAAATAGTTTGCCTTTTGATATAAAAACCAAATTCTGTTGAGAAGTAATCAGAAAAAAAAAAAAAATACAAACCCAGCACTAAAGACTGAACTTCTACCAATTCAATAGCCATACAGCTGTCACAAAGTCACCACTCATAAGGGGCTGCCAATGTCATTGCTGACTTTTTTCTTCTGCCCAACTCACACTCCAACTCCAGGCACAGCAGTAGCTCACTGTGCCAGGCAGAGTGGCAGTTTTTTTGCTGCAGTGTCTTCCCTCATTACCTTCAGTGGTGGAGGCTGCATTTTTCCAGAACTGTACTGGCCTGCTGGAGCTGCAAACATGTGTCCAGCTAATGGATCCCCACAGAATGGCTCTGGATAAGGAGGACTAGTCTGGGTACAATTACTGCATCCACTGTCAACAGATTCTGCTTGCCAGCTCCTAAAGTCAGAACATCACAATAATTTTGCAGGTGTTTAAAAATATCATGCAATTATGCATTACATTTATGTATCACATTATCTAAGCTAGTTTATAATTTTAGAGTATTATTTCTCTAATAAAAATACAGTATTTTCAACAGGAACATAGCACACTTGCATTTCTGCAAATTCAAATAAGCAAATATATTTCACGGAAAAAAATTCACCTTCCCTAACTTTCTTAAGGCATGTGTTCTGTTATATTTATAACAATACTAAGAAAGCAATAAAAAAAAAAAAAGAACAAGAAAAGTCATGTAACAAACCAGGAGTATCACTAGGAATGAAACTGCAACCTTAACTCTAACAATGTCGTGTGTCAACACTAAATTTTATTTATTTTTCTTAATACAGGGCTCTTACAAACTCATTACAGTTGCCTCCCTAGCAAAGTTTATGTTTGATATAATGTTTTCCCACTCCCCAAATTCCCTAAATTCAACCAGCTATTTAAATAAGGTTTCCTCCTGTTTGCAGATCATGACATAACAGAATTTTATACTTGTAGCACTAAGAGGAAGCAAATCTCAGAGTAAAAGCCTACTGTTTTTCCTGCTTTATTTCAGATTATACCCATAGTGTAAATATCTTTGTGGAAGTATTAGTAATTATCTGTTTGATGAGGTATTTAAACCATTTTTACCTTTCTGATATGGCTTCTGCCTGATCTTCTTTTCTTTCCATCTCCAAGATTTCCTCCTCTGTGTACTCCAATTTCACTCTCTCTTCTGCCAGCTCTCTCTCAACTGCTTCCAGCTGGGCAGTGGTCCTAGCTAACAGGGCTGTCACTGCATCCTGAAACATAAATTAGACTTTAACTAAATCTGTTTGAACAAACCAATGTATTTAATGTGTATTATTCAAAGAAAAAATAAAAACAAAGCCATCATACGTTCCTTAAAAAAAACAAAACAAAAACAAAAACCACAACAAAAAAAATCTGTCTTGAATCTTAACGATCAAAAGTATGTGGTGTTCAACTTGTCACAGAGACTGGGCAGACTTTACTTGACTGTGGAGCATCATCCACAAGTTAGGTCAAAAGAGACCTCTGGACGTCACCTAGTCTGATGTGCTGCCCCAAGCAAGCAAGGCATCATAGTCAGGCTGTCCAGAGCCCAGTCAAGGGCTGAAAACATCTTCAAGGGTGAAAATTGCACAACCTTTCTTGAAAACCTCTTCCAGTGCAGTAGCAGAAATTTTTAATGTGTTTTAGCTGGACTGGAAACACGCATACAGGGTACTATTTCAAGCACCTGTCCAGACATGATCTGGCTCTCTCAATTAGTCTTCTAAAATCTATCTCTTGCCCCAAGAGTTACTACTTCCTGTGATAACTCAAAAGCCTGCACCCAAGGTAAGATCACAATTACCCTGCTTGTCCAACAAAGTAAACAAATCACTTTTTTAGAGCCATACTGTTTTAACTGTAGTTACATTTCCAGAAGACTGAGGAATACTGTCTTCACATTGGTTTTTGGTCTTTGCTCTCTGGGGCTCTGAACCAGTGAAGATCTGAACAGGGTACCAGTGAAGCTGCATCTCACCAGAACTCTCTGCATCAGTCAGGTTTATCTGAGCAATGCCCTGTAAAAAAACAAAAGGCATTGAACACAATAAGATACATATACTCTGCAGGACAGACACCTTCTCACTTAAAGAGTATTTTACTTACAGTGTAAAACACCCACTTCACCAAATACTACTGTCTCTTAAAAAGAGACAGTTGTGTTCTCTTGTGTTATGATGTTTAAGATTCTGAATTTCCTGCCTCTTCTTTACTACCAAGAAGAATTGGAGTAGATAGTAACTTTTTTTTAAGTTGAAAAATAAAATTTGTATGACTGATGTAGCCATAACTGACATCTGATAGCTATTAATATTTCTTCCCAACTACGTATCTGATTTTTATATTTGCTTAAATTAATATCACCTTAATAATATTACTTTAATTTCAGGGGCTTTTGAGATAACTGTATTCTGATACTCTTCCATTTCTGGCCCTCAGAGGCATCTTTCAAATGGAAATAAAAACGTTGTGTAAACCAATTTTTTTCCCCTGCCTATTTATGTCATAAGATAGTCAAATGGGCCACAAAGCCATTTTTCCGCTTTCCAGGCCATCCTTGCATCTCCCAGATTCAGGTAAAAATAGTTTTAATGGAGGCTTCTCACTAAAACTCTTTCAAACTTTGAAGTAGCCCTACTCCATCAGAGAGAGCTCATGTAAGAAATTTCGCAGTGGCATCTGCCTAATTGAAAAACAGCTGTGAACAAATCCATGCTGCCTCTTTTATTTATTTGGTTTTTTCATCAGTTCACTAGCTGGACCTACCAATTGTATTAGTCAACCTTTAAGTACTGTTTTTTGTTTCCCTGGCTATCTCTGCAGCAATAGCATAAGCTGTTTCCATGCTTATGAGCCACATGCTAAAAATGTCTTCTTTTGTATCACTGGAAAAGTCCTGTAAAAATGGCTTTCATCTCTCACAAATCAAGTAATTGTATACAATGATTCTAACAACAAAGGCACTAGGAAATGTAGACAGAATGTGCATTCAACTTTAAGCAGGTAAAGAAACAGTTAAGTAGAAAACAATAATAAAAAAAATAAATCATTGCATTGTTTTTCCAAGACAAATGTTCCCTGGGGCTCTGTTTAAACAGATGCATAGAGGACAATAGCCTAACAAAATAATGTGACATGGGAATACAGCATGTTTTTGAGAAAGTCATTTAATGTCAATATATCACAGGCTACAGAGATGCCTTTTTGTTTTTCTGTATAACATAGATGTCTTCTAATTATCTACTCACTCTGATGCAGTGGAAGATATAAATGTGCATCAAATACTCACATATTTGCATCACAGTTGGAAAATGTTTAAGACACACTGAGATTAGTTTAGGAGGTAGAGAGTAAAACTGTTTGCCTGCCAGCAATATGGAAGAAGCATAGGCTAACTCTTAAGACACCTGACACTGCCTATACACTGCTTTTATTAGGCAGCTATGCAAGCCTGCCAAAGAAGCTGCCTTTACAAAGGGAGTCAGTAATTCCTGACTGATTGCTGGTGAGTAGAAAATCACCATCAAACTCAATTATGAATTATCAGTACTGAAAGGACTAATTAATATTTCATGTCCATCTCAAGATCTGGAGCTTACTCAAAAGGATGAAGAAACCAAGATGGGTCTACTAGAGATGTATCACATGCCTGTTCTGATGAATTTGTTAACTACTTGGATGGCAGAACAGTAAAAGTATTTATGAATATTTCTGTGATTCTGACAGACATGTTTCTTTATGAGAAAGCAATCAGGATTTTAAAATCATACTAAAAAATGGGACAGATGTTCCAAAATTAAAACAAAAAATGCAAAAAAAGTTACACTCAAGAAATCAAATCAATTAAGACACAGGGAATAACTGGTCAGGGCTGTAAAAGATGAGAAACTGGGAGTGAAGCAGCAATACTGAGTGATTACAAGAAAGACATTCCTCCTTCTTTTATCTTTGAACATGAACTATCTATGCTAATAATGGAAAATAACAATTCCCTTATCTCAACATTGACAAGGCCACCAGGGAAGAAATAAACCAACTTAAGACAGAAAAAGATCTTTCAGCCATAGAAGGCATAAGAGCAATTGGTTGAGGAAATGGAAAGACCATCCCCACAAGTGTAGATATTTATTTCTTTGTAACAGAAATATTTCAGAATACATAACAGAATATTTTTAACATCTTTATAACATCTTTATAACAGAATATTTTATTACTTTTTTCTGTGTTAGGTACAAGTATTTATATAAATTAGGATAAACTCCACTCTGGCTTCTGTACTTAGGAAAATATTACAGTGGCATAACCTAACTGAAAAGAAAGCAGCCATTAAGAATTTGAGAAATAAATACATTATTAAATAGTTGGGAAAAACTGTAATCGCAGTGGAAGGCATCTTGAAAGACAGAGGCCTTGCTGACAGGTGCCATCACAGTAGTTCCAAAGAGAGGTAACAAATGATGTCTCAATGTGAGAAAATGCTCATTCTCAAATTACAGCTGAAGAAAACAATGATCATATTGTTTAAATACTTCAATGCACCTATCTGAAGAAACTGGCACTGTTTCTCTATTTTTGAGTAGTATTGTTAAATTACCTTAAACTGTATTACCAATTACTGTTCATAAAGATACTTCTGACATAACCAACTGAAGACCATGAAAGAGAAAAAATTCCTACCAAGATAAGATGAAGACCTATTTTTTTTTATGGCAACTCAATAACAGCAGTTAGAATAAAAGTACCCTAAACTTAGATGCATTTGTTTCAATAGAAAGATACCTTACACTTCAATAATTATTCAGCTTCCCAGAGGAACAGGATATACCAGTATAAAGCATTTTACACCAAAATATCCAGCCTATTCTTGAGATGCTTTCTCTTTAATTACATTGTAGACAAAACTTCCTACTGCAGACAAGACCTTGGGTCCATTTCTATTAACATTAAGACCCCTGTTTATATGAGATGCTACTTAGATTTAAAGGTGGATTAACAAACACACATTCTTGACCAGATTTGCTCAAATAAACAACTCTTATCCACAGCCCAACCTCTTAACTTATTTGATAGGCTTAAAAGTTTTTTTTCACTAACCCATTCAAACCCCCCACTGCAAAGACAGCCCACTCTCTTCAAAATAGCTGTGACATCAGCCCCAAGGCAGATTTAGTTATGCATATTTGTATTTGACAATAGCTAAATGAAACTAAAATTTAACACACCAGAAGTTAGCACATGATACCTCAATCAGTTTAAAGTAAAAGTAATAAAACTGTTCCAGGGCCACTGTTATCCTGCAACAAAGTTAAGACTGATGTAAGAGCAGTCCTCTTCACCCTATGTTATATAAAAACAAGGTGTCTGTATTAGTTTTTTGGGTTTTTTTTAGAGGGAGCCTGTCTGAATAATACAGATTCCCCACACAGACACTATAGTATCATGCAGAAACCTAAGTCTTGAGGAAACTGTAGTCTAATAGCTGTCAGATGAAGTCTTTTTTAAAATCCCACCTCTTTATTTACAGATCTATACTTACATCTGTGAACAAATGGACACATTAACATGTAACTCTTCCAGAACTTCTTATGGAAAAGTTAGGTTCTCTTTTTAATCTTAAAAAATAATTCCTCAGGTAACTTTAGTTTCTCATATCACATGGCTTTTAAGAAACAGAACCACTTACCAATAGTTCTTCTTGTTGCTGATGATCAACTGAACAGATATACAGCTGCAGTGATTTTAATTTCAAAGCACTTGAGTGCATGGGGATTTGGAACACTTCATTAAATATTAACGGAGTTTGGAATTCCAAAGCTCTCGAGCAGTAAGTGGTTGGTGTGCCTGACTCAAGCGGTGGCAAATAAACTCTCACATGACTGGGAACAGCAAAATAGACAAATAGCACAATTCAGACAAAGAAAGCCATTTTGCATTTCTCAAAATCAAGCCAAGCAAAAACATCAGTGGAACTTCTACATTAAGAATCTGCCTTGAGATCTCATCACCAGAATTTACTTTGCATTCTAACATAGAAGATCTGCAAAGCTGATCTCAAAATGCTGTATTTTTTAACAAAAACTTTTTTTTTTTTTTTAACTTGGTGCTTAAGCAGAGGCACCAAGTGGCACTTGAGCTGCCCTGAGGTATCCAAGGCATCTAAAATGAGCTAGCAATTATAAGAGGATCTATGGGAGAGCTACACAGAGAGCCTCCCTCTAAGCAGCAGCAGCTGGAGGCCAGGTGCTGTGCTATGCTATTTCAAATGGAAACACATGCCTATGTTTAGGCAATAGAATTGTCCTATAAGTGTCACCTATCCATTTCATTCTTCCACCCACTAAGCAATCTATTCCTCTCCTTAAGAAATTAAGAAACCCAGATGGCAAAAGAAATCTGCAGTCACTGCATCTATCTACAGCCTCAAAAGACAAATTCAAATATGTGGTACCACATAATTTAAGACTCCAAGACAAAAAATCAACAATCATTTTCATCTGACAGCACAAGCAGCAGAGCTACTTAGAGAATTGTTTCCATGTTCTCCCTGACCTGACTGCTTTCCAAGACCCTGCAATATTCTATTCCTTTCTTCAGGCCAGCAAACAGTTTCATGCAACTGTGTTGTGACCCAGATTAGAAAATTTATCTGGGTTAAAAAATTAACCTAGCTAAAAACCAACAAAGCCATCAGGATTAAAAAAACCTGCTCCAGCTCAGAGGTTCACTCAAGTTGTCTACATGGCTGCAGGAACTCTTAAGCCACCACCAAAGAGGGGCTGACACTGGCAGGCAAATAAATGGTTAGAGGACAATTGGAAGAGCTCCTTATGGTGGAACTGCAGCACACTGGACTGTGAAGCATCAGTTAAACAAATTCTTGTCCTATAAAAATGCAGAGATCCAGCTCCTCTGCTCCCTGGCTGCTGCAGGTAAACTTCTCCCCAGCTGCCACAGCACCTGATTCAATCAATGTACAGTAGCACAGAGGAGTTTATTAAACTTGATAAAAGCTTCTTCTGCTTTTTGGTAATAGAAACTTACTTTTTGACCAGACTAATCAATTAACCCTGCAGCAATGCAATTTCTTGATTACAGCAAAGGGTTGAGAAGGATGAAGAACAGAACTGCATTTTGAGTCATTTAGATGCTTGCTTGCCTTGATAATAATGTCCAACATGTACTTTGGACTAACTTTTTTTTTGGTGACTACTTTACTACCTTCTTTAGATGATGCTTACTTCTCCTTCTGATGACAAGGCATCATGGCTGAGTAATACACAATATTCACATTTTTCCCTATCATGTGCCCTTGCACTCACACTGAAACAGAGCAGAAACCCAACACTAATATACTAACTGACATGAAAAATTTCAACTGCAGTTTTGCAGATTTAGCATGGTGAAGTTCCCGATGAAGAACAATTAATTCAGGGAGATGTATTTCAATTTAACACCTCCCACCAAAGGACTTATTAAACAATACAATAATGTTATCATATCTCCATTTTCCTGCTTTCAAACAACCTCTCCCAGAGATAAAGATCAACAATTTTTACATGTTGAATTTCTTTAAAATATGTTAAGATGCATATCTCTAGATAAAACAGTGTTTTATGACAACATTAATTAAGTAAGAAACATTTATTAGAATAAACTAAGCTTCTTTTTATGTGTGATACAAAATTTGAAAAAGTAGCACAAGCTGTCTGAGGTTAACAAATTCAATCTTTTGTACTGATTCTCAGTTAGTACTTGTGTTATCAGAAGGTCTTTCAAGGAGAACTGTACATGCCACAAAAGCCTGCAGATCCTTTGCTGTTGTTAGCATTTTTTCTGGTGTGGTTTTCTCTCTTAAAGATAAAAGGCAAGGTAAACCTCTTACTGATTAATATAGATGTTGCCACAGGTATTGAGAAAAATTAACTAAGCATAGTCTGGAATATCATAGATATTTTTGAACTTTCCTCTGCATAATAAACATGAAAGAGCACAGAGACTACACTTGTTACCTGAGTATTCTGACATAAGTTGTATAAAAGGGATATTTTGTGACCAGAACATTAACCCTTTCCTCATGGAAATTAAGACATACCATCTTCTCCAGAAATGGCTTTATTTTGAATGAAGCCAAATAAATCTATGGTATTTATAACTGTAGCATACAACAAACAATGGGTGAAATTTAAGCTTACATTTTGCAGTTTTCTTTAACAACTAGACTATTAAAGTTCTTCAGCTGTAATACATGGACTAGCAGACATTCACTTCCACTGTCATGCCTGGAAAACAAATTTTCTGTGTTAGTCACCAATCATTGATAATTTGCTTAAGAAATACAAATGAAGACTAAACAGATTTAAAGACTATAAAAGCACATTTTGTTAAACAAATTTCTTGCACAAATCAGTTTCAACCAAGAGCATTAGCTACAGTAACAAAGTTAATAGAACTAAGTGAACTAAGTATTATTCAGCTTGAAATTAACAAGTGGCCTTCATATGCCTCTTGACAGCAAACAGGTTTTAACATTCTTTAAACAGTTACACAGTTTGCATTTGTGTGTGTGCATGTGTAACAACATATCAGTTACATTAGACAAATCCATCTGCATAATTTTCATGGGCTATTGAAAACAAATCTTAAAATTCTATTCCTTCACATCAGTACAAATTTTGAAATGCCACTAACAAACTGGGTTGATATTTTAAAAACTTCCAATGTTATGAATACGTTTCCAAGGGGCAGAAAGGATTCTGGAGGGCTAAGATATGATACCCTGTCTTGTATGACAATAGTCTGCCCTTTCCCAGGCTACTTCCACTACCAATAAGAGCATGCCATAGGCACTGGATTTCAAAGATGTATTGTACAGCTGGGACTGTACTGTATTTGTGTCTCTTCCCCTGTGATTGTCCTAAGGTAATACTCCTTTATCTGGCATAAAAAGGTCTTGCTTACAGAGACATATCCCCATACCCATACCCACGTTAATGGCCCAGACAATGAAAATAAATGCTACTAGAAGAAGTAACGAAGGCCCTTCTAACAGTCAGCACTGAAAGGACACTGAATAAACTTTGATTAAACCATATCCCTAACACAAAGTGGCACATGACTGACTAATCTGTACAACCACTGAGCATTGACTGCCAGTTCAGAAACTTCTTAAAAACTCCCACCATGATTTAGCTTGTTAAAAAGCTAAAAATCATAAGCAAGAAAAGTAGTGAGCAATTCCTGTAGAGTTGACAGGGAGAAAGAGGAGTAATTACTCACAGAAATCCAACATGTATTTGTGGTTCTTCATTACTAGCAGCATCACCATAAACAGGCTCTTCCAGATCTTCATTCCTGCAGGAACAGAAAGTACTGTAAACTACACAGAGACCTGAGCTGCTAAATGATGAACTAGCATTTATTCTGTGATTTGTGGATATAAGCAATTATTTAGCAATACAGGAGGGACTGGTAATGTAGAAGGAATTGAGACATCTATATAAAACCATACAGTAGTAGTAATTCACAATTGTAAAAATCGAGGTCTTAGAATTAGTCTTTCAAAATATTTAGGTTATTTTAGTATTTATTTTGTCTTCCATTTTTCTTTAGCATCCTCCAAACCTTATCTTCTTCCTAGTTACTTCTCCCTGTGTTAAAACGCTTGTATTAAGTAACATGTCTTTCTATATCCTTCAATCACTTGGTCAATCTACGTGGTTTTTGGCTTTTGACAGTTCGTATATTTCTTCCTTGAAGTTATACTTTTATTACATGATACTCAGAATTGTAAGTCACACCCTGTATAATTTTATTTTTTTACAGATGGTTGAAATAAAATAACTGATTTATGACTAACAGAATGAGAAAACTATCTTTCAAGGAAGATATGATGTTAAAATGTCAGAGAGAAAAAAGCAAAAGGGACTTGGCACTTGAAGATGACAGTGGACTGCATGTAAAAAGCTTCTTTCCTTTAAAACATGCCATCTAGTAGTTTTATGTTACTAGTAAGTAGCAATTTTGAAAGCCTACACATAAATTCACAACTAATTCTTTTGGGCTGTGTGGCAGAACAGGAATATTTCCAGCTTACTATGCATTTATACACCTGACCTTTTGCTTAAAGCTTCAAACACGCCACTGTCACTAGCCAGTGAATGATCTGAGAGACATGCTGAAACTCGCCTGGCTCTCCTCTCCGATCTTCTGCCGCTGTCTCCGCGCAGAGTTACAGCTGCCATGGAGAAAAAAGGGACAACAACATCAGCTCAAGGCAACTTCTTCACAAATAAACAAGAAACATGTATTGTATCAAAACTAGCAGCAAAACAGCACAAATGCAGTTCACTGATTTTTTTCTTCTAACTTAAGTTTAAAGCCTAGAATAGGATTGACCGGAGATTTTCTGTGGGAGAATTAAGGAAGGAAGTTTGTGGCTAATTGCTCTGTGACAAGACTAAGTATAAACCAATTGTATTGTTACTAAATGTTTTTCTGGTAGAGTAATTCCTTCCCAAAGGAAGACTTACATTAATTCACATATGTACACATGATATCCTAAGCTTTTCAGATTTACCTACTGAATATACAATAGGTTGAAAACAAACACAGAGGCTAATTCTTTTTTAAAGTTATCTGATAATACAATGTGAGGTTTTGTTCTCATTTGTTTCCTAATACAAAGTCTCAAAGCATACTGTTTATACCATCACATAATAGCAGCTTTTATTTACAGTCTGAGAGGCATTATCAAAAAGAACCAGTGTTTTCCAGCTCACTCAGACCACTGTTTTTTTTCAAATTCTTGGTGAATTACTTTGAAAACTGACTGGGGGAAGGAGGAAGCAATGTTCAACCTTCTTTGCCACTCTTCCCTGAATCACCAGCCACACAATAAACAGCAACTCAGCAATCACTTTCATGTTTTAAGTGTACCAACAAAATTATGTTATACACTGGGTTTTGCACAGGCAAGTAGGCATAGCAGCTACCAATCCTTTAAAGTACGTGCACAAGCAGTAACGTTCAAGAACTGCATAGAAAAGGCTTCAACACTTTAATGGTATCTCCTAACTTGAGGTTGTTTTCCTTTGAGTCCTAGAAAAAACCACTAAACAAACTTGTGAAGTGCAGTTTCTTCACTGTGCAGAGAAGAACTTTTACCCTCTTTTGCTTAAGGTTCAATGACTGTCCTCAAAGCAGGAAAGCATTTTATTTGCTTCTGCTCATGCTTGCAAACTTAAGACAGCATGGAAGCATTGACAGCTCCAGCTGAGTGATGGTAGCACAATGCACGGGAGACAAGCACCAGCTGACATTTACAGCTTAGAGCCCCAACAAGGGATGAAGCATGTCTTACTCAAAGTAACAACTTGGTAAGTGCCTCTGTTGCACATTATCATGAGCCACCCCCCTGCATGGTGACCACCGCACCTCCCACCCAAGCACCACCAGGACAGGACATTAGGACAGGAGAACTTGATAAAACTCGTCCAGATCAACACAACCATGCTGCTGCTATCAACAGAAGGCTCTGGCTAAGGTCAGCTTTAACCCACTGGGGAACTGGCAGAGAAGGTGCCCAGCAGGTTCTGTGCCAGCTCAAGATACATTCCTGTTACCAGGTCACTAACAGCAGCATGTTACCAAAAGTGTTACAAAAATCACCTCATCCTGTTTGGAGCTAAAACTCCTACATACCAGCAGAGCCATGTCTCTGTCCTTTGGATTCATAAGTAGCCCTATGGACCTCTCCTCCAAGTTCAATGAAGGATTTAGTCACCTTTAGGTATTCAGGAAATATATTTGCTGACTAGGAACAGCCCAACCTGTACTTGTATCTGCACCAGGGAAAGAGCCACCACTCCTCCCCATTCCACCCATCTTGTACACATTGTGCAGTGCTACTCATGACATCCTCACCACAAATGAGAGCCAAGTTCAAGTGAGCACACACAAAGCAAAAACTCTATTTGAACCATGCTCTCCTCTTTATCATTTGTACAAAAGGGGTGGTTTTGTGGGTTGTTTTGATTGGGGTTTTTTGTTTGCTTGGTTGATTTGGTTTTTAGGTCTTTTGATTTGGTAAGCCTATCTCACTGTCTGGTATTTATGAAGTATATTCTGTCACTGGTATTTATGAAGAATCATAAGAATCATGAAGCACTAGCAATCTGTAGAGACATCTACATATTAAAGGTTCTCCAAAATTTTACATCACTGGAAAGAGGTTGAACTTCAAAGTTTTTTTTTTCTTTTAGAAGTGCTTCTATAATTTCTGTATTAATTTCAACAAGTTATACTACAACAACTTCTTTTTGCAAATAAGCCCTTGGCTCACCCCCTACGTGAACACTTTGTATAAAAGTAGCAGAGGAAAGATCCTGCGGACTCTGTCCTTGGGAGACTCATGTTCCCAGTTTGGCTGGAAGGAAAAACTGGTCTCAAGCACCAATATATTAAAATGAAAAGCTGACACATTACAACCATGTTGCAACTTGACAGTGATTTGCTCACTGTCTGCAGGCCATGGAAGCATTCAATAACCTCTGGACAATCACACCAAAGTTGGGAGATATACAAACACCAGAACATCCCCTTGACATGAAGCAGGGGGGGTGTATAAAAAATCAGCAGGAAAAATTGGTCAAGATCAAAGACACACCAAATTTTGGTTTAAGAAAAAAGTTTAGTATAGATTTTGCAATGCTGGAAGCTAAGGAATAGTTTAAAAACTAGGTTTCTAAGACAGACCATTACCTTACATTTTCTTATTTAAATAAAAAAACAGTAAACAACAGATATAATTTTCCAGAACTACTGGGTGCCAAAGCTTGATAAATATAAGACAGCCCTGAATGAAAGAACATTCTCATTATCATTAGCTGAAAAAGTGAACTTCAAAGCAAATTTTCCTGTCCAAACTTTCATTTGCTAAGAAATCACATAAATAAATCTAAAGCATGTTTCACAAGCTTAGGTGAGTAGAAATACTGCATGTCAGCTCAAAATGCACTAATAAAAGAGTAGAATGCTCTCATAAAAACTAATCTGAGACAAAAACAGACCTTACCTACCATGAGGCTGTCAGACATTACTATTATATAATAAAGCTGAAGGTCAAAGAATGCTTTTCCCAGGAATTTAACTGCAGCTGTGAATGTGGTGTTTAGTTGATGTAGCAAAAAAATTAAGTATGCCATAATGCTTAAACAGATACAGCAAAATATCAAACAAAACCAAATGTAGCAGAATCTCCTGATTCTTCTCATGCAACTCCAAAAAAACAAACAAAACAAAACAAAACAACCCACCCCAAAAGAAAACAACCAACACATCACACAGAAAAACACACAATAAGAAATTTCAGGTTCACTTACAGTAAATTTTTCTGTTGTGCCGCATGAGAAACAAGACAAAAAGCATACAGTGACAAATCACCCTTTAGATTTCTGACAGTATTTTATAAACAATAGATTATTTATGCATTAAAAGAAATTTAGCATTTGAAAGATTTGGTATATAGAAGAGATAGTGAAGATATCCAAGCCCAGTATTTAATTAACATGTTTCCTCCCACTCACAGCTTTATAAATATGAGGGATTTAACTTTCCAAGCATAGTCCCTCCATTCACACATGAAAACTTATCTCACAAGGTGACCCTGTGACAAATGCAGAACAATAAAACAGCATATCAGCAACTGAACATCAAAATTGCAGTTCCTGAAGAACCCCTTGAGCTTGCTCAAGTGCTGCATCAGTGCAAAGTTCATGCAGTTTATTCAGCGCTAACCCTCCCAGCCCCCATTATTTGCAAATTACCAAAATTACCTCATGCTTTGCCTAGTGAAAGAGCAGGCAAAGGCTTGTGGGAACCAAGACCTGTTTTTGCAGCACAGCATTCTGCTGCCAGGCCATCGGGTGGCAGCAGCAGGGTACGCTGCATGGTACCTCGCAGAAACCCAAAACCCCAGCATCTGCCAGCTCTGGCATACAAGCTGGATGCTCCATCCAATTCTTCCAGGAAAAGAGTACAAAACCAAAATACTTTCAAAACTTCCAACTGCTACTTGCAAACAACTGCATTACTATTCCAAATCACCAGCTAGTGAGTGTGGAACTCAAAGCAGGCAAAAATCAGCAAGGTTAAATATTTTTAAGGAATTATTTCCAAATGCAAATATCAAAAATAAAAAAGTCTCACAAGAAGGCAGCCTGGCTACCTTTTAACCATATGTTCTTCCTCAAAAAGCAACAAAAATACTTCATTGTACATAGAAAAAAGCTGTAACGCCTGGGCTAGGAGCTGGACACTGCAGCACTGACAGCAGGTTAAGCACAGAGGTTTTCAGACAAATGTGAGATGTGTAGAAACACAACAGAGAACTGAGAAAAGGAAAATCAAAGCAGGAAGCTGCCCTCCATCCTGTATTGCTGCCTAGGCCCTCACACTAGGCCTTCACTTCTAGGAAACACATACAAGCTATAAATGAACTACTTAAATACTTTCACTTACCACAATGGGTGAAGACATGCTGTGGTCTGATTTGAGGTTTAAAGAAAGCCTCAGGAAGCCTCTTCACAGCACTAATTTAAGCACAAGTTTTCATGCTGGTCTCTGGAATTCTGTTTATTTTGGTCTGAAAGCTACAGTATGGGCACTAGAAATGTTTACAGCTAGTAAAAGTAAATTCTGCTACAGTATCTTCTGGCAGTGCTAGCTGCATTAAGGAAACTAGGTAAGTCTAGACTCAAATGCTTTTGAACAATACAGGCTTTTTAGCACTGTGGCAATGTTCTCTTTTTTAAAATGAAAACCTGAAAGGTTTTCTGTAAATACCATCAATGTTCCTTTGTGTTATCACTTGCCAAGTAAGATTTTGCTAGGATAATATGATCCATTCTCTGGTTATAGTTCACATTATTCCTAATGCAACATTCTACACAATGCTAACAGGGAATTCTGGATACAGAAATGAGATGGGATTCATAACATTTAATATTAAACTAAACTCTAAAAGGTTTTACTAGTATGGTATTATTAAAAAAGCGAGCAAGTCAACACACAAAAATGTTATCATGATTATCTTTTTCATATTAAGACTAATCATTTGATTAGTCAAAACAGGAAAATAAATTTGTCATGTGCCTGCGTGCTCAGGCTTTTAATTTTCTTTCACTTTTTTCAAAAGTTTTCTGTTTCCTTTTTTGATTTCTCTAATTTATGTTTCTCAACTGCAGGGCTTTCAGAAGCTTCTGCCAAGGCAAACTAAAGCAAGTCCCTCAGTTTGACAGTCCAGCAGGAAAGGAAAAGCCAATAGTGCATGTGCTCTGCTAGCTGCACCCATCACCCCTCTGCAACCAGAGCACACGTGGGTGCTCAGAAACAACCAGCCAAGATGCACAACACCTCACACATCCCCTACAAAAGATGCTCCTTTGCTGATGAAACACCTATGCATGAGTGCACTGTGCTCTCATTACAGCCATGCCATGGTGGCTTCTGCTCCTCACAGAACTTGGACAAGGGAACCTGGGCTGGAGTGTATACAAATTCAGCATGTAGTCAGCCAGCCTTCGAGCACAGTCAAAAGCATCACCTCATGTTTTGTGTTCAGATTTTTTTGTAGGGAATAGTTGATTGTTATTTCCTATCTATCTCTCCTGAGCTTGTTTTCCTTTCCACTATGAGAATAAAGGCAACAACAGCACAAATGGGGGCCTCAGAAGTAACTAACCCATACTTTTTCTTACTAATACTTTACTCATTCTTGCTAAGTCCTTGAAAGGCTACACTCCAGTGAAAGTCCACTCCCTTTCTTCCAGTCAATTCACCTCTGATTTATGATCTATTGACAAGGATTTCTCTATTCTTGCACCTCTTTGCCCTAAAACTTGAGTTTGGGTTTGGGGGATTTTCCTGTGTTTTGGTCAGGGCTTTTAACAGGTAACACCTACCATGCAATTTTTACCTGATGGTAGTAAAATAAGCCTAACTCAGGAACAATCTCTACTGTGCCAGCATGCTTAGGTCTGTGTGACATTTTCTAAGACAATGTGGCAAAATAATAATATCCAAAAACTCACCTCCACCAGTTTGAACAGCAGTCAGGTGTGGTCCCATTTCTCGCAGCCCTTCACTGTCCAGAGGGTAAGCAGACGTCTGAGATGAGCTTGTGCCTTGCGCATCATCATCACCCAAAGCTGTGGTCTGAGCCCTGAGCATTTCCAGGGCTCCTATGCCTGCAATCTCCTCAAACCCCTCTGACATCTGAGCCAATGGAGAATCTCGAGATGCAGAGAGAAACGGGGTGTCCAGAGGTGAGCTTGGAGGAGACAACGATGACAAGGAGGACCGCGACGACAGCGACGCCAGGGACTGCGGCGTATCCAGAGACCTCCGCTGCTTATTGAAATTGGGGTGTCCGATGGGATCGGCATAGGGCACGTCCTTGGTGAGAGCCTCAAAGGGAATGATGTCAAAGCGCAAGTGCTGCCCGTAGTCTGTAACGCTGTCTGCCTTGTCGTACTGGGGAAGGCCATAGATGTCCGTGAAGCTGACTGAGCTGAGGGAGCCTCTGCTGGAGGCCAAGGATCCTCGACTGGAGGCCAGGGATCCCCTGCTGCTGCCAGAGGACATGGTGAGGGTGCTAGCTGACAGACTATGGCATGCAAAGAAAGAGAAAATACAAAAATGTGCTTTCAAATATAATCAGAACTACCAATGCAGACATTAAAACACTAATCCAGATTACACAAGCAATTTTAAATGTATTCAGTGTGGTGACATGGAAAGGATGATCTGGCATTTTAAAGTCTAGCTCATGTCTCTAGCCCTGGTCTCAAGCACAGCCATGACTGGAGCAGTACATGTGACAGACCAGGGCTAAGTGCCTGAAGACAACAGTCCAACAACATCCAAGAGTAGGATGAACCTACTCTTTCATCCAACATGTAAACAGCTGTGATTTGGCAGGAAAGAGGCCAGAGCAGGCTCTAGCTCAGCAAATTCAAGGTAAAGCCAGGAAGGATCAACTACCACGATCCAGCTCAAATTTACGTTATTGATTGGTCATAAACAATCCAGGGAGAAGTGCAAAGGGATTTGCAAAGTCCTAACAAACTGCTGTGTAAGTCCCACTCTCACAGGTTTTTTCAATGCAAAATAAAAAGACTTTAGGATGAATCCTATTCCACTTCCTCTTACCATTCTCAGTTAAGGGGGAGAAGAATATTAGTGCCAGAGAGAGAGATGAAGTGAGACAGGAACTCAGCAGGAACTGAGCTTTTGATGCTGCTGTGGTGTTAAACTGAGGAATCCCCAAGAGCTGCATCTCAAAAGGCAGCTGTGAGTGTGAATACGCAAAACATTCTGAACTTTGGTGTGGGTCTTAACACATTCTTGTATTTAAATGGCAAAATTTTGTCATCTTACCAGGCATCAAAACCCCCTACCTTTTAAGGTATCAGAATATTAAGAAACCAGAGAACTTAAAAGAATGGTATCTGCCCATAGTGAAAGTGTAACAATATTACAACAGATTTTAAGAACTTTTATCTCCTTTTCAGAAAGTAAGGTAACATAAAAAATTATGACGTACCCAAATAGCCATCACTAATACTATTTATAAAACTCCATCCAAATCATCACATTCCACAGAGTAAAGTGTATAAATGTAGTGAAAAGTTAATTTACTTGGCATACATACACAGAAGTATAAAAGATAAACTTTATTAAAGAATATTAATATTACATTATTAATATTCCTCTCTGCTGTAGTTCCTTCAAAACCTGCTGGTTTTACATAACTTACCTTTTTAACTGGGAGTGTAAATATGAGGTTAAACGTGTAGCTTCTTCTAGTTGCATAAGCAAACAATTTCTCTTCTCCTGTAACAGTATCCTATAATTAAACACATACATATTACTATTTTCTTCATCACAGTAGTGTTCAAAAATGCTAGGAGCTTCCCAAGTGTGGAAAAACATCAATCTATTGAAGTTTGGAACACTGAAAAAAGTTACACTGTTTAATGAAAAGTTTTAATTTATGCTCTCATATGCAATGATGGCAATTTCAGCAAGAACACAAGAACCAAGACTCCAGAACTCACAGACAAGAAAAGTAAGTGAACTATAATGTAAGAGTCATGATGCTGAAAAATACATTAAAGCAAATAGCAGTCATAAGAAGTCCTAGGTAAAAATATCAGACTCTATAAAATTATTTTTCTTCTCTTGCCATCAACCTGATTCTGCTACTAAAATACTATGCCCTTCCACCTTGTCACAAAAAAAAAATATTCCATGACAATTAGTGTAAAATTTTAAAGATAAAAAGAAAATTTTGAAGGACTTCTGTTAAGCAGAACCACCTATTTCAAATTTAAGCTTTTGTTCCATGTGTTTCACGTGCATTTATTTATCATTATACTTAAGCAGTCAATACAGCATCTTGACTACGATGTTATGAGAAAAATCTCAAGCTGCAACTTATTTTTTGCCCATTCTAATAACAAGCAGCTGAATTAGTCAGTACCACTACCACAATACAAGTGGAATGTAACTTTAATGCCATCAATCTCACACACCTATAAGAGATCTTAAATTCAGTATTCTGACATTATTAGAATTTCAAATAATAGATTTTATCTACCATCTACTCTTTTATGGACCCAGAATTATATTCCTGATGTTTTGTTTTTCCAAGCCAAACCATTGAACTTCAAGATAATATCAGGGCAGTATTCTGGTTTGTGTTGTACATTTTATATGTCCAGGAAAGTTACAGCTCCAGCCCTACATCACAAGGTGGCTGGAAAAACAAACAGTTTGGAGAAAGCAGATCAAAGTTATTGGGCTGCTTCAGACCTTCCTCAGCTGCAAAGACAGCTGCTAGAATGTTAATGAACAAGATTTAAAAATCAACAGAAAGGTTTTTAAAATCAACAGAAAACTGTTTTATCCAGTTCTCCTGGATAAAAACAGCATCTCTCAAGCTTTTCTCCTCCCTTTGTGCATCCCTAGGCAGGTTAACTAGTGGCACAAGGAAGGCTGCAGCCCAGCTATGCAAACTTACACCACACAGACACTGCATGCAGGAACCAAAAGAAAAGGACAAATGTACACAAGAAACTAAACTGATTCAAAACCTTGCAGGTGAAAGCAGAGATATTCACACCCTCTACTATAAAAAACAAACTTAGGAACCTACACTCCATAGTGATAGATGCTGAAGGGTAGGTACCTGTGCTAAAAGGTAAGAAAGGCCTCCAACTAAGGCTGTCAGCCAATATTAACAAAAACAATACTGTAACAAAAAACAAAGAACAAAACCCTCTGTCATACAGATTTTAAGTTCATTCTGATCAGTGCATAACTCAGTGCCTTTAAAACTCAGTAACAGAAGTGTTAATTATTTAAGAAACAAACACCTTTGTATTTCACAATTAGAACAAAGTGGAAATACAAAAGCAAAATTAGAAATATTTTTGGTTATTTCTGAGTCTAAAGCAAACAAAAAATCAGGGCTACTAATAGTTAAGCTTTCCTCCAATTTGTCATAAAAAATAGAATGTCCATCAGTATTATTCTAACTTCTGCCCAACTTTCTGCTAGCATTTGAAATATCAAGTACCACAGTAGAATGCTGGTTTCCACAGCATGAACTCCATGGAAAAATAGCTTAGTCTTCTTGCCAACACAGTATGCACTACCTAACATGAGAGCCCAAAAACAACAAATAAAACTTACTACACGACAGAGTAAAGTGAACTCCCTTTTCTGTCAGTTTAAGCTGGAAAACCAATGTAACGATATGGCAAACATTGCAAAATAAATTACACTGACCTGTAGGCTGGCTGTGAATTTCCTATTTATTGCCTGATTTTGCTGTCTGAAGTAAGCATTTTAAAGAAACTGAAGTTGTCAAAATCTGTACATGGAAAGCACTTTCAAATATTTTTAAAGTGTCTTAATTGTTTAAATATTAACCTTTACACAGATCACATTAAAGCTGGTTCCTGTAGGTTTTCCTAAAGTGTCAAAGCTGAGCTTTTACCACTATTTATGAGAAGCAAGAACAAGTAGTTTCTTGCTTTCCCTGGAAGCAGTCTATGGTAAAAAGAGATTAAGAGGTTTTGTCCTATTCTCTAGCTACAGGAAAAGCTCAGCAACTTTGAAATAAACTCCGAGTTTCCACTAATCTGTTTTTGGGTTGTTTATTTTATATATAACTTGATTTTTAAGTTTTCGAGAATGACTTTGCTTACTATGTTCTCTGAATGCCAGAACTGGGATATGTTCCCACTGCTGAGATTGCAAATGAAAAGGAATTATTGTATATAAAAGGTAGCAAAACCATAATCATTTCACTTTCGTTACAGACCAGAAACTAAATATAGCAAAGGATCTTTGTTCTGATGCTTTTGGAGATGACTACTACTCCACTGCAAAGAACAGAAAAATCTTTCACTATCCAAGTCGTGTCATTCAGGTGTCTATTATCAGACAGTTATCACTCAGACCTATCCCAAGCATCTTTCAAGATTCTATTCAGATTTCTTCTTCCTATTCAGAATTTTTAGACGAATGAAAGGAAAACAACCTAGTCAACATCCCTGCGACTCTGCTTCAGAGAAGTTCAAGACAGAATTAAATAGTGACAGGAGTGGTCTTCTACTTTTTTGAAACTAATTTTTTTTTTCTAGCAACTTACTTTTTTCCTTAAAAACAATGAAATTCCCTACTCTTCCTTTTGAAGCCGCCTACATAGATCTCACAACAGAGGAGAAAACAATTCAAGTTCCCAAACCTTTCAGTGGCCCCATGAGCAGACGTTGCTCGAGCTCGCTGAATTTCATCCTCCAAGCGTCTTTTTTCTTCCTCCAAACGTGCAATGTCTTCTGGGGATCGTCTTTGCTGACTGATGAGCTGCAGCTCCTGGAGAAGAGCCTCCTTCTCCTTGATGAGCTGAAGACGGTCCCTGTCTGCTTCAGCCATTCCTGGCCAGGATTCATTATCCAGCAAGGCCAGCTGCTGTTGTATATTCGAAACTCTTTAAAGGAGAATAAATATATTTCAAAATGCAGAAGAGAAAGACAAGAGGAAATATATCAGAACATGAAGCCTGTTAATGCCTGTGCCTTTTTTCTTCTAAATATCAAACCAAGAAAATTTAGAGGGGTTTGGGAGGATTGTTTCTGGGTTTTGAGGTGGGCTTGTTTTTGGACAGTTGTGTTTGGTTGATAGGTTTTAGAAGTTTTTTAATTGTTTTGTGTATTTTTAAAACAGCAAACAACTGCAAGTGTTCCTACATGCATAGATGTGCAAGAACTACTGTATTTTTATCTACTGTATAGACAACATCTGTCTTCACACTGTTGTAATTTTGTAATACATCAATTAATATTTTAGAGCTCAAGTTTACTGCCTGTACAGCTGATGAAGCTGAACATTTTCTTATTCATCCTTCTTCTACAATCAGATCTTAAATAGGGATTTTAAAAGTGCAGTAAGAATTTGAAGAAGCAGAAGGTGAGACACTTAACTAGTGACAACAGGTCCATACAATCAAGTCCCACCTGACAGAGGAATGGTTCAATGGGCCAAAAATATTAGGCTACCCTAAATGACAAATTTAAAAATTTTAAAGCTACCATTAAAACAGAAACATCAGTCTGGAAAAAAGATTTACTGGTTTCAAAACACAAGTGGCTTTAGACGAATCTATTACAAAATATGCAATTAATTAAGCTAACTTGGGATTTTTTCTCTAGTACACTTTATAGTCAGAAGTAGTTTCTTGTATCTTAACACACTGTACCATTACATGAAATAACAGTTTTAAGAATAATTCCACAGCTGACATTTTAAGAAAATGTTCTTTTAAAAGCAAATTTTGAACTCCTATCAGTATTAGCAAGAACACTAAAGCTAGACATTTCACAAATGTTTCTTTTGGCATGAGAGGGAGAACACTTACTGTTAGGTATTTATGTTTGTCTTGCAATGACAATTTAGACATTTTAGAATTTAACAGCTAAAATTAGAGGCAAGTAAGAGAAAACCTAGCTTTCTGATTTTTGAACATTTGAAACTCAAGAACTGTACAACATTTATGCAGTTTACACCTCAGTTTCATCTTCTCTTTGAAATGTTAGCATTCAAACAAAGATCAGTACCTCTAGAAGATTACTACCCTTTAAAAAAATAGGGCACATAATAAAATAAATAAATAAACAAAGGCACTTTGAAGTCAGCCATAAAAGTGGGATATAGCTCATTGGTTTTAATTAAAATAATCTTTATCAAAAATATCTGGTAAGAAAGAAAATTTTAAAAAGCAAGGTAAAGGCACATAACACACAAGCAGAAGATTCCCAGTGTGATAATGTGATTATGAGCAAAAGAAAAGGTATCAACATGACGAAGGCAACGTTTCCCTCATCTGAAAACAAAAGCTCATGCAATAAGGTTTATCTCCTACTGACATCTGGGAACTATTTGGCCATCTTATTATCAGGGGAAGGGAATAAACTATCAATATAAGTAATTTTGCAGGGACTGCATCCATATATGAATAAGAACTTGACTTCAATTTCCCCACACCCCTCAGATTTCATTTCAGCAAGTAAAGAAATTGGGTATTATGTCACATTTTTGTCTGAAGCAGAATACTTTATCAAGGCCTTCAACACCATTTCCTCCTCCTTGCATTAATAACAAACTTCCTGCCAATAGCTACTGAAGGCACCATTGTGGATCGATACATACAGTCCACATATTTCACACTTCAGCTATTGTGTATGAATTCCAGATGCAGCTTCCTGAAGAGCACCTCGCCCCATTGACCAAATGTCAGGGCCAGAAAGAGCAAGCAAGGTCAGGATCCCTTCTCTCTCTTACCCAGGCTGCTCTGCTGTTAAATATTCAGTAAACACTCCTGAAGCACACAGAGCTTGATTTTCAGGTGTTCAGTGCCAAATGAAACAAATAAGGACTCAAGAAACTTTCAACAGAATCACAGAATTCCGGTACAATTGAGTTATCACAGCTTGGAAAACGAGTGTGAATCACATGAGCCTGGACTATTTGATTGTGTTCATAAGCTTTTACACAGCTTGTGGACAAAAGAAGATGAGATTCATCTGAAGTCTCTGTGTTTCTCCATTAAACAGCTGAAGGACTGACCCTTTCCCTCATTTTAACACTCTCAATTGTTTTGCTAGAGTTCTTTTACATTGCAGGGGGAGCTGGTTAAGAAGCACACCACAGGAACAAATGAACACAAATGAAGACAACAAGGAAGAGAGAAGTATGATCAGGGAAGAGATTCCCCTCCTTCAGTGCTAGTGAATCTGTGATTCCACTGGTCTGCAGAGTAAAACACCACCTTCATTAAATACAAGAGGTTTTAATTTAGACTCTTGAGCTTACTGAGCACATAACTCCCTTTGTGTATGACATTCCAGCTTAAAGTTTGTTTTTTCCCTTCAATTTCTGTTATGGTGATGCTTTGAAAGTAGGAAGTTCTCATAAAATAACTTAATTATACTGTTATTAAAGAAGGGAAAGTGCTGCTGTGGACAAGGTTTGTATCACTGAAGAGTTCCAAAATCTGATTAGGTATTTACTTTGAGTCCCTTGACACTCTTAGCTAGCTCTTCTTGTTTCTACAGTTTTCCCCTTACACAAAGAAAAAGCAGGCAGAAAAGACTATATAATGCAGGAATCTGTTGAAGTACCAAAAAGCCAGTTTTCTGTAACCTCTATTTCCTGCACATGAACTGAAGTTTTGGGGCAATTTTGTTGCTTGCTTTCCACTGGGGAATCCCTCTGTATGGTAAGTTGTTCCAAGAAGTTACCAGTGACAAACTTTTGAATATTTATTTCCGTGGATAGAAGACACCCCTAAGGCTTTTATGGTCTCATTCACCCAAAATTAGGAAAAAAAATTGGAGTAGTCATGTTTAGTTATGCTCAGAACTTAATAAAAAAGTCCTCTTAAGTATGTTCCATAACTGCAATCTGTCTCCTCAAACACAAACTTTTCTTCCAATCACAATAAATACATGAATAAGCCATTTCACTATGCTTGCCTATGCCAGACTTTATGTCTGTACTACACCAGCCATTCTCACAGCTGCCAAGTTAGAAGAAAATGGCTGTTGTCAAACTCAGTGCATATATTAACCTGCCTTAAAATATCCACTTAAATCATGACTTGACACAGATTGTAAGCTAAAGTGGAAAAAAAAATATTTAGGATCCTTTATGAAGCCTCTGTTTTTCAAACACATTTTTCCTACCTAACAAGTATTTTAAAGATACTTTTTTTAACTGTAGTGACTGCAAAAGAGTGCTTTTATCTGGCCTAATGCCAGATACCGAGGTCCCTACTGATCCAGCCATTTAACATATTCCTGTGGAAAAAACTGTTAATTTTGAGCCATCAACATTCCAGGCATTTTGCCCATTCCCATCCTTGCATAACAAGTGCTGGGGAGCTTGCATTCCTCACTGGAGTAGGTGGTATCAAATGACTGGTTCCCTAGGTAGGCAGGCCAACTTGGTGCTTAATACAGTATTTCAAAATTTCAAATGGAGATGAACATAACTGTTCAGGTTAAAGGAGGGGCACAGATGGGATGACAAAGGTTTAACCTGGTGATCTTAAGCAAACGCTGACTTGCAATGGCACACCTGCCCTGAAAATGGCCAAGCCTAGGTATCTAGAACGATGTCTCGTTCAAGAAAATGCAGACACAGCATGAGAATGAAGATCAGTAGAGACACTAGTTTATTAGGCAAACTACATCATGAGGAAAAAAAAGGCATGTATTTCCAAAATTTAATTAGACATAACTTAATTAAATTTAGTAGCATGCCTGAATCATTATAGCTCTACACAGCTCCTCTCCCCCTGACAAAACAGGGCAACCCGTCTGTCACTGAAAATACCTGGGGAACCTTAAAGATTTTGTTAATGTCCAGAAAATCACTTTCAAGGGTGGTATCTGAACCCAGCACTAATGAAGTTATATTGCTGAGCTCAAGAGGATATTTATTAAATAGAGCATAAGAAGTGAGTAAAAATCACTCATTGTGAGATGAGTGATTTACAACTACAATTTACCCCATTCTGATTCTTACTCAGACTATAAACAAGACAGGTGTCTTGGGAAGGGAAATACTCTGAACCAATTCAAAGGTATTAACTCATGCTTGTAAAATGGACAAATTATGGGTACCCTATAGCTGGCACTTGTTCTTCAAACTTACCATGGTTTGAATTTTACAAGGAGAAGAAAGGAAACCCAACAATACTCCTCTACATTTAAAGGCCTAGGCTTTTGGCTGACATACCATACTACTCTTGAACTGAGGCCTCTGTTACCTGTGGTATGAGAAGACCAATGGGGATAAAATAAAGAAAATATTCTAGTTCCTATTTGAAAGAAAACAGTGGCTAAGATCACATAAATCAGCCCTGCTTAATCTTTTCCCTAGGTTTATAATTGGACCCAGTTCTCTGACACTTCAGGAAACAGGGAATATCTCCCACATGCAACACCCAACAGAGCTGGCTGTGGGACTGAAGACACATAATGAAGAGTGTAAGAACCTGGTAATTTCTGGTATTTACTGACCCTCTTGAGTGTGGATTATGATTTACATCCAAAGAGGGGAACGCTGGAGAAATACAAAGAAAGAAATGGAAAGAACAAGAAGCTGGGGAACTCAGCCAAATGCTCACAAAATTTCTCCACTATGTCTATTTTGGCTGTTCCTGCAAGTATGTGCCACTGTAGCTTTGGCAGACAACATGAGTATGGCTTTGTACAATACCCAGCCTTCCTGACAACGCAATTCATTCAATAACAACAAGGTCTTAAACTGGCTTAAGAAACTCATGAAAACATTAGAGTCCTCTGGCATTTTGCAGATTTTAGGAAAATTGTAAAAATCTGCTAAAAACAAGTTTTCCCAAATGCACAGGTGAAATAGTACAAAACTTTAAAAGAAATTCAAAAGCATGTCTAAACTCTCTTTATAACCCAAAGGAAATGTTTTATGTTTATAAACCAACACTGGGAGATTTAGGTTTGGCTGAGCCAGGTATTTATGTGCTATCAAAAAAAATTACTTCATCCTTAAATCAGATTTTCAGATTTGTTCAGCAGAATAAAGCATACAAATCCACAGAATTTCACTAGAGATTTGGTAATTAAACCTTGAAATCTGCCTATACAAGATAAATTTTAAGAGGAAACTACTTGACTATGTTATTGTATTAGTACTGGAATTTTGCTATCAATATCCAATCAACATGTACTTTGTCACTATAAGCACAAATTGCACTGACACACTTCTGCTTATGCTAGTGATTTTAGAGTCAAACTGAAATTTAATTTTCAAAATGAGACAAGTTTGCAACAAACTATACTAAACAGGAAGAAGTAACATCCTTGAAGACAACAGTTGAAATATTAAGCATATCTGAGGAAGAGGTTTTTTTCAAGGCTAATATAATCTCTCGACATCCACTGCATGCCTCTATGAAATGAATGGAAAAATAACATCTTTGAATTCAAGTTCACAGAAGATACAAATAAATAATACCCAAACTAGGTAAACTGGTTGAAGACGTTTGAATGTATTTTTAGTTCATTAAAGTTAACTACCATCAGACTGGACTATTAAAAAAAAAAAAAAAAAAACACAAAAAACACCCCACAGCTGAAACTTTTGTTGCTTCTTATTGGGGGAATTATTTTTCATCTACTGGTTAACACACTTCATGAGATATGAGGCACTGCAGCAATGACATTTCATGAACATTTGCTGGTATACTTCATGTAGTCATTCTACTGAACTGCACAACTTAAGAGTTATCAAAGAAAAACAATTTGCTTTTGATTTCTTCTGCTACGAAGCAGTATATTCAGAAAAGTGCTTGAGGGGTAGATTTTCCAGTGTGCAAATGCTTTCATGAGAGGTGGTCTCACTGAAATAGCAACTGAAACTAAAAACAGTATTTATCCAGGCAGCTTGGGGCTGTCTGTTCAAAAAGACCGTCCTCCCTCCCCCTCCTGCTTCTCTGGAGGGCCACACTGGCAGATCTGAGAGGAGGAATTTCATGGAAATAAGGTACAGTTTATTTAGATATAATGGGAGAGGGGGAAGAGTACAAAGCGGAAGAAAAGTGATTGAGCCTCCTTTCAGCATGATTGGTGAGTTAAAAAGCAGAACTTACAAAACTCCTCCAAGAGCCTAGATCAGAAACAGGGGAGAGGATCTCTTCTCCAGCATGCTGGAAATGTCAGAACCCACAGTGTACAACATCTGAAGTACCCATGGGAAAAATTAAATTGCAAATCATCCAACTTCCTTCCAGTGGGAAAGTGATGGAGGGGAAAAAAAGCTATGTGAATGTCTTAATTTATGTGAAGGCCAAACCATTCAGCAGTCAGTGAGATTTTTGAAGGAGGAATTAAAATAAAACTATCCTTTATAAGGGAGGAAGGATATTTTGGGAGTGCAAGCCAACTCTTCTGCAATCACTGGGTCTCATCTCCTGAATTTCTCAAGGCAGTTCATTCAAAAATCCCTGCATTTCCTTGCTTAAACTCCATATACAGAGAATATTTTATTTTTTAAAGACTTTACTTCAGACAAATGTTCTGCTTATATATGGCTAGATTCACAAAAGCAACTAAAATGCAGCACTCTGTCCTTCAGTTTATGGAGCTTTTTTCCTGCTTTCCTTTCAGGGAAAGGATGTACTTTTCTACTACAGTGCATTTTAAGTCTCCCATTAAAAGTTTGTCAGTTGTACTTATTTGCTGTATGTTTCAACACCCACTTGACAAGCAAGCAGTGACAATATACTGCCTTACAGTTGTGACATACTGTAGCATTTTAATTTTCTACTTTGTAGATTTAATCCATTGCAGCACATTCCGTCACCCACACTGTGCAGTAACAGTAGATATTTCACCAGCCAAGGGAGAATGAACACAAAGATATTTAGTAGAGACAAAAGCCCTACAGAAATGCCAGCAAGCTAAGGGGAAGGAATGCATGATAAATGAAGAATGCAACCACAGAGATAACTGGTAGGGGCAATGAGCTTTGTGCAGTTCCACTCAAAAGCTGAAAGCTGATTACTTCCGTACAACATACTGGGCAGAATAAGGCTACTCTTTTAAAGCAACTAACATGCTTTTGCTAAATAACAGACCATTGTCAGAGCTGCTATCCTGGGAAAGCAAAACTACTCTTACTGCAATCACCATTCTCATGTTGGAAGGTTAGTTACCCAGATTTTCTACACTTAATTAAGATCAAACACCAGCTCACTTCTGATGTTCAGAAATACTGCATTCCATGCAGAAACAAATGTTCAGCATTTCCAGCTGAGAAGTGCTTCGCTACTAAAAAAAAATTAACCCATAAAAACCCAACACCTCTTCACCCCCTCCGAAAAAACAGCACTCCATCTTTACCCTGACATAAACAAAGAAGATAATTGTTCTGAAAAACACAGAAAAGCTATGTCAGAAAGCTGAACTAATAACATTTTAATACAATCTTCACAGCATCAGTGGCTCTGTTAAAATGAACAGCGTAAAACTAAATTCCATTATTCTTTTTTTCATCAACTCTAAGTTGCTAAATTATCACTGGACTATTAAGTGCTAAGTTAGCCTGTGAGCAAACACAGAACACATTTTTGTTTAGTTCTTTTTTCCCCCAATTATTAACCTTTATTAGGTAATAGTCATTGCTATTTACACACAGTATGTACAACACAGACTTCCATTCAAGTTACAAATCCTGAAGATTTAGCTGTGTTTACCTAAGTTGCTTGTACCAACTTAATTTTTGAAGCCTGTACTGTGTCCAAATGTGGGTAAATTTTCCAAGAACAACAAAATGGTGTACTGCCTATAAACTTCCAATTCTTGCCAAGACATGTGACAGCATTATAGATGCCCTCAAAGAAAAAGTCACCATGATATAAAAAAAGAGGCAAAATAATTTAACTTCTTTTTCTAATTCTTGATCCGAGAGATGTAAAAAACTAGTACAATAGAACACATTGAAAACAAAAAGAAATCCTAATTTATACAAATTTTAAAACTATGCTTTTTGATGTTAACTATATTGAATCTTTGAAGTGTCAGTCAAATTAAGTAACAGAATATTTTACCAGCACAAATCAAAATAATTGTAAGTGCATTAATTTACTGACTTCAAGTAATCACCTGCACCCACACTATTGTCCTGAATATGTGGCAAATAGTTTGAAAACAATGAGGCTCAATGAGGACCCACTAAAATATTTAAGTAGATAGTACTCTTAAAACTTCAATAAGCTAAATGAAAAAACACTGCAAGACTGGCCTCCACAAGAGAAATACTTAGAATAAACATTTACACTGAAGGACTTAGTGAAGAATCGATCTATTTCAAGTAATACTTTTTATCATTTTTATCAGACTTTTTTCTTAATTTCAACATCTATTTTTATGCACCCTTTTGTTCAGCTCTGAACATCTTCATTTATCTTACAGGAAATTCAGCATTCTTTCTTCTTCATGGGTTCAGTACACTGAACTTAAGACACAGGTATGCAAAGCTTTGGGTATCCTGACAGACCAGGCTGATAGGTGTAAGTTTAAAGACTGTTTATATCTAGGTTTGAGAAAGATGGTGAAAAAATGTAAAACAGTTTAATTGAACCACTATGATTTTGTGTTTATACAAGTACAGAACAGAGCTGCCATTTAGCTTTATCTCTGCAAACAATTATAATAATCTGATGATAAAGTCTAATATTTACCTAAACTTTCATTATCTGTGAACTACTCAGAGAGCAAATTAGTCTTCCCAAAGACATTTCAGCTAGGAGGCTGGGTCCAGTTCTACTTTGAAAACTTTAATCACAGAAGTAAATATAAAACCCAATAGATTTATCTTTAATTACCTTTTCTTGGCCTCTTCATATTGCCAATTCAGCCTTACTTTGTCTACAAGTCTTGTTTTGTCATCAAACCCAAACTTGCAGAGTTGAAGAGCAAGGAGAGGAGGAAAAAGAAAGAAAGAAAGAAACAAGTTAAAAACACTCTCATCACAATAATGAGAGGAATATATTAGTCTTCCTTACTGGACTTATTAAAGAAACCTCTATGCTTAAAGTAGTAACATAATTTTTAAAAAATCAATTTTATGCCTTAGAAATGCAAAACCAATTTATTGCTAAAAGCAGAGAAGATAAATAAGCCCTTTCAATAAATTATTAACCTGGAAATCAAGAGTTAGCAAATTGAATCACTGATAAATGGTCAAAGCTTTTCAGGTTTATATCCAAGTCTACAAGACAAAGAGTGTTTTAATTGAAATATTCTGCTATTTTACATGGCTGTTTTATGAATACTTTTATTAGAAGCAATTCAGATTACACTCCCTGTACTGTGATGTGTTACCCAGCACCTACAACATTAGTGCATTTTAAACATTATTACCAAAAACCCCACCTGATCCTTGAAGCAGCTGTAGAATGTGCATTTATGTTGCAACTCCTCCTGCATAGTGTTTCTACAACAATTTCTATTTCATGGCATTAGCACTTCCCTCCTCAGAAGTTTGTGTATGGTCTAATAGTTAAAACCTAAGCTCCTATACAAGAGCATTGCTGCACCTCCAGATTTCTCCTCTAGCTGCTGCTTTTTCTGTCCCCATCATCCCATGGGTAAAAACTCCCTCTCTTTTCTACTCACATGGCACTAACAATAGTTCCGTGAAAAGATTTGGGTAATTATGTATTTTTGTTTCCCTTACAAAAAGCCTATACCTGATAAACATAATTTCCACAGTGTACTTGTCTTGGATTGTGTACTGCAAATGGGAAAATGCCCCTGTGTTCCTTTTGGTAATTTATTTCAGAATTCAATAATCCCATCCATGGCCCATCTGAAAAATTACACCCTGAAGGCACCATCTGCCTAACACCCTGAAAGACAGCCTAGCATTAGCTCAGTGTTCTCAAAAACAAGATTCCCTCTTCTGTTGGGACTTTCTGGAGACATCCAATCTGACAACTAGCCAGCAGTGAAGGAGGATTATAATAGATGAGAAATGGGATGGTAAAGCCAACAATGAGATGATTTCTAACTAAATTTAAAGTAACATCTAAACTACCATACTAACAAACTGCAAACAAGTTGCCTTCTTGCTTTGGTGTCAGTCATCCACAGAGGCATATGTTTTATTAGTGACTAACAACTGGGTTGCCATAGCACTAGTGCAAGCTGAATTTTGATTTACTATTATTTGGAGTACACAATTTCATTCAAATAGAATGATTTCCAATGAGTGCCAGTATGTTCTCCTCAAATATCATATTTAAAGGCATATTTGAGCACAAAGGTATAACAGACTACATTGTAAATTTTATTGATTAAGAAAAATAATTTGAGAATAAAAAATATTTTCCTTGTCTTAGAGGAAAGGAGCAGAGATCTACTACACATCTTCAATGTATATGAACAATGAATGCAAGCATGATAAAAACAAGATATAAAAACTAAAATTAAAAAATTACACAGCTATTACTACTCTCACAGTGCTAACATCTCATGCAAAATCATGTCTCTACTGCAATTTCAAACTGGCTAAAGAATTTTCTTCCTTCCTGCCTTATTACAAGTATCAGTAATTCAGAGCTGGGAATATGAAGAGAAGAGGTCCATGGACACCTAACCAACAGCTGTTACTCCAAGATGAACCTGCAGTCACCAAAGTGGTAAGACAAGAAGTGCTCTGCTAGGCTGGCTGAGTCCAGGAGCTGACTTTACCTGTCACTGCCCACAAGCATGCCCCTCCATCCTTGCTGCCACGCTCAAGCAGCAGAACCCCAAAGCCCATAGCTTTCACACACTGGAAAAAACAAGCAAATGCAACTCCCTCACCACCAGCAATGCTTTGGATTTTTCCTTCTGCACCAGCCAACACCTCTTCAATTAAAAGAGTAAATAACACTGTATCGCTGTAGTTCAAAAGAAGCTAATTTTGTACAGCAAATGTTTCACATAGGAACACTCACATACCTCTCCAGTGATGTCAGTCTGAGAACAAGCATCACAGTGTTGTTGAGGTAAACAGGAGTCACTGAGTGAACTAGAATTGTGCTGGAGATCCTGCAGGGAATCTGTAATACAACAGCTATTCCTGAATCCATCTGTTAATTTGGCCAGGCTCTAAAGGAGAAGACATATTTAGAAATATTAGAAAAAATTGTTTTTATAGTACTTTTTAATAACAGAAAAAAAAATTCAATTATTTAAAGAGACTGGTAGCCTGTCTGTACAGAGCTATTTGCAGAAAGTAAAATTCATTGTTGTGTTACCAGCATACAATAGGTTTGCTTCAGAATAAACCTCTCCTTTTAAAAGATCCATGTAACAGTACACAGACTTTCTATTATTTGTTTTAAATCTGTGAATGTTTTATCTTCTGTATGGCTTGCAGCTCTTTAAATCTAGCAGCTGTCAACTTCACATTAGCTGATAGGGAAGACAAATGTGATTCACCTGCCCTTTTGCCATCTTCTGCACAGGTTACATTCCTTAGTCACCACTGTTATCTCATCCAACTTGATGAATACCTTGTATTGATTGCACTTTTATGACAGTTGATATTATCCCTGTGCTCTCCTAGCCAGGGTTCACATAGTTAAGAGGTATTTTACATTTTGGGTTAAGCAAGGGACATCGCTGAAATGTCTAGACAGTGACACAAACTGTCAGAGTAAAGAAAAAACATCAGTCTTTGAGGGGAAAGGGGAATATGACAGAATCGCACAAAATAACAAAAATAACCTTTTTGACAATATAAGCTTGGTTGACAGGCTCTTAAAAAACCTTTAAAAGAACAAAATTGTTAGTATCACTTTTACTTTCTCATTGTGCATTGTCTCTTTTTCAAAAATTAAAGATAATGTTGTATTAGTAACAAAATCATCAGCTGTCATTTATGACAGAGATCCTAAGCATTGCACATCACACAAAAACGAAAACATTCTGTCCTCTCACCCATCCTTCACAGGAAAAAGGACAATAAAAATGTGAGGGGAAAAAATTATCAGAAATTTGAAGATCTGTAGTAATTTATAAATCATAACACAATAAAAAAATTTGGTTTCAAAAATACACATTAAAAACTTACTAAAACTGCTTACTTTAGTGTCTGAGTTACAGAGTCAGGGACATTGCATTGGGAAAAAGCTGGTCCTCAGGAATTTCAGCGGCTCTGACTACCAGTGATTTGCAACAAGCCGAGGTTACAGTCCATAACCAATTATTAGAAGATTTCTCAGGCTTCAAAGTGTAGTTTAAAAAGAGTAACACAGCAATGCTGCTTTTTCTTACATCAAATTCAATTAGTAGAGTCCAGAAATGAACCTGTGTAACAGCAACTTTTGCTACTGACAAGAAGAGCAAGGCCATGCTGAAGATGAAGGCACCTGGTTTCAGAGCCTAGGAAGCATCCAGGATTATGGAAACAAGCAAGCCTGAAACTACCCAGAAAAAGCAGCTTTTTCTGATGGCCTCCATTTCCATCATACATGGTCCATTCCCTTTGCTCTCATATACCAGCCCCTCCCTCAGGCCTGCCTCCACTAGAAATGAAAAAGAGGGAGAACATCCAGCCTGAGGTACAGATGAGTGAGCAAGTGGACTCCCCAGCCACAAGAATGGGGTCCTGTGCTCTCCCTGACAGCCCTTTAAATCACACACACTGTTTCCCTCCTATTAGGGAATGGCACATGGCAGATGCCACGTACTGGACAGCTTGTGCTGCTCCCTCTTCAGTCTCTGTCTCCTCTCTGCAGGTCTGAGAGGGGCTGGGATTTCACAAGCAGCATTGGCAAAGAGAGAGGACAGCACAGAGCAATGCCAGATGTGTTGGCAGTAGGACGAGGCTACTACCACTTGTCTCCAGAAGCTTAACTTGTCTGGTCCACCAAAAAAGCCAATTCTTCTGCCACCACCCAACTGAAAACTGAGTCATTTTAGTATGAAGGATAAAATATATTTTCTTCTCAGCCTGAAACTGCAAATTCAATTTCAATTTACATTGCCAAGAGATCCCTAGCTAGTGTCTCTTTATCCTTGTGAAAGGAACTGCTCGACAGCATGGGGAAAACCCCACAACCTTTACTTTATGAAAACTGTAGAGTCCTGTCTAACTCTCTTCTTCAAAATTCACTGGAAATCATCCAGTCCTGTCAAGACTCCTGTTGTATGGAGAATCAAGAAGGATCTCTAATGGGTTTGTAACACGGAAATAATAACTTCAGATCATGGCCTCCTCCCAGAAAAGCATAACCAATTGCATCAACTCAGGATTCAGAAAGCCTGAGGTTTCTCCTAATAAGTTATGTTCCATCTGCCATCTTTGCTAACACATATTATGTTACAGGTATGTGCAATACCACAGATCCTGATGCCAGAACTGAAATCTAAATTTTTCCCTGTATTTCAACTACTTTATGAGCTCCTGGTATGCTCCTGATGCCCTCAAGCATTCTCCCTGGCAGGTAATGAAAGGCTACTTGGCTGCTGGCCAGGCTTCCTATCCAGGCACAGTTGCTGAATCCTGTCCCCTACTTAAAAATGAGGAAGCATTTGACAGGTGGCAGTCACCAAGCAGCATCACCTTAACTTACACCTACATGCACAGATGACAAAGCCCTAGGGCAAGCATAAATGCATTAAGTCCCTCTAGCTGGATGAGTGAAAACAGGCACCAGCAACCCTAACATGGAAAATTACAACCCAAGTTAGCACATTTTTAGATAGAAACAATTTATAATTGCTATTATAAACAGTAGGAGTAATTTCCTCCCCAGCTACACAGAGGAATCCATCTTTCATCTCGAGTTTTAGGATTGTTTATGGCAATCCCACGGAAACTGCCAAATTAGCCTCCTGTTAATGTGAAATTCTAGGCACACCAGCCCAGACTTACCCAGAAAGAGAGAAATGAGCACTGTCATTTCACCATTATCTGTTGCCATCTGATTTGGGAGCGCTCTGCACAATTTCAGTGCACTTCCTATCTAACCTACTTAGCCAATTTATCTGGTAACAAAGTGAAAAGAAAAAAGAAGAAATAAAAACCCCATGAAAACCAAAGTCCACTGCTCTCTAAGGATGACATTTTAAAAGCATACACACATTCAACAGAAATAAAATTAAGAAAGAGATGGGGGAGGAGAAATAAACATGCTGCTTTCAGGAACCGAACCATACACCTTTATTATTCAACCTTATATAAAAAGTCTGCCCACTTTTTCTGAGCAGTAGCAATGCATATTTTGCTTTATTTGTAATCACAGCATCCAATTTAAATCTGACCACCCTCACCCACACAACTAAACCAATTATCACACTTCTAAAACAACTACAATTTTCCAAGCACCTACACAAGACTGAGTCACTTCTACTATGTTTCGTTCTGTTGCTTACACTGGCCAGATCTAAATTAAAAAGTACTAATTCTGTTTCCTTTCTCTGAAATAAAACCCCATATTTTTTACACTATACTTCTAAATCATCTATTAACAAATTTCAAAATAAAAAAGATTTTCTAAGAAAGTTTTTCCTGAACAAGAGTAGCTTTAAAATGTAGTGTTTTCAAGGACAATATAAGTCCAATATTAATAGGAAAATAAAAACTGAATTCTGAACTTATTAGGGAAGCATTTAAAATAGACTTGTACTCATTTGACAAAGCTAACTAAATCTATGACAATAATATTCAAATAGTTATTAAAAGGAATAGCACAGATTACTTTGGTTACACGAAAAGTAATTTTTGGGGGTCAAAATTTAAAAAGAGAGCTGGATATTTTTGCAGAGCACAGTAGGCTGGCAAAAATACACCATTTTTACAACTACAGACCTTGTAAATGATGGCATTTACTTCTGTATAGCCATTATAACAAAACATGAGGAAATGTTTTGCATGCTACACTAGTGTGGAACAACTGTTTTCTACATTCTCCTGTACTCCATATACTCTAATGTTGTAATATTGGATTCCATCACAAAAGATTGTCATTAATTAAAAAAAGATACTTCCTAGACTCATATTTCCAGTATATCACACAAAGTCATGAAGAAGGATGAAACACTTTCATTTTTGCTTTTGTTTTGTGCAACCTCTACATTCTGGTCCTGCCAGCACTGCCCAATCCTTGATCCTAGAGTTCTAACTCCTGCAACACTACGTAAAAAAACTGCAAGCACATTTAAAGCTGGTTTACCAAACACGATTTTCAAAGCATCTCAATGTTTACAGCTGGATTTACTGCCACTGAGGACTAAAAATGTAAGGAAAAGAGGTAAAAAAAATCTACTGGGGAAGTAAAAACAAGGCCAGTAGTTACACTGCTCCAAGATCTCACACATAAGTCCTTATATTACCAGTTAGTTTCCTAAAATGTGTGTTCCTGCATCCATGAAGAACTGTCTTTCTAATCACTTCTTGCTAGCTAGGCACACAGAAGACCGAGAATCACTTTAAAACTTGGCCAGCCCAAAATAACAAGTATGCTAAAAGCTGCCAAGGCAGAAACTTTTCATAGTGACTTCAGTGTTCTGTCTACGTGAACAAGGATCTGTGGTCCATCAGATGATCTTTGTGTAATGCACTGGAGACTCAATAATTGCATAACTACGGAAATTCATTATATGTAGATTTATAAATTTCCCATATAATTTAACAACTGAAAAGAAAAACAAACCTGAAAACACTACTGCAGAGAAAACTGAAATAAAATGTTTGCATGGCAATGGTAATTTAATATGGCCCCACAACTTTGGGTAACAAAGATGCCTTCTTCCAAACAAATGCCGGAAGACTGGGTGGAGAGAAGTGTTCTTATCACCTCTCTGTACATGCAGCATTACTTACGCAGGTCTATAGTGAAGTCCTTTGGTGGCAGAGAGTCATTGTTATTTGATCAAGCTCCTATCACATTAATAACACACACAACTGAGAGCTCAAGGCAGGGCACAGAATCCACTCAGAACTCCACTACTCAGGTTTGCATCTCCCCTCAATCCTCATGGTCTAATTCATCAATTTCATGCTTGCATATACATTGTATTTATTCATTTGAAGGTTTTGTGAGAACATTTTGAAACTAACAAGAGCCTTGATATACTCTCGAACTTGAGAGTTTGGGGCAAAAAGTGTGACAGTGACAGAGATCCAGTGTGAGGAAATACAAATAAAGGGAAAAACATGGTCAACACAAGGATAAACATTTTAGCACATGAACTCTCAATCCTACTTCATTATAGGCAATACAAAGAGACATAAAATAAAATTAAAAACTTACCACAAATCACAAAGACTTTTCTTAATACCATGTAATTACTAATATCAACATAGCAACAACAGAAAGCTATATTCAATGAAACACTGAGCTAAATGAAACTGAAGACAAAAATATGAAATGCATATGAAGTCCTGTGCTTGCAGTATAGACAATGACTACTTATCTTTTTTGATCTGCTTGCTATTGGTAATTATCAAACAGAAAAATCAGTTTAGGCCATTCTACTTTCTTATTTAAACTTGGTAAACCCAATGCAATCCCAAGCAAGAAAACAGAGGTAGATTACTACTATTTAGTAGCATATTTTTTACCTGCATAAGGTCCTGCCTTTCTTTTTCACCTGTGCATATAGCTTTCTTTATGGTTCGAAGTTCACTCATTATAGCTTGTGCTTCATCCAGTCTGTAATTTGTATGAGCATTTGACATCTTACGATCAATCCTGTTGAAAATTAAGACAAATTTAGGAATTTTCACATAATTAGAAAGCACACGGACTTTTTGAGACCTCTTGTTTATTCATGTACCTCTTCATTTCCAGGAATAAAATGATACTCTACTTGGAATTAACACAGCACTCAGTGCCAAGACCACTCTAAAGACAAAGCAAAGCAATTCTCTACCCAGGTTCTGCAAAGCAATTCTCTACCCAGGTTCTGCAGAAATTTCTTCAGAAATTTCCTGGGTTTAATATCCTAATGCAGAGCTTGCTTATGAGAAATGTGTGTGGGTGATTTCATGCACCAAAAGCAAAACGAACCTAAAACTAACCTAGATGGTTATAACTCAAAAGGTTGAGCAGTCTGGTTATCATATTTTTCATGCATCATCACATATTGCAGTATCTCTTCCAAGGCTTCTACTTGATCCTGCTTTAGAAGTTTCTAACAAATGCATTTCATTTTCTCAGGAAGAAACTTTTAATGCCCAACATTTTATTGCAAATGCTATCCTGCCATTATAGGCCTCTTTGACTATCTTTTCCATTAGATAAGACATTATCGTTCCACACTGAAAAACATGATATGGGAACATCCCAGAAGATTTTACACCTTTAAGCAAGAAGTAAGAGCACAAGTTATGACGGAAGACTGAAGAACTGAATACTAATGTTTCCATCTTGACATATTAAAATCACTCAAGGGGAACATCAACTGGCTGAGTTTTCAACCTTTCTTCCAACATTTCACAGTATTAAGGACAACATATCAGGATACAGAAGACTAGTCCAGTGTATCATCTTGATAATTTGCTTTGATTTATAGATAAAGAATAAGACAAGAGACTATAGTGAACTTATCAGAAGAACTATTTGGTCTTGGATTTACAACAAATGGCTATGGAGTTTTAATCAGTCATTTACAGCAACTATTGAAAATAATGTAAAGTTCCTGTTCAAACAAGGAAAACTAAATTTTCCTGTTAATCTAGCATGAAAAGAATGTATCTAGTGAAAATGTGGTAAGTGTAAAGGTCTTTAGGCCAATGCTAAGAACAAATAGCTTCAGGAAAAGCTACGTCAGGTTAACAGAATTAAAGATAAAAACACACATTGTTCGTGACAAAGGACATCAATCTACAAAAAGATGCAGTAGGAGAGGGTATGCTATACATGCAGAAGAAGCATACCCAAACTCTATTTAAAATATTGAGACTAACTAACAAGTTTCAAAATAGCTATTATATTAAACTATGAGCGTCAACAAAAGTCTCTCAGCATGTTCTGCCATTTAAAATACAAGCAGTGCAATTTCCCTTACATCTGATCACTTGTTTTAAAATTAAAACCTTAAAATGAAAAATCAAAAGGAGTAAATGAAAATCCTGTGGTTTTATTGTGTAGCTCACAATATTTAGGGAACAAACTGGTTGATCGATACAGTTTTAATTTGTTTGTTTTTTTCCTGACAGTTACTCTTTTGGAAACAACACAAAATAAGTCTGAATTTCAAGATTTTTCTTTGAACACAAATTTCCCCAAGTTACATAAGAAAACATATAATATTTTATGAATAGTGGTTCAAGAACAAGAAAGGACTTAAATGTCATGTGTATCAAAGCTGAGGTTTTGTTTGTTTTTGTTTTCAAAATGTTTCCTTGAATCTTCACTAATTTTTAAGTTGAAATCCTGAGCAGATAAAACCAGGATAAAACAAATAATCCAATTCACTAAAAGTCACATTAAAAAGATAACACATTTTTATATGAAGGTAACTGTAATGTTAAGAACTATAATCAAATATTAGACATGCAAATGCCTTCTACACAACTGCTCATTATACTGTTTGCCAGGACTAAGGTGGCATTTCAGGAAAAGGAAATTATTTAATTTCAACCAGATTTCTGTCCAGTTATCCACATATTCATGTTCCTGGACGCCACTTTGGAGCCCAACTTATGAATTGATATTTGTTTAAGGAAATAATTGGAGAAGTTCCTACTGTCAAAAATATTCAGGCTTAAATCATTATTGCTGGCAACCCAAAGTGACTAAAGAAGCTTAAAAAATTACCTGTTACTTATTGTCTATTAATTCTTTTCCTTTTTTTCATAAAGATCTATTTCTGAAAGCCACAGAGTTAACAGGAGTGTCCCATATTATTAATGGAAAATAGCATGCTAAAAATATAGATCAGACCTTTGTATGCATAGCAAGAATATTCTACTAACACGCAAGACTGTAAAGATATGACGATGTTTCTAGGATACAGACTATTAATGTTTGGTCATTGTTTCAGTTCATTGTTTGGTCATTGTTTCAGGGCAGATTCCATTTTCCTCCACCAAAGCACAGGCCTGTACTTTAGCAAAAATCTAATTTGAAAGTTTTTGTCAGATCTCCTAACCTCTAAATTAGTCTGTAGCTATAAATTGTTTAGCCAGTCCTAATTCCTTGTCACTCCCAACTTCTCACAGCATTCACTCTGCTCTCCTGGCCAACTGGCCAAGTTTTCATTTCCTTTGTTGCTAAACGCCTTCTTCCTCCAAAATTCCTGCTGGGGAGCAATAGGGTCACTGAAAACACAGGGGAGAAGGAACTGCTCCTCCTTCTCAGTCCCTGCTGCCAGGCCAGAGGAAGGAATTTGCTCCAGAAGAGGCTCATATTTAACCCTATAAGTTTCAACTGTGACAGGATCAGACGCACCTTGGGGCAAAGGTGGTGGAGGCCAAGGTGCACCATCCTGCAGGGTGGGGATCTTTGCAGGCTTTAAACAATGAGCTCTACAAAGTCTCCACTGGACAAACACAAACCCATGTCCAAAGGTTTATCACACACAACATTACCAAATTTAGATGAAACTGTGGAAAGTACAGTCCTGATATAAAGCTGAAGCTCTAAGAATACTGGAAATCTGACAGTATTGAAGCTGTAGAGGTATCGTAATCCCCCTCAATCATGTCTCCACTCATAAAACCCCACTTCTATAGTCATTTTGTGGTTTTGTTTTCTTTTCTTTCTCCTCAAAGATGGTTAAGCCATTTTACTAAAATTAAAAAGAACAGAAAACAAAACACAGTCCAAGGCAGACACTGTACATGGAAAATGTCAATGTAAGAGATTTGCATTTAACAAAGGCATTTGAATCAGACAGCAACACCAAATGATGGAAATACTGAGCAACCCAACTGCCTTCTCCATAAAAGCTGTCTCTGAGAGCTATACCAACCAAGGCTGCTGAGAGTCACCTGGCAGAAAGTTCCAGTATCTGCACATGATGCCATTTTGGTAACAGTTTCAAAGCAAACATTCAGCCAGATGTAAAGCCCCAAGTCTGATGGCTCCTAATGTTGTTCTTGGCTTACACTTGAAATAAAGTGATGTACATGCCTTTAAAAAACCTGAACAGGATGCATGCCATTTTCAGTTTGGCAGTTACTTGAAGATTTGACTTTGCACAAGAAGGAAGAAGAATGACGCAGACCAAAACTTCAGAAAACGTAACAGAAGTGGGAAATGTCTGAAATGCAATAAACTTTAAAGGGGAAAGGGAAGCAGGGTAGGGGGGGAACAGAGCAAAAAAACTCAGCATTTTTGTTTCAAAGGAGCAATGAAATTCTTTTCAGACAATCTACCTACTTTGAGGATATGGAAAAACTAAACTACTTCAGCCTTGGTACTTGACTTGAGTGACCCTTCTCTCCCAACAAATACAGGAGGTAGGGGAGAGATTGCACATCGACAGACGAGAGCACTGTTAGGCTTTCAGGCTAATTTGTCTACTGACAAATTAGCCTGAAAGGCTAACAGTGGAGGAGGTGAGAGAAGATCCTCTCTTCAGCTGTTAGTTTAAGTACTCTCCAAATTGGCTCACTTCCTTCTAGAAGCAAAATACTCCTAAAAAAAACCACATGTATCTCACCAGAAGGGCAAATAAAAAAACCACTTAAAAGCATGAAACAAAAAACAAAACCACAAGTCTCACAAGTGAAGAAGTCACTGCAGAGAGCAGAGCACAGCTCCAGGTAACTCACAGGCAAAAGGTTCTCCCCAGCTCCAGCAAACACAACAAGTGCTACCCAGTGCATCAACGGGACAGAGGGGTGACCATAGCCAAAGCAGCAATGAGCAGCACTGAAGCCCTGAGTTGTCATGCTTGAACTTCTAAACTACATGCCTGGAGAGACCACTGACTAATCAGATATGCTTTAAAATAATTCCTCTCTTGAATGTCTCTCCTATAACCCTATCCTGGAACATGGGCAACTAGACTTGGGCTATAATCCAAGATTAACATTTGTATTCTTAATCATTTGCAGATTTAATTTTTCAAAAAGTTGTACTACTTTACTGGACTATCTTAAATAAATTATACTAATTAAAACAATCTTGAGTTTCAAATGGTCTTCAAATACTTTCATCATCCTAGTCAAGTGGTTAGTCTTTTTATAAAATAATTGAACCTATACCCTTAAAATAACTCAATAACCAAGAGAAGGAAAACAAATTTAAAAAGCAGAAATGGAATAGCAATTCTTACTCTAAGAAAATATGATTAAGAAACATAAGACAAAATTGGTTTTGTTCTGTTACTGTTTACTTATCTACACCACCATACCAATATGTTGACTATATTTAAAATATTAGTTAGTATATTGAAACTGCAAATACTTTGAGTGCTTTATTTTAGTAATTTTCAGTTAATATCATATATTATCTATTCCCCCAGCTACCTCTAAATGCTTCAATAAAAATACATTTATTAATAAATTATTACATTGTATCTGCCAATTAAGATTTTTGGTATTTTGGTTGAACAACTTTTCTCCTATGAAACTTTCTAAATGCACTATAAAGCAAAAGAGCCTTGTTTAAAAAAAACAGAAAATTTTGTTATTAAAAAACCAAATCAAACGCACCAAAAATACTAAGTGCATGGGTTACTTTTTTAACAGTTAAATCTGATAATCTTCCTTTTATTTGTTTTGTTATCATAGTACCAACCAAAATTGGAAAGTAAGTATCCTAACTGCTCCAAGATCCCTGGAATTTCACCAGAATTCCTGAAGTGAAAGCCCATGCTTTGTAGCACCAACACAATAAATCCAAAGCTTCAAAATATTTCTTCAGCTGCTGCACTTATGTTGCAAAATCCATTAGACATGCAACAGCTACAACATTTTCAGGAAGCTCCTGCATTAGGCAGTTTGTTCGCATGCATGCTGAAAAAAGGCCAAGGTTTCTAAATGCACAGCCACATATTCAAGGCAGATCCAAGTGCTGCTCAAGCTCTTGGTCTAGCCACCGGCCTTGCTGAAGGAATCTGGAAGCCACAACAACCTGTGTTTACCTGCCATCTTTTTCATGGCCTGGCAACCTCTCTCCCTATCCCACTGGGCATCCCGTGTATGAGCTATGTGTGCAGGTGACTAAGCACACACAGATGGAAGTCACGCAGTTCCCTTCCCATCAGAGGGCCTGCAGGAAGAGTGGCAGGGAGAGAGTCACCACAACATTTCACAACCTTTGACACCACTGTGCACACAGTAAACAGCAGGGCTGCCTAATTGCCCTGGGAGCAGTGGCAAATTGCCCTGAGCTTCCTTTCCTTATTGGGAGGGGACAAGGAATCACTTTTACATGCAGACATTTTGCACACATGCAAACCAATCCAAGGTCTCACAGACCGCTAGATTTACAGTACAAGCACAAATCAGCCATACAGAGCAGAATGAGATGGCCTGACCACCAGGTTAACAGGGAGAAGCAGCGTTGAGGTGTACAGCATTCCCTCTAGGAAAAGCTCTGTGTCCAGCCAGAAAGCCTTGGTACTGCCATGGGGAAACTACTCAACAGCATGGTGCTTTGGGCTGTGCTCCAGGCAGTAGGTATCTCCAGAAAGTATTTGGGAAATTTTTTTAAAAATCTAATTCCAGTTTGGCAATATCTTGAGGAAAAGTTAAAGAACACAGCCTATAAAGCTATTCTTGCATGTTAACCCACAAAATCACAATTCCAGCCAATTCTGTTTAACTCTTCTTCTATCCTTTCACATTGTTCTCACCCTGCATCACTATCACAGCAGAAAGTCTGAAGCAAAGCCTTTAATGTTTTATTTTTGACAACACTTTTCTATGAAATTCATTTGAAGACAATTAAAAAATAAACGCAAACCCCAAAAAAAAAGATCCTTCCACAAACTTTTAACTTACTCTTGCAGAGTTTCCACTCCTTTTTCTTTATATTGCAATTCCTGCTTCATCTGTGCCAATTCTCGTTTCAGCCTAGAAAGCTAAATAATACAAAATAATTAAAAGTAAAAATAAGTAACAGTAACTTCCAAAATAAAAATAATTAGTTTTTAATATAAAATCTTAAGCTACTTCAAAGAACTGGATGATAATTTTTCTTCTCTTTTTTTGATTTAAAATTGTGCATTAAAACAACAGAAGACTTTCTTAAATATCATAAGGCCCAATCAAAAAGCAGTCAAAACATGCAATGTATTAATTTCCTCATCTATTTTATAAGGTTTCTTTCTCCAATAGCTTATGCTAATGGCTAGCAAGTTTCAACCCATACAAATTTTCTTCTCCCTTTGTAGCAAAGACAACTCTCAACTGTCTTCAATTCTTTAGTCAACTTTAAAAGAGACAAAACATTAATTGCTGTAAATTTTTCAATCCAGGAAAACAAAATTACTGCCAGCAGAACTGGTGTCTCTCCCAGAAATGGCAGCCTGGCTTTCCACAGTTATTTTCATATGATCCTGCCCTCTCAACCCCCTTGTCAATTATCTTGATCCAACTAATGAGCGTAAATCAAAAGTGACATCGCAAAGATGTCTCCAAAAACCTGTTCTTGTGGTTTTATGAAAGCAGTTACCTGAATAGGTTGTGCAGACCATGGAAGAGCCAAGCATGATCTACAGAGAAAGAGCTTCTTGCCCTCGAAAGCTGACAGATAACTGAAGGCAACAGGGAGAGGAGAATGCAAGAGACAACAGACAAATGAGGGGAATAGGGGTGTTCCGTATGTGGGAGGGATGCTGAGACTGAACTGCGAGCCCAAAGAGGGGCAGGGATGGAAGGAAAAAAAGCTCTCTCGCCTGAAGCTACCAAACTCAGGATATTTATACAGAGCACTCTTGATTTTCAAATGCACATCAGTAAATGACAAAATCATTACAAAACAGATTTTTAAAAAAAGAGAATAAAAATATTAATTTGTTCTTCAGCTCTATTCCAAGAGAATGGGGCTTTACATCAGTACCAGGATGCAAACCAGAACTGTCAGAGTCCATCCTGCACAGCTCTCTCCCTTTCATCAAAATTCATAGCATGAGCCCCTAAGCACTATACCCTCACCAGCTCCTTTAACACTTACCAAAAGTAAAATGAGAAAATGCATCACTAATATCCTGTACATAAAAAGTTTATAGTGCCTATTTCATGTAATTTCCTGAAGCAACTCAATGACTACACACACAGTCACTTGAACATAATATCCTATGTATCCTAGGTCATTTTGTTTAAGGAGAAAGAGAGGAAAATAGTCGTAAGTGAAAACTTTGTTTATTTTATTCAAATATTACTTAAATAAATAAGGCTTGTTTTCTTGTTTAGAATACGCTGACATTTAGAGTATGTAAAACAAGCAAACACTAGTCAGCATGTAATAAATATATACAGATAGAATAAATGCCTTTGAAGGGTGGTGAACAGGATTTATTTTCAGACGCACTCATGTGAAAAGTGCTCACTACAACAAAAATGGAATACTATCCTGCAAGGATAAGTGTTTTTAAAATACTTATTTATCAAAACCATGACTTTAGGGTTTTTTTTAAATACATAAATAAGGAACATTTTTGTTACAGAACTGCCTATCATTGTCAGAATACTTGAACTTCCCTCTTCTCATAAAAGAGCTCTGGTCAATCAGCTGAAAAATTCTATTTAGCCAATAGGTCTACTGAATTGTGAAGAGATTTCCAAATAAGTGGCTAAACCTGCAGCCCAGCAGAACCTTGCTGAAAATGAGTAAATGGTATGAAGACAGTGGGTTTGAACTAAAAGAATCACGCTGCAGAGCATTTACTCCTTGTGGCAGTTTGTAGAGAGAAAGCAATTTCTGAAAGCCTGGCTGAGCTTGCCTCTGACATTTGTGACAAAAAATGTTTTGCATTTGTAACATGGAAAAAACATTACTTCTCAAGTCAACGAAATGCAGTTAATACAGAGCTGTTTTAACAGAGCAATGGGTTAGAACAAAAAAGAACTTTTCAATACCATTCAATAAATGCATGCAACGTTCAGTGTAAATGCTAAAGTGAAAGAAAAACAGATCCCCCCCCCCCGCCCCCCACCACCTTCCCCAGGCCTAATTCATATTTTTACAAAATGAAAAAAGATTACTCACTCTGTCACGACGGCTGGCTATTTCTGCTTTAATCTGATATGGGTCATACTTGGTATTAGCTGAAAATCCAGAGAATGCTAAACAGATGGAAAACAGCATTTTACTTTTGTCCCCCCTTCTTCGATACAATTGTTAAGATGTGGCACTATTAGATAAACCATTTCATTAATTCTTTTTCATACAAGTCACTAGGTTCTGAAATTATCCTCTGCTGAAGTACAACTGAAGATTTCCATTTGGCCCACCTCAAACTTTCTTTTCATCCCAAACACCACCAAAAATTGCATATAGCAGCACCATGTATTTCCTAAAAGCAATTAGCTTCTGTAATAGGATGATGGCATCTACTGAAGCAAGCAATTTGTGTAATATTAATAATTACTAGTTACTTCCTAGGTACATTGAATTAACAGTATGATAGGGACTAAAGTTAAAAAAAATTATTGTCAGAACAAAATTAGATCAGCTAGGGAGAGAAGCTGCCTTCTAAAACAATACTGTAGGGAACTGAAATACAAACCAGCCCTGGCAAGTGAGCTCTTAACACAGGGTGTCTACAGTCAGGCAATGATTTCAAGCTGCGGCATTACAAGCTAAAGCCTACACAGATGAACTAAAGGTTCTAGAGGATAGATGGGGCAAGAGCAACCATGATTTATGGAGCGAGCCATTCAAGGCAACGCTGGCCCACTGAAAAATGCCTGGTATGTGAATGGATAGGGTTGTGCTGTCAGACCTTCCATCCTTTTGCAGAGCTGGAGGCTGCTGCACTGAAACCCATATCCGTATCTGGGGCTGCACTGGGCCTTTCAACTCTTTAAAGAATATTGCAATGCCAAGGTCACGTCAAGCGTGCAGGAACTTGCCAAAATGAGTAGTCATGCCTGGACTAATTCTCTAAATCCAGGATTTTCTATGGATTTTTTTCTTTTTTTAAACAGTGCTGATCACAACTGAGTCACAAAACTGCTGCATGGGCACCTCCCTGCCAACCGCTGAGCTCACCTCCCACACATAAGCACACGACACTGAGTCAATGGCAGCACCCATAAGCAAAGTGATGAAAAACAATTCGTGAAGTTTTAGTTCTTTAAATGCAACAACTTGAGACAAGTGGTGGTGGAGGCAAAGATATTGGCTATGTAAGCATCCAACTTTGGTAATGTAATTGCACTCTCATTAGAAGTCTAATATTTCTGTACAATAAAAGGAGAGACAAGCATCCCACACAGGAGTGGAGGACTCAAATTAGGAAAAACAAGTGGAGAAGGAGTTTTTGGGAACCTTGAGTTGACAGCATGATTAATCCCAAAAAGGATATTTTAAAAAAATTTTTAAATCATCTGAGCAATCAGCCCATCCCATTTTCTCAAAACCAATGTGCATATGACCTTAAACCAATATAAAATATATTAACACATCTGTAGAAAATTAAAACAAGCAAACAGTTTTGAGTAATTCTCTTACAGATTCTCTTTATCAACTCCAGATATACCTACAAAATCCTGAACTATCGGAAGATTGAGAAACATAAGTAAATTGGCATAGCATTTGCTTTCATTACAGATTACCCCAAATTTTGTCATTTTCAGTCATATTTTGTTGCTGTTTCAAATAACTTGTTTATCTAAGAGCTTCAAAAATATGAAAAAGATTATCTTTTTCTAGTGTATTTTCATCTTCAACAGAACTTTATTTCTGTATATTCACCTGAAGTAATTCAACAAAATATCCCACAGAATTATTACAAATTAAAAAAAAACAAAACAAAAAGCCCAAGGTCCTAGAAATTTTCAAATAAATGTTGATTTAGATTTTATAATCTCAAAAAATACTGATTACACTACCTTTTACTCTACTCCAAGTCTTTAAACAGTTGTTAAACACACTTTACACAATAGTTTCTTTTTAAAAAATTCTTTCTTAATAGGAAAATATCATGCTACTCCTTCAGAAACTTGAACACAAGAGAGGGAAATAAGACTAGTCACAACTGTTCAGTTATGTTACAAACTGAATGACAGAATGCCCATTTATGAACTAAACAAAAAGATGAGAATCCCAGTTCAACAGTAACTGAGTACTTGGTCCAAACCATCTGGGACAACACAGCTCTAGAAAAATATCTTTTATTCAGGATTTTGGCACATGTATTAACTCCCTTGGATTAATAAATACAACTGAATCAGTAGCTAAACTCTTCTATCCAGACACCTGCTGTAAACCCCCTTCCACAGTCAGATTTCTTGAACATTTTCAGAAAAGGCTAAAGCAGAGCTTCCCATTCTTATTAAATCATTGGCATTTAAGAGCAAACCTGCAGTTAAATCAGTGACTGTACAGCCACTGAAAAACTCCAATTTAAAAAAAAAAATCAGTAAAACTCCACTAATTTCCATGCGGCTGTTGGGTATATCCAATTCTCAGAACTAGTCTGGTAGACTCTTTGACAAAGACGCTTGCATCATCCAACAGCCATGACAGTGGGGCAACTTCTTCAGAATTCAGAAAAAGTGTATTATCTACTCCAAGCTACCAGAGACTTCATTCTGAAGAATCAAAAGGGCAGGAAATTAAAGCTCTCTATCACCAACATCAGAACCATAAGTTGGCACTCAAGAATGAGTTGAACTTCTTAAATACTGTCTCCTAGTTCATGGTCAGAAGTCCCTAACTCTTTGTAAATTTGCTAAGGACGCTATGGATCCACAGAAGGTTTCCCCTAAGCTGACGGCTCCCTCCCATGTTGAGCGAAAATTAATCTTTGAGTTTAGGAGTGCAGGTAGGCAGCTGATCTAGCAACATTCAGACCTTGCTGCCTTGCAGGAAGCATCACTACACATGGCTCCAAGATGGGTAGAAATACCAGCTGTGATATATGACTGTTTAAAGTTACATCTTTTTTTCATGTTACCATTTATCCCTATTAAATCTCTGTTGTAATAGATATAACAGGAATTGGAACACATTGAACTGCAGAGTCAAAGGACAGCACCTCACTGCTGTAGTCAGGACCTTCATTCAGAGAAGAATCAGGTGATGTAAATACTTCACACTATTTCTTAGACATCTTGTGAGGGCAGGTGGGTAATATCAAGAAGAGACAGTAAACTCACAGCTGGCATAGGAACGGCTGTCATCCTCACACATTTTGTGCAATTGTTGATATTCCTCTTGGGCTAGCTCAAAACGCTGCTGCTTTATTTGGTAAATCTCTTTCTTGGCATTGAGTGCCTCCTGGGCAACTATTAAATATTCCTTCAGCATGCGTTCTTGCTCCCTTCTCCATTGTTCCCTTGGATCCTCAATTTGTGTGAGCTCTAAGGAGAGAAAAGTAAAAGCATTAAAATAAAATAATATGACACTTTGTGCCATCAAGTCCAAGTTATTTTTGGTAATGTCCATTCTCAACCAGCACAACTGACACTACAGAACCCAAAATCACTCCAGCTGGGAGAGGAGAAGGAAGGATGCAGACTGAAAGAACAGGAAAGGCTTTTCAAATATAAAAGGCATTTAAATGTTATTCTTTTCTTTACAAACCAGTGCAAACCGAAAGAAAACAGTAATTTGGCTCTAACCTTCCCTCATAGCCAACTTGAAAATTCCAAGAATTACCTAAAAACCCAGAACCACGAGGAAAAATTAAAGGTACCACAATGCTTAACCTGTAAGTCTATAAATAGCTGGAACTAAGTTATGATACTGCACACAACTTCACAAGCATAACATCTTAAAAGGACAGAGGCTACCCCTGCACAGTTAAGAAGAATGAGGTAATTCAACAGAGAAGTCAGATCTTAGTCTCAAATCCATAAAGCTTTTAAATTGCTTCTCTCTTTTTTGTCTTAAGAAACAGCACTCTGATGTTTTTCCTTGCCAGGGTTTAGACCAGTTTTTACTTAAACACAAACCAAAAACAAGCTTCCACCAAAAAAAAATCTTTCCCATATCTATTGATTTTCAAGGTTATTACTGCAAAACAATCTCTTTGCAGTTGCAAAGGCATTTGAGGATGATGCACGTTAAAATCCTAAAAAATTATTGGTTCATTTTTGGGGGGGGGGGGGTTGTGAGTCAAATAATATGTTTTACATAAAAATGTTGATGTAAAGCCTTGTGTTTAAATGCAATGTTAATTTCTCATGATTGAAGCTCTACCAGTTGGAAGCTGCTGCAGACACAATGTCAGTGTTCAAAGTAGTGCCAAAACCTGCAGCACAGTCAGGAGCTAAGCACCTAGCAATTTTTCCAAACTTGGTTTCTTACAAAAGATGAAAGCCAGTTATGTTTTGCATTAATCCTAATGTGTAATTCAGTATATTGGTGCCAGTGATGAAATACAAAACTGTAGAAGATTAAGCACACAACAGATTAAGAACTCTAATGATGTCAAGGTCACGCTAGCAGCTCTACCATTTGAGAGCCATCTAAAAAGTATATAAACAAAAACAGAAAGCTCATCAAAGAGCAGTGCTTCCAACAGATTTGGGGATTAGGTTCCTAAATAACCTTTTCTCTTAACAGTTGTACCTTTCTCTCCCTGCAACTCCTCACATTGAAACAGTATAAAGATAGTGCCTACAGTTATGCAATTTCTCCCCACTTCCCAGGGACCCCTTTGATTCCCTTCTGACACCAGTGTCCTGAAAATATCTCCTTTGGCAAGGACAGGATGTGCTTTGGTTTGTTGAGTTGCTGTAAATCCTTCTCTACACGGAGGGCAAGCAGAGAAAACAGAGTTCTGACTGCTGCCCATCCTTCACTGAGGGCATTTCCACTTCCACTGCTACTTCATTTGTCCGTAAGTACCTCTGAAATCTGTGCAGATTCTAATATTCCTAAGATTGCTAAACCCCCATGGAAACAATGAGAAATCAGTAAATATTTATAAAACAGACAGGCTTACTAGGATTCAGTTTTTGTCTTTGAATGGTAAATTATTAGTCCTAATCTCAAAAAACAACCCAGGCTAAAGTGTTACGTTCTACCACACACTAAACTTCTGAGATCCTATACTTCAGGGCACTGCATCTCTCACAGAATTATTTCAGATGCCTTCTGAAAAGCTAGCAGCATTCATTAGAGGTAGAAAACTTCTTTAGTGCATGGGAAGCTCTGCTTTTTCTGGGTTATGAAACTTTGCCCTGGATTTCTAAACAAGTTTGCCACATAACAAGACTAAAGCTACATTGTATGATAAAATTAACTTCATTTCTTTACAACAAATTTAAAAAAAAACCACTATAGTAACTCAAGAACAGTCCCAGACAAATGCAGAGAATATATTATTCCCTCACTGGGGAATGCCCAACTGCTTAGAGGAGACTTCAAAGGCTCCCAAGACTCTGAGGAGGAGGGAAAGGAATTCTGTGGCTGGCAACCACCAAGGTTTTTAAGCAATGGTTGGATAACAGCCAAGAGCAGCTTAGTAAGGGTGTCGACAAAGTACTGAATTTACAGAACAAGATGGAGATCAGGGTTGGAAGCACCATTGAGATTTACAGAAGATTCTTCTGTTCCTTGGTTTTTTTCTAGTTTAAATGGAAAACTATTGCCCAGAAATCTTTTTCTTGCTTCCTGGGTAAACAAACATAGCAAAAGACTTAGAAAAAAAATCAGAAGTATTGCTGTTTTCTTTTAAAAGGTGCAAGGGCAAAAAGCTTGAGAGAGTACACAAAACATGAGAGGTTCCTGGTAAGTGTAAGTGTAGAAAGACTCTCTTTGAATTATCCCTTGCATTTTCTCACAGTATTTCTTAACACTGAAGCACTTCTAACTGTTTTGTCGATTAACACAGAACTCCAATGCTACATGAAGCATTTAACCCAGTCAGCCACAAAAGACAACCCAAATGTTTTTTCCCGAAGCTGCCATTCCAAGTGGTTTAGACGTACTCATTTCAGAAAAACATTTCTTCAGCTCCAAGCCCATCTCCTCCACTTGTCTGACACCTACTCATGATGCACATGATTGTCTACTCATTAGTTCTCACTTCTACAAAGGAAATGTATGCAGTCTTGATTGGTACTTTGTTTATCCACAGTTTAAAAACTGGATCAAGTGTCCAACTAATTTCTGAATAATAATTACCCAGCTATAATATCAACTCTGTCTTCCCTCTTATTATAAATCTTGCTGGTATATGAAAGCACTGTATTAGCCTAAGGGTGACAAACCCATTTCACTGTGACGGTTGAATTACCATTTAGGATAATATCTGTGGGCTGCAAGTAATTAGTTATCATGAATGAGGCCAATTTTGCAACCTTGTTAATTGTTGAATGATTACTTTTACTCAGTTCAGCATTGTCCGTATGAAGCTTCTATCCCTCTGTTTGTACATTAACTTTATTTCATACCTAATTTGATTAGCTTTACTTTTCCAGACCTATTAATATTCATCTTTTCTTTCTGCCTACCCACTGATCATTTGGGAACTCAACTGCTCTTTGCAAAGATTCTCTTCTACAATTTTTGCTCTCAATTGCACAGAAAAAAACGCAAGCTAGATCTGACATGCCTACAATGATTAATACCCCTTCTGAAGGTTCAAACTTGAAGTCTGTGGTAAAGCTGCTAATAACAAAATTCAAAAAGCAAAAGGAAGCCCTGTTTTTGCATGTGATGGTGATTGTTATTCCTATGACAGTGGCCTATCAGTAGCTTTTTTAAGGCATTACAATAGGAATTCATGTTCTACTCATTTTCTGCAGGGACTCTAAACCCACCTGCAAATTAAAAAAAATACAAAAAGAGTTGGCAATACCTTAATTTTTTTAAAAAAATATATGCGTTCATGCACATACTTTGGTGTAAGTGCACTCCATTACTGCACTCCAATGTGATCCTCACTTCTTATTAGATTTCAACACTAGTAAAGTTAGCATGACAACAATCCTTAAACTAATACTTTTTTTAAACACAGAGTTATTCTAAGGATTACCTAACAGAATGTATTTATTGCCTTTGAATTTTCTTGTCTATCTATCCTTGTGATTAATGTATTAACAGCAGTTCAAATTTTATCATTTAGTTAATGATCTTTCTTGAATTTCACAACAAATAAGTTCATGTATAGGTCAAACGATACCATGGGAATATTTATTATTCTGTTGTTTAGGTTTTTTAAGGCAAGTAATTGTGAAACCACAATACACAAGTAACTCCAATGATGGCTGGAAGCCCAAAATTATTATTACACTTTCATTTTTTAATTGACTAGATTTCAAGTAGATAGTATTGAGGTTGGTTTTTCAGATTATACTATTTACCATGGCTGTGATAGCCCATGTAACTCCTTTCTTCTTTTCTTAGTCCCACCAAATGCCAATTCCCACAATACTGAAAGCATTCGCTCAATGGCGATAAGAAGCTTAATGATAGCATAACAGTAACAGCAGCAGCAGTACAAAGCTATAAAGATAAGACTTTTTTTTTAAAAGTAGAACTGGCAAATGTGCCACAGTGATGATACAAAGCTCAGCAATAGTCCAAAAGGGAAAGTGTTCAAAATTACTTTCCAAAAGACACAACTGTTGGCTTTTTTATAGCATTTTGTACTGTATTAAAATATAAAATATATATTGTTTAAGCAAGAATGAGATTACTGTCTTTCACAGTGCTTCTGATTAAAAATCAGCACACTTCTCTCAGAATGTATTTTGGTTTTCAATGCAGAAGAGTGAACTATGGATGACAGGAAAAATAGGAAATGTAAGAATATAACACAAAAATCTTTCTGACATATGACAAAAAGCAACAACAAAATTACTAATACTTCACAGTATGACCAAGCAAACCAAAATATTTTGATACACTACTGTTCAACCACAGGTTGCAAAATTCTTTACAAGTGGAATTCTTTACATTTCTGCCCCCATATGAAAGATAAGGAAACATGTTCAGCAAGAAATTATTTGCATACATTTTCTCACTGTAGCACGAGGTGTATAAATGGTATAGGAAGCAAAGTTAGTGGCAAGAGTAAACACCAGCTTGCTAGCATTCCTCAAAACAATCACGTCTACTCACGATTTATGTGGTCCATATAATAAACTCCAATCTGTTGATCGTAAACAGTTTCCCATCCTAAAGGAAGCTCATCACCAACACAGTCAGCAAATGTCAGTGGCTTTGTAATCCTGTAAAAATAAAAATAACACAAATAAATACAAAAAGGTGCAGAGTTTACAATGCAATGAATGTTATTACATGTTTTGAAGATATCTTCACCAGTTGATCAAAAAACTAGTTATGCTACTTAGGAATGTGCTGATGATAATTACAAACATACAGTTTCAAAATAAATTTTCATTTAAATACGCTGACAGACACTCCCCAAACAGGTAAGACAAGCTTCTCCCCTCTAGTTTCTATGTATAACAATTTAATTATAATGGCATGCAGTCCTGCCAGTTCTTCTCCCATACTGCAAAGAACATAAATGTGAAGCTGGAGTTCACCACTGCTGAAACTACTAGAAGCTTTATAGGACCTAACTTCTTTCGGGTGGCAATGTAACAAAATTGTTTGTCTTTAGAAAAATAAATATAAAATTCAAGACAGCACTTCATAACAGACTTCCTCTTTTCAATTATGCATTTCCAACTATTAATGATATTCTCTTGGTCCAGACATGTCCAAATTACTTCCTCTCCCTCAAAAAGAAGAGAAAAACAAATGTCTCTGAAAAATTTTGAAGCAATTAGACCAGAAATAGTAATTAATAAGTAACAGCATCACTATGTAGCACCTTAAAATATCACAGCCCTTGCTAGACAACGTCTTAATAGATCAGTGGGTAATATAAAACTGGAACAGCCATGTCAGTGTTGACAGGGACACTGAAAGTACTCTGTTCTATATTATACAGAAAGACTCTAAACCAACACTGCTCTAGAACAGCCAGGTATATAAAAAACTAGGAAGAATAAATTATACAAATATAAAAGCCTTTATGCTCAGTCTAATCAGGCTTATTACCCAAATATTTATTTTAATCTTTACTTAACCCCTAGGATAATGTTTTCTCTAAAAGCCATCACAAAATTCATTTATTGAAAAGTAACTAATAAAATAATTTCAATTACACATGGGATATAGATACAACACCTTCCTCATACATTTTTTTAGGCACTTCTAATACCCACAATGATGACAACTTTGCAAACATTTAAAACATGCATTAATTTAGGGATTGACTTAAGCTGAACATAATCTATAGCATTATACTGTTTCTTATACTTCCACTTTTATGTTATAATACCCAGTTAAGGTTTCCTGACACCAGATTTGGACTATGCTTACAAATACACTGCTGAATGGAGAGACCATTAGGACTCATAATTGCCCTTCATCTGATAACACCTGTATAACACAGGAACTTTGTCTGAACTAAAGTCTGCCTGTCTTTGAACTTGGAAGTGCTTTTCCACCACAAAATAAAACAAACCAGAACAATCCAGTGGTAAAGACTTAAAATGATGGAAATACTACTACAGCTACATTCTAGCTTGCCCAATGGTACAGTAAGCAAACCATTCGACCACCAACAAACAACACAAAACTTTGCACACAGCAAACAGAAAAACTGTATTTACCTGCCTGCTGAAACTATTTTAAAATTATTGAGATGACAGTGTTCAGTAGCAGAATAATTTAAAAAATACCCTCTTACTCGTTTCAATGTTGTCTTTCAACAGCTCTGCACAACAGTAGGAAGACCAAGCTACTCAGGCCAAATAACAGCTTGATCCTTCGGTTGATTCTCCAACATGTATAAACAGTTTAACAAAAAGATGTACATAAACTTGTGCACCACTATTTAAAGTAAAAATTTTCCATTACTGACAAATATGTAGTTTACTCACGTAATTATGCAAATCCAGAGACACTCTATTCAAGAAAGAAAATGTTACTAGGAACTGACATAAGCACTCTCATTAATTCATCTAGCAGTCAGGCAGACCAGATATTGCCAAAATACTCCTGATCTCCCTGGAATTCGGTCAAATATTAAACATAGAAAGTGCAGCATTTTTTCTTAAACTCCCATGGTCTTGTTCTGAAGACATAATGTTTACAATTTCTCAAAGTAGTCTAGACATCAGCTCCTAAATTACCGCACTATAGACAAGATTTTCTTTGGAATGAGTTATGAGACTTTCTTGCCTGTTACACAAACATACCCTCACCCTTTATTCATAAATAAAACCTGCACATGATACTCTAACCTTTCACACTACAAAAACTTTAATTCAATGCTCTCTGTGATCCTGCCAGGACTCAGACTTGCAGGACGAGGACAATGTTCACTTTTTGGAAAGGGGAGACTGAAGAAAACCAATGCATCTGGTCTAACCAGTTTTCATTACAGCATTATAAAAGCATGTGTGAAGAGTTTAATTAATAGTTTTGAAGGAAAACTTGTAGGGAAAAAAAACCCCAAAACATAAAAAGCTGTCTTCCAGATATTCATACCATTATTAAGTTGATGTTGCTCTTTTTAAACTGTAATCAAAGTTGCTCCAAACTGGATTCCCTTCAGACAAAGCACAATGTCATACAGACTCAATCCAGTCACATTTACACCTATGTAGTTGGACCTTGAGCCAAAGACACAAAACTAAGAATTGGAAGTTTCTGCCTGTGTTTTGCACAGCTTTGACGAAGTGAACTGAAAAACTACCTTCCTGGTTTAACCAGCACAACTCTGAGGACAAGATTAGTTTCTGGCCTGTTAAGGAAACTAGGGTTTTTCAAAATAACAAAGACAAAATGGAAGAGATGCAGATATCTACACTGGACATCAGCCACAAATTACAGCAGTTGACTGCTGAAATTGAGTATCTTCTGTAAATACTGCTTTACCCTCTGGGTTTGTTCTTAATTAGGTTCTATAAAATAGAAGAGATCTTTTCTACTTTTTTATGAAAAACTGTACAAGGTACATCGGTTAAAACATTTCAAAGTATTGAAATAAAAGTGAAAAACTTTTCAAAGCATTATAAAGACAAAGACACAACAAAAATGCTGCCATCTTTGATGAAACAAAACACAGGGCTGTTCCGAACTGTGCTATTCACAGTAAAGAAAAACTAAGGCACTTATCTGATCAGGGTACTAAACAATAACTAACACACTCACCCATGATCACCTCCTGTTTTCGCCAAAACAACTGGCAGACACTAATAAGAAGGTTCTGAACTTTCAGCTGAAGATGAAAATCCTCTGGGACCAGTTTATGGCATTAAGTTTTTGCAGCCACTGGACCTACAGGCCAGGTACAAGTAACAACTCTCCACGGGGAACAATTCTACACAGATCAAAAAACCAACCTAAACGTCAGATTAACTGACTTTATCCTTTCCAAAAGTAATGATACTCTTCAGTCCTTAGGCACCTAATCTTTTGTGACTCTGAAACCCTTCAGAAGCAGATACAGAATCACATAAGAAAGCTTTCATAATCCAAATACAGTATATCAAGCCCAGGAGCAATGTCATGCACCTCAGATCTGCCACTTCTGACTCTGCCCAAATTATATGTTTTCATCAAGAAGAAATAAAAGCCAGGTACTTGCATGCAACCCAACAGACACATCCGAAAACGCAAGTTTATTCACATTTTATCTGCATCAATTACCAAACTTAATAGTTAGAATACAGAAATCAAACTGTAAAATAAGTTTTTTTCTCCTCCTTGCATACTTATTTTGTATCTGTATCCACTACAATACAAAGAAGGATCCCACAACACATTATTACAGCTTTCTGAATATGTGGCAGCAAAAGAAGTATTTCTTGAATGCATCTTTCCTCCACATGCAGTTCATGGAACTGCATGTGGAGGAAAAAAGGCATTAAAAGATAATGGATAAATACATTTTAGAAAATTTACTTCAAAAGTGCTTTCAGCTTCAATTACATTGTTAACAGCATCTAATTTCAACCCCCTCTTTTCCCCCACAGATAGAGTACAGATAGAGTAGGGCAACTTCATTGTCCTAGACCTTCAAAACCAGAACCAGATCATTATAAGCACAAGGCTTTGGAAAATATTAGATAAGATCCTCAATCTTCCCATGGCCCTGATGTCACATTAGAGGACCCTGGCTGCTTGAAATCCCTAGGTCTAATTAAGTAAAACTTCCCCTGGGAGGAACTAAATAAAGACAAACACAGCCTGCTTTTCCAAGATCTTGAACAGGAAATCGAAAAGGTGTTTCAAAGTAGAAACTGTTGTAAACTAGTTGCCCTCCTTTAAACAATGCCTAGACACCTAAATTACATACAAGGTCACCACATCTTTCAAAGTGGGCCTCGATTAAGAGGAAAGCACTAACCACGAGGGCTAATTATGAAAAAGAATCACCAAGTTCTGAACAAAAATCACTGTCTGTAGGAGACAGAGAGAGAAGGATGCAACAATAGCAGCTGTCAACAGTGTTTTTAATTTTGTTTCTGATTTTGGTCAGGTCCAACAGAAGCAAAAAATATAACAAAATAACAAAATTTGATACACCTCCACAAACAACTAGGAGAAAAATTTCCTTAAACCAGATCTCAGTCTGCATTGTCATCTAATGGGATAGATGTTTTTGCCTGACAAATGCAGATACAGAAACTGTTTTACTAATTTACTAGGAAACTGCATTAATTCACATTAGAGATCTGAAGAACACCACGTAATTTAAAAATGATTAACAGAATAACTAGAAAAGAATTAGCAATCTGATAAATCTAGCAATAGTTTCTCCAAGGAAAGTATTATGCCAAGTATATTACTGAAGTGTCACAAGGCAAGAAAGAGAAAAGGCAAAATGAGAAATCATGCACACACTTTAAAGCTTTCAATGTTTTTTTCTTACCTCCTTTCAAACGTGAATTTAAGTTATAGATATTGTTATAAAGTTCAAATAACCCTCTTGTCTTATAGCATGGTTCTTATTCCCTCCAACTGCACAGAGAGGAAAAAAAATCAAGAAAAAAAATCCCAAACAAACCAAACCAAGAAATTGAGAAGGAATGGAAAATTATTCTTTTGTTGTTTCACATACACTGGCAAGAAGAGCTGCTTATACTGAGGGGGAGAATGGGAGGATTGTTATTATGTTGTTTTAACAAGTTACACTGCAGTCCTGGAAGCACTTCGACATCTTCCACCACCAAAGCTCTGGCCTGGGCAGCAAGACCATCTCTGTGACAGAGAGGGTCATCACAGCTGTGCCGTGACTCCATGCAGGCTGCCATCCCAAACAGGCACTGCCCAAAGCAGGGCAGGGACACGGCTGGGACACGGCAGTCACACACTGCCCAAAGCAGGGCAGGGACACGGCAGGCACACACTGCCCGAGCATGGCAGGCACACTCTGCCCAGCTGCCGAGGGAAGGAGCTTCCTCCGCAGGGCAGGAACAGGCTCGAGTCAGACGCACGCAGCCTCACCCGGGGCAGCACACGCCAGTCGGGCACGGGCCGCACGCAGCAAATGCCACCGTGAGCTCCAGATCCACTGTTACAGCACTCTGGAGTACACCATGGTTTTCCTCCTCGTCTGTCCTCCATCCACTCAGCTCTCTGCAAGCAGCCAAGTCATAAAAATGAACTGGATTTTGAAATAAAGTTTGGCAAATTACATACCAACTGCTTAGTCAAAAGTACAACAAAGTTCACCAAACTATATGTATCTTTTCAAGATACAAGTTTCTTTTAACCTTTTTCTTAATCCAATTTACATATCTTCATTTTACTATATGATTTAAACTCAGTCTCTGGATAAAATAACTCAATGAACATCTATTAAATTCTTCCTTAAAATAAATCCACAATACAGATAGCCAGACTGAAACTTACATGAATAAAATTCTGTGCTCAGGACAAAGAGTTAAAGAAGGTAACGTGTTCAGAGTCATTGCTGGGATACATTTCCCTTAGGAAAAAAAAAAAGGTACCCTGCAGCAAGGAAATCACAGCACCAACTCTTCCAAAGGTCACTTGATATTCAGTCTTTTTAAGACCACACTGTATTTTGCATCTATTTATGTTGTTATTATTATTATTATATTTCATTATTTTCTTTTTTTTCTACAGCAAATAAACTGACGATTGAGTGTTAATACTGTCTAATCAGGGTATTTACTTCAATTTACAAGCCAACAGAGCACAAATCAATGTGCAAAACACAAGGCACAGGATGGCACTAGCTAGCCATTTGTACAGATTTTGTACATCAACATCTTGAAGTGTGAGGAAAATGTATGATCATTACCAGATCATTTTTTAAACTTAAAATCTTAATAATGAGATTTTGTGAAGCAAAGTGTATGTAAAGCTACACAGCTAAGAGAGAACCTATATGATTTGTTGACTTACAAGAAATAACAGAAGCTTACATTGTCTATAAGCGCCTCTAGAAATGTACCCAAGAACACCCTCTTACCTTTCACTATTCTAGAAAAAATAAACATTTACTAGCAAAGCAACAATAGTCAAATAACACACTTTTGTTTTTACCCTTTCTCATAATCTCCAAAACCAAAACAGCTGAAAACTGGCTTAGTATGTTGAAACATAAAACGCTATGTCCAACTGCAGCTCTCGCATTTCTTGTCGGACTGCTCAAGAACTGCTGAAACAGTTCCACACAAGCAGCCAAGTCTTCCAGCAGCTATGATCCATATCCAAAATCAGAACACAAATATTATGGGAAATACTTGCTGAAAATATTTCATGTACACAATGAAAATGCCTTTCTCAAAAATCACAGCCAGGTTAAAAGTCAATGCTTTTAAGAAAACTATTTTTGTATCTGCAATTTATTGTGGTTTTTTACAGAGGATAAACAGTAAAAAATGGGCAGAGGGATTAAGTAGGACTGTCCATTAATGCTTTAAAACTTATTTGGCTTGTGTACACATAGATAGCCCTGAAGTGACCAGCAACTGTACAAAGCCACCAACCATATCCTAAGATTAACAGTGGGGTAAAGACAATTACTGAAGAGTCTGGCTGAAGAGAAGCAGACTGGACAGCTGATGACTTGACATCTAGATCAGAAAATAGACAACAGTATATATGGAAGCTGGGTATAAACTGTAAGAGGAAAACAGTACGGATGTGTGGCAGATAAGACAGCTAAGGAGGGAAAATTAGGAAACTACAGTTTCTGATTTCAAATTCCACCTTCACACTGAATATGCTCTTTGCTAGAAAGAGTAACATGCAAAATATTTACAACTTTTCTTTTGCCAGTGCTACTCGAAATTCTCTAAATATTTACAAGATCTTCTCCAGGACTTCCGTAACGTGTAAGACTCCAAAAAAAGCCTAAAACCAAATTAGTAAGACTCAAAAGCCTAAACTAAACAATAAAGAAAATTTAACAGAGAATTTCAAAATTCAAGAAGCAATCTGAATTCTTCCACTTGTATAAGACGCCTAACATGACATCACATGTGTCCAGACACAGCACAGCTTTGGAACAACCAACTATGCAGTGTTCTAGTTTCACTGACTCTGAAGCCACATTTATAACTTTTCTCCAAAATCTGTGCATTGTAGCATTTTCCAACTATATCTGATTGATAATCAAGGTCCCAGTTAGTAAAGGCCAGGCACATAGTTATCTATTTATTTCTTCCATCCTACAAATCACAATTCTGCAACCTTCTCTTGGAGACAAGCAAGTCATTGAGCTGTCATATTTCTATGTCCTCAGAATATATTAAAACCCATTTCTATGTTCAGTTCTGTCTAACAAAATGCCTGACAGTTGTAACCTTAGTTTAGCAAAGACTGCTCTGGTTTGAGAATATAAATTTCCAGCTAGCTTATTTGACCACCATCTGGCCCATCAGTTAACAAAACCATTGTAGAACAGTCAGTGGGAGAGGTGGTAAGTGCTTCACCCTTACACAGAGGAGTGTTCATGTGCTTGTGTGTAAGAGTAGCCTGTACACAGAAAATATTCACTTCCGACTGCCGGTCACCACTTCTGTATGCAACTATCAGATGAGGAGGAAACACCTGCACTTTCCTAATGGAAGTCACCCGAGCAAAGGTGAAAAAGTGCATCTGGCAAGATCTTACCAGCAAGTTCTTAGTAATAAGCATTTTGCACATGAACAAGAATCATGGGAGGAATTCAAAGCAGGAAGAAAATGTAGCAGACAGGAAAACGGTCCCCAGCAGAAAAATGGGACATAAAACTCCAAATTCAAGTCCATGAAGCTCCACATGTTAGAAAAAAGGAGGCACCAAAAGAAGCTTTACATCTCAGTAAGAAATAAAATGGTCTCAAATGATGCAAGACACTATCATGCAGTTGGATACTTCCTGAAGACTCTTGCATGATCATTCAAAGTTTACACTAAAACAGATTAGAACATCCTCACTATTACATTGCCTCTTTCACTACTAGTTTATTAAAATGGGTTGGCTATAACTAGTACTGCTTACTAGTGCAGTAGAGAAGTGTAAAGTTCTTCAAAACTGTTTGCCCATCTACTAAATTCTTTTGCAAACCTCAGGTGTCCTATAACCAGAAAGGTAATGATGGTGTAATCTATCTTGTTACCTTCAAGTCTGACCTTGCTAGACTAAACTTTTCTTCAAAATTTTGACATCTACGTGATTGTCCCAAACATTATAACAAAGATTTTTCTAACTTTCTAACAGCCAATGGTAATTCAAGTTTTTGTACATTTATAATGGCTATCTCTTCAACTGCTGAAGGTGTTCCTCTCCCTTAAATTTATCATTCTTCTTTATCAATTACCCAGAAATAACTAAATATATATGTGTGTGTATGCATATACGTATATGTGCACACATACACACACAAGTGATGTGTCCACACAATGTATTGATTTAATGGTCTAAACACCATTCAAGTGTCAAATGACTGAAGCTTAACTTAGACATTCTTCAATAAAGAAAGCACTGTGAAACATTTTTGGGAACTCTTTAAACCACTTTAGACAAGTCTTAGCAACACAGAAAATCTTACATTAACTGGCAGCCTTTGGGCTGACTAGAAGGCAAGTAGTTGAGGATGCATAGAGGTTAACTTTAGAATCTTAAAGTATAAATGCAATTACAACCCAATGGATGCAGGACTGGAAGGGATACAATCAAGTTCACAGACAATACAAAACCAGGAGGAGCTGCTGACTCCCTCAAAGACAGGGAGGACCTGCACAGACCTTGACAAATTAGGAGAGATGGGCAATCACCAACTGTATGAAGTTCAACAAGGAAAAGTGCCAGATTCTGCACTTGGGATGGAACAACCCTGGATGTATGTACAGACTGGGGGAATGAGAGGCTGGAAAGCAGTGCCAGGAAAGAGACCTGGGGGTCCTGGTCAATGGCAAATGGATCATGAGTCAGCAGTGCCCTGGCAGCCAGGAGGGCCAACCCTGTCCTGCGGGCATCAGGGACAGCATGGCCAGCTGGGCAAGGGAGGGCATTGTCCTGCTCTGCTCTGCACTGGGGTGGCCTCACCTTGAGTGCTGGGGGCAGTTTTGGATGCTGCAATGTAAGAAAGATACTAGCAGGCATCTAAAGGAGGGCACAAAGATAGTGAAGGGCCTTGAGGAGAAGGAAGCCATATGAGAAGAAGCTGAGGGCACTTGGTCTGTTCAGTCTGGAGGAGACTGAGGGGAGGCCTCACTGCAGTTTACAGCTTCATAGTAAGGGAAAGAGGATGGGCAGGCACTGATCTCTCCCTGTGGTAACCAGTGACAGAACTCAAAGGAATGGCCTGAAGTTTCATCACAGGAGGCTTAGGTTGGATATTAGGAAAAGGTTCCGTCAGAGGGTGGTTGGTCACTGGAACTGGCTCCCCAGGGAAGTGGTCACAGCATGAAGCCTCACACAGTTCAAGAAGCATTTGGACAATACTCTTGGGCACACAGTGAGACTCTTGGAGATAGTTCTGTGCAAGGCTGAGAGCTGGACTCTATAATCCTTGTGGGTCCCTTTCAACTCAGCATATTCCATGACACTGTGAAAAATCTCTCTCATACACTAAGAAGGTCCAACATTCTGAAAACATGCCAACAAACATCAGCTAAAGGGATTTTTTATTTCTGCAGTCTGAAAGAAACAATGTTTTAGAAAAGGCTATAGCTAATGTTCCCCTACAGATAAACTGAAGTATAATGACAATGGAAACAGACATCCATGTGCCTATATGCACAAACAAGACCAGCACTACTCTGAGTGAAAATTTAGTTAATTTGATGTTTTAAAATATTTTAAGCACCAATCATCAAAAAACTTACTATACTTGGAGTATATTCAAGGAAGTTTTTCTGAAATTATTTTCATGAACCTATTTGCACCAATAAGTTCAATTATATTATTAAAAAGAAAACATATGTTGAAAGTTACCAGAAACCATTTCTACAGAAATTAAGCAGAAATTGACAAACAATGGGAGGAAAAAGTAAATGCAACTGGCCTGAGGAAAAAAAAAACAGTTGGAAAAATACATATTCAAGAGACCGTTCTTTTCAAGTCTTGGAACAAAGTGATGTGTAGATAAGTGCCAAAAGAATATGCATACCATGACTTCACATACATCCTATTCAAAACAAATTGTGAGGTAAAACAATAAACAAAGGCCTCACACCCAGAAAAGTCTACAATGCCAGCTAATATTAGAAATTCAAGACAAGAGTTTCTCATTTAATCTTTCAAGACAGCTTTTCTCTTCCTTGTCTTTCAACACACTTGAAAATCTGTTATATTCATCCTGTATTTTTCCTAAAAGTACCACATATGGCATTTCTCAAACATATTCAATTATCACATTCCTGGAAATTTTATGGACTCTTTTGTACCATTTCTATGTTATGTCTTCTAACATGCTACTGAGCTGTCACACACTGACTTCACCTGTAAAGCAGAGAAATTCTGCCTTGTAAACGGCCACAGCTCTGGCCCCAAGCCCCTCCCAGTGAGGTGGGTGCCCATGGGCACAGAGGGAAACCTGGAACCAGAGAGGACACTACACCGCACTGCAGCAGCCCCTGCCCAAGCTGCACTGCAGATCTGCAAGGAAAGCTTTCCAGACTGCTCCTCTTCTCAAGTTCTGAACTACATTAATAAAGCAATACTTTATGTGAGGGTGAAAGAGTGTAAATACTGTGACATGCACACTGCATCCAAGGGCACTGTTTCAATCATTTGCCTGAACAGTTACAAAGCCTGATGTAGCACTAAGCAACTGAGGTGGAAATATGTTGACAGGATCTTTGATGCTTTTGGTTTTCAGAGTCCATTTCTCGCAAGCACTGATCTACAGCACTTGCCTCTACTTAAGGTTCTTCCACTCTACCAGAAGTAACAGACCCTTAGTCAAGCATAAATGGACGCATGTTTCAGCTGCCTAGAAGTGGTGATTAGTAACTATTGTATATGTTACCATCCTCAATCTACCCATGTATTTCAAAGCTCCATATCTGAAGTGGAATTACAAAAACAATTAATGATTGCCTATAAGATATTAGAAGTGGTCTAAAAATAAACCCATTAAAGAGAACTGTGCTTAAAATATGACTTATTTTCCAAACATAATCAGGAGATCTAACAGAAGAAATTGCATCTCCCTAAAACCTTTGCTGCTTTTATACCAATGGAGCAACAACCCCCCCGCAAAGTAAAATAATTTCTTTAGGCCAAATAACTGACTAAGGTAAAAAGCAATGGTTCTCCAACGATTTGCAACCTTGCTATACTTCCTTCTCCACAGCTCACTCTTTGCCTTTAAAATTACAGATACAGCTGTCAAGTTATTTACACTTTATGACACGTTAGTTTATGTAATTCCTAAAGTTTTGATTCTCAAGAGTCCCAATCTACCAACCACAAACAGAAATTCATGTTATCTACATATATATTGTTAACATAGATGTGGAGAAGATTCGCTAAGACATGCACTTAAAGTCTTAGAAGTGCTTCCACACTCCAGGTTAGCACCCTTGTCAGACAGTAACTTTCAAGCTTTTAGGAAAACTTAGCCCAGCCCCTGTTCTCCCAATAAGCAATTATCCTACTTTAATAATCAATCCCCAAATACACCTGCTTTCTACAGTCTTCCTTAATGCTGACCTTGCAAATTAATGCAGTACATTCCCCAATTAATATTAGTAATTTTGTAATATATCCCGAAGTCAGTTTTACAGATTTATGTTCATCTGAACATAAGGTTCTGAACATTTTTAAGAGATTGAACTTACAAATTTTGATGCTATTACTTCTATGGTTGCCAGTAGTTGTACAATGTATTATATATGAGCTTCTAGTTAGACTAATAAAGTAGTTCCCAATAAGTAATACAAGGAATTACTCATAACTTCATGCTTTTACATATATACAAGAATAAAAAATACTTCGTGAAAAAATCCAGAGAAGTCCAGTGAAAAAATGTACTTCTAATGAATTATAATAATGCAGTATGAAAAAAAAAAAACTTAGAAGAATCTGCTCAAACCCAATGCAAAAAAACACTTTAAACTCTCAGAAAAATTAATTTTTTAATATATGAAAATAAATCAAACCATAAAACAGCACAAGCAGTGTTGGGAATTATTTTACAGTATAAAATTTCACATATACCAGAAAATGGGAAAGTAAAAAGCAGTAAACAGGAAAAAAAGCACCATTATAGAAGACTGACCATGCCATCAAACCAAGGGTGATCTTGATTTGAACATAACTGAACATCAACAAATACAACTTCATTAAAACAGCAGCAGAAATCTGATTAAATTTACAGTAAGATGTTGAAGAGCCTTTAACAGTAGATGGCCTCCTCTTCTTCCGCCCCATCTCCCATGACGGAGAAGGTTAAAAATAGAGGCTTCCGTTTCCTTAGATTATTTCACTTTAAACTTTTCTAGAGCACTGAAATAGCTACTTTGCCAGCTTCCTACATTTGTGTTAGAAAAGGAGTGTTAAAAACACACATTTACAGCAACTCAGGAAACTGGCTTCTGTGGTTTGCATTATTATTATCATTTGTAAATGACAAGCCTCTCTAGAAGTGGGAGGTATCTCTTGCAAAGTCTCCTTTTGGATGTTGCTCACCCAAAGGTCCCTTGCACCACATAGTAACATATTTTGGGAATAAGCTGTACTGGCATATTTTTCTATATTTATGCATTCCTTTGCAGTTAGTAAATGCAGATATTTTCAGTGCACAGTGCTCAGTTCCCCATATCCAAAAGCAGCTCCACTACTAGGAAGCTAAGCTTAAGAGCTGTAGCTTCAGCTCCCTCCCTCCCTGCCCTGAGCCTTTGAGGAACTCAGACACGGGAAGCCCCTAACTTCCACCATGGCAGCACAGAGCAGCCCCAGCTGTCCAGGTCCATATTTCAAGGTCAAAAAGTCACTGTCATCATCTAATTCAACTACAAGCCACAAAACTTCAGCCGGTAATCCTTGCACCAAGCCCAACCTCATGGGTGACTTGGAGCATACCTTCCCCAGTGACAAGAGAAGAATTTGTAAATACTGAAAAAATGTACATTGCAGAATAAACATCTGAATTCTTTATCTGGAAGCACTGAGTATCAACAACCAAAAAGTAGCAGGAATCTAAAGTCTGCTGCAATATGATGTTGTATCATCTGCACATTACTATAAAGCCGTGCCACCCATTCATTAGGAAGTCTGGTATGCTTCGTTAGGCATTCCCTCATTAGGCAATTTTTTATTGCTTTTTATTCTGCTAGAGTGGAGTTGCCTTGGCTGAAGTTCTCCCTCCTGAGGGTGTGCCTCCTTCTCATCTCTTGTAAGAGTCAATTAAAACAGCTCTGCCAGTTGAAACAATGAAGCACAGGAAAAATGCTGTTCAGTCCCTCCCCAATCCCCTGCTTCTATTCTTGTATCAGTCTCCCAGATAATCTCAGCACGGCTAACCCTGGGACCTGAATTCTGTAGGTATTCTACTACTTCCAAGGAAAAACATTCACGCCTGGTGAAGGTACAAGGGAATTGAAGAGGGGAATATTGTTGCGCATGCTCATCATAACTCTGTGAAGCACAGAAGCTCAGGTCTTTGCAGATTTTTAATCTCCACTGAACACATTCCAGCTTGTCAGGATCTCTCTTGGCCACACAGCCATTTAACTCCAGTGTTCCAGGACATCCAAGAGGATTGCTCCTCTTTTTTGCAAGGAGCAGCTCCAGAAAAACAATTCCAATACAACCCTGCTCCTTCCAGGGAGAGACTAGGAAGTCAGTTTCTCCTTCCAGTCTCAATATATCCCCTGTTAGCACCTGAACATCACAGAGGAAAAAAAGGAAGCAGACACAAAGGGATGAGGGACATGGGAACCAGATACTGGAAGAAGAGGCAGTGCCAATCAGAAAGCAATGAATGCTACAAGGAAGCACAGCGAGAGGAGTAGGATACACAAGGAGAAAGATTAACAACAGAGCTCAAACAGAAGAGACTGACCCGCAGCAGTGTGAACCGGACACAGCCTATCTGCCTGGACAGGGAAACAAAGTAGCCTCTACATCCTTCAGGTCTGAGACTGCACACGGCTCTGTTCTCTTCTGTGCTCTCCAACTATACAATAAATAACACCTGCAGTTTTAGATGAAAACTCAATTAACAGCTTGGTACCACTCAACTGGAGAGATTCCTGCTACCTTCCAATGCGTCCCCCTCCACTGCCCTAACCTGCACAATCCCATCACTCCATAGCACAGCTACTTCTAACACTCATCTGACCAGACAGTAAACCAAGAGTAGGTATGCTTCAATTCACCAAAACTTCAAAAAAAGTAATGGAGAAAGGGGAAAGTAGCAATTTGTCTGGGGGGTTGTCCCTGGAAACTGAATGGAGTTTATTTTGCTATCAGATGAGCAGACAAGCAATGTAGAAAAGGCATGAGGTGAGCAAGATCTACTATTCGTAACAAACTACTAGCCCAGCTTGCACTTAGCCTCACTCAGACTGGGGGGCGGGGGAGGGGGGAAGAAAGAAGAACCAAAAAACTCACCCAGATAAAAATCAGAACAGCCACATAAAGACAGCTTCACAACAATAACAATGCGGACATGAATTCTGCTATTTTATAATCTTGGTCTATGCTTGACTATGCAATTTTAATAAATATGAAAAAAAACACACAGATGCATCACAAAAACTTCTCAGGAAGAAAACACTAAGGCACCAGGATCCATACGTTAAAGAGCCTTCTAAAGTTTGGAAGAAGAACACAGTCTTTTTCAAAAGTTTCTGAGAAACTCAAGTATACAGCAAATGAAAAACTAAAACCTCAAAAGCACCTCTGAATATACACTGCTAGACAGTGGTACTGTAGCCCCTTGGAAGAGTAATCCCCAATATAAATACTTCCTTCAGAGCTCATGAAAGGTTAAGACCTAACAACATAAGAGAATGACACAGATAACATGTTTGGGAATCAACTAATTAATCCATTTACCTATTAACATGGTTTAAAAAAGTACCAAATAAACCCAAACACATGAACTGTGCAGGAAATAACTAGATATTCATTAAGGAAATTAACTACTAAAATATATTAAATGACTGACTGACCAAGCAATCATTTTAAAAAAGTGTGCAAATGAAACAAGCCACTGCATTTTGATGTTGCATCCTCAACTATATATTCACTAAACACTATTTTTCATAGTAATTGCTATTTAAATCTCTTCCCAGCTTCTCTTCTTTTACTGATATAAGATCAAGTCTATCTTTAATACAGAAAGCACTTGCTCACATGCAACCACAGAAAAGCCACAAAGACATCAGAAATGCAGATTAAATGAACAGCAGGAAAAACTGAATTAGGTAAAGAAAAGCATCTACATTTCCATGAGGTTTGTCTGGTACTAAGTAACAAGCAGGTTGGACAGATGCAATCAGAAGAGAAATGGGGTTTATGCCTGACCTATTAGAATTCTAAGTTCTAGCAGAAGGGACATATGTTTCCTTTACTTAAAATACAGAAAATTATTTTCTCACAGAAATTATGCAAAATCTTGTCAGAGTAACTGTTCCCTGCATTTCACAGCCTTCTGGGTCACTAGCAGAGGAAGCACTGAAAGTTTCAGTTTCTTTAACTCCAATGCACCCATTTTCTTCAAAACTATTCATATGCAAGAGTAAACCATCAATCCCCCCCCCCCTCCAGTTTCTGAAGTGAGGATGGTAGGCAAAACTGTCTCCTATACATAGGAGCTTATCAGCAAAAATTTAGGTAGGTAACAACTTTTCCCAACAATACTAGCTATTTCTAGTCACTGGAAGATCTACTGATTCAATCTCTGAGTAGTCTGAAAGAGAAAAAAAATCCACAGTTTTCAGAAGTGTTCTAAGCCTGCTTGCTTAGCTGGGCTGACGAGCAATGCTTCAGGAGATCCAGTAAAAGGAGGGCATGAAGCAAACTGAACCACAACTACTATTCCAGATGTGCGCTGAAAAATTTGTGACTCAAGTGTGTTTAACAGAGCAGGACTTCAAAACTCACCCCCATTTCCCAAATGCTATGAGGAAACCTGAGTGAACTGAAAGGGAAACTATGGTGCATGGGAAGGCAGCGCACAAGTCTGACAGGGAAATCCCAGAAAAACACAGTAATGACTCTTACATTCCCTTCTCCACACAATTTCATGTTCTGTCATTTTCTAAAAACCTTTCACCATTATCTATTAAGCAAGAAGAAAGCCTCTCCAAGACAGCTGTGGAAAAAGGAGCAGTCCCTCTTTCCACCCCCATCCTGTAGCTTATGCCACAATTGAACAAATAATTTGAAGAGATTTTCTCACCATTTCCTAGAGTGCTGCTGCCAGGAAAGCCTCTCTCCTTCATCTAGCTTCCTTCTGCAGGCCTTACTTCCCCATAAGTGAACCCAGATGCTTACATACATAGCCACTCTCTGCTCTTCCCAGAGCATGAAATCCACATGATTTCTTATTCACAGAATTTGGTTTTTCTGAATTCTACCACAGCACAACAAGGAACTACTAAAGACAGAAACCGTAAAACAAGTAAACGTCCATCCCTTCCCTACTCTTCATTGTAGTCAAAAGACCTAAATTTTTAATGTCATCAAGTTAACTTCCCTGACAAAGAAATTTTTGCCCTCACATTCTGATTAGAATATAATGAAAATACCACCAGTTACATAAATTATTATCATATTGCATTAAACCTATTCCTTCCCCATGCAACTGACAAGGTGTTTCTAAAAACCATTCTGCAGCAAGTCTTCTCAGTCTATCCAGTCATCTTTATTTGGTTTTCACATCAGCCTTCTGAGGCAAGGAACATCACAGCACAACCAGTTAAACCCTGTTGCTGTGCTGCATCTTAGTGAAAGCCTGAATTTTACAAATACGACTGGTCTAGGCCTCCTCCTACCCTCTGGTCATATATTGAGCAATGCATCTTACTCACAATGACTTAATGCTTCTAATTTCTTCAAAAATTAGTTTTATGGAGACAATTTTCCCTAAGTCCTCTCAACAAAGAAGCATTACCAATTTAAAACACCCATCAAGTCTCAAGTGGAATTCTGAATTGGGCAAGAATACCAATCCCACAGACTCTCCACAAACCAAAGCCGAAACTCTCTAAAGAGAGCACCATGCAAGGCAACGTATCAACCACCTAAGATATCTCTGGACCACACTGCTTTTAGAGGTGGCACTAAAGTGATGCTGAGGGTGGACACCCACGCACAAACACACATTTCTACTGATTGGGTAATCTGCATTTCTCAAAATTCCAGCAAACACGTAAAAGGGACACTTCTTCTCTGTAGAAAATGAGTGCTGACAGAAGCAGAGGACAGGATAACATTGCTGTTGTCATAATACAAATTCAGAATATTTAAAAGGATAACACACAATTTATTGACAACTGAGCCAAAAAAATTTCATAATGTAACAACTTAGGCAATCCAAGAACAGCATAAAAGTAAACAAAAAAGAGTTTATGGACTCTAATTGGTATTAAAAAGGAAAACTAATTACACAAATGCCATTTCAAACAGTAGCTTGTTCTAACACATGGTTTAATTTAATAGGTATTAAATATATTGTAAGAATGGATAAGTTCTTCCGGCAATTTTTAGCATCCATCAAAATCAATGCTGAGAAGAAAAAAAGAAAGAATTGTCTTCAGAGATCTGCCATAAAAATAAAATTAATTTCTTGTTTCTCTCCAAAGCAACCATGAAAATGAACTTGCCTTGCCCTCAGTAACAGTTCATCCTCATGTATTTTGTACAATTAAGCCCAGCACATTGTTCTGTTGTTTTGAACCTACACTGCTTTGATCTTCAATTTCCAAAACAAGAGAATTACAAAAGCATTCTCAAACACACCTTTTAGATCAGGCATGTGCTCTCCCATGCACACACATATTAATGGAACAGAGTGCACTGTTCCCTTTACATTGCTGCCAACTGCAAACTTGTGTAAGTGTAAATTATGACTGTACACAATATACAATATCCAAACAATGACAAAACACTTTCTTAGTACTGGCTCCATTTTCTTCTCTGGCATTTTTCTTCCCTGTAAGCACATAAATGACTCCTCACAGTACTGGGAGAAGTCTAAGGCCTCCAGAGCCACAGCCAGTCTGTTCCACAGAAGGATGGTGAGCCCCAGCAGTATCTCTGTGAGCACCACAGCAGCACCACCGTGCTGCATCATGGCACATGCTCCCCCACCTCCTTTCAGGGCACAGGAGTGGGAAAATTCAACTGAGCCTTCCAAATGATTGGATCATATTAGAAATATTCATGAAGTCATGGCTTTATTTCAAAGATCTTTGCTTAAGATAACTTAATTACATATAGGATGCTGTACTACTGCAAATCAAGAGGCAAGAACATTATCAATCCATTTAACGCTGGTGACATATCCTATGATAATACATATTTTATGCATTATTTATAAATACAACCCCAGAAGAACTAACTAGAGCCTACAGCTTACACAAAACAATATTAACTGACTTCCGTAAAGAAAGTAACATTACAGTAAAGGTACTGTAAATTCATACTATAAATTATTTACTTCACACAAACATTTCTACATTTGTCCACAAAGGATGCTTCCAGCAGACTCAAAGCAGCTTTGCCATGGCTCACATGAGTACAGCTTCCAGCTACTTCAGTGTGGCACAGAGCTCCATCTAATATAACCCAGCCTACACAGGGCTTGTTAGCTCAGGTCTGGTGATGAATTAACCACAGCCTCTGGCTCCCAACCAGCTCAAAGCATGAGCCAAATCTGCAACATAGCATTTAGACAAAACTGACAGCGTCTCATAATGAAATTGCTTACTCACCTTATTCACCTCACTTACTTCATCTAGTGGAATAAACTACTCACCTGTGTTGCTACACAAAAAGCATTCATACAGAAGATTAAGGGCCCTGTTTACTCACACCTTAACTTACTGAGCTTTTCCAGGAGAAAACCTGTGCTTCGCAAAGGTCAAAATTAAAGCAAACAATTTTTGCTGACAGTGAAACCAATGGCACCCACTGCCCTTGATGGTATTTCACACAATACATCTGATACTTATGAACTAAAAAATGACTGCTAACAGCTCCAGGAGATACATTAACAGCAGGAATCTCAGTGATAAACCTTCAGCTGGACTGCGGCTCTCTACTGAAGATAACACTTTTTGCTCATGAATATAGGAAAAGAAACCTAAAAGCACACACTCAGCCTAACAGCTACACTGGAAAATTAAATCTAATGTTTTGTTTCATTTGTGCATGAATAGTGCATGCACTGCACATACACACAGAATGACTAAAGTCCAAGTCTGTACCACAAAATCTACTACACTAATCTCAAAATGTATTTGCACTATTTAATAGGTAAAAGCAACACTTGGTTTTTAGAAACTGGCTCCATTTTCAAACAAAACTGGCTACTAAAAATTAGCTGACAACAGGGTCATTAAAAAAAAGAAATCAGGGGGTCATAGTCCCATCTCCTATAAAAATATGGATATGTGATTTTTATTAATAACACAATTAACAGACTTAAGTCTATTTGGGTTTTTTTTCCATTGTTGAGTTTTCAAATTTTAGGGGAACACCCTAGATAATTCAAATACCTATGAAAGTTTATGGAAGTAGGAGGTCTAATGGAAAGTGAGAAACACATGTTCACACCTAACCAGGTCTCAGAAAATCTGCTCAGAATCAAGTGAATGCAAATAGCCCAAACAAAAGGTAAAAAGCATCCAACAGGATTTTCACCTAGACTCCAAAGTCAATTGGTCATAAGATTCAAACCCAGAGGAAACCAAGCTTCACCAGTTCCGGTACTCACGGAAATACCTGATTTCTATAAACAGTAACATTTTCCGTATAACATCTACTGAGAGCTTCTTCAGCACATCAAACTCTGTACCCTGCAAGGCATCTCCCTGCCCTACCCTAGACAAGCTACCCAAATATTTTTACTTCCAAATGTTATTTTCTTTAAAAATACATTAAATATTTCCTTTAAAAATCCACAGCTAGACCTATTTATGTGACTATTTGCTGGGTGGAACGAAGTTAGATGCTAAGCTGGAAATACCATAACAGCTGAGTATTTTAACTGGCAACACCCTGGTAATGACATGTCTGTGTATCATATCAGCTAGAGACTCCACAACCTTACAAATCTGACATCTCCCATCTTGAAAAAGTGATTTAGCAGGTTTACCAGAATTTCACATGCACATGGTCACAGCCACTCTTGCATTAAAAATACCCAAGAACAATGTACAAAGTGCATATTTATGACCTTGACACTTGTCACTGATGACTTCAGTACCCAACTCAAGCAGCTCAATATGTCATTCCTCCAAAACGGAATAAAATTTTTGTGTTACACCACAATATCATTTATGATACAGTATTCTTCTGTAAAACAGAAGCCCAAAGTCAAGGTCATATATTGCTTTTACCACTGAAATTTTATCTCTTTCCAGATAAAAATCAATAGCCTTATCACCTGTACTGTTCCATCATTATAGGTGTGCACTATTGACACAGATTAGCCGTGTCATACAAGGAGGCTGCTCTAAATAAACATAAATTATATAATAAGGATATTGCAATTCATTGTACATCTAACACTGCTGGCCTTGGGAGATTTTTTCCTCCAAAATCTGAAAGCAATCATACGGCAGGACATACAAGGACAATACTAAACTTTCCTTATCACAGGCACACAATGTATTTCCCAAAATTTGCTGCCTAGTATTTTAAAACTTCAACTTTCCTGAGGCTTATTTTGTTGCACTTTAAAAATGTAACAAATCAAAGGAGAGGAGAAAACTAAACTATGGCTGGATTCAGTAATCCAGTAGATATCAGTCTTAACTAAATAATACTTCTCCTGATTAAAAGCAACCCACCCATGAGAATCAAAGAGACAAAAATCTGGAGACCCGCCAGTTCATACAATAACTATGTTTATTTGTCTTAATAAATATTTAAGAAACATGACTTGTGGTATTTGATACAACTGAGACCACGGTTAAAAGGCCCCTCTCCATGACATAAGCAAATACAGCCTATCCTCTTTATTTGTCCAACTTCTTTTCGACATTCAAGGCTAATCTAGTTTTAGGTCAGGAAAGACTGCGGTCTATCATTTTAAACAAACCATTGTAGTAAAACGTGAACAGGAAATTCCTAACTACACTGTTCAAAGAACAATGATTAGAAAAACAACACAAGCTCACAAAGCACAAGAAGGGCAGTCTGAGTGGAAAATAAAAAAAAAAAAAAGCATCACACACATACAGTCACCTTGCTCATTTTACTTTTCCCCTGCCAGCCCCCACTCCCCGCCTCATCCTCCCCACAAAGGCCAGGGGTCCTTCAGACCTTGCCAAGGGAGAAGCCTTTGGATCCAAAGGGGAAAACGTGCATACCTTGGAAATATCCGGCCTGGAGTTAGCGCAGGCATGCCATTCATTCCACAACATATAAATGCCCTTTTTAGAGCCTCATCCAAGCAGCAGTTTCATTTGGATTTTGAGGCACAGGTCTGCCTTGTTTTTCAATAAGCTGCAAGCTATTTTTGCCATGAAAAAAAAAACCCAACATTTTAAAAGTGTGCCTGCCTAGCATACACAGAGTTTATAAAATGAGTATAATGTGGACTCAAGGAAAATCTTCTGTAATAGCACTCTATTCATAGCACAGATTTCCATCTTCTAAAAGAAACAAAACCCCAAACACTTAAACCCCCAAAAGCACAAAAAAGCTCATGTATTTTAAATTTGACCAAGTGTAGTACCTTAAAACAGTCAACAGTTCTTTAACTGAAGTGCTTTCACAACTATTTTGAGATAATTCTTGTAAAAATCTGGACAACTGACCATCTTCGCTAATGGGGAGGAAAAATATATATTCCTAATTTGAGAAAGAAATCACAATAAAGGGGAACTGATTCACTTCTAAGATCACATACAAATATTACACTAAGAGCCCATTAGTCTGCATAACATCTGGGTTTTTTCTTCACAGAAAATGTAGAAATTTCTGGATATAGGTATTAGTATTTAAATCTTCACCCACTTTGAAAAAGAAGCATTCTGAGCACACATAAAAAGGCAAAAGACAGACAAAAATGAACACAGGATCTCAAAATACTTGCATTTTAAAGAACCGTATTCAAGGACTGGAGAGTAGGGAGAAAATTTCCACAGTTAGGACACTATCTGTATTTTTAGGGTGTTCCAAATGGAACCAGAGTTTTGGACACAGGGTAATTTGCATTTTAAAGAGAACAGAAAAGCCTTTTATAAATGCTCCATAGATTCCAAATGTAAAGAAAATAAACTTACAGTTGTGATTCAAGTAAAAAATGAACGTTTTTCTTTATCAAGTCACTTCAGAAAGAAGAAAACAAATATCTTGAGGACCATGTGGGCAAACAGTCATATGTGCAAAACTTCAAAAACTCCAGATGTTCACATACCAAACATAATTACCCCAAAGGAGATATTCCAGAAATTTATTGCAGTATGTTTTAATGATAAAATGAGGCAGCTGTATTTTAAAGCAACAAAACTTTTTAAAAATTCTGAACCCATTCCACATTAGAAGAAAATAAATTACCAATATTCCCTTTCTGATACTTTTTCCAAAAGAAACAGGTAAGGGCCAAGAATTTTTTTATGTATCGGAAAACAGAAAAAGAAAGTCTTTAACTCAAGAATCCAAACTGAGTCCCATCAACAGTAAGTGAATGAAAGTGCAGCGTTGCCTCTGGGCTGTTTGGCAGATTATGACAGAGCAGAGGACGCGTCTCACTCCTAGCAGGCAGATGTCCGGAGAAGAAGATCAGCTGCATCATCGCTGTAACCAAACAGAAGCCCTCAACAGGCACAGACAGGCACACAAGATTACTCCCAGAAATAATTTCCTTAACACTGTATTACAAGAGAGCTCACTCTACATACAAGTACTGGTATTTCAGTGGGAGAAGTTTGCACACAGGAACTACTTTCCACAACCACTGGAGCTTTATTTAGCTCATTTCCCGAACATTGTGACAAATTTTATGAACACTAGTTTTTAAAAAAATACATATATCTCAATTCATATGAATCACCTGCTGTTTTGTCTTTTATTGAGTAATAAAAAAAAAGCACCCTATAATCCAGCTTAGCATTAAAAAACAAGCTTACATCTAAGTTCTATGAAATGTTCAAGGTTTTTCATATTTTCTTCTGAGAAAAGTCTTTTTTCTAAGCACATGATGCACTCCAAGAAGACAAAAAGCTGGGATATCAAAATCTATGCCAAAACTTCCAGAAGCCATTTCTGGAAATGTATTAAAAATTAAGGTAGCTGGCAATCTCCTAAAAGGCCTTGAAACACTAAGAACAGATTTAGTACAAAGAGTAAGGATGTTCTGAGTGACATTTACAGCCAATTACACTACTATGACTTTTCTTTAAAAATTGAAACCAACAAAAAACCACAAAACTAATCATGTCTCAGCAAACCTTCCATGGATCACTCCCCACAAACATTTCCCAACTCCAACCTTCCAGATGTAAAATCAGAATTACATTTACTAAGAGAAACACTGAGATTATAGCCATAAACAAATATTGTAGATGGTAAGTTGCCTGAAATTTCAGATGATTGAATGATATGGTACAGACCACTCCCATACTCCTTCCTACACAATTGTGTTTGGATATTTGTTCATGGATTAAAAATGCTCTTTGCTCCAAAAGCCTTCTATCATGACCAACTGAAGAAGTTTCTAGTATTTCACCAAAACTTCATGTAAGTGCATACAGAAAACTACCAAAGATGACAACCAGGAATTTACAAAGTAGCTTATTTTACAGTAAGAAAATAATTCCTGGGACTGGAAATACAGTATCTTCATTGCACCATCAATCTATCAGAATCCAAGAGTCATCCTGATCATAAACCTCTTGACAGTCTACTCCAAAAATAGGCTAAAGGGAAAGATTTCATTTAGCAAAAATTAAAGGGTTTATTTCACAATTTCTTGGGGAAAAAAATTGTAGCTGTACTCTATTAAAAAAAAAAAAAAAAAAAAAACACAACAACCCAACAAGCCATAGAGAACACACCAAAATATACCAACCTATCACTTTAACTCTGCTTAAGACAAGTATGCAGGGTTCAGCACTTAATTTTTTCCCTCAACAACATCATCATGTTCCTGAATAGAAGACATTAAGTAACACATTTCAAGAACAGTAATCATACTTACACTGCAGATCCGTTCCAAGGTACTTAGCTGAAACTAGCCATTCACTAAGATCAAAGAAAACACTTCTTGCATTCAGTGCATTACACAGTGTTATGAGAAATCAAGAGGCTGTTTAGGTCCATCAGTACACAAGACCCAATATACAAAGATTATTAAATACAAGCAACACAAAAGAAGAGATGAAGGCAAGTTCTAGGACCTCTCCTTCCATCTCTCTACATGCTTCCCTTGATTAAGGCAAAAGGCTTAAGAAATCTCATGTGTGCTGTAGCCTGCAGCAATGCAGATAACTGGAGAGTTGCTTCTTTCTGCAGTCCTAGCTATAAACAAGGACATTAAAGTATTGGACCATGCATGCATTAAGTTGCATTTCCAAGGGCTGAAAACTGTGTGAAATCTAAAAGAAGTTTTCACAACAGATATTCCTCTTTATGACATGACATTTACTCCCGAAGTTCCCCGACAAGCAACACAAAATGATGGTAACCAGTCCAAATACAAAATACAGCTGATAAAAAATACCTTCCCATTTTTAATTAAAATGCCTTTGTTTTCCTTCTGGGGAAAATTATTTTTTAAAACCTTTATGAAATATGGAGATCTAGTTAAAACTGTCTTTTGCCATACAGATGAGACATAAGCATCAAAATCAAATTGCAATTAAGAAACAGGCTACAATGGATTTTCAAAGTACTTTTAATAGAAAAAATCAGCTTCCAAAGCATTATCAAATTAAGAAAGTGGAAGCTCACAGGTGTACGTCTATTGAGGCATGGATTGAATTTGATTACTTGAGAGGAATCTCAAAGAAAAGCACAAAACAAGCCCATCCTTTCAGCATTTTTAACCATCTTTCTGCAAGCTGGTACCAGTGAACATTATTCTAAAAAATTAATTCTATAATTTGTCCCAACTGAGCAGCTACACTAAGCACAGAAGTAGTATTCAAACAGCCGTGCAGAGTCTTGAGCACATGGTGCTTGTTTATCACAAATCTCAGTACACCCATAACCACAAGAGCACCACTAGGCTTTCCCTTGAATAAACTATGAGCTGGCAGAAAAGCAAAAATAAGACAAGTCAAACCAACACAGAGTAGCATACACTTTTTTCAAATGTTGCCAATCAGTACACTGCATACGGTTGAAAACAAGCATATCCAAACATACAATATGAATACACATGGTTTTTAACCAAATTTTGACAAATTACCTATTGCAGTTTCATCTCCAACCATTTCCTCCAATTTTTTAACTATATGAAGTAGAGGTCAGTTATGCTATCTCTAACAGATGATCATCAGGTTAATTTGTGTTAATCATCAATTATAGTGTTAAAGGCTATTTAGACACTACTAAAACTAATCTTTGATCCAAAAGGCATTATGGTCATTAAACCAATAATTTCTTGGGTTTTGTGGTTAACTTATTCTGAAGTTTGGGATTCAAGAATTTTTACCTATGTGCCTTGTCATATCTTTAATACTGTGATTCTTAGTCTTATCCAAAAGATGTAATCTGGGGGAAGCAAAAGACACACAAGTGTTCAAACAGTTATTTACAAACACACGCTCTTCCTTCTCCATCTCCTAACTGTCCCTACACAGCCCAAAAAAAAAAAAAAAAAAAGGTAGTACATTTTTTATTCCGTAATTCTCTTTTAAGCACTCATAGAATTGCTGCTCAAGTCAAGTAACTTTGGACTGTCTCCACCTTTGAGAAGTGGGTCACAATTTGTTTATGCTATAGAATTACATAATTATGCAGTACTTCAGCTGCTTTCCCAAACATGGATAGGTCCCACTTTCTAAGAAAATGTTGTGCATTACTGCTTTTTGAAAGTCTTATTTTTAGCTGTTTAAACTTCAATCCAACATTAAATAAAACAATCTTGAAATAGTATACATTTTCAGCTTCAATACTAAACTTTGCATTTTGCCATAAAGAACCCTACTCACTCATTGTGCAAAAGAGTTTCAGCCTAAGTACAATATAAGTCAAAATAGTTTCAACAAGATTCTCCATAGATATTTCATCTTGAAAATAACTCTTTCAGAGCACTATGAAAGATAGCCTTTGATTCTCTGTTGCTGGTTCAAGGGTGTTGATATCGCTGCACTTTATTTTTGTCCCACTGCCAATTAAATATACTGAAATAGAAAAGTCTTTGAAAACAAAAATAAAAAAATGTAGTTGCTTTAGGTTTTGATATTTACTAACTCAGCCCTTGATGGCAACCAGCTCCTTCAGCCAAAAAGTGAACAGTGCAGCACAGAACTGCCTTCATCCTGCAAACCACAGGGAGACCACCAAGCTCATCACTGGGTGTAAAAGCCTTTCCTTACTCCAGCCAACACCCACAGAAAAGCAGAGAAACATTACAGCTTATTTGATCATGCAACATATACCTAGAGCAAGCCTCACCAGGTGGGTAACAGTATTAAATGGCTGACTCTAAGAATTCAGCTGGTTATTAAAAGTCACAGACCATGTCTTGCCAGCCTTTTAGCACACTTTTAACCTTTTAGCCAACCTTTAATCTCACTGTATTAAGTCCAAATTAATTTTCTTATTTGGGACAGAATAAGAAACGATCAAGACCCTGCACCATGGCAGAACAAAGCCTATACCCCCATTCCTTGCTACTAATGACTAGCTAAGAACTGAAGAATTTATTCTCACAAAATAGGCTAGATTGGTATCAAGGAAAAAGAACACATCATCAGAGTCCCTGCTTTTTTCTACAAGCAAAGATAAAAATCTTGTTCATCTAATCCTAATATTTACAACTTCCTCCTATATGACCTGGCAATTTCCACCTGTACACACTCACCTCCCTTAAAAAAATTCCCCAGATGCACTGTAATGATCTGTTGATGAGTTCTCACTCCAAACACTAGTGACAAAATCACCTTTTACTGTCACCCAAATAGCTGCTCTGTGGTTTTTGTTGTTACCTTGACATGCCTTTTCATGCTCCATCCTTTCCTCAGTCACACCCTACACTTCTACACCTGACTGAGATGTTCCTTGGAGGTGCGCCACTGTCAAGATCCTTCCCACATCTCCATGAACTTTATATTCACTTCTGTAACAAACCTCCCAAACACACATCCGGTCCAATTCCCTCACATCAACTTTATTCCCTGTCAGCAATGGAAGTCTCACCACTGACTTCACCAAGCTGCTGATGATACCACAAGCTCAGCCCCCAAATCGGTTCTGCTGCTTGCACCTCTATCACCTCATAATAGCCACTTCAGTGCTGCTACTCTAAAAAACTGACTCTGACACCTATTTTCCTTCTGTTGGCCTTTAAACATCCACCTTATGTCTGACAACTGATTCCCCCCTTTTAAAACGTAACTTTGAAGCTGTGTTGTTTTACTATGGGAATATTTTAAAAATCAGTAGTCAAGGCTGCCATTCAGAAAGAGGATTTACTCAAAGAAGGTTTTAAACTGACTCATCACTTTTGCCTAATCCAATTCCTTATTGAATCCAACTTAATTGACATAAATCACTTAAATACCCATCTGCCCCAAAGGTTAAGTCAGCTTAGGGAACTAAACCAGTTGAACACTACCCTTCCCCAAAAAAAGAGACATGGAATACTGCATAGGGTTGGGTTTTTTTCTCATTTTTCTTACTGCAAAGTCACATAAGCAAGAGTACCAGTGCAAAAGAGGGGTGAGACCATGTGGTTTGGCAGGGAGGACATTACTGGTTTTGGCAGCAGTGAATTATTAGCTCAAGAGCACTGTATTGCCAAACCTTGCTGAGCGTGCTCCCTGCCCTGCCACAGCAGGCAATGAGGTAGGAAAAATACCTAGAGCATGTTTTCTCTAGCGTGCTTCTTTCAACCAGAAACAAGCTGAAGATTACTTAAAAGCTGCAATACTAGCTGACTTTGCTGGTGAATGTGAACTGTCACATCTGCAGCAGATAAGATATTCAGGAAGTTCTATTTTTAACTGTAGGCAGAAAAGTATTAGTTTAATTTTTTTCAACAATGTATCAACAAAATACTCCTGTTTGGCCTCACCTACAACTTCACAAAGCTCTACCTTCCAAAAAACAACACAAAATTATAAACCAACATTATATTTAACAGGCACCTCTGTGAAGCTTGTTAACAGGGCTCTACTACAGATAAGTTTCTAAGTTTTTTTACTTCTTACAAGTCATTTGTTCTTATGTTTACACAGCGTTGTCACTATATTTATATTTGCTAAAAACATGAAGTTATCTCTCAAACTAATCACTAGCATCCAAGCCTAAATAGGATTTTTTTCTCCAGATAATAGAACTTAAACCCCAGCCATAGCCTTTTGACATTTCAAATCTTTCATTCTCACATGCGCAGATCCTGAAAAGCAGAGACTTCCTTCCCCATACTCTTTAGAACATATGCTACTGTAAACACCCAATTTTCTTTTTACAATGCATGGAGCAGTTTAATTACAACAAATACAACGACTATGTCTTTACCGACTTAGATGCACACTAATTTATATATATAAAAATAGCAAAGTACCTTCTCTGACAGTTTCAAGCATGGACAAGTTCCAACAGAACAGGGTTTCTTAGTTTGCAAGAACCAACACAGATATGAGTCAATACCATGTCACAGAACCCTTCAAGAAACAGCCCTCATAACATGTGCCATCACATTGCTGCAACACACTCAAGACACAACTGCTAATTTAGTCCTTTCTAGCACGCACACAAATACAATAAGGCAGGCATCTACATCACATATCTAATTGCTGAAAATACTTCCAATAAGAGGTAGAAATTCCACACACAAAAAAACCCTTCTCCTTTAACAAATGTCAAGAAGCTTAACAGCAGTGGCTGTTTTTGTTAATGAGATTTCTGTGGCTCAATAGATGTTTTGATGCTTTAGTACACATGTATTAGGTCTTGAAATTTTATGCTGCCTAAACCAGATTTTCAAAGGATATGTATTTTAACTAGCAAAAGCCAATTAAATAAACCGTAAATCACTATTATTGTACTATAAAGAAAACCTTTCATCTTAGGAAGAATCAGTGGATGTCTTCTACCTCTACTTTTCAAGACACTGAAACACTACTAAAAACATTTATAATACTCAGTGATTGGAGATGTAGCACTTATAACAATGCTAAATCACAAGAAAACATGAATGCTCTCTTCATAAAGGCACTGCTTTTCCAGCAGCACTATAAATCTGAAATCACATTACTTTTTTAAAACATTTAAATTAGACAGGTGAGATTAAGGGAGGAGAGGGGGAAAAGCAGTAATTTAGAAGTATTTACCATGAATCAGCTGATTAACCTTGTAATATGTTAACACCTAATCCGAATCTACCAATCAAACAAAAGACTCAGCTTGAAGAGCATAGGTAATACCAAGTAAAGTTAATTCTAGGATGCTTGTGTCTTCATTCATTCTTAATCAGAAACATTTTCATGGGATTCACACACAATATGAAGTTAAGCATCTGTCTGAAGACATGCCAGATGGGATGAAAAAAATATGAATGCATCTCCCTCATGAAAGGCAGAGAAGTAGATCTATCATGGCATATATATATGTGAAGCTTTCAAAACAAGTGTCAGCTACAGCATGCTCTTAAAAATATTACTGAATTAATTTGAGCAAGAGCTAAAGTACAAATATGTGCACATTGCCCAGAGAGGGTCACAGTACCGCAGCCCTTTCTCAACACCCTTTGCTGTAGCATGTATTCCCAGTCACATGCCAGGAGAGCAGTCTACACAGTTGCACAGGTTTCCCATCCACGCTGTGCCTGCATCCAGGCTTGACATTTACAAAGAAAATTCAAAACATCTGGATCTCAAATACTGTTTTACACCCAATGCTTTTTATATAAATTCTATCAAGTCCACTGTATTGCCAACTTGAGGTAATCAAACGGTGCAACTGCAGTGACCTAGATGCCTGAAGTAATGACAATAAATAGGATTTCTTCCTGGGTGCATAAAGAGAAACAACCAAATAGAGCAGCTCTCCACTTTCTAATGAAAGGATGGCTGCTCTGCCAATCCTTATGAGATATACTTGGCTATATATATTTTAAATACAGGTCAAATGATATATCATGCAATGGAGGCAGTAAAAATTGATGGTCATAAAAAAATGAGGCTTCAAATGACAACTGACTTAAATTGGGGAAAAAAATAGGTGATTTCAGCTATAAAGAAGTGGAAAAACTACTCTGACATCTAATATCTACTACGATTAAAATCATAGCACATTTCTGGTTTTAACTTCTGACTCTCAGATGCTATTACAAATCTACCAAATAAAAGACTTCTGAAGTCTCTGGTACCATCCCTTTTTATGAACAGTACTCAAATCACTTCTTAAACACCTCTTCAACTGAATAAATTCAACTCTTTTCCTCTCATGGGAGAGCATATTTTCCAGATCTATACTCATTCAACAACTCTTTTTTTTTCCTTTCCAAGCTTCTTCATCTCTTGTGAGCTTGGTAATAACAGCCTAGAAAGCAAATTTATAAAATCACAACCAAATTAGCATTTAACAGTTGTGCTCCACTTCAAACATTTTTAGAGAATCACTTCCAGAAATACATTTCTGTACCTTACAGGTTTCATTTTATGTTTTATATTAACAACCTGCATCATAGTCAAATACAGCATATGATTTAAGTTTGTCCAGTCATTAAAATATTTTCTGAGGGAAGACTAAAGTGATGATCAACAATCACTTTGTTTTCTTCCCATTCCACAAATGGTATTAGCTCAAAACAAAACTATGAGTTGACGGAGTTGAACATCAAAAAACAACAAACAGGAAGTAGACCAGAAAAGTCTGAAAACATATACAAACCTGAAGGAGACATTCAAAAATGGCAGTGGTACTAACTGTCGTGCTGCCTTCATCTGTCTGATGTTTTGGAATATAAGTATTTGAATTCTAATAATGAATGCCACTAATTACAACTCTCAGTATAGGGGTTTAAGGCAGACCCAGAAAAATGCTGGTTTTGAAAAAAATTTAATGCTTCTTATGATTGTCTTTGGACTGCTGAATACTGCCAACTGTACAGATAAATTCCATACACTAGGAAATATCCTCTTGCCTTGACAAAGAGGCCACTGACTTTCTAACCTTATCTCATAGTGGCACATCAAAAGACCCTTTACCTCACTAAAGGCCCATCTTCCAATTTGAGCAAAAAACTTTAGAAACAATTCTCATCACTTCACAGCTCTCCCATCTGCCCTCAGAGCTGCTCCTTTACATGTATCAAATAAGGCAAGAAAATTTATGAGAAAATAATTTGTCACTAAAAATGCTCTTTTATTATGAAACAAGCAGTAGCTAAGGGACCCAAAGTCTGGAAATTTCTAGAGTTGAATATCTGACATGAATATGCTTTTTATTTAGGCTTCTTACTTACAATTTCTTACTCCATCATAAAGCCAGTCTGGGAAAAGAGAAATCACAATATGCAGCACCACACCAGAACGTGTTTGAACACCTTGTTGCACCACTTGCCATAACTGAGGCCACAACAGTAGTAGCACACTTGTCTCACCCAACAGGAGAAGTCAACTAAATGGGTAATACAGACACTTGCTAAAATCAAACAAATTATGAGAATAAGAAGTCTTGAAATAGTTCAGCAAAAAGCAGTCAGCACTTCTGGACTTTCCTGCCCAGTACTCACTTAAATATTTCTACTCTGCACTCCTAACAACAGATACCTGCCACTAGTGACTTTGCCAAGTTGACTCCTTGTTTTAAACACATTAGCCTTTCCTGCTTATTTCCAGTCTCTACAATTCTGACTTTTCAATAATCTCCTTGTCCAGCACATCTTACATTTCTTGACCCACACACTCACATCTCACACATAGTTCTTATATTTCACCTTCGAGTCATCTTCCCTTCTTCACCTAGACTTTGCATACTGCCCCTCGTGGTGTTTGCTCACCCTGAAGATTCCTCATCCAAACCCAGTTTCTTCTTTTCCCTCAGGGTTCCCTGTACAGAAAAGAGCTGACAGCCTCACACCCTGAACCCTCACCAGACCTGTTTCTCCTTACCTGTTGCTCCCTGCTCTACTGGTTTTCAGTCCAGTTCCCCAGCTTTTTTCTTCCCAGACTTCAGGTGCCATCCACCTTCTCCCTATACCTAGCTCCTGACTGCTTTGCTTTCCAAACCTACCAAATTTCCCCCCTTCTCTGTCAAATTCCAGGGCAAACCCCATTTGATCCCACACTCCTTGTTCCAACCCACCTCTTCTACAGGGCCAGGGTTTTCCTCCTGTGCTCACATCATTCAGCTATCAGGCCTCAGAATTAGAATGCTAATCAGGACATAGGACACAAAAACGCCCAGAACCAGCAGTCCATGTTGCAGGAAGTTACATGCAGCTGCTAAAACCTAGGTCTTCACCAAGCCCATATTGATTTTATAATTCTTCCCCAACTGGACCAAATGGGTGATTTCTCCATGCAAAAACACTCCTACACCTCTTAAGTCTAAAATCCTCACTCCAAAAGAATATGATTCAAATCTTTAAACCACCAGGACAAGTCACATTAAGAAGCTGAAAAACTCCCTCTTCCCTAGTTATTAAAAAAAACCAACACTGTATTTTAGGTGAAGTTTCCTCATAAAGCAAATCTAGCAAGACTCATGAGCTCAAAAAGCTTTTGCCAAACTCCAAGAATTTTTTCTAAGCTCTAATCACTTGAAAACAGTCTTGTAACAAACAGCAACAGTAATAAGATCTGTGGTGCCACAAGGATCATCAATATCAACCACAAGCACAGTCAGTCTTTTATAAATTCATTTACAATCCCATTATTGAACAGAATCTCAATGTAGCAAGTACTGTGCAAACACAAGATAAAAAGGTAGTTCTCTGCCTTGAAGAATTTACAATCTATTAAGATAAAAGACGACTACTACCACGAGATGAAAACATGCACTGAATGGCCTTCTGAGATCTACAGGATCAGCTAAACAACCATCCTCAATCCATTTATTACACACAACCCATGCAGAGCAACACAGTATCCACCAGAAGCTAATCACTGATTTGATACTGAAGATAACATCCTTTCCAAATCCGCTCATTTTATCACTCTTTCACCTTGCTTTTCTTACCACAGAAAATCATAAGGTATCCACTTGTGAGTCTTTTTTCCCTTCTCAGTCTCTATTATTCTGACTTGCTCCCCTTACCCTCATCATCTTCTCTTTCCCAAACTCCAAAATCCTTTACAGAGCGCTTCTCCAATTAGCATTTTTTTGTCTTTTTGGCTTCAATGGGGAAAAACATTGGGGGAGGGGTGGGAAATTTGTTTTGTTTTGTGGTGGGATTTTTAATTGAATAATTATTTCAAATCAAATTCACTAACCAAACTATACAAAAGGCTCAGAAATCTCAGGAGAAGTCCTGAAAAGAAAAACAAAAAACAAACTACTGAGTGCCAGCTAAATGGAAAGAGGAGCCTGGGGGGTGCTTAGAGACTACTAGCCATAGGAAAGCTCGGAGGTGCTGATTCTCAGAGCCCTTGATCAAGTGCAGCATGGCCTGAGGTCTCACAGCTTTGTCCAGTTCCTCCTGGGTAGAAATAAAACCACCCAAACACAGAAATGGGGGGCTGAACTCTGTCACTCTATGCCTAACTCATAATACTGAGGTGCATATATAACACAAAAAGGTTATTCTACCCTCCACTTAACCAATTTTTGCAAAAATATAGCTTCAATATTTCACTGCTGCTCTTACCTTTCCTTCCAAAACTTCCTCAAAAAACAACCACCTTGATCCTTTCCTACTCTCCTGCTACCCATGGGAATCTAAATAACTGCAATGAAACCCAAAAAGACCGGTCACCTTCTGCTATACAAAACCCAGACATCTCACTGAAATAACAACAAGAATCTATTCTCAACCAGAGATTAACTCTGCAGTCATAGAACCAGCTCCTGCTACTTGAATTCTCTACAAACTACTTATAACATACTCATGAAAACACCATCTCTTTTCTATCTACCCCAATGCAAACGTCTCAAACTCTGCTCTGCCGCCTGTCCTTAGCCAATGTGAAAAACAGATCTAAGTTTAAACCTTGGAGTGAAGTATTTAGACAAAATTTCAAGCAACGTGTGGCATTTCAATTATTTCTTCCAAACATGGAGCCATAATTTTAGCAATACTACATAAGTTGAACAGTAGCTCAATTTTAACACTGTAGTAAATAGCTAAATAATTTCTGTTATCGTCTGTATAGAAGATACCGCAGAAGACAAAACCGCATACTCTGAAATTTAATGGAAAGGACGAAATGCAGACATGCAACAGACATCGATTACCTTTACAACACGGTATTCAAACTAACCTAACGATGTGTACATGCATTCAGACCTTGAAAAAATGTGCTATCTAAAGCATATTAACAAATACTTAACATCTCAGCAAAAAAATACGTGCATGCATAAGTACATTCACATAATGAGATAAAACATCATCCAGTAGGTAAATATTTAGGCCATTTAAACAATTATGCATTGTCGTGCAAAACGACAGGAATCTCTCAAATTACTGCAGTCTTTAACCCAGACTGTGCTTAATGTTTCTGTGGCCTGCTTAACATTCCAGGCATACTTCTGGCAAGGTAGCTCTCTCTGGCTGAGGTTCAAACTGTCCTTGTCCAACTTTCACTTACTATAAAAACATTGTTTAATATAGAAAAGCATACATAGAGACATATGTTTCTTATTTCGCAGACACCTAAAATACTGACACTTCTGTTCACTAACTCCGCGTGGAAATTTTTAGGCGACCGCTTTGAAGCGAGGTCGTCCTTTACTGGGCAGCACCCGCAGTAGAGCCCACGCTTCCACCAGACTTCAGCTACGACGCTTAAACACTGCTTATAACGCATTTCTGCTAAAGCAATAAGACCTGCCCGTATTTATTCACCCTAAGTGAGAAGAAAAGGCCTAACTCGGTCTCCCCACGCACCGCCGGGCCGTGCAGACGCTGCCCCGGACACCACGCAGCTGCAGATTTTTGCTGCTAATTTGCAGCAGACCGCGTATTTGTCAAATTAAGTGCAGGAATTTCCCGGTTTGCTTACCTCCACGCAGCGTTATCTTTTATGAGGAGGTAATCTACCAAATTACTCCAGCATGCCTCCAGCCTGCTGCTGCCAATTAGTTCAGCCCGGCTAATAAATCAGGATGGCCAAGCCGCTCGGTTACAGCGGGGCTGGTCCGGTACGCGAGCAGTATAAACACAGGCGGTATCAGCGTTCCTGCCTCCCCATCTCCCCCCGCACTGAGACAACACTCAGTCCGAGCACCCACCAGGGGAGGTGGGGGGCTCAAAGCCTCAATTCTTTTTTTTCTGGATCAGATATAACATTAAACACTTCCGACAAACCCATCAGCAGCAAGGATAGAGGCTCTGCCCCCACGATGGACAGCGGAGGGCCGGTGTGACAGAACCCCCACCCTAGGCCGCCGACCCGGAGCCTCCGACTGCCCCGCCGGCAGCGGCACAGCCGGCCCCGCCGCCCACACCCTGCCGGCGTCCGCGGATGGCAGAAGGAAAATGTCGCCGATAGGCCCGGCCCCGGGTGAACGGGGCTCAGGCCCTCTTTACCCCCGGATCTCACTCGTACCTGTCCCGAGGGTCGATCCACGAGGTCTGCCGGGTGTTGTGGTCGATGTAAAAGACTCGCCCGTCGAAGTCCCTCGCTTCCTCCCAGCCGGCGGGCAGCGGCAGCTCCGAGCTCTCCCGGCCCCGCTGTCCGCCCGCTGCCGGCCCGCCGCCCTGTCCCGCCGCCGCTTGCTGCTGCTGCCGCCGCCGCCGCCCGCCGCTTAACCACGGCATGGCTGCTCCGCCGCCGGGCCGCCGCCGCCCTGCTCCGGCCGAAAGCCGCTCCCCGCCCGCCGCCGGGGCAGCTCCAGTCCCGCCCGGGCCGCGGCCGCCCGCCGCCTCCTCCTCTTCTTCCTCCTCCAGCACTAACAGGCGGCCCCGCAGGGAGCGGGACTCGGGCGGCTCCGGCTGCGCCGCGCCGAGCTCATCCTCCCCCGCGCCAGCCCCGCTCCAAGCCGGGACCAGCCCCGCCGCTCTTCCTAACCCCGCCCGGGACCTGCCCCGCGCCGCCCCGGCTCCCAGCCCCCGATCCCGGCCCGAGCGCCCCCGCCCGCCGGTCAGCAGCGCCCCGCCGCCGCCTGCCGCCCGGCGCCTGCCCCGGCCATCTTCCCTCCCTCCGCCCCGCCCGGCTGTTCCCACGCCGCGGAGCCCTCCCGCCCCGGCCCGCTCTGTGGGGCACGGGGGAGACAGCGGGGCCCGGCCCGGCCGCACCCCGCTCCGCGGAAGCCGGGCCCAGACCCAGACACGTCGGCTCTGGGAGAGGGCGGCTGCCTTCCGCCCCGGGCCCGGGCCGGGGAAAAGGAGGCTGAGGCCCTGCCGGGGCCCGTCCTGTCCTGCCTCGGGGCCTCTGCTCTGCCACGGCCCGTGGGGGGCCGGGGGGAGTGAAGGAAAAGGGGAGCCATGCCCGGCCCTCGCTGGGTTATCTTTTTTCCGGTGCCCGCCAGAAATGTCTCGGAGGTGCTGAGCAATCACGATGTGCACAGGGACATGGGAAAGGCATGGGAGTCCACTGCAGAGACTCAAAAGATGTTGGCGGAGAGGTCCTGGAGACCACGAGTCACCGAGATCATGCTGCATCCATGGTTGGATAATAGAGGATGGAAAATTATAGATCTGGTTTGCTTGACATCTCAACTTGGTCCTTTAACCCCATTCTGTAAAGCAGAAACCAGCTGTATCTGGTTTGACCTGAGCCTGCTGGAGACCACAATGCAGAGTTCCGGCTATCATCTAGAAGTATATTCCGTGAAACTTTGTTAAAACAGGGTTAAAAACTAGTAAATGGGACTCTCTGTCTTGGCAGGATGCTAAACCTTTAAAAATCTGGAACTAAAGAGTTAAGGTAATGCAGGCTAACCTTCTGAAAACTAGGGGGTTAACGATATATTCTCAAACAATCTTAACTCAGCCCCTTGAAATTGGCAATACCCTGCCAGGGATTATATTGCAATTCCAATTATGTTTCACTTGTATTCACCGTTTTAAATTACATCTCTATGAACATTAATTGCTGCAGTATGGTTATAAGTGCAGGAAATTAGAGGAGTTTTGCTCCTGACTTCTTAGAACTTTCTCTTCCACCCCCCCCCCAAAAAAAAAACCCCAATGGTTATACAAAAGCCGTGCATGAGAGAGGCAGCATGGATAATAAAATAGATCTGACTTTCTACTTATGTCTTGTAGGTTATTTCAATAGCAGTAGACTGTAGTTTTCTTACCAGGGTTACTGTCAGCTGTGAGGTGCAGTGGAGTAATAAGGGGGTTCAGTGATGAATGCAAAGCAGTGTAGGAAGCTCTGAGAGCAAACGTGAAGTAGATTAAAAATGTAGTAAAGGTGTAAAATTTAGCAAATGCAAGGCTGTAGATCTGATCTTTATAAGCATAACATAGCTTACGTTTGCATCAGCTCATCTCAATAGAGTTTACTTCAACAAACACTTGTCAGGCCATCTCATGTGGTCCTGAAAGTACAGCAGTATCTCCAGAAGCAAGGTGCTGTTTCTGTGCTACAAATGTTTTCGAAGAGCATTTCAAAGAGGGCAGAGTTAAGGCACAGTAGAAACTATTTTTTGGTAGTTGCAGCTTCTATTATTTTAAGTATGTCTCCCCAATTTTCAGAAGTTTTATTTAGCAGAGGTAGGCATTCTAAATGGCCCATGTCTGTATTAACCTTTTGGGACGATGGATTTTTTTGTTTCAGAAAAGTCTCAGACAGCTGTCCACTGTGCACCACAGCTCAGCTTTCACTGCTTTGAATGCCTTTGCAGCAATTACCTGAGCACAGTAGCTGCACAGCTCAGCACCATTCTGAGACACTGGACTAGTTCATAATACCTGGAAGCAGTACAGCCAGGTTGCTATAATAATCCACCAAGACTAATGAGCCCTGCTGAGGATACGTGCAGCACTGCCCTCCAACATGGGCTGGTTCTTCCTCATCACTCCCCAGAGTCCCAAAAGAGGATCAAGCTTCAGCAAAAAACCTGTAGATGGAAGTTGCAGAAACAGTGTGGGACTGACCATGGAGGCAGCAAAAAAGGAGCCAGGGAGCTCAACACAGCAGTGAACAAGGGGGAAACTGGCAGGATCGAGCATGGAACATTTCTTTCAGGTCATAGCCCTTCAACTAAATTCTTGTCTTAACTTTGGCAAATTGCTCCAGGTTAGAGCCAGAAAAGGACTTGGCTGGGCTGTGGTTTCTCAGGCAGAATTAACATGCACATGTTCCGTGTAAAACATGATCTGTATATCCAGTGTGTCCTGGTTCTCATGGATTCATTATAAAAGCTGTTGAAGATGCATATGGTATTATGTAAAGCACACGTCCAAGATTTTCAGGTGCATTTTAGCTGCTTCTGCAACACATTGCATCTTCCTAAATCTTGAACAAGATTTGGCAAAGTTTTCAGGCTAAATATGAAAACATATCCTAAAAAAACCTTAAATTTAAAATTATCCAAGACTTCAGGTCTAACTTTTAGGTTATCTGTATCTAGAAAAATCATTAGCTTCAATTAGGAGCTGAAGCTTCTTAAAGACTCATGAATAAAAGTATTGAAAAACTGATTCCAAGAGTCCAGCCAAGAGAGCTGCCTATGGGAACCAGTAGGATATGATAGGGCTAGCACTTGCCTCCCCAAGATTGAAACTCCTTCTGTCTGCAGCACATCCATGCCAAGGTGCTAGGCAGGAACTCTCAATTATTTTCCAGGCCAGAACAGTACCCTTCCTCGGATGTTACCTCATCCTGCTCGTTCCTTGTGAGGAAATGAACAAAATATTCAGGAGCCAAGGATTATTTTTGAGCAACATTATAAGTCAAGAAGAGAAGAACCTGAAAAGGTCACTGTAGTTTTCATGCCAAAGTACTAATTTGCAATGCATTTTGTGCTGTCCAATGAGCCCCTCCCAGGCCTGCATGGCTGCTCCCTCCCTTTTATTTTCCTTCCTCTTTAATGTCTGTCCTACCTCCAGACGGTAATAGGAAAAAGAGGGACAGAGAACCTGGTGCAACACAGCTTATCTCTGGTTTGGGTTGCAGAAGGAAACACTCTACCAGAAAAAGAGGACCTGCATAGTGTGGAACATGTAATAACACAGAAGATTTTGACTTAAAATAGATAAATGTCCACCACAAGAAATTAAATGCTTGCAGTGCATATTTTAATCAATCTGAACAAATGGCAATAAATCATATTTCATATAAAGCAATAACTACATAAATTTACACTGTTCCTTGTATCTCATCTTCTCCAAATAAACATAATACACATCTCAGTTCTCATGTATTTCACAAACATTCATTCCACACCTGTTTGCCTTTCCTTCCACTTTTTCCCACCCACAAACATTGCTCACACATTCACTCATTCCTTAGGCACACCTATACCCATTAACTCAAAATTACATAAGCAGCTTTTCTTCATGTGCCCTCCCTTGCCATCTTCAGTGTTTATAATCACAGGTTCTACCTACACATATCTGTTAAACATGCTCTTATGCCAAGGTCTTGAATGATATCACAACATTTTCCACAGAAAATGTAAATATTTCCCACTGTAGGTTGTAGATAACAAGTTCTAATTTTATTGCTACCAACAGCAAAAGCCGTTAACTCTGCATAAAAATCCCAACCTCATTTTGGCTCTCCACTTCTTTCTCACATTTTCTGGCAAATGGCAGCCAGTCAGAACTGATATCTCATTGTGTATAACAACAACTCCATCCCCATCTTCTAATTGTGAATACTTGTTTGCGATTTATTTCCCATTTCCCAGATATTCCAACCTCTGTGGGACCTTTGTACTGTCTTGACACCTAATTAAAATTGTCACTTCTCTGGGATCATAGATGTCATCTGAAAGAGCAGAGCAAGTCTTCCTCATCATCATCCTTATGGCCATCTATCACACTCATCCTGCAAGCTGGGGTTTGCTACTCTTCCCATATCCAACAGATTAAAATTATAAGAGACAGGGACATAATTTCTCATTAGCTCTGTCCTTTTGGGTCATTTCTGTTTCCCACACACACATGTGAATGCAAAAATAGAAATATAAGTGCAAAGATAAATTAGAGATAGAGAGGACACAGAAATATATACACACATATACATGTACACAAATACTCAGAAAGATATGTTGTAAGGCACATCTCTCCAAAGTAAACAAATCTGCACTCTGACAATCTGTTAGCTGGTTGGATGGTTTCACTGCTGAGAAATCTGTCTCAGGTGGAGGCTTTCCTTGGGCTGCCTTACAGAGGTTTAAGCATCCTCCAGCATGGTGGAAACCATAGTGGTTGCCCTGCTTTTGCAGCCTCGAGCTGGTGTGGTGCCTGAAGTTCTTTCAGAAGGTTGCTGGGCAAAGCAGAGTTTTGATACTTGAGGAGTACTTATTGAGATGGTAGGGGAACTGGACAAGAACCAATCCCCAGGGATGATACAGGGTTCAGGGATGGTGTAATAAATGACAGACACGGTGTGTAGTTGGAAGGGTGATCAGCAGGCATCCATTTCAGAGGAACCAAAAAGTAGCAAACCCTCAACTCTCACTTGCTGTCAGCAGCCAGGAGCAGGGCTCCAGGAATAGAGGGCCTGTTGATGATCATTCTCTGGCTCAGCTGTAGTTATGAAGGGTGCCAGGAAGCAACACAGGAATGTAAAATCTCTGAGGGCTTTCAGGATGGGTTACACAGAAAGGAGCTGTGTCTGTGTACATGTGTTACCCCGTTCTCAGGGGTTCCAAGATGAGGGAAGAGACGAGAAAGTTGACTCCATGTATCAGAAGGCTTGATTTATTATTATATTATATATAATATATAAAAACTATACTAAAAGAATAGAGAGAAGGATTTCACTACAAAGATATGCTAAGAATAGAAAAGGAATCTCAAAACAAGTCTTCTCAGACCAAGACCAGCCGGACAGGTGTTCTGTGATAGGCTCTTAATTGGAAACAGTCTGACGGGGCCAATCACAGATTCCCTCTGTTGCATTCCACAGCGGCAGATAAGAATTGTTTACAGTTTGTTCCTGAGGCCTCTCAGCTCTCAGGAAGGGAAAAATCCTAAGTAAAGGATTTTTCATAAAACATGTCGGTGACATACATGTGAAGGAAGCAAGTTTTTCCCTCTATGCATCAAGCAAATCTGACACTTTTCATGAGGAAGGGTATTTCCACATGAAAAGTAGACTGAAAATTCCATATCAATGGGGGGGGGTAAAAAACCACAGAGGATAAGTCTGAATCTAACATGAAGTATTACTAAAGGACTTCATAAACAAAACTGTGTTATCAAGAGGCATTTACTCTGCAGCAACATGTCACCTGAGAAAAGGACAAATATTCCTACGAGCCTTTTGTAATCATTAATATTTTCCCCCTGCTTCTTTTCTCCATAGTAATTCTACTTAACTGGAATATGCAAGGTCTGTAGTTGGAGTCTTTGGGTCAGTAGTCCACATCCAACTGAAGAAATAAATAATAACAAGTTATTGCTTGGTGCTTCACTTCCTGGTAGGGAAATAACAAAGAGTTGCATTGCCATAGTGCATAGTGTGTGTAGATGACATGTGAGGTAGATGACAAAGAGGACAGTGCACCTGGGCATGTTAAGAAAATACCATCTTACAGTATTTTTACTTCAAGCATTAAGGCTGTGGTTTGCCTTTGAATAAATGCAATTCAAATGCTTACATACTCACTGCAATGAAATGTATACACTACTATTTTTTTCTCCTATCATTATGCCCATGAACCACTGAAATATGGATATAATATGCCATTATAATGTACATTCAAAATTCTGTGGCGTGCCAAAATTCTTATTTTATGACATTGATTTAATACACCAGATACCAGATGAATTATTGAACAGTGAATTTTAAACAAACCAAATTATGTAGAAATAGTAAGATATGATACTCCTCTAGGCTTCACAGCTTAATAAGACTGTATTAGCTACAAACAGAAAATTTATGAAATGTACAAAAGTTAGATATTAAACAAATATAGCAATAGATTTAAATATAGAATAATTCCCTGAGTGTGCGGGCCTGCTAACATTCATCTTGCATATCCCTTTCTAATCTTCTTTGTCACCTATTTATTTGTATCTGAAAGGCCTGGGATACAGACAATGTGAATTTCTTTTTATCATTCCTAATATAACATTTCACTTGATTTATTTATCAGCTGTATTTTTTTCAAACAGCATAAGTGCTCTCCTCAGGAAATCCCACTCCCCCATCACAAATCCCATTCTTTACACCACACCTCTTCTTGCCAACAATTTAAATTCCTAGATTCAGCATTTTATCTATTAAAACATTTCAGATTATTATAGCTATAATTTTTTTTTCTCAGAGACTGAGAAAATTGTTATTTTATTTTCTCAGAAGTTTTTAATGTGCCTTCCTGTGGTACAATCTGTCCCAGTCAATGTTCAAGTCTGAAGTTCATCATGAAGTGCTGTGTATAAATTGCACAATATCTTAAATTTCAGATTTTTTAAATTATCTGTAGAGATCTGACGAGTTGTGGAGCTAGTTTAGTCAATATAAAATTCTTGCTCCAGCATGCCACCACAGAGTGAGAGGGTAGAGGTAGTAGCGGGTAGGGGGTAGTTACCCCACAGCACCTCTCTCTCAACTCCCTCTTAACCCTGAATACTCACACACTTCTTCTATTTGCAATCTTAAGCCTATTTTACTTAAGTGCTTTCCCAGACAACTATAAATAGTCTCTTGGAAGCGGTAATTAAGTCAGGAACACATTCACTCACAGGAATTTAACAGCTTCTCCTGGCAGAATGCAATTGTTTTTTCCTCCTCCATCCAGGTCTTTGCAATTGGCCACAGGGGACCTGGAATGCTTTAATGGTTCAAACCATTTGCAATATGATTGCATACTGGCACATTATTATTTGTTTTGCTTCATTATTCATGCTGCTATTAATTATTATTTAAAAAATAATGTGAAGAAACAGATTAAGTCTGAGCTCAGACTTGTCATGGGCCCAAAATAAAATGGGATGGTGGAAGAGAGGGTGGAGCTACCCTAGAGGATCCAAAAGGCTGGAGGACAAGATGGTGGGTGCTAGGGAGGACCTGTGGAGATGTTAGCAGAGACAACTCCAGCATGGAAAAATACATTTCAACTGAGATTACAGTTTAAGGCTTATTGTACTAACTTCAGTGACTGCAATGACAATTTTGTGTTAGTTGTATAATCATAAGTTGCTAGAAGCAGCTTCTCTACAAAAATGTGTTGAAGTTAGCTTGATTTCTTTTTCAAATGATAGATTAAACTTGGAGGAAAAAAAATTATCTTACAGAATTTCATTTCACTTTATACTTAAAGTAAGGAAGAATTATTTGTCCTGTTAGATTTAACAAAGAAACCTTTCATGTCAGTGTTTTATACACATGGTGGCCACAGCCCACTGTATTCTAGCTCTGACAGGAGATGGTTTTTTGCCTCCTGACCTTGTAGCCAGTGTGGTGCTGTGCCACCCCACGGCAAGGAGGCCCCTTCCCTGCTGCTGGTGCTGCCCACCCCTTGGGCAGGGTGCTCAAGGGAAGGCCGGAAGACTGGTGTGTATCAGTTTGAAAGACAGTAAATGTAGTCACTGTCCTGCATAAAGCTTTTACAAAACAGAAATAGAGAATATTCTAGATAAATTACCATATATAGGCTTTATGCAGGACTCCCCAGCACATTTGCTCAGCAACTCCCAATTATTTCAACAACACTGGAGTGCTTGTTCTCACATTGACATCACCAGAGAGACATTTATTCCAACACAAGATGTTTGCTGTGCAGAATATGTCCAATTTTGTTTTACATAAGCACATTATTACAGTTCATTTTTCATTTTCATGAAAGATGTCTGTGGCATTGCCTACTCTTAGGAGCAAAAAACAACACAAAACAACCTCCCAGCAACACCCTTTTTTTTTTTTTTTTCTCCCATCTAAAAGAAGCATGCCAGCTCCCATGTGTTTCAGTAAGTACACATTCCAGTTCAGCAAGACAAGTATCATTGGCAATGTGTGTTGTGATTTGGATACTGGAAACGTAAATATATATACATAGGTATGTAATACCTCTGAAACATGAGGATGATTTTAGCAAGTCAAATCAAAGGCTATCCAGCCCAGCACTGTGTTTCTAACGGTGGCCACTCCCAGCTGCCCAAAGGAGTTTAAGGACAAATCAAACATACAATGACTTTTTTCAAGAACTGTCTTCCAATCCTCAGCAAATTCCAGCTCAGGATATTCTTGCCCAGAGCCAGTACCCCTGTATTCAACAGTTTCCAAGGGACTTTCTTTATTAAATTCATCAAATTATTTTAGCATCCACAATATATATGGCAGATATCTTTATCTATACCCTTGGAGAAGTATTATGTTTTGAACCTTTGTGCTGTTACCAGTTTGATGCCTCCTATCTGTTGTACTTAAGAAAACAGTGATGATTTTCTGTCTTCTTCATGGAGATGTATCATATCTCCCATCCATCCTCACTGTAATGTAGTTTTGTGGTATTCCCAGCGTTATGGAGGAAGAAATCTCATCTTTATTTCTTGCAAATCACTGCCCATCATTCACCATGATGGCTGACCAACAAAGTTGAAAACAGGGTTGGATAATAGTCCCCACCAGCCTGCCCTATCTGAAATAAGGGCAAAAATGCAATTTAATGGTTTATTTTGGCCTTCAGTCCATTTTTCATGTGCTGTGAATATGCACAGAAGTGCTGACTATCAGAACCTCCAAAGGTTATATAACTTCAGAAAAGCAGAATTCCTTACAGTACACCCAGATCAGAGAAATACAACCATCATACTTTTATATGAATACTATAGGAGTATTGCATTCATAACTAGAAAGCTCCTCCTGTTATATCACAGTCATCAATAATTTTTCAGGGATTTTTTTTAAAGCTTGTTTTTTTTGTTGTTTTCATTTAAATTTTTTCCAGGCAGCACTGCCTAGAAAAAATTTAAAAATATGCATCTGAATGCATATTTTTCTTTTAAGCCATCAGCCCTTGCAAAAATCAAGGTGATATTTTATAATTGTGTAACAGATCAATGCTAGATGTAGGATATATGTGCAAAGAATTTCTAATTTTTTTAATTTCATGGAATCATTAATGTTGGAAAAGACCTCCAAGATCATCAAGTCCAATCTTTGACCAAATGTTAAAACCAGCAAAATAAAAATAAACAAAATTAGTTGGATGATTGTCCTTCAACAGTTTTGTCCTACATCATCCCCTATGGAGTATCTCCTCACCAAAACTACCTAGACAAATTACCTAGGCAGACTTCAGTTTGGTCTGAGAGCCCTTAAAGTTCACATATCCTCAAGTTCTTGTCCAATTTACATTAATGTTTAAATTTAAATGGATCCCCAGAGATTATATTTTAAATATAGGTGCATTAATATTTTCACTGGATCACAAATAATATTCAGCAAAGTTTAAATGATCCTACAGGCTGCTTAGATGTTTTTTCCCAGTGTTTAAAAAACTGTAATTAGTTTCCAAAATCTAAGATTTCTCAGCCCTTTGAAAGCCTTGTAAAACCAAGGCCCTTTTTCTTTATTTCAGCTTTATTATAGGAAAAGCAGCAAGCTTCTGTAATGCCTAGTATCATAAAAACCTTATTGCTATACTTGATAAGTATATCAAGTCTAAGAAAAGCATCTGCTGAGCTAACAATATTGAATTAAGACCAGTGTCCAGCAATGGGCTCTTGTCACTAAACACAGCAATCCGGCACAAGGCTAAAAATCTATTATTTTATTCAATACCTCATTAGCACAGAATGAGGTGCTCATTAGCACAGAAAAATTCTTATGTCAAGGTCAGCACCCTCCAAACAGTTTGATGATGCTGGAGAGATCTGTACTCTTACTCCTTGTGTCATGCAAATATTACTCTGCAGATTTGGTCTGACTCCAAATAGAAAGAACTTATTTTCTGTGCTCCTCCAGCAAAGTCAATGTATTTTCCTCTCTATTGACTCTACTCTTGCTTTGGATGCTCTGGATTTTTATTGAGTTACACACCATGAATTGCCTAAGCAGATAATGAAGATACTACCCTTTAGTTTTCTCTGGTATAAATGACTGTTGTCATATATCTGTTATAAATATGTCCGTCATCACAAAGAACAAAGAATTCTGTGACAAAGTCAGGGCTGCAATCCTGTTCTCTAAGACAGGAAGCAGCTGATTTAATCACCAGACTTTCTCTTAGCACAGTGTCTTGTCTCGTGCACTAAACACTTCCAGGTTTTGGGACACAGAAGGGAAAGATGCAAAGTCCTATGAAAATCAAAGTTGAAAGCTTTAAAATGACACTGAGTATGCAGGTGAAGAGACCGTCCTGTGTGAGCAGCACTGAGCAATGTCACTGACAACAGACTGCAGTCTAAGGGTTGCATGTGTTTCCTTCACAAATACTGAGATTGCCAGAGGCAAATTTCCCCGGGGTAAAGTTGAGGGACTCCTTCTTTTTCCTTTTAACAGTTGCCAGCATCCTGCAGACATCCAACAGAATGATGGAAGGGAGGCTGCCATGCCCAGCTTCCAGACCTGGCTGTCCTAAAAATGCCTACAAAATGATTCCTTGGCTTGTAGGCCTCAGAAACCACTTCTGCCAATAACTGACACAACTAGGAGAAAACAAATCTGTAGGCCATTAAATGTTTCCTGGAATCAAATCAACACAAAAACCAAACCAAACAAAATCATAAAAAGCTCAAAATGGAATAGTATATATGATGTGCTTTAAGTCTGGTGAGACAAAATTTTAATCTATGCCTGAATTGAAGATTATAGATTATTCTGTTTTAATTTCATCATCAGACCTGATCAGACACTAAAGAGGTCACACAGAGGGGGGAAAAAAAAGGAAAATGAAAGCAAAAAAAGCAAGCATTAATTGACAATGCTATTCAGAACATTGAAATTGTGTGCATGAAAGCTTTGGCAGTCCATTGGATCTTCCTGTTGCCATCCACCTGACACACATTATTAGTATGCACTTTTCTATAACCACTAGCTCTGCAGAAGTTTTGGTCAGCATGCTTTAGGATGTCCTGCTAAAGGAAAATCTAAAAAATGAGCAATGACTACTTCAGCTGTTCTCTTTTCTGTTGTGAGTTTCTGTTTCTTTCTTCACTGTAGATGTCAACGTTATCACAAAGACACAGGACTGCACTTTACAAAAGATGCCCCTTGAAGCAGAGGTCAGTGGTATGCTTTAGGACTGAAATAAAATAATGTTTTTCTTTTGGCTGGAAAAACTTATAAATGACATTTTCCTTTCCACCAGTGGTTATTCCAACTTTTCTTTTTCCTGTGAGACAGTCTGTAGATCAACTAGGTTAACAGCAGCTAATTTTCCTAATATCATGACCCTTTGGGAGTACCATTTTACTAGAAGTAAAATGAGATATAATCCTCCCCCCTAGCAACATCATTATTCATTACCACTCTATTAATAGATTCTGTAACTTGTTTTTATTAACAAAAGATATGACTGCATATTTGGCAGTGACTCTCTTGATATCAAGGCAAAAAGTCACAAGATTAGAATCATATTTTCTTAATAACACTTTCTAACAATAGATAGAATTCACACTAAAGAGCATCTTGCTAAGAATAGATGGAATTATTGTGTAAAAATGCTTCATGTACAATGGAAAAAATTCCAATAATTTTGGTTGGAAAGCTTTGACAATTTGTGACAAAAAGAAAATGATGCTGTCAGAAGTGCAGAAAAATGCTTTAGCTCTGCTAGGGTGCTGCTTCTCTGCTCACCCCCACTGTTTCACACTCTTTTGGAAGAACTTAACTTTTTGAAACTTTGCAATTCTTTGGTAGTTGTCTGTCTCCTACATTTAAAAAATCTAGTTGAAGGAGAATTGAGATTACTTTGCATTGGCATCGTTTATTCTAAATGTGTGTCATCCCAGTGTAACTTGTCTTGAAGTGGAGGAGTGCTTCAGTAACATCTTCAAAGCTGCTCCACTAATCTTTGAAACACAATTTGGTAATTCCTCAACAAAGTCAGACTGCAGTTAGACTGACAGTGTGCTGACTGTGTGTAATACTGGCTAATACTGTATCACACTTTATACGTTGGCTTTTCAAGGTCCTTCTTCAGCAGAATAGGCTCCTACCATTGTTAAATACTAAACACAGCTGGAATAATTAGCAGTCACAGTTTCTTCATTCTCATTTTTAGCATCCTCTTTTTACATGGGAGAATAAAAGTCCAGTGTCTTCAGTTTAGAGCTATACTGTATTTTTCAATGGTGCCATAAATCACATAATCCCATTGAAATTAATATGAGAAAGGACAGTCCTTTTTTAGGTATAATCAACATACATGGAACATCCATGTCTCTCATCATGTGAAGATGTGACATGAACTAACCACTGCTTGTCACAGTTGTTCAGTCCTAACCAAAGGGAATAGGATCACCTCCAGCTGCAGTGATGCCATACTGAATAAAGCACCCTCTAGCTAGAGCCTCTTACCCACACCATGCAGAATGGCAACACTCCCTGCTGACACATTCCCTCCCCCTTCCCTTTACCTTGTGTCCTGCTGCTGAGGTGGGGAACCAGAAGCTGGGCAGCACCATTGGGGGTGTGAGAGATACAAGAAGTGGATCAGCACCAGACGGTGAATCTCATTCTCAGTGGGTCTGTGAATTGAAAGCAGGGAGGCCTGACTTTTCTCTAGTAAGTCTTTAATCTGCCAAAGCAGCAAAATGTAAAAATCACTGTAATTTTAGAGAAATGTAAAGTCTACCATAGAAGAATGGATACCTTTTATTAATACATTCATATTTAGATGTATTTTATTTAAATGCTTTCTTAATTTCATTTTGAACTTCTCTACCCCTAAGTTTGAAGTGATCTAATGAAATCTGTTCCTGTCAGGTCAACCCAAATGTGTAGATTTGAGTGTAGACAGGGCCTTAGCATCATAAGTCCTACTACATTTTACAGCATATAGGGAGGTTAAGTTTAAAAGCTGAAAGGAAGGTTAAATTTAAAATTGTTCCAGAGGGTACAACTTCAGATGACAGCTTAATTCTCTTTTTCCACAAATCATTGTGGGTTTTTTAATGCAAATTTCTTAGTCTTCAATATCTTCTCTCATCATGTGGGAAAAGCACTCCTGCATTTCAAAATCCATACAGATAATAGTTTTCAACTTCAATCTTCAATGCCCATACTAGCCATAAAATGCAGAACTGCCTCTTTAAAAACAACAGCATTAAAAATAAAAAAAAAAACCACCATAGTTTGCAATGATTTCTATGTTCTTTCACATTTTCCTGCCACACTTCCTTAATTTTTATCTGTCATTAGTTTAATAGTAATTTCATCTGGATTAAGCATCTGTCATTTTGTTTATCTTTTCTGTACTATGCATACCAATGGCACTGCCTAAGTAACAGTACAAGTGTGTTTATGTTAATAACAACAGGCATAGAAAGAATTGTTTTATGTCAGGTGCTATCTTACAGCATCCCTTTGAAAGAACAGATTACCAATGAACCCTAACACCTGTTTTTTGCATTCTTTAGTAAATGACTAATGTTTATATACAAAGAGAAGGTGACCTCAGTCGCGAGCTGTAGCAGCTGGCAATCACACTGCCAAAACCCTGCACATGCTAGCTGGTTAGCAAAAACAAGTTTTGTTTTTGTGACTTCCATCCATCAGCTTTATTTGTTCTCAGCTAACTCAAATATTACCTATCCACAGAGGATCATAGGCCAAAGTACTTCCTGCAACCAGCTGCTGGCACCGAGCGTGCCCCAGTGATCGTAAAGAAGGTGCGGCAAGCACAGGATTTGTCTCCACAGAAGACCTGGCTGGTTGTGGAAGCAAGTTCCCCTATGTAAGTCCCACAAAGCCATACAGAGTCCCTAGAGGAGGAGCAAACCCGATTTCCTGCCTGGCTGGGATGGAGGGCAGGCGGAAAGGAGGAGGAAAGGAGATACTTGCATTGTTTACAACTGAATAGAAATTCCAGCCCGAAGAAACCAGAAGCAGAGGCCTGAGAAGGCATAATGACATTCCTCCTTCCCCACATGTTCAAATCCAACTGGCTTTGAGAACCATCTTCATAAATACTTTCCAGGAGGAGAAGCTGAAAAGTATCCCTGATCTTCCCACAAAACATGTACAGAACATGAACACATTTCTAGAGGGAAGAGTGTTTCATTGACATGAAAATCAAGGCAACACACTACATTAAATTCCACAGGCACCTCTAGTTCTTAGGGAAACAGATTTTCCATATTCCTATTCAAGTGATGCTGGAGGCAAAGATAGAGGTATGATTCACAAACCACAGCCTCCAGTTTGGCTGCTCCTGGTACTGCAGGTTAAGAGCCAGCACAGTAAGTAGCTATCTGTCCAAAGGAAACAGCCTGTATTGCAAGGAAACTTTCAGAAGTCTTTATGAAAGCTAAGCAGCTAAAGGGATTCTGATGGCAGGACTGAAGGAAAAACAAGCACAATAATTATTATCATTAATTGGCATACACATGCCACTTAAAACAGTTTAATTACTAATACTGATTATGGGCATTTATTTCTTGGTTGCAAGAAAATATTTTTTTTTAATGTGTTTGCAGTATTACTTGCAGTCCTAAAAGTTGTTCAGTAGGAACTTTACTTGTCCACTCACAGGGCATATGCATTTTGGCAACCAACTCATCTTTGAAAATTATGAGCAAAGAATATAAATTTTACCTTTTTTGTGTTTCTGTTTGTTGTTTTAATTCTGTTTTCCATATTATATGTTTTGTCATCTTTCATATAATTATATTTACTGAAATCTGCCTATGTATAGATCTAAAACCTTTTCCGAAAATTCACATTACTTTAAGTTTCGTCTTTCCATCTCTTTTTGGAACCCAAACCAAGCATGACAATTTTCAGCCAGAAAAAATGTTTATGCTACTAGTCAGGGCACAACACGTATCTGTGTCAATGCAAACACTCCCTCTTGCTGCACAAGACTGCAATTTTTTTATGGCTTTGTAGTTATTTATGAGAGAGTGAATTTATGGGTAGTGCTGATCTGAATGAAAGCTGCCATGGCATTTAAAGTAGATGTAGCACCATTCATTTTGAGGGCAGATGAAGTTTTGCATATCTAGTTTTTGCCTTCTGTCTTAAGGATTACCTATTAATGTTACTTGCTAAGGAGTTTTTCTTTTCCATCTCAATTTAATTTTGATGTTTTAACTTAGATAAAATCTTGAAAGCTAGAGTGGAAGGCAACTTACATGTTTAGGTGCCCAATACTGCTTTGCAGTCCAAGGAAAAGGAAAGCTTCTGGTCAAAAGCAATTGAGGATCAATTATCCATTAATGTTTTGAAAAATCCCATCCCAAACTGTCTGGGTACAGTATACTGTGCAGCTAGGCCCCTCTCCCAGCTTCCTTAAATCAGTGTGACACCAGCTCAAATAGTATGTGTTTAAATGGCAGAGCAAAGGGCAACTAATCACCTGTCTTTGATAGCTGTAAGATTTTTACACCATCATGTTATCTTAGTTCTGTAATATCTAATTATATAAATCCTTCTGAATGTTTATTGTAGAGCTTAAAGTGGATTTTATACTCTGCTGGCCACATACTTTAATGATAGATTTAAAATTAGAGAGGATATTAAAAATCAGGTGTTTCCTACCCAGTCAAGGCTGTTTTTAGTTGTGTCTGTGAGAGAACAAGTTATTTTTAAATGAAAGGCTAGGTTTATTTTGTTTCCTTTCTATAAATTCTCCAAAGGAAGGAAGTCTTTACCAGAAAGCTCCTCAGGTTGGTTTCCTTTTACTGGCATAAGAGATGTAATTTGATGGTTTGTGTTGAAACTGAATCCAAACATCTCATCACTGCCTGTCCAGGCCCTCCTCTGGATTAACTTCACCAAACAGATTAAAATGTGAACAACCTGAAACATTTTCAAGAGTTTGGCATGTGATACACACTGTGTTTCTCAGGACATGGTTTTTGTAATATCTGATTTCTTGAACTGTTGGAGATGTGAAAGTGCTGTTGAAGGGAAATTACCAAACAATGTCAAGCATCAGGAAAATTAAAGAGAGAAAGGAGAAAAATTTCTCTCGCATTAGGGAAATGGGGTATTCAGAAGACAAAGAGTGTCAGCCATAAAAACTGAAAAAGAAAAAAGTCTTTCACAATAATCATAATTATTTGCCACAGCGGTATAATTTAGTCATTAAAAAAGAGTAAAATAAATAAAATAAGCATATCCTTCATAGTTACATCAATAAATTATCATGCCAGTCACTGCCCCAGCTCAGGCTGCAGCAGGCAGTGGTCTATCATGTTGCCAGACTCAAATGCAGTTTTCACAAGAACTAAACCAGCATTAGGTACAGTACTGTTCCTGTGTTAGACCCAGGCCTCTATGCTTCATTCTCAGTAACAGAGTAGAAGCCTGGGAGTGTTATAGGTAATTCTGCCCTGCGATACACACATAGCAATACCATCTCGTGAAATACGGGAACATGGGTTTTTCAAGTGACACTAACATCCTTTTGAATAGCAGTGTAGGAACACAGCAAGCACCCAAGGAAGCCTCCAGCTCGTGCAGCATGCCAGTACTGCGTGGTTCAAATCCTGCATAGCCTCAGCCTGGTATAAATGAAGTCAGATGAATTTCCAAAATTTACTTTCTAGAAGTGCTAGAACTTCAAAGTGAGTGGAATAGGACAAAATATGTCAGAGAAAAAATCCCAACAAAGAGGGTATTATTTAAATCATTGGAACTTTGAGAAAAAGGGCTGAAGGGATATAAGTAGTAAAGTCAGTTTTCCAGCACCTTGGTCATACATATTTATGAGAAATGAATCCAGGTCAGGGGTCCCATGCACAGGAAGGACATTGACCTCTTAGGTCAAGTCTAGAGAAGGGCCACTGAGCTGATTACAGGGATTTTCCTCCTACAAGGAAAGCCTGAAGGGGTTGCTCACTCTGTAGAAGAGAAGGGATCTTCCAGGAGCCTCTTCTGAAGGGAGCCCCCAAGATAGAGAGTCAATTTACAAGATCATGTTGTGACAGAACAAGGGGCAATGGCTTCAAACTGAGAATAGGTTTAGGTTAGGTATTAGGAATAAATTCTTTAATGTGGGGAGGGGAGGCACTGGAAGAGGTTGCCCAGAAGAGCTGAGGATTCCCTGTTCCTGTCAGTGTTCAAGGCCAGGTTGGATGGTGCTCCAAGGAATCTCCTCTGAAAGGTGAAAGGTGTTTCTGTCTGCAGCCGCGAGATTGAACTAGAGATCTTCAAGGTCCCTTCCAACACAAACACATTCTGTGATTTCTGAAAGCCTTCCTGGACACCTCAGGTGATGCACCCTCACGTGCTGCCCGGCCTTGTCTCCTCATGGGTTTGTGGGGGTGTGGTGAAAATGAATCACCTTAAAAACTCTGTCCGGACAGCCTCTGGTCTCCCCATGTGTTTGTGGGCAGCGGCGAGCGGCAAGCCTAAGCGCAGAGAGCGGAGCTCGGACCCGCTGCAGGAGGCAGCCCGCACCCTCTCTGCAGGCGTAGCTCTGCCTCCCGGTGCCAGAGGGCAGCGCGCCTGCCTGGCCAGCCTCCCTCCGGCACGGGCCCGAGGAAAGAGTTTCTTCCATCCCATAGGGGCCGTTCTGCTCTGTGGGGCCTGAGCAGGGCAAACAAGGCCACTGACACAGCCACTCCTTTGCCCGCGGCGGGTACCCTCCTCCGCCCTGCCCGCTGCTCCCTCAGAGCGCGGCGCGCACGCACGAGACCGCGGGCTCCGCCGGGCACGCGCCCTGCGGCGGGCGGAGCAAGGCGGGGCGGGCGCGGCGCTGCCCCCGCGCGCCCTCTGCCGGCCGCCGGCAGCAGCGCCGTCCCCGCGGCCGCCGGGGCTGTGCCGCGATCGGCTCTCCCGGGGCCGCAACCCCGCAGCTCCCGGTGCCTCTCGGTGGGGAGGAGGAGGGGTAGAGGCCCTGTACGTCCGCCAGAGCGCTCTGCGACGTTGCAGCGCCACATATGCTAAGCGAATCACGTCGCTCGGCCCGAGAGAGCAGCCGGCTGACGCTGAGGGTGCTGCGGATCACCGGAGCCCCGGCTTTCATACTGCACCCTTTCTACAGGCCTTTCTCCCAGAAATATCTGCTTTTTTTCCTGGACTGAACATTCCGATGACTAGCCTTACACATGGTTTGAAGCTATTTGTAGGAAGGCTCTGTATTCTCACTGCAGGCCCCACGGATGGCCTGTGAGCCCATCTCTCGTCAGGTTCTTTGTAGGCTCTTCGGCAGCCCCCTTCCCCATGCCACTGGGGCAGCCCCAGAAAACTGCAGAATCTGAGCAGCAATGCACAAAAACACTCCAGGACAATCCCAGACAGACAGTGCTTATTTTTATAATTTTTTTTCTTATTCTCATACATTCTGAAAGGTGAATATAAACAAAGTTGCGGTATATACAGTGGACATATACGTGAGTTAAGGCATGGCAATCACAGCTAACCTAAAAACCTTCAAATACTTGACATGGTCACAATAAAATCTATGCACCAAGTTTTGCTTTCCAAACTGGACATAAGGAGGTAGAAACATCATCCTCAGCTGCCTGAGAAGGAACCTCGCCCTGGGCTGGAGGAGTATTTGAATTCAGGAGAAAAATAAATGCCTTAATTTTTAAAATACTAATGGAACTCAAGATTACTGGCATTGAAACAGTTGATAGGAAATGCGGTTAGGATTCCTCCTGCTAGGTAAAATGAGATATTTTTGCAACTCTTAAGATATCCCACAGAGCAAAGTGGTCCAACAGTATCCTTGCTATCTCCATGGCAGCAGCTGTCATAGGGCTGTCTGGGTGGGCAATAACTCCTGCAGAGACAGGAGGATTATATAACAAATGACAAAAACTTTTAGAAAATTTCTTTGAAACAGTGTGGGGCTTTCCAGAGTCTGATCCATGAAACATCCACAAATGACCTGAAAATAGTGACCTCAGTATACCACTGTTTCCATTCTGTAGGAAGCATTAATACTATATACAAACCCCACCCTAATACCTGGAAAGCAGTTCCAATTAGGCAAGATAAAAATGATGGACAGGAAATTGCTAACTGAAGGTGATCAGCTGTTGTCACATCTTTGTTAGGTGCAATGCTGGCCATGAAGAAAACTAAACATTCACTGAAAACCTAGTGCTTGGCATCAGTATGAATTTACAGAAAGAAAGGCCTGAGTTCTGGGGTGACCTGAAGTCTACATTGTTTCCTGCAAAGCTTTAATGGATTCAGCCCCTCACAACATGCAGTGACAGCCATTAAAAATGCCTGTGAGGGTGTTAATCGCCATTTTCTATCACAAGAGCACATTTCTTTAAAAGCAGAAGGATCAGAGGAACAGGGTGTCCCCAGAGTTTCGAGATGTTTATCCCTATGTGGTATTTTGCTCTTTCCATGGGGTCTGCAGGTAAGTTTTCTTTTAATATCTGATTGAAGAAAAATACTGAATTTAATTCTCATTCACTGTTCTGGGGAAAAAAGCTAGAAAATGTATCTGGGCTTCTAAAATTCACATAATAGAGGTTAACACAGAATCATTCAATTAGTAGTGTTGGAAAAGACCTCCAAGATCTTTGAGACCAGTGTGTGAGCATCCAGACTTTTGTCTGAGACTGACACCATCTCATTCCTCAGCCCAGCCCACACCTCCAGCAGGAAAGCCAAAGGAGTCATTTCAGAACCTTGTAGCAGTGATATATTATTGCTAGTTTCACTCTAGTGGGCTGCATCTCTAAAAAAATCCTCAAATTACTATCCTAAGGTTTCAATTGAGATATTTAACTGGAAAACTTTAACTTCATCAACATGGAGAATTTAGGAGGTAGATTTAACAGGGCCTGTATTGATAGGACAAGGGTTTAAACTAAAGGAGGATCAATTTAGATTAAAGATAAGAAAGAAGATTTTTATGTTTAGGATGGTGAAACACAGTAATTGGATGCTCATCCTTGGAAGCATTCAAGAGCAGGTTGGATGGGTCTGTGAGCAACTGATCTCATTGAAGATGTCCCTGCTCCTTGCAGAGGGGTTGGACTAGACAAGCTTTAAAAATCCTTTCCAAGCCAAACTATTTTATGACAATTTCCCTTAAGGAAATCAATCATGGATGGTCATTGCAACTGTTCAGTCCTGCAATTGCATCCATGGTCTAAAACACTTGACCAAATTATTTTAAGAGGCATCTTTCTTTGTAACAATTTTGCTTAAATTGTAAGAAAAATATTTTCTTTCATGCCTTTCATGTGAGTAGAAAGTTTCTCAGTGGAGATAATTTCCTTTTATGATTCAAATGGCTAGCACAGAAATCACAAACAACATGCTGGGGTTTTTTTCATAATCCCATGGCCAGGTGGTTACGCCAAGAAGGCTGAACTAAGGTTAGTAGAGTTTTCAGGAATATTTAATTTTTGTGTTTATCTATTACAGGACAAGACTCATTAATGATTTTCCCAACTAATGTTAATTGGTTTCATTTTATGATGTCAGTTGATTGTTTTTTTTCCCAGTAATGATTTGGCAAAAAAGCAGCCTGTCCTAAAACTAAGCTTTTATCTGTAGCTACTTGCATACTTTTAGTGGTAATTAAATCACCAATCCTTGGTTCAGCATTCCAGGTGTTGTCTGAGCAATGCAAACAATTTTCTGAGTGCTACAGACATGAATGCATCTCCCAGCAGTTGTGTGTCTAGCATTGCACAGAGATTAAATCACTTACCACAGGAGCTGGGTAACAGCATTTTTGCGGTTCCTAAACCAGACTTTGGTCATCAATACCAATCTGCCAAAGTGGACTGATACCAAAGAGTTTGTGATTAGTAAAAGCTTGAAAGCAGAAGCTCCTCGTATCTGGTCTATTCACTCTACTGTAAACTGTTCTTGTTTTAAAAGACAAGGAACTCTTTTTCATTGGGACTTTTTGCTTTTTGCGTTAGCACTGAAATAACCAGAGAGAGCATTTGTAAAAGGCTATGTTAATGTGGACTTCCTCTGCTGGCTTTCCAGTAACTGAGCATGATTTCTAAGACTTTATGTAAACAAAGGACTAAACTGGATTTGGGGTTAAGTCTTCCTATTGCAGCATAATTCACCAGCAGTGAATGGCCAGAGAAAGCTATTAGTTGGGGATACATGGATATACTTTCTCAGGATGATGGTGTTGGTCATCTAAAATAAGATGTTTGCCATCAGTTTACAAATCCCTTTAATTCCAAAAGTTAACTCCTGAGAAAGGCTTAGGCAGATGAATACTAATATGAAGACAGGATCTGCCAAGTTCCTGTCTACTAAAAAATATATTTTGTACCTGTTATATAAATCTGCAGCTGCTTGCATTCTTCACTGTCGCATGAACCTGCCCTATGCTCTCTGGGATGGAGCACTAGGTGCTATGTCAGCCATGAAATTACAGCCAGCCACCTTCTCTCTGTGTAACTTACTTTTTGTCTTCCTTCTGAATTCCTCTCTCACTGTTTTGTCCTCAGTGACTTACTCAAGTTTCTTCTTCTTTACCTCTCATGACTTTTTTTTTATTATTCCTCTGTCCAGTATTGCTCTTCTACTATGCCTCCAGTGGTTTGTCCTTCACTGCTGATATGCTTGTGTGATCTCCAGATTGCACTGGTTATTTAGACAAGAAAAAGTCTTAGCTCTCTTAAGGTATCATAGTGGACATTAAAATAAGGATAATTTAAAAAGAGTTGGAGTTCCTTGTCAGATTTTTTTGAAACATGCTTTGCAAATAAAATGGAGAATTCAGGTGGTATCATTTTCTTCAAAGTGCCTAGTTTTTTGTTTAGTTTAAACCAAGAAGTTTTTACAGTATATGCTTAGGCAGTTTTGCACATCAGAACTCAGCCTTTTTAGACTAAAATTAAAAAGCAGTCCTGCAAGATGCTGAGTACTTTTGTAAATTCCCTCTGACTTCCATAATCAGGTTCCTGTAAAATTCACTTTTCAGGCTAAAAGCCTGAATTGTCTTTTCAAACTCAGGTTAGTTTTGCTTATGTCTACTCCAGAGTACTTTGTATTTGCTGCCACAAATATGAAGTTTCAGCTACAGAACATTACAGATTTTCTGAGGCACTTCTGGGCCTCTGAAAAGCAAGGAGTGCTTTTTTTCAGAAACAACTTTTTCTTACCATTAGTAATGATCTTTATGAGACTCCTGCTTAAATGTTCATATCAAAGCTTGTGAAATTTGTGGATCAAACTCCTCCTGACATAGCGTATGGGTAGTGTTAATTCATTCTTCAAGTGGACTGACATCCAGCATTTCGAAAGCAAGAGCAGCACATGACAGCAGGTTCTGAGGCTTGAGCTGAGCATCACAGCTAGAAGGGCCCTGAAAGTACTGAAGATGCCACCAGTTTTGGTGAATGTCGTATTGGTTTTGAACATCACCAGGATCATTTGGGAATTCTGAACTATTAGCACACCAAAGCAATGTTTGCTATTTACAGCTGCAAATTTTAAGTCTGAGAATTCATGGATTATTACTGGAAATGAAGCTATTTATAGAGAGGTGTTCTGGTGGATACAAATATTTCTGAGGAATAGTAGAAAGAAGATAAATTATTAAGGCTCTTGTGACTAATCCCATTCATAGGCTCTTGGGGTATGTTTTCATGGTGTGGGCTCACGGAAAGATAGGATAAACTGGCATGTGCTCAGTGCATTCCTGCCAGAGGGATATCATACCAGTTAGTTTGAAACCCTTACGTTAAAAACTATCGTGACTTCCACAATCCCATTTTATTTCTAGGTTAAAATATTTAAATCTATACTTAACCAGGGCAAATATTGTGTGTAATGTAAGCCATGATCTCTGTGCTAAATAGTGCAGTTTAGTTCTAAAACAATGTTATTAAAAAAGCATAATTTTTGCCTTTTTGCTAAAGGAATCGTTGATGCAGCATTGTATTGCAGCAGGCAAAATTCAATTAAATGAACACTGAATTTAGATATCTATGAAAAACAAAATCCAACCTATGTAGAAGGTCCCTTTAGAAATAATTCTCAGCCGCAGCACTGAAGTGAACTCAGGTACCTGTATGAAACACAGCAGTGTTTCAAAGTTAGCTAATAAAAATAATTCTTCATCTGAAAATAATTAGTCACAGAGTGTATTTCCATTCCCTTGAATGAACTGACAGCAATGGGTGAATGTCACTGAAGAGTCACAGCTGAATCCAGAGAGCTCCTTGGGCAGATGAAGTCACTGGTTTGCTATGTTTATGCTGCAGCCTTGCCTCACATTTCTCGCAGGCATCTGAGGCCTGTTTTATCAGAAGAAGCCTTGGCATCCAGCACAATGGCATGTTTATGTTAAAAGGAAAGGTCCCACTGCGAGCGGCAGGACAAGGGATGCCGGCAGGAGCGGCAGCAGGGGCTTCCTGTGCCCCAGGCTGGCGTGGGCAGAGGGGGAAATGAGACACCACGGCTTATGCTGCAGACCAGAAACTGCAGCTCTCAGGGATTAACACACATAGGCCAGTGATAATTTTCCACACTCCCCCCAGCTAGGAAAAAGCTGATATGTGGATTTTGAGCACATCCCTTATAACTACTTTTTAGAAGAAAGCTTTTAGGTCATTCCTAGTGCTCTCAGAATTGTAGCAGCCAGTGAAAGCTTCTGAACAACTAGGGTTTCCAGGGGGCAAAGTCTTCACTGATCTTAACTCTGTGATATACCTTTGTTGAAAAGTCCCTGAAGACTCTGAGTGGTCGTTCAAGTTTCCCAATTCCCACCTGAGCAGTGCTGGAGGAGATGACAGAGGTGTCCCTGATAAGCCATGCTCGATGCTGCATGGGAGGTGACTCCATGCAGCACCTTGACATCCAGCCCAACTTACCTCATGCAGACCAGCTGAGGGTGGTACCAAACTGGGCATGGTGCAGACACCTCTGACAACTGCCACAGCCATGCCATAGGCGAGCTCATCCAGGATGGATACATGGCGGGGTAGAGGGAAGTACAGCGAATTATTTTACTTCCTGGCCTGGGCAGCAGGGTGAGGTTCAGCACACATGGTTGCTGCTGGTACTCCGTTAGTGGAGTCCCTGATGTCCACAGTGCTGCAAAGGATGTAGGTCCCATCTAAGTCATTGCCCTCAAGGAGGACTCTGCCAAAGTTGCTCTGCTTATTTGTGGGCATGGTGGCCCCCTCTCTGCTCTTTTGCGTGTTGCCTTCTGTATCATCTGCCTCCCTTTTCATGTGACATTTGTGTTGTTCATTTTAGTTTCTCTTTGAAACATGATTCCTTCTTTTCTGTTTATCCTTTTTTTCCAGATTTGACAAAATCACTTGTTAGTCAAATATTTATTATCATGATGTCAATCAGCACTATTTTTTTTTAATAGCATCCTACAATCTGCCTCTTCTGCCCTTTCATTCCCTCTCTTTCTTCTTTCTTTTCCCTTGCTGTCCCAGTTTTTCCCCCTTTGCCTTGCATGACAGCATTCCTCTTCTGTCTCTGCTCAGCTGGTAACAGCAAGGCAGCATCACACACCCAGGGGACCTCTGCATCCCTGAGTCTGGCTTCAGAGTATGAACCAGCATTTCAACAGATCTATTGTAATACTTTCTGTGGCTTCCATTATACCAATCATTATACTTAAATGTATTCATAATTGTACCTTTTTGTGAGTTGCTACTATCTTTATTTTACAAATGAGTAACTGTTGTAAAGAAAAATTATGTGTCAGATCTTACACATATTTGGAATACTAAAGCTCAGATGTGAGGTCCACTAAAATCAATTATTCTGAAAGTTGCATGCAGACCAATAAAGCTTTTTAGTAGGACTTTTGAAAGTCAAGTAAGTGGATGGCCACAGCATTATATGGATAAATCACTAGGGATCTGACTTGAAGTGATTTCAAATTCCCCCAAGATCTTTTTTTAGCCAGGGATAGCTAAAATGCACCTACATAGTTGTCGGTACCATGAATGCCTCTTGTTATGTTTCTCACATGCTGTCTCACCCACTCTAATTTTTTACCTTTCCCTATTTATATTATATATGGGGCCACGTATTCAGCTGCTGAAAATCAGCCTGCAGATGAAGTAACCTTGGACAGTCAGAATGTATGTGCTTCTTCAAGTGGCATCCTGAGAATTAACCTCATACTTGGTCTTTCCCACATATAACCCAAGAGGAAGGCAGTGATGTGACATTCTGTGAAACAGGTATTAACGCTGCATGCTGTACTCCATTCCCAATTTTAAGCCAGTATTTATTTGGTTTATAATTCTGTGTTGAGATTCACTTATATTTTCTTGTTTGGCATGCAGTTGGTTTTGACACAGTAATTAAGAGCCAGCACACTCCAAAGCACCTGGCTAATTATTGAACCCTCTCAAGCAAGGGAAACAGTAAATTATCTGAGCAGTGGAAAGGGAAATAGGTCAGTTGAAAAATATGTTTTTATGAGCTGATACTGGATTTGACAATACAGATGCTGACAAAAATGAAAGGAATCCCAATTCACTTTTGTGAAAAAGTATATTTTTCACAGAGAACATGTCTCTTCTGGGAACCCTTAATTTAATGTACATTGGTTTCCTATTTTAAGAAAACAATTTGCCATTAACACTATGCCAGCCAGACTTACTTTTTTTTAAGCTAAACCTCTTTGTCCTAAAGTATTTCATGGCCCAAAGAGGAGGAAATTGGCTGTGACATTTCAGTTTTTCCATTCTAAGGGGAAAATGCTTGAAGGTCTAAAGATATCCATGAAAACAACCTCCTTTCTCATCATTGTAATATAACATAAGCCATGTGACAACAAAGACATTTCTTTCTGAGCTTAACATTGTTTTTAATCAGCTAAATCTGCAGCTGAAACTGTCTTCATGTAGAACTGCTGACTCAAATAAAAATTTTGTTTACCTGACTAATTTGATGACCTACTCTGCACTACAATGTCTCCAGTTCATCCTGCTTCCCTTGCCTGAACACAAATGACAGTTGTCCTGAATTGCGTATTCATCTGGGGGGAAAAACTCAGCAGGCTTTGTGCTGTGGGGCTGTTTCTGTTAGGCACTGTTCAGCTCCATTCTCTATTTGATCATCCATCCTAGAGGAATATTGAAAGCATATTCATATATTTTTTTGGTCTGTGGCCATGAATGGACAAGTGAGGTAGATGGTACATGTATGTAAGATTAGGAAAATGCATCCTGTGGTGGATTAATGCCAAGGAGTATGTTATGGAGGTCAGAGATGGGGGCCTCATCGTTATCACCCAGCAGAACTCAAAGGGGGTCTTATTCACCCCAGCAGTGAATTCAGACATGTGAGTGAATCACAAGGTACTTGTTTATTGTAAACTCAGAAAAAATAAAGTGAGACTGGTTTATGCGTAGACTGAGGCCAGTGTGGAGACATTCCTAGACAGGGTGGAGCCCACAAGGCAAGCGGTGCTGTCACTGGGGAGGGAGCAGGTCCCAGTTTGCACTGAAGCTGGAGACAGAGCTTCATGATATGATCTATTCTGTGGTAAAATTTGCTTAGGAGTTTTTTGCCCCTTATCTCCCTACCTCACAGCCCTGGCCACTTGCTCCTGCCTGCATTACAACTTCCTGCCTGTCCTTAATTGTGCTGCTACAAATGAGTGTGGGGCCAGGCTACTGAGTAGGTCTCTAAAGCAGTCTGGGTTATAAATAGTCTTCCAAAATAATTTTGCAGTTTTGAGTTTTAAAGGAAAACCATTTCAGTTGCCTGATTTTACAGATAACCTCTAAAAGTACCTATATAAGCACAATTGACATGGTAACAAGCAGACCTACTGAAAGGTAACTTAGCTTCTCAAATCTAAAATGTGTCACATAAATATACACAAAGAAACTATGCCATCTTGCGGGTGAAGGAAAAGAACAGGGGTTCTGCTTTCCTCCAGTATCAAAATTCTGATGAATACAAACATTCACTAAAATTTAATCAATCACACTGCCCTGGTGGATCAAGGTCAGACAGGCTCAATGCATTGAAATCAATGGAAGTTTTGCCTCTCCTTTGTTGTGAGCTAAGATTAGCCTAGAGAAATGAGACTCATGGGTGACCTGATCACTCTCTATAACTCCTTTAAAAGACAGTGTAATCAGGTGGGTCAGTCTCTTCTCACAGGCAGCCAGTGATAGGACAAGAAGAAACAGCCTCAAGCTGTGCCAGGGGAGGTTCAGGCTGGTCATCAAGAGGAAATTCTTCACTGAAAGGTTTGTCAGGCATTGGAATGGGCTGCTCAGGGAGATGGTGGAGTCACCACCCCTGGGGGTGTTCAGGGAACAGCTAGACATAGCACTCAGTGCCATGGTCTGGCTGACAAAGTGATGACCAAAGGTTGGACTTGATTATCTCAGAGGATTTTTCCAACCCGAATGATTCCATGATTTTTTAGGATTTTTGTAGGATTTTTTCCTATCTTTTCTTCAGAGAAGGACTTGGAGTTTTAATATAGAGTAGTATTTGAATGTAGATTATATTTTACCATATATCCATATAGCGTCTGGATCATGTGACTATTGAGAGACTGGGAAAGGATGCCAAGAGTTCCATCTAGATAAGCCCTCTGTCCTGAGGTGGGCTCACTCATACCTACAGTCTTCCTGGCACTATTTTCCTAAATTTTTTTTGGCAAAACTTTATTTTAGAATCTATACATTTCCTTAGGTAATCTATTCCAGTGTTTAGCTGAGGAATTTCCTCACCATCTAGGCATGTTTGACACACAACCAATGTTTCATAGCCACACATCAGTACAGATGAATATAATTCCCAGTGGAAACAGCAGTGGCAGCAACACAGAAACTTGGCATGTCCCTGATGATGTTTGTTCCTTTTTCTTTAGTCATATGAACCCAATGACTTAGTGAATATAGTAAACAAATACAGTTGGGGTTGCTGACATTTCTGTGCATACATTAACTCAAAAAGAATTGAAGAATCAGTAATTTTCCCCTAAAGTTTCCTGCCAGGAAATATTGGTAGTTTACTACTGTAATAAGTTTACTAGTGGCATAAACACATGGACAGATCTCTTTTTTTTTCCCCTTACAACTATTATATGATATAATCTAATATTATTGTAGGCCCCAAGGGAAGAGAGGACAGTACTACTGACAGTACTATCAATTTGTACCTTTAAAACTGAAACCTACCAGTATTTTAAAGAATGTACTTTACAAATCAAACTGGAAACAATGTATAAGAAATAAGCTATTAAACTGCCTTCATTGGAACACCACTAGAAAGTGCTTTACAGCATCATAAAGAGTCAAAAGATAAGATTCTTGCATCAATGAAATAATTACCAATGATGAGATAAATTGCTGTTTCAAAAGTGACTGGAAAGGAAATGAAGGAGCTGTGGTGTTTTTGTATTGTCAGACAGTACAGCAAAGTCAGGCCCAGGGGAAGATGTATAGGAAAAATTGGACTGCTAGAACAAGCTGGGCTAGTAACAACTACCAGCAAGATGTCCTGGTTTGTTGCCATTTTGCCTTGTCTTGCAATGTCCAAAAACTATTAGATTTTTTTAAAATTTATTTTCTTTTATGAATCCATGAGTATTTTAGAAAATGGAGGACAATTAAAAGAGTGAAACTAAATTACTTAGATTTCTGTAGCATTTCTTAAAAAATGTAACAACAGTTTGAGGACCTCTTTTAAGAGATCATCTGTTTGTCAACACTGTTGGCTCATTACTCCCAGTCTCTAAACTTTTTTTTTTTTTTTTTTATTGTCCTTATTGCAGTATTTGGGACATTTCTCTTTCTTTTTTTCTTAGGTGAAGTTTGGTTTCATGTGCCACAGTTAGCAGCTGGGGTTACTGTGGCCATTACAGTGGGTTAAGAGAAAAAGGTTTTCAGGGAGCGTGTAATCTCCCAGCCATTCTAGGCATCTTGGGAAAAGGCAGTCTTTGTCTCTACATTGATTATAAACAGAACCTGAAGTTACCAGTTTGGATATAGATTTCTACATCAGATGAATCATACCCTGAAAGTTGTACTGAGTACTCCTGGTTTCTGAGAGCACTGATTTTGACATTAGTTTTGTAATAACTTGTACAAGTTATTTCCGTCTTTTGCAATACATTTGGATTCAGTGATGTGTCAGATGAAGAAGCAAACACTTGCAGACTTTTTGGCTCTGCCTCCATTAAGAACTAAAGAGCTCACCTTCCCCACAGGCAAACATGTTGCAACATAAAATGCAAATAGCTTTAAAGAAAAACAGAAGCAGTAAAGGAATGGCTCTTTATGTGCCCTAGAGGAAGAGGAGAAACTGGCAAGACATTTATAAGACAATTCAGAGAAGAGTCATTTGACACAACCATGATGACAATCATATTATTGGTTGTAAAAGACTTGACTTGTCACGAAACATAGTTTGCTACAGATGTAACTAAATAAAAAACAAAAGAACTTAGTACTGACAAGGAAAGAAATTCACATTTAATACATGTTACTTCACATTTTTCTTACAGGACAGTTCATTCAAAGTCAGCTCTTTGAGCATGGTAAACATTTTACACCAAAAAAAAATTAATCAATAATGTTTGTTTATTTTGTCCCACAAAATAGGACAACTGGCAAAATTTAATCACATTTGCTGCTCAACAGCAGTTATCTCAAAGACAAACCTCTGTTAATAGGTGAGTACAAAGATGGTGACTCAACTGGTTCACATAAGAAAATAGCATGGCTACTATAAAATAAAATAAAATTAAATTCTGCAGTTCCTTAACTTTACAACCACTCATGCTGATGTCCTTATCTCTTAACTATGCTCTTGTTCTGAAATAGCATGGGGGGATTTGTCCTGTCAGGATTTCATGATAATATTTGCAGTCATAGGAAATCTGTATGAGAGAGAAAATGTCCCACTTAGCACCAGGAGGATGACAGCCACAATCCCAACAGGAATGGCAGCACCAGCTTCCTGCGCCGCTGGACTGGAGGGCATGTAGTAAGAAGGAGGAAAAGCTATGCTCTGGTTGTGAGTTATAGAATAGAAATTCCAGCTAACGGGAATCAGGACACACAGACCAGCAAATATGTAGAAGAAGCCACCCACCAGGAAGAATGGGGCTATGAGAGGTTTGTGAGTGACTCCCATATACACATTTCTCAGAGCAAATATTGTAGCAGCCAGTCCCAGCAAGCCCATGAACATGGCAATCAACAGGAGACCCTGAGCAGCATAAATTTCATGGGGGATGAAGGAGTCATAGCCACTGAATTTATGGCAAAACTGTTCTCTGTAGCCAGGTGAGACGTAAAGGTAACTGATGAAGCAGACCTTCCAAATCCCCACCCAGGCAATGCCAGAGGAGATGACAGTGGTGTTGTCCACATGCCACACTCTCCATTCCACAATTCCCATTGAAACGGTGCACAGGATCCAGCCTATGGTGCCCAGAGCAAAGGCAGCAAGCTGGAGGTGTGAGGTGCTGACCAGGGAATTCATCCTTTGGAGCTTTCCTGCTCTGTCACAGACACAGTTGCCATGCAAAGAGAGAGAGCCACTGCAAAGAAAGAAAAAATAAAAAGACAAAGGCAATTATTATTTGGGTGAATAGATGAACCTGTCAGTGAAAAAGAGAATGTGTGTGTAGAAGGAAGACAGCTGTCATCTTTCCCCAACTTTAACGAACTGTTGAAATTTATATCCATGGACAAGTAATATAGAGGTTTCAATTCTGTATATATCATGGTATCACAGAGAGGAGAAAGAGTCTCTGATTAGCTCCCCTAAAGATCTCCTTTTTACATTCACAGAAGGAAAATTGATGGATTTTTCCAAGTCGTTGTCTTCTTTGTTAATTAACCATTATGTTCAAAGATCCTTTAACACATTGCATATAACCAGGAGCCCTAGAGTTACTGACTAGCAGGAACAAAATCTGAGAAAATCCTCGGGTTCCTGGCTGTTGCAAGAAATCCTACAGAGCAGAATCTTTTCTCCTTTCTCCCAGCAGCTGCAGCTTTGATGCTGGAGCCCAATCTGTACAGACTTCAGCTTTTGTGCTGTGTTTACTAGAGCTGCTGGGACCAGTGTCAGACAGAAAACACCATACTTCAGAGGCATGAGCAAATCCACACCACAAAGTCTAACAACAGCCACTGAACTTTGATGATTTTCAGATTAATAAGCCATGGATGCATTAGCAGAAACATTTGAATTAGTCAGAAATGTAACACTGTGCAGGGGCTGGAACCTGGATATGCTGTCATTGCTTTCCCACCATCAAACTTTACCCAAGTGTTTTTTTGCTGCTTTACCTTTGCAAATCCCACTTGTTTATAAATTGCCAAATTTCTCCAGTTTGAATAATCCTAAAGCTGTGGTGGAAAATATTTTAGTCATTTATATTAAAGATTTGTTTGCTGACTGTACATTCTGAGTGCAAATTAGGGTTTTATTGTATTAAAAATAAAAGAAAAAAAATATAAACAAATCAACACTTCATTTCCCATGTCTTTTGTACCATTTTTTGAATACTTATAGGAATGATCGGTGATCAGTGAAGATGTAGCCTCAAATTTATGTAAATCTGAAAGGTTCTAGGTACCTAGAATAAGTATATTTCATAAGTTTTCTAAAATTATTTTTCTACTGCTCCTATTTAATTCAAGACTGGAGAAATATTGTACCAAGTTGACTCTAATAAGATATGTCTGCCACCATGTTATGTGTATGAAACACTAAACATAAAGACTAAAGCAACAATTTTTCCATTTTCTGATGTTAAGGTAACCAGATTCATTTGGCAATACAATCTAGTTACAAAAATCCACCTGTGGAAGTCTTAAAAAAGAAATATCTTCATAACAATACGGCCTTAAGCAGACAGTGTTCCTCTTCTCATACTTACTTCAGTCATGAAGATGATGACAGCCATGAGAGGATGGGACAGAGTGATTTTTGATGCCAGACAAACACAGCAAGATCTGCAGTTTTATAATTTTGGCCTCCCAGTTCATCTGTGTATCTCAAATATATTTCCTGTGGGATATATTAATCTCCATTATTGCAAGTGTACATTTAATCCTCTCTAGCATGGAGAAAATTGCTCCAGAAGAGTGTCTTGTATGTTTATCTACTTAAGCTGAAATCAATTTATAAACACTTTTTCAGTTTACTCCATTATTTACAAATAATGCAATTAATTTACGGAGTGATTATAAATCCCCCTTTCTAATTAACTGTTTTTATCAGGCATGGAGCACAGTAGCTTCTCTTTCTGTCCCAGTTCCTCAAAACAGCATCATTTCTGTTCCTGTCTAGTGGTGGGAAGGTTCTGGACAGAAAGAGGGTGAGCAGAGGAGTCCCATGCTGACTCCATTCAGTTTCTCTTGGAATCAGTGGAGCACACAGAAGCCAAGCCTGAACCACGTGAAGATACCATTTTGTGTAGAGCCCATATGTCTGTAACACTTCTTGTGTACATCATAAACATTCATTTAAACAACTCGCTGCTATCAAGGTCATAAAAGATATGTCAGCAGGTGATTCCTTATCATCAACAGCTTTTCAGAGTATATTACCAGTATACAAATTCATTGATTGAATGTACCCAACTGTCTGCTCACAGAATTAAATGAGAATAAATGTGATTCCGAGCCCCCATGCCCATTTTAATTATAAAATTAAAAATTAGGGAAAGATCTTTTTCCCTTTAAGATTCTCAAAAAACATGGAGCAAGCAAACACACAGACTGAAAGATTTTAAGGCTCATGCAAAAGTTCTGAGAACACTGGAGAATAACCAAGTAATAAAGATGGGCTTTAGATGAGTTATCAGGTGTCTAGACACACAAAAAATTGCTTATGTAGGAAATGATTCATTTTGGCTCATTTCTCCACACCCTGCCCACTGGAGCATATTTGATCTAGCCTGGTATCACTGACTTAGAGAAAAAACAAAGTTCAAAAGAAGTACTTTTGAAATTGATGATGAAATTAAATTACAGTTCTCATACTTTTCTATTTTGGAAAATCAAATAGAAGCCTTTACTTTATGACCTCCCAGTACTGAGATTCAGCATGAAAATAAGGAACGAAATATCAAGGTAAAATAGTTACAGGATTTTTCTTCACCTAAGAAAACATGTCAAAATAATAATAAAAAAAAGTTCTAGTTCCAGATTCCAGTCTCCATTACTATGAATATTAATAAACACACTACAGGTTTTGCTGACATAATGAAAAGCAACAGGTTCGTATCACTTGCCAGCAGCATTGATTTTAAAGGAAGCCTTTGGCCAAAGAGGATCAGGGAAACTCCTTTTCCTCCAAGTGTAGAAACATACATTGATTTTTCAGAACTACCGTGGCAAGTATTAAAAAAAAAAAAAAACAAAACAAAACCAAACAAGACATTTCTCTTCCAGGTGCCAAATAAAACAGGGAGAGAGCTGCAGAGGGCGTTGTCCTCCAGGATTTCAGCCGTTCCAGCGACTCCCTTGCTGTGAGGCCTCAAGAGGGAAGAAAGGAGGGAGGGAGGGAAGGACGGAGGGTCATAGCAGGCTGGGGTTTACAGCAGCGCCTCGTCAGGGCTTTGTCAGCTTTTCCCTCAGCTGGACCTTGGGGCTTACCCTGCACAAGTGTCTATCCACAGTAGGTGGGTGATGCAGGTGCTGAACTTGGCTTTAACACCAGCAGTGCCATTCCTGTGGATTTCAAGCACAGAGGAATCGTTTTCAGAAAGGAGGAATTTGATCTGTCACCAACTTGTCATCCACAGGAAAAAAAAACAACAAACCCCAACAAACAAACAAAATTTTAATTTTTAAAATTAAATTAAAACTTCTTATCCCTGTGCAAATGCTCTTTCCAGCCTTCTGGGAGAAAAATGTGAAAGCTCAGTCCCTGCATGTTTGAGCTATAATGAATAAAATACAGTTCAAAGCCCAGATTATATAGCAGGCTGTGCTAACACAGACAGCACTGGCCAGTTTCATGCTTCAGTAATTATATAATATTCTGAATTCATTTAATTAGTGTAGTAAGGTTACCTATATGGTCTAAATAACACAATGATGTAACACAGTCACTAGATGAAATGTCCTAAGGCAAATGAACTCATATTCAGTCAGCTACAGGAGATCTTCTGAGTAATTAGGTGGTGTCACTGCCATGTGGCTCTTGATTCAGGAGCTCACTCAGAGCTGCAGATTTCAGCATTCCAGCTTTGCAGACCAGCTCCTTCATGGGATGGAGTCAGCCTACAAAGGCAATCTGGCCAGCAGGAGCAAGCTAGGTCTGTGTGGTGTCTGTGTCAGTGGATGAAAAGCATGACTGAAAACCCTTGTCACTGAACATGAGACGTGGTTTTGAGAGGTGGCCACAGTACCATCTTTCAGTAGCCCATTATTTCATCCACATTTTCATTTAAAATATACTCAGTTCAATCCAACAAGCACCCCAGCAGCTTTTGGGGATACTCTTTGGAAAGTCTAGAAACAGTAGCCATAAAACAGAGACCTGCTTCTACAGGATTCTCACCTGGCAGCCATTTTCTCTCTAAATATATCTTTCATTTCCTTCATTTGGAAGGGCTTTCCTTCACAGATATGTTTTTAATTAAATACCCTAGTAAAGTAAAAGCAAGACAGATTCATAGAATCATAGGATGGTTTGGGCTGGAAAGAATCTTAAAGATATCTTTTTCCAATCCCCTGGCCATGGGCAGTAGCACCTCTCACCAGACCAGGTTGCTCAGAGCTCCATCCAACCTGGCCCTGAATGCTTCAAGGTCTGGGGAGTCTGCAGCTTCTCTGGGCAACCTGTTCCAGTGCCTCACCCCCTGCACAGTAAAGAATTTATTCTCAATATCTAATGTAAGCCTACTGTCTTTCAGTGGAAGCCATTCCTCCTTGGAATGGCATCACAGCTCCTGATGAAGAGTCCTCTTCAGCTTTCTGAATCTGATCTGATCTGAAGGATCCCCTTCAGATTCTGGGAGGCTGCTAAGAGGTCCTCACACAACTTTCTCTTCTCCGTGCTGAACAGCCCCAACTTTCTCAGCCTGTCTTCATAGGGGGGTGCATTAAAATGTAATTTTGCTAGCATTCAATGCAAATTTGTACAGAGAAGACAGAAGTTACTAGTAAAAGATGATACTTCTCAGTGTATTCATCCAAAAATAGAAACTTGAATGGATCCTTTTGTATTTATTGCTGATTTTACTTAAATAGAGCATTGCACAGTGAGTAGCTCTTTTTCTCTATGAAAAGTATGTTGAGCCATTGCACATGGACTTGAGGGACAGAATGAGGCATGAGTTTCCCACTCTTAGCTTCAAGATATTGAGAGAATGCCTGAGAGCCATGTTGACTTCTCCTAGAAGCAAGCTGCAAGCTTGCTTCTAGGAGAAAAAAAAATGAAAGCAAGCTGTTCTCACAACTGCTAAATGGTTTCATAGAGGGGGGTTTGGGTCATCTGTGCATCAGGCTTACCTTTAAATTTACTAAAATGAAATGTTGCAGTTGAATATCTCAGTTCTTTGTGGCCACAGCCCCACCTCCTGATACTCTCAGCAGCAGGAAAAAACTGCAGAAATTGAGCTATCTTGTAGTTTTGTCAACACTTTCTTCCAGTAATTGTTAGGAACAAAAGGCTGGGGCTATGATACTGGTGCTCAGGGTGGCAAAACCTCATTTACACCAAATGCATTTCACTTCTGCAATTAATACTGTGTCTTCCAAGCTGTTTTAATTACATTCAGTAGTCTGTATGCATTGAGGTTTCAGATCTGCTTTCTAAAACTCACCCTGCCTTAAGTTCCTAAATGGTAAATGCAAGAGAGAAAAAAGCTATCAAACTCTCTTAATTCATGCATTTAAACATTAGTTGGGCCTTTCAGGTTACTGGGTCTCAGGTTCTCTCCTGGGGGGATGAAGGCCTGTGCCAAGGACAGATGTCCAGATTGTAGGGTGGCATAAGGAAGTGTCCCCAACCTCACAATCACCTGCAAAACTTGTCCTTAAATTCATCATTTCATATGATGGGTTGAAAGCAAGAGGCTGAAGCTTTCAGAGGCATTGGAGGGAGTTTGCATTTAGGAGAGGTGCTTTGGTTGGTGTGTGCTGGGTAATACATTTCCCAGCAGCAGCACCCTCTGCAGTATCTCTTATCCCTCTGGGACCTGAGGCACCAGGCAGAGCTGGACAGGCCAGTCATCAACACCTGGCACATAAGATCTCAAACACTGAAACTGCAGGGAAATGTGAGATGGAGCTGGGTCTTGTCATGGAAATTTGTGAAAGTCTAACACAAATTGCATGATTCTTGACATGACATTCAAAGACTGATTCATGCCTTAGGATCCTTGAGTTTGGATGTGTCTAGAAGAGAGCCTCAGAAATGCTTTTTTATCCTTCTGCCATCACTGTTTCAGCACAGCTCTAGCTGAAGGAAAACTTCATCTAGACCAGTCCAGTCCACAAGATTTGCCACCACTGGCTGATAAATCAGTCTATTCCTACCTTCTTCAATGGATATTTCAAACAGTCAGTGTGGCAGTTCTTTTGTTCCTATTTTCCTAGAAATAAAATTAGCTGCATTTAGGACCCATTCCTTGAATACATCTCCCTGACACTCATGAATTCTTGAGCTCTGATATCTCATGTTTAGATTTTAGCTGTCACTAACATACTTATCTTCAGTTAAAAAAGACAAACTAGTGGGGCCTAGAGCCTTAGAAGTCATTGTAGGGTATGCCCAGATTTGTAGGGTATGTCCAGATTTAACATGCCTTATGTCCCCTGTCCCTCCAAATGTCAATGTCCAATGTTATAAACTCTGCTGCTTCCATTTATTCACTGTGTTTCAAAACAAGCAAACCAAAGTGATCTTCATTTCTCTTCCATCAAGTAAGAATTCATTGAAACTTAGCTTGAAACTTAGTGCAAAAGTCTTTGCATATTTCAGGAAAATGTTTTGATTTGCTTTGATAAGAGGATGAAATGAAACTGATTCTATATATTCTCACTGTTTTCTCACACCCTAATTTACTTCTCTCTGTCTGAGCCCATCTTATGCTCTTGTTACATAATGAAACACTTCATGCAGTGAGATGGCAGTGGGAATGACCCAGGACCCAGATGACCCAATATTATCGGAGTTGCTACGGATTGTTTTGCCTGTGTCTTGAAGGAAGCTCAGTTTAGAGGCAAAGTGGAACAGTTTAGAGACATTCCAGGAATGAGAGCCCCTGAAAAACTAAGGCAGATAACCTGGCTCTGTTGAGATGGGATCCTCTCAGGAAGCTTCAGAAAACACTGGGAGTACAAAAGCTTGCTTACTCTGGATGTCTGGCACAGAGAAAAGAGCACTGAGGGTTCAGTAGTGTAAATAAGGCAAGCACATCTAGGTCCCCAAGAACTCACACAGGACTGGGAAGATGAGGCACTGAACACACACCTGGGGCATCGGAAGATGTCACCAAGAGCAGACACCTCCCAGCCAAAAGAACAGGAGCAAATGCTTCCTGGAGTTGCAGGGGAAATTAAGAACTCCTGAAGCAGCTTGAGTGTCAGCTTGGAAGTGCTGCACAGGCACCTCGCTGGGAGGCAGGAGCATTCCCTGAGCCAAGGGCACGTAAGGAAGCTAAAGGGGAAGCAGGAGAGCACAAAGGCTGCACACAGCAACCTGTACACAGCAACCTGCACACAGCAACCTGCACACAGCAACCTGCTGGCCAGGTTTCCTTCACAGATGGGGGAAATGGGTGCAAGGAGAGCCTTCCAAAAGGAGAGGAGACTGTACTTACTTCCTAGTAAATGATAGCACAGCTAAAATAAAATACGCTAAAAAATGTTCCGACAGAAGAGCGATGTCTGAGTCTCCCTGTCTGAACCCACTTGCCTGCCAAAAAATTCAACTGCAGCTTGTAACCAGCTTAAAGAGAAAGTTCATGATAAACTCTTCTTATATAAATAAGCATAGAATTATTTTTTGCAGCCCACGTAAGCAGAAATTCACTTATTTCCACTTATTTTGTGCTTTAAGCAAATATTTTTGCTTTAGATGATGCCAGGTATCACATGCATTTCTAAATTAACATTCAAATCCTGCTTTTGAAAAGTGTTGTAACCTAGATGCACCTTTATTGGGCTATACTGAACATGGTTTACTAACCAAATCTTTTGTTTAATGTAAGTCTTGCAGCAGAAAGGGAATTCAAAGAAAATCAACAGTATAGTAATTACAAAGGTCACTTATCAATATCTCTATGATATAATACTTGAAAACTTAATTCTTCAATTCCCATTTGGGAAAGCATTCTTTATAGAAAACAAATAAATACTTAAATCTCTCCTCATCTGTTCTCTATCAGCACTTCATAAAATAAGTTATATTAAAAAAAAAAAGAGAACTTACTTCTCTGAGTCTGAGAGTTGCCTAAGGCTTTGAAGCAGTGTCAGCTGGATGAAGCAAGTTCCAAAAGGGAGGCGGAAAAAATGCCCATGTGAATTGTCCAACTTGCTATGCTACCAAATAGGTACCTCACAGTTCCTTGTCACTCTTCCACTGAGTCAACAAAGATGTGGGAAGTCAGTTAATCATTAACATATTATAAAATATGAAAGCTTAATATATAATAAATGCCATAAGCCATTTATTCTGATTGCTTTAAAACACTTACCAAAGCATATAGATAACTCCCATGGAAATTACAGTTTTCTATAAGATACGCTTTCAGAAAATTTACCTTTTTGCTTGCATGATTTTTCAGCTTGAAACCACCACATTGTCCCAGTCTGACAGCCCAAAAGACACAGAATTCTAATCTGAAAGAGAACAGTGATTTCATAATCCTTTTTTTTAAGATTTTTCTTCCTGTATTTATGCAACTTAAATTAGTGCAGTTTTGCAGTGGGAAGAAATATAGGGGAGAAAGAGGAGTTTTTCTAAGAAGCAAATTCAAGCTGAACTGCTCTCTTGATGGACTCTGGTTGGCAGCACCCACACTTTATAACAAATGCTTGCTATCCCAGATGCTTAAAAAAACACACACATTTTTAAAAGTTATATTATGTTTGCCTTGCTTCGTGGTTTCCCATGAATGTAAACAATGGCTCTCACAAATTGGAAGAATGTTCTTTACTCTGTTCTGGTTTCTTCTCTTTGAACCCTATTCTAAACCCTGACAAATTCCAAATGAGGCACTGGCTCAGCTGGTTACAGAACAGTGCTGACAACATCAACATTGTGTGTTCAATCTCAGTCTGGGCCATTCCCACAAGAGTTGGACTTGATGATCCTTGTGGGTCCCTTCTAACTCAGAATATTCTGTGATTCTGTCACATTTCAAAGCTTGGTCTCAAGAGACAAGTAAGTTTATTTCATAGAAATACCCTGAGATGGGGATTGAAAAATTGAAAAATTCTTCTCATTGTAACATGCACAACATTTGTGCATGTTAGTCATTGCCCTCACTAAAGAAGGCTGAAAAATGTCATTAATCCATATCCTCCTGTTTTCTGTATCACTTTTAATCCTCTCCTGAGGAATTTTTCAGCTGATGCCAGTTCACTGGTTCTTTGTGCAGGTAATGCAGCCTGGCCATGACAACAGAGTCTTGTCCTCTCCTGCAGCTCACCAGCCTGGGATCTCCTCTCTGGCTGCTCATAGCTGGGTGGGGTTGGTTTGGTGCACAGGAAAACTCAGCTGCTCAGGCTCTGCTCTTGCATGACAAGAAGCCCAACACAGACACAGACACAGACACAGACACAGACACACACAAACAGACACAGACACACTCACACACACTCACACACACTCACACACCCCCCATGATGGACTGCTGTCTTCTTCCTGACTCAGGATGGCTTTCTGACATCCTGACAGGGCTGCTGATTCTCAGGGACAGCATCCTTGGGCAGTAGGCAGCTGGAAGATAGATTTCTTTTCTTGCATTTAATAACTGTGTGGAACAAAATTTGCAGCAAACGCCACTGCTGATTTTACACGTGAAGCTGCTGCTCACCCCTGTTTGTCTCACCCTGCAATAGGAGGGGCATCCCCTAAGCTATTCCTAGAAGAACAATTCTCACCAAATTCTGCATCTGACCTATTTCTTCTCAGTCTCAAAAAAATAAGGCAAACAAAAACCAACCTGACAACAAAACCAAACCCACTGTGATGTTTAGGAGATCAAATTGTACTGAAAAAGAATGAGGTCAATGTATTTGTCAGCCACCATCACTACAATGAAGTTTAATTCAACTGGAAATCTACAATTCTCAATCTGTGATAACAACCAGCAGCATAAGCATCATTACATTGGTGAGAAATACAATACACACAAAATGCAATGAAAGAAAATAAGAAGCAAATTGCAGTATTAAGTGGTTTTTTTTTTTCTCAGTGTATGATTATGAGTTCTGTGAACATATTCCTTCTTAGTTTAAGAGTGACAAATTATTAGGAAGCAGATAGAAATTAACTAAGTTTCTGACCACCTTATTTAAAGGAACACATTTTAAACCTAAGACTTTATTGTTCCTTGAATGCCAATGGTTACTACTTTTTGAGGCAGAAAACATTTGCTTTCTTCCTCCATGGCCTGCACCCAAAGCACACTGAAATCAGTGGAAATAGTTCTGCTGACTTCAAAGACCTTTAGATCAAGCCCGGTCCCTTTTGTGGTTTACAATTTCATTGTTAAATACCACAGAACAGGAAATATTTGTTTCAAGTTATTTTTCCTTTTATTTTGCTACACATTTTAAAACCAGCCTGAAAGCAAGACACCGTGCAAGGTACACTGCCCAGCAAGTGGTACCTCGCAGGCAGCTGAGAGAGCCCCTGCACAGCTCGGAGGCCCAGGTACAGGTACTTCCTCATTTTTTGTTTCTGTGACAAAGGCTACTTCTTCCAGGAAGCACAGCAGCCTCCCTGCAGCAGCTTACCACTCTGTGATCAGTGAACTGGGCATTAGAGTTGTTGCATCCTCACTCTTGGTCGCTCCCTGCTTGTCCTCAACAGATCATCAGACCAGCAGCTCTCCAAATCCAACACTGAACCTAAATGTGGGCCTCTAAAACCACTCTTTGAGTCTAAGTATTTCATAAATACCTTTCCTAACTGTTTGCCTTTATGGCCAAACAAAGATTCCTTTAAAACCTGGGAAATTCAGAGATGAGACAAACACCTCTACCAAACTCAACACATCTCTCATCATGAAGTGCTTCACAGCCCAGCAGCAGCTGACCTTCTGCCGGTCTTGCCCAGGCCTCTTCAGACACAGATCACAAATTCATTGTCAGCAGCTGCCTCTGAAGAGGCAACCCACTGCCAGCCTCAAGGGACTCCACAGAGAAGCACTACACATTATCAGATACTCAACTCAATCCCAAACGACACCAACCCTGTTTATGGCTGCCAGCAGGTGCTGCTTGTTTTCATAGTTAATCCCATTGGCTGGGAAGTTTTCTGTCTCCAGAGAACTTGCTAATAGGTTTGTTGTGATTATGTCATTATATTTTGTGTGGCCTTGATCTCTCTTCTCTTTTGTGAAGTTCCAAATAAACATCCACAATGCTCGTCCTCTGTGTTCCACTTGTCCAGTGAGGATGGGATTTAAACACATGTTTCAGTCTAAAATTACAGTGCACTCTGACACTGTATGAGAGGGATTATATGTTATCCCTCCTAGCAAGAGAAACACTGTTCCATATCCAATTTAGGTGTTACAATTTAGGGAGACTGTACCTCACTCATGTCTGAACTTGCTTCCTTTCAATCCTGCACAGCACTAATATCCCTAACAATGGGCACATACTTTTTAGTGCTTCTTCTATCCAGAATATGTCAGAGACCTTTTCTCCAGCATCTGCAGCACTGGTAGCGTCCTCAGAGCCCCTGCTGACACACTAACATCCCTTTATTTTTGTCCTTAACATTCCCTTGTAACTAAGCCAGAAGATTCACAGAAACTTCCTACAAAGAATCCGACCCTGTTACTATTGGTCCATGAAAAACCAGGGGAAAGTGGGAACACACAAAACACAGCTGCCCAGGCTACCTCCAGCATGGGCTGCTTAGACCTTTTCTTCAGAGACCAGCAACTCTAGATCCATTGGAATGGGCTCACTATTAGTTTTGAAGCAAAACTGAGATTACTATTACAGGCTCAAAAAGTTGAAGAGGAATTATTTCACTGTGATTGTGTCTCACAAGGGGCTGGTTTAAAACCAATAAAATTCGTCTTTGGCTCAGCAAGAAATTGAAGTTTTTTTCCCGGAGATGCAGAACACAAAAGCTGGCACGCATGAAATGAAGGGCTGCTAAAATTAGATGCACTCTTGTGGTTTGGGTAGGCTCCTGGTTATTCCCAGATACCCAAAAGTAGGTCATTCAAAGCTTAACAAAGACATTTCCCTCAGACTTGACATTTTAGAGCCAGTTGAAAAGACCACCTGACGGGAGAATGTTATCAACACGTCACACTGGGGTTTCACTCTGCCTTGGCAGTGTTCTGAGAGAGCTGCAGTGCTACACCACCAGGCTTTTGTCACTTCACTGCAGCTGCTTTAGCAGCTTGTTCTTATCAGCTGTTAGAAGTGACAAGGAAATCAAATACCAATGAATTTTCATTAAAGGGAATGAAAGTAAGAGATCAACAAAAACCTTTAGCTGCTAACAGAGCACGGGTGTTTAACAGCTTTACAAAGCTACTCCCTGCACAAATGATGGGGAAGTATTAAACCAGTAGTTTAGGAGAACCATATGAGTAACTGGTTGCTCATTAGCTGATCAAGGCCATGATCTGAAGTAGGAGATCTTTATGATCTTTATTGACACTCTAAAAGGGTTTCTGTACCTTTGCCCCAGTTCCTGGCTACTGTAATAGTTAAACAATGACTGTGGTCTTTCATCTAAGCAGTACCCTATTTAGATTAATGCAGTAGGAAGTAGATAGAAATATTCTGGTGACCCAGAACATAAGTAAAAGAGGATACTGAAGAAAGTAAAAAAAAAAAACCAGATTTCTTAGGAAAACCTGAACAGCCACAAGCTGGATGCCAGAAGAGAGCAGGATGCAGCCCTGTAAACAGCTCCAGACAGGGCAAATTCTTTAACTATGTGAAGGGAAGTTGCTTTTCAAAAGCATTTTATTCCAGCATCTCCAGTGTAAAGGCAGGACAGCTCTACTATTAATCCTTGTGCTGGTCTGTCATTTACTTGGGCAGTGGGGGAAAGAAGTGTCACACTGCCCCTGTTTTCTCTCAAAGCCCTCCCTCAGCCAGCTCACAAGTTACAAGGCAGAGATAAAAGGCCATCAATGCTCCAGCACATGCTGGAGCTTGGGACAGTTTCAAAACGTGGGGACAACCACCTGGAAGGTTCTGATAAGAGGGTAATGGGATAGCTAAATTGGTCAGCAGGAAAGCACTGGTAGGGAGCCCAAAAGTAGGAGAGAAAACAAAAGCAAACTTAGTAACTAATTGAACTAGTAAAAGGAGAAGGGTTTGTGGCAGTTCCTATAGGTGCGTGTGTGGAGGGGGTCTGTAATGGAAGAAAAAAAATTGTCTGAGCCATGCTGCCTGGAGTGTTCAAGCCAAGGGCTTGCAAATTCCCACCTGCTTTCCTGACCTGCCAGCTCCAAAAGCCATGTTGTAATTACTGCTGCTCTTTAAAGACCCCTGCTATAAAACTGTAGGCAATCTAAATATTTACCAAAGTAGTCACACCTTGGTACGTGACTGTGTGATGTAAGAAGAGCAAACACAAAAGGTGGATTTATAGTGACCATTAAATTTTCCTTCCCAGTTTCCTGACTTCCAGAGACTTTATGGCCAGCCTTCACATTGCACTTCCCTGTCATTTATGACAACAGTACTGCACTCCTGACACCTGTGAACATTTGCAACTAATTTTTATTTTCATGAATCTGTCTTATACTTGCTGGGTCATGACAGGGCTGTCTGTGCTCAAACGAGCCTCATGCTGGACGTGATGTTCAATAGCACACACACACAACTTTTAAATCCCAGTTTTGATCAGTGAGTGCTCTTACACTCTCTCTACTCTCTAATAATTTACACGAGTCTCTTCTCTCATTTTCCTGTCCTTTGCATTGGATAGAGACTGAGGGATTAGACACAATATTTTAGAAAGTTTATGAATTTTTCAGCAACATTGCATCACAGGTTACTACTTTTCCTGTGTTTCAGCCTTTTTCCTAGAGCATAGAGCTCATGTGAACTGATCATTCACTGTGATCCCACACACATTTAGAGTCTGCTCTATGTTATTGCCCTGTTCATGTGATTGCCATCATTTTCTCCTTGATTAATTGCTTTGCATGCCACCATATGAAAAGATAATTTGTTTGAACACACCCAGAGTACCAATTTTTCACTGTGCAACTTTCCTCTTCTCTGTTTGCCATACATGTTGCAAACAGTGACCATTATCACTGGGCTTCTGTTGTAATTATCACATTGGTTTTGTGGCACTGTCCAATGTGAAAAATGCTGGTCGAAGTAACTCCACCTTTGCTAATCCTGGGACTGAACCTGGGTTCAGTGCGACAATGAATTTTACTCACCTAGGTTTTTTTCTTCCCTGTTGTGTAAAAATAGGAAGTGGTGGGATTTAAAAAATTCTTTAATGGGGCACATTCTGGTCACAGTTCTCCATGGAGTATTTCTGCTTTCGAACTCAGTGATGGCCTACCATGAAGTATGTAAGAATGTCCTGGGAACAGAAACCCAAGATCCTCTACTCCTTATTGATGGAAAGTCTGAATACTTAGATCTTCAGCTTCTTGCTCTCTAAATTATGCTTTCCTGGCAGAACACAATGATCCAACTTCAACAGGAACTGCATATTGGTATTATTGGTAACTGCTATATAATATTCTATTGGGTATAGAACTGGTGTTCTGCTCTCAACCAGAAGCCTGAGCTCCGAAGAGGTGGCAATTAGGTCAGCAAAACCCCAGAGAACAAGCCAGGTCACTCATTCTGTAAATGTGTGTTGTGCTGTAAACACCCTCATCTCCCAGCTTGTGTGACTTCAGCATCTCAGCATGTCCAGCGAGCTGGGCTGTTTAGTGAATTTGGGATGACCTCAGAGAAAAGATGACTTCTTCCTCAAAGGGTAACTTCTTGGAGGCTCCTTAGTGCCAGAGAGCTGTTCCAGTGTCTCCTGAGACCATGAAGGGTTGTCACTGAACGCACAGAACATGATGGTCTTACACAGTGAGATCTGAGATTCTGAAATTCCAAGTTATTCCCTGTAACTTTAGTATTCAAAGATGCTTTAAGGTATTTTTACATTATATAACTAAAAGGCCTGCCTTAGCACATGGAGACAGAGCACTTCTGCCGTGTCACATACAGAGAAAGAAAAATAGGAAATTCAGAATCCCAAAGCACTCTCAGTGGTAACTGGTTTAGTTTTTCTTCCTTGAGGGCACTGATCCTTCCAGGCTTTCTTGGTTTTCATTTCCTTGTGATCTGTATCACCCCATTAATAAGAGAATGACTGCTCCACCCCTTTCCAGTCAGTGTTGGCCACTTTCGATCATCACAGTTTGTTTTCCCATTTTATCTCTGGAGGAACCATACCCGTGTGAGAAATCTGCTAAAGCTGCAACTCCTAGGAGTGGCAATGAATAGTATTCACAGGACTCATACCTTTCATATTTAGATACTGAGATAAAAGATCTTATCTTCCTTGTATTGCTTTTTATTTAGCCTGCAACTGCTCGTTGTATTTATATTTCCCCGAGGCATTTAGCAAAGACACAAGTGTAATTTATCAGTAACAAACACTACGAAGAGCAGAGAGCTGGGAAGTGAAACAGATGTTGAAATGACATGATTCTCATCATGAAGATTTTGTTAATTCCACTCAGGCTTTTGGACTTCACAGCTCCACTGAAACAATGTTTTGGTACAGCTCTTCCAAGCAGACATCCATTACCCCATTTCCAGAACATGTTCTCCATAAGGAGCCCAGCAAATGCTGCTGTCACAAGGAACAGCAGCAAATCAACAACTCTTGGTGACATCAGAGCACAGCTTCCTCAGAGCCAGCACTGCCTCCTCTTACAGAAGTTGCTGGGCATGAATAGTTTAGTTAACACAGTTGCAGCTTGGTATGCACTTAAGAAAAGGCTTTCTTTCACTAATTCCATTACAATATAGGAACATAGACCTAAAATTCTTGACAGTTCTCACCTGGGACACATGCTTTTTAGATGCCATTTTGCTGGAGATTTTATGTTACTGAAAGTAAGTTTGATTATTTTTCCATATCTTCCACTACATCTTCAGCTTCACAGTCACAAATCCATTTGCTTTAATTAAAATCTCTCTCGTGTTAAGACAATCACAGACAGCAAATTAAAGTATTCCAATAAAAGATGAAATGCATTGGGATCTGGTTGTTCTCTAGGGGCACTGCTGCAGGTTAACAAATGAGAGGAGGAGTTACACAAAATTCCTCCTACTGCTTCACCCCGGAAGGGGTGCCAGAAATCACCAGAGATATTCTTGGTATCCTAGCCCGGGGAGCAGCAGGCAACAGGTTATGGCAGCTAGAGGATACATTTCTTGTTAACTTTACCAGGAAGCAGTTTGTTGCATGGAGGGGACTTGAGAGGAAGGGAGGACACAGCCCCACTAACACTGACATGTTTGGCAGTAGTGGAAGGCACATCCTAGCCACAAGGCCGTCTCCCCCTGCAGAACCCAGACTGCCTCCAAGACAGATATCAAAGCATCTTAAAATGATGCCATTGTGAGGATTTTTAACATATGAGGGAAAAAAAAAAGCTTTTTCACTAGCCTTGTGCTCAGGGAAGGCTCAACTGCTGTGACTAAAATAACATGGTTACAACCAAGAAAAATGTATTTATTGTAGCCTGAACTAAAGGGATACATGCTCTGTATCCCTTTAGGTGTGCTACTGTAGCCTGAATGAGAATTACCTCCTGTTACTGAACTGCACCTAATTTATTTCAATTCAAATTTTCCTCTGGAATGTAGTAAGTTAACCTACTTCAAATGGAACAACTTTATCCTTAGAAACATTATAAAAACAGCAGGTAGAAAGAATGAAACCCAAGATTTCAAAGGTGAGTTCCTAATTCACATGGGTTACCCATCTTACAGTTTATGGACCATTACAATTAGTTTCATGGATCATTATAATTAATTAGGCTGCAGACTGGAACTGTGGTAAGTAAATGTGATGACCGATTTACCACTTCTGACATCTGCCAATATATAATCCAGTTTAAAGATGTAATTGTTTATTTTCATAGCATTCTGTGGGCATGATCTGCTTAAATATATGGATAAAAACCAGTTTATCCTCTAAAAAACTTGCACACCTGAAAAGTCCTTATTTAGAACAGGCCTTTAAACTTCTGCAGTGAATGACCAGACATCACTAAAACAGGAGCTGCTTTCTACTGCATATCATAAGGCCTTGCTAGAGCTACTGGATTGCCAACAGGTTACTTCAGCTGTAAAAACTGGGACAATTAAGTCCACTAAAATTAGTAGTGACTAGAACTTGCTTAGGAAAGAACATAGTGAAATGGTGATTCCTTTGAAATCTGAGGGTCTCAAATACCCTATGAGAAAAAATAAAGAGCTGAATTTCAGTTTAAAGGAAGGCAATTTAAAAAAATGCAAATAGTACACAAGAACTAGACTTATTCCTCTGGAGCTGCCATCCTGGATTATACCTAATGCTCACAAAACCAGCCACAAACAAATGGGTCCATCCATGTACAAAGAGAGAGGGAGAAGAAGGGTGAAAAGAAATTTAGAAAAATCCTACAAATACCAAGTATTTTTCTTTCCCTAAGTTCCTTTTCCCAGATTCTATAAACACCTTCACAGACAATCACGGACAATTAATTTCCAGGATCAAGCTATGGTTCTGTGATCTGTGGTCACCTCTGCTATAAATTTGTGCATACTTGCCAGTATTTCCCAGTAAGGCAGAAGATTCTGCAGTTAATGAGAACCCCCATTAAACTGAAGTTTCTGTGAAAGTCTGTTAGAGTTGGAGAGTTCACAAGTGATCTGTTCTTGCAGAAAAATCTCACACACCACTGACTTTGGATATTTCTGTAAGTATCCATTCTAAGCATGGATGAAGCTGAAACAGTGGAATTGCCCAAGCAGGAAAATCTAAGCTGTTCCCTGGCATGTGCTCTCTGCGTGGTGAGAGGCCCATTTATTTTATCGACTCCATAACACATTTTACCTTTCTGCCATCTCATATTCACACTCTTAAAATACTAAATAGACACAAACACATTTCTGGTACTTTCACTGGGAACCTGAGAATGCTTAATTACTCAACACATTAAATAAGCTGTACAAAGACAACACACTACTTCAGACCACAAGGTAACTGGCCTGGCCTTGAAAAGCACTATTGATGGGCAGCACGAGATGACCAACACTGCAAAACAGCAAAGCAAAGCAGAAGCTTTTGACATTAACACTGCACACAAAAACTAACTCTACATTGAAATATACAGTTTATTTTCTCAAAGTCAAGCAATACCATTTGTCAGTAGGTACATGTTAGGTGTCAGGCAGGAAAACTGTACATTTTCACTCTGGGCTGCAAGATCCAAACAGTTGGAGAAGCATTGTGGAAATCTTTCACTATACAAAGAGATCTAGAACTGAGAACAACAAAGGATGAAGAAACAGCCATCCCCAGGACGCCAAAGGCAAAACATTAGCACCAGATTTTTTTCAAAAAGCAACAGTACAGCTATTTACAGATTTACATATAACATTGGGAGGCCACCATCTTCACGTTTCCAGGGTGAGTGATTTTCAAAAGTTTTGGAAAAGGAAAGGAGATATTAGTGTCTACACAACTGTTCTGTGGAAAGGATAATAGATATAGCTTTCACAATATTGCTACCTTTTATCAGAGATCTAAATCAAAGTACTGTATACAAACACATTGTAATTATATTATTCTTCACATTTCACATACACATTTCAGAGTAACCACAATATGTAAAATTTTTAAAATGCCACAGATAAAACAATGCACACTTTTCTCCAAGCTAAGACAAGCATAATTTATTTATGTTTAGTTTTGGGTTTGTTATGGTTAAGGGATAGGTTTAAGGACAAAGGGACCAGTTGTCCTAGGAACATAGCAGCAAATAACTGTGAGACGCCAGAAGGTTACATTTCTGAACAAGGAGGGAGAAACTAAGGTTAGCTGTAGGTCTTGTAAAATGGTAGTTCCATTTGACCTCAGCTGATGCACATCAACATCATTTCAATTAAAATTTGGTCCAGGTATACCAAGTAGTGCACGATAAGGGTGTGTGTGGGGGCAACAGTCTTTTTAATGTTTGCACTTGTCTGCAAAGGAACTGGTTCCAGAGGATTTTTGTTCCACAGTTCCCCAACTCACATGGAATTCACCAATCAATGCCTTTCCAGTTCTCTCCCCACAAAAGAGAGGATTCAGGTAAGAAGGACAGAAAAACTCTTGTGAATGCTGCCATACTGCTGGAGTAGTGGGAAGAATTCTTTGCTCTCTTTTCAACAACTGACCGTATTTTCAACCTGCTTAGCTACAGACTGGCATTCACTTCAGCCTTGAAAATGGCTTCTGGCTGGGGAACCTATTTGTCTGAGGAGAGATAAATCTTTCCCCAAGAACAATGGAAATGGCATATACACAAAGTCTTCCCAGACATTCTTTGCCTGCAAAACTTTATCTTAACATAGAACTTGACACTTAAGACAGTTTAGAATTTTACTGCAGGTATCTATGCATGTCAGCATAACCCATTATTGTGCTGCAAACACGAGTTAGCACCTCTTTTTAGAGCTACTGGAAATTATCGAAGTCAATGGCAGTATTAGGAGATCAGATCAGTCATCTGATACCGTGAACTAACATCCTCTCCTTTATCACTGTTCAATGGAAAAAACAAGCAAACAGCCCCACTTATGTTCACAGTTACAACACAGAGTTGCTCCATGTAATGCACAGTATTTACACGGCAGAATTGTTTCTATTGCATTTGGTAGTCTGAGAAAGAGGAACAAACAGCATTATGTAGGTCAACTTCAGTATAACTTAATTGCCTATATAAAACCATCACAATGTTGAACATCTAAAAGAAAAAGACAAACAGTGTCCTTAACCTACATTTATTTCCATGAAGTGTAGTGGGATTGGGACAAGAAGAATAAAAACATGCATAAAAAAAGCACAAAAAAGCAAACGAGCCTTGTAAATAATTTAGAAGAAAAATGTTTTGAATAAAATGAGCACAGTACTTCCAGCCCATTTCTTAAATCAAGTACAACTTGGTAAAGAAAATCACTTGCATTGCATTAAGAGAGTGTACAAATATGTCTTGCAAAATAATTTAAAAAAGAAATCTTCATCAAGGTAGGCATTAGGTGATTTGCAAGCTGCTTAAGAAGCATTTAACTAGACTGATTTTGAAGTTGTTTTCTGCATGGGGAAAGTGCCATCCTATATACAATATTAAAAAAAAGTGTCTGATGCCACAGGATCAGAGTGACACTATTTCAGCAATCTGAATATATCAGCTATAAGATGCATGCTTCCCCTATTTAATGTGTCTTTAAAAAACATAAAAACCCACTAAATTTAGAGCTTCTAAATGTGTGTGCATTTGTGAATTGCTGTAGGGTTTTCCAGCAGACTGTGCAGCATCTGAACGTAAAGGAAGTATACAACCTATTCTAAAAACCATTGGTTGCATGCACAACTGCCACAGACTTTGAACATACTGAGCAAAAAGGTTAAGAGTCTCTCCCCTTTTGTGGAGCTTTCTGGAAGTTAAGCAATGAGGAACAGCTGTAGAGTCCAGCAATAAAAATGTGTTCTAAAAAATTAAATACATCATTCAAAAAAAATGAAAGAGAGCATTATTGCTGTTGTGAGAGCTATTTTTCTTTTGTTGCACTTGTTTCTCTACTAGACACTCAAGCAAGCCAAGAGACTTATTTGTATACTTGGAAACTGCCCTATCCCTTCCTTCTTTCCCGTTTTTCCCACTGTTGGTTGGACTCTGTGCCCTTATTTGAGCCGCTCGGGTTGGAGGCTGTCAGTCAGACACTTCAGCTGCTCCTCCCCCAGCTTGATCTTGTCCTCAAGCTCTCGCTGCTCAATGATGAGGGCTGACTTCATTTTCACAAAGTGCTCATAGTCTGCTAAGTTCTCCTCACTCAAGTAGTTTGCCAAAATGTCGAAGACAATGCGCTCTCGACGATCCAGGTTTTCCTTCAGCTCCTTTGCATCCTCATGTTGCTGGGTCAGCAGCTTTTGCTTATCTACCAGTGTCCGCTAAGGAGAAAAGAAAAACAGTTAAAAATTCACTGGGTTCACTAGGCTGGGACAACAGCTTCACTGTTCAATTCTCTCTCAAGTCTGTTTTAGCGACAGTGATCTTCCTGAATATTTAGAAAGGTGGAAAAAGAACACGCCTTAAAATTTAGACTAATAAAATGCATTAACAAACTGATAAAAAACTTAGTAAATCAATGAAAGATGCATCAGTACTTTCTGTTGGCCTCAAAAGCATTACTTCAAAGACTCCTTTACTATTCAATAGTTATAAATAGCTGTATACAATATAGCTGCCTTTGAAGAACAGTTCTTCAAATTAAGACTCAGCTGTCTTACATCTTCCATACAGCACTGGCACAGCTGTGGTTACAGAACCCAGAAACAGACCTGTTAAGGGAGCCATTTGTCCTTATACAGCTCCTGACACTGTGTACTTAGCAACTCTGCTGCATCCACAAGTCTTCCTGATTACATGTGAAGTTCTGTGGTCTTCAGACATGAGCAAAAGTGAAGGAAGACAGCAGAAGGGCAAAAGGGAAGCAAAAGAAAGAGGACAGCAGCCTCTCGCCCAGCATCACCTGGCTGCACAGCCAACAGTCCCACCTGAATCACCTGGCTACCCTCCTTTGGCAGTACATGGAGATACAGGAGCACCATCAATCCAACCTATTTCAGATGTCTGCCTACAAGTGATTGCTTTTTATCCAGTGACAGAGTATGGCTGGCTTACTCTGACATCAAGAATTCTATACAGGTCTCTGAACTTAATTAAAAAGTGTCCCTAAGAGGTACCAATCCATAACTTCTAGCTTTGCTTCAGAGATGAATTTTCTTTGAGAAGCTTTCTTCAAATAAACCTCAGTCTGTTCTAATAAATGTGTCCATCTTTTTAATTTGCACCTACTGTTAAATCACACATGCTGTTTAATAAGCCTGAAGGATTATAGAGAAGTGTTTTTGTAGGATATAAAACAGTATTTTCAAGATGGAAGTATGAGACAAAGGGGGCTACAGACTAGTGAGCTTTAATAAACCTACCTGTCAGAGTTGCACATGCATCCTGTGCTGACTATTTCTACAGGCAGACCAAAGCTCAAGAGTGAAATGTTTTCAGATTTGTGCTCTCAATGTACTTAAAATACACAGCCTAGATTAACTCAGGATTCAAGACAGATATGGAAGACAAGTCAGAAAAATCACACACTATTAGAAAAAACAGTTTAATCTTCCCTTGAGCTTATGCCAGGGGAAAAAAAAAATCCCACTGCAAGTTGCAAGCAGAATTATCTGCTGCAAAGAGATGGAACTAAAAGTTCTCCTGAGCTCACCAGGGTAAGTAGCAGACAGCCTCAAACCCAGAAGTGTGGCTAGACTGCTCCCAGGGCAGCCTTGCAGGTGTGTGCATGCTGAGCAGCAGTAACTAGCCAGAATCTGATGAATGCAAGAGGATGTGGACACAAAGTGCAAGTAATGAGAAGACACTGGCCTTGTTTGTAAGAGGAAGGGGGCTGGTAGCTCTTCAGATGAAGCCCCTTTCAGAAGCTGAACTTGAAATACCTGATACTGTTCCCTGTGGCAAAAAAAAGACCTCTAGCAAAGCATCTGACAGTCAAAGTATTAACTCAGCAGTTATTATTTGACTGCTTTTATTGAGGAAGTCTGGTAAGCTGTTGCTGGCTCCTAGAAAGTGGAGAGCTATCAGAGCAATGTTTATTAGACAACATCATCTTGGAAGAAAAATCTGTGGTCACTGGGAACATGCTCCCCAACAATGGAAGCAAAATCCTCTGTTTTGTTTATATGGTAGATTAGTAGTTCACCACATATTATCATTTGACCTACTAAAATACTAAAGGACAACCAAAAAAGCCACAAGCACCAGTCTAAATTCAACACTTCAAGATACATTTCATAGAATCACAGAATTGTTTGGGTTCCAAGGTACCTTAAAGATCATATAGTTCTAACCCCTGCTCTCACCAGACCAGGTTGCTCAAAGCCCCATCCAACCTGGTCTTGAATCTTTCCAGGTAGGAGGGTGGGTACCTCTCTGGGCAGCCTGTTCCAGTGCCTCACCACCCTCAGGAAAGTACTCCTGCCTACCATCTTATCTAAACCTGTCCTCCTTCACCTAAAGGCTATTCTTTCTTGTCCTATCACTACATGTCCTTGTAAAAACTCCCTCTCCAGCCCTCTTGTAAGCACCCTTTAGGTACTGGCAGGCTGTTTTAAGACCTCTTTGGTATTCTTTTCTCCAGGCTGAGCAGCCCCAACTCTCTGCTTGTCTTCATAGGAGCAGTGCTCAGGCCTCTGATCAGTTGAGTGGCCTTACTTTGGAAGTGTTCCAACAGTCCATATCCTTCTTGTGTTTGTGCCCTAGAGCTGGATGCAGCACTGCAGGTGGGGTCTCACAGGAGCAGAATCTCCTCCCTTGACCTGCTGGCCATGCTGCTTTTGATACAGCCCAAGAAAGGTTTGGCTCTCTGGGCTGCAAGTGCATATTGCTGGGTCTTGTTGAGCTTTTCATCCATCAATACCCACAAGTCTTCCTCCCCAGGGCTCTTCTCAGTCCTGATCAATCTCTCCTGATGTTACTACGGCAAGATTGGTGTCAGTGCATGTGAAGATGAACAGGGATTGAAATATGTTAGGGATTAGGAGTTCTGTCAGTATATATTTGACATCAGAACACAGACAATTTCTGACTGTCCTTACCACACCACCTTCTCAGCATCTTCCTTCTCCACACCCAGCCAGTAAGCTTTTTTTATCACAGCTCTCAAACTGTGTTTCCTATGTACACAAATCATGGTAGCTCCTTCCCCATCATGCAACTGCAACCACACTTAGAAAAAAGTCTAATGAGGGATTAAATTTCTCCATGTGTCAGAAGCTTTGATCTGCCCTTTAAACAAGCTGTCAAATACTTTCCTTTCCACCTCAGTCAGAGAGAAGTCTGAACAGCCATTAATCAAGTATGTTGGGGCCAAACAGCAAAAGCACAGCTTCAGATCAGTCCCAGCACTTGCTGGTTCTTATGTGTGAAATAATGCAACAGGCTGAAGAAACAACATGAAGCCACAGCCTGTGGAAAAAAATCTGTTACAACATTTAGGTGGACTGTTGGCATTTCAGTCCACAGTTACAAGCCAAAAATCCCACTTCACATTGATTTAACCGTAGAAGCTAAACTCACTCAAAACACAAACCCCTCCCTCCACACTCTCTATTTATTTTAGCCTAAGTTTCACACGATCTGTATCTCTCTTTGGTGCATATCTGTATTGCTATCCATCTCCTGCCTAGGTAAGGCCTCATGGGATTTGAAGGTAAAAAAATTGCTGCAAGCCATGCCTCCTCTTGTTCCCCTCCTCTCCCCACCTTTTTTTAAAGGCTTGTCCTTGTGTGGTTTCTTGCTCTTGTTCCTTACTAGGCATTGTGGAAGGAAGCTGTACTACATGAGAAGCATTTTCTTTTTAACAACCTTACAGATTTGTATCAAGATCCTCATTAAGTACAAAAGTCTGCAAGCTTTCTGCATTACAGCACAAACCCTCCTTTCTGCATCTGAATTGTTAACATATTTTTGTTTGCCTCCTTTTTATGCTCTTATCAGTAGATTCTCATTTTCTTTAAACTTTTGCCAGAAAGTCTGTTTTCCAGTATGTTGCACCCCAAACCCACTTTTTCTCAGCAAGCCACTCATAGTTTCAGTAGTCCAAGAAAAGAAGGCAAAGAGGAAAGTTTTAAGAAACCTAAAAAAAGTCTTATGAGATTTACCCACACACTATCCCTCACGCTGAGTGCTGCAACTTAGATAAAAAAAACCAGGCAAACTCCCCTCTCCCATGAGCTTCCCTAAATGTAGGAATATTATTGTTGGCCCTTCTCACCCGTTCTTCTGGAGAGGTGTTGTCATCCAGGTTATTGAGGGCATTTTCCACCCGGGCCAGACGACCAGACAGGGAAAGCAGGAGGTTGACCACTTTGTCAAGGTCGCCAATAAACATCTTGAATTTGTCAAACTCATTTGGTTTGCAGACTTCTTTCACAATGGCCTCTACCTCCTCTCCCAGGATATTGTTTGCTTGGATGTCTTCCAGAAGTGTCTCCCGTGCTTCTCTCAGCACCTGCAGCTTCCTACTAATGCTGTCAATAAGTTCTTGCTGGGGAAAAAAAAGGAGATAAGAATTTATTAGCACTACTGCCTTTTCCCTACTTCTGAAAGTCACGTCAGCTAGCACTTTAATACATTTCAGACTTCCATGAGGCTTTGACAATGAGTGCATTACAAGTAAATACATGCCTGTGTCAAAGGTCTATAGCTCTGCATTCAAAGGTTCAGGACATAGCTGCACAATGCTCAGCTTAAGACCTGTGCTAAAGCAAATTACCTTTGTGGAAAAAGATTAAGTCTTTTGACCCTACCAAGAAGCCTTCCTGCTTTTTCTCTGAGCAGCTTTAAAGCTGCTATGAACAGCAGAAAGTACAGCATGTGTCTGTGTCTCCAAATATCAGGTCAGGGCCATAACACCTTGCTGAAGAGCTACACTTAGGAAGATACACAGTACTAGAAAAACAATCCTGTATTTTCCACATGATGCAGTTAAAACTAGGGCACTGTCAAGCTTTCTTTTCCTTTCTGCATAATATTAGCATTCCTCCAATAGCAGACCTTCCACTCTTAGAAAATCTTAGCATTAAGAGTGCCTTACAACATTTCTGCAGGGTAGTCATAATCCCTAGGGCACAGGGAATAAAATCTACGGTACTGTACAAAGCAGCTCTGTGCAAAGCTGTGCAGAGTGGCCCTGCCAAAGGACCAAAGAAGCATCACTGTCCTGGGCCAGGTGAATACACAGCTCACCTGAACTTTGGGGCCCTTCTGTATTATAGTCCCACTGCCTGAGGTACACTTGCACTGCCTTAGAAAAGCACATCAGGTGCAGAGCCAGCAGAAACCAGACCAAGAATCCAGATCTCCTCTGTTCACCTGTGGTCCCTCTGTGCTACTTCCCTCCATTTTGGGAAGGGGCCCTTGTTTTCTCAGATGCCCATTAGCTTTTGGTGCACAAGTGGTGTCAGTTAGCTCAGCCAGCTGTCGACTCTGAGATAATTCACACCCTAAAAATGCCTTGTTATTTAAATGTAGGTGCCTATTTGGTATTCAGCTAGTTTCAGGTAAGAAAAATTTCCAAAATGTTCTCTAAACATACACCTCAGTGCAAATTCTGAATTAAAATTACATCCTTTAAAATAGTCATTATTTCACAGTACCCCTGGCTTTTTTTAAATTACTCATGACGTTCTTTAGGAACTCTGCTTTCTAAATGCAAATCTGATTACAAGCCTTCATGATTACTGAGAAACATACTGATAGCAGCTGCTGCTCACAGAGGCCACTGAACAGTCATTGCCAATTTATTTTGGGAACAAAAACCAGCACAAAACAAAGTCTGTCATCTTAACAGAAAGCAACTATACTGTGAAAATGTAGCAGCCTTTCTCAAAGTAGAAATTCAACCCATGAATTATCCATACTGGTTTTTTCCTTTTTGATTTAATGTACTCAGTCCAGGTTAATCTGGATCTGGGTTATCTGTTAGCCATGGTGCCCAAAAGATTAAGGTAGTAAGCAGTTCTACAGATGCCTGCTTTACTGACTGATTAATCTGCAGGATTTTATTTTTTCCCCCATCTCTCAATGCAAATGTAGTTTGATTTGGATTATGTAGGTCACAGAGCAACACTCTCAGATGACATGCACTATGCTGCTGTTTCACCATGTGAAACACAGCAAGAGACTGTGGTGCTCTGTGTTATTATCTCAAGTTTTTTTCACTTCTGCAGCTATGATGCAACTTTAATTAAAAAAAAAAAAAAAAAAAGCCACATGGCTGCTCAGCATTTACTGATCTGGTCTGCCAGTCCAGATCAGCTCTCTCAGGTTCTTTCTTTAAAAAACAAAGAAGCCATTTTCCCAGTAACATCCTGTTTAGTAACATCCCTGGCAGCTTAAGCTAACCTCTAAAGCAACAATTTTTCAGGTGAGAAGGCCATAAATACTAAGTATTAATACTAATACTGGCATATCTATTAGGAATTGGATTATGATTACTGACTGCTTTGCACCCAGATGAAGGAGCCTCTGCATGCAGCAACTGTGAACTCACTTTGTCCTTTTGCTAAACAGCAGAAAACCTGTATCATGTTCGATATCTACTGAGCCAGAAGAGCTGCAGTCTACATCTTCAGACTGACAGATGAATAATTTATAGCTGTGAATTCTGTACCAGTACACAAGAAAACAATAAAGTCATTCTTGCTGATCTGACTAGCAACACAGAAGGTGGCTCAGCACAGCGCTGTTCAGGTGGCTTGCTGCTTGGCAGGCTTTTATGTAAATTATACTCTGCTTTCAGCTCACCACCCCATTCCTAAGGAATTCAAGCCTCAAACCAGATAAAAATTGGTTCACATTAATTATTTTTACACTCTTCAGCAGTTGCTGAAATTTTCCTAAGGGCAAAGGGGAAACTTCTACACAGATATACATGGATTTTCCTTACTACAAAAAAACATCTTATAGCATCTTCAAAATCTGATCAGTATTTTATAATTGTGGTAAACCTACATTAAACTCAGTACACAAGACATACACATTCCATTCTTGCTAGTTGGGAATACAGGGATTGGCTTAAAAAATCAAAATAAAAAAATTAACAACCCTATATGAAATTCCAATACTTACTTCAAAAGTAAAAAGTATCACCCCACATTTCTGGTTTGCAGAGCAGAGAATGACAAATACAGGAATCATTCCACAGTTGACTGCAATTAAGATATCTCATAACAGAACTACCAGTTTCCAGGAATCAAGAAACAGGTTCTGGGCATATGGCCCATCTAAAACTACCCAAGTCATAAAGTGTGCCATTAAAATGTTCAGGTCCCTAACAATCCCTTGTTAAACTGTTGCCAAATATGAGAAACCGGACCAAGCTGCATCTTCTGTTCATTTAAAAAGATGCCTTGACCCACTTACAAAGAGTTTTCTATGTTTTCTGACAAGATCCATGATGAAAGCCCATTGAACTGAGTGCTCCATCTCCACGTGCAAGAGCAGGGAGAGAAGCAAGCAGCAGGGCATGTGTGCTACAACATGTACACTTAAGAAGATGGGAGGGTTCTGCTAAAAGCCCTCCATGAAAACCTTCCTGTGTCATATGATTAGTGATACACACTGAAGCTGGGGGATGGATGGAGAAGTATGGAAAGGGTAAACATGATTTTCCTGTTAAGAAACCAACAAAAGTAAATGGCACTCTTGCTTATAAAAGTTTTAGTATTTTGTTTGTTGTGCAAACAAGAAAGGTTTAATTTTACCTCCCTCCTATTCTGTAATTAATGAGAATGAAAATAATTCTAGCAAAATCATGAATGTGACAATCACATGTGGCACCAGATAAAACCAAATTATTTAAAATGAGATGAAATCCCTAATTTGTCTAAGTAGTACAGCTGTTGGATTCAGCAGCTGTCTGGCAGGAGGGTGAGGGAAGGGCTCTGCTGCTGCCACACCAAGCCCCTGGCAGTGCACAGCAGACTGAATGGTGAGATGCAGAGGGAGGCTGAAACAGCACAGAGGTAACAGAAAACACAACAGCTCCCTCAAATGCAGTGCCAGCCACGCCTGCTCTGAACCACAGCTGGAAATCTCTCATTCTTAGTGACTAAATACAGTCCTAATAATTAAAAATCATTTCTTTGGGACTTGATTATCAAGTACACCCTGGCAGCTGATTTTTAAGCAGCGAGCTGACTTGGACAGAAAAGGTTTGCACACCACTGCATTACTGGCTTAGGTAAACAGAATTAAACTACATCACTTTACTTGATCAAACAGAACATTTCCTCCAGCTTATCCATACTGGGAACAATGATTAAAATATTTTGTGCCAAGTTACTAATGACATGAATGCAATGATATTACTGCATGTCAACACTTTCTCCTACCACACAAATGTCAGATCATCACTGTAATATCTAGGGAATTACAGTGACCTTTGATCAGAAATAAAACACCAAAGGATGGGGGTGAACAAGAAGACTGCTTCCCTCCCTTATGATAAACAGCTTCCAGTGAATCCACCAGGCTAATTAATTATCTCCCACAATCATCATTAATTTGGAAGGCAGGAGGAATATTTTGCTGTTCATGAAAACAAAGGGGGAGGAAAATAAAGAAAAAAGAAGGTGTGTCTATGTTCCTTTTCTCTCAAGACAAACCAAATTCTGGACCTAAATTTCACAAATTTGGAACAACTAAAACCACCACCAGCTTCAGTGGGATACATAAGCATTCCTATTTCTTTCAACCTAGTGAGAAATAGAGAAGGACCTCAAATGGAAAATGGTATTTTAAAAAACCTCCTCAGAACTTCTCCCTTTGAGACTTTCCAAAACACAAAAGTTGCAAGAAGCACCTAATGTGAAGTACCTAAATTCACAGGTGTACACTTAACTCATCCGCACAAACAAACAAAAAACCACCCAGAACTAAAAGAGGCTGATTTTTTCCTACTGATCCTGCACATCTAGAAGGCCTTTTATTGGAGGCTGTTTAGTCAAACAAATTCACAGTGAATGCAATGAACAGAACTCAGAGCCTTCCATTACACTTTTAGAAATGACTTTTACCTTCTTCTCTGACAAGTCATGATCCAGCTCATCTTCAGAATCATCCTCACTTTGCTGCTGTTGCTGCTGCTCCTGCATGTCCTTCATTTTAATCAGCAGCTCTGCCTTTGGTGCAGATGTGCTGTAGTAAGTAGAATTGGTTGTCAGGGAGATGGCAGATGGTGCACTCTGCTCCTCTTTCCTGGGAAAAAGTCAAAACTTTCATTAACTGCCTTGACACCCTAATCAATGAAAAGAAAGGAGAATGTTTTAGAGCCATAATTTCCCCAAGCAAGGAGGGGGTTCAATAGAAAACCATTACCTATATAAATAAGATAAATAAACACTGTCTGAGAATAAAATCTGTATGAATTCAGTATATGCCCAGCAAAAGTTAAAACTGAAACCATGCAGAAAACCATACATCATTACAAGAACTGAAATGCATCAATGATATTGCAGCTGGAAACAAAATGGAAAGTTACATTTTACAAAGTAGTGCAAAATAATCTCAGTGTCATACACAGTATCCTTTTGGACTGGGATAGTACAATTTTTGATTAGGGAATCAAACTTCTTGAAAAGGATACAACTTATCAGATAATTTGTATCAAGAAAACAAAAAAATAGAACATCAATGTGTACAGAATTCAATTATTTTCTTTCTTTGATCTCATTCACTTCTAGGAAATGCCTCATGTCTGCTTCAAGGTGTCATCATAAATTTTCGTAACATAAAAAAGGCAAGAATATTGTTCCTTTTCTATCCAGTTACTAGACTGGATGATACAAAGAAATGGCAAAAGTTAATTAATTCTTAAATTGTCAACAACTGGCTTTCAACCATGTCTTGGAAATCTTTCATACTGCACAACACTTTCTTCTGTCATTAATGGTACCATTAGTAGTCTATGCTTGACTACTATTTTATCACAGAAGTCTCAGAGAAGACCTCCAACAGAAGAAAGACTCACCCCCAACCCCCATGGAATACTGACACACTCTGGATAGAAGCTTACAAAGACATACCAGCTTACAGAAGGTAATACTCACTTCTCTTCTGAAATTTTTGGAGAGGGAACTTTTGGCAGAAGCTTCCGGCGCTGCTGAGCTTCTTCTAGGAGATGTTCATCTTTAGGGAATATACCAACCATCAGATCCATTGTTGTTTTTATTTTCACGTTAGGATCTAGTATGTCTGCTAGAGATTTATCTCTTCCCACAATTTCTCTGGCAAGTTCTTCTGACTTCCAGTCTTCAAAGGTTTTTTCTTTGGTCTTTACATAGCTGGATGGTTGTGTGGCAGCACTGCTGTCCTTCAAGTTGCTCCCGGGTTCTTCAGCTGGTGGAGGGTCAACTGGTTTGGTTCTGGCTTCTGGCTCTGGCTCTACACCTTGCCTGGTGTAAGCACAGAATCGTGAATAGGACTGCTCAGAAGTGCTGAGTGTTTTAATCTGGTCCTTTTCCAAACCACTGGGTAAAGCAGGAGGCTCCATGGTACTGACAAGGCTCTGCCGACTCTCCTTCTCTGCGCTGCTCTCAGAATGAACTATCTTGATGGGTACCATTTTCACTGTAGTATTGTTGTCTATAACCCTTTCAATTCTGGAAAATAAACAAAATACATGCTTAGAAATGGAAGAACCTTAAATCTCAATTCATATCTGCAAATCAGAGGGGATACCCAAAAAGACAGGTGAGAGAGTGAGAAAATGGACTACTCCTAGCACTATATCTCAAATCCTAAATCTACATGTTCTTTTCTGCCCACAAATTTTAAATAGTATTATTAGTTCATTTGTAAGGGACCCTAACATCAGCATTGTACAATACTCATGATACAGGATTTCTGTTTGTTTCCATGAACACGAAGGTCCAACCTCAGCAGCCAGGCCCCAGATTTGAGGCAGCACTATTGAATCACCTTTACCCTTTTAACTGCCACAGGCACAGAGGAAAACATGTCCTCAGTCCACCCTCACAGCCTCACACAGATCCAACAGTGGCCTGTCCTCTTGGCCTGACAAGCAGCTGAACTGCCTGGGGACTCTGTGATGCCCTCACATCAATTCTCAGCTCTTCCAAGGGAAGAGACAACAGACCAGATGGGAGCATCCCACAGGCTAGGTTTTTCCTGAGCTACAAGAATAACAAAGAATCACACATGGGAAATCTGGAAATCATTCAAAATTTAATTACATGGTTAAAAAAAAATCTTCACTTATAAAATTTCACATATGACATAGAAGCTTAATAAATAGATCCTACCCTAGTGTTCTAGTTTTCCACTTAAAGAAGAGAAACCAGTCCCAGAAGAGGGTAACACACAATTCTGGATATACTTTTTAAGAGAAGCTTGTAGCAGAGGTTCTGTACTGCACAGCACAAAGGGCCACCTTAGCCATTCAGTAAGGAAAGGAATTTAAAGCAGATGCTAACTTAGATTTTTAAACTGGACAATAACACGTTAAGTAACATTACAGAAATATCTGTAGTGTATGTAAACCATTTAAGAAACTGAAGTCTAATTTAGTGGTTCTGAGTTTGCAAAAAGTTTAAAATTATTGTCATAATGTGGGTTTGGAACTTCTACAGCAAGGAAAGGAACATTGCCTACTAGCTAAAATATCTGGTTTCGTCTGGCTGGGTAGCTTGCCGCCTTTTCAGATAGGTTACCAAGACATGCTACAGCTCTTTCCCTCTAAGTGTGGGTGTGTCACTTTCCCTAAAATAAGCTTATACTTTTCTACTGCTGGTAACAGCAGAATCTGTTTGACTTGACATTTTTTGCATCTAGTATTTTAAATGTGTATTTGCCTCTGAATGAACGTGCAGCCCCCCAGTAGGTATTTCCACAAGTGCTTTGTGGATATGCTCTAACATACTGATCCAACTCCTGGGGCAGGTTTTCCAGCCCATGCTGAACCTCCCCACTCCCATTTCATCAGGCTGTTTTCATTCAAGGGGACTGTCACTTTGAAGAGCTCACTTCTGTGCCCACTGTTTAGACCCAGCTCCCCACCTGCAGACTGGGACCCTCCTCCTGACTGCAGCAGAGCTGGGCAGTGCCCAGCCACCACCCCCAACCCTTTCTTTTGCTTACTTTAATTAAAGCCCACACATTTGAAGCTCCATTAGAATGTGAAGAGGAACATATTTTGGAATTTGGGGGAAATATAAGATGAATGCCTGTATGGGGGGCAACTGGAAAAGAAGCGAGCTGAGTGCAATTCTTTATCTAAAATGCCCAACATCTGTTTTGAGACTTTGAGTACATTCCTCTCAGCCTAGTCAAAGATTTTCCAAAAACTTAAGGGATCATTAAATTGATCGCTCTCAGTAAAAGCAAAGACAGTTCAACACCAGGTGCTTCAAAAATTCTGTTTCTGCAATCACTACCCTGTTGATTTCTGAAGCTTTTCCATTTGTGGAAAGGCAGTATGAAATTTTGACTTGCAGCAACTCTGCTGGTGGACATTCCAAAGCTTAACCCAACCACAAAGAGCCAGTTCCTCCTCAGCTTGAGTTTAGGTTTAGTGGAAATCTATAGATGCACTCTTTTCAGCTTTGCTGTTGCTAAACAGCTATATTTGGCACAGCTGAGTTGTGTACACCATCAGTGCCCCACACACATTATTCTACCTAGATCACTGTGGGAAACCCTGCAAACACACTCACTTTGGTCTGCTGATGAACAAGACACTTCTCTTTAAAAGAGTACAAAAGCTACAAGCTAATACCATCAAACATTAGCTGCCCCCAGCATGCAAAGTGGCATGTCCAAATGCTCATACACATGGAGCCAATAGAAATAATAAGCCAAATCTGATTAATTATGTATTAAGATAAATCTACTTAACATATTTTATTCATATGAAATAAATACCATATAAAAAGTTCTGAGGTATGGCCGCCACACTTGTCCTTTTTGGCCGAACCTGTTTTAATGAGTAATTTAATAAATAACTGGGGACAATACATTGTGAACAAACAAGAGCTGTCTGGGCCTAAGAATTTTAAATGTTAGCAAAAGATTTGCAGGGTTAAGTATTGCATCATTCAGATATGGGCATATAATTAGGCACACCTCAGTGCTCATTTCAATATTAAAGCTTAGCAAAAAGGAAGGACAAATACAATTTCCTTTCTACGCATCCTTCATATCTGTTCATAAAGTAATACATTAAGGAAGTCAAAGCAAAATATTAAGGAAGTCATTATTGTCATCTAGCTTAGCACATGGATTCTAGGGTTCATATGACATATTGCACTTTTCATTGTAAATTATATTATTACTTCATGTTAAAAACACAGCAGAATGGAAACCTCATTTTTTTCCTCCAGATGTAAGAGGAAAAACCTTAAGGCTTATTTAGGAAAAAAAGTGATTCATGTTTTCATGTCATGAGGCAAAATGGAAAACAGCCCGAGTTTGTTCAACCATTTACATTAGAGTAAAGCCATGCCAACTGCTTTTCTCAGAGAAGCAACCTCTGCAAGAATTTAGAGGTTTTGTTTTTGTTCTTTAACCATGAATTATAGTGCTGAAGGATTTATGAAAACCAAGATTCCTGAGCTTCCTGGAAGACTGTTATCTTGTGGGAGAATAACCTTTTATGATGTTAGCAGCATATGACAGATGCAGCAATCCATTAATTTTACTCAGTTGTCTAGTTCTGAGTTTATCTACCCTGGGAAACGACTGACAATCTCCTACTGAGTGTTCAGTCCTTGTCAACATAAACTGTTGAGGACCCCTCCACAGACACCCTGAAGTGCCACATTTCGCTGTAAAAGCAACATAAAACCAGTCATGATTTGGCAAGTGTATATTAATCTGTGTGTTTTCAAAACAGATGTTCTCACAAAGAATCCAGCTTCCCTTCCCACATCTGCTTTGTCCCTCCCTACACTGATTCATGTTTATATACAGACTCAGGTAGGGGAAATGATGACAGGGACTTTTCTGACTTTGCCTGTACTTTCAGAGGAAAATCCCTTAGAACCCTCCCCTTTCATTTTCTACTAACTACCAGGTGTAACACCTGGGCAGCACAAGTCAGCCAAAAAAAACCACAGACCAGCTGAAGGACATTAATGGTACCAAAAGGAATTTCACACAAATATTTTGTCTCTAAAATATGCTGCAATGGCTCAATGCTTAATGAACTTGAAGAATGTGTAAAGAAAATGAAGAGACAATCAATAATAAGGTCTAACTGGGCAAAAAGAGTTAATAAAATAGTAAAGGAGTTACATCTAGTACCTGGCTGGGTTTTCATCCTGTAGGGACACAGGAGGTTTATCAGTGAGCTTCTGTGGTGCAAACTGGGGAGAAGGGGACCTTGAGGACTCCATGCCAGGTTTTTGAAGGTACCGATACTTGGAAGACTCAGATGTAAGGTGTGTTTTTTCTTCTAAGTGCTGACAAACATTCTCTGTCGATGACACTTGCTGGAGTTGCTGTGGATTAGCACTCTTCAGTTTTCCATTGAAAGCTGCAGGGCTCTGACAGAGAGAGGATTGACTGGCAAAGACTTGGGTGGAGCTGGGGGATGAGGACAGAAAGGGCCGGCTGGCTGCTGATTCAGAAGAGGCGCCGAGCGACGGTGCAGAAGTATCTGGTCGCCTGTATTTATCTCTTTTAGGTGGTGGTGGCCTCTGAGGAGCAGGTCCACGCTTCTTGTTCAGCGGCACCGGCTCTATTCTATGGTTTTCCTCTCCTTGGCCCCAGGACTGACAGGAGTGGTTCTCGTTCAAGGCCTGTGGCTCAGAGTAGGGCAGGTGAGGCAGGCTACAATCCTTGCTCTTCTCATTCACATTTTCCTGAGAGTACCGGTAGTCACTAGGCAATGTCCCAGACCTGCCCCGACTCTCATGAGGCAGAACTGTAGGTTCTTGCACGTGCAAAGGTCTGACAGAAGACTTCCACTCGTGGCCTAAATTCTGGTCCAGTTGATCACTCTTCTCTTGTGGGTTTTCCCTCAGGGCCCCTGTGTCAGCTTGCCTAGAGAAAAGAACACACTTTTAGTATGCTGCTGATTTATTTCCTTCGGTGCAGGGCCAACGCACCAACCCAAGAAGCTTGAACACCGAGATTACATCCAACACTGAACACCAACTCCTCCAATCTGTAGTAACTGTACAGCACAAAAACATCCTCTCATGTATGGGCACACATGGTGTACTTAATCTAACGTGATGAGTCAAAACATAATGTCAGGCTAAATTAGAGTATGGAGCGCCACAGGACGCGACACAACCTCTGAATAACCAGAGGCACTGCACTGTGCACAGCTTAGTTAAATGCACAGCCAAACGTTGCTAGAAAACAAAACTGTCTCCAGAAGAGTAATTCTAACACGAAAATTTAATTCTCTTCTTGCTCCAAAGTCAGTAACAAAGTGTGTGAAACACACTTCTTATCTAGGTGCAATAACACTTCAGTAACATTTTTAAATGCGAACCAATTATCAATCTGGAGGTTGAATTTTTGTGTGTCTGCTGAAAAATGAAATGAGAGCAAACAAAATGTTTGCTGAAGCTAAAAAACTGGGGAAAGGAAAGTCACTATCTCTTGAATTAAGGCAGAAAAGAAAATTTAGAAATTTACTTTCTGGTCAGACTTATTTTAAGGTTGGACTTCTTTTGCCCTGTCAGCACAAATGACAAACAATGGCCAAAAAGGCCTTATCTTAAATGGTTTTGGGTTTATTCCAGTTTCACACTGTCTCTCTAGTGAGGAAACAGCCTTTCACAGCTCCATGCTTGTCCTTTGCCACATGACACATAGTACATTGTGCTCACCAGATAAAGACAAAGTGTGGAAGGAGCAGAAGGGAGGAGAAAGAACCTCTGGAGCCCTGAGAGGAGACTGGTTTGCCCTCTGCTTTAAAGGAGGCTGAAGAGATATTAGCAGCTTAGAAAACAAGCTACAACAAAAAAGTCAAAGGCTTCAGAGAGCTACTAATGTAAATTATGCTACTGACATGCTGGTCTCTGTATTTTTAAATAGTAATCCTGTAGTGATGCACTGCCCAAGCCTTTTGAGGTGACTCTGAAAAAGGCATCTTTCCCAGCCTATTTGTAAAATGAAGTTGAATTGAATATCTCAATGTAAACATGTTATTAACATCACCGTATCAGTTTTGAGATTGTCTATAGGTGGTTAACACCAGTGTGTAGGAAAACAAAATTTGAGATAAAAGCACATAATATGACAATTAGCTTAAAGTCTGTTGTAAATTCAAGAAGAAAAAAAAACCTGGAGTAATTACACACTGCATTTCTATTTCAATTAAATTAAAACACATATTTAAAATGAAGTATTATGGAAAGATGACTGATTAGATGTGGATCCCTGAGAAGTCACATACACAATCTTTCTCTCATGTGAACTGTTAAACCTTAAAATTCGACTTTAACTGGAAAATTTTAAATTTAACATGAATGAAGAGATTAGTGTTGTTGACATTCAAGTCTCTTCATATTGCTCTCACCTAAGAGTAGTTGGTTCAGACAACTTGAAGTTGTCTGACAAATTTAGAATTAATTCTGATTTATAAAACAGTATTTATTGATTCTTCCTTTAACAGCAGATGAAGGACAGTTTTGTGAAGTAAAAAATTATACAAAAGGGCCAAAAGACCAACACTATTCAGATTTGGTTACATGGCATCTCGGCATCTCCAGAATCAGCTCATTTTCCCTAGTGAGTTCAATGAAAGCAGAACCAGGCCTGTAAATAGATCCACTAATTTTAATGGAAATATTTACCAAATGAAGACTGCAAGCCTTACATATGAAATACCGTGTTTAAGAGAGCGTTCTTCATTGACTAGCACAATTTTCTCCTCATTAACCCGTGCAAAAGCTCTTCAGACCTCCCAATTCACATCCATAAGCCACAACAAAAACCAGATCAACAGATGCTCTCAGGTGCACAGAAAAATCAAGGGTATGACACAAAATGTTGCAAAGACAGCAATTACATGCATTACCTCAGCCAGTTTGCAAAGTATACCATAAACCTGGCATGCACATTGGGATTGGGAGTGCTGGTGGAAGCAGACAGGACAGAGAACATCACCAATCTGACACATCTGCATATCCAAAACACGTAACCAATACATTGGTGTATATATATATATATATATTTATCTGGCTCAAAAGTAATGAATGCTGTAGCAGTCCTGTCACTTTCCAAAGCTGAGCAAAAGGACAAAGAATTACAGGAGAGAGAAATTTAGAAATGCCATATTTGCAAACATGGAGATAAAATCCAGAGATTACACACATGACTTCATATAGCTTCCACAAAATTAATAAAAAATTTTGCAGCGCCACACAAAATGGGTCTGAGGAGAGGTGGTGGCTACATTCAACACCGAATCTAAATTGCATTCAGTGTGAGTGCATCTTCATGCAAAACATGCTCATCACATTATTTTGGAGAGATGTAAGCTTACTGTTCAGAAAGGAGGAAAAGAAAACAAGCTTCAAGCCCCAGGAGAACACAGTGGCAAGAACCTGCAAAGGTGTTACATTATTATCAATACTGAGAAGTCCACTAAGCTGCTTGTTATTTGTCAGTGCATTATGTAATAATATGCCCAGAATACAGCTGGTTTGGAAATGAGGCCCATAGGATTATGCAAAGATAACATACCACTGAAAGGAACTAATCATTTATAACCAAACATCACAAAGTGAGAGACAGAGCAGTTTTAAGTCATCTGAAAACCTGACAATTGATTTAAGTACTATTTTCATTCTAGATAACAAACCAGCCAACATCAAAAACATTAAACTCTTAGCTATCTTCAAACTCAAAGCTCCCCCACCCCCAGAATACAATGCCACAATTACCCAAGTTGCAGGAGCCTTTCTGAGACAACAGAACCAGGAAAGCTCACACACATTGCCCACCCCAGCACGGCACATTCCAGCTTTCACTGTCAGGCAACTTACACCAATCACTTAACCTGAGCTGCAAAGGAAGTGTAATTAAGAGTCTTATGTTATTGCTACAAAGTTGTAATCAGTAAGGGTGAGTCTAGTACAGGAGTCTAACACAAGTCTTTTCTACTGCACTTGTTTTTAGCATTTTGCTGTAGGAGCTTTCATATCTAAATGGCAGAAGGCAGAAAACCAATGTAGGCTTCTAACTGAAAAGAAGGAATTGCTTCATTACACAAACCAGGCCTTCACATTTTTGAGAAGCTCTCATTTAGCAGAGGGCTCAGCATTCCCAGAGGGGATCTGTGTAGAGAGACAAGAGGGTGAGCACTCATCACTGAATGCAGGAGGAGCTCTACTCTGTGTCTTGCACTTTCCCAGTGGCCACAGCCACACCAGCATCCCTTACTGCAGTGGGGGTGGGAATGTGGATCTCAAAGTACTTTTTACCTAAATGGACAAGTACCTCTCTCGGTTTCCCTCTGGCCCCATTAGCTTGGGGCATACACGCTCAAGACTGAAATGTAAAGGCCACATAAAGAATAAGCTGGGCAAAAACCTCTCAAGTCTCATCCCCAGCCTGGACACCTCCAGTCCCCCAAGCAATAATACAACAGGCTATTCCAACAAACCAGAGAGAGGTAACAGTAATGTGAGCTCTTGCATGAAGGTTAAACCATATACACATACACACACATTAACCTGGAGCCTGCCAATGGAGTCAGTGAGCATTTACAAAAATGAATCGTTATGTATAGATGCCTATCAGAAGAATAACATTTTTGGTTGCCATAAAAAACAAGTCCAAATCACTTTCTTCATTTGCCCCATACTCAAGACTTAACTAAATCTGGATAGAGAGATAAAATGATCTGATCCAATGTTGTATCTCAATAAATGAAAGTGATTTCAATACACTCAGTGTATTTGATTTTTATCTGTCTGATTTACAGTTTCTTGAGAACACTTCAGGCCAACCCAAACAGTGCCATGAGACGCTCCAACTTCAAAATCCCAGACTAGATAAGCTTTGCAAAAATGCATTAGCCAACATTTGAAAAATGTATCATTCGTTAAAGACCTGACCTCTGTTCAAAAGTTTCACCATAAAACATAAGCACGGTTATGTAACCAGTGATATGTCCTGCACTAACTCACAGGCAAAGGAGAGCAAATGGAGTGGCTGTTTCTGATTTAAATTCCTTCTCAAGAACTACAAGCTACACTGGAAAAAGGCCTTCATACCTGAGTATGACTCTTCCATAAAAGTCCTCCCTCTACAAAAACAAACACTCTCAAAATCAAGGCCCCACAGTTTTGCAGTCCCTTTAAAGTGACCATATGCAGATACCCTGCCAGAAGAGGCAGTCTCCTTCTTAGACACTTTGAGATTTGTCTTCCTGCTCTTTCCAGCACACTAGCAGTAGGAATTGTACAGTCCCAGAGAAAACTGGATCAAGGACCTGACCTGGCTTGAAACAGATAATTATGTGGCTTAAAGCAATTGGGAAATACTGTCTTTGCATATGACAAAATCCTGTTTATAGGCACAGCTCTTGCCAATACTTTTTAAGCTATGAACTTCATGTGCTGAAACTATGTTTTCATTGTGTATTTGTCTGGCACGTGGCACACTGGGATCCAAAGGCACTTCTGCAATAATCCACAAATAAAGGGTAGTTTCTTCTATCCAGTTTAGTTCTGCTTGAGACAACACAATGCTATGAAGTTAGAATGGAGTGCATAGGGCAAGACTGTTGGAAATTCAGGAAAAAATTTGCCTCTAATGCCACATTTTAATCCATTTTGATAAGCACTAACTAATGCATGATGGGTGTCTTCTATGATTTTGGAAACTTTAAAGGTTCAAAGGCATCAGCTCCTCTAAAAGAAGGCAGGTGGAAGCCAAGTGGGATATGCTAGGCTTCCTCAGGTCTCACAAGATACCCGTGTTTAGACAACCATTAAGCCAACCAAGTTTAGCCAACTTAGAATTAAACCTGAGTTCTCTGTGGACTACAACTTGACTCAGGACTACACCTGCACAGAGGTGTCTCTCTTCTGTTATTTATCTAAATCCTCATCTGAGTCCCATATCCTCGTTTTGTTTTGTTTTTTTTTTTAAGAGGGTCCAGGACCACTTAAGCCCTTAAATTGGTTTTACTATTGGAATAACTCAGGAGACACTGACAACACATCACAATTGGACACGCAATACCAGGGCAATTTTTTCACCACTGGCTCATTTTTCTGATGAACTCTATCTGCTTTCACTACTGAGTCAGTACAGCATACACTATCCATCAGACAGCAACACATGAAACATATTCCAAAGATGCTATATGAGAGCTTTATGAAACTACTTAGAAATCTTAAAAGATAAATGCAGAGAATAAAGAACCCCCTAAAGAACCATGATGGCTGTACCCTAACAGTCATGCCATGAAGAAGCACAGCATACAAGCCACTACAAAGAAGCAGAGCTGTCCAATGCCTTGGTCTGAAGAGACAGATGATGGCAACTAGCATCCAAGAAGCACTGCTGAAGCAAACGGTCCTAAAACCAAAACACGTGTTAAGATGAAAAGAATAATGAATACTGAATGGTGAGAGAATGCTTTCTCTCTCTCAAGGGAGGGAAAAAAAAGGCCTGTCAGAAGACAACTGAAGGTACAAAACTAACAAGATATTTCACAAAGTATATCCCACAGCACATCACTGGTACACTAAAACCTGTTTATCATGGTGCGAGTTTTGGTTTTTCAATTTTGTCTCTGAAAGCCTGTTAACATTATCTGCACCTCAATGGCAGCTGTTTAGTCAGTCACACTAAATACAGCTTAGTTGTTGCACCCAATGTGGTAAAGCAAAATGTCACTCTACCTTAACAACCCTTGCATTATCACCTGGCTTTATCACAGAATGAAATATGATAACAGACACTTGCTTGCCAGTCCATTGATCCCACCAGAATTTCTCTCCTGTCCTGCCTGCATAGCAACATACACACTGCAATGAGTTTTCATATCTCATTCTGCCTCTCTAAAAATGTTACCTCTTTCCCACAAAAATCAGAAATAAATAAATAACAAAGAGCATATCCACTCCAATTCTGCAGTAAATAAACAAAGTTATGTTGATGGATGGATGTAGGCCAGTCATGGGTAATAGCAAAAGACACAGGCCCATAAAAAAAATAAAATCTGATTAAAATTATATTTCTTATAGCAGCACAAGGGTCTTTATGCAGAAGAGAAAAATCTTGTGGGAAAGGGCAGGGGGAGCAATGCTTTCCTTTCCTTAGTTCAGAAAACAAAAGCCCCTCCTCAATTCTGCTGCACATCAAAAATAAACAATAAAAGGTAATTTTTATGGCTGTATTCTTATCACTTTATCTACTGCTTGGCTGTCATAGCATTCAGGTGATTACCTGCATGGAATTAAAATTACTTCTACTCAAGTCAGCCAGTTAATGTGTTCAGTACTTCCACACTGAATTCAATCATCAGAATATCCCAACAGTACAACGAGAACCATCATATTACACAAATGGCAACCACTGCAGAGACAAAAGACAATATTTTCCAACACTGCTAACAAGGAAATCATAGTCACATTAAAAAAAGCTCAAAGAAGAATGATTGTTTTGTCAATTTACTAAAAAATCCCCTACATTCCGGTTGCCACTCCTTTGTTTTTTTTTTTTTTCATTTAGACTTTTTTGTCCTGATAATGCTGTTGCTATTTTCTTGTAGCTTTTACTACTGAAAACAGCTGCTTGCAGCTGAACAAGAATTAGGTAACAGAAGACAAGCTATAAAATGAAACAGTTTGTGAATAACAACTAGGTCACCTGGGATTCTCAGGCATTCTCTCACCAAAAAGAACACATAGCTAGCTCATCTCTAAAGGAAAAAAAAAACCTAAACCAGTTATTTAAATTAATTAGCATGCACACATTTCAATAGCCATCTTTTCACTCTGAGCCACACTCACCCGCTTGCTTCTGATAGTCACATCCAATTCTCTTACACTCCCAGCTAACAGCTCCTGCTGCTGTGGAAAAGGTCTTCGTGCAAGCCTGTACTCACAGTAACAGGCTTGCCAGGCAAATAACAAGATGAAAAGCTCTTGCACCACCCCTAGCCGAGAGGAACCCTGAGCCTGGCACTCTGAGCCACAACAACGGCACTGCAGCCCTCAGTCCAGAAAACAAGTATTTTCAAAAGGCACTGCCTTCTAATTCCAGTGTGCATGATGCCAACTGTGAAAACAAAAGCTGCTAAAAACAGCACGTGTGTGTGAGCATATGCACACAGAGCATCTTAGCTGGAATTAACTCACGTTTTCCCCCTATTCTCCCAGCCCATCAGCAAACAGAGCAGTCGATTGCACTAAGCAAAATAAAATTCTGTACCAAGCACTGCATCGTTGCTAATTTGCTACTGTAGCTATTGTTGATAGAGGCAGAAGATGCAGCCAGAAGAACAAAAGAAATACTGTATGAATTAACACTGCAAATTTCTGTTAACAACTGACAAAAAATGGTAAATAAGGCACACACCTCTAGCCATTTCTTTCATGCTTTAGCATTAAAGACAAGACAATCTTACCAGAATTTACAGCTTTTTAGCCATATTCACTGGATATGTGAGCTTTGCATCCTTGCAAATGTGCCAGCCAGTTTAAAAGCCTTGCAGAACTGAATCTGTCTCAACCTCTGCGTCTCATTTACTGTAACACAGAGGATTTTCAAAGCCATGCCTTACAACAGCTGGCTTGTTTTTGCCTGCTTCCTATGATTGACAAGTTCATACAAGCTCTGTCAACTTTAACCTTGATAAGTGAAGGCTTAGTCTGTATTGTATGTTACATCACCAGAAACTTCTGACCTCAGGGAAAAGATCTCAGAGACTTCAAAGCTTTTCCTTTCCCCCACCCCCACCTCCTGGATTTGCTTATTTAAAAAAAAATAAAACAAAACTTAAAAGTCCTTGAATTTTTTAAGGGTTTTCATTTGTGAAAATCATGATCTGCATTGCCACAACTACAGCTCTGCAAGATTTAACTACTTACAATGATTTTAAAAGATCAGTGTGTCACTAGGTTCCTTTCTGAACAACATTCAAATAACCAAGTCTAATTCTAGAGGAGAGTGTTCATCAACAGCCCTCCAGCCTGAATTTTTTTGCATGTGTTGTGTGCACAGGCGCCCTCTCTTGCAGGAGATTCTGCAGGGAAAGAACTGAATGCTTTCATGCTGCATGAGCACATTGCCACCCCCACACTCCATCTTTATAAGGCATCATGGCTTTCATCAGAGCAAAGCTCAAGCTCCTTTCAATTTATCTACAAGAACACATTAAAGACTTAATAGAAAAGTTGTGGATAAGGCTTTAATATGTATGAAAAGATAATTTTAAAGACGACCACTTTAAGAGGAAAATGTTATTTAAACTGCACACAAAAACACATAGAGCAGCTAGATATCCAGTAAATAACCTGCCTTAAAATTTTTCTGCCTCCAAAAGCTGCCTATTTGATTTCAATTGAGAGTGAGAATGACTTCAAGAAAAACTCCAGTTTACAAAATACAATACAACTGGTTAACAGACTGCAGCAAGTCTGCATGGCTGGCCCATGCAGAGAAATGGAAGCTATAGCTGCCACATTACTTTTTAGCACAAAACTTCACTCACATTTACTGATATAAACAGTCTCCTGCGTGACAGCAAACCATAACCATGTTGCCTAAGGGCTTATAGCAGAAAGTGAACATTTCACAGGCTAGCTTTTAGTACCAGAACACCATAAAGCCACTCCATATGTCAGAAATGCATGAATTGCTACACTGAGGAGATAAATCAGTCACCTATTTCCAATTATGCTTTTCATCAAGTAACTTAAAGGAAAATAAAATCTACAATGCATCAGCACATGATGCTTTTATGACTGCAGCCACTGGAGACTATATCTTACATTAGCTCTAAATCTCCATACTCAACAGGGCTACATGAAGATAGCTGAATTTCAAGCAATGCAACAAAAAATGTCTTTAGATGGTTTTCATTCTAATCCTATTTCCAGGAAAAGCAGTAAGATTAAACCAGAATACAAAAATGAACTAATGTGTACAAATTTATCTCTGTTTCTCTCTCCACAACCACTTCTGTGTGTTCTTTCACTCGCATTGAAGTTCAGAATAATGTTTAGGACTTCTTCCAGCTACTCATGGTTGGTAACACCTTTAGGGGCAGGGGAGGAAACTTTCCAAAAGAAGAAACCACCCTGCAACACTTCCTTTTATCAGCCCATGATGGCCTCACATACCCCTAGCTGTCACTGCATGCACAGGGAGGAGAACAGACGTGCCAGGAGCAATTAAAGCAAAAATAACTTTACTTGGTAGCAAAAAGCTGCAAGTATAAAAAACGGGTTATATGAGATAGAGTAGCCTCCCTTAAGTTTAGAAACAGGGATTCAAAGTTCACCCAATAAAGGCAGAGGGAGAGTCCACATTTTCAAGGGTGTGGAGAAAGCACAAATTGGATGGGGGAAAAACAGGGCTGTATTACTGTAGTACTGTAAACCAAGCACAGGTTTTGGAGGCAGTCCAGCACCCATTTAATGAGCTGCTGGTGAGCCCAAGTGGAGCATCTCACTGATCTGCAGGATGCACACCTGACAGCCGCCGGCTGCCAGGAGAGTGAGGAATGGGGAGGCAGTGGCTGGCAGGAGCCTGCAAGTTTTAACAATTTATATAGCCACAACCAACCTCCAAAACCCAAAATAATGCATTTGTGATGCTTATGAAGATGCTCACACATCTCTCAGCTCAACTAGCCTGGAAGTTTTAAAATGGGCAACAAGAGGAAGAAAAAGACTACAAGTGGGACAATTTATCATGCAACTTCTGCCTTGATCCTGAGGCAGGAGAAGAATCTGGTTAAAAACTTTGCTATTTGAAGAGCTACCCTGTGCCAGTGGCCATTTCGAGAAATCTTTTTTGAAAGCCTAAGAATCCCACAGTGGTATTTAATTTTGAAAAGGACATTTCCATACATGAGATGAATATTTTTTAAGAGAACAAGCCAGACGGTATAATGCTAAGAGATAACATGCAACTGAAGATACAGTATATGAAACTCAGAGGAAATGCATAACACCTACTGAAACACCCAACCACCATTCTTCCTCCCCTCTCTCTGCCCCCTTCCAAAGGTTGAATTAAATAGCAATTAAAAGGAACATCCACCAGAGAACTTAGGTCCTACTCAAATGAGGAAAATCCAGAATTAACCTAGCAAAGCAGATGCATAAGTAAAATATGGAAAATAAAGAAATTTTAAAACAAAAGCTGAGGTAAAAATCCTTAGGGGTGTTAGGATTAAAAAAAAAAATAGGGAAAAAAACCCACTTCTTCAAACACGGATATCTGCCAAACAGATTGTAGGGATGAAAGCACAATAGTAAGAATACAAAGAAAATAAGGTTGCAGCAAAAAATTGACACAGTCTCCCCTTCACAACTCCACAAGCATAGAACAGCCTTTGCAGGAACTATTCTCAGATGCTGCACACCATTAAGAGTGGGTAGTCATAAGCTACCTGGGCCATAAGACAACCACCTGAATCTTCCACAGGAAATTGCTGAACTGGGATCTGTGATGCACAGCTACCCATTCCTCTGACACTTGGACAGCTGCTCGAGCACAGTGACACACAGTGTTGGGAGAGGGAAGGTGTAAGGGTGCTGAAGAGAAAGAATGAGGGAGAGTAAGATTAAAAAAACCCAACTCATTATGAATCTGGAGAACTTCAGAATCATAAACTTAACATCTGAAATAAGCAAAAAAGTAGAAATTTTATTAAGAGATTCAGCAGCTGCACTAATGAATAAAATTGACAAAGAATAATTTGGGCACGTGTAGAAAAGATATGTCTTGGATGCACTACGAATCTTAGAAAGAGTAACTACACATAGGGACAAGAGTGATCTGGATGACAGAGACTGGATTTTTAGATGAGTTAGAAAATTAAATTTTATCTCACCTGAGGCTCTTAAAAATTTGACTCCCATGAGACAGAGTCCTCACTCGTCTCATCACATCATTCACATCAGAATTCATTATATATAGAAGATTCACAAAAGGGGTGAAAAACTAGGTGGCAGCAGTTGCTGCTATGAGGAAATTACTCAGATTTAATAAATGCAAAGTAACCCACAGGAGAGATTTTCCTGTCCTTCACCAACCTTTACAATGATGTACAACAGAAATGACTGCTACACAAGAAGGAAAAGCTGAATTTCACAGACTGTTCTATGAACATACAATCTTCGTACTTCACAGCAGTAAGAAACCCTCCAAAATAAAACAAAGTTCAAAGATAGGCAAACCAGCAGAGGCTTGACAAGATACCCAGCTGCATGGCTCCTGCTTTGCCCTGTTTTCTATTTGCCCCTCCAAGCATCTGCTACTGGCTCACATACAGAAAAAACCTGTCCAGGTAGACCTTGGGCCTGCCTTTAAGCATCGACACCCATCAGCTGCCATCATGTACCAGTGATTCAAGGTTCCACTGTCTCAGAGTGTGATATTTATGTATGTGCTATTAGTTACACACACCAGTACACAGAAAGTTCATGGCAGTGAAACTCAGACTAATTACAAGTATTCACAGAAACCTAAGGAAAATGAAAGGTTACAGCAGGTTTCTCATATATGAATAGATGCTGACTCTCTTCTATATGCACAGGAAGAGCTACAGTAGATTTTTCCCATTTTCAAACAAAATACAAACTTTTTGACAGCCCAGACTGTACTGTGTCATTGCCATTTGTCACACACAGTGACATCACTGGGAAAAAAAATGGTTTGAGAAATGTCTTAATAATCTGTATCTCATGATAAAGAAATGCTAAGGACATGGACCTTCTGGAGCAAGTCCAGAGGAGAGCCAGGGAGGTGATCAGAGGGATGGAACACCTCTCCTGTGAAGACATGATGAGAGAGTTGGAATTGTTCAGCCTGGAGAACAGAAAGCTCTGTAGAGCTTGTTAACACATGCATGAAATGTTTGCCAAAGTAATTTTTCCACTGATTTTTAAGGAAGCAGTTGCACAAGATCATATTATTTCTCCCTCACACAGATTGATTACTGCATTCAGCTCTAGGGTTCCCAAAAGAAGTATGGTGAGTATGGAGCCTAGATAGTCACCAGGTGTTGAAAAATGTTCCCTGTAAAGAGCCTAATAAAAAATCTGGGAACATGTCTATAGGCTCCTGTTTCTGGATTATCAAAGTTTTTTTTAGAATGTTATACTTGGGCATTTAGGAAAACTTAAGCATTTAGAAATTATTTTTATTTTGGTTTTGTATTGTAAAGGCTTGGGAGACCATGGGTGCTTTCTCCAGGTTCGAGACTGTCCTGCACTACAGAGTGCCTCTGTCTTCAAGAGATCAACTCAAATAGAAGTAACTACTAAGGTATGAAAACACTGAAAAATGTTTTACAGTGTTTAATTAGAGTTGAGTCACACTGTGGTCCTACACTTGACACGCATATGCTCTTGGACTTGACACCTATTAAATGTTGAAATATTTTCTGCAGCCTGTGATCTCAGATATCATTTTTCACATTTTGAAGTTATGTAACTTTAATAGACATCATGGGAACATATCAGTAGAGCTAGGAGTCAAATGTTGTTAGAAAGTAAATATTGGCAATGCCTATAAACATCTCTAGTAGATGGCAATCTTAAGAATTAGATCATAAAGCATGATTCTTTTGATGCAGAATGATTTTGCGCCCATGTCATACTGCAGGAAGCCAGAGACTACTGGTCAGAGCATCTGTTTCCCTCTTTAACTTCTTGGAAGTCTATTCCAGCTTAGAAACTGGAGACTTCTATAAGGAAGGTAATTATATAATCAGTTTAAGTAATTTCATGAATGCAGAAAGAGACGTGTTTAAAGAAGCACAGACTTCACATCCGTAAAAAGGTAAGCTTTTGTAACGAATTTGAAATAGAAAGAGTGGCCCAACAAAAATTAAGAAGCAGCATTTTTTTGTTTTACAGATCAGCCAAAATGTATAATGCTTTTAAGCTGTCCTAAAGTTAAGAACATCCATAGAATCACAGCAACCCCTCAGTATAAAAAACACTCATCTCATGTTAGATGACTGCATTCCTCTAAGTTCCTAACAAGGGTGGCTTGGTTCTTCCATAAGAGATGACGGTGCTTCTATAGACCACTATTTTCTCTTCCAACAAAAGTAATACCCTAAACTATTAAATACTGCAGTCGAGAAGAACATGGTGCAGCTCTTCTAAAAAGGGAGATGAAACAACCTGAATTCATTGGAAGCACTCAGTAACCTCAGAGGGGAAAAACAAAGCTCAAAGATGAAAGAGGTTCACAAACTATCTTCATCAACTCAACATTCACACACCACCCCTTGCCCCCTCGTAAAATAAATTTACATTTTACAATTGTGTGCTAAAAAAAAAAAAAAACAGCCAAGAAAATACTGTAGCAAAATGCTCAGGAGAAAAAAAAATCAAACATCTTTAGTTTTGTTTGTTTGTTTTTGAAAGCCATTTGCTGTTACAGTATTCTAACCCTTTTTCATTCTAGAGTCAGTGCATTTAAAAAAACCTCATATTTCTGAGGAAAATAATCAGGGAAGCTGTAAATGGTAGCTATTCAAAGTTTATTTCAAGTTGTTGTTTTTTTATTTCTCAAGACATCTGAAGGGGAGAGAGGTCAGAGGCACCCTGTAGTGCAGGACAGTCTCTAACCCGCAGAAAGCACCCATGGACTCCACAGCTGTCTCTCAGTTTGGGTTCCTGCAAATCTCATGCCCACAAATGCAGAAGGGCCACTCCTGTGTTCAGCCCCATCACACTGGCTTTGGTAGCACAAAGGCCACCACAGCACAGGTCTCAGAAGCACAAAATAACAGCTGCCAGCTATTTAATCCAAACATAAATTCTAAAATACAGTATTAAATATGACCATAAGGAAGACCTCAGATTTGGTTACTATTCATGTTCTAGAATATACCCTGAATTAGGTAGATTTGCTAGCCATTTGCAGATTGCTAGATTTTAAAAATAGAATGCTAAATGCCTTTAGGGCAGCTCAAAAATCATTAAATCAATCCATGCCATGGGGCCAGTTCCTTTTGAGCACAAGAATGCCTTGCAAAAAAGGAGCACACAGAAATATATAATCTTTCCCATATGGCAGCTATTCATTATCATGCAGTGGTAGTTCACAACACTGAAATTAAATGACCAAATGCGGGGTTTTAATTAGTTTTTTGAATACAGAAGGCATATCAAGCCTCTGCATTTCAATGCTGAGAGAAAGACTGTCAAAGAGTCTTTTCACAAAACCTTCTGTAATGCACTAAAATAGCCAAATACCACATCTGAAATAGTATGTCAATATAGGCTCCAGCTGAAAAAAAAGTTACTGCAGCTGGTGCCCAGTCATGTGATTTTCATGGATTCCATGATTATAAAGCAAGAATTGTGCTGCACAAACACTGCTAAAATGCTGGCGTAGGAGTACTATTCACATGCTTTTGTGACTCGGCTTCGGCGCGGGTAGATGGAAATGATTTCACTTGTCCAGAGCCGCTGCCCGCCCACAGCAGCGCGGCCGCTCCCGGCCGGTCGTGCCCGCCTCCCGCCTCCCTCCTGCGCTGCCCACGGGGCGCGCACACTCGCACCCTCCTGGGCTGCTCCTTTTGGAACCGCTACCGTAAGTACAGAGGGCTACCAACAACTAGAAAAATAGGGGGTGGTCTCTTCAGCTAAACCATAAGCAATGCAAAATACAATCATATGAACCCACAAATAAATACTAACTTTTTACAAGGTTTTATAGTCAACAGCTAGAGTGTATGTTTGCTACAGTTCATAATTTCCTCTCCCTTGAGAGATTAATACCACTTACAGAACTGAGGAAAGCCTACAGAGGTTCTTTTTTCCTATGCATGGGTTCCCTCTGTTATGAAACCCAGAGCTGTCAGACCTGGCAACAGCAGCGTGTGCACAACCTCAGCTCAGCTTCAGCAGCCGCGGAATCAGCAACTGCTGAAATCACTGCTTGCACCACATCGGAGCCAGGAGGAGGACAACCCTCAGCATGCTAGACATTTAAAGGATTTTAACTACACTGTGCATGCAGTCACACCTTTGAAAAGGGTTTGAAAACATTGTATAATAATTGAAACACAGATTAACAGAGAACATCGGAGCTCTTGAAACAGTAAAATTTTAGTGTCTCCTACTCATGTACTGTATTATGTAAAGGCACAAGAAAAGCAAAAGCCAATTTACAGCACTACTACGTTTCAGCAGCATGCTGTCTTTGCCAAGGATAATACTGGAAATCCCTTTTGGGAAACCCCAGGGCCCCCATCTACCCCTGAAAAAACCTGTAACTATCACACAAATAATTCATGCACGTAAGTAAGAATCAACTGCCTTTGAACAAACTATAATGCTCAACACTAAATGATTTCTTTAAGCTCACACTAGAGTCCCCAAAAATTTCGGTCCCAACATTAATTCTATCATGCACATTGAAGTATTTGGGGAGAAGAAGGGAAAAAAGGGAAGAAGGCACTGCAGAAACTCTGAAATCATCACACAGAACTTGCAGTTTGAGTCAGGAAAAGATCAGACCAGAGAAATTTGTCAAAAAGATTGGTCAAAACCAAATCTTTTGGAGAGAGAAATTAAGAAACACTGTACTTACCTTACAGTGCAGTTCTTCTCATCCAGTTTGTTAATGTTAGAGAAAATACACTCCCCATCTTCCTTTAAATCCTCTGCTTGCCTCCTTACTTCAACTGATACTTCCTAAAAGAGGTTTGTAGTACAAGTAAGAGACTAAGTCATCATGTTACAAACTCCCAAAAAAATCTGTGATTATGGAACCTCTTATTTGTGGGTTTGCTCTGTTCAAATACACATGAAGTCAACAGCATAGCATGTTTTAAGCTTGTTTGGTTTTAAGCAGTACAGCGTGCTCTGTGACCTCCTGTGCTGCACTCCCGACCTGGCTGTGCTCACGTTGCTGTTCTGCTTTGCTGATCTACAGAAGAGCTTAACATTTTTATAAATGTTTGCAACTTCCATTTGGCAAAAACAAAACAAAACGAAAAAACCAAAACCAAAACAACAACAACAACGAAAAAAAACCCAAACCAAAACAAAAAGAGGCACAGAAGTTGCAGAAGAGCTGCTCACATTTTAGGAGATGCAAGTATGCACCAGATTGTGAATCCCCGTGCGAGTAATTCAGTTTCTCAGTAAAACACCAACAGTGCTATTCCAGAACGTTATTATCTCCCTATCTTCAAACAACTCCACCCAAAGCATAGCTTTGCATTACAAACACTGAACCTACAGGAAATTTAATTGCACATTAGCACTGGAATAATCTGAATCATATATGCAAAACAACATCTTTATTTACTTCAGTCTGTTGTAAGCATCTTCAATGCACTTATCACCATATTTTCCAGGTGCCTAAACAGGTGTCTGCTTTTTGCCCCAGGAGGCCTATACTGAACTTAAGAGCACTGACTAATAAACCAGAAATGCATACAGGGAATAGATTATACGATTTTTTTTCTGCTGGGTAGGCAATTATTTAATAATTCAGTGAATTTAATTTTCAAAGTAACTTCCAGGTGAATATTTTCAGTGCTTCGAATCCCAGCCCTAGTAAATTATCCGCATAGCAAAGTCTGCACATAGAGTCCAAAAAGAACTTTTGCCAAACTTAAAGACACAAAAAACTTATGGAAAGACAGTCCACAACTTTTAGAGATCAACATTTTTGTTTCTCTTTGAGCTATTCTCATTCTACTCCATGTCTACACACACACACACACACACACACACAAGTGACCTGTATGTATTTATGCAATGTTTTTATCATGAGGGGAAAAATACAGAAAAAGTAATATACAGCTGCTTTCCTTCAATTCTATTCTTACAGAAGGTGAAGTTCAACACAGGTTGAACACACTATGACTCCTTATACATATCAGGCAATCTCATAGTAGCTTGAACAACGTCTTTTAACAGAGAACTAAAGAGACTTGGTTTCTCTGTTTACTTCCAGTGCCACCTGCCAACCTTTGCCTGGCCCTGCTTGATTAAAAATTAACATAATATTTACTTGCAAGTTGAACAGACTTTTGGCATCTCTCTAAGGAATAAATGCATACATCTTAAATCAAGCAAACTGACATAAATCAAAATATTAAGCAGTTTCATTGTTGCTGTGGCTTTACCATTAACAGGCATATTTGTAATTTCTAAACTTTATCAGGCAGAAGTTTTGTCCGATGCAATTTTGCATGAAGCAAGTTTAGACAAAAAGAGGAAATCCATGGAAATTATTAGACCATTAAAAATTAGACAAAAGTATATATTATTTACATGTGGAACACTTTTCTTCATAGTTTCAGAGAATTCAAACAGGGAATACAGCCACACCAATTAAAAAATAAGTCTGGATGAAAATTGCTTTGAACCTTCAAAATCTCTACTGTAAAAATGAGGGTATTAGCAAATCAATCATGTTTTTTTTCTGACTACAAGACACAAATTATTTTGATCCAATTGCTCTTGTGCCACACAAACTTTGATCTTCCTCGTTTTACTTAAGATAGCTACCTATAACCTTTACTCCTTTACTGACAAAAGGCAAATACCATATTACATAGTGTTCCTAATACGGAAATTTCATAAAAATTCTCTTTTCCCCTCCACCACTCTACTGTCCTCCACCACACTGGACAACTTAAAGGATAATGCAAAAGACACTTGTACCTGTTTGTAGAAATCAGTGGAAGGGGATGATCTAGACCTCTCATGGGTGTATTGGGATTTCCCATGCTGTTCATGGCCTGTATCGAGGATATTATCAGCTGAATGGTACCTTCCTGAGCCCCTTGGCTCTACTGGCTTCCACTGCTCCTTCCATGATGCCTCATACTCTGCAAAGGTTCCCAGGCGCAGTGGCTGTGCAGATTTCCCAGTCCTCTCAGCAGCCCTATTGCTGCTGCTATGGTGGACACCATCTTTTGAAGCATGAGCAGTTTCAAGTCCAGCAGAGGCTACCCGATCTCTTCTCTCATACCAGAGCTCCTCTCCCTCTTCTGCTTTCCTATCTGGCCTCTCGGGCTGTCCCTCTGCTAGACCACGGGGACCTGGTTTCTGTGATGATTTTCTAAATACAGGCTTACTTGTTTCTTCAAAAAATTTCCACCTGTCTGCAAACGAGCCCAGGGCTTCTTCTGATATGTTTGGACGGCAATGAGCATGAGATTCATCCTCTGACATGCCCACCTCATTCATCTTCTCTGGTTCTGAGTATGACTTCAGTTTTTGCTCTGTTGTGAACCTCTTCCTGGCTCCAATCCGAGAAACGTGATGAGTGCCACTCCCTGTAGGGTTTGGTTTGGCTTGTGTAGCCTCAAGGAATCCAGAGACATCTTCAGAAACCAAAGCCAGTAATGAAGAGTTGTAACTACCAGTTTTCCGCTCAGGTGACCTGGGGAGACATTCAGCGGGGCTGGGCTCCAAGTCCCGACGTCTGAAGGACGTCGCGCTCAGAACCCTGGCCTGGGCTTCCTTCAGGTGATCTTTGTAGGTGCTGGTAAAGTTTGTGTCGCGGGATGCAATGACATTCTCTGTTGAATCTGGTTTCCAAGTCTCACTGCACTCCTCTGTTTCAGATGACCCTACTAGTGTAGCAGTACTTCTACTTTTCTGCAGCTTTGCTCTTCTCATTTGGATCTCATTTCTGAGGGTTGTTGCAAAACGATCACTCCTTCGTGCCTGTTTGGACAGGTGAGTGTCAAATGAGGTCTGTCGTTCTGATACCACTTCTGCGTTGTTGGCAGATTGTTTTTTCCCTTCCTGAGCTAAAGAGTGCAACATTGGTGTCTTCTGAGGAGAAATCTTGCTACTCTCATCTTTCCCCCACCTAAAATCTTTCTGAGCAGATCTGTTTTCAGTGGTAAGGACACAGCCCTTTACATACTCCTGCTGACTGTGCCTAGTTTCACCTTCCTCAGAGCTGTTCTCACAGCTTTTCTTTTGTCCAGATTTTTCAGTATGATTAGTTTTTTTAGATTCTTCTACTACAGCACACCTAGCATCTCCCTCTCTGTCTGCTGGGTAATGACTACTGTTCTCACACCTTGTCAGTGAAGATTCAATAGACTGTTGAGGTAGATAGTCTTTTGGGTTTGGGGCCATTGTAATAACTGCAGAATTTTGATGAGGTCCAAGTGACAAATCAGTTCCCACTGCAGGTTTCCAGCTCTCATCCTTGAGTTGTAGTGGCTTTGAGCTTCCCTGAGCAGGCTGTTTTGCTGTCACACAATAGTATCGACTTTGTCCAGTGTTATCCACCTTCTGTTCAGCAGCACTGTTCAAAGAGGAAGTGTTGAGCAGACTGGCTTGGTTTGGACTGTAGCCATGAAAATGATCTGTAGTTAACTCCTGAATGCCACTGTAGGACAGATAATGTTGCTGATCTTTAGGTGCAGCTAAGATTCTTGCATTGTGATAAAAGGTGCTTTCATCGCTGTACTGGTGCTGGTGGTGGCAAGAGTAAGCAGACTGTGCAAACCTAATGTCGGTGCTGGACAAGGATGGCTGCAGTTTGTTCACATTTCCTGCATTACTACTGTGCCTTTCACCAGCTGAAGAAAAAGTGTGTTCTGAACTGAGATCAGATTTGTAGTTTGAGCTGCTGATCCTCCTGTCACATGCTCTGGAGGGCCGTTGCTGCTGCTCTGCAGTTTCCAAACTCCAGTCACTCCTGGGCTGAGATCGGTTCAGGGCTGTAAAGTGCTGCGTGCTGACACTCTCTGAGTAGACAGGGCCCTGGGCTTTCTCGTGGCCCTTGGTGGCAGCAAAGCTGTCACTACGAAGAGGTGGAGGTGGGGGGGGAGGAGATGAAGACCTCTTTTTATCAGGAATGTACCAGACAGGTCCGAAACTGGATCTTCCCGAGCTAGTGAGCTTGCCATCTGGGTGTTCCTCTCTTCTAGGACTTTTGTTGTTCTCATATTGGATGGGAGCTGGCAAATACCCAGGTTTGTCCTCTGTTCCACTGCTGTCATTCAAAAACTGGCCAGACTTGCTTCCATGCTTAGCAGTCTCCCATGTCCCCACTTTGTAAAGCATGTTCTCTGTTGAAGAAGTGTCTGCATTGGACAGAGTGTGGTCAGGGGTGCTAGAACTTGTGGAGAAAGACCCATAGGCTGAATCCCGCTTACTTTGGCTCCCCAGATGATCAATGCTACTATTAGACCTTGCAGAAGAAAGTCTTCCATACTGGGCTACTTGGGGAGTGTGGTCCCAGCTGTCCATACTTCCCAAAGAGCTGAATTGGTCAGAAGTGCGATACAGACTTGACTGATCCCATGAGTTTGACAAGTCATGAGAAGAACAACTACTGAAGGAAACAAAACAAAAAAAAGTGTCAGTAAATTTTAAAAAGTCCAAAAATGCCACAACATTATTATAACCACCCATTTAAATAATATTGGTTAAATCCATCTGCACAGCAGTTGAAGACAAACGATCTAATAAAATAAAGTTTGAACACTAAGTCAGGGCTCTATCTTTATACTCCACCACTGATTCAAAGCTTGAAAGCTTAATAACTACCTCAGCTTCCCTATGTAAGTTTGTCAGTAAGTAATATGCATTTATCTCCTTGAAGGGTCCCTTGTCCTGGTGCAAATCGTTGATTTTGCTGACTTTGCTTTTAGAAAAATTTAGTTTGAGATCCATTAACTCCCTCTTTCCCAGGAAAAATGCCAACTTATTTTTCAGCTTATTTTCCAGGCACTCTGATTCTTCCAGCTGTTAAATTCACATATTTCCTCTCTTCATCTCTGAAATATGACTCTAAACATCTTCAGCCCATGATGTTATTCCCTTGTCAATAAGTTACTCCAATAAAGTTACATCCACATCTGCCTTTTTGTTTGATGTTTTAACTTTTAAGGAGAGATGCACTAAATTCATTTAGTCTCAAACACCACCTGCATATGCACCTGAGCAGTGCAGTTTCAAACCACTCTCAAGCTGGCACTCTTAAAACAACATTCCATTCCACCCAGTTCCACAACATTGGCAGGAAAACTTCAGGAGGAGATGCCAAAGCTCTGCATGGCCAAACAAACTTCTACTTTCCTTCAAGAATCCTTACTGCCACCAGTTTCTCCCTACTGCTCTTTCCTCTATAAAAACATCATCCTTGACCCGGTACTTCCTTCAGGTCTTTTACTAAGGACACTATTCCAAAATCGTGCTGCTTCTGTTACCTTCCTACCCCATGAGTTTTGTTTCACTTTCTTTCATTTATTTTCTCTCTCACAGTACCCACCTCCTGTCAATCCAACACACTGATGCTGAGATGACAGTCTTGACAATTATTCTCATTACATCTCCCTCTTTGAACTTCACTGGCAGCTCCTCCTGCTTTTATATACCAAATTCAAATTCTTGTCTTTGCATGCAAAGCCCCTTGGTAGAAATCCCAGAATTATTCCACTTCCCTGTAGCTATAAATATATGAAGCAGCTATCAAATCTTGTGTTGTAAAGAAACCTGTGAAAGCTAGCAACGAAATTAGATTAGTCCACATAAAAAATACTAAGAGTGATACAGGTCTTTTCTTCTGTCAAAAATATTGCAAATGTCAACTCAACAGTTCTTTGGAATTCAGTACTAACACAATTGGTTTTTTCCCCTCTATTACTATAGCCTTTTAAACTTCTTTTCTTATACTACATGGTCAAAAACAACTTACATCGAAAGTTTGACCATGTAGTAAAAAAAGATATGCTTTATGCTCATTTTCTAAAAGCATTTTATTAACAAGATACACTAACAATGGCCTCATCTTGTGGGATTTTATGTTCTTTCATTTGTTTCTTTTCAGCATTTAAAACATCTTGCTGAATCCTTTAAAAGGTCTTAATTGTCATGTATAGCTGGTACTGTATTGCATGTAAAAAGTATTGTGGTCATTACTAGTATTTTTTTGTAAAAGAATAATATAAGCCACATATTACTAAGAATTGTTGATATTTCCACTCCCTTGAGCACTAAGGAGATCATAGAACCATTAAGGTTGGAAAAGACCTTTAAGTTCAAATCCAGACAGATATCTGGCATTAATGAAAAGAAAGATGCCACTTGTGCAGGAAAGCCCCAGTTTACAGGTCTCATGTAAATCTACTGGTATCAAATGTGAAACAGAGATATCATCATAGGAGGTCAAAGTCCTGCTAGAAAATGCCTAATGGAAACCTAGCAGAAGCAGCAAGCACTTTAAAGGACAGGAAGGTTTCTAATAGCATGTTACTGCAAAGCGTGGCCTCCTGTGGTCCTAAGCTGCAGGGCAATCCTCCTGTGAACCCTGACATGGAAGAGAGTGCAGAGGCCAGTTCTGCCTGAGCCTGGCTGGCATCGCAGGATAATCTTCTCTCAGTGGCTGTTTTAGAGCAGATTCATAGAAGCACCTACACTGCTGGTCAAAGTCGGGTAGGTGAAGCCCAGGAATAATCTACAAACACCATCCCTTGGCCACACTGGCCAGTAACACCCTTCTCAACCCTGGGGCATGAGCTTCTGCTCCTGGACCCTTACAGAAACTATCTCCTCTCAGCAACTCCATGGGATTACAAATCAGATGCACCTGACCCTAACTTCCCCAAAACCTCAGTTCAGGTAGACTTCTCAAAGCACTCTTGTCCCACAGCCACACCTGCAATACCAGAATGAAGCATAAGAGGTGGCTGGGTTCATCTGTACAACCAGGGGCACAGAAATAAAATAAAGGCTCCACTGTTATAGTATACCCTACTGCAAGAAAATGCAGGGTTTAAACTTTCAGCAACTTAAGATAGTTCAGTTACACTCCTCTCAGAAAGTGCACTCAGCCTTAGTTTAGGAGGGGCCAGGAAAAAAGTCTGCACAATGTTATTAAGGTGCGACTTCTGAGAAAAAGACAGAAGACTCACAGAGGGAAATGAAGGCACCAAAAGCTTTTCAAGTTCCAGCTCTCTAGCCTTGCATGAGAGGCATCTAGACCTAGCCTAGTGCTCCCAAAGATAACTTACAATTTTTGCATTTAAGTCACATGATAAAAAACCCATACATATAGTGCTGGATGTGAAGGGCTAGGTTCCAGGACCACCCTCTCTCCTATACACTGGTACAACCTCTTCTGGGCTGTCTTCCTCTACCTTCATCCACCTTTTCAAATGTTCAAATTCATCAGGCTAGCAAAAAGAAAGCCCCAGCAAAACCAATCGACCAAAAAAACCCTAAAGCAAATCAAACTGCCCATACTTTAACCTAGCAGTAGACAGTATGGACAGTCTTCATGGGCCTGTTTTGGCCAGCTGTGCCCCACTCCACCAACACAAAAAAAGTGTGGTGCGTCCCCTCCCCCCCCGAACTCTCCATGTTTTTCAAGGGATTTAGTGATTTTTTACACTCACAGAGAGAATGCAGGTAGGCATATTCAGAAGAGATTTTAGGCTTTGAATACCAATCTCAGATGCTTAGCTCAAGGAAGGACACAAAATTCCAGAAACAGCCCAGGGATGGGATGCCTGGGCTAGAAATATCCTATCCTTGGGCTGTTTCAATTATCTCCTTGCATACTGCTGCTTTCAGCTACTGATTGCTGTGCTTTCCAATCAGCTGAGCTTTTTGTGAAATTTACTTGTAAAGTGGGGAATTTCGGAGGCTGCTCACCTCTTTTTGCAGATCAGCAAGCCCTAAGAACACCACTCTGCAACTGAGATCCCCAAAGTACCAAAATCCTTGGGCTGCCACTATGGGAATGCTGGGTATCCTCCAGCAACAGCATGGTAATGCAGCTCTGCCACTGAAACAGTCCTGGACAACAGACACCAGTGCTGATGAATTTCCCAAGTATATTGTCTTTTAAGTGGGCAGCAGAGGTAGCCAAGGGGTTCAGGATGGCAGTGACCTGGGAACTGTGGTAAGAGACTGTGCTAAGGCCACTAAATCTTTCAGCAGCATGTGAGAGAGAATCTCTTGTTTTTATTAGTATTAGTGTCTGCCAGCAGTTGTGGCTATTTCTGATATGTGAGGGGAGAGGACTGCTCTATTCCCATCCCCTCTTCCTTTACATCCAGAATTTCCCGACCAAACCTCATTTCAAACTGGCATGGAACCATTTTTTTCTCTTTTTTAAGTATTGGGACACACTCAGCTCCTATCAAAACACACCTCGAGACAAATCTTGTAGTATTTTACTTTCACAAGGTACAAGGACAACCACCAGGAAGAGCAGGAAGCATACAATGATTTACAGCTTAGTACAGAAGACTCATTATTAGTAGAAATACTCTTCAGCTATAGCATTGCAATGAGGAACCCTGTAGAAGATTTTTAGAAATTTCTGAATTTTGTTTCTATGTACAAGGACTTTTACTGTCTTAAAATCTATAAATCTAAATCAATGAATCTATAAATCTAAATCAATCTAAAAATATAAATCTAAGCCTAATATCATATGATATTTAAATATTTAAATATAAACTTGAAATCAGTGTAAACAAGCAGAAATTGTAATCAAGTTTCTAAAATTTCAATAAAGTATTACAAAAAACATTTAAAAAAAACCCTTTCTGTCGACTTTATTCAATGCCAGATTAAAAACTTAGCTTAAAAACTTAGCTCCCTAAGAAAACAATGTAAAAACATTGTAAATGTTCATCTAAATGTAAAAATTAGATCATAAAATAAAATACTGAAGTATTAATGTTCTTTTGTTTTGACTACCACAAAACATTAACCTCAAGAAGTAATGATTCAGAGAATGCACAGCACTAAGTATAGAAAAACAAAGTATACTTCCCAAACCAGAAATGCACCCCAGACTAATTTTCTGTAACGCTCAGTGTAACTATGGCCCAATGGGAACTGAGAAGGAAAAAGTAACAAAAGACAAAAAAAACCCCAAACATCCCCTCCCTCCCAAAACCCAAGAAAATCTTTCATTAAAATGATAAAGAATGTCACCTAGGAGCAGGAAACAAACAAGAACCTGCAACCAGACACAAACAGGCATTACCTAAAGGTTTAGAGTTTCACAGCTCAAACTGCCTGGTGTCAGCCTTTCTCCATTGGTGTTGAATGTGACTTAACAAATATTAAAGTGCTTTAAACAGTGACTGAAAATCAGTCTTATTACCTCTCTAGACAAGCAAGATCACAGATGTAGGGAAGGATTACAGAAAGACAGGTTAAGTAATTAAACCAATACCTTAAAAAAAAACAGTAAAGCATTCTGCACCCTCTCTTTAGAAAAAGCCCTTTTAATTGTTTGAAACAGTATTTTTATTTTCTTCTCCCTTTCCTATTTCACTTTATGAATGTTAATTTTGATGGTTACTTTGCCTTAGGATTTTACCAGCGGACATTGAAAGGAAATACAGAGCAAGAAGCAGAACCTTGTGACTGCCTTTAAAACTAGTTCTTACCTTTCAATCACATGCACATATCACAAACCGTTTCAGAAATCCACTCATCCACACGTCAAACTTTCCCAACTCCCCCTTCATGCACTGCAGGGACAGGCAACTCTAAAGAAGTACAACACCACGATTCTGGGTTGGTTGTTTTTTTTTAAAAAAAAAACAAAACCCCTCAGCAACATAACATGAGCTGTGTTATTGTAGGCTCGCTGTTAGGAGCTGGATGTGTGTAACTTAAGCAGAGACTCACCTTGCATGGTAGCTCGAATGCCAGGAGGCGCAGGCATTAGACGAGGCAAGGTGTGACGTGGCTGCCTCAGGTTGACTTTCGGTAAATTTGGTTGCGTGCCAGGAGTGCGGCCTGCAGGCTAGGTCATTCCTTCTGAAAACAACAGAGGCACAGGTGCTGCTTTAATGCAAACAGTTCAACAAGGTGATATGCAGCAAAAAATCTACCAGGGCAGCAGTAAAGCGTTTCACAGATAGGACTGAAGTATAATGACTTTAAAGGACAGCAAAAGTTTCTACATGCACGCATGCCAGTTTTGAAAAGATATCACCATTTCTTTGAAATGCCTGAGATGCAGTGAAATGCCAATGTATTTTTTTTATGGGTGGCAAGATGGGTGATTTTTACAAGGAATAGAGACTGATAAATTTTAAAGTGCCTGACACGTATCCAGAAATTTAATAGTTAAAGGCTAATATTAGACTTAGAACTCTTTTACAACTTAACAACAGTAAGGCTTTGGTAAGATTTTACTGTAGCAGGTGTATATGGGAGGAGCATATAGGAAGAAATGAGTTAATGACAGGAAGGATTAAAGCCATGTACATTGTTTCATACAAGTTAGTGATACAAGCAATCATATTAACTCCAGGCAAGTTCTGCTTCAGCTCTTGAAATGTTTGGCATCCCAGATATGCAGGGAGATTTTCTTTGTTTTGGTGTTTTCTGGGATTGCTTTTTAAAGAATACATCTCAGAATCAGTTCAGTGAATCATGTAAGTCCTCAGATATCAACTTGGATATCACTTCCAAATGTTTGTGCTCACCTAACAGAAGAGATCCCTTCTAAGAAGTACCAACAGTAGGTTGCTGTTAGAGCTTCGTACCTTAAAAACTGTTTTGAAAAATTGCTCCATATTCCTCTACCCCCTTCCTTCTGCTCAGGAATTAGTAACTACAGCTTGCATTGCCTTCCAAGGACTTGCTGTTTGTTACAGCTCTCAGCACTCATGGAGTAAGTGCATTCTTTTTTCCCTAAGGTTAAATAAGCCTTCTGGGTGGAATCCAGCTACTTCTGTTTCAGTGAGTAGATGCCAATTACAGGCCATTTGTCTAGACCCTCTCACTTGGGAATGAAGCAGGACCTTCTTTGAAAGTAATTCATCCTGCCCTTCTTCTTGGCTCATCCAGGAGGAAGCATAATTTAAAATTTAGATGCAATATGAAGTTTGAGAAATCCCATCTTTTGAAGTCTGAGTCTGAAATAAAGGCTTATAGGACCTGTAGTTGTTAAGATTTTTTAATGCACTTCTGTACTTAAGAAATCTATTACTCCAAGGTTAAGTAATTTGCTACACTAAAGAAGTGTTCCATATTTTCAATCTGAACTGTGAAAAGGTACTTCTACATTTTTTTACTCAATTTCCCTTTTTATAAATTAGTCTGTTATCATACCACCACTGCATTTAGAGACCAAAACTATAGCCAGTATCTTCAAAACAGGTCAGCTCTGAGTACATGGCTTTTCACAGTACATTCAGCAAGGTCAGAAGAAATCAGTGATGAATTGCCTTTCCAAACTCTGCATGCAGGATTACAAAAGGAGAATAACAATTCTACAGAGAAACTGTAATTTCACTACAAAGTGTAGCATCATTACTTTTACTAAAAAAAGAAGTAATTGTTTCCATAAACAAAAGCCTACTCTTCTCAGCTTGACAAAAGAAAAAACGATTAAGCAGAGCATCTCTAGCTGCTCCTTCCTGGTAGGACATGACATTCAGGGAGTGGAGGAGCCCCAGTACTCTCAGTGCAAACATGTGCAAAAGATTCTGCTCAGCCATGTGATGACAGGCTCCAGACAATCCTTGCTTGCTCCAAGCTTGTGTGTAGGTATGGAAAAAGTTATCATTCCACTGTTCAGCTGCACAGAACATCACATGAACTTTTCCCCCCACTGCTTACCTTTAACAGTACTGACAACAACTCAGCAAACCACAAATACCTGGTAAGGCAAATTCAGCAGATCTCCTAGGCATCAATTCAGCTGAAAAGGTTTATCTTTTATGAGACAATTACTCTTCTATGATATACTGCTAAGGAAACACAAGACTAGGAAACTAGCACAATACAAGCAGTGTTTGGAGAATAAGGAAAAGAAGGTTGGGAAGAGGGTTTCTGGGACAGTTTGGGCTTGACAAATGGCAGGAGGAATCCAAGCTGGGAAGAAACAGAAGGGATGCACATGTAAAGTCAGTACTGTACCTCATGGAACTTGTCAAGATCTTGATAAGATAGTTCCTTGCTACATGAATGTCATTTTCAGAAGGCATTTTCTGTGCTACGATATCCACCACCACTTTCATCTTCCTGAGCAGCCAAGCAAGGGGAGGAACAGACTGGACTGAGTTGTGGCATAAGTCAAGTCAAGTGGACAAGAATTTACAAGTTCTGTTGAATTTTTTGTTTTTGTGGCCACACAGGATTTTTGAGCAGGTCTTTTTTTTTTTTTTTTTTTCTTTTTTGGACATAATGGTCTGAACAGTCTAAAAATTCTGGTGGGATACCTAGAAGGTGGAATCTCATAGACATCGCAGACACCTGCTTTGTTGGGAAGTTCACAACATGACTAAAAATTGATTCACCGTGCACAGTCACCAGTACTTTCTGACAGTAATTCTAATTAAATGGTAAGAATCTATCCTGCATTTCAAGAAACAATTTTTTCTAAAAAGTGGACTGCAACATAAATATTGATTCCAAAACTCAGCAAATGAATAGAAGGACTAGAAAGAAAAGATTCAAAGATTCAAACCAGGAATATTTTGCAGGCAACTGAAGCAGCTGGAAGCTGAGCATTTACATTGTAATGTAATACCTCTCTATTACTTTTGAGTGACAGAATGAGATCATCTGAACCTACAACTCAGAAAACCCCCAGCATTAATGGAAACATTATTAAAAGCATTACACTGAAAGTATCTTTCTACCAGTGCTTTTACAGAAGCTGCTGGAAAGAAAATGTTGATAAGCATAGAAGATAGATTAAAAGGAAAAAAGATAAAAAAGCCAGCAGACACAACAACAGAAGCATGTATTTCCCCAGCACCACATTCTCCAACAGAAATTGTATCATTCTTATCCACCAAAAAGCACCTCTTTTGTAACCCTGCCATACAGGCTTTTGCATCTGGAGTAACCAAAGCAAAAATGTGACAGGCAGTTCCAGGGGCCTGCATCCAAATAAAAACCAACTGCTAGAAATTGTCTCATAGAAGCATAAAAAAAGTTTGGGTTGAAATATTAGTTAAAGTCAGTTAAAGATCACTAAGTTAAAACACCCCAGCCATGGACAGGGGCACCTTCCACTAGAGCAGGCTGCTCACAGCCTCATCCAGGCTGGCTTTGAACACCCCCAAGGAGTGTTTAAGGGGTATCCACAGCTTCTCTGGCAACCTGTTCCAGTGCCTCCCCACCCTCACCCTAAAGAATTTCTTCCTAATATCTAATTTGTCTGGTAATGTTTAATTCCAGCCCTCTGCTGAAGGAGCAAAGGCCCAGCTGCTGGCACACACCTCAGGCCTGAGGCTGCACACGTGTCCCTGCAAGCAGCGGCAGCCGCAGGGGGCAGAGGCAGCCCGTGCCGTTATCCCGAAGGCACACGGGCCCTTCATCCCTTTCCCGAGATCTCTTCCCTTCTCTCCCTGCCCCGCCCGCCACCCGTGCGCGCCCCCTGCCGGCTGCCGTGCGCTGCGCCCGGTCACTCCCAAACTGCCGCCTCCGGCTGGGACTGCTGGGACTGTTCCTCAAACCAACGGAGCCCTCCCTCCTGAGGCCAGCACAGCGGCACACGCCGCTATGACCACACGGTAGAGGCTTTTCTCCTAGCGGCTGCAGCCCTGGGACTGCAGAACTGCGCTCTACACCCGCGGTACTCACTGACAGCCAGGGCTCCCCCATAGCAGAAGTGAGCATTAGAGGCCAGTCCTTACAAATGCAGTGTCACTCACTGCTCATCTGTATCTGCTGTGACAAGAAATAAATTGTGGAATCGATCGAAGAATGGCTTGGGTTGGAAGAGACCTTAAAGATCATCTCATTCCAGCCCTTCAGATGAAGGCAGGGACACCTTCCACTAGAGCAGACCATTTGCTCAGAGCCCCATCCAATCTGGCTTGAATGTTTTTAAGGTATGGGCCATTCATTCACAGCTTCTCCAGACAACCCGTTCCAGTGCCTCACCACCCTCAGAGCAAAGAAGTCTTTCCTAACATCTAATCTAGACCTACTCTCTTTCAATTTGAAGCCATTCCCCCTTGTCTTGTCACTATGTGCCCTTGAAAATAGTCTCTCTCCAATTTCTTGTAGGCTCCCTTTGGGTTCTGGAAGACTGCTATTATGTCATTCCAAAGCTCTCTCTTCTCCAGGCTGAACATTCCCAGTTCTCTTAGCATTTTCACACAGGAGAGGTGCTCCAATCCTTAGATCAACTTGGTGGCCTCCTTTGGACTTATTCCAACAGGTCGATTGTCCTTCCTGTGCTGGGGATGCCAGAGCTGGATGCAGTACTCAAGGTGGGGTCTTTGCCCTAATAAAACCTAGGTTTAGATAAGAAATCCCAATTTTTCGAAAGTAAAAGGATGGACAAGTCAGTGGTTTCAGTCACAACTGAGCTGAACCTACAAAGACAGGAAAAAAATCCCAAAGCAGAAGCATCTGTTCTTTTTAACTCTTACTGTTACATATTGTCAGCCCTAAATCTTTGAGTGAAAACTGTTGTAGTGATCATTTATACTAAAGATTCTTCTAAAATAGATATATTCCCTTTTCAGTCACTTACATTTCTACAGAAACCATGTTTTAAGGTACAAACACAAGAATTTGGGAACCACTACACTACCAAGTCAGTGTAGTGATGCTGAACAGCAGCTATCAAAACAAAACTCTTCTCCCTCCATCCACCACAGTGCTACTCAAAGCTTTTCAGCAGTGCAGCAAAGCCTGTGTTGTTAAGAACTTTGTTTTTAAAATAGCCCAAGTTCACTTTTCCTAAGTTGCAGCAGGAGGTCCAAACTACTGGCAGTCATTTAAAACCTTGCCTAGAACCAGAAATGTTGCCTAATCCTAGTGTAATTGGCTACAAGACATGCCAAAGATGAAGGGCTAAGGCAATGCAGAAAGGCTGCAGCCCTGAGATAAAATGGAAACCTGCACAAGCTTAAAGGTCAAGTGCACAAATCACTGGCATTCTCAAACAAGCAAACACTCGAGCCCTGCACTGCGAGGTACAGCTCACAAGGTGCCCTTAGATTGTGTCAAAGCCAAATAAACCAAACCACGCTGCTCTTGTTTGTCCTGCAGAAACACAACCAGTTACAAACACTGCTGCCCCATGCCAGCCACACAAATTGCCTAGGAAGGGTTCAGTTTTCGCAGTGTCCTCAGCAAGCCACTCACACTTTTTTTTTTTTACTCCATGTAGAGAAAATGTCAAGAATTTGTAGTGACAGCACAGGTGCTCTTGTTTGTCCACTTATAAATCCCAAACAGCTTCAAAGTTCTGAGCTTTCTCACTTCCCCTCCCCTACAATAACAGTAGACTAGACATACCAATACTTCATTAACAAATATATATTTTTAGTAAATCTGTATATGCTGGGGGAACAAAAGTCCTCCCAATCCATGAGGGTTTTTTGCAGTTCACCAATCTTTTTGTTCAGTAAATTAAAACACACCAGAAGACCAACATATAATGTAATTAACTGGGTATGCAAAAAGCCACTGCAAAGCAACTGCTAAATCATTTATTCAATGTATTAAAAACATGTTTGGATTTTGTTAGTCTTCTGAATTCATGGCAGGAAAAAAAAAAGGAGGCTGAATACCACCGTGAGTCTGCAATTACCCACAGGGGCCTCAAATAAAAAGAAATTGACAAAATAACTGTTTTTCATTCCAGAAGCTGTTATATGTATTTGTCACTGCAGATTTGAAGAATTCATCCAACTGCCTAACATGGGAGCTCATGATTAGAACTAGATGATTTTTCTAAAACAAAACAAAAAAAAATTTTTAATGAGCACTTAATTTGATCTTTCTTCTTACTCTCCCTTGAAAACAGACAAACAACATTCCTTTCTATAGAATACCAAAGGAGTCATCATCCTATACAAAGATATTTGGTATTATCCATCTCAGACAACTATATTCAAATTACTTCATGCCACGTTAGTCACCACTGGCAGATCTATCTGCCAAGGAAATATGAAAATGAAGTATCTAAACTCTGGCAAAAAGCTATCACCCAGCAGCAAAACTCTGTAAGGAACGTGAATGGTTTCTTGTGCCATTCTCGGTAATTAAATACATGCAAGAGTTATCCTAATTTAGGCTAAACCAGTTGCTATCAATTCCATAAACAAAGCTCTTGATTAAGTCAAATACAATGCTCTGCTCCTTTCCCCTTGCCATTTTCAGTGTTTTCCTGTCTTCTGACATAGACACATCTATATCTTTGGATGTAATAGCAAACCAAGTGAGGACAAAGCATCCAAAACTTGAGGTGGAACACTTTTTCTGAACAGTCTCCTGCTTTATTTTTTCTTCATTTATGTAAAAATAAAGGAAGGAAGGTGGTATGTATGTCTGAAAGAATATGAGAAGAAAGGAAAATACAGAAAGAAAAATACTGAAAATTTCCATGCATAAATTGTGTATTAATGGATTTCCCAAATTAAAAAAAAAATCCAGAATATATTTTGAAGTAAACCTTCACTGTCACTCATATCCAATAGTGATTACACATATATATATACATACACATATACATATCTCTCTATGTAGATTCATGCATAGACTTACACATATATGCAAAGTGACTGTTTAGGCATTTCTAGTTCCAAAATATCCACAATTTCTCTGACCAGGCTGATGGTTTTACACTCTAGCCACTGCTTTTTTGGTCTTCCCAATACATTGAAGCACTTCTAAATCCTGTCCCATTACCCACTTATGAACTCACCTCTATGCTGCCTTCTAGAGCATCACAGCCTCAGCCACTTCCTTTCCTTTCTCTTAAGCCTGTCCTACTGCCTTTCCCTCTGATTCAGTCTTAGATGCCCCAAGTTCCTACTGTCCTGGGGCTAGACAGCAGCAACTTAAATGCCTTTTCTAAAGTAGACTCTGTGCCAGCATACACACTGTCCATCCAGGAGAGCCTTAAACATCCTTTCAAGTAAGGACAGAAGATACAGTAACTGCATTAGCCCCTCCAAAATGCCAAAAAACAGGGCTTTCCCAGGAGAGGCAGAAACATCAGGACTTGAAATTTTAACTGTAGAGGTATCACACCCTCACTTTATAATATAGAGATTAAACTTAAGATGTGTAAAATGTCTTTTCATGGTGAGCAAAAAAACCAAAAACTATTGGTAATTATCATCACGGCAAGAATTTTAGGGCCATGTCTTTTATCTTTGCAGATCTGTAGTGAGCTTTATAAAAACAACACATACCATCTCCTCCTTTTTTCAGGGTCATTCCCTGAATACAAAAAACACCTGAATGGAACTCTGTTTCAGATGAAGCCAAAACCTGTCTGGATTTACATCCGTCTTGCTCACAAAAGGAATTGTTAAATCAGATGCACTGCAGGAACATTTACTGAAATATGTAATTAAGAAAATATTTGGAACAATACTGCCAATCCCCATTAGAAAAAAATACAGTTATTTTCATCCAAAAAAACCCAGTTGGAGTAAGAAATAGAACCAACTCAACAGGCCCACATAGAGTCTTATTGCTTATCTATTTAAGAGCTTGCACTTGTTAAGTACTCTAATACTGCTTCTCAGCCTATTCTCACAACACTCGGAATTCTCTAGTAATCTTCCAAATAAATACTGGTCACATCACACAGCATTCAGGACCCTTTTACTCTGGCTTAGCCATAACTAAGACAAAAAATGAGTGTAATACTGTAAAAAATTACAGTACTTTCCACATTAATAAAGAACTGAATAAGTTTTTCATGTAGAAATTTTCCGTTGAGGCATCTTGGTCTCAGAAGGACAAGAGAGATTTGATAGAGAAATCTGCTCCACAAAAAAAAAGAAAAAACCCACAAAAGAAAAACCAAGCAAAACCTCAAACTAAACCAACAACAACAAAAAAAAACAAACAAAAAACACCAAAAAAACCCCAAAAAACAAAAAAAACACCCCAAAACAACAAAACAAAACCAACCAACTGACCGAACAAAAAAAAACCCACCAAACCAACACCAAACTAACCAAACTCCCAAAAAAACTCCTCTTCTCATGAGCCCTTCTGGATTTCATATATAAGTGCAGATAAAAATTTCTACTTCTTCCACTGAATTGAGGTAGCTATGCAACTGTAAATCGCTCTTTGATATACAGCATGGTTTGTAAAAAGGATTTTTATTGTCATAAAAAGCTGTTTTCAGATTAAAACAGACATTAGTTTTGGCACATTACAGAGCTCGTAATTTGGGCAGGAAATCTCAGCTGCCTTAACATGCTGGATGCCCAAGGCATAAGGTGGTTACAGTTGCACAATCATCAAAGTAACCTCTCCCTGCTTACCTCCCAGGGCAGCTCAAGTTTCAGGTGAAATTAATTGTTAGTTCCAAGTAAAATCCCGTTCTTAATCTCCAAATGATGACTGCAGCCATAACAGCATTATAACACACAGCAGTACAATTTGAAACACACATCCATCTATAATTTCTCCACTGGCAAAGGGCAGATATTTTCCTGCAACTTCTTGGAGCATGAGCTACTCTCTTCCTATGCCTGTACTCACTCAGGCCAAGTATTTCCAACATGTGTAGACTCTTGACGGAAGTAGAAGGAATCTGCATGGGCAAGTATAATGCTGTCTCTGAGAGCTCCGGCCACCCTGTGGGGAGGAGCCTGACCCTAAGAAATGCATTCCGTGCCCTCCATCCCTAGGGGGCAGTTGGAGACTGCAGTAAAAGCAAGTGCAAGAAGCTGGGTGCTCTGCTGAGGCTGGTTCCATGTCCTGCTTCATCTGCTGATATTTCATTCTGTGAGAAACAGAGCTGTTTCCCTTGATTTGGATACACTGAGAATAAGTACAAACCCTCATTTTGAGCAGATATATGGCAGCCCTAAAACACAATCACCTGGAGCTAGAACACTAATGATGACCAGACAACTCTCATTTCTGGGATTCCTGGAACAGCACTGATTTTGCTTGGGGAACTAGGTTTTTAGGTTTATTTTAAAGAAATGGAATGTGCCAAGATATGCACCCAATTTAACATCATTAGACTTGAACACTGGGTTCAGTCACTTCAGAGCAAAATAAAAGCTATTTTCCAAGCAAAATTGAAAACAGAATCACTTCACACCAATGACAACACAAATCTTCAATAGATCATTCTTCTTCAAGCCCAGCTCACACCAGCCTTTCAGATCTTAATCTTTAGCCACCCTCATTATCACCAAGTGTAGGTTTTACAACAGAGTAAACTGGCAAAAGTAGAATAATAAATGCCCACAGGTTGAAACATGTGCTTCGATACACAGAATCAAATCAGAAACAATCTAAATTTTCCAAGCCCAAATCAGTTACAATTGATGACCAAATACAGGAAAAAATTCTCTAGTTAATATTCATAAATAGTTACTCCTGCTGCCAAAGCTTGTTTGTTAAAAAGCTGCAGGAACTATCAGCATCCCTCCAACACGATCAAGTAGTTTAATACCTGAATTCATCCATGCATTCTTCCTGCATAACTCAAGGTATCTATAGACAATCTTGCAACAGACCACACAGATACTATGACTACATTCACATGCAAATTGTACCTACATCACTATTACTAAACTTGGAGCACTGAATGCACCTCTAACAGTGAGTACTCAGCTGTTTGCATTATATGTGCTACATTTAGTCACCTTCAGATGGGAATCAAAACTGGCTTTTAATACTCCTTCTAAGGTAGTGCAGAGCTCTGCACAAGAATGTTTGAACAACCTCAAATAACAGAAAAGGTATCTTCATATAGAAAAATATCACTGAGACACACTGAATACCACATATGAGCTCCATGTGACTAATGGAAATCTTATATTTTATAGCTTTACTCAAAGTTCAGTGAAGTCAGCAGAAACGTGAGATGGGCTTTATGTGCCAGTGCTCTGTTATGTATTACTATGTTATTATAAACCAACAGCAACCTGCAGCCGTTGATCCTAACTCTTCTGGGATCCTTCCCCACAAATACAGTGGGGATATCCTACCTGAGCAGCCCTCTTGGGTCAGAAGGTCCATTAGCCTCCCTAGATTAAGGATTTCTCTAATGGAGCTGACTGGCCTGTCTGGTCACGACTAAGAAGATGGAGACAGAAACACATCCTGAGCCCACGCTGCTTCAGCACCCCACCTTCACAGCATATATGTGCTTGACAAGCTGGAAGCAGTGACTGCCTGGCAGTGACAAAAAAAAAATAAAAAAATCCTAAATTAATCATTTAACTCCCTCCCCCTTCCTCAGTGTAAGACAAGTGTATTTAAATGGTTAGGCTGTTTTTCCCCCACTTTTGCTCAGTACTTCATACTCCTCTCCTTCCCAAGCAGAAACCCCAAAACCCTTTCTTTAGATTTATTATGAAGAACAAACCATTTTGGTCTCACATTTGTCAACGTACTCATTTCCTCTTGCACTCTTCTGTAAAAATCCCCTTCCACCCTCGTGTAAGCTCTGCTCATATTGGCAAACAGCTCAGAACCTGGGAAACTTTTTCCACCAAATTTTCTTTCCACACCACTAAAAGCTCAAGGCTTAAAAACTCTCAGGCCTTGACACTTTGAGTTTTACTAAGAGTGACTCTGCCACTCCACTTGCCTCCATCCCATACTGGGTTGAAGAGACCACCCAAGAAAACGGGTTACAGACCTCTTAGAAAGTAGCAACGCAAACCACCCCAGTGCCCAGCCCAGCTGGGAGATGAGCGGTTTTGCTCAGTAAGACAAAGCATACTGAAGCCATGTCTGCTTGAGAAATGGGAGGCAAATTTGAAAGCAAAAATAAAATACTCTTTTCAAAGTCACCTTCCCTCTTCCACACCTGCAACTCCACTTCAACAATGCTATAATGAAATTTTAATTGGATGCATTTAAAACAACAATGCATAGCTTTTCTTATCCCACTCATCTCCAACAAGTTACAAAATACACAAAAAAAGCCAAGAGAAAAGGCACCCTGAGCACTGGCTTATCCCAACATCAGAAAGAAGGGGTGAGGAGCTGCCAGAGCTCATGAGTGTCCCACGTCCTGTCCAGCCTGGCACAGCCGTCGGTACCTACCCAGGCTCCGTGCTGGGCGGTGCCTCTTCCCTCGGGGTCCAGGCAGAGCTCCCGGCTGGCGGAGCAGCCTCCCGACATGGAGCGGGACCGGCCCGAGAGCCAAGCGACGGGGCCGAGGCTCACCGGGGGTGTTGGTGGCACCCTCCTGGGCTCTGTCCCTGCCAGACACGGGCGATGCCGGCCGAGCAGAGCATGGGACTCCTCAGCCCTCTGCCACCGGCTGGCCTGTGCTAATCTGCGGCCGCCAGCTTAGGGATATAATTAGACTCACAAAGGAGCCTTGTTAGCGCTCCCCGCTAAGAGGCCGGAGCACTCCAGATTAGTCAGACCCGCGACTCTGCCGATGCGGAGCTCGGCGGGGAAAAGCTGAACAAAGCCCAAAAAATGAAACCAGAGGACTCTTCCTGACGGAGGAGGAAGGAGGGGGATTTTTAGTTTTCGTTTTAAGAGGCGTTTGACATGCAAAATGCACTGACATTATGCTGCTGAAACTGTTCATTTGATCTGTTCTATCCTTTTCCAATATTCTAAGCAAATGCATGAGCAGGTAAATAGATGGGTCTGAAGCACTGCATCGTAAAGACGTTAATGTCACCTATGAGATGACAAAGCTAAAAGAAAATCTCTTAAGACCAGATGGATCATCAGTGGTAGTGGAGAGTTACAGATGTTTTTCCTACACAGACATTCTTCTCGGGGAGCAGCACTTTCCCTAAAAGAGAGGCATCCTGTTACATCCCTAGAAATAAACCACCTCAGTATATAGACACTGGAAATCATCACCTACAGGTACATCCATCCCCCAGGGAGAGTGACGTTACAAATTCTGAACAATTTAGTTTAAAAGTCTTCTGAAAAAATAAGCTTTACCCTATAGTTACACAATTAATCCCCTTCTGCTAGCCAGATTTGCACATGTAAGCTTGCTTGATGGTTGTTGACCATCATAATACCTGAGGATATAAAGGATACAATAACAGGCTGCACAGAGTTTCTTTGAGGGAAAATGAAGAAAATTAATTATACTGTACCATCAATGATTGGCACAGGAGAAAAAAGATAAACTTTCTTCTTACACACTGGCCTATGTGCCACAATTGTGTTTTCCTTAGGTTCACTGACCCATCACACTAAACAGCAGCTATACATTTTTTTGGTTCTGTTCCATAACAGGGCAGACTGATTGCACCACAGCATCCTTACCAACTGACTGACCCCCATCCTGCATGCGTAAGATGAACAGCTTCTCACAGTTCAAGGCAGGCTGCGCTTATAGTTGTAAAGGAAAATCTGGAGGTTCTAGGGATTTCTAGAAATACTCAAGCTTCAGCAAGGAGGTTGGCTAAAGGGCAAAAAGTGGTCTCATTTTATGCAAGCATACATATTTGGATTTTAATAAGAAATACAATTGAGACAGCATATGACAATAACAAATTACAAAGAAGTCCAACAGCTCAACTGTGTGAACCTGCTGGAAAGCTAGATGGCATCTGGCAAAAACTTTCTCAGCCATATTGATATAGTCTATTAAACAACTGCACTTCATATGAAGGTGAGAGTATAGATTACTCAGAGATGTTAAACCTAATACAATGAGGTTTTTTTGGAAATAGCCTTTAATAAAGGTAAGCTAAACCTAGCATGATGCCTTGCTTACTAACATTAACACACTTCTGTGTGTGCATGTGCATACTCAGTCCACAGGAAGGCAGACTCTGACTTAACAGCTGGCTTTTCTAACAGTGTTTCAGAAAGAGTCCAACAACCATGGTGTTATTGCTGTGTTAATGAGGATGCAGACCTAACAAATGTTATTCTTGGTGACTTATTAAGAAAAAAAGACAAGTAAAATTCAAGGGGGGGAAAATAACTTTTTTTCCTGGATTTCCAGAAGCAAGTCATCCTCTCTCTACATAACAGAAGAATAAATTGCATAGGGTAGATACTGTTGAGTCTGCTGTCTAAAAAATCAATGAGAATTCCATTGATACAGTGGTAACACACAAGAAAAACCAACTATTTCCTTAATTTTAAAGAGAAAGAAAACCCGAGCCTCAAAATACAGTTGACTAATAGGATTTTTAATTTGCTTTAAAAAACCTCTTTTCAGTCTTAATCTGCAATCAGATACTGCTGGGCTGTCCTGCTAGACTGCTGCCAAAACAGCAAACAAGCTCATCTTACCTTCACTTCAAAGACTGCTGGGCACAGCAGTACATTTGCTGGAAAACAGATATAAACAGTCACATAATTGCCATGAAAGCTTTCCCGGAACACTATTTGAAATTTTAAAAATATCCCTGAAAGAACTAGGATTATCACAGTGCTTATGTGACATATAGGATCCAAAGATGAATGAAGGTGGGTGATCAGACAAATGCCACACAGGAATTCAGCCTACAGAAGAAGAGAGACTTTGCAGTCAAGGGCCAAGATCCCTCTCATTCAAAGCCTTATCTCAAGTGTAAACCTGCCTCTCTAAGAGAGTACAACTAAATAAACAACCTGGAATCATTACTCCAGTTGCTGTTGGGTTACAGCATACAAGGAGAAGGAGACTACACCCAACATCACACCCTGGGTATTAATAATGCAGACATGCCTATAAAGTTATGACACTGGATGCACAATCCCAATAGTATCAAGTCTATGAAGTAGCAAACAACTGCTAATTAGTAACTGTTCTTGAAAGAGGACACTGTATGTCCCTAGTTCAAAAGAAATCCCTGCACATCACAATCTGAGCTTCCAGGCTTGGCCTCCTTTCTGAAAATTAAAACATCAGCTAAAAAAGCTGTATTAAAAAAACAGAATAGGTCAAGAGTTAACCCCCATCTTCTCCTTTCCCAACCCCAGAATGAGAAAACATAGATTTAGGGTGGAAAGTTTTCAATTTTTCACCAGGATCACACATATCAGTTTCACTTGAAAAGTTTCCCAAATAATTTTTCATTCCTTTTAATAGCCAAAGTTGTAGGAAGTAACTTGCTCATCACCAAGAGCAGCACCACAGTAAGAGCAGTACCTGCAATCAAGCCAGTAAATGAAGGTGCCCATCCCAGTCTCTCCTCCACCTGACTGGCTGCCAAGGCAGATTTCATTCCCTCCCAAGCCTCCCCCATCTGTCCACCATCCAAAGGCATTTGGCTTTTCACCAAAAGTATACAAAAAAAAAAAAAAAAAAAGGCTAAAAACCTGAATGCTCAATATGCCTGTCCCTTTGAGATCTTCTGGGAAACATGCTTGGGACACTTTTGCCTTAACTGACCTTTCTGCACTATTAAAATATATATTACCACATTTAATTTAGGAACTTGCAAAACCACCACAGTATGCTTGCTTATCCAACACAGACTGTTGTGTCCTAAGGCAAAAATTTCTAAATAATATACATATTTTTGAAATCTCTTAAATGTTTAAATGAAAGTAACAACCACAAGAGAGCGCTACCAGCAAAGGATTCCATCACAGGGAGAAATCAGACTTTAAGCTATTCAGTATAATAAAAAAATAAAGACTCTGGTTAAGCAGTCTTCTTTGCACATCCAAAAGCTGACCTCAGACATTTAATTGCTATAGCTGCGATCTTCAGAAGTCAGGAAATATTCTGGATGTCTCCATTTTTGAAGGTGGAATTTGAGATAGAGCATTGACTCTCTCTTCGTTTCAAAGGGAGATTAGTCAGCAGTTTCTGCATTTTTCACACCCTTAAAATGACCCACTCCAACACTTGAAATTAAAAGCTTTTCTAGTATTACCAGGATTTTCCTGAATGTTTGTTGCTGACTAAAACTAAATGCAATGAGTTAAAACAACAAAACTGAGGCCTTGTTGTTGTTTATGATCTCTGTGTACTGAGTATCTGAATACCCTGTACTCCCTTCTTACTTATCTTTTCAAGAAAAGTGCCAACAAGTTATAACAATGAAGTAAACTTATTTTTCTGGAAGCAGCAAATGGAACTGCAGCACTTTTGTCCATGCAAAACAGAAGGAGTTCCTGTTTTTGCAATTTCAGCTTCTAGTATCTTATCATAAAAGGAAACGACTTCCAAAAAGTATCCCCAAAAAAGAAGTGACCTAGAACTTAAAAACAATAAAATAAAAACATAAACATGCTTAACTTATGGACTTCTAGGGGGAAGGAGAGGCTCTAAAAGAGAAAGCAGTAATGAAAGCAACCTATTAATATTCAGGTATTATTACAATGGCAAATTGAACCAGCATTTTGACAGACAAGTTATTGACAGAATTCTATTATATGGCTACCTGTAGAAATCCCTAAAATTTCAGCAAAGCATCATAGTCTACCTTAAATGCCCATTCTCACATGCCAAAATTCACACAAACGTCTACACAATCGCCTTTTGCCTTGCTGTCAACCATGGGGAGATCTCTAGGGACTGTAGCACTGCTCTTTGTTTTCTCCTCCCATGTATCAGGTAACCAGTTGGTCTGACCTCCCAGCTGACAGTCATCCTGCACCTGAAAAATGAAGCAAACAGCAACACCACACTGCAGCCAACAGAGCCTCTTTTAATGGAAGCCATGCTGGAAGGAGCATGACTGTCACAGCACAGCAGCTCCTTTCCTATCCCACGCTCTAATAAATTGCATTGTACATAAAAAGAAACTAAAGAGACCTGCAAAATGCTGTGCTTCTTTCTGTGAAAATAAATAAATGCAAATAAATTATCAACCCTAGTGCCCTTAAAGATTTCAGTCATTAACTTGAAGAAATCAGGATTTCACCATCACAGTTTGCTCAGGTTTTCCTTGTTCCTCAGCCCAACTGTACAGGCTTGAGCAGGATAGAACAGCAATTTCATTTATAAATAAGATATGCACTGTCAACAAAGAGGTATTAATTTGTATGAGGTATAACATCATAAATCTTCCTGCCTTCTGAATTCACAATAGACTTTCATATTCTGGAACTGTTTTTCCCTGCTCTGCCTTGGGGAACTAGAGAGACACATGTGGATGTCTGAGATAAAAGTATTGCTCTTGGGATTTATGGTATATTATATAAACTACTTTATTTTTCCCTCATCCTTATTTTTTGCACATTCTACTGCCTTTTGACAGCTAGATAGCATTAAACTCCTGATGTCACCTTCTTACCTCAGTTTTTACCATGGTTTATCAGAATTCTTCAGAAGGATAATAAAACATTTTTAATGAGTATTTATCATTGGAAATATCTAAAGTGCTTCACATATTGAATAAATTGGTTCTGGCAGAATTTATTTTCAAGTACCTTGGAAATTATCATGTCACGTAAAGTGCTAAAGAAATTAACATTTACGGTAAATACAAAATAAGCATTATTTTATAATAACGCTGAATATAATGTTCTTTTATAATATAACACTGAAGAAAAAGACAGCCTCTGACAGGGCCAATGCAAACAGCAGCAGCAGGAGTCCAATCAAGAGCTTTTAGGCTGTCTTACCATGGCTGAGGTGAGGGAGCAGGAAGCAGAGCAGCCTTCAGACACATTCCCTCCTGCCATCTTTGCCCAGGATGGGCAGAGTGAATGCCAGAGCAGCACACAGCTGCCTGTGCCAGCCCAAAACGCTGCCTTCAGCAAGAAGGAACTTGCCACATCCTTGGGGCACGCAGCCACAGAAACCCTAGTGCTGCTTGTGGCCAGAAACAAGAGGTGTGTTTTGCCTCCCAGCCACTCACCACAACAAGCTTACCCTTCAATAGTCATCCCAAATGACTTGGGGTTCCTCAGAAACCACATTTCAAATACTGGTCTTTCTGCACAGGTGTGGTGTTTTCCCACACCGACTTCAGCAGTAATTTACCTCACCACGTCCAAGGTGACCCAAAAACAGGAATGGGGAAAGGGAATTCCTCTTGTCCCAGGGCATTTCAGGAGACAGCCCAGCCCTACTTCATCTCCATCTTGGTTAAAGCACTACAACCACACGATGCAAATTACAGAGCCCCCACAAAGAACTGTGCCACAAGCTGGTACGGTTCAGGTTTTACCTGAGAAAGCTATTTTGCTCTGACATGACCTATGCCAGACCAGTTACCATCTCCCAGAGTGCCTTCTTCCCCATCACATGCCAGCCCTGGTTCAGCTGCCCACCTGCTGCCAAGGCTGGCTGCTCCATGAGCCAGATCAAAGAACTAATCTGGTTTTGATTACACCCCTCAGAAATTTCCCCAAACTTTGGCTTTTGTCATTCTGTCCTTCCTCTGCACTCAGCATAAAGCTGGCCTAAAAGCACAAGGGCTGTATAACTCAGCAGTGTGGTAGCTGTGACTCTGTGCCAGACTTGGTTTTGCCAGGTGATCCAGTATTATGCAGATTCAGTAGAACAAACCATAAAATACCCTGAGTTTCTTGTGCAAGAGATAAGATGTAAATTTCTTCTGTTATTCAGTAACTAAATCTGCAACACACTTGCATTCCTGCCCTTCTTTGAAGTGGTCACATTTCTGAAGTTAAGGGTTGGATTCAGAAATTATTTAAAAACTTCTTTATAATCTTCTCAAATTGAAAGGTGTTACATGTAGTTACTTGAGCAAGTAGAGCATAAAATCTCTACACTCAATATGGTAGATACTTGATGCTGAAACATGTAAGAAGTGCCAAGTTGTTGCCAATCATTTAATCCTCAGGATGGGAAATATGTAACCTAAAATAAAATTTCCACACGGAGAAAACTGCAACACATTGAAATAGGAGTATTATTCCTACTCTCTTGAAATTGGACATGTACATCTCCACATCCTTGACTAGTGTTACAAACCCCAACACTCTAAGGTGCTTAATAGCAGTCCCAAACAATTAATTATTTCAAAACATATAGAACATACACAGAAGCATGCCCTCAACGTGCAAAGATCATCTCTGACATAAAAAGATAATTCATTTGGTCTTTAATGGATAGGTTTATAATTCTGTTTCAATCAGGAGTCTGAAGATATCTACAGTATTATTGAACACAAAAAAATTATCTGTGTGGGCATGCAAAAGTATTACGTGAAATGAACAAGTCTTCAGACCCCCAAAGTTTAGAAGGCTCACTTGTTTTCCTCTCTCTCTCTCTCTCTCTCTCTCTCTCTCTCTCTTGCTCAAAGGGCTACATATTAGAGTTTCCAGCATACTACCTTGTAAAAAGCTATGGTTAGATCCTGTAAGCACTTATTTTCAGTCATGTGAGTGCTCCTACTAAACTGGATGAGACTACTCATGCTCAAAATTAACCATTCTGACAAGTACACGCATGATTGAAGGGAAAAAAACCCACTACTAAAATCCAGTCATGACTCACCGGTTGTTACCGTTTGATGGATATCCCATTCCACAAAAAAGCTATGTTGCCCAATTTTGGTAATTACTTAAAAAAACTGAATAGCACTGCCACAAATAACCTTTTGAATAAGCATATTCAAGTTACAGAATATTCCTTTTATCTACAAAGAAACTGTGCCCTTCCCTAGTAGCCCAAACATTGTCCTAACAGAGTTGCCTTGGTAAAATATTGACATCTGTTGTCATTTTGGCTTCCTGTTATTTAAGCTTTACAGGGCAGATTTTTTAGATTTGCAAAGAAATAAATTATGGAAGTTGCCACAAAACAAAAACATGTCAGTCATGACATAACTATTTGAGAGAAGCCTGACAGTTGTATATGACAAACATCCAAAATCACAAGACAACAACTTGCTCTTTGAAACCAGGGACAATATACCACCAACTGGAGAACTAAATCTTACAGTCACCTCAAGCATCCATCAGTGTGTCATTAACAGCATGAATCAAATCATGTTAATGCAACCAAGAGGCAGGTGAGGTGGGCAGAAAAATCAGGAAATAAAAGTGCTTTTTAAATGTACAACCCCACCAAAAAGGCAGTTGGCATGGGAAACATCCTGGGTAGTATTGCTAGGGTTACAGGAAAGGGAATGTGGATTCACACTGTTAATGTGTTGGGTTAAGTGACTGTGATGCAACCAGGAAAAATGGTCCTCATCAGGGCTTTTCCAAGGTAAAATTTGCTGAAAATATAAGATGGAAGTGTGTGTTCCTCCTTTTGTCATGTCCATTCCCCTTCCATCAGTAGTGCAGGATCACACAGTTGAAGGATGAGGAACTCAGTGAAGGCCCAGCCAGCCTTGTGTTTGCCTATGGAGAAGCTGGAAGGCAAAGCAGAGCAGGAGGGGATCTCCATATGGGCTGGTCTACTCTGTGAGCCCCAAGTGAGCATGTGTGTACAGGGTGGTTTATTTGGCAGATGCTCCATTAAACATTCCTTCATAGAAAGATCCTGCTGGGATTACTAGGCACTCCTTAAAGCACAGGACATCCACCCCAAGGTTCTCCTGAGCTGGGCCTGGAGGAGCTGTGCATGATGCACTCGCATGATGTGCCACGTTTGTGCCTATCTCGTTCCTGCCACCCCACTGTGAGCCATGGTACCTCACTGGCAGCAGCAAAGGAGACAAAGCAGTGCCCTAGCCTGGTTATGCCATGTCACATATCCTGAAATATATGGCTTACCCCCCTCTCCATCACCAGGCATGGCTGGGGGCAGTGTTTGTGTCCATACCTGACACATATTTACACCTGTCCATCCTGCTGAGAGCAAAAGAGGGGGCCCACAGCAATATACTAACCAACTTCTCAATTTGCCAAGTGGGAGTTAAAAAGTCCCCAGCCCTTCCACCAACTGTAGTCCCACAGAAACGTTCATGCCTTGCACTTGAAAGGCGTGTGTGTCTGTTACAAATACCTACTCCCAAAGATCTGCAGCACATCTGTTACCCAGCTGTCAGTTCCAATAAATATGGGTGACAAGGGGCTATCACACCTGCCCACTTCTTACAGCAGTGGTACACGTGTGCAGATAAAGCCCTGGAAAGCTCTATTACAGTTTCCAAATTTTACATTGCCAAAGTCTGGCTGAAAATAAAGGAATTTAAAAAAAAATTTAAAAATCCATTCTCGGTCAGTTAAGGCCAAGGTCAATCTTTAAAAATCCATTCTTGGTCAGTTAAGGCCAATGTCAATCTTTAAAAAGGAGGAATTAGGCTACTGGGCAACAAGAGAGAAACCACTGCTATTTGTTTTGCCATAACAAACCCCAGTTCCAGAAGAAATGAAATCTAATTGAAAGACAAATGAGATTTCACTTGTAATCAACAATGGTTCTCCACAAGTGCATTTGGTTTATTGAGCAGTGCTTTTAACCATAACCATAGACAAAATAATATACTAAATGTTTAAAAGTAATTTAGTATACATGTAATTTTGCAGATTGTTTCCTATACCATTTTGGTATCTATGAAAATAGAATTATCAAGGCCAAACACAGGTAGGAGACAGAATTCACAGTCCTCCATCTCTATCTCATAATTGCACAGAAAAAAAAAATCCCTCAATTTTCCCAGTCATCTCACAAATTGATATTCTCAAGTTTCACAGAGTATTTCTGCAGCCACAAAGAGCCATGAAGTAGAGAGTTAGCTACTCCACAGGTCATAAACAGGTAAGACTATATCTCCTTGCTAAGTTACACCAAACCCATTGCAGAAAGGACACTGGTAGTGCTCAGCAGATTTCTGCTCAGACTGTGACAAATTTCAGTGATCTCCCAACTGAACATTGTAAATGTCTGTCAAGACTTTTATTCACAGATTTCTGCTCAGATCTCAGATGTCTGAAACAGTAATGTACAATCTTGGAGCCCTCAAGACATTCATTAAAAATTCCTTGTTCTGTGCTTTAATTAAGAGCTGACTGTCTTCATGAAGTACCATGCAAATACAGATAACTCTAACTTTCCATGTCTAGGTGTTTATAGCACAAGTATCTTGAAAGTCACTTCCCTTGTTAGGATTTTGCACAGTAATGCCAGCATGCATACTATGCTTCCAATGACAAGTGTGTTTGCTCCCTCTCTTTCCCTCCTGAACAAGGGACTTCCTCAGCATTGCAAAAAGAGCTTGCACTTCAACAACATGAAGGCACAACACCAAAATGCCACAGAAAGGCAAAAACCCAACAAGTCCTCATATTTATACAGTGTGGCCAAAGTCCAGAACTTTAGAGCTTGTTCTCAGGGACTGGCAATACCTTCAGAGCTGGCCAAGTTAAATGAATTCAGCTTCTCATCACCAGCAGACCCCGTGGAAAAGAGGCTGCTCCTTGCCTTGCCCACCCATTCGAGTGCTGCTAAGAGAGGACTCAAGGAGCCAAGAGGACAACCCATGTAACTTCTTAGGGTGACTCCCACTAGTGAAAATCTCACCTTGCCTTTAATAAATAACACATGACAGCCTCACCTATCTGCCAACTTTGAAGTTTAATGTCTCTCATTAATACATAGTGAAAAATCACTCTTACTATGGATTTGTAATACATGCTTATGTGTAGCATGTGCAAAAGAGTGAAGATGGTATGTAATGAAAGGAATTTAAGTTAGAAATATACCAAAATACTTGAAGTACACAGAATATGGCAATCACCTCAACATCAGCATTCGGTATCGACACTCAGACCAACTTCATTTGTATGCAGATATGCACACCACTTCCAAACAAAAATTCTCACGTAATTCCTGTAAGAAATGTCCTAAACACAGTCTGCTTGCCATTTTCCTAGGAAAGGAAATTACTCAGTACTACATTGGAGAACTAGCCCGCAATTACGATGTATTGTTTCTACAAATTCACTTGAGAAAATAACATGAAGCCTCCTGAGTCCTATTTTAATCAGGACTGAAAGTACACTGCACTTGTTCTACCATCAATATATGTAAGCCACATAATTTTCAAGTTTGTTGTTGAGCCACTTGCACAGTCCTGATTTGGTTTAGACCACAACTATGCAATGTTTCCAGAAAATACAGCAAAGTATATATGCTGTATAGCCAACATGTTTATGGTGAATACTTGGCACTGCAGACAGTTTTATTAGAAATCAGTGTTATGTCCCCTGTGTGAGTCAAGAATCATACTCTTGAAAAATAGCAGGTAAATATAATTTTTTTGGAAGCCAGCTACCACTGCAGAAAATCTAAGACCCTTAAGAAATCTTTGTCACAGACTCAAAGTAACTGTTGTAAATGAAACACATTACTCTCACTAAAACATTTTCCCTCGGTCTTCGCTGTAGGTACATTAGGCTTCTAAAGACATAATAAGCATGTCCTACTGTTTCCTACATACAGTTAGATCAACATAGGATCAAGGCTGTGGCTCTACTGTTTTAAGAAGAAATTTCTCAGGGACACACTTCTCAGCAGTGGCAAATAAAATGTGATTTTCCTCTATTATACTGACATATATATACTATAATTATACTGACATTATAGCAAGAAAAGTTCTCTACTTTCCAAAAGAATTTTGCTAAGAAGTAATTTTTTAATAACATAATATATTTTTAGAAGCCTGTTTTTCACTTCTGGATCAGTATACAAATAGGTAAGACCAACGACCCCAAGGAAAAATATTTTCCACACAAAATCTAGATCTTGGTTATGCACATTAACGCTCACACATAGCAAGAACAACATGATTAAAACAAAGATTCTCCGAGGCGTCAGGATTAAGTGTAACTTCAAACCTTCTGTCTATTTTGTGCTTCAGATTATCACACTGACACCAAAGAGAATAAAATGGTAAGCCAATGCTACAGAGAGCCATCACAGTGCTAGACAAAGGACACAGGGCAAGCAGACAAAAGATGCTAAAATGACTTGCAGATCAATACCTCATCTTCTATTTCTAGAATGAAAGGAAATTGTAGGACTGTTCCCAGTCTGCCCAGGGAACAGTAAGTGTGGATCTAAAAATGTAACAGTAAGTGTGATCTAAAAATTCTACAACAGCCATTTGAAGATTGCTGCAATTGATTAAAATGCAGACTACCTTTGAAAAGTGGCAGTCCTACCCAGCTGAAAACCTACTTACTCAAGTAATTTTGTAGGCAGATCAATTCCCTGTTCCAATTCAATCCAGACCTGCAGGAGTGCTCACACAAAGACTAAACAACTGGTTTGCTTAAACACACGACTGTTTAAAGTACTCATAAAAATTCAGCCTAAGATTTAGGGCAAACAAAACAAAACTAATACTGTTGTTCAAACTATAACTTCTGAAAGAAAGCGTGCAACGAGACTTTTACAAAAACCTGCATCATTTCAGCTGCCAACAGGAAAAGTTATTTCAGCACAGTGACAGTAGTGCATGAGAACAAGCTGGCCAAGAATAAAATAAGACTGGAAGTTAAAAGGTTTCTGACCATCAATAGGACTGATGTCCTAAGGCAACTTTCCAAGAGAAAGAGCAAAGTTGAAAAACCAAGACAAAAGCCCCAGCTACTTTCATTCAGTAAGTTTTATGAAATTTTATCTAATATTATGCAGGCTTGTCAATGACCCAAAGGGCTATTGCCTCATTTGGAAGCTATGGAAGTCCTTAATGAATTTCAGACAATAATGTTTTCTCTAACAGAGCCAGTGTTTCAGCCTCTTGGCTAGACCAGCTAGCTTGTTTTTGACCATTGCACACATGCTAAGGAAGGAAAAAGGGGAGGGATGATAAAGGACTGATAAAAATCCATCAGTTTTGCACCGAAGTGCTCAAGGGCATGTACACCAATGGGGCTCTGCTGCCTGCAGAAAATGGCCACAAATCCCCAGCAGCAAATCAGCACTTGATTAGCTGTAGCAAAGTTCTCCAAAACCACATGCATGAAGTGAATCATAGGATCATCAATGCTGAAAGAGACCTTTAAAGGATCCAGTCCAACTGTTCACACAGCACTACCCCAGTAACCCCATAACCACTAAAACATAACACCCAGCACCAGATCCAGGTGCCTCCAACACCAGGAAGTGACTCCACCACCTCCCTGGGCAACCTATTCCAATGCCTAACCACCCTAGTAGCGAAATTTTTTTTTCTACTATCTAATCTGATTTTCCTATTTTAAGGCCATTTCCTCTTGTCCTCTTACTACAGTCACAGTAGAAGAAAATGGCCCCGACATCACTGTAACCTCCTTTCAGATGGTAGTAGAGAGCCATGTGGTATGAATAACAAGAATGACACAGCTGTGCCTCACATGAGGGTATTTCTGCACCAAACCTGCTGCCATTTCCAAAGCTAGACTAGAATTCACAGATTCTAAGCAAATTACTGTCATAAAATTGAAAAGTACCAAGAGAGGGAATCCTTTTAGTCAGTCTGAAGCTTTTCTTGGTAATTAAGACTTGCTGTCTCGGCAGATTCTTCAGTATCTATAAAACTTCTCAACCCTGAAGTTCTCCCTTTCTCTGACAGGAACAACTGATGTAACCTCTGCCAACAAGTGCTTTTACTGGAATAGCCAGAGCAAGTTGGAACTGCTGAACACCAACATGATTTACAGTAGTTGTGAATGTGTTTTATTTTGCATTTATTAGCCCCAGTGCTACAAAAATTTGGTGAGAGCTTCTGGAAGTAGCTAATGTGGAGGATATAAGCTATCAGCTGTGAAAGAGCTCCTGGTTCCCATAATTCCTTCTATCAAAATACCTTCTAAAACCAAAGGTGAAAAGCACAATTTTGTACCTCTCTTACCTATCAGTGCTATTGCAAAAAAGGCTGTCCTTGTTTGAGACAGCCTCAGTCATTTATAGACTGGATCATCATACCTGTCAAGCTCAAGTTCAAGGTCTTGGCATTTTCTGTGTTGCATCAAAATTCCTTTTGGATTCTAACAAATTCTCACATGAAAGACTGGCAGGTATAAATTGATAAAAGGAATTAACTAGAAAGTTCTGATACACCAGAGTAGGAAATCACCAACAAAAATCATGTTGTTCAGATTTCCTGGTTGGAATTTTTTTCAGCAATTACAAGATTTAGCAACTTTAACATTGGTTCACTTCTATCAAAAATATTTTATGAAAATTATTTTTAATTCAAGTTAACAAAGTTGTGTGAACTTAAAAGTCAGAAGCCAAAATGTCAGTAAGTTTTCATACCAAAAATATGTTCTGTTTTGATAAACCGCTTCACTTTTCCCCTTCACTAATAACCAACTGAAAGTACTCTTTATGCAAACCACTTATGAAATGCTTGAGACCTCAAATACTTTTAGAGTAGGTAAATGCTTTTCCAAAAACTTCCTATGTAACGCACTCCTCACAGCACAACTCTCCAGCATGGCAGATGCACTAGAGAGTATTGCCCTTGCCTGCACACCAGAGGCAGGGAAGCAGGGCTAACAGCCCTGCAGAGCTCTGGGCACTGCACCTCAGGAGGACAGAGGCAGTGTCCTGACTCATCACATCAACACAGCACTCACAGAATATACTGCCTCAGGTTCTGTGCTGATCAATAGGCTGCCTTCTCTCCACACCTTCTTCCATAAAGAGTCTGTGTTGAAGGATGAGTTGAACACCACATATTATGCACATTAATAACACTGAATGAAAGTCATTAACTTGCCAAATCTTGGCAAATTTAGTTGCTCAGTAGCTTATAGCTGAAATGCATTTGGAGTTCCAGCTAATGACACAAGCTTACCTTTTCACTACGAGCTTCAGTGTCTTGTGGGAGCCTTTCACCAGACAGATTGCTTCTTGTCGGAAGCCAGACAGGCCCACATCATTGATGCCAACAATTTCATCCCCAGCCAGTAACTTGTCCACAGCTGCAGCTTTGCTTCCATCTTCTATCTGGGGGGGGGATGAAAAAAGTATGTAACAAACGGCAGAATTATATAGGTTGCATAACGCCACCTTTAAAATAAACTAATGAGCTTTCAATACTGGCTTCAACTAAAATTAATACAATAATTAAGTGCTTAACATAATTAGGAAGGCACATTAAAAATCACTATAAAGAAATAGTAATTATACAGAGACAATTAGAATACAAAAGAAATGAAAGAGAGAGAATCTCCTGAGAAAGCTAGAAAGCTTGAGGGAAATTTGGGAATATAAGGAACAACTTCTTTGCTGTGCATGCACTGGAACAGGTTGCCCAGAGAGGTTGTGGAGTTTCCCTTCACTGGAGATTTCAAGAACTGTCTGGATGCAAATCTGTGGTCTGGGATGACCCTGCTCAAGCAGGGAGGATGGACCAGATGATCCACTGTGGTCCCTTCCAACTTGTTCCATTCTGTGATTCTGTGAAAAGCATCTGTCATCTTCACCTCTGTTCAATACAGAATATGTAATCATACATGCAAATAGAGCTTTGGGCAGGCATCTAAAAATCTGCTTCTGTAGAGAAGGCAGCCAATAATATTAACCATTTTATCAATAACATTAACACAGAGCCCAAAGATCTGGCATGCAATAAAATCCCAAAACATTGCTTAACAAGGCTGGTCTAGAAAATGAAGGTATTTTCATCAGGAACATAACATTTAGGAAAATACCTGAAAATTTACCATCCATACAGCTAATTAACAGCTCTGGCTTAAACACACAGTGATACTACGGGAAATTCACTGAAAGATTATTTTGCTGCCACAGGCAGTTCTTGAATGCATTAAATTTTTATACAACTATTCATAACATGTGGCAAAAACACAAGATAAATTAAAGATTCAGGCTTTTGTAGTTCCCACCCCTACAAATCTTAAAAACCCCACATTAAAAGTTACCCATTTTCAAAATTTAAAATAAATCTCACAAGCTTGATCAGACAGATTAACAAGTACCAAGAGTTTGAACTGATTTCAAAAGATGATTACAAGGATGTTATGAGGTTATGCAAGGAGAAAATTAGAAGGCCCAAAACCCAGCTAGAACTTCATCTGGATACTGCTGTAAAAGACAATAAAATATTTTCATAAATACATAAGAAAGCAATGGAGGGCTAAGGAAAATCTCTATCCTTCACTGGATGTGTGGGGACCATTCCTCTAAAAGATGGGGCACTTCTGTACATGGTTTAGTGGTGGACTGGGCAGAACTAGGTGTTTAACAGCTGGATTCTATGATCCTAAAGCTATTTTCCAAACTAAACAAGTCTATGATTCTGAGTATAGCTGTAGGTATTGAACACTTTGCAATTCAATCCCTTGGCTTTCTAGTTTCTTCCTATCTCCTTTGCTGCGACACAGCCTCTGGCTTCTGAGTTGCTCGGCTTCATGATCTATGTATTTAATTTTATTGCTCCCTCATTTGCTCATAATCCATATCCCACATCTTTCCATACATTTGACACTTGATCTTCAAAGACTTTCATTTATGTCTTCATTATATTGTACACTGACTACAGTATCTCTGAGTCCCACATTATTAAATGCCAGCAAATTTACGAAGAGGAACTTCATGTAATCACCCCAACTGCAGACAGCTTCACAAAGAACTGCCATCTTCTGAGGCACCAAATTCAATCAGCAATGAGATTAATCTAGAGGAAACTACCTTCATGAATTCTGAAGCTCACAGTACAGGTTTTACAAAGAGTCCAGCACCAAAATATAAATTAAATGAGCTAATAAAAAAAGCAATATCTCTTGATGAAAGTACTTTATGATGATCTCATAGAGCACTCAATCTCATTGCAGGCACATAAAAGATCTTTTTATGTAAGTTCATTATAGATGTTCTTAAAAATCTTCAGGCCTGTAAACCTAAGCCAAAAAGAATACTATGAAAAATGCTTAGTCTTATATCTCATTCTAAACCACTCATTATTAATAGTATTCAAGAAACTTTATTTACAGAAGTTCTTATCTTAAAAAAACCCCAGATAATTAAAGACAGAGCAAGTTTCTACATCCCCATATATCTAGCTTTCAAGTTATGACCTGTCCTCTGACCTGCTCACGTATCCTCTGAGCATCAAGAATTTACCAGAACACCAAATTATCACTGCAAATCTTCATTTAGGTTGGAACCAAGGGAGTAGCAATGGAAATTGCTTGGATACAAGTAAAAATTTCAGTTCAGAGATGTCAAGTGTAGAGCATTTGCCATATAAGAGATACTGAAATCAGGCTGAGCAGAACAAGAGAACAGGCAGCCTGGGACACATATCTGAAGCCTACGTAGGTTAGAAAAGTGAGACAAACATTAAGGAAAGTCAGAGCTAAATCACTAGAATTGCTGGAGAAAGGTCAAGGCAGGGGGGTGGGTGTTGGGATGGGACACACATGGCAGGAGCAGAGAGGGAAAGTATCTTGGAGGGCACTTTAAATTCCAAGTGTAGATGACAAACCATTTAAACCATTTCAGCCCTTATGCCCCAAGCAAGGCACCCAAACATAATGACAAGGCTGAGACACCCCTGGGCCCCAAAACACTTGTCTGTAAAAAAAAAAAAAAAAAAAAAAAAGGGGGGGGGTGGCAAAAATCTGTCTCCTAGGATTTGAAGGAATGTTCATTGTTCTCAGTAAGCATGTTTGTTTTTTCTTCAGGCTGGCAATGCACTGACAGCAGGGAGTATTCAGTTACCCCCCCCCCGAGTTTTAATTTCATCAGGGAAACTACACATTCCACACAAAGCAAGCTTTCCAAAGAGACTCTGGCTGTCCAAAAAAAATTAATAAAGAAACCCTCAAAAAGTATTTAAAAAGTCAAAACCTAAACACAAAGCTGAAGCCATCCTCATGAAAACTTCCAGTGGCTCTAAGATCTTGTCTTCAGATCACCTACATGTAGTGATAATAAAAACTATCCATCCATTCACAGCAGAAGTCTTTTCAAGCTGAATAAATTTGGACATAAACCTTTCATACTGAGATCCCCACATGGCTGTACAGATATGATTCTACTTGACAATACATTTTTAAGTGGAAATGGGAAAGTTAGACAGGAAAAATACAGTTTCTTCTGTTACACTAGAAGTCTTTCCTTTAGTCATAACAACTAAAAACATTAGGCTTTGCACACATATAAAGAAACACAGCCAAAAATATTCACAAGGAAAAGGCCTTTTTAAACACACTGCTTTATTAATCTGCCTTCTTTATGCAAAACTGGACAATACCATTCCAGTTTCTACTTCAGGTTTTCTTCTGTTTTATTAGTTTTAACGCTTATTGTCTTTATTTATTCACCCATTGAGTAACTTTTTATCTCATCAGGCCTTAACTAGAAGTGTAAATACCAACCAAACTACATAAGCAAATACACTCAAAAATGTCATTGCTTGTCACACCTCAACCACAAATACATTTCACTCACCATCTTCAGAGTCAGCTGTGCTATGCTGTGTTTGGGATTTAAGCCCAACTTTTAAGACTGAAGCCTGTATTACTTATCTACCTAATGTCAATTTCTTTTAGGATTTCAGGTATCCAGAAAAGCTGGGTCATAGCTGGAAATAAAGCCTTGAAAATGCAGAGGGAGGTTTTAAGATGTCTTTCAAGAACAGTCAGGAAGAACAGATTTGCCTCAGTCACTACCAGCTGGCAAATACAACTGGATGTAACATAACAGGAACTGAACTCCCATAAGCACACACATCTTTGCATTTATCCAGCAATAGCAGGAACCAAAGACATAGAAGAAAAACATTCAACACCTTATTTTCTTATAAAGAACAGGCATAAGCATTCAACAAATAAACATAGTTACACAGCTTATCTTGAGTGAGCAAGGGTTCTAGAAATGCCTCAAACCATGCTTTTGTTATGTACTAAAAAGTCATACCCTCATACTGTGCTAAATTAACAAGTGTAAACATGTTGACTTCCTATCCTTAGCAGTGATGTTGGTATGCTACCAAAGAAAGTGTTTCCAAAAGGAGATGAAAAGGATGTTTGTTGACCAAAAGCATCTGCTTAGACAGTCTCCATCTCTCACCCTGCTGTCTCTGATGACCTCCCTACAGCCAAGAGCAAAAGCAAATTTTGGGATCTCTGCACCAGGAAGGACTGTGAGTGCAGACTTTGCCATCATAACAGTATCTACGTTAATTGTCACATCTTCCCAAATTTATTTTTGCTTATGTCATGTCCATAAAACAGGAAGAAATATGGATTCAAAATGTGTATATGAGAATTTAAAAAAAATGTTGAAAAAACAACACACATGTAAACCTAGTATGTGAAATTCTTCTTGTAAAAAGAAGATAGAGCCTTGAAACATGGAGAAGATATGTAACAGCTAGATGCACAAACATATTCAAAGGATACTTACAAGTCTGTACTCCCCTTGTTGGTAATAAACAGAGAGGGAAAAATCTTTCTAGCTTTGAATTGCTGCAGTGTTGATGGGGAGTACCAATTCTAGCATGTGAACCCTTTACTTCAGTGTTTACCAGGTCCAGTGCTTTACTTAAAATATCCACATTCCTCTATAGGCACCTGTATAAACAAGCAGGAGACAGGTTGAGGAAATGCTGTGTCATATGAGAGATCTAGTTTTGTTTACAAAGCCAACAGTTTCTTGTCCACGCTCTCTTTGGACAGGGTGGGAGACGGGATGGAAACCCAAACCCACAGACAAACACAGGAAAAAACAGCACCACTTATCAGCATTCTGCTATCAGCTGTGATAAACTATTTTATCATAATTCATTTCTAGTACAGCCAAGAAATGTTTCCCTGGTTGTTTGTATTATGAGTATCTAATACAGTTTTTCCACAACCTAACAACCTTTGTAGAAGATCTTCAGAACAAATTAGATGTGGGAAGTGTCAATTATTTTGATTTGCAAAGAGTTAAAGAAAGGAGAAAAACCTCTACAGTTCAAGCCTGGCATTTGTGTAACTTTAAGGAATGAAGAGAAAAATAACAGATCTGACCTAACTCCAGCTATACATTCTGCAAATGCATTCTTGAGTGGAAAAGGCTGCATTCACCAGCAGCACTCGTGGCTCAGACTGAGGCAGGATAAAAGAGGGGTGCAAACTCCAGCAGGATCTAACTGGTCCAAAGAAAATGGGGGTGTGTGCATTATGTAAAGCATCACACACAGGCATGCATACACTAGAAGCTGAGCAAGGCTAATGCATTTGACTTTACATTCCTATACAGCCTTCCCACTCTATATGGACTTTGAAAGAGACTGCTGGAAGGACACCTGGAAGGGAAGAAATTCCAGCCCCAGTTTCAGATGGGCTCAGAAGCATATATGGAAACAAGACCCTAAACAAAGCAGCATGGCTGCAACAAAGCAAGGAATTCCACACAAACCTTCACATTAATGGAGGCTACCTGTACCCTGAACCACCTCTTCCCGCAGACTGCAGGTTAAATAATCAGTATTAACTACTCAACATGAACTTTAAACACCACCATATTAAAAAAAAAACAACTTAATAATGAACTACCAACTTGAAAAGTCTGTGCCTATGCAGTACTATCCGATATGATTAACTTGGCAATTGCTGCACTTCAATCAGAGGTGGGTATCTGCTGCATTTGGTGACACTCTAACTTAGCACAGAAGCCAGAACTTCCCCTTTGCCTGGTGTCATAAATTCACACCCTAAAGCCATTTGTCCATATGTGCTCTTCCTGAGATTATCTTTAAACATTACAACAAACAACATTAAATTTCAGGAATGCTTAGTCCAGGGCAATGTACTTCCCTAACAACAATTTCTTTCTTCCCTAGACCCAAAGGAAACAGTTCATGGTCACTGTCACAAAACCACTGAACAGGCAGAGAAATCCCCCTCACCCAGCTGCTCTTTCAAAGTGTCCCCCATTGTGCTGCAGAGATCCTGAGCTGGCAGGAGTCCTCCCTTCTGCCAACAAGTGATTCTTAAAAACCAAAATGGAAACATTTTTTTAAAGGGTAGAGTTGAGTAACGGGACACAGTTTATCACAGCCTTTTCTAATTGCTTGTTGTCTAGTATTTAAATATGTGCATATTTACCCAGTAATCTTTTCCTTCCTTTGTTGCTTTTTGCTTGAAAAAAAACATATATTGAAAGTTGGTACAGTTCTTTTAAGTATTTATTCAGTTTTCACAATGGTGTCCATGCCACTGTTTTGACAAAAGGCTGCTGTCACTTTCACTAGAACAGGCCACTTTTGTGGGGGATTTATTACAGCTGTAAAAACTGACTCCAGGCTGAAACATAACTTTAGAGTTCCTCATGCCAGAAATGTTTAAGAAGTATGGTAATACATCCACCACTTCCCCTTTTAACAATTCATACATACACTGATTAACATTTTGGTTCAATTTACATTGAAAACAAACAATGAGAAAATATTTCCAATTACAAATTCTCAGTTAGTATTTCTAAAGAGGTTACTGTTATTATATCTGTTTCTTTAAATCACAGGGCTGTTATGGACTAAAGACCAATTAAAGCACTTGAAGTTAAGAATTTAATGAAACTTTCCCCCAAGAAACTAATGATAATTTCCAGATGAAAAGTATCAGGAAGAGAAACTTCACATAGATTTATAGGTTTTAAAAAACTGAACAACAGCTGTTTATTTTAAAGGTTTTTTTCCAAAGTGATTCCATTGTTTCAGCAACAGAAGGTGGAAACTTTTCATCACTGCTGAACAATTCTACTAGAAACAAATTAATATTAATTTTTAAAACCCAACAAAAACCCAGAACCCACAAACCTCCAGAAGCCCTTGATGTTTGAAAAGCATAGAGCTAAAGTATTAAAAAAATAAAGTGGGGCTGCTGAGTGTCAAGTACATAGCTGGTCTTTTGACATTAGTACCTAAGCTTTACTAGCCACATTTTACAGCTTCTAAACAATATTTGCACATATGCCAGAGCAGAATGTCTGCACATATCCTACATCTACAAAGCAACTAAATACAAAGTGTAGCCTTTGGAAATCTTTCTATGCAAGAGCTCTTCTAGGGCAGCACAAGACCCTCAGGGAAGCTTCCCAGCTCTTAAGAGTCCCTACAACCCTAAACTGGCACCCAGGCCAGAGCAAAGCCAAAACAGACCCAGAATAAGGCCAAGACAGGAGTGGAAAAGACTGAAGTGAGTGAAGATTCTGGAAGCAGGGGTGATGGCAGAAGCCTGTTTGTAGTGTTGATCCTGAAACTAAACAACTCCAGCGCCATCCCTCCCTCACATCAAAGTAACAGTTGCAAAGCATAGCTTAAATTTTGGAGTTTTTTTCCTAGCACATCACCAACATCTAAACACATTCCTACAGCAGTTTGGTACAGCATTTAGACAATCTGTACTAAACAAACTCAAAAATTACTGAGAAATAACTCCCATTTACTTTCAGCCATGAATTCAGTTTTGCATTTTACAGAAACTAATGGCACATCCAACCCAGAGGGACCCATCTGTAGTCACAGATGCCTTATGCTGTTTTTAAACATATTCTGCCAAAGTTTTTTTTCCCTTCCAAATGACAATATAATCTGTATAAGAATGGAGTCAATAATTGTGCTATGAAAAGAAATAGACAGCTGGCCAGAAGGAACTGCTTTCTCTATGTGCAGTTTATTTATTCTAACAACCTCCAAGCAGAGAACTTTGATAGGGTTGGATTAACCATATTTATTTGCCCAAGTTTACTTATGGATGACTATATATATATAGGCTGTTTATGTATGCAATCTGTGCAGTTAACATTAAGCATTTTTATAGGTCTACATTTTTGTACTTTCAGCTATTACGAACAATGATAAGAATGGTTTATAAAGAGTTTATGCCTAGAAACAACTTGTATTTTATCTATTCAAACTGATAACAGGAACAGACTTCCAAGAGGAAAAATAGGACCTGACAAAGTAATCTTTCTGATCATAAGGTTCAAAGTTTTTTACCTTGCAACTATCACACGCTTTCAACAACACTGGTTTATCTTTCTGCCTTCCTGTCCATCCCAGGAAAATAATGTCACTGTTTGCCAATGTGCCCTTGACAAAAACAGACCAAATGCAATCCAAAAGCCTACAAAACCATTGCATGATTAGGGAAAGGGTAGGAGTTACTGACAAATCAAATTTAAAAAAACCTGTATGATGATGTAGATAGGACTGTGCATTAATTTAAAAAGGAAAAGACCAGTTCCATCAACTTGCAGTTTGTTTGTGAAGGACTTCAACAGGTCTGAGAGACAGACATCGAAAGACCTGGCTGGCAAGAGTATACCTACCAAAAATAAATTTAAATTTATTTTATTCAGTCTACCGGTCTAAATGTGACCTTTTACAAAAATTTAAGTTGCATCTATGTCTACATATCGTTTTAGCTGAAAAAAAAAAAAAAAAGAAAAAAAAAAGCTACAAAGCTACACTTTTAGACACAGGTAGCACTGATTAAGACTCAGCAACAGGAAGAAAACTGCTTCACTGTGTGTTAGTTTCAAAAAGCACTATGATGGTCTGCCAAAACCCACAGGAATTTTACTGAGTGTTAGGTTTCCATTTAAAATATTTTCTCTTGAACAACCCATTTTTAACAGAATGCTTATCTAGACTAACTCATACCATTATTTGGTTTTAATCACAGTTGCTGTTTGGGATCCTCCATTTTTGTCATAGCACAAATGCTCACTTCTGAGACAGTTAGAAAGTACAACATTTCCCAATAATTCTTGTAATTACATTCCTGAAAATGTGATTTTACCCCAGAAGTAAAAGTTACTTGTAATATAGTTATTGCAGAAGTATTTAAGAACCCATTATGTGGTGAACAGAACATAACATTACACATCTAAACAAAAATCTAGCAAACAATGAGAATGACCTGCTCTCATAATAAATGATAGCAATTTCTTCAGTAAGATTGCTCCGCTTTGCAAAATTATTCAACTTTAAAGAAAAAAGAGGCTCAGTAAGGCGCTGAATTTTAAATCATGTCTTTGTTTATTCCCTCAACCACTCCTCTGCAAAGAAAACAAACAAAAGACTTCAAAAGAAGGGTCAGGCCCCTCCTAAAATTTGAGTGCTTTAAACTTGAAGAACAGATTTTGTTCTTTACATTTGTTCTTTACATTTTGATCTCTGTTCAGAACTGATATGCACATTCACAGAGTATCCAAATTACAAACTGAAGCCATCCTTTTCCACCATCTTCCTCAACAAGTCAAATATTTAAAGCCAGCTTCAAAGAAGACCACACATTTATCCCTTCCTCCCTCACCCCGGGGCTAAAATAGCCAACAAAACCAAAAGTTGTCTTGATTCACCTTTATATAATTTGTATAAGCCCGTTTACTCCAAGTATGTAGTACTTCAAACTGAATAGATGCATATATCTGCTCCCACTGTATGAAAGCCATGCTTCTGGCTGTGCACTCTGCACACCATTTCAATTCTCCATTCTTAGAGCAATAAAAACTCGGAAGCAAGTGGGATGACCCTCAAGAAAAAAAAAGGCCTTTTATAGAAACAAAAAAGGTCTGGGTAACCTTGCCCTTAGTTTGTCTTCTGTTCTTGTTTATTACTGTCTCAGTAAAGGAAGAGAGCCTCCCTCACTCCACTTTGACCCAGAAGTCATACTTGAAAAGATGAAGAAGCAAATTAAACTAAATACAGCATTGAATATACTTTTTTAGGGCAGGAACTGCAATGTAATTGCTTCTAAAATTACCAAACACAGTTCACAAAACAAGTTGCAAAGGACTGTATGGTAGTTTCTACTTGCTGAGGTCCACTTCTGCCAGCTTGCAGTATCCAAGCTGCCTGATACAGTCAGACAGAGGCTGCTTCTCTGGAGACAGATTGCTAATACAATCAACATAAATCTCACATGATGCTCCAGTAATAAAAAGAGCACATCAATAAAAAACCACCAGTGTTTTATGCAGTTTATTGACAAGATGGAATAGTACTCATCTGCCTTCCCAAGGCACATACTTGACTGAGTAGGGCATGAAACATTGATGTAGGTAGAGTTAAGCACCAATATCTGTTCTGTGTTGGGAACTTGAAAAAAAGCAAAATTCAGTTCTGTGGAAAGGAACTAATCCATAGCAATTTACACCCCAGGCATCAATCTCATTATGGCACCCCTGCCCTTTTTCCCTTAGCCATCAGTACTCTGTTACCATATATTTCACATCTAACAAAAAACGAAAACCAACCAACCAAAGTCAATAATAATAAAAAAAAAAGGCTAACAAAATCCCCTCCCTCCCAGAAAACCCAAATTTTTCTTTAAAATAAATTTTCCTTATTTTTCCAAACAAGATTAATGTTCATAATCTCAAATTCTTCATTTTGTGTAGTTTATTCTATAGACCATTCCCTAAAACCTCATTACTTAATATCATCACAGAACATAAGAAATTCCTTCCTCATGAAAAATTTACCATAGGAATTAGATATGCAACCATTTTTGGCATCTCTGTAAGTATCCTGACACCTTTTCTCTATGTCAGAGGCTTAATTCTTCCTAGGATTAATGAGAGATAATTAACCAATTAAAATAATTATACTGAGTCAATTATTTTTTCTTAAGACATTATAGGACTGTGCTGTGAATTATCAATTAATGCACTAAAACCCCATGGATTGTAAATTTACACAAATAGAAGCTTCAAAAAGCTGCATGAATTTAAAAGTAAATTATAATGTAGTGCTCAGGAATTCTTATATTCACAAGTTAGAGTATGCTTACTACCCTAAATGGACATTTTCCAAATTGGCTTTACTTTGCAGGCCTTTTTTCAAAAGCTTTATTGTATTACATATGCTACTGGCCTAATTTAGCTCTCAGAGCAGGCACATTACTTCAAAGATTTTAAAAAATGAAGACCTATCCAAACATTACTCACACAATTAGCTGCTTTTCCCAATTAAAAAATGTGTATTTAACAATGACAAAACTACTCAGTTTGACAAACATCTGTATTTCTGTTTGGCCAAACTATCTGTCAGCTGTGCAGATGCACTTATTAAAAGACACATTCTGCTCAGGCAGCACAATTCACAACTTCATTGTGCAGCACTCGCTCAAGTATGAGTGGAATTTTGGGAAAAATGTCTGTATGATAATTCTTGTGACACAGGAAAAAATTTATAATTACATTTGATTTTCTGACATTGGTGGTGGGGCCACTGTATGTGCACACAAGCATCACACACAGAGCTATTTGTCCCCCACTGCTGCCTGTGCCATGAACATGACCACTTCTCGGGAGCGTGTATTCCAGCAGCCTGCAACCACACTCTTGAAAAATTCATGTCTGAGCACACCAGTTTAGGATGTCAGCATTGGCAGGGGGATTGAATGTTCAAATACCATGTTGCACAGGAGATTTTGTACTTGCTCATCTTGATAACTGACAGATGATTAAAGACCGCCTTTAAGTCACTAAAAACACCAGAGAAACAATCTATTCTTCTGAAAGATAAAAGTTTAAATCACATACTATATTACATAGTATGCAACAACAGCGGCATACTGAAAAATTTTGCTTCACTGTATTTAAATTATCTTCAAATCCAGTAATTTTTACACTCTACATTGTAGGAAAACCTTTTAATAAAATTTTATTTATCATAGTAAAAGAAAGTTGAAGGTCTGACTAAAGTAGCAACTGGAGAGCCTTCTGCTGACTCTCCCCTCTGAATTAACCTGGGAGAATTTGGACTGTTTCTCTGTACAGATGTTCATATTGGGATACTTCTTTAAATAGCTCCTTGCTTAACAGGGAGGTTTCTGGATTACCTACTTCAAGCACTTAATTACTATAAAACTGCATATCCACTCTAGGAGCTAAACATCAGACACTGTAATGACTAATCTGTAAACCTCTAGAGTGTTTTGTTTAGCTAGCTATGGACCTGAAGACCAGTTAATGAATTATTTTGATGTGTCTAATTTCAGCTCCTGAAGATGAACCTTGCTATCTTTACTAATAACTGTAACTCTCCTTTTAAGATATAAAAGAAATGGTATTCCTAAAATTAGATTTGGAGCTTTTATTTCCTTGCTTTTAATATTGAAAGAGTGTTTTATCACTAAATATCATCATTAAGGACTGCTGAGTTTAAGAAAGTATTGCAAGGCTTTTACTAAGCACGTCAGTTAGTACAAATCCACTGAGTTTTTATTAGACCGCCACTCCTCTACTTCCTGTGTTGCTGTTTGTTTCTTTCCCTCAACAACAGTAAGCACTATGAGAAGCCTGAATTCCCATGTCTCAGTTCCTCTTGTTTATGTTCATCTCCTGTTGCAGAAACAAGGATCTGCACCTTCACAAGCACTTGAAAAGCACTACACAGATAGACCAGAAAGACATGAAGCCAACAGGAATTTGGAGGAAGCTGCACTACTAGTGCTCTTGGATTTTTCTTGTCTGATAGAGGTGCAGATGTACCTTTTGGGAGCCCATCTCAAAACTCTCAGCTTCCTCCCTCTAAGCTGAACAGCACTCTTAATTTCTAGTGAACTGTGGAGAACAACACATTAGCTCATGCCAAGGTACAGGAAGGCAGAGATGGGCTAGCAATAGCCTATCTAAGTTGTTCTGGGTCCCCACCACACAGCAAGATATTAGCAGCTGTGATATTGTGCTGATGTGGGCTGAGGCTGATACCTCTTGAGCCACTCCAGAGAGGGAAGAACCGCAGTTTTTTATTTTAGGGAGTTTCCGGAGCATGAGTAAGACTGAAGTGCAGGAAGTTTGATAACTCTGCAGTAAAAGACCTAAAATTCACATTTCATTATTTGAGAAAAGCTGTGGAGACTCCTGCTGCGTTCACATATTTTCTGAACTGCGTGAAGTAACTCAAAGTAAAAACATTTCATAAAGATCTCTCAAGTTCACTACTAGTTAAAGCAAGCATGGGGTAGCTGCTAGACAGTACCTCTTCCTTCCTTCCTTCTCTAAGCCACTGGTTTATGCTCCAGTATAGAATATGCAGAAATTTTCTTACTTTGAAATATTAACAAGTTACTTGGACAGACAGGTTGGCTACATACAGGATTTTAGAGCTACAACAGATCTATAATGGTTATCAGTCATAGGTTTTTTTCCTTGTTTGGGCATCATCCAATTTAAGTTTACAGATAAAATTTCACTTCATTTTCCATATGGCTATCCAAACCACAAGTTTCTGTCTTGCATTCATAGTTCTCATTTCAAAAGCAAATCCCTTTCTCTTCCCTCCTTTATCTACTATAATTATTTGTATTTCAAGATTATTTCAAAATTTAGATTAATTTTCTGAAAGTACTATGTTTTAGTACATAATCTTTGAACTCTTCAGTTTTACCATTCCTATTTTTGAACTTTTTTGGTACAGTAATTCTTCCATGAAGTTTAAAGGCTGTGATCCAGAGAAATATCCACACGCCAATTCTGGAATACTGTTGTACTACATTTCATATGGGAACTGTGACACTTCCTATTTATCAGCAAGGCCCAACATGCAATAAAAAGACCTTTTAGTTGGGAGAGTTTTGTTACTGACAAAAGTGAATGAAGCATTTTTGGGGTCAAATACACAGCTATGTTGTTGAGCAACTTTGTGGGACTAAAACAGGAACTCTGTATGAAGAGTATTCGCTCTGCTTTGGAAGTTCACCCTCTCAGTGCTACCTGTCAGAGCCACTAGAGTGGCATTAAATGCTACTAATTTTCCCATTTCAATACTTCCTGTAAGCCAATCTCCAGAGGAATACACAGAGCATAAACTCTATTGGACATGATAAGTTCTCCACAGTGATCTTTTAAAGACACAGGACCAGACAGTGTGCTGCCAAAGAGCCAGGTGTATCATCTGGGGTCACAGCTACAGCTTGCTCGGTGGCAAAACAGAGAACAAACTACTAAGTGAGTGTACTTAATAATGCTGCAATGTACTCACTAAAATGGCTTAAAGCTGTAAAAGTGTAATTTTAAAAGTCTTCCACAAACAGGAAACTAAGACTCAAACCTGGATAAAAACATTACCTATTACACTCTAAATACCAAATGTGCATTTTCAGGATTCTTAAAATGTCTGTCAAGTGCAAGCAAGGAAAAACTGGCTGACTTTAACAAATTGTGCAGCTTGTGATAAGGAACACAATACTACTTCACCTGATGGAGTTATTAATTGGTAATGCTTTCCCCCATGTTGGTATTATGTTGCACCTCTGCCTTTCACCGTTCCTTTTGCAAAAAGAACACATTTTTTTCTTCAGGATGATAATCTAGATTAGGAGACAATATAATCAGCCTTTTAATTATACATATGCAGAAGGACCAGCTCTGCTTGTCAAGAAGATTTAAAGATGTAAACAGCACAAGGCCAGAAAAAAACCCCATCATTTAGAAAATTAGTCTTCTACCAGAATAGAGAAGCAAAAAAAGGTTTCTCATTCGCTGATATAAAAATCATATTTAAGATTTATCAGCACAAACTCTATACAAAATGAAACTAATAGGAAAAGTTGCTTTTTAGTTAATTTCAATATTACAGATATTTTCAATACAGTAAATAATACGTTTAAAAAGCACCTTTAAGGCAACTTCATTTTGCAACAAGTCAATTTTTTTAAGAACACAGTGAAGAAATTACTTTCACTCCAAAACCCTAACAGTCCACTTTCCCTTCACACAGTGGCATCACCCATAACCTACAACACTATGAGCTGTTCCAGAAGTCAGTTTTTCAATTAAATAATAAGAAAAAAAGAAAAAGAAAATAGGATGTTAAATAAACCTATTTCCTTACCTGACAGTTTTCTTTTGCTTTTATGTTGCCCTGTTACCAAAGGCAGAAAAACGAAGTGCGATTACATTAGTCAATGTACAACTCAAAGCAGTCTCTTGGCACTGGACCAGGAGCAAAGCTGAACTGGCCCTAGTGACAGGCCATGGTGAGGTTTGGTGGCCTGGCCACAGCCACCTCCCTGCCAGAGTGGCTGCCCACTGCCATGGGAGTCCCAGGGGAGGCTGCTCCAAGGTCCCTGGGGAATGCAGGTGCCTCCCTGAGCTGTGCTCCTGCCTGGGCAGGCAGGCGCTGAGCAGGGGGACAAACGTGGCCTTGTGCCACCCTGAGGGCTCTCACCCCACCCCACCCCAGCCATTCCCCTGCTCAAACACTCTGCTCTAGCATCATGAAATTACAATGTAGAAAAACTAAAGAATGTACAAGGTCACAGTTTTTCTCCTTCACCTTAAAATAAAGACCCTTCCCTTTCCTTTCAAGCACAGAGTTTTTACACTGGACTGTTACTCTGCACAGTACTGAATATTACCTTTAGATAAAGTATGTCAAGTATAAACTGCACTGAAATATTTACAGCATTGCAATGCTAATAGCGTTGAAATGATTTTTTGCCAAAGCTTATGAAATATGTACCTTGTCTTGGGGAAGAGGGGGGAAGTTACAATGTATAAAATTGGAGTTAGGTATTCTCTCTGTTGGATTGCAGTTGACAAGTTTATCTTAGTTTGTACTGGCTGTGCATTGTTTGCCAACAATCACATCCCAGAGGCTAAACAAACTGAGAGATGGAAGGGACAAAATACAGAATCCAGCCCTCAAAATCTGCCTGTCTGTTTGGTCAATGGCAGGAAAGTGCAAAAGAGCATTTTAAAGAGCTTTGAAGGAAAAAAAACCAGCCGGGTTTTCTGTGGCAAAAACAAACAAACAAAAAATCCAAATCGATGAATCAACTGGTGAAAATGAAAGAAAGCAAAATACTTGTCAGCAGCTGTCCTGTGGCTGAAGAGACAAAACACCTCTCTGTTAAATGAACACACTGGCAACATTTGAAAGCATTAAGGAATTATTTTAGGGCAATGCCTAAACATGCTGACATTTAACAGGTTTTCTTTCAGACTCAGGGCAACTGCTACACAACACCAATCAAAATATTTTTAAAAATTATTTTTAGAAGTTATTCAGATTGTACAGTATGGATAAGCAAACAACACTGCTGCAGATTATCATATCCAGCTATGTTCCACAGTATGATATAACCACAAATATTAAATAGTTATTGCTTTAATTGGCATGAAAGCAATAGTGGGATATATTTACTATTTCTTTGTTGCATTGAGCAACACCAAAGTAGGATCACTGCCAAAATACTTAATGCTAAAGCACATTTCTATTAAATTCATCGTTTGCCAAGATGCAGAGCAAGCAGAGTTGAGACACAGCAAGACTTTACCAGTTCATTTCTTTGGACTCAAGGAGAGTTTTAAGGGAATGCCTGCAGAATGACAAGGCTAGATAAGAAACTCCTCAGCTAATTATAGCCAGCTCCCAAACTGAAATATTGGAATTGAATTTGGAAGTAGTAAAAAAAAGAAGAAAAGCTATCTGGATCATGACATTTAACATCTGACTTGTGTAAAAACTGAAAAAAGTAATTCTGCTAAATATTTTCACTCTTAAGACAGAATATATTAACTGAGGAAAGTAGAGGACAAATAAATGTGCTTGAACTCTCTAGCAGCATGCCTAAAGCTCAAGGTTGAAGTACAACTGACCCCACACAGAGCCATTTGAACATGTGCCAAATGCATGAAGCTCAGAAGTTTCATGCTCTGCTAAGGCAACTTTCACATCACTCACTGGCTTCATCTCAGATCAAAAGCACTAAAGGAAAAACTGTGCAGAGAATCTGATTACAGATGGCTTTTACTGATGCTTTCTACTTAATCTCCTCTGGAATGTGAGGTCATAGCCCTCCCATATTTTAAAAGGGATCTATATACTGTTTGCACACTCAACTATTGTTACTGTACTGTATTTTGCTTTCTCATCTGAGCAACATGACTTAAGGAGTTTATTGCAGCCCAGATTCCTACCCACAAAAGATGCACATGGGCTGTAAGGCTTCAGAGCAGACTGCACTTTCCTCAGTGCTCTTTGCCTTGTAAATACAAAAATATTTTCTATGTTGCAGTTACCTGTATCACAGCCTGTAAAAGATGCAAGGGCTGGAGTGGTATTCAGTGCTGAAGAGAACACCTTAAACCCCTCAGGACTTGTCTGCCCAGAACAAATGCACCTACATCCTGCAGGTGACATGGTTCACTCTACTTTCTGTTTTGCCCATAGATCAAAATCTATCTTCATGCATCCTATGTGTCACAGGACAGGTTTCAACCAACAAAACCCAGAAAATTCAAGGCCTAGCCACCCTGGACAGAAGCTGCATTCTTCTCTTAAGATCTCCAAACTTTTAACAAGAAATAAGACTTCCTAGCTTTAACCTTGGTTTTCTCACAGAGATATTCTCCTTATTAAAAGCTTATTAAAACCCTAATGATTTGAAACCTGTTTTCACTGTCCTTAAAATTCTCAACAACTGTGAAAGCATAAAACTGAAGCTGTTCAAAATACACTACTTGAAAACATACTGAAAAGCAAACATTCTTTGGAATTAACAAGTATTTGAGAGCTAATTCAAAAACCTTTCCTTGCTGAAGCACTGACCCCCTCTTTCTTTTCCAGCAGTCAAATGACTGAGAGAGGAAAAGGTTTTTTCTTTCCTGTTCTCAACCTCTGCCTAAGTTTAACTTCCAGTTTTCAGTGTCTTGTGTCTTCCAACCAGCACTTTTAAAAACCACACCCAACTAAATTGTGCCACACAAAAAACATTAAATTTCTTCTTAGTGCAATGTAGAGTTGCAATACAGGATGCAGTATTGATGCTCCAAATAAAATGTAAACTGTAGTCAATGTAAAGTCTTTCAAATTCTCATGTGACAAAATACATTGGACGAAAGTAGATCAACAATCCTAGAAAAGTCAGCTCCATAGCTCTTTTCTTCTTTGGCTTTTGTAGCAGTCAGGCTCCTGGACTTTGAGACCTCATGTTTTTCTATTCTTTGTTTGCTTAGCCAGAATTCCCTCCTCTAAGTAATTGTTTTACAATTTGAAATACAAAGGGGTAATGGAGATTACCTTTATGAGAATATCTTCGTCTGGGGTACCCTTCTCCCCCATTTCGAACTATATGCATGTGCTTGTAGACACCTCAAGTGTAGCAAACTGAAACAGCAGAAATATCTTCAGGTTCAAAAGCCAGTTCCACCAAAGATAAGAAACGCAGACCCACACTGAACTACACAAACAATGAAAAGCTTGCACCAGGATCTTTCACTCAAACACCAAAACCTGCTATACACAACATAGCTGAATCTGACTTTCTCCATCCAGTCAAGGATAAGAGAGGGCACAAAAAAATGCACTGATTCATCCGAACTCTAAGCACTGGTCCAGTCCTTTATAGGAAGCATCTACTACAAGCTAAGTACAATACAAGCAAACATTTTTGCTAAATCTTAGAGTAAGTATGAACTGAAATTCAAACTGTGGGTGAAGTACCAATAACTCAGTAGCAGGTTAGAGAAAGTATACTCCCTACCTTTCATACAAGAGCAACGTACAAACAGAAATGCAGAAAGGGATTCTTATCCCAATAATGGTGCTTTCAGCTACTTAACACCCATCTTGACTTACTCTACACAAATCAAGAGATTGAACTCTGGTCAGATCTTCTGTACAGTCAACTGCAAAGCTTCCCCTGCTACCCCATTCAGCTGTGCAAAGAACTCCCAAACATGGATGCACATAGAGATCAGGGACTCATGACCTGGCAACATTTTCAGTCATCTCTGTAGTTTTTTGGGGTCTTCAAGGGATGCCCCACAATCGCACTTCACAGGAGGTGCCAAAGGAACTTGTGGCCAACTTCAGTTCAACTGAGTAATAGTTGTTAGCCTGAACAGTTTCCTGTAGTCTTATCCCAACCTAATTCTGGCTCGAGTTTCTATCTTACAGTCTCCCTCAAACAAACGCGGACATAGAGGAAACAGGCAGAATAATCAGCTTTCCTGAAGGGGATTTTTTTCCAACACCCCAGCCTCCACTGCCATGCTTGCCTGCTTCATGGGAAGTAAATCTATCAACGTTGTTTGCATATATTACATCACCTCTAAAATGTCTCCAAAACTAGAGCAATGTTAACAAAAGCTTTCATAAAATTATATAAGAGCATGTCTACCACTATTGTAGTGCCACTCTCAAGCCCAGAGAGATGCTGCACCATTCCTACTAAACAACAAACACAAGCAAAACAATGTAATAGCAGGGAAAGACTCATGCTCTGATAATCAATTCATTTCCACCCACAAGGAAGTTCAGGAGGCTTCTCAAGTATTTAACTTAGCAGTAAATATAAATAACAATGCACAAGCAATGCATACTAGCTTTTAAGAAATAAATCCAAGTAATCCAAGCTTTTAAAAATGCATAGTCTCTTCTTATCTTGATGCTTACATGTACAGGTGGACAATAGGAAATTAAAGCTCCTTGATTCTCAACTGCTTTGAGTCAATTAGTCCTCAGTAATCAGATTAACATTAGAAGGAAGAGTTCTTCCTTACCACTAGTAAGTGCTTCCTTTGCAAAAAAATGCTATTTGTAACCTCTTCAGGCACCTGTGAACAGAGGCCAAGAACTCAACATGTATGAAAGCAGAAGTCCAACAGTTGCTCACCCTTGCGAACAGGGCTCCCATGGGCAGGTTTAAGACACATTTAGCAGCATTGCATGAGGAAATTTGACAGCTATTTCATCATGGTATTTTTATTCTACAGATAGTAGACTGATCACCAAGGATGTCAAAACAGCAAATTTTTCATTAATCCTGATTTCAAAGATGAATAGGTACAGGGAAATGGAGATGTGAAGGTAAGCTACACAGCTCCTAAAGCTTCTTTCTTCAACAAGCAGGCCAGAGTGCCTACTACAGGTTAGGAGGCCTGGGGGGCAGGGGGGTGTGTTCAACCCAAGCCTGCAGCACAGCTGTTAAGACACAGCAGGAGGGATCTGGATATTGTACTTAGTGAATCAGCTAAAGAAGTCTAAGCAAACTGATGTTCCTAATGAGAACTGTAGAATTCCATTCATACAATGGGTGGCAGTGGGCCAAGGATAACTTGCTAAAAATAAGAGACCTAGAAAGATAAAAAAGTGAAAACATTTCTTGCAATATAGAACTAGGAAAGGGCCAGATAATACTACACATGCAACTATTAAAATCCTCCCTCTTTCTGAAGGGCCTTCCAAGAATATAACATTTCCAGTGATTAAAAAAAGGGGGAAAATGGGGTAATCCTTCATAGCTGGAGGAAAAAGATAAAACTTGACCATTTGGGAGTATTGGGAGTATGGTAGAAGACTTGTTTTAAATTAACACTTAACCATTATCACCAGTCAACTTGATAAAATTCAATGTAAGAATGAAAAGGCCAATTTGAATGAGTCTTTGTTCATCTCACCTAGATGCTAAATAAAGATACTATTTACGTGTATTTGTTTTCCCTTGATTTTTTTCCCCTATATTTTAAAGATCAAAGTGATAAAACCTCAAAAATGAAGATACCTAGCACTCGGAAGAACAAAAGTGTGGTTTTTAATTACAGCTGCATGGGTAGAAGTTAGCATCAATTTTTTTCCACATCCTCCATCCACACAGGTAAGCTGCTGTTGAAGATGCAAGATGAAACAACAGATAATTAAAACAACAGGCTGTCATGACTGCAGGATGGTTTGCCTGCCTGTGAAAAGTAGTTCCTCACTATTCTCTGCATTAAGAATAACTGGCTAACAGCAAAGAATGCATTCTGCTCCTAGCCCCTTCCCCACACAAAACTAAAATCCCATTGATACAGAGTTTTTGGGTGGAGTAACCAAACTTTTACAAAGCAGCTTGACTTTTTCCCAGACAAATGACTTGGCTGAACTTAATAAACTCCTTTCGCTATTAAAAAATTCCACAATAACTGCAGTTCTAAGAAAAATCCCAGAATCTAGAGTGGAAAACCCCTACTGAATAAGGCTTCCAAGAGTCAGCAAGTCTTAAGAGTTTATTTAAACAGAATTGTCACTCAAATATCAGCAAACTGCATGGACCACACTGAAAGGGAACTAAACAACATAAATCAGGTGACTATTGCAGCTTCCCCAACAAAATCTTAGCACTTTAGAAAATGTCAAGACAGCTGAATCTTAGCCGAGTTCTTAAAATCGGCTGCATGCATTTAATTAAGTCAAAATCGAAGCCAGATGGCACATGATGCTTTTCCAATAGACTGATGCTGTCACAAGAGGCACTACTTAAGCATTCCTTGATGATTCCTGGCACCAGTGGCTACAAAAATCTCTTTTTACAATCTACCATACACCCCTCCCTTTTTTTCCAGTCACCAAGCCTTTAAAGAGGGTGGGAAGGAGGAAAAAGAGAGCCCCTGAGATAAATTGACTCAGTGTGTGGAATGCAAGGCAAACATTCCTGTACAAATTCAGATTTGATTTATTTTCTTTAGAAAACTTCAGTGCAGGAAAAAACCCCAATTGTTGGTCTTTGCCTTACACTCACTAAGGATATCACCTGTATTAAAGGGAGAAAATGAAAACAGGTAACTATAGTTCCAAAGTACTGCACAGCAGAGGATGATGTTAACAATTTAGCCAGTAATAAATGAAAATGAGCTGGCTATAGAAGTCCTCAAGAATTTGGAAGTACATGGCTGAAACATTAACATTTTATCTCTGGACTGCATAATCTCTCAGTGAAAAAGGACAGCGGATGCTTCTGCGGTCAGCACACATGCAGTGAACTCCTACTCACCATGAAGACTAGCAAGTTATTGCCTGCTGTAGTCAGCCAAAGTTTTACAGGGTTGAGCCAGAACAGACTGGCAATACCATATTTTACTTCCAGTACTGTACACTGTACATGGAATTAAACAGAGAGGGCATGAGCAATGCTGCTGGTCATGCTTCTCAAGGCCTGTAGAAGCCAGTCGGAATGCCCACCAAGGTGTGTCTCCAAGGCGATGAGGAATGAAAAGCATCAGAAGTTTATATAAATGAAAAATATGCTGCTGACAAAACACCTCTGCTTGATTTCTACTTTGAGATTTTTCTGTTCCAGAATTACTTAAGCAGCTGCCGTATTGCTCCCAAAAGGATTCCTGAAGATGTTTAGAGCAAAAGGTGGGAACCATTATGTCTTTTTAATAGACAAGGAAGGTTCAGAGGCCCTTCTTTGCATTCTCTCTCCATGCTTCCATCAAATCATCCTGCTGTGGTTCACTTTTTCAATTATCTCATTGTTAGAGCAACCAGACAAAGCATACACATGGACAAAGGCACAGGACTATAATTTTTGGTTATTTCTGACTGAATGATCTCCTACTGAGCACTACTAGGGACAAGGGTTTACTTAAGTTTTAATTGTGATTGCCACATTTACGCATATCCAGTCCCAGCTTTCATTTAAAAATGGAATTACACACTTGCACTGAGTATCTTACTGCTCGTGCAATCTGTTAAAAACTTATATTCAGCACTGCTGACGACAAAAACTTGTCTGCTGAAAAGGGTGGATGTGTTTAATAATTTCAGCAGAACAATTCCTCTCTCCTAGTTAGTTTAAAGCTCCATTAATCTTAATGCAAAACAAAACAGTTTCCTTTAACAGCCAAATTCTTGACCTTGAGCTGTTTCGGTGCTGGAGTTGGGGGCTGGGGTAGAAAGGACAGGGATTGACTACAACTAAGAGTTGAAGAATAAAAACACGTGGACAGAAAAAAAACAGGGGAAAAAAAGGGAAAAAAAAAAAAAAAACAAACAACAAAACTGAACTAAAATTATCTCTGTGAAAGATTAACACCTCCATTCCTGCCACTGAAACCTGGATGTCATCTCCAGGTTTGTTACCCATTTTCAGCTAGATTTTTAAATCTAAGGAGTGATGAAAAGACAACCAGGAATGCACAAGCTAATGGCTTTTAAATCACCCATCCTAGCACTGATCCACATCATTAGCCACTAGAGTATTTTCTGACTAATGTTGCAAAAGAAATCCAGTCTAACTAGGCCGTATTATTTTCCATGTGAAAAAATATGAGCTACAGATGCTTTCTTTATGGAAACTGAAGATGCTTCTTATTTAGATTTTTTTTTTTTAATTGAAGATTGACTTACTCAAACCATTTATTATATATAAAACCAGTTCAGATTTTGGACAAAATAACACCTTTAAACCTATAAGTATTCTCAACAGTCAACATCCACAGGGCTTCTTACAGACAGGTTTTATGCTCCCTTTACCCACTGCTTTTCCATTACTAAGTGCTCAGCACAGTGCTTTTGTTGCAGGGACCTTACAATGTAAGCTCAGACCCATGTAGCAGAACACATTTGAGCTGCCTCGAAAATGGCACTCAGTTGCTTGTGATTTATCTCAGTACTCTAAGTTGTATTAAAGCATAATTTCTTCACTACATCTTGAAAGGGGCAAATTTCATCAATTGATAGTATTTGCCCAGCATTAACTGTGCCTAAGGGGGCACACAGCAGTTCCCATAGGTTGATTTCTGTGTCTCCCACACTGGCACCACCTCACCCTGGAGAACAGCTCCTAGAGGCAGCTTTTCTTTGAAATGCTGCTAGAAGGAAGCTTTTTAAATGGCTCAGACCATCAATGAGTCATCCTGTATCAGTGCTCACAAAGCTTTGAGGGGCCTTCTTTTATAGAGAAGGACTGGACAAAGGGTAAGACCTAATTTTGCTTATGAACTCTGGAGGTTCTCATTAGACCACACTTTTGGTCTAGTCGACAGTCACATCACAGAGAAAACAAAATAATTTGGATTACGTTCACAAATCTGATTTTCTTCCACAGGTACATACACAAGGCTCCTTCTGAAACTAGAGGTATGCTGAGCAGTACTGTCCTCTCAGTACAAGAGAAGTCCTTTGAACAAAAGTTTCTCACTCAACACAAAGGAATTTTTCCAATCATCTCCTGTGCTGATTCGGATGCTTTTTGGCTGTCATTATTACTATTTATCATACAGCTCTGCATGGTTTACTAGAAGTCCCAAAACAAAGTGCCCACTATTCCTGCAAGAATACTTACATAAAGACACTTACAAAGCCTGAAGAATTTACTATTCTTAACAATTTTCATTAACCAGCTATGACTAGAGTGGCAGAGCTGGCTTCACACACAGCCTCAACAGTTTCTTCAGTGTTAAAACCTGAGAATAAATATGCACAAAACACCAGCTTGTTGGATGCCCATAAAGAAGTGTCCATCATTCCATGGATCCAGAAGACTTAGAAGTCACTGAATAAAACTTTTTGTTCCCAAATGAGGAAAATGGTGACCAGCATAAACACTTAAGGCCAAGTAATACTTTAACCTAGTGGCCTCCTCAGTCTTCCTCAACTTGCAACAGAAGAAATTGCATAACAGAGCAATTGAAACAGCCCAGCAAACACAGCAGGTGGTCCTGTCTTACAAGACTTCCACCAATGGCTTTTGAAATTTTACACTTAGCCTGGTATGCACCCACATACAGTAAAGAGCCTAAAATGTTAAACATCAGAGGCAAACCAAACATTTACAAAATACAAACCCTATTATTTTGAACAAACCTTGCTGCAATCACAGAGGAATGTTTCCTTTGGCTGCTTTTATGCTCACTTCCATTTATTTATATTAAGAAAAAAGCAAACAATATTTTCTTACCTTGTTTTTTTAATTGGCTACATATGGCACAAAATAGTAAATGATAAGGCTGGAGAGAAAATTTCTGTCTTTTAATGAAGAGACTGATATGCAAATGTTGCTAGTATGAGATTTTAAGTTGTCTCAGTTAAAGAAGAGAGGTCCTGCAATTAGAAAAAACCTTTGCAAGAATTTTGTCTTTCAAATAGGGAAAAAAATCAAATACCAAAAGACAGTGGATTTATAATGACACACTTAAGACAGCCCAATTTACCTCAATCATAGTCATAACAAACTGCTGCTCTATTCTTTCACCAAAAGTACCAGAATACTTAGTTTGTTAAGTCTCTCTGCATGAAAGAGTTAAAAAGCACAGATCTGCCATCAATTAATCTTTATTAAGACTCTCCAGAACAAATCACCGTTCTCAGTTATTTAATAGCAAAACACAAAAATCTGAGCTAGTATTATATTTTAAAAACATCCAGAAATGCTGAGCACAAATTGAGCAGTTCACAAAATAGTTGTGCTGCCAATTTTGCTGCATTATATTTCAAGTTTTGTTTCATGACTGTTACCTCCTTATATCTAACTACAACAAATCAATGGACAGAAACAGAAAACTGTAAGCAACTCAGGCTTCCCTACACACAAACACAGCAGTATGGCATCTCATGGTTAATTAGCCCATTTACAGTAAATCAAGCCCACAGCTCAGCTAAGATGCCAGCCTGCTGTATTCTCCAACCAGCCAGCCCACACAGTAGGCTGGGAGCAATGATATTCTCTCCTAAGCACAGCTGAGTTCATGTAAGTGAACAAGGGTGTGACAAAATAACAGAAAAAGGAGATTACAAAAAATGCCTGAATCTTGCAGTGAAGTTTCTTTCGCCAAAATGAGATTCAAAGAAAGAAGTGGGGGCCTTTTAACAAGTCCTGAAACAGGATCCAGGCCCCCAGGTAATATCTAGTTCACAACTAACTGCACATGCCCTTATTTTCCAATAATCTCTATTTTGGCACAAGATGCCTTGAAAAAAACTCCATAATTATGCAAAGACTTGTCATTTCAAAAGGCTCACTCACAGGTCAGAACTCTTCTTTAAATAAGGGAAGCAACATTGTAACTTTGGCTTTAAGGCAGAATAAAAGACTTGCTGCTTCCTTGTGCCTGAGAAAAGCAAATGATGTTCCTATCCAGTCAATGCCAGATAAGTGAATTGTGTTGTCCAAGCACTTGGAGAAATGAAAGAAAACAAATACCAGGCAATTCTACACCACAGAGAGAAACTGAACATACTGAAGAAACACAGAAAGCATTATCAATACATGCAAGTGGGTTTGGGCACAGCAATTATCAAATGTCAAGCCTCAGAGTAGTCAGAATACGAACTGAAAAAGCTCTTAGGACAGGACTGTGCAACAAATCCAGGACTGGTTGGACAGGAGTCTAACAAATAGGACTATTTTACTGAGAAACAGCTTCCTCCTAGAAAGACAAAGTCAATTATCAATTAAGCACTAAACAATACTTAATAATTTATTTTAAAAAACAACAACAAAAACCAGACTATGGTCTGTTATTCCATGAGACTACACACACACAAAAGCCCCAAACCCTGAAGTAATGCTCAAATTTTGCTGCTAAATATCCCTGATCGTAAAATGGATTAGGCTTATGTCTTATAAACAAGGTACAGGAGCACTGACAGAATGAAAATACAGCTGCTTGTAAAATCTGCTTTTGGTCAGGCATCTGTGAGCACAAACCCACTGCTCACACTGCAAGACAGGTTTTATTTCAGGTCACTCTCTAAAATCATCAGGACCATGTAACTTCATTTTGTATATACAGTCTTTCCTGCTCCCGAAAGGTCACAATGCTGCTATTCTAACACATGTCAAGAACTGAACTAGAGAATTTTGGAGATCAAGAGGAGAGCCTCAGTATTTGATTGGAGAAGTCAAAATGAATAATTTAGATCTGCATTAACAATCTCTACAGATCCTGAGAAACAATTTATGTGCAATAAACACACTCAGCAAGATGCTGCATTGCCACTAACAGTTAAGTGGAGCATTGTATAGAATTTTTAAGGAAAAAAGTTTCAGAGACAAACCTAAAAGTTCCCATATACCAGAATAATTTCATAAAAAATGGAGAATCAGTAGAACAGTCACACTGATGCAACAGCAAGAGGAAGAAAAAAAACCTGGCCACAGCCTTCAAAAAAATCAAGACCAGGCTACGTTTTAAAGCAACTCCTAATCCAGAGTAGGACTCCTCATTTAAAAGAGCCTTCCTACCTCACAAAATGAAATCAATATATTAATGTCTACAGTAGCCCCACAAAAGTGCAGAGAAAATGAAGGCAAGCCCATGACTATTAGTTTCTACCAACTTACACACTACAGAAGATATGGCATTAGTAAAACACAGGAAGCAACAGCAAAAGGTGATTTCTGCAGGCTTCTGTCTTGTAGTTGAGTCACATTCTTTCCAACTCAACAGGAAGAATTATCTGAACAATATACTACACTTCTTTTCTCCCCAGGGAGGGTTTTTTACTTTTTTGATGGTATTTCTCAACAAAACTTTTAAAAGAAACTCTGCTGTCATAGGATTAAAAATAACTCCTCTCTAAAAGCCCAGTCAGGAGAAAACAAGGGATAGAAATAAAAAGGCCAGTTTCACAATATTGAAAGGATACCAAAGGCATTTCACTGGCATCTACAACTTGGACTGTGCTGTTCAGTACTTCCGGTTTTAGGAGTTTTGGTTCTGGGTTATGTTCAGGTTGTTTTTAGTAATTTTTTTTAATTGATCTGCAAGAGGATGAACAAAGTTTGTCAGTGATGTAAGACTACCTGGCTTAGTCAAAGCTGCACTGGCAGCAAAGAGCCATGCAATGAAAGCTAAATTGCCTAAAGTCACTGTAGATAAGGGACCAGACACACAAAACTCCACACACACCCACACACAACAAACACCACCCAAGGCAAGGCTCTCTGCGCATGCCAGAGATCATCACTTGCATCATGCTCTGTCTGCTGTGCTCTGAAAACAGCAGTTCAGTGGTCACCACCAAACAAGTAAACAAAACATCCGCAATGACCAGGAAGGGAATAGGTTGCTCTCTTTCAGTCATATGATGGTCCTGTGTCATTGAATTCCCTATGTTATTGTAAACAGAAAGTTTCATGGAATCCCAACCAAACTAGAATCTGGCAGAGTTTAGAACATAAGAGCACAGGACATGCTAGTCAGAGATACTGACCCAAAATCTTCACAAAGAGAATTTAATCAGACTTGAGCTTAGAAAAGATGTAGCAAGAAGAATGATTATATAATAGACTGTAACACACCATTTTGAATCCAAAACAAAATTGAGAGGGACAGTTCTTTCTCAGAATTATAACAAAGCCAGCTACAGCTGCGTAAAATAGCATCATTTTCTTAAAAGCAGATAGGAAACATTGCCAGTAGATACCAAGGAAGGCAAAAGTTCAAAAATACAGTGAGTTTCAAAAAATAAATAAAAGTGTCCTGCCCTGAATTTGCTAGCTAACTTAAACATAAACAATTCAGACACCCCTTCCTTTCTACTAAAAAACTGTACCAAAAGTGAAAGAAAGGGAAATAATAATGATTTTTAAATTACATTATACTTCTGCTTCTTAGAACTATTCCTCAGTTATTATTATCAGAACTATTCCTTAGCTACTTCCACAAGCAGGAAACTAAGTGCAGTAGACTTTGTCCCTACTCAGTACAGCTGTCCCCATGTTCCTAGATACAGCAGATATGCCCACCCATACCCCTGTCTCACGATGCTAAGGAGGAAGATGGAGGAAATCAATCTGTAACACAGAGTACATTAAGCTGGCTATACAGCAGCTACTACAAAATGCATGTTAGCAAGTCAAGAAGAACAAAAAATAATTTCTTTTTTGATTTAAAAGTAGAGGATGCTGTCAACAATTACAAGGCATTTTCAGAAAGAGGTATAAGGTCATGATGTCTCTAAGCAACATGGTGATAGTCAAGAGCAACAGATGTTGCTTTCAGGACTAAACAGGTTTGGAAAAACAGTACTGGAAGACTGCATTTGTATAACAGATATTCATAAGATGGCAATCTCAAAAGAAGGAGCTACAAAAACAAAGGTCTAACTCTGAAGAACAAACACTGAACGATGAAGGAAAAGAAATAAAGGCAATATACCAAAATCCTTAAAGTACGTGGTACCAATTAGCCTGCAATATTCATGGCAACATTGTATGTGGAGCACTAAGAGCATAAAATAATAAGTATTTTGAGTGTACTTACAAACCAGAGTCAAACAGAAGCTTTTGAAATTAATTGATACAAATCTGTATTGCTATTTATCAAAAATAAAAAGGAAATACTACTGACTGAAAAGCACTGCTAACTTATCAGGCTCTCTGGTTTGGACTGGACAGTCACCATTTTGTTAGCACATAGTGACTGAGGCTCATCACAAACAGACTCTACCAGTGCCAAGAGTTACCATTTATGAAATAGAAGAATTTCAGCAGGGAATTTTAAAGCTTCATGAGGAAATTGTAACTCCAATCCCTAAATAAAGCTGACAAATACTCAATTTTTGCAAAATCTCAGACTACCAAGGCCAAGTTGTGGCAAAACAAAATTACATAAACTTATGACTAAAAAAATAATTCACAAGTTTTCTCCTTGCTTGCAGTGAATCCTTAAATGCACACCTAAATAAATTAACAGAAATCTTCCTAGGCAACATATTGTCAATGAAATTACCGGTCTCCTAGCTTTTCCAGAAGGACTTTTTACCTCTGTGAACCACCAGAGTATGTTCTTTAAGACCAGAGAATACTGGTTTTCTCTAAACGTATGAAATTTTAAATGTGGAACTAATTAGAAGCTGCTCTCTGAGAATGCACAGAGATGTTTCTGCAACAATAATTATATAGAGACTGCCACAAATCAGGAAAAAATAAGTCTAGCCCTTAATGGAAATCTTTGATTGGCAAAACCAAGATGTTTTCCTCATCAGTGGGGTAGCCAATACATCACTATTGTTCATGACCTGCACGTTAAGAGCTCATCACATTTGCAAATCTATTAGCCACAATTATTTCTTGCTGATCTTTCCCTCTGAAACTACCAAGCAACCAGAAACTATGCCCTGAGACAAATCCCACGCTCAAGGAGTCCCAGGCTGGCTCCAGCCAGGTTGCATCAGTGTGACACAGCCGCCCAGAGGAAGGTTTCCTTGGGAGAGTTACGAGCACAAAAGTGATACAGCCACAGAGATAACCACAAGCTGCTGCTATTGTCATCTCGTATAATTACCTCCAGTGCTGCTGCACACCCTCAGGTCTCCACCCATAAGCAACCCCTAGGAAGAGGAGTATCTTGGAAGAAATAGGCACTGAGGCTTGTTATATCCTTAGCACCAAAGAACTTTTAAGCATTTTCCTGGCTAGTGCACAGCATATCACAGAATTATAGAACAGTTTGGGCTGGAAGAGCTAGTTCCTCCCCTGCCATGGGCTCGCACACCTTCCGCTAGAACAGGTTGTTCAATCTTTTGTTTTCATTAAAAACAGGTTACGATTCAAATACATTTACACACCATCAGACACACTGCATCAAACTCTATGAGAAGGAATTAAAAACAAGGTACAGTAATGAGAAAAGCAGGGAATCCAATTTAAAAATTAAATGCAATTTTGGTTTTAACCCTAAAGATTTTCAGAAGGTTTTTAGGTTTTTTTTACTGCCAAGGTAGTCCTTATGAAGAGAATGGATAATTTTAAGAATTTTTCTACAGCACAGAGAAGGCCAAAGAGAGCTTTACCTCCTAACACTACTATGACACTCAGCACTAAAAATCACCGAGAAGAGCAGGAAATAATACAGTATTTAAAACTACAGATATATGACATTACGTGTAATGATTTAATTATAACTTGCATCTAACTAATCTCAGTAATTTTTTTCCAGAGCTACTGAAGCTAAAGCTAAGTTCTTTAAAAAAAGAAACTAGGGACAAAATATAAAACATAACTGAAGAAATTCCAACACTATCCTCTATAATCTCAGAAGTCATCTGGAGTTTACATGATAAATGAAAATATTGTACTATTTCAGAGTAGGACCCAATCTCATATCTTATATAAACAATCTTATGATCATGAAAAACAGGGATTCAAAGCTGTGTTTATCTATCAACAAAGCCACATATTTTCATTTGAGTATCCTGCAAACACAATGCAATACAAAACAAAACCCATTTTTTTCCTATACTTAACCTAAATGGTATCAGTCAAAACTTTCATTGCTCTGTTGCCCTGTGACTAATTAACAATTTGACAGATTACAGATCCTATGATTTAATAGAATTTACTCTGCCACCATACAACTCCAGCTTTTTGGTTTTGAATCCCAATGTAGTTTTCTGTTTCTTCAGAAACTCTGAATGGACAACATACTAAAAGGGCCCATCAGTACACAATCCACCTTCATTTCTGATCTGCTTTGTTCCAGGTACACTGACACCGAGCCAATAACTTCCTTCACACTGAGCAAGTATCTTTCAAAAAAAAAAAAAAAAGAAAAGAAAAAAAACCCACAAAACCACAAAAAAAACCAACAACAAGCCACCAAGCAACAGTAAACATAAGAACAAAGTTCCAAGACATACTGCTTAAAGGGTAGAAACTATTACTATTATTATAAACATGGCCAAGTCCTCAAGTTTCTTAAAATTAAAAATCCATTGCATTTTGGTTTGTGTTTCAATTTCCATGCGTGAAATTCACTTTGACGGTTTTTAAGTAACTTTGGCTGTTCTCCAGCACCATACTAGATTTTCAACATACTTTTAACTAACTGGAAGCTTGTGTCAATTGTCAGCACCAGGATTAAAAAACCTGCCAATTTATGGTGACGCAACCTTGGCTGTAACACCCAGGACCCTGCGCTATCCCTTCTTTTATTGCCACTGCATCATCAACTTCACATTAAAGCCCTGGTCTTTTCTTGCCTTGGGGGGGAAGTCCCCATCTCATGTGCACAACCTGCACTGCATTACCGAGGTGCAATAACTGAGGTAACAGCTTATAGGTTTGGGTTTTTTCCTATTCCTTTGAGAATGAGCTCCAGCATTCAGAAAACAAAGGTTATGAACTTCAAGATTTAATTTTAATACATAACTTTGAAACCTTTCAAGAAACTGGCATCCTTTATCAGATTTTTGGTCAGTTCAGGAAACAGATCTGGGAACATAAATCAAATAAGAACAAAATGAATTTGAACTGTCACTTTTTTTTTAAAGAAAAAACCGCAAAACCAAAACCTTGAATATGCTGGAGGTCATAAGGTGTTCCTGCTTTCCTTCCAAAACTGCAAGCTTTGCATAACATGTACTCAAGAATGGAAAATTCCTTTTCTGACACTGTACATTAAAGCTAGCTCTGCTGTTTAAAATGCCTAACTACTAGTCATGATCCTTCTGCCTCAACTCACAGCCTGATCAGAAAGGGAAGTAACTCAGAATATCTCAGAAAGGAGACATTTTTCTAGTGCTTTATGAAAATTTAATCAGCACCTGGACAACTATCATCAAACACTACAAAACACCCCCAAACCTTACTACGCACTCTTGTCTTCAAAACTAAAGCTGGATGAGATGTTTTAGCTGCATGACTCACAGAGATAGAGCAAAAACAATGTGCTCTCTTGCGTACCAAAATTCACAGGATACTTTTCCAGGTCACAGTTTGTTATGTGTACTCTGGCTTTGAATTAAAAAAAACAGACTGATTAACTTCAAATACAACTACAAAAACATAGAAGTCACTGCTCTTCCTGCAAGCTATTGAGTTCATTTGTATTTAAATTTATGGTATAGAAAATACAGACATCATTTTGTTGCTCTTATTTACATATATTACACCTTTCTAATGAAGTAGTATCTAAGCCATGGTTATACAAAAATCATCTTGTGTCCTCATCATAATCCAAGACCCATTTCAGTAATTAACCACAGGTGGTATTAACCACTTCACTAATCAAAGTTGTTCAATGCTTCCATTTTGAGATCATATTGTTTTTCAGTGGCTGATGAATTTGCCATAGTTCAATTAGTTAGGTAGAAACTCTTCACTGTACATGCAAGGTTTAAACATTTATTTTTCTTACATTTCAACTGAAATGGTTCACCCAGTTCCAAGGAACAAATGAAGAAATAAAATTATGAAAAGAAATCTTCATGTTAAGAAGTAAAACTGGCAACTACATTTGAAATACTCTAGTGACCACTGCTTCAGGAGAAGTAGTAATCAGACAGCATCCACAATGTCATGCCTTATGTCTCTTCACCTTTAAAAGTGCCCAGCTATTAGAAGTCTCAATCAACAGCAAGTCCTGAGAGAAGGTCCTTCACATTTTGTAGGCTTTGGCCTTTAAAGGCCAAAGCCTATCTCCAAGCTTTGGAGATAGGTAAAGAAATAGCATAGTGAAAGAAGCAGGTAAAGAAAGAAAATGCTGACTATTTAATGGAATTCAGAATCACTCATGTAGATAATGACAAGGGAAAAAGACTTTTAGGTAAGAAGAGGTAACACTCAAATGGGTTAAAAGAAACTCAGAAGAGTCTGAGCCCAAGCACCAGAAAGAAGAAGAAATTATAACACATCCCCTCCAGAACCTGGAGACCAGGTTCCTGAATCCAAACATTCCTTTGGCAAAGGAGAAACCTAAACCCACTGCACAAGGTATCCCAGTCACCTTCTAATGCTAAGTCCCACAGGAGAATTAGTTTGAAAAATGCAGTTCAGCTGATAAAATTACATAGATACCACTAGGACATCAGTTTTATTTTGCCTTCTCTTAAACAAAACAATAAGTAAAAGCAAAAAAAACCCACCCAAAACTATTACAAGAATATAAAATGTAAAGACTGAATCACTCTGTAAAATTATTTCAGACTGTTACACATACACAACCCTAGCCCACATTCCTTACAACCATGCAGAAACACATGCTAATGCTGAATTTCATGGACAAACAGAATCATAGAATGGTTTGGAAGAGACCTTAAAGATCATCTCGTTCCAAAACCATGGCCAGGGGCAGGGACACCTTTCACTAGATCACATTGCTCAAAGACCCACCCGCCCTAGCCTTGAACACTCCCAGTGATGGGGCATCCAGAGTCAACAGATTTAAACAATCAGAATAATAAAAAAAATTCAGTGCAAAGTTTAAAAACATTTTTTAAAATCAGTAATTACTAGCAGCATGGTATTGAAAGGCATAAAACCAATTTTCTTCAGTATCAAAACAAGAAGCCCAAAAAAAGTCACAGAAATTTCTCCAAATTCAGAAGAAAACTTGGCCATAAAAAACTGCAGCCAGAATCAATCAAATGGAACAGAAAAATCCAAAGTTTTAGGCAAAGAAGTCCCTATAAGATATGCAGACGCAGCTATAATGTCATGACTTAATTTAGCGCTGATTTAGCAAACATGCTCTCCTAGATAGCCAAATGTCAAGTATTTTTTGGTAGCCAAAAATAAAAACAGGCAAAATAGTTTTCTTTTTACTCCGATATTATCAATAGTTATGCCCATTCTGTCCTCAGAAGAGAGGTGAACACATTTTAGATTCAGACTGCTTGTTAATTCAAAAGTTAGGAAACAGGAGATAATTATTTTCAAAATTATTTTGGTACTTGAATTTCATTTTCACTGGAAGTCAGCTGGACTAAAGCCTGTTAGTCACTGCAGAGCATGTGACTGTATACCATGATGTTGCCACTCCCTGCTGATCTTCTCCTCTCCCTCTAATCAGTTAATTAAATTGCTCATGCAACATTTCCCCAGTCAGCTTTCAGCAAAATAAACCAGGTTGCTAAAGACTCGATGTTTGCAGCACCGGATTTAAGGTGGAGCCTACACTAGCCCAACACCTTTAGGCTGAAATACAGGGTGATGGCACCAATTGACACAATACAGACAGTAGCCTCCAATTACTGCTAGTAATGGCCAGACAAACTAAACTTTTTTATTTTGTCTGCAGCTAGAAAAAACATGCACATGCTCCCCTCATTCTGCTGAAACTTGTATGTTGTGCTATCACCTTAGACAACTGATGAAATCATCATCAATCTTCATCATTGATAGTATCTTTCTATTACAGAGCTGTAAGCTCGTGATAATCACCAGAAATTGAAGGAAATTCAAGTGGACAGCAAGGACACATTTTGGCTACAAAATTATATTTCCATATGAAGTTTTATTATCAACAATTGTTTCAAATGGCTGGCTGACCTTCTATATAAGTAGTCCACACTGGGTTTTTTTTTGCCTCACACTCAGGTAACTGGCTCACCTCACTCCATTCATCTCTTCTACTTTCTGAAGCACCAAAAGCATCTATGCATTTTGGGTAGGTACTGGGTTTAATTTTGTAAACACAGACCTAACTGTACACTTTGGTGCATTACTTATGATGAACACTGTAGATTAAACAATACTTTGTGCTTGTGTCTGCTGTGAAGAAAAATTAACAGAATCACCTTTTGACACAACTTTGTGTACCCCAAGGGTTTTCAAATATCTGTGTTCTAGGTCTAAATAGAAAGACTACAAAGTCTTTGGCACTGTAATAGTTCAGCACTTCTGCATAATATCTGTTTAATGAGAAACAAGACTTCTGTGAAATAGTATAGTTCTATTCATCACCAGAGGCAAAGCAGACAATTCCACAGAGGTACATAAGCAAGCCATGGCAAAAGAGGTAATTAATTTACTAGATCTCTCAATTTTCAATGCAGTTGATTTCCAGTTCTTTGCTTCTGATGAAGCTTTGCCAACTCAGACCCTTTACTGTCTTCAAGGGAGCAAACAACCACCAAAGAGCCACATGCATCTTCACTTGCATATTCTGATCACCGACATCTTTGACATTACAGGTCACAGCTACTATATTTGTTAAGATGATGACTTCCTGAATCAGACAGAAGAAATTCAGTTGAGCAACAAAAGACTTGTCTTGCACCCCTCCCTAACAAGAGACTGAGTAATTACAGAAACTCCTCAGGTCTCCAAGGTGTCAGAAAAGGCACATCCCTACTCCCTGCCTGTGATTGCTATCTTCCACAGCAGTTAGGAAAAACATCAAGTTCCCAGAAGGTAAAAAATGTGTACGAAAAAACTTATTTTACCAATATATCATTGGAGTTTCCATTTTATAAGTAAAGGAGCAAATTGTTTGATGTCACCTTTTACAAGATAGGATAATGGGAAAAGAATAAATACAAAAGTTCTATACATAGTAAGAATACATAGTTTAAAAGGAGAAAAAAATACCTCAGAACTTAAAAGTCGTGTTCCACCAATTTTTTGAAATTTAGAAGAAGCACTATGACGTGAGTGTTGCATTTAAGAGAACTCAGTATTTCTGTCATACCTCCCAGCCACAGAACAAGACACTGTTTTTTTAATTTTACAGAAGCCTTTCTATTTGGAAATAAAGGCACTTGACCAAAATAGTCATGTATGAAAAAGATTAAAAACTGTTTATAAAAGCTGTTCTTTAAAGTACACAGTTCTCTTAAGTCTTGAGTTAGCTATTCAAAACAATAATTATGTTTAACAGACACATGAAGCTTCAAGTTTTCCCTGCTACCCTAAAATTCTTTCCACATATAAACACCCAATAAAACACTACTTTATGTCAACACAGTATGTTTGTATCTTTCTTTTACTTGAATGAAAGGCTGTGAAATGGATGTTTTGCTATTCCATTAAAAAAAAGAGACAATTGCAAATGTTTCTGCTGAAAATCTAATGTTCTACTTTCTTCTGGGTCAACAAAAAAAGTATTTCTAGAGAAAAAAAAATTCAATACTGTAATTATTGTATTATCCAGAATCCAAACACTTATCAGGAGTTGCATAGCTCATTACATCAGCTATCAGCCAGCTAAACACCCACAAGCCCATTTTTGCATGTAATTTGTTTAAGAAAATTAACACACTGATGACTAACTGACACTGTGTAGGAAGCACTTCACTTCCTTTGTCATTAAATCATGTTTCTATGATACTATCCTAAAATACTAGAGTATTTTAATGAAAAATACACAAAGTATTGTTATTCCCAAACAGTATTCACTGAACCAAATCAGAAGCTTATTTCCTAAGGAATGCTGACTAGTTTATATGTATTTGGGAAAGTGGGAGACACTGCTTTATTTTATAATTTATGTGAAAGTCTTCAAAGCAACTGTGTAGCAAAGTATGTTTTATCTCAAGAGAGAGAAAAAAATCCAAAATAATCTTTTTGTATAGCTTTGTGAAGGTTTTTGAGAAGAAGCATATTTTACTGAAGAGGAAAAGTACTGAAACTGCAATTTCAAGTACAGCAGTAGGTACCTGTGCATCACTTCTAAACAAATTTACTGTACTTCCATGCTCCCCATTGGCAGATCCCTCCCCCCTTCAGCTATCCAGACTTGACTGCAAGTCCATTATGGAGAGAATATACTAGAAGGACTGAGGACGAAGAACTTAAATTTCTTACTCTAAAATTAAGAAGTCTGGCCATTTTAAAAGGCTCTGGATATTTTTTCAAATATGTTTCACATGGATCTTTTTCATTAAAAAAAAAAAAAACAACAAACACTCAAAGCACAACTTCTAATGAAGTTCATGCATTTCCATTACAAAAAAAACCCCTTAGTTTCAGTAGGTATGCTACAGTTTCCACAAAATCAAATTGAATTTACCTTCACACATCAGCAAAAGCATTCTTAGACTCTGCCGAACTGCTCAGAGATGCCTGTCAACTATTACCAGAACATTAAACATCCACTTGTAGTAGATTATACAAATGCACAGCCAAAGTCGAGAGTATTTTCTGTGCACTGAGTACAGAAATGATCGAAAACTTATAAACATGATTGACAGAACGGCAAAGAGCCTGGAGCAAAGAAAAGATCCCATAAAGCCACCTACAATCACAATAACAAGAACACCCTCAATCATGATCCATTCTCCTTCTGAAAGGTCACTAATCCAGAGAAATGACTGCAAGAATGGATGAACCTGCACGGTTAATAGGTGTCCAAAGGGATACAGCCTCTCAAGCACTGAAGGAGATTTCCCTACTATGTTACCCATTTCTAGCTTTCAGACACTGAGATTTGTCCCACCCTTTTTTGGACCATCTTGAAAACCAGGCCACTCTACATCTTAAAAAAAAAATAAAATCCTCATTATTACACTTCTTCAGAAAATCTGTATCTAAGAAATGTGATAATGTGCTTCCTAGCTCATATATCAGTTAATAGATTTTTCTAAGCAAGTAAGAGGAATTTAAACATTTCAAAGAACCTAACAATTTAGACATGAACAGATTTAAATGGGGAGAAAGCAGGGCTGGTGCCAGAGAGGAAGTGTTCCTTTCTATATGGAGTGAGGTAGGAGAAGTACAGGGACAGGCCGGGAGGCATTCATCCCAGTGCCAATACTACTGAGCTTTTGACTTATAGCTCAAACCTTTCAGTAGATTTTGGAATTTCATCAGGGCTTGGAGGAACTTTGAAATAACCACCTCTTTTCTATCATCAAACACTCAGCTCCATCTGTTTCTACTCTAAGAGTCAACCCAAGAATTGTGTACCTGACAAAAGCTATTTGGTTTCTCAAAGCTGCAATTTGCTGCATTTCTAGCAGTTACCAGCAAGTTGGCTCTTTCTGCCTGGGGGAGTCCAGCACACCACAAAGACCTTCAGATACTCAAGAAGGTCACTAAAAAGACCCCCAAAAATTATGTGGCAGATGCCATTCTCTTTTCTGCAATAAGAGAACTGTGCTTACAAAAAATGCCCTGAATTATTCAGAGACTGAACACTAATACTGTATTAATTTATGGAGAGAGGAAGGAAGTTCTCTCCTAAGGTCATAAATGTTGTCCTTGGTAGGTAACAACTCTCCCCTGATCAGCTTGATAAATCAAAATGAAAAGCTATGCTCAGAAACAATCAGAGAAATAAACTCTTAAAAAATATTTTAGGTATAGGCACACACGCACTGATATTGCTCAGTAATATTTTACCTTACTACAGGTAGCCATGGAAGATCCTAGTATGTGTTGAGGAATCAGGGGTTTCCTCAGCTTCTCACACAGTTGACAGCAAGTGGCAGGCACCTCCAGATAGCAATTCAGAGCACATAAATCCTGCCTAATTTAAATACTACAAAACACTTTTCAAAACTATCTCCTTCTAGTAAACATTCATCTTAAACCCGGATGAACACCAGCGGAAGTCTCCTGCTGGAGACATTCAAAAGTCCAAACACATTCAGAAGTCCATCAGTTTTTCAAATCTGATTCCAGTTCAAAACTTTGTAGACTATTCCTGTCACTGAATTAATGCATTTTAACACAAAACATTCAGTTACTCATTTCAAAACCCTTACATTCTCTTTTGCTTGTGTATGACCATATCTGTGAAGTTAGAAGTAGTACAAAAATTACAACTCCCAATAATTCCCCCCAGAGTAGTGATAATATTCTTGGAGAGGGTATGAGGGGATAACGAGAGCACAGCATAATTCCTGCATAACCCTTAAACTGAAAATATTATGCTACATGGACTTAGAAAGCTTCCAAGATTGTTTCTTACCTTAAAGATAAGCAACCCACCCCACACACACCCCAAATAAGCCCCAAAGTAAAAACAAGCCCAAACCCAAAAGTCCAGAATTATGTTAAGTTTTATAGAGAGGCATCAATACCAAATAGGTTCAAAATAGACAGCTGAAAGCAAGTCCTCATAGATTAAATGAAGTCTTAGCATAACTGCATCGATTTTTATTTTACTTGTAAAAATCTTTATGCACTGTAACTCTTAAATGCACAACAAGTAAAAAAAAATCTCCTTAAAATCTAAGACCTGTCTCAAACTTCTATGACAAACTGACCCACAGACCTAGATCCATATACATATTAGGTATTTTATGCATAGATTACAAATGCATAGAAAGACTAAATACAAACAGCTTTTCTTGAGAAGAAAGAAGCTCACATGTAATAAAATACTGGCTTTGTTACTACCAAACAGTTGTTTCCTCTAATCTATTCACAGCCATGTTTCAATTCCCATTTACCTTATTCTTTCCACACTCCCATACTTTAAACACTCATTAAGCAGGAGCACACACAATGAATCAAGGTCTGCAGATAAAAATAAGTACAGTCTATTGAGTAACTGAGTAAAGCATATGTAGCATATGCATAAACACCACACATACCCACGCTGGTTTTCCTCTTAAAAAAGAAACAAACAAAACCATAAACATGAGGGATACCTAGATAATTAATTGCATTACAGGCAAATCTCTGGTAACAGCAAGCAACAACTAGAGGTGTCTTGCAGATCTCTTATTTCCGCGCTGATGTCTATGATAGCATCCAAAATTCATACTGAAAAACATATGTATGAACTAACAACCAGAGAAGTTTAAATTGTCCTTTAAACAGCCCAAACATTCAGTCAATCCAGCTCTCTCACTCCTACTGCAGTAACTATTCCCACAAATCACACAATTCTTCTGGCAGACGCCACAGACATGAATGATTCTGTTCGTGTTTTCTTACAAACTAAAAAAAGCATGATAAATTTGCCCAAGTAGCTGAAAGACAGAAATGCAGAGGAGATAAAAAGCAATTTGGAACCAACCAGTATATCCAAAACTTGGAAGTTCACTTGTTGTAACAAAGTTTCTTAGTTCTGATTTTAAACAGAGCACTCTGAGTCCTCTGGAAGATTTTTTCCCTGAAATGTAGTGTGAAATGCACAAAGAAGACTGCAATTTCAGTACTGCAAGCTCACACCATTAAACCCCACTCTCACACTGTTGACTGCTAAGCACCTAATTTAACTGAGACTTCTGAAGTCACAAGCCTTTAAACTATCCTTTCATTTCAACTCCTTGAAGTTTAAGATCACATGTGGCAATATCCAACATAACTTTTAAATGCAACTTCCAAAACTGGTGCCATTTCAACTGTTAAAGCCATCACAAAAACAAAACAAATCACCAAAAAAACAAACCCACAAAAAAAAAAAAAAAAAAACACAAAAGAAACCAACCAACCAAAAAAAAAAAAAAAAAAAAACCCCAAAAAACCTCCCCAAACCAAAACAACCCCCCCCCCCAAAAAAAAAAAAAAAACCTGTAAATCCAACCTCCTAAGCTTCAGACTTCCCCACCACATATGAGGGTGGTGGGCTCCACCATTCTGCCAGTAAATTAACACTCATAATAAAGAGGTCATTCACTAGCCATTAGAGCACTAAAACTGAGACCATTCCCTTCATCAACTAGCTTACCAAATTAAAAGCAATAAGATCTTCCTTTATCAAAGCAAGCCAACTCCTCTCTTCCAGTAATAGAAACCTGGGATCTAATAACCAGACTCCAAGGAAAACACCACCCAGAACAGTTTCTATAGCATTGGGAAAAAAAGCCCAATTTTTAACATATTTGGCAGGGGGGGAAGTATAAATAGCTACATGATATTATTTCAAGCCTAAAACATTAACTTTAAACACATTTCCTAATATTTCTCAACTATCAAACTGAGCAACACAAAAAGATCCAACTCAGACCATAAGCCCCTTGTGCAAGATAAGAAGCTGAATAAACGTTTCAAAAGAAACACAGAACATTATCTGATACATTCTTTCAAAATTGTTCACTAACATACTTGTTAAAATTCTGACACATGCAGGTCAGTAATTCTACCTGGGATTGATGACCAAGAGAAAATGAAGAGAAAAGAAAACAAAATGAATAATCCTCTATGTATTATCTTTCTAGAACTGAAGGAAGTGAATGAAATTTGTTGGGATACAGAGACCTAGATTAGAATTATTTCTTGGCCACAGTACAATGCCTCCTAAGAACTTATAAATCATCTGTTTACACAAATGGCTGCATTTAAGTTGAAGCAGTCAGGAATTTCACAGGATTACTGGTAAATGCTGGTTTTCTGGACATCAAGCTTCACAGCCAAGTTTAAGAATTGTTAGGGTCTACAAACAGTGCAGCTCACCTCAAACACCTAACTTGAGGGAAGAAACTGGTATTTGTGTTTGATTAGGTCTTTTTTTTAAATTAATTTCTATACAGCATCAATAAAGCTCTTTTACACCCTAAATATTGTTGCAGTATGGTGATGCAAGTAATTGCTTTTAGTTACGTGTTTAAGGCCAAAGAATAAAGAATTATCTAATTAAACTAGTGATCACTTACTACTGAAACAACGAATTAATACAAGTCACATGGAGAAGTCTTGCAGCCAATTAACAGAGAAGCATTTCTTTATACAATTTAAATGATTTTTAGGTTAAAAAAAATTACAATTCACAGCTAACCGCAGACAGAAGCACGTTAGGAAAGTGCAGTGTAATAAAGAAAATAAAGGTTCTGAGTCTGTCTGATACTCTTTTTTAAAAGGCAGCACCTCTAGCTGGGGCATGAATTCAGCACTGATTCAGGAGACAAGAACTCTATCTACTAAATCAACAACAAAACTTCTTGCAACACTCCAGGTTTCACTTGGAAATCTTGCTGAAATACCAGCCAAGCTTAGCCTTGATTAGACTGCAATGAGATCATAGCTTTAGGAGGTATAGCTGTAGGCTCTTGTAAAGCTGATACCAAAGAGAAATTTATTTAAATGATACATCAATATTTCTTGAAATTCATAAACTAGAATGTTGTCATATTTATTAATGTATTATGGATAAAGCTGACTGCAGAACATCTTCAGAGTTCTTAAGGATATTGTTAGCACAGGAAGTTAGCACACCACCCACAATCAAAAGTATGATTGACACTGCAAGTTGGGCATCTCAGAAAAGAGCACTTTTAAAGTAAAAGTAATCAAGATAATGCAGCTATGGGAGATTTTCAAGAGATTCACTCTTGAGCACTCTGACTTTTCATTTTCATTACTTCCAAAAAGACCTCCTTCTTCAGATGTTGTTTCTTTAAAAAAGAGGAAAATACAAACTGAGGCTCTTGAGACTTCTAATTACTGTCCTCAAAGATCTCATTTCACCTTTTGTTGAAATACGCATGTTGCCATAAAAAGCAAGTCCTTTCTTTTAAGATGTCAAATTAGGCAAGACTGCCCAAATCAAGCTGCCTTTGGGCAATTTTTTTTGCACATGCAGAGATCAGAAAAAAATGTAAAGCATTTTTTAAAGGGACATTAAAAATAATGGTATGCAACACAGTGACAATGCTAAACGACTTTTTTCTTAAATATTAGCAACACCATTTGCACTTGGGTGGGGCAGGCTTTAGACGACCAGCTATGTTTAAAGATCGAGCAAGCTGTATCATGCACCATTTTTTTCTGTACCTATTGCAGCAATAACAAAAAGGGCAAGGGAAAAAAAATTTAAAAAGGCTTGTACCTGGCAGGTGAATTTGATACTCTGCCTACCTGGTTCTATTTCTGGACTATTTCTCCAAGTCTTGTTTCAGGTACAGGAAGAAAAGCTACTGTGAATGGAGAAACCTGCCCACCCTGAAAATGCTGGGCCCGCTGCTAGGCACCAGCAGCGTGACTGTGCACTGACCTCTCCCGGGGCAAAGCACTTCCCTCACAGCATCAATCATGGAATGGTTTGGGTTGGAAGGGACCTTTAAAGGTCATCCAGTGTAACCCCGCTGCAATGAGCAGGGATAAAACGCCAGCAGCTGAGCACACACTTACACCCTTGGTAAGGCTGGACACATTTTCTTCTCTTTAGCATGCCTTGCTTTCTCTGATTATTGGCAATTTGGTGGATCAAAAGACACTCTTGTTTTAATTGACTTAATTTCTAAAAAATTCCCAAATAGTATTTGTTGCCAGAATTTGCCCTAGACTCTCCCCATGATACCTGTAGTAAAATATTTCCCTTCCTATCAGCAAGTGAAATAGCCACACAACTAGAGAAATGGAGAAGTGTATTACAGAGAAAAGTGCTGAAAAGTGAACACCATATATTTACTCATGAATTTTTCAATTACAGTATCTTTTGGTGCTACTTCTCCAGCAGTTGTGCCATATATGCTAAAGAAAGTGGCAAATATTTACAAACACAGACTTCCCAGCATTTACATAAAGGTGCAACTTTCTTCAAAGGCTGATCTTGCTTTTGAGACTGTAAAAGCACAGAGACAAGCAGAATTTTAGAAAACCCCCTTAAGCAGCTGCTATCTGAGACTCCATTCACACCTTGTCACATTCCTAGAAGAGTTGGCAGTTGTCGTCATCCACCCTCACTTCCCCAGAGATGCTCTGGACTAGAGTGAGGCAGAGCTTTATAGTCAGCTAACGCTTAAGCACAGTTTGAATCCACAAAACCAGGAGTTTTTCCACAGATGTCCTGAAGGATTGAGTCCACTGTGTTTTTCTGGGTCTCCCACTGACCAGCCATCAGTCTTCTAAAAAGGAAGGACACATGCCACAGAGAAAAGCACTGGTGAAACGGCATCTCCTCATCCATGACAGCCCAATGATCTTCACTCAGGAACAGGGTAACAAGTTCAGAGCTCTCTTCGGCTGAGAGGAGACAAAAATTATATCTCCTGCAAGGAGGGACTGTTTTAACCACTCTCTTTTAAATTATTCTTCCCACCACTAGAAGGAGTACAGTAAAAAACTAAAACACCATGATGGGGGGGCCAAATCAGGACAGAAAATTTTGCAGCTAAAAAATCATAGTCCTGGGCACACAAGTTTCAGTCCCTGGTTTCAAAACTATTTCTATACCACTGTATCCAACAAGAGCAAATAAAAATATACTCCAAATTTTAAACCCAAGGAGCCAGGTTGCCCTCTTACTCTTAGGTCTGTACAGATGGACCCAGACTGCTCTTCCACAGAGCAGCACAGCTGTGTGGTTCCACTTAATTATTCCTTTGCAACAGACCCAGTTTAAAAGGTTCCCAGGCACAGACACTTCTCTCCACATACCACAGCCACATCCTCATGCCACAAATACTTATGCCTGTTACTTAATACCTAGGTAACATTATGAATAAGCATCACTGATCAGTCTTTAGATGTAGCACTTATTAGCCATTGCCAGAAAGGTGGAATTATTGGAATTGGAACTCAATAGCTAGTGCACACATAGTAAAATCACTCTTTTCTCCTTTTCTCAAATGCTCCCAGCTTTGCTGTTCTCTTATCCAGGACAGTGGTAAGTGGCCAACACTCCTGCAGTCATTTTTCAGCCTATACATCTGACACTGACTGTTGTTCTTTGAAAAACAGCACTAGGGAAGTGATCTAGAAACAGATGGTTTGAAAAGTTCTCACTGGGAAAGTCCGTAACACAGTTGTTTCAAGGGTGGGAGAAGGGAACCAAGCAGAAAACTCACAACAAAACCAGATGAAAAATAAGATCATTTCTGTTGTGGATAAACCAGGACTTGATGACCTCTGACACTCTCTGGCACTTTCAAAATGGGAACAGGCAGAGTCCAGAGGACTTGGAGACAAAAGCATATATATAACTTTCTGACAGATCTTGAGCAAAATGTGCTTTGCTAATGTGACTTTTTTTTCACTACAACATATGGATCTATTTTCATGTGCTTTCACTGTGCAACATGAAAGCTGTCTTAACTGCAAAAACCAACAATTACTGAGAATGGGGGCTCTTAAGTCAAAACACATTCAGAAGAAAAAAATTTTCTACAAAACATGAAGCATTTCTTTAACTTGTGTCCAGTACGCTGAGAGTAAAGCTGTAAGTATAAAAGGACAAGAAAAAAACGGAGAAAGAAAAGAAAAAAAAATTTAAAAAACACAAAAGAGAAAAAAAGAAGACAACCAGATAGTGCATATACACCAAGGACGTCTCTCTACCCCGTCTTCGGTGCATGGATTTGGTCACTAGCTACAAGACCTTTTTGTTTCAAGAAGGGACAAACAAAAGGCTATCCTAATTACTTAGAATTTGCAAGTGCAACGGCAGCGGAGAAAACAGCCTCGGAGCCGCGAGTTTCAGTCTCCATACCCTCCTGCGCCAGGAGCCCGGAGGGGAAAGAGGGAGGGAACAGCCCAGCAGAGGGTTTCGGGTACCCCAGCCAGTTACCAGCGCCCACAACGACGGCGCCGGCTTTTTACTGGGGCGTACGAGCGGCCAGAAGCGGCAGCTCGGAGCCGCCACGCTGCCTGCGCCCAGCAACCTGTTGCCCCCAGAACGGCTGGGATGAGCCCCGCACCCTCCGGTACCGATCCCTGGGCGCTGGCGGCGGCCGTGGGGCCCTGGAGCACCCCCAGCCCCGTGGCACCTGCGCTGGGCGCGCTGCCCCGCGGTACCTGCGCCCTGGGCTGCGGGCAGGCGGCGCGGCCGGGCTGTCACCGCCGCGGGCACGGCAAAATGGAGCCGGCCGGACCCACCTCCCCACGCTCCAGCGCCGCTCACCTTGGTGATGATGAGGGGCTCCCCGTGCTCCCGTCCGCCCTTCACCGTGAAGCCCCAGGGAGCCCCGCCGGTCAGCTGCACCTCCACCAGCTTGTAGCCCTCAGCTGCCCGCTGCTCCACCATCACCATCACGGGCCCCGGTTCCACCAGTCCGGCGCCGAGCCGAGGGTCGCCGACGGCCAGCCGCTCCCGTCCGCCCCGCAGCCCCACGTCCTCCATGGAGCGCCCGTCGCCGCCGGGGCTGGCTCGCCTCTGCCGGCCGCTCCCCGGTGCGCGCCAGCCGGCGGCCGCCCGCGGAGCCACCTACCCGCCCCGCAGCGCCGGCCGGCCCGGCCCCATCGGCGGCGAGAGAGGGCTGCTCCACCCGCCCCCTCCCCTTCCTCCTCCCCCGCAGCCCGCGGTATTGTCTCACGCCGAGGCCGGAGCCCGGCGGCGGGGGGGCGGCACCAACTTGTGGCAACTTGGCGGCGGGGTAAATGCCGCCGAGCAACGCGGGGCGCTGGGAGGAGCGCGGCGGGGAGAGGCGCCCCCGCCTCCCCTTAGTCTCAGAAAGGGGACGAAAGCCGCGTTTCTCCAGCGGGGCAGCCGCTCGCCCCTCCCAGAGAGCGGCAGCCCCGCAGCGCGATCCCCCGGCCGAGGAGGAGGGGGGAGAGGGGAGCAGCCCAGGGCCAGCCGCCAGACAAAGGCGGCGGCGAGAAGGTCCGTGAGCCCCGAGTCACCCCGGGGCCGGGGCCGGGGCCGGGCCCGAGGCCGTACCCGTGTCACCCCACCACAGGCAGGGGCAGCCGCGCCTCCCCTCCACCCCCGTTCCCAAACAAAAGCGGCGAGCAGGTGGAGGGTGGGGTGAAAGGGCAGCCGGCGGCTGCGGCCGTCCCCCGGGCAGAGACGCCCCGCCTTCGCCGTGCCAGGCGGCGGGGGGCCGGGGTTGGGAGCGCAGAGGGGGCCGGCTCTTGCCGGCTTTTCCCGTCTCGCCGCGGTGTTCGGGAGGGGAAACCGAGCAATGCCGGGGGCAGGTCAGGGGGCAGCCGCAGCGGCAGCCGAAGGAAGGAGGAGCTTTCCGCCGGCCCCTCCCGGCCCGCGCTGCCTGCACCACCTGTGGGGCGGGAGGGGCCCGCGGGCTCTGGGCCGTGCTCTCCGGCCCGGCCCCTCTAGCGGCGGCCCCGCGGCACCGCCCGGCCCGGCCCGGCCCGGCCCGGCCCCCGCCGCTGCCACAACGGATGGGCCGGGCCGGGCGCCGACTGGAACCGGCGGGAAACACAGGTGAAGCTTTCAGCAAAGAAATCCAATAGAGAAGAGATTTGGAGTCCCAGATTTTTAAAAAAGTTTGATGGCCGTGTGCGAGGCAGCACTAGAAGCGCTAATCTGAAGGCCAATCTTGGATGGGAAATAAATGCAGGGTTTGGGTTTGCTTGATGCCTTCACTGAGTTAGTGGTGAGGCTGGGAGTGAAATACTTCTCTTTTGCAGTTCTCGCGGTTTAATTGAATCACTTATAGGCGGTTTCAGTGCCTTAAATCAGGACCAGACTTGACCTAGAGTATCAGTGTCCTAACACATAATCCTCCTTGGCATTTCACTGCCAAACAGGCAAACTAATGCTTGATCTATGGCAGAGGGAAATCTCTGTTTTCGTTTGTGAAAGACTAGGGAACCTCAAGGTACTTTTTCATGTGACGAGCTGTCTCATGGAGGTGCCTGGTTATATGCAGTGGGATTTTAAGGTTTTGTATGATGATGTAACAGGTCATATATTTTGCTTTCTGAAAGTGAATCTTGGGACATTCTGATTATGTGGTTTGTTCCTCTAACTCCTGTTTCAGTTGGTTTATTTCTCATAAAACTCTCCTGTCTCAAACTAAACTTTTTTTTTTTTTCTTTTTTTTTCCCCTACAATACTTCTAGGATTAGCTACAGGATGTTTCTTCAATACCCAAAGAAAACTTTGGGTTCAGGATTGAGAACACCTGAGTCATTAATCCCAGCAGCAGATTGGAGAACATCTAGAAAAAAGAAAAATACAGGATTAGGATGATTGTTGTTCCCCTGTGATTAAGGGACAGAAGGAGCAGTGGATGGGGTACTCAACCTTAGGAATCCTTTTATGAGAATCCTGCAAAATACAAATCATATACCAAACCTAGGTATTGCATCAAGTTATTTAAGGTCTCTAATGACTCGCAGATCTTCAGTTAGATTTCTTCTGCAATTATTTTCAGTCATATAGACAAGCAGAAATAAAAGTAGTTTTCCCCATGTCCTGTCTCCAATTCTTGGAATCTGAAACAAAGTCTTCATTTATGTTTGTGTAACACGTATCAAGTTGTCTTCACAGCAATATGTACTCAGTAACATATAGCTGGAAGTTTAAAGGAGCTGGAGTATGCAATTTGTTTTCTCTAAGTGTGATAATGAAAGGAAGATACAGAATAGTTATTTAAACTTTAGTGTATCCCCAAGTATGCACACTGAAATGAAAATGAAATAAATAGCTCACATCATTAATGACAAGAGCGAATACTGCTACCAAAAAATGTCTTCTCTGTTTATATCCCCCCTTTTTCAACTGCCAGACATTAATTCTTCATCTTGAACATTTTGTTGTCCATAGAAATTCAAGATTTACATTACTGTTCTGGCTTTTAGAATAGGTCTTTAAAATTCAGTATTGAAGCATGATGAAGAAATCTGAGCACAGATTTTAAAACTGGAAAATCTAGAATCAGGAACTGGCAGCTATTGCAAACTGTCAAATTCTGCTACTGTAATTACATCAGTGGAAGATGAGGACAGGTAGCTCTTGGGAAAGCAGTTGCCTAAAGGAGGCATTTTGTTCTACAGAATTTATTCAACCTCCATTCTTTGCACATATTAAACAAAGCATTTATTGAATAGATTCTAAAATATTTCATTTCATTTGTGTGATAAGAGACCCAATGAAACTGTATGTGTCTAACAAAAGCCTCAGTGACGAAAGATTTCATAGTCCTGGTTAAGAGAGATGTCAGTAAAGAAGTTGTTTCTAGCTAATGCTTGCTTAGAACCTGATAGTCTGACAAAGTTGACAAGCAGATCCTCTGTTTGTAGCTGACAGTTGAGAAATCAGATTTCCTTACCTTGAATGACACCTTTTTTGCCTTTTATTCTTTGATGTTATCAATATAACTAAGAGACCATAAAGTGAAGTTCTTCATACATATGTTTGACCAGCCAAAGCAATAAAGAAAAAAGTTTTTGTCATATTGGTCAAATTTTTGTCAATTTCTTTTATATCCTCCCTCTCTGTGAAATCTGAAGCTTATTCAGAACTCAGCTGGAGATTTGTACTTTACTTAAAATATTGTGATAATTTTATTACTTGAATTTCTGCAGCTCCTGACAGCTTTCATAAGGTTTCAAATAGTCATAAAAATTAAGGATTTATTGAATGAATTCTAAAATATTACTTTTCATCTGTATGATAAGGGAACCAATGATAACTGTATTTGTCTAGCAAAATCCTCAGTGACCAAATCCTCAGCTTTTTCTCTTGCCAAATGTTTTCTGAGCACACAGATGTTACCAATAGAAGGTAGAAATGCAAGATGCATCAGGGTGCCATAATTATATCAAAGAAAGTAACAGACCACTTTTTCACACTGAGGATAGAGAATGATGCAGCTATTACCAGCAAAGTATGAAAAGGGTGCCTTAGTGTAGAAATCTGTGCCAAAGATACATGTATCGAAGATACTTCACTGTGATACACAAAAGTTACCCCAGAGCTTTCTCCTGCTGTGCAAAAGGAGTTATCACACTTGTATTAAGAGATGGTTCCCACATCCCCAGATTGTGTGTCCCTGCCCTGAGAAACAAAAGCTTTCTGCAGTAAACCAGTCTCCTCCCATAGTACTTCATGTCATCCTACTTTGGTACTTGAAGCTTAATTAACAATTTCAAGTGAAATTTTGTTCTCAGAATTTATTCAACCTCCATTCTCTCTGTTGCACATATTAAAACTCTCTGTTCCTTATTTAGTCACTGAGATTAGGAAAACTGTGAATAAATTACTTTGTGGCAGGATTTTATTTGAACAGGCACAGTATGATAAGGCACAGCCTGTTTCACCTTTGTGGCTGTACAAAACCTATCTTTTCCTTAAGGCATGGCACCTTGCAGTGAATTGCACAGGATACCTGTATGTTGGCTCTAGAATAGGATGGTTTACTCTCAGTCCTGAGGCCATTCCTTGTGCTGGACATTGCAATGTCAGGAGGACTTCTTTTTTTTTTTTTTTCCCAGAAGCCAAGAAATTTGAGAGATGTAGAGGCTCCTGACCCCTAGCTCCAGAGTAAAGAACTGAGGTGAGGTAAGCCTTTACAACCTCCCACTTTGTTACCAGCCCTTCCGGAGCTAACCACCAAACATCAACAGGCTGGTGAAGAGACAAAGTGCCTCTGCCTCAGCCATACAAAATCAAAGGCTGATGCCCTGGAGCATGCATGGTACATTGACAATTTGAGTTCAGATGCCAAAAGAGAAAAGCCAATCCATGGTACATATTCTGAGAGATATATAGGATCATGGAATGGTTGGAAGAGACCTTAAAAGATTATTTAATCCAATGCCCTGTGGGCAGGGACATTTTTCACTAGGTTAAGTTGTTTAAAGCCCCATCTAAGCCAGTCTTGAACCCTTCCAATGACGGGGCATCCACAGCTTCTCTGGGCAACCTGTTCCAGTGCCTCACCATCCTCACTGTAAATGATTTCTTTGTAATATGTACTACCTCTTCATTGCCTGTCCCTTCTGAGTTTACAGCCACTGATGGCAGCCCTCCAGTCATGCAATTCATATTCACCACATTTCAGTAATAGTGGTTAGGCTGTAGCTTTCTAATTGCACAGTGGCTTGCAGCTCTTTCCTGTTTCCAGCTATAATGTCTTTGAAAATTATCATCACAAAGACCAAAACAACTGAAATAGTGATAAGAAGTTCCTGCAACAGAAGTGGATGGATTTTTTGATCAAGTAGTTCAAGGTTTGTCAGGCTGCTGACAGTCTGTTGTGGAGTCTGAAAGTCCTGAGAACCTGGAGAAACAGGTTGAGTAGCAGCCCGACAGACATCCTGGAATATCTGGGAACCTGCCATGCTGCTTCTGATGGATTCAGCATAATCATGCTCTTCTGCAAAACACTTTGATTCCAACAAATTACCCATTTTCCCAGAATGAAAAATACCATGTTGTTAAGTTCCAGCAGGATGTCTCTGATTTAGGCACCTTAAAAACCTTTCCCAAGTGTGTCTTGTTTCTCCTGTATTGCAAGTAAGGCTTCATCAGAACATAATTAGTGCTGGAGAAAACCTTAGATGTTCTCAACCTTTCAGATATATATAACTCAAATGCTTGATGAACTCTTTATTTCTTTACAATTAAAATAAAATCTGTGTTCTTTATCTAAAGCTTTCTATAAAGCTGAAATTCATGCAAGAATACCAGTTCAGATGATGCTCAGATATTTCTGTATCCCATAATGATTTGGATTCAAACTTTGTTCAATTTTCTCTTATTCTCACAACACATAAGCTTTGTACCTCAGAGCAATTTTCTGAAGGTGACAACATGAACTGTGGAAGAAGGTTGAGAACTGAGGCTGTGAATGGCCAAGAGAAAAAAATATGACAATTTGCTACAGATAATATTCTTGATTCATATCTTGAGACCTATTTGACCTGTAGACAAGAAAAGGGAGATGAGTCTAACACAGACTCCTATAATCCATAGCCTTCTTAAGGATTTATAATTTTCACAACGCTGCATGATAAAAAGATTGAAAATCGAAGAAAAGGGCAATTTCTCATTTGGTTACAGAGTCAGAAGATAGCATTCACCTAGCAAGAGGAGGTGAATAGGTAACCAGTTTTCCCTGGAGATGTAGTTTTCAGCTTGTAGTCAAGTTCAGGCACAAGTTAAGTCCTGCCTTGGGCCATAGACTCTGTAGTATCAGTGTATCTGTTCCCTTTCCAGTTCCTACATTACAGCCCTTAATCAAATCATATTACATCTCTGAATACCACTTTACAGAGAAACTAAGGAGCAGAGTGAGAGCACAGAGGCTGAAATACCAGTATGTGACAGTCCATACTGTTTCATTGTCGGCAAGCTGACTAGGCAGAACTTGGACACAGTCTGGGGGATGATGTGGGCCAGGGACCATTACTGTGAGGCCCTAAGGCTTTTTTAGTTGTGGAAGAGAGTCCAGCAGCATGTGCATATATACATTATATAGCTGCATTTGATCATATGTATGTACATTGCAGCTTCATTAACCTGGGAATTTTTTTTTGCTTCATGAAATTTCATCATTTCAGTGAAGCATCGTTTGTAATATTTATTCTTGCTACCAAGTTTCTGATCATGGTACATTAGGGAGTGCTTTTCATGGTCCATCTTCTTTGATAACACGTGTTACATGATAACATTCTCTGTACAAACTGTACTGTGCCACTTACTCTCATGTACTATAAAACACTGACCCATTTTAAGTATGTGAGGGATAGTCTCAGAGGCTAGGAAGAGTCTTTAATGCCTTTAAACTCTGATATCACAGCATGTTATATTTAAATTCTGTATTTGCTGAAGATGGTCAGTGGAGCCAAGATGGTAATGGAAAATGCAAAGGGAGGATTTCAAATACTCTTTGTGGAGAGAATGAAAGCTCCAAAGGCTTTTAGAAGGTAAGATAAATAGCAAGAGGCTGGAATATGCATGAGAGCAGACAAAAGCCTTGTAATCTGAATTTTTCACTTGGACTTTGTCTTCATTTGCTAGCTAGCCCCAAACAGACCTTTTTCTGCCTATCAGCCATGTATAAATAAATCTCTCAGTGCTTTCTATAAACAGACACAGTTTCTGCATTACAACTGACCTTTCTACCCTTAGCTTGATTACACAGAACATGTACCATGTCCAGGTGAAGGTCATAGGATGTAGAACCTTGTGAGAGTCCATCTGAGCATGCATAAGGCATGAAGTACCTGTTCTTTTTTTGTTGCAGTGCCATAGGAGTTTGCCCTAAAGCATCAGGTGAGCTCAAGAGGCTGTGGTCCAGCAGTGGCAGATGCAGGATATTGCATGAATGTGGTGATATTAAGGATGATGTAAGGCTGGTTTGGGCATGCCCAGGAGTCTAGGGGGCAGAAGTTCTTTCTATGCATGCCACTTCCTCCCAGACTGCTATGCCCCTTTTTGCTAAAGGCATAGGTGTGGTCTCCTCTCAGTTCTGCAAACAGAACTGTTAGCAGTTGATAGGATATTTGAGGGAATCCTGAGTCAGACACATGAGAAAAAGTGCAACATTTAGATTAGCTTTCCCTGGCTGGTGTTTGGCTTAGAAAGGATGAAGCTGTGGCAGGTACTGTTTCCTTAGCCTGAATTTTGTGCAAAGCAAACTCATGGCAATGGAACATTGTTAATTAAGTTCTGAGGAAACAGCTTTTGGGCGGCGGTATATTGCCCATCCTCTTTTTTAACATAGATCCTGTCAGAACCTCGAAATTTAATTTCTTTTGAAGGTCTGAATTTGTGGAGTATGAAAGGTACACAGAGGATTATTCTCAGAACACTGCTTTTCTGAAGCTGTTTTAGAACCAATCAATTTCTTGGAATTGTGCTCACAGGAAGGTGACTAATAGAAGTAGCTGGTGTAGCCAAGCTGTAATATGAAAGTATGATGTAGCTATATTGCTCACTTAAATGTATATCCAGTAACCTACATTGGATGCTCTTACTTCTTCCACCCTGGACTGTGAAGTCCACCTCTGACAATGAAGTAGTGGTCTTTAATTCTAAAGAGTAGAAAAGTCAAAAGAGTGGATCACAAATCCTTTCTGCTCTACAGTGTTCCTGCTGCTATTACTGCGTTTCCTCTGGATTCTCTGAGCAAGCTAAGCTGGGTTTTTTGGCTATATGCTCATTTCAGAGACTTCAAGACAACAATTTGTGGAATCAAAGGTTGAAACTTTCCTTCACCCGTTTCCAGGATGCTGCAGGTCTGACTGCTGGTCATGCAACCACTGCAGACTTAAAAAACCCAGTGATGCTCATGGGGTTTCCAATAGGAACATTGACTGGTGTCTGTGGTCTGGACCTGGACTGTACATTTTGTCTGATTTCCCTTCAGTTACACTTGCTCACAGTGTCCAGCAAGAACCATCTAATTGGCTATGGTACACTGAGTTCTTTTGCAATTCAACAGAGCTTTGGAGAGTTCTTGCACTGTAAGAGTAGAGAAGTTAGTGCTGAAGTATATTTTGACTAGATTACATAGACTGGTCTGAGGACACAGGTTTTATAAGAGAAGTTTTTTGTGCTAATGGGCTTTGAAAATATAACTACTGGGTGGTGGCAGATGTAATCTAACAAGATCCAACCATCTAGCAATTGTATCAAGGACATAAGTGTGTCCTACCTAATTTCTCCTGAGGGAAATTATTCTTTATTTGGAAGACACTGAGGACAGGATAGACATTCAACTTCTGTAAGTCGGGGTACATGCCTGCAAACATTACTATCCAATTTTCAGTGTATGAGAGATAATATTCTTTCTTTTCACAGTCTTCTTCATCAATCAGTTCCTATTCAAACTGTGTCTTGTAGTGTGCATAGATGTGGGACAAAGTCTCCTTATTACACGTTCTAAAACTGGGATATCTTTTGGTTCTGTGAAATAGTGTAATGGTGACAATTACTAAGGGTGGAATTTGTTGAGAAATGAGGCTGGCCACAAAAATCCATCTCAATGCAAGTTCAAAGACTGTAATATTCTCAGCATTGGCCTAGAGAATTGGGGATTTTTTTTTCTTCTAATCTCTAAGCAAAAATAGTTCTGTTCAGTTTTACGGACACGTTTTTCTACTCAGTTATTTTGTACTTCATCTGTATAAATCTTTTTTGCTAATTTAAATACATTAGAGACACAGTTTAAAAAATTAATTTGTGTATGTTTCTTCGCAAAAGTCAGATAAGGTAACATTTCCCTGGAGAAGGTATGTGGTAAGTCAAAAAAATACAAGTAACTTGATTGCATCAGTCAAATACACACAGTTATTTAGATGCTCAAGTGCACACTCATTTAATATATTTATGTTTTTTATTCTTTGAGAAAAGAACTCAAATATTATTACCTTTATGCAAATGAGATACATTTATCCTCAGCCTTTGAAATTAATATTCACCATTCTTAAAAGTAAATTATTATTTTACAATTCTATAATTGTATTTAAAGACAGAGGGAAGGAAAGTGATTCCTCTGTTTTTCTTTCAGTAGTTATTAATGGAGGCAGTAGCTGTTACAATCTGTTATAAAATGTTACACATTGAGTATCACTATTGTTCCAAGATCCCTAATTTTACAGAAAACTAGAGATAGCAAGAATGGAGTGTGAATTTCTCCATTCATTTCAGTTATGCATTAAGTTAAATGTTTTAAATTATCTTTTAAAAACTAGTACAGCTAATTATGGGCCGAACATGTCTCACTGTTTTTTCCAAATTAAATCTAATTGCAGGAGGTCTGGGTAGATAAAATAAAGAATGGTGCTAAAGCATGTGGAAGATTTGTTTAAGGAACATTTTGCAGGATCTGTTGCAGAGATCATAACTGCATCCATTGAGCTTGAAGACAGACCTAGCTTTCTTCAGTTGGGAAGTGTTATGTCAGGTAATGTGTAAAAGACTATGAGATCCTGAACTTTTACAAAGTACAGTTTTTACATTTGTGAGGTAGCTAAGATCTTCACTGGGACCTGTCAGGCAGTGATGCATTGAACTGTACACATAAACAAAACCAAACTATCCTCTGTCTCTGTATCCACAAATTTCCTTTTCCTTTGTAAACCAGTGCTGTAGTCCCAGACTTAATTAAAACAGCGATTAAAGTATGTGCAGCTGCACACTCAAACATGAGCCATACCCACACTCCTTAACAACAGAAGTGCATGCCTGTCATATTTTTGTAAACCCGTTTTTTTCCCTTAGAAGCAGGCAAGCCAGTGTTTCATCTTAAAGTTGGTCACAGACTGGGATGAAACATTGTGTTCTGGGTCCAAGAAGAGAGTGAGTAGGTATTTCTAAAAGTATGGAGCACATAGCTGTTTCCAAAGGGACACAGTATTGTTCTCATCCTTAAGCACACTGTTGCCAATGTCCAAAATCGTGACTGGAATTTCCAGTGTTATGCAGTGTTGTGCAATGTTGTATTTATGTTGTGAGTGTGATTGATTGCTGTTTGCAATGCCAGGAGGAGGTTTTTTTTCAGTGTTTCTTGTATGTGTGCTAATGGTTGTCTCCAAGCTACATCATTTGCTTAGTTGAGATCCTGTCTTGGTGCAGAAATGAGACATACCATGTCTGCCTTTCTTGTACACTGGCAGAAGTGGGAATTGTGTCAATAACTTCAGAGAGCAGGGAATTAGGACATGTAGAATGATGTAAGTTTTGTAGAATACTAAATAAATGTCCTTAACAAGACAAAATAAATATTCTCTTATTTGTTTCACTACTTTTCTGCCTCCTTTGCCTTTGTCCCCAGCTTTTATCCTCTTATTTTCATAATCACAAGAAGCCAAATTAATCCTGAGTATAAGACTGCCAAACCAGCTTTGAATTTCTTTGACTGTTCTAACTCTCTATACTTTGAGCCCAGCAATGAGAACCAGAGACTAGCTAGCTCTTACCAGCTGAGGTGTTGCATGGCTCATTAGTTTGGTAGATGCATCTCCCACTCAGCTTCAAATGTTGGCATATTTTAGACACCTCTACTTCTATCATGGTAAGTATCAGTGCATTTAAGGGTCACTTAATTTTTCTTTTTGCATTTGGTGTGCTACAGGTCGTGTGTTTGCTTCCATTAAAAACCACATACTCCCTCTGAAGAAACTGTGAAATCAAGTCCTGAGAAATTATAAGAGAGAAGGAACCCAGGAGAAGAGGTTAAAAACCAATGCTCCTCTCAGAGGAGTAAAGCAATAAAAGGAGAGGGCACAGCTGGCAAAACTGTGGCAAGAAAAGAAGGGACATATAAAAAGTTACTCTCCAGAGTATAGGAGTACAATTGAGGAATGAAAGTACTTTCAAAGTGGCTGAAAAAAAGGGAGAGAGAAGTTATAATAATAAAATGGTAAATCCACGCTGGCAGAGTAGATCACAGTCAAGATCAATGAAAACAAACAATAAGCAGAAAAAGCAAAATACACAAAACATTCCTATCAGTAAGCCAGAACAAACAATCAGGATAATGATTTGACATGCTTTTCAAATTTTTGAAAGAAAGAAAATGGCTACAGAAATAGCGAAGGGAGCAATTTTAGAAACTGATAGAATGAAAGTCTTCTATTAAGCATTTTATTTCAAAGTTTTGCTCTTCTAAGTACAAGCCAAACAATATAAATTTTCCTTCAAATTAGAGCAAACTTTTTTTCATTTATATGTCTTTGAGTTGTGGATGTAGCATACAATGGCTTAATTTTAAATAATAATCTGTCTCTGTGGACCAGAATTCCTTAATTCTTTAGTAGCCAGGTATGATTCAATGCAGTGTCTTGACAGAAATGTGGCAACCATGCACTACTGCTCTAGCAGAGGTGGAATAAAATCTGAGGAGTCCCAGACTTGTACTGATGGCAGAGCCTTATCTTGACAATCTCAGCATGAGTTTATATTTCTGGAGCAGAAAAATCTGATTTTGCAACCTTTCTGTCCCCAGTATGTTTTTTTATACATGGTAGCAACAAATTGTAGGATTGCAACATTCAGCTCACTCACCTGTTCTCATCCAAGAAGCAGGGAAATCTCTTTAGCTGCTGGAAAGCATCAAAAACACTTGGCAAAACATTCAGCTCAACTGCCTGTGTTTCAGAGCCTTTGATGACATGTATGCCTAAATTCACATTATGGTCACTGGAGCCTCCTCAGCTCACCCTGTGCATTTATTTTCAAAAGATCTGAACAGCTCTCTAGACAAAGTCTAGACCATAAGCTTGGCTGCCTAAGATCTCAGCTGACTGCAGCAGGAGCCCAGACACCTTGTTGCTGTATGGCCATCCACATGTAGGAGTCTGGCTCTGCAGAGCTCCGGGACTCCCGCGGCAGCAGGATGGGTGGACACACATCAGGCCTGGCAGCTTGGGCTCCAGCTGCCCCCTCAGCCCTGCCACCACAGCCCTGCCACCACTGTCCAGCCCTGGGAGGCTGCACAGCCCCCACCAGCAGGCTGACGAGCTTGGTGGAGTTTGTTCTTTTGCTGGGATCGAGTGTATGAGGTGTCTTGGCCGATGTATGCAGCAGATACCATTTCACCCAGGGCTGCAGCTGGTTTCCCTGCTGAGGGCAAACTCACTGTGTTCATAAACACTGCACACAAAACATTCCACTGTCATTCACTAGCCCCTCATAATTTCTGCCAAAAAAATAAGCCAGATCACTGGGGAGAAAAAAAAAAGGCTAGGTAATTTGTTCTTATAGGGACTAATTATAAAATCCATGACTGTGTTATTTAACATGCTGATGACTTTGAGTCTTTTGGCAATGTTCCCTCCTGTGTTTCCTGAATGTGTCCCTATTAACAAATTTTCTGGAAGGGTGAGGGCCGATACAGGGAGTTTGAAACTTAGTTTAAAGAGAATAATTACTTTTTGTGTTTATGGTTGTATTTATTTGCTGCTGTATCTAGCAGGACCCCTGTTATAAAAGATATTGTCAAGCTTATAAAGGAAAAACAAATATTGCAGGTCAAGTTCCTGTTTTCATATTAAATCCTTACCAAATAAAAAAAAAATAGAGAGAGAGACAGAGAAATATGTTATTGAGAAATCCTAAGTCCTGGAATTTTCCCTGTCAAGCTGATCTAATGCAGACAGTACTGACTAAAGAGAGGATTTTTTTGTGCTTGCAATTTAAATAGGTTGAGATTAATATTTTCTTCCCGAGTGTAATCTCTTTCTACAGTGATAGGGTATCATGTTTCTGATTTTATTTACATAGATGGGTGGGTTGGATCACTAAAACTGAGATTTGGGTTAGGGTGTGGGTTTATATCCCTGCTCTTCCCTGTAAAGACTGGGACTGCTTGTGTCTGGACTCATCTTTTCAACTAATTTGAGGTAATTTAAGGGTGCTGTGTGGGATGGGGCTAAAGAGTAACACAATTAAAATGTAATGCTTCCACTTTGGTATCTGCATCCTTATTTATTTTAAACCATCTTCAATGCTCTGACGAGTTTAAGTCTTCCTGTATCACACACTGTGCAAGCAGAAATATGTGAGTGAGCTGCTGCCAATGGCTCTGAGCGAGCATGGGGCATGTTTCAGATTACACTGTGGTTTCTTGTTCGGATCTGATCTCCTTGCTAGGAGAGGCTGAGAAAGGCAGCTCTAGGGGATTTACTTCCAGCAGCAGCAGCAGCAGCAGCACATGATCCATCAATCGCGTGATTCTCACCACCGAGGACTAATGGGGAGGGTGAAGAAAAAGTGAATGCTGCCTTGGGGAAGCGGCAGCATTTTCTTCTGCTCGTGGGGCCCCTCCACCAGTCGGACATTTCATGGCTTCTCCAAGGTTAGAAACCTACTGCTGCCCAAACCGGGATGCAGCTACACAGCTGGTGATGAACTTCCAGCCTGAAGTCTTCTGTGGAGTCTGCATTGGCAGTGCCTCCATCAGCTTGCTATTGACCATCCTGCAACTCCTGCCAAAGAAGGGACAGAGCCCACGGAAGATGCCCAAAGCCTCCTCCTCCTCCACCATCCTTCTCCTTATCTCCATTTGTGACATCCTCGGAGGCTTAGGTATGTGCCAGCTTGATGTCCTTGCCATTGCTGTAACAGGTTCTTTCTGCTCTGAGGTGCCACAGACCTCAGAAGCTGGTGAGTGGACAGCAGAGATTTTTGAGGGAAGCGTGCAGTTTATGTTCACAGGAAGATTTGGACTAAGTGAGATCAGGAAATTATGGGTCCTTGGGGAGAAGGTTCTTGTTTAATAGTTATACTGTGGAAGTGAAAGTTCCTGGCAAATCTACACCAAAATCTCTGCTTTAAAACAAACTCAAATCTAGAATGGCAGCTGCTTCTCAGAATAAGGCATAAAAGTGGAGGTGAGGCTGTACATTGGAAAATAAACCTGACATCAAACATTTAGCCAATCCATAGGACTGCATTTGAAAACCACTGTTCTCTATGCCCTCAAATCCTTGTGGACCAAATGTGCCTCTTGCTTATGTGCCAGCTGCTTCTCTGGGCACATCACATTGACAGAAAATGAGTTTGACTTGCAGCTGCACACAGATCATGCTGGACACAGGCTTTTGAAATGTGAGTAAAGCTACCTTATCAAGGGCAACCTGCTGCCCAGACCCTGGTGGATAGTCTGGAGGAATAAACCAGTGGAGGCTAAAACAGGGTGCATGAGTCAAAATAAAACTAGTATGTGTTGAGCTGTCCCATCAGTCATTTGGTAATTTTTCACATCAGTCATTTACTGTCAAATTGGGTATAAATTGTCATGATATGTGTTAAGAAAATACAAGTTTGTTTCTACAGCAGCATTTTCCCCCTTCACATTAGGTAAGAGAAGTAGTGGTGTTTTGTCACACAGCTCCCAGCAGTGAGTCTGTGTATCTGTGTGTCTGTGTGTCTTTGTGTTTCATTTCTCTTCCCCTCTCACACCCAGCCAGGTTATCTCACAGTACCTAATAAGGACCAATACTTAACCAATTATAAAGGAAATAAATAAAGAGATATGGAAAAAACATATGTGCATGCATCTGGAAAAGGTCCTTTCAGTCAGATGAAGCCAACAATAGACAAAGTTATTTTTCTCTCTTCCTCTTTCACTGGCAAACTCAAACCAGTTATCCATCGTTGGTTTTGTATTAGACTCACTTCAGTGGGTGAGTCTAATACAGTTTATTCTTGGTGGGAAACCTGGTAATTTTGTTCTGCTTCCTGTTGGTGCTTTATTTCAAGCAAACCTAGAAAAGCTCACTCACAAACTCTAAGTTCAATTTTTAAAACAGCATTGTTGTTACCTAATTCAGAAGCGCTGCTTTTTCTTAGTCCTGTGACAGAGGAAAAGGGCTGCTTTTAAAATGAAGGCAGAAAAAATGAAAAATAACTCTTTTTCTGCGGTGGGGGGTTTTATAGAGAAGAGAATATTAGTGTATGAATTTATGCTGGTAAACAGTTATTTAGTGTTTCTCTTAAATGCTACCCAGTTTATGTTAGGGAAGCATGTGACAGTATCTCCAAGTGAGATCCTAATCTATGTAACTTTTAAGTCCCAGCAGCTTCCAGCTCTTGGGGCTACTTTCCCTGAATGATCACACTGACATTTAAATAGCACACTTGTCCCTGCTGTGCTCCTCTGCAGCCGTCGCCTTCCTGTAGACGCACAAAATCTTGGCTGCGATGTGAAATATGTGCCAGGGAAAGGCATGTGACTCAAATCACACCAGCAGATTCAAAGCATTAATGCATTTTTTTTCTTTAGGTATGATCTTCAGGTCAAGTGTATGGCTGGGCTTCCCAGGCTTCATAGCTAACATTTCTGTGGTGAACGGGACGGACGTGTGGCCTTCCGCTTTCTGCGTGGGGAGCGCGGTAGGTACCGAGATCGTCCCCCCTTTCTTCTGCTCCCAATTTAGAGTCCCTCCACAGGGGGAATCTGAAAGGAAAACTGCTGTGTCCAAAAGGAAATGTGGCTGTGAGTCAGAGCCTGGATATGATGGTTTCAGCCTCTGCCACACCCCTGCAAGTGTATTCATGCCTCCCTCTGCGAGCAGGCAGGGTGCTGATGGTGCTGTAGGTGGGCAGGGATGTAGGGCAGCTGGGTCAGACTGATCCCACGAGTTCTGTGGTGTTCACTCCTCACAGGAGTGCCAGGGGAGTGAAGTATGCCAAAGTCAGGGGCGTGGAACCAAAAGGATATAAGCAACCCCAAAAGGGCTGTGAACCAGTTTGGGTTTGTGCTGGCACAGCATCACCAATGCCCCAGCTGCACTGGCAGCATGAGGTTTTCTGTCCGTCTTCTCTATCAGAATCTGCAGCCTGTGTGGTGCAGCAGGGTCCTCCTGAAACCAGCAACTTGGGTAGCTCAAATTAGCTTTTGTGGCATGAGTGTGTGGGTTTTAGGCACAGAGGGACAGCGGGAGAAATATAGCCACAAATCTGCTGGCAGAAGGTCTGTCCCTGCCATGTGGGATTTCAGCTCTTTCAGCTCAGATTGCTGGGCTGCATCTCAATGACTGCATCTGGCCAAGCCTAATTAAGTATCTTCTGAATTAAAATGCAAGAATAAGAAAATATAAATGCATTCCAAAAGTACACATTGAAACTCAGTTCTAAATTGTATAATCAAAAGGCTGGGAAATAGAATTTGAGCTTACTGTACAAGAATAAAGGTCACATTTTTTACCAAAACATTGACAATGACAAGTAAGACAGGTCATCACTTTACCCAGATGCAATAGGCATATGGCATCCCCAATGAATTAATTCATGAGCAGTAGCAGTATTAGCTTTGCAATTCAAAGTTTACAATGTAGAAGGGAGTAGGTTGCATGTAAAGAAAATTCTTCAGCTCCAGTAGTTATAAAATAAAGCAATGTGCCAAAGTGAACTCACTGTGTTTTATATGCCTATATAAAAGCATCTTCAAACAGGATAGTTTTGTGCCACGGACACAAATGTCAATTGTATACATCTATCAATTCTCAATTCTATCACACATCTTTAAGTTTTGCTTATTAGATGCAAATGCTGTTGTTTTTTCGTTGAGAAAGAACCAACAATCTCAATATCATGTAGCAAGAATGTCCTACTCAAAACCCATTCCTTCTCAAGTTTCACTTTCTGGCACATAACACATGAAATGTATTTTGAAACATGACAGGGTACTGTATTCAGACTGTTTGTTTTATATTTGAATTTCAGGTTAGATGGTGAGCAGCATAGCGGTCTACCACAATTTTTATTTTCCCTTACTTGTGCTCCAGGAAAATTCTGTAATTTGAGTAATTTTAAATTTAGATTCAACTATATTGGAATGAAAAATAACCCTTCTTCCACTCATTTCCCCTAACGTATTCTCGTGTGAGTTAATAAAATGTTTCCGATTCTATTTTACTTTTCTTTTAGTACTATTGTTCTGTTTCTCTTAACCACAAGCCTATACAAATTGTGAAACTTTTAGACATCTCCCTTGAATGGTTTGCAGAGGGGTACCCTTTCAGCAAGCTAAAAAGTAAGATATATGAAGCTTTAGGGCTTAAGTGCATCTGACTTATATTATTTTTGGAGACAGTTTTGTGTGTGTTGGATTTTCTGAAAACTGTGGTTTATTTTTGTATATGTGTGTGTTTGGGTAGTAAATTGTGCATTTTCCAACTGCAGCAAATATGTACATGTGATGGTGAATTTACATGCTGAGTGCTATGGGTAAAGTGCATTAGAAGGAAGACTGGGATTTTATTTTCTGCCTCCTGTGCACTAGGAAAATATCATGATGTTTGAATTAAATACTGAATAATTCATGCCACAAATTACTAGAGGTAGGGTCTACATCCATGGTGAAAGGAAATATTTCCCAGCTTGGTTTGCCTTTTGGAGGAAGGAGTGCTAGATGTCAATTCATCAGTGTTTGGCTTAGTAACAAGTATGTTGATTTCCAGATGTAAAAGGATGCTACTATGGAGCTGTGATAAAGGATATTCAGATAAGAACTGGGAGACAGCTTGGAGGAAAGATAGCATGAACATTAAAACACTCCCAGACTATTACAAAGGGCCAGCTCCTATGGGGAAGAAATGTGGAATTTATATACAATGGCAAAGAAAGGTCACTATTCCTATATAAGCTCATGGGAAAAATGCATGGGGTCAACTCAAGAATGCTGTGGAATTTGGCTTGACTTGAACCTGTTTGCTTTGGATTTTTATTGAAGAAATCACTCAGGGAGTTCAGTAGGCGTATTCTTCCAGAGCATGAGTGATTTTCTCATTAATGAATTTTTTCTTGATAACCATCTTGTACATGGAGGAAACACCCAGCACATGCAGAACCCACAAATGCATAGGCACACTGTGGTTATGACTGACCTCAGTTATATTTTTATGCCTCAGCTACTGAGAAACAACTGCAATTTTAACCTAAAATTAAAGCATCCTCGCTATAAATTTCTTTGGGCTTCACTTACCACATTCAGGTTGAGAAGAGAGAGGCCAGTGACAGGTTTTCTAAATCAGAAAATGAGCTGGGAAAGCAAATGCTGTTCAATTTACCTACAACTCGACCCATAAGCTACAACAATGCTGCTCCCTGAGTAAGATTTCATACTTCATAATCTCATCTGTAAAATACACACATTTCTAGAAAAAATCAGCAAGCCAAAGGTTTGAATCCCTTCTCTGCCCCAGTGGTACTGGAGAAGCAGCTGTGACATCTGGCACTTCTTTCCCCTCTAGATGTGGATCCAGCTGTTATATAGTGCTGGCTTCTGGTGGTTGTTTTGCTATGCTGTTGATTCTTACTTGGTGGTGAGAAGATCAGCTGGACTGAGGTACCAGAGTTAAAGCTCTGAATTTGTTTTTTTCCCTCCCACACTGTATGTCTCTGTTTGCAGCTGCCTAAAAGTGAGTCTTGTACAACCATCTGATGCTCATATAGCTACCAGGTAATGATAGGGATGTGTGGATTTCTAAGTGCTTAAATTGCCAGGGCAATGCTCAGATACTGATTTATGTCCAACTTCTATTTAAATGTAACTGAATTCATTTAACCTTTGGAAAAATATGGAGCAAATTGTAGTCTATAGACTTTATGGCAATGAGATGACTATTTTTGTCCCTACCCTGCATCTGAAATTGATTTTTGCAGCAAAAAAATAGTGTTATACAGAAAATGAAAATTTGGAGGGGGAAAGTGCTGAACATCATGCAGTTAATTTCATACAGTTAATTCAGGTTTTTTTCTTTTTCTCTAATATTTTATTTTATCCATTTCTCAGTGAGTGTGGTCATTATTGCCCTTCTGATCACACTTTTAAAACACCTCAGAAGAAAAATATGTATTTATCATATATTTTTCTGCAAAGCCTGTGACAGAAGAGGCAAAACTCTTTGGAAAGTGCCATGATTTAATGCCAGACAGAAAAAAAAGTTTCTGAGTTGGTTGTTAGAAGATCAAAATAACCTTCAGTTGCTGCTGATAAAAGTGGAATGACGTGACTCTGCTCCCAGATGATACAGAGCAATCACATACTAAGGATATGGTTCTTCTGCAGGTGTAACCAAAATGAGGCTTTTTGAGTTAACATTACAAAATCAAGTTTATCCAAAACAGTCTGAACTCCCATAGTTCCAGTCAAACAGCTGGGACCTGCCTCCTTCCCTGTTAACCCAAAAAAACATGTGTATTTGGGCTTGATTCTGAGATCAGAGTAAACACCAAAGGCTTTCTACAAACACAGATCTGAATCTCCCTAAGACAGGAGCAGTATCCAGCTCTGAAAGTTAAACTTCATTTTCTACAAATCACAAAAGAATGGTTTATTTGACTGTTCATCTCCCTTTTAAATTTTAATCAGCTACTTTGCTCTCTGCAGGAAAAATGAAAGATTCAGGGGTTCCTTCTCAACAATAAGGGCAGGGAAGAAGTCTTGTTCCCTCCACCCTGCAGGCTGGAGGGGACAGCACTTCCATGTGCAATCCTGAATAACTGCTTTGGCTCATTCTTTTTCTGAAGGACTGCCCCCACCCACCTGCTTTCCTTAGGTTAATGTCTTGCCAGTGCTGTTTTGTACAATTTCCTGTCTGTAAAACTCTTTCTCTATGAGGGTCCTATTTTTACCTTGCCATGTGGGAAGTGTGATGTTTGCTGTCTGTAACTGTGCCTGTGGTGTTTGGTGCTTGCAGTACCATTGTGCTGTACCACATGATGACCTGGGGCCTGGCAGTGATGCTCTGCGTGGAGGGGATTGCTCTGCTTTACTACCCCTCTCTCTCCAGGTAAGCAGGCTCTGGAAACAGACTGTGAAATCATACCACTCTCTGGTCACTTGAATGTCTTTTGGTCAGCTTTAGAGGCAGACACTCAAAAGTTGAGCATTTTGGTCTTTGCCAAGGATGATTATTTTCAGTGATTATGTTTGAAATACCTGCCTGGGCTTCAGGGGGCCCTGAAGAAATATGCCAGGCAATCCAGGCACTTGGGCATGCTGTGATACTGCTTCTGTGAGACAACCTTCTCCCACTCCTGGTTTTAGCTTTCCTTTCAATTTGAGAAAAATCCACTAACAGTGCATGCTTAAAATCAACTTTATGTCCTATGTGAACTGGTGGTAAAGGCCCACAAATTAAATTTTTTGCATCTGTTTGCTTCATTCCTTTTTATTTTTTTCTTTTTAAGTTAAAAGTGACATGGATAGAATAGCCAGAAAAGTGGGCTGTGGGGAAAAAATGCATAATCTTTTAATGATTTCTTCTCAGCTGTGAAAATGGCTTGGAACATGCCATCCCACATTACATCACAACCTATGCCCCACTCCTGCTAGTGCTTGTGGCCAACCCAATCCTGTTTAGGAGGACAGTATCAGCAGGTATGTTCCTAATGGCCAGCATCAATCAGTCTGTGTTATTTAACAACACAGTACTGTAGGAAGTCATGGCTTTGTACTCAGTGATGTGTGACAGCTCCTTGTGAAATCATAAAGATCCAGAAGAGGGTGGGAAGCAGTTGCTTATGGAAGTGAAGACACCGTTTGGATGGGGAATTTGCCCTAGAGACAAATTCTGGTGACACAAAATCTCTTCTGTTATAAACCTCTAACTGCAGGTGGGCAAACATATTTCCACGTTACTTGATTTAAAGCTTTTGAGGCAATGTACCCTGGATGCTTAAATCTACTGGAGACTTGGTACCAACCTTGACTTTGGAATGTAATTTATTCTAGTTGCTGAGATCTGAGAGTTGATTTAACTTCTTGGCAGCCCTAGAGCAAAAAATGTAATAAAATGTGATCAGAATTTTGTCACTTCTGAGATTATGAAACAGATGGGAATTGTACACAATTCAGATGGGATCTTGACCTTCCAGTTCAATTTATGATCCAGTGCCTGGAAGAAGTGAGACTGAAAAAAAATGCCACAGATTCAATGCATTCTTTGCCTGCAATATGATCATTGCTGGATGTTTGCAGTACCTGAATTCATCTACACATTAATTATATATAAAAGCTGGAGAAAATCAAGTATTCTCAGTTCAATCTTTATCCCATTCATTCTCTGTCCCTCAGCCATACTCATTTTCAAAGAAGCAGTTGTTCTTTTAAGATGTTGTTCCCATAAGTTGTTCTTTGTATATTTGTTTTTGCATTTTTAGATTCCTTGTGATATATGAACAGCATGGGGCATAATTTTTTTTGCTGGCAATCCATCTTCATGTTTTAGAGGTGTAGCCAATGCTGTTTAAATGACACAATGAAAAACAATGTGCATAATAGGATAGAAGATTCTATTCAAACATCACATGATAAGCATATAATTATGTCACACATTATATAGAAGGTACATGCTAACTTTTGCTATGAAATAGAATAATGTTGATCATATTATTTCATATTTTCAGTGGGATTGAGAGTATCTTTCATTTTAGGAAGCCAGCTGTGTGTAATTATTTTCCTAAGTATTAGGCTATATGTGAGATTCCTTGAAAAAGGTCCTTCCAGCTTCTGAACAGCTGCTGGAGACAAATCCATCTATTCCTTTGTTCCCTCTTTCAGGCCTCTATCTTCTGGATTTTTGTGCCCAAACTAACAAGATGTGCATATATTAATGAACATAATTGTATACTTTTCAGTTGCCTCCTTACTGAAAGGGAGACAAGGAATTTACACAGAGAATGAAAGACGTCTGGGGACAGAGATCCAGATGCGCTTCTTCAAAATTATGCTGGTATTTGTTATTTGGTAAGAGGTGCATTATTTCATTTTAAAGTGCCTTTTTCCCAGAGGGAGAGAGTCAGGGACAGGGGTGAGGACTGATGTGTTGCTTCATTTGTTTGTCTTTATGCTTGGAAGGGAAGGTATCTAAGGAAGAAGCAGTTCTAAACCAGCTCACAAAGGAGCTGAATCACTCACAAGGCTGTGAGGAAATGACAAAATGTTTAACCAACAGAAAAGCAAAAGCAACAAGAAACAATAGCAAAAAATTCCCAATAGGTTGGGCATTGACTGAAGCTGTCTGGTAGAGCAGGCTCCCAGCTCTGTGGGCTGGAAGATGGCTTTCTGTAATCAACATTTCTCAGAGCCTCTTGGCACCCAACACATCACTGAGGACTTACAATAAAAATGCTTCTAAGTCTGGCTTCATGCTCTGACCATGATCATACAATGCAGCCACCTCTGTGCTCTGCCATTTTCAAGTGTCTGAAAAACACATGGATATTGACTGGAAAATAAGGAAATGCCAGAAAGGAAAACTCCATATGATTGTGTCCAAAATTTCTTATAATTTCTCTTTTTTTTAAAATATTTCATCTCTCCCCATGAAATTAGTACTTTGGCATAGGACAGAAAAGAGATAGGGAGGAGAAGAATGGGACAACAAGAAATGGTTCTGAAGTAGTGAAATGAGAAGGCCAAACTTAGCAGTCTCTACATCCCACTTAACTTCTTTATACACAGGTGTATTAATGCATGTTACATTGCTTTAACAGGCTGAGCAGGGAGAAAGGCTGCCTCTTTTTATCTTCTCTTGGCTGCTGTCTCCTGGAGTGCTCTGAAAGGAAATGGTTTTCTTTTTGGGGGGAATAACAGTCCCCTTGGCTTGGAAGTGAAGTTTCCAATGTGAAGGGTGGGGTAGCCAGCAGAGGAGGGAGTGAGATACAGCAGTGAGGGATCCTGCAGCATGGCTTCCTGGAAATTGCTGAAATAATAAGGAGCAGAGATTCAGCCAAGCTCCCAGGGCTGTGGAAAGAAAGAGCCCAGAGGCACCACAGAAGTGCATTGCAACTTAAGGGATGGTGGCCAGCTTGATTATCTGGGAAAAAGCATGAAAGGAAAGGCAAATTTCCCATGGACATTGTGGGGACATTTGTTTATTTCCATTCTGTCTCATTCTGGGCTTTCCTAATAAAAAAAATTAAATCACAGCTCTGGTTTAGGATTTTGCTCTAATAAAACACAAGCTCTGGAGTGTAAAAACTTTCTCAAAGGTTACTGGAGGGAAAGACTGAGGCAGTCTCATCTCAGAAGCATAGGGAAGATTTCCTTCCATCCCAGCAGTCAAATATGGAATGCTTTAGTCTAAGACAACAGGTTGGGGCAAAACAGGACAGAAGAGATGCCTACAGATTTGGCAGGGGAGAGAAGGAGGTTTTACATTGTGATAAAGATATAATTGTGCAGAGGACAAATACAAAACCCCTTAGAAAGTGACACGAATGCTGATGGTTTCTTTTCTGAAGCCACAGTACAATTATAAAGAAATGCGTCTCTCACTCTTTAGATGTCAAAGGAACTTGCAGCCATTTGCTACAATCTCTATTTAATGTAGAATATACAGTTTATATTCAGTTTCTTTCAATGAATGAGGTTTGATTTTGTCATCCTTATTTAGAAACAGATATTACCTTTATTAAAAATAATTGTTTACATTTTCAAGGATGTAAAAGTCAACTTTTGTGTTGCTTTTTGGTGTTTTTTAATGGACATTCTGTTAGTCTTTAATCCAACCCTGAAATTCTAACTCCAGCTAGAAATGCTGCAGCCTTTTACAGCAACATGTGATGTGTTATATATTTGAGTTCCTTGTCTGTGAGCACAACTCTTCTAAGGCACAAGCAAAAGAAGTCAGCATGCAAGATATTCCCATTATGGATCACACTTCCTTCTCATCTCTATTTTATTCTGCAATTTACAGTTATGTAGCAAGTTAAAATTATCATTTTTTTTTAATATTGATTTATATTGTCTAGGCCTGGGACAGTAGGTAGTTGTCTGGTCCTTGGTTGTGATCTCATAGACCTACGGGTCCCTTCAGATTGAGATTTAACAAGAAATCCAACCATCTTGGACTTGATCCTACTGGAGGTCTTTTCTACCCTTAACGATTCTATGATTAAAAAAATCTTACTGTCTTTAGAGTGATTTTAATTTTCTATAATTTGAAGATAAAATATACTTTACATGCACATCCATATGTACCTGTCCTTTTCTTCTTTGCTCCTGCCATAGCTGGTCATCCAACATCATCAACGAGACCCTTTTGTTCTATCTCGAAATGCAGCCAGACATCAATGAAATGCCCCTGAAAAACATCAGAAGTGCTGCACTGATCACCTGGATCATCATGGTGGGTCAGCTGTGACATTACTTGGGCTTAGAAATCACTGTTGTAAGACTGGTGGAACAACACCTGTATAGTGTGGGGTTTATGATTTTGAAGGATATAAACACTCTGAAAATCTAGGAAGAAAAGCAGATAGTAAGAGAAAGAAATGAACAGTCCATGGGAGGGCTTTTCACATGTAAATTTTGCCAAAAATATCCTAGAGGCCAACTTTTTACTGGAGTATGCATTCTCTCTGTGAGAGATTACTACCATTTTAAGATCCACAACAGATAACTATAATGATTTCTATCCTCACCTTGCTAAACTCTGCCATAATGCAAGCTGCAAAGTTTTAGCTCACAGTTCCTGAAGATTTCCCAATTAAATGGGCATTTCATGAAAATTCTCTGTTTGTAACTAGGGTGGGGGGTTTTTTGTTATTATAAAGAAGGATTGCATCTTATGTCATGAAATTTGGATCATTATTTGAGAACAAATAGGTGAAAAATCTTTCACACAAGGAACCAAAAATAGCTGTGAGATGCTGATCTCTTACTGTAGCCTCTTTCTCCTACCAGAATATTTGACAAGGGATTTTTCAGTGGTGACAGTGCAGGTTCATTTTCCTAGAGAATTTATTCTGGAGTTGTTAAATAGATGTAAGGCCTGAGCATGATTTGTGTAATTAAGCATTTGAGCAGTTTGGTATTGAAGGATTAAGTGATGCAACTGATGTGATACAACATCCTCCTCCTCCTCTGACAAGGAGTGAACACATTCGTGTGACAGAGACCTTGCTCTTGCTCACCTGGAGAGCAAGAGGTCAAGTCTGGGGACTGACCTCTGCTTTAAAATGGCTGTAAAAATAATTCCCTTCTTTCCCTATGAGAAAAATAGAAGCATCTAAAGCCATTAATTTGTTAAGCCTCTCATGGCACTGGGAACAGAGACAAATTTTTTGGCGATCACTTGGGATTTTCTTTTTCAGTGCCTCTCCGATTTTTCCATCCCTCTTTGATGGACATTTTCACTGGCTCAGGAATCTAAAGCAATTCCAGGCAGATCAATTCCTGCTATTTTTAAAAGCTTGACTGTCTATGCTAGTGTCCCCTCTCATATATTTGACTTGGCTTGTAATGAAAAATACACATGCTTTTGGGAATAAAAAAGTCCAGAGTTTGTGGGGAAAGTTAAAAACACACCAAAGGATTGACTGGCTAAACTTCATGCTAGAAAATCATTTTGTGCTTACTGCTTACTGTTAATGGCCTCAGCATTTTGGAAAACAGGTCATGGTATTTTCCTCTTATTTGTTTGTGTCTGCAGTGGCTAAATTTTTATTTGAGTGCGAATAGTGTATTTTAAAGTCAGCAATCATTCAGTGAAAGGGAAGTTTTTAATACTTGCAAATCATTTTGCTAGAGTTGAGGATGAAGCCTTCCTTTCTGGTGTAACTCCTGATGCACTTCTCTTTCCTAGGGGGTTCTTAATCCCATGCAGGGCTTTCTCTTCACATTAGCTTTCTATGGCTGGACAGGATGGAGAGTGGACCTGAAATGGCGAAAGAGAGAAATACCCTGGGAATCTATGTCCTCATCAACTGCGGGGGAAAATGCCTATCCCTCACCAGTGAACTACCAAAGCAACATCCATGATTCCAAGAAGATCTCCACCACTGACAGCCAGCAGACTGACGAGGCCATCGGCATGCTGTCTGAAGGTAACACCAGCAGTGATGAGAGATTAACCAGGAGCTCTCCCATCTACCAGGGCTGGTAGTTCCTGTGTGCAGAGCTGGATCCGACTTTTCCTGGCTCTAACTTTCCACTTTGTCAGTACTCACAACACCACGTCAGTGTGTGAATCATTGCCTACTCTGCAGTTAGGTTTGTGCTCAGTGGCTTGGTGTCATTTCCTGTAACTTGTCACCCTGTGTGTGAGACAGAGAGATATGGTCAATGTCTTCATCTGCCTTCTAAAACATGGATAAAGGCTTGAACCTTTCTCAGCAGGAGTATATCTCTGCAATGGTGTTTGTTACTTAGGATTGATTTTCATTCATTTTCTTTCAGTCTCTCTTGTAACCAACTTATGGTAGAAGAGTCTTTTGTTTTAATAAATGGACTATTCATATGTTGGGTTTTTAAATGTGTTGCCTTGCGTGTCTTGCTCAGCATAAAATTGCTCACCCAGAATTACAGCTCTAGGATTTCTGAGGCACCATCATTTCCAGCCTTTACAGGCTGCTAAAGCATTAGTGACAGCAGACTCTGACTTCAGCACAAATATTTCCTGTTTGTGTTGACTCTCACTCACACAGTCTTCTTTTTTTCTTCTCTATGTAAATTTTTGGTGTGGCTTTATCTAGGGACCTGAAAGGCTTTGTTTAACAAAAATTGAGCCCAGTACAGGCTCCACAAACACTTCAGAACAGAGATTCCAGTTCATGCCAGGTTCTAGAAAAAAATAAGCCCTCAAACAATTTTTTGGTATGGATTCAGTCTGATCTTTATGTGTACTTACCCACCAGGACAGGAGCTGCTGGGGCAGCTGCATTAAGAGACAACATTTGCATAAAACACTTCCATGCTCTGAGAGCTCATCTAAAACAGAACAAATAGAATAAATAATCCCTTCTCTGAGGAGTACTCAGAGAAGTGCTGAATGAAGAGCATTAAATCCATTCTCCTTATCCTCTCTGATACACCCCTTTTTGTGCAGTGCCCCAGGTACCTACATCCAAACAATTCCCCAGACTGGCTGAAAGTTAAGAAACAATGATGACTATGTTTACCCTAAGCTTTTGACTTCATACCAAAAATAGCAGTAATTTGATTTGCCTGGTTGTGCTGGAAGCAGTTTTCAGCACAGTTTACTGATGGCATGGTGGAAGACCCTTGAGCCCAAGAAATCCCCCTCCTCTTCTTCAGCATGTGACCAGGCCTGGGCTTTAAATCCTGCTCACATCCACTTTGGCTGAACTTTCTTGGCTGTTTCTGCCTTTCATTTCCAACACAGTTGAGTTTCAGCTAGTGTAAAAAAAAAATTATAATAATAAGAATAAAAAGTAAAGGCAGCTGAAATTTTAATACAAAAATAACATGAAGCTTAACTTCCTGGGTTACTCAGGGGAGTCTCGGGAAGGTTAAAAATTCAGGATCAGCAGAAACAATACTGAAAAATATTGATTGGCTAATTAAAATAAATCAGCTTCTTGAGCTAATTGTTTGATACAAAGGCGTTAAACAATGATTGGACAGCACTTCAGGCAGATGGTTACAGGGCTGTGCTTGGTTTGTAGCGAGTCTTTAGCATTGTGCCCTTTGGAAACCTCTATGGCTCTTTATTGCTGCTCTCCTTGTCAGAGCTACTGGCAGATCACCAGACCCTTTCTTTTAATCACAGTCATTTGTTCCCTACAAAGGATGAAGAGACAGCGCACTCATGGGCAGATTATACTGAGCCTTTTGAAACAGAGACAATTTTTCAGTGCAATACTCATCACAACTGGGGTCAAAAGAGCAGGAAAAAGGTGGAGGTGGATTTGTTAGTAAACCTTTTCATATGCTGTGGTGTGTGTGGACCAAGCCGCAAAACCTTAAACCAAAATAAACAGTCTCTGCCTTCACTGGAATAATTATGTGGCATGAAAGCACTAGGGAGGTGACAGGCTGTAGCAAGAGGCCCTGTGAGATGACTGAATGACTAATCCCACCCTCCCTTCCCTGCTCCAGGGCATTTGTGTGAGACAGGGACAGAGGGGATGCCCAAGTCCTGGGCCCCCAAAGCTGTGAGCAGCCCCTGAGCAGTGCCAGGTGCCTGCTGGCCCTGGAGTACTCCTGTTCTGGGACAGCCTTCTGCAAGGGCCAGGCTTTGCTCCTCTCCTTTTCTTGTTCTTTCAGGGCTGTTGGTGGGGTGATTATGGTGTGTCTGTGTATCAGTTATCTATGGGATGTCATCAGGAAAAATTAGGACTTGTCTGAGAGCCTAAGAAAGAAAACTGACCTAATTTTGATGTATCTAGAAATTGATATGGGGCATTGCAGAGCACACTGACAGTGAGTTTTGACTTATTAAAGAAGTATTTGTGGGGAGAGTCTACTTCCCTGCTGTTCCTAGCCTCCAGTGGATGCACAGGAGGCATTCCTTCACAGCTTCAAATGAGAATTGATTCTACTCATGTGTAACCATGGCCACATTTGATTTCACCTTACACAAACCTTGTTCTTGCTACACTATTCAAGAAATCAGCAAAGCATTGCCTTCCTCAAGGATTGCAGCAGATGCCCCTCCCTTCCCACCAGGATTATATTTTTGAGGTCCATCTCCTGACTGTCCCCACTCCATGTGCTTACTGCATGCATGTGAGGGAGCAGCCCCAGGCCACCACAGCCAGCTTCATGTTGAGAGAAATGGTGTCCTCCAAGGGTCAGCCAGGGCAAACTACAGACACCACATCCTGGACAGCCCAACTCTGACACCAACTCCATCACTGCCTTCTGAAGTGTGCCACCCACTGCTGAGAGACCCTTGTGCTCATCAGCACACAGAAACACATCCTGGCTTTCATTCTGATGATGACTTCTATCTGCTTAGCTGTCATGAGGCTGAGTGCAAGAAGTGCTTGTCTCTGGCCTGCATATTTGTTTTCTAAGATGAGTTTCAAACATGGCTTGGGCTAACAAGTGACAGCTCTTGTCAGTTCTGAAGTCCATTGGTGCAGCTGCTCCTCTGGAACAGCAAGGGGTGACTCAGAGCAGAAGTGAACAGAAGTAAAACTGGATCAGATGCTGAAACGAAAAGGAGGAAGATCTCCTGATCTTCCTCCTTTTCAATGCCTTTGTTAAAAATCAGCTTGGGTGGGAAGAATCCACAGGTCACTCTCACACTGCTGCTGCTTCCAGGAGAAGCACAAAGGAGGAGGAAAAGTGCAGCTTTGTCTGCTGGTCTGCAGGCAGAGCTGGGGGTTCCATCCTCACCAGAGCACCAGGACATTCCTGCTTATTTGGTTTGACATTCGGGGTCCTCTTTCTAGCCGATGTCTTAGGTTAGGGTGAAAGGTAAAAATGGTCTCAGCAGACACTGGATTCTGTTCCTAACATCTAGACATCACTTTGATCTCTTAATTCCGTGTTGGGTCATTGTTTTTAGGGGTTTTTGCTAGGTTTGGTGAGGGGTTTCCTCATTTGCATGCCAACCCCGTTGTCCCCTCCTCCTCACTGTCCAGGGGGGTGCCATCCTCCAGGAAGCAGCAGGGTGGTACTTGACAAAGGGGGATTTCCAGCCATCAACAACACGGAGTTAACAAAAAACTATTAACAACAGGTGATTACAACATCAAACCATCAACAACAAACAGGTAGAACTCCCCCTGGCAGCAATTGGTGTAACTTGTGAACTCTGCAACCTTTTAAAAAATGGGCAACTTTTCTACTCATAACAGATACTGTCTAATAAAATATATGTAGGCAAAGTTTTGTTTTGTGAGTACAGCAGTTGCCAACTATAGCTTCTCATATTTTGGGTGCCTTAGAGAACTACTAAAATACTAATTAAAGCCTTCCTGAATTTATCAAAGGGAAAAAAATGTTAATTAGAATAAAAAGATAGTTGAATCTATACACTGAAATATAATTAGTGTAGTTGAATCACATAGAGAGGATATCTATACATAGGGGTGGTATTGCCTCCATTAAACACTTTCCTGGCCTCCCAGTCAGCTTATCAAATCCAACCACACAGTAAGTTCTCTCTGTATTCACCAGCACTTATTTTTAAGCACTCTGTATTTGACCTGCCAGCCTTATACATTTAATTACTATTTTATTTGGCCAGATGTTCAGGCTAATTGCAAAGCTGAAATATGAGCACTAATAAAATAATAAAAAATGTGAATAGGCAGATTTCTTGCATACCACAGCTCTGCATTTATGAGGTGCACCACATGTCTGAGTAATAAAATCCTAACTATATCTCTCAAGCCCTTCCTGTAGACCAAATACATGGAGCTAGAAAGTGAAATGTTAAATGTGATCCCCCCCCATCCCCTGGATTACCATACTTGACTTCTACTTCAGTGTTTCCCTCTGTGTTTCCATGACAATAAGTTATCTGATCTCCAAAAATTTTTAAATTTTTATGGAATCTCAAGTTTACAGTAGTCCCAGAGGAAGATCACTAAACCACACGGTAGTTGACATAAGACAGGTCAGATGATGTCTAGTTATTAATTTTTTAAGGAACAGACATGCACACGTGTGGACATTGAAACTGGCAGCTGAAGAAGATGCAATCTTACTGAAAGGAAAGTAGGGAACAGAGTCCAGTCCAGGAATGCAGGCATGAATCTGTTTTCCTGGTTAATATTCCCTAGGATGTGCTGTGAACTGTTTGGAAAGTTGGTTCTCCTACTGCACCTTTCAAACTCTCAATCATTCAGGGCACTAAAGTCACAAGGGGTTTTGTAGGTAAAGCTTTCAAAAGGCTGAGAAAATTCGAGCATGCAGCTAAAGGGAAACCATTCAGTGATGAAAGGGATGGGAAGACTTTTTGCTGCTCCAGCCTCTCTTGGTTGCTGGGCTTCATCACATTTTTGGGCAGCAAGAAGCTTTTGAAGCTTTCAGGCTTTTCCACAGAGGACACTTGAGTCCTTGCAAAGCCAGTGCCTGGGGATGAGAAGGCTGGCAAGGTGGTGGCCACTGTTGCCCTGGCACTATTGCCTCCTTGCTCTGTCCTGTGGCACGTGGCAGTGCCAAGAGCACCGTGGGGCTCTTTGGGCCCTGGTGTCACATTGGGATGAAATTCAGGCAGATTCTGCCCTCAGTTTGATGGGGAGGAAGTTGGGTCTTAAGGGGTGAAGAAGAGCTGTGAGGGATTGAGATGTGCTCCTTCCTCTGGGGAGTGGGACCTGACAAGCCTGTTAATAAAGACAACCTTTGCTGATGAAGCCTTGTCCTGTCCTGGTTTTCCACCAGCTTTTCCATAGCTGAGAGGGTCTCAGAGGGTAAATGGAGGCCTTGGATCCTTGCCCTCCAGTTGGTCCCACAGAGGTACTCACCCACCCACTTGAGCATCTGTGAACCTCCTGGAAAGTCTTGAGAAGGGGGAGAACCGATCCCACTGTGGGTGTTGCTGGGCTGGAAAAGGCACAATTTAAAGACATGGGTGTAAAACAACGTGGTGGGGTTGGTTTTGTGCAGTGTGAGGAACCAGCTGTGCTGTGCTGGGTGGGTGTCCTTGCAGCCTCCTCCCCCCTCAGAGGGCACCACAACCCAGGACAGCATGAAAACACTGGCAGCCATTCATTGCAGCTGTAGCCACATGACAGCATCTGCTCCTGGTTTGCTGCTACAGCAGATCTTGAGTGAATTTCCTGGAGGAAGAGAAAAAAAAGGCAACAACACAAGTCCCTCCTTAGGCAAAAGCACTCAACTGAGCCCCACATTTTATGTGGCAATGAAAATCCTTCCACCCTGCCTCTGGTCATGTGGCAGCATGTGACAGGGAGCACAGCATTCTTCTCACCAGCCCTTTCCTCAAGGCACCAGACTTGGCTTGCCAAGGATCAGAAGCATTCCCCCAGCCCCACTAAGTGCTCTGGTAACAACTAGCTCTGCTAATGCCCCACGTCGGGCAGTCAGCCATTCCCTAGGAATGCAATTACACCCAGAACAATACAGGGGAGGCCAGATAAGGCAGCTCTTTCTTTAGTTCCCAGGGGGTATTTTATAGAAAGCTGATACACCCAGATTCTTTCAAGTTAATATCTGAATTTAAAATGAAAAAAAAAAAGTCTACCTTAGCAAAATAAATTTTGCCAAAGACAGGACATGTTTTTGTAAGTATCTTCAAGTGTAATAGAGGCTTTTCACCCTTGTTTGCTGGGCTCTGTCTCTAGTGAGTTCCAGCACTTCCCTGGAAATGGGGCCAAGGTTGAGTAACTGGAAACCTGTGAAAGGCATGAATGGGTGAGCTGAAGACACAGAGGCAGCCACCAGGCTCCACCAGGCTCCACAAGGAGAATTGCAAGAGAATTCCTCTCTTGCAGATGTCCTTATCATCTCACAGGGAATGGGGCAGTGGGAGTTGTTGCTCCTGCCTGAGCTGCTGCCCCTCCACTGTGCTCACAGAATTCATTCTTCACTGGGCCAAAAGAAAGGAAAAATACAAGAAAGACTGGCCTTGGTGCTCGGACAGCCCCTGCTCCAGTTTGGCAGTATTTTTACAGGGGAAGCCCTGGGAGCTGCAGCCCTGAGCTCGGGGCTCCCAGTGGGGCTGGGAAAGATGTCTGGGTGCTGCCTGCCCCTGGCACCCTGTCAGCAGAGCTGCTTGAGCACCAGCCTGCTTGCTTTGGGTCTGTAAAACCTTAAAAAAATGTGTTGGTTTGTTTTTTCATGGCAACATCCTCAAATATTAGCTTTATTGGTACATTACTGGGAGACAAAAATAGCATGTACTGTCTTCATTTATTTTGTGAAGATATCATACTGTAGATAGTCACTTAATGGATTCACTTTATTCCAGATAAATCATACCTGTGAAATTGTGGGCTGGCCTCTTGCCTTGCTTCTGCAGGCACTTGTGAAAGGAACTGATAAATATTCAGGTACAACTACACAAAAACTCAGATGTCAGAGCACATATAAGCACTCCCTAGGTTTTAAATTCATAGAAACATAGTTTCTGCTGATGGGTAAACAATAATTTAATTTGTTTTGGTTTAGATTTTTTTTTTTGTTTTTCTTCTCCAAATGTTATTGTATTTTATTAAAAAACAAGCACCCCAGAAGATACTACCTGAAGTGATGAACAAATATTCTGTTTAAGAAAAATTTTCACAAAAAAAAAAGTTAACATTCAGTTTGCTGCTCACAAATATCCTTCAAAAACACCATCACAAATTCTATCAGCATTTTCTCATAAAATTGCCAGTGCTTTGCCTTCTCTATTTTTTTTTTTCAGGGCTATTTTCCAGTTGGTGTGTTTGGTTGGTTTTGTTTTATTTCAACCAACTAAAGAAATGATTTACTACATGGGCCTCCAAGAGGCCACTATACAGTATTTGCTTGAGACAGGCAAGTCCAAATGAACCTTCCATTTCAGAAAAAAATTCAGATACACAGCACTTGCTGGGTAATGGTATCTTCCCCAGCCCAAAGCATGCAGGGTATATAGCATGGAGAAAGAACATATTAATGAATTAGGCCAAAATAGTACAGGAGAAAGCAAGATGGCATTCATTCTATCAAATTATTTTGGCAGCTGATTAGCTTATCATTCCACCAAAGGAGGAACCAGCACCACCCCTTTTGTGGTTCAGACTTGGGAAGGAGTGGTTCAAGTGGCAGTATATAAAAAAATTAAATTTCTTCTTTTCTGCTAGGAGTGCTGCTGTTCAGTTCCTACTGGGATAGACTTGGCTCAAGAAACAGATCAGGCTGTTGGTGGTTGTTTTTAAAGTAAAAGTTTTGTAAGGTTTGGTGATAAAAGCTGTGGGACAAGTTCTCAGCTTAGAGCTGTGCACAGACTAGTCCCTCTCTCCCCACCTGCTTGCTTCTCTGTCATTGCAGAAACCAAAAACCAGGCAGAAATGTGCTACTTTGTACAGACAGAAATGCTGAGTTTTTATTGATAAGGGGTCTCCAGTGATGTATGCAGTACATCACTGTACAGTGATGGGAAGTGCTGGTTTTTTCCCATACCAACACCTTCAGTTTCCAAATTTGCATCTGGAGAAATTCACCTCAATTTATTAATCTTTTGCAGATTCTGGTACAGAGTCCAGATCATTTATCAAAATTTATTTTGTACCAACACATTTTTTACCACTCTATATAGGAGATCTACAATTTTATCTTAAAAACTCATGTTGCCTGTACGTGAATAGATTTTTATAGCTCTTACCGCAGTCTTCATTAATGCCTCTGTACTGAAGCAGACCTAAGTCAGGATGCCACTCTAAATGCTGGTGGATTAGAAAGGTTACATTTTTAAAAATTGCTTTGATGTGTATTCTTTGATCAAGTCATGAGACCTGGACCTTTAATGGGGATATTAAAAAAAAAAAGGATGTCTGTGTGAACTGACTGAAGCACAGGCTCTCGGCCTTTGTCATCCTCTGTGGAGGAAGGTGAGTGGTGAATGATTAGACATGGTCATTTCATTGCACACAAACTTCTCATGATTCTCCCCAAAGCAGCCTCTGGGAAAGAAGCTGACAAGCAGCCACTGTCCAGGGCTTCAAGGAAGGAAACACCATGAGGGCTTTTCCCATCAGATGTCTATCTTGGCAGTCTGGGTTGCCTGTCACGTGAAAAGGGGAGATTTTCTCAAACCCTTAATGTTTGCTCACTCTGTCAATGTCCTTGAAGGACTCACATTAACAGGTCACAGAATAATATTCTTTATTAATGAAGCTATGACAGGGCAGGGTTCGAGGATTGCTGGGGACAGTGTGTGACTGAAAAAATATATCTAAAGCAACATATATTTCAAAGCAACAGTGGCAACTCCAATCCTAGCAAAACTTAACTCGAGAAAATCATTCCATGCGCATGAAATACAGATCTTCCCCTACAGATCGTGTCCCATGTTGGGGAGAAAAAGGATCACCCTATCAACTGACCCCAGAAGTCACTCTGGAGACTTCCCTGACTTCTTCCCATTCTTAACTTACTTTTATACTATTTCTTTATATTTAGGTGGAGATGGAATGACTTAAACCACACACCTCTCTCACTGAGGGGCGGTGGGACCCTGGGGATGGGTATGTCAGCAGAGTACCCGAGATAGCCTTGGGATGGGGATGTGTCAGTCCCTGGAGAGGGATTTTGTCATGGGTGCTACTTCAAGGGCTTCTTTCATCTCCCTTGTTTTTCAGGTGCTATGCAGCTTTTCAGCTAGGGAGTACCAAGGAGTTCCCCTCTCTGCAAAGGTTTGGACAAATCCTGGCTGTCGTCTCTACTCTGCTCCATGTTCTGTTTAGTCCCCCTTAGACTGTGTTGTGTGTGGGAGGTCAGAAATGCTCACCATGCTCATTCCAGGGAGCAGCAGCTGTGTTTTCCCTGTAATTTCTGCACTGTCTTCTTTTTACCCTCAGTCATCTCCCCACAGTGCCCTCACTGACAGTACTCTCTGCAGGCACTCGACAACTTCTTCAGTCCAGGTGGCAGACACCATGACTGTAAGGATTGCAGGATGTCTCAAATGCCCTCCTAAGGGTCTGGCATTTCTGTCTTTCTCTTCAAGAAAATATTCAGAATTTTTCAGGAACTGCAACACAACGTGTAGGTTCGTGATGCTCACTTGACACCACAGACTCTCACAAGCCTGGAGAGGTAATTCTCAGTTTTGGAACTGCAAATGGCAGTGCTTTCCAGCCAAATCCATTTTTGTCTGTTGTGCATTTGACTGTGATGAATTACTCTAGTGAAGGACAAGGATGTCAACTTTGTCCCAGTATTTAATGGGAAGGATAGCAAAGTGATGAGCAGAATCTTTTTTTGATCTCCTGTATTGAAATAATGACTAATGAATCACATGGTGAAGTCAAGGCTTCTTCTTTGAAGGTAAAAGATGTTAGACATTGCAGCCATGAAAGAGGATATAGCTGCTTTCCTGCAACTAGTAGGTTTTGTATTCTTTTGGTTTTTTGAGTATATTCAAAAGGAAGTGGAAAAAAACCTATCTCTGAGGAAACAAAAGATCTTCCTTCCTATTGGGAAAGGAGTCAGCAGTGATGTTAAATTCCTTGCCAAGTGAGTAATTCTTCCCTTAAAAGACTTCAAAGCTTTAAAAATATTTTTTTTATACCACACAGCTTCAATATGACATTGTATGTGCTCTTAATGGTCTTTGCTGATCTCACCCTTGGCCAGAAATGATACACAGAATGATGGCAGGGAAAGGAGTTGTTTTGAGTGAGATGCTGCAATATTACATCTTCCCAGAATAGCTCTAAAAGTACCCTTAGTTGTACTGCACCCTGACAGAAGTGGAAGCAAGTGTTTAGGACTGCTCAATGTTAGTTGTCACATAATTTTCAGGCTAAGTAAATATATATAGAGAGAGGATAAATGCAGGAAAACTAAACTACAATTTCAGCTTGACAGTCATACATTGCCTGAAAACATGCTTGAAAAATAACATGACTAAAAATAGGACCATGACATAGCATTTATTTAAGAAGCAGGTAAAGTGAGAACTTTTTATAGCACTACCCCTGAAGCTCCAGCCCCACTGTAGCTGTCTCCTTAGCTCTCCATATTTTTTATTTTGAGAAGCTGTTATGAAGATATAAGTGCTGAGCAGATGTCAGAACATGAACTGATACAAGTGTCATGAAACTGCATTGCATTCTCTTTTTTTGAACATATGATGTGTTGAGGTGCTCATCATCAGCACACCGGCTTTTCTAGCCCCTCTGTCTTTCCAAATGTTATATATTAATCCTAACTTGATGCTTGGGGTCCTTAAACACCTCAGAGCTAGATGATGTGACACACAGGACTGCTTTTGTTCTGAGCACTAATTCCTTTTGAAGGCTTTGGACAATCAGCCTTAGCTCAGGTCAATGGCTCAGCCTCTTCCATGGTCACAAAGCAAGAACCCCATTTCATGCTGAATCCCTCCAAGTACCATGGAAACCATTTGGAGGAATAAAACCCAACCAAAAGCTACACAACATTCAGCCTGTTAATGCTAAGCAATCCCCTCCCCTTGCATCCTTTCAGGTCAGTGCCTTAAGCCCTAAGCAGAGAAAGGAGCCCATGGGAGCTCCTGACACAGAGAATGTCTGTGACAACTTCAGAATATTCCACTCATGTGAAGTTCTTCAAAAACTTCCAACTGCTTAAGTAAGGCTGAATTTTAGCCTGGGTAGCTTAAAGAAAAATTAACAATTACCTTGATCAGAACTGGAGTTCAATTTATTTTGTATGGAGAAATGTCCTTTTCAGGAAACTTATTTGAAGGAAACTTTAAAAAGTACTTCAACCCAATTTTACTCAAACTGGTTCCTTACCAGCTGTATAAATTTCCAATAAATACAGCATGGGAGGAAATAAAATCAAACAGTAAACATGAGGTGACCTGATTCAGAGAGAAAAAGTACTCAACAGAAGTCTGCCAAAATTCTGAGAGAGAAATTACCAGCCACCCTGGGAGATGTGAGCCTGGGGACCAGAAGTGTTCTTGAGAAGTGCAGCTGGCATCTCTGAAATGCAGCTGGGTACCAGAGACATCCTGAGATACCCTCAGAAAGTGCAGGTCCAAGTAATAGTAACATCATCTGAAAAGCTGAAAAATAGTCTGGAAAAAGGGGTAACATCCTGAGAAAGAATGTATTGGTAACTTCCACTGGCTGTTTCAACTGCAAGAGTAGAACTGAAATCATAATCTGTCAGGTGTCCCAGGTAAAAACCAGAAATTAACTGCATCCATTGGCTGCTCAAAGTGGTGGTGTCCTGAACCCTCTTATGTCTCTGTGATAGAGATGATTTTCTATCCAAATCAGCTTCTCTTTCTCCTCCTGCACTGCCCATCCTTGTCCCTTTCCTACACAGGTCTGCAAGACCTTGGACCATTGCTGGGGAAGCCTTGCTGACTCCAAACTGTGACATGGATTGTACCTGAAGGGAGATCCTGCCTGGTGTTCTCCTGCTCCCTCACTCAGCCCAAAGCTGGGGCTGGCCTCTTTTATCCTTCCACCTCTGGGCTGGCTGGGCCCCTTCTGAGACCTACAGCTTGGTGTCTTATCTACAACTGAAATTAACTTATCCTAAGTGTATCTGCTGTTGTATAACTGCCAAGTTTCAGTAGTAACAACTTAGTTGTAACCTGTAATATCTATCTATCTATCTATCTATCTATCTATCTATCTATCTATCTATCTATCTATCTATCTATCTATCTATCTATCTACTTACTTGCTAAAACTATTGGGTGCTGCTATATTTGATTGTTGCTATAAATTTATTGCTGCTGTATCACTGATTGTTGCTATACCAGTGCTGCAGATAGTACTCTGTTTTATATATATATATATATATATATATTTGCTTTATTATAGGTGTACTTGCTAATGGTGAGTTGGGGTGTTTGTGGTAATCTCTAATTAAGTAAAGAAAAATAGAGGCTAAAATGTCCACGCCCTGTGTACTACAAAATCCTATGAACCCATGGTCAAGGTCTTTAAACATCCACAGGCCAGTGACACCACATCACAACTTAAGCTTGTGACACCACATCACAATTTTAGTCACTCAACCCCAGCTCTTATGTAAAGGATGCAAAACAGGCAGAAAAGAATAAGGAACAACACGCACAGAATTCTCTAATATCAAAATATAGCAATTTATTCAAGACACTGAATATGATCTGTTGATTCTCTCCTTAAAACAAATGAGCTACAATACACAAGGTGAATTTGAAGAAAGTGTGGGTGGGGGAGAAACAAAATAAGGGTTGATGTTGTTTCAACAGAACCTGGGAAATGCTTAAATGAGAACCAAGTCTGGCTGCAAGTCTGACACAGACAATAAAAACTGCAGAAGCCAGAATTCAGAATTTCAGTGAGTGGCTGAAAGAACATTTCTGCAATTGACAAAGAACCACATCTTTTAAAAAGGCAGTAAGAGGAAAAAAAAGGAGGAAAAATAAAAAAGGGAAAAAGAAAAAGAAACCCAAAAACAAAGCAGACCCTTACATTTGACAAAGTGCACTTCACTTGGCTCTAAAATTAGCTATTTTTTTCTTTTTTTTTTTTTTAAACAAATTAAAAGGAAATTTCTAAGATGTAGCATGGGGTTAATGTGTGTATAACCCTGTAAGTCAGGCCCTTTATTGCCCCATAAGGGACCCAGTGTTTCCTACATAAAAGATTCAGTATCCTTCTAACCCACAGAATATAGTGGTTTTTCAGAAACTGGGTTTTTTTCACTCCCAGGCCAGTTCCAGACAGCCAGCAATAATAAAAATCCAGCAAGTCTCTGGATGGTTTCACAATCCTGTTTGGTCACTTAGGTTTTTCCATTTCTCTTCTGTTACAAAGAACTCTAAACAAAATTCTAGGAAGAAATCTAACCAAGTTCCCTGGGCTGTTGCTTTGTGCAGCTCTGTTGCAGGGGAGTCACTGAGAGGCTCTGCCAGCTTGGGAATGCGCCGCCGCTGCCGGAGGGGAGGGAGAGCTCCCAGGAGCTCCCAGGAGCACAGTGCTGCAGGTCTGGGCTGAGACACCCACCCTGAACTACAGCCTGCAAAAGGCTCTCTCCTCCCACTGTTGATGTCCTGAAGAAGCCACGTCCTTAGGTTAAGATTTACCTTTGCAACTTCACTCCCTGCCTTCCTTAACAGCTTTCATTTCAGTTGAAAACTAGCTACAGAAGATGCTACTACAGCACCTTTCCAGTCTTTAGGATTTTGTGGAAGGTAAGAAAAGTGAATTTTCTCAGGTCCTCACATACACTGCTTTTAACTCTGATGGTCCATATAGAAAACTTTCTGGAGTAGCAGCCTCTCTCACACATGAGCTTTGCAAACTAATTGATACGCAAATTTTGTTTCTCTTGTCTTCTTACCTCTATGAAGGCAAGCAAAGTGGAGTTCTGACAAATTTTAAAAAATGGAAAAAAGGAACAGGCATCACGGACACTGCCCTGTTATCTACAGTAGCTATCCTGGGAACAACTATGAAGCATGGGCTGTGGAGCCAGCCAGTCAGGGAGCACTAAGCAAATTAATCTCTTCAAATCCTGAGGCCTGGCCTATTCAGGTGTCACTCAAGGGACAGAGGCAAGGCCAGAGCCCCATCAGTGTTGCCCTCCCACAGACCAGCAACATCTGCTTGTTATTCTCAGAAAAGCCCCCAGAAGCAGTGTAGGAATGTAACCGTTTACATGCAGTGACTGCACTTAAATCATTGTCCCAACAACGCGTCACAAAACCACACTGCACCTTTGTAGTCAAGTTCAAGACTCTTTGAGCAAGTCCTCTTTTTTTTCAAAAAAAGTAGTGACTTTAAATTAGCAGGTACATGTGGTTATTAGAAAAGAGTGCAAAACTGCCACATGGTGATCTATAGCCATGCTCTTGGTGCAAAAAACGAAAACCAGCACATAAAAGCATTTAACACCAAAAATAATCCTTGATACTGCCTGGCATCCAATTATTTGAGATAAATTACAAACAACCTTAACTATCACTAGTAACCATAATTCCACATAACTGTTTTCAACTCAGGACTAATACTTTTAGCAGTCACTTCTTTCTATTCTTTTCTCCTTTCCCAAGGTCTATCTTAAAGAAAAGCAGCTGAAGCTGGCAGTGCCTAGTTCCACTAGAAGGACTAAGATCCCCTACAGATGCAAGCACACAGAGAAGAAAACCCCAGAGAAAAGATGATGTTCAGATTCCACGATGGTCTCAAACCACCAGTTCAGCCCGAGGGCTCTGGATTTGCTCAGATCAAATCACACCTCCAGCAGCTGTGGTCAAACCAAGGGGACAATGCCCTGTTACAGAGACTTTGGGCCACAAAGTTCTACATTTGTTAAAAGGTTTGTGGCCTGTTTACTCTCTCCTACAGATCTAGGCTGTAGAGAAGACACCTGCATGACTCAGCCAGTTCTGAGTATCTAAGTCATGCCTGACACCACACCAAGGCTGCCTTACAGTTTACAGCACTTTCAGTAAACTCTGCCTATGTGCCCTTGTTTGCATTTGTCATTTCCTCAATTAGAGTAGGGCAGTCTTCAGCTGGCATCTGTGCAGGTGTCACAGCTGCAGCAAGGAAATCTTGTCCAAAGTTGATTGGTGGTGCTTTGGAACTCTCCACTGTTGATCTGATCATTTCACCCCACAACTTTACAGTGGTTTACACGTTGAGATGGAACTTATATAGGATGTCATAACCTAATGAATTCATTGCTCCTGAGCACCACACTGAGGACACCCTTGAGGCCAAACCTGTTTGGGCAGACAGTGAGCCTCCAAGTGCAGACCCACAGCTTTCCCTGCAGGATGCAGCACACACGTGGTGACAGCAGCACCACCCACTGCAATGGCAGAGCCTTCTTGGTGCATGTGGTCCATGGATGGACAGGAGCTTGGTCAGAGTCCATTCTTCAACAATGACAGATGCAGTCAATATATTTCAGTTCACCTAGTCTCATTAAGTCAGTGGTAAAGCCTCACTGACTGACTGGAATAATGAATAGTGGAAGACAGCACTGCTCAGCAAGGCCACAGGCAGCAAAACCCATATTCTGTCAAAATCTGAACTACCTCTAGAGCAAAGAAGATACACAAGCATTTTCTCCTGGTTACTGAAAACAAACAAAAATACAGACTAGAGAAAATGAATGTTGTAGTTATAGTCTCAGACCTCTGAATCTCTTTGAATAAGTTTACATCATCAAACAGCCATAAAAAAATGGAATGAGACTATGTAAATGGCTGGCTGCTGGAAAAGGACTTTAGTAAAGGACTAGTATTTCTTGTATCAAACACCATTTTTTCTTACAGCACTTTCTGAGAGAGGAGAGAAAAAGGATACTGCGCCTTTCATGTTCCCTGGACTCTGTGTCGTTCTTTCTGCTTGAATTACACAACTGGTCTACATTTTGTGGCCATTTTAGGCTTTTAAAACTGTTTAACATAAAAAATATTTTTTTCCAAAAATACACTGGGTTCTTTCTGTTAAAAGTCATCTTTCTCCTGTAAAAATCTTCCCCAGCACTGCATTCTTATATAAAGCACTTATTACACAATTTGCTGAAAGTGCCCTTGAGACGCTAAGATCTGAAGCATGGAGGATTTTTTTTTCTTTTAAATGGAGAGAAAGAAAGGAAAAAGAAAGTTATAGAAGAGAGGAGAAGCAGTTTGTCAAAAATTTTCATTGTCATGTCCACCTGGCTGCATCTACTATGGGCATACAGGGAAAAGAAAAAAAACGGGGCAAAAAGAAAGAGAAAAAAAAGGAAGGAAAAGCTGGGAGTGGAAGGGAGAAATAAAAGAAAAACAAAAGTTTCATCCTAAGCCTGGGATCCTCCAGGCTGCAATATTCCAGCTGATAGAAAAACCACTGAACAAAAAAAGTAGTCTAGAAAATAGAAAGTGTTGTGATTACAAAGTTGAGCATTTCATCAGTACAAACTGGTCTTTGAACGTCCTTTGGGAGAGCAACTGTAGTGTCCAAATTGGAAGGAAAAAATACAACACCGCATGGAGGAGGATTTTTTTCCCTTTTGGTTTATCACAGCATTTTTCTTTTTTTTTTTTTTCTTTTTTTTTTTTCCTTTTTATTAATTTTTTTGGCACAGCTTTTTTTTTCCCCAGCCATCAGAGCAAGTTCTCAGATGCAAACCAAACAGTGCAATGCCTAGCTGGTGGCTTCATGCTTCCAAGGCTGAATGTTCCAGGTGGAAACCATTCCCTCCCCCTCTGAAGTGACTGCGTTTTTACTCCTTGCTGAAGGTTACGGACAAAATACAAGTCACCTGTGGCCAGGGAGAGTCGGTTTCATGGTACACTCTAACTTTGTTCAAGTTTGTACAGTTCTGGAGCTGTTAAGAATAGTTTTGAAGAGTGCTTCTCCCCACACATTCACTGCTGGTCCATTTGAAATTTCTTCTAAAACATTTCACTTTTACTTCCGCAGATCTAGAACACAAACCTGTGGAGAGAAGAGCCTGTGTTAAGAACATTTGTGAAGGTGATGTGGAAATCCCATTCATGCACTCTGTACACAGGTGGACCAGCCAGCTGGATGTTACACTCCCCAGCTTCAAATCAGCACACAAGCAAAGGGACAAACTGACATGGCAGAAAGCCCAAGTTAAACCCACACATTTAACACTTAGCTGGGCTTTCACTGGTTTATAAACAAACATTTTGGTGGCACATCTCCTAAGATTATGGAATCTATTCAGTTCCCTAAATACCATGCCCACTTCCACTTCTGAAATATATCCAGAACAGATGCAGGCTTGGCAAGCATGACAGTGCCCATTTGGAGCAGCTGTTGGCAGCCAGGCATGGTACTGTCTGAGATGGCACAACTAAGCTCAAAGAACTGAATCATGTCACAGGTGTTCCCTTTCTTAAAATCAGTTGAAAAATACTCTCTGAAGTAGTTATGCCAGCCAGCCACGTGTGTCCTGCGCAAGCTGATCATGCTACAATAAATTTTTTTAAAAGTAACATTAACAGCAAAAAAAATAGTAAGGAATAATCAGTACCCATGGCAATATTTCTACTTTACCACATGACAAAATCTCTGGGTATCATGCTGAAAATTTCCTTCTTTATCTATTCCTATTCAAAGGAATCAAACTCTGAAAGCCCCAGGGTAACTGTTTGTTACAGAGTTGACTGCTGTGATCTGCTCTTCATTAAAGCTGACAGATAATGATAGCAACAACACGACTGTTGTTCTTGTCAAATACATATTTAGAAGTCATTCTCATCCTTAGGAGTATTCACCTATACCACAAGCATTCTTCTTTTCCGACACAAACACCACCTCCTAGTATTCAAAACCTTTCAAAGCAGGAGCATTTTTAATACACTACACAGAGCTACTTATTGTGTCTTGAGCTGCCTGTTGCCTTTGGCTCTGTCCCCAGGAGGCAAATACAGCATCCTGCTTTTTGTTGATGCTCCCAGAAAAGAAATCTCCACCCAACCGTTGCACTGTTGGATGATCCTTACCGATCCGTCTGATGCGCTTGCTCCCACTTTGTCTCCTCTAGCATTCCAGCAGACTTCAAAGATGCCCCCGGTGCCTCTGTAGCTATGTACTAGAGTTCCACTCTACAAAGCAAAACAGCATGCAGACATTGGATACAGAAGTTCCCCTTCTTTTTCTCTGTCTTGTGGCACTACGATAAAAGGGGGAGCTATTCAGATCACCCAGCTACGGCCACCTCCACATTGTGATGGAAACTTGTTAGGAAACAGTCAGGAAAGTGGTCCTTGCAATGAAGAGCAACAGGCTCCTCCAGAAACAGTAGGACTCAAGACATCTGTTTTTGTCAACTCTGTAACAGTAAAGGCCTGGGGAGTTAGGTTGATGTATTCTTCTCTAAAGTTTGCTGCAGGTTGTGAGGGTCCAGTATCCAGAATTACATCTGTGGAACTATGACATCCCACTTTTCTCTGGAGTATCACCAGTCCCCTGCCTATACATCTTTGTATCTATAGCTCCTCTTCACAACATCTGAGCAAGGAGCATCAGATTCACAGCTGAACTCAGTTTGTAATTAAATAAAAGCATCCCTTATTTCTAAACTACACCTTTGCTTCACAAAGCCGATGACCCAAAGCAATGTACCTATCTTCATGCATGCTACTTGTTTTAGCATACAAAGCAGAACTGTTCCAGGCAGTCACCTCACTGCACCTGAGTGACTCAACTGCCGTGGATTTGTGCCAGCCAATACAAGCAGGTTCACCCTGGCAGGCAGGTCATGCATGACCTAGGTACACATATTTTCCATTTAAGCTTCTGCTATTAATGTGTCATCTAAACCAGATGTGCTTCACATGAGGCAAAACATTACCTGAGTATTCCATATATGGACACATTTGTCAAAGGACCCACTGGCTAGATATTTTCCATCAGGACTAAAAGCTACACTGTAGACAGGCTCTTGATGCTTTGTTAATGTATGGATGCACACTCCTCGGTCAACGTCCCACAGCCGAACCGTGGAATCAAACGAAGCACTGCAAGAAGCATTCAAACACGAGGATGTAATAATCTGGGTGTTAATCAATTTGTACTGTGATACTGTAGATGTTATAAGAGAATACCACAGGGGTTTTTTTTCCCCTTGACTAAGCAAGACATAATGTTTCAAACAGAAAAGCTAAAATGTACCACAGAGCCTGTGGTACATTTTATATTAAGAACTTTTTATCTTAAGAACTACAGCTGTAGAACTGAATTCTTGTATGAGGACCCTTAGGGCCTATGTGGGGGTGCTCTATGTAGCCCTAAGAAGGCCAAGCTCCCCACTTTTGAGACTCTACCTCCTGTTATTCAGGAAGGTCAAATATATTTGTCATTAATAGGATAAATGGGTCCAGAGAGATCTTACTCCTAATGGATTCACCCTGTTTAATGAATTAGCATTTTATAATTCTCTAGAACTGTGGCTCTTTTCACTTTGTTTCAGTGACATTTTTGCTACATTCCATTTAAATCCAAACTGTGGGCTTGGAGAAAGGCATAGGAAATAATTTGCATTAAAAATAATATTAAAATAATAACTTCAGCAAAGTGAGGTTCTTCCATGTCCACTCCCAGACTAAGGAGTAAAATAAACCAGTTTTATACAGTTTCTCCCCACACTGCACACGCCATGAGCCCATCTGATAAACCCACTGCACTACCATCAATTGGCACTCCACAAGTAAATAAATCTCCTAAGATCAAAGAAGAATTTTACATAGATTTTCAAGTGGAACTTCAAAGAATATCCAAGCTTTTCTCTATTAGCTAAGAAAGCTACAAAAATTTTCTCTAACTGCCCAGGTGAGTTGCATGACTCCAGTTACAAACCATTCCAGCTGCCTGAATCTTGAGAACACCTGCCTCAAGATTTTCACTAATAGCAACACAGTGCTGGATGAGAAAGTGCAATGCCAAATTTACAACCATTTTATCAAGGCATGACTCAAATTTCTTTCTTTGTTCCCCTTCTTTTTTCAAATATGAATTCTTTCCCTTTGTAACCATTCTCCTGACTTACATACGCAGATACTTTTTACAGGAATTGTCTGCAGGAAGACTGATGGCAAAGTGACAGTAGGGTCACATGTCAGAAAGATGATCCTTCTTCTTGGCAGGTAAGAAAAAGAGGCATTTTTTACCTTGCTAACATGATGTTGGAGTTTGGGTTGCTGGTGCCTGGTCCTGTAGGGCTCCATTTGATAGTGTAAATCTCTTTGCTGTGAGCCTGAAGATCATGTACACAGGTATCTTGTTTCATACTCCATATCTAAGTCAGAGAAATAATGAAGGAGGAAAATGGCAACATTATTCATCTCTTCTCAGCTGAATTATTTCAGTTCCATGTTATTCTTACCTTTTGCTTATTTGAGATCTTGACTCACCTGAATACACATAAATATAATTTACTAATGCAGCAATTTGGCACATATATTAAAATAACTCCAGTAGGGAGAAGAGTTACACATTTAATAGTATTTATTCAATAAGTAAGAACTAAAGAATTGCTGTACTTCCAAAAGACTGTAACTATTTTCACACAGACATTTATCTATTTGAAGAAGTTTAACCACAATTTTATTATACATTGCAACAGCAGTCATTTTAAAGAATGAGAAGAAGACTGCAGCAACTACTTAGAACACAGTAATTTTCTCTTATGCTAGTAAAATTTTCCTTTTTCTCCTGAACTCCATTTGTCTCCCCCCTGTTTTTAACAGTATAGAAGATGGAAGACAGTCAGTTGTTTTGTAGTGTTACATGGCCAAATACTTCAGTGTAAGATGAAGAATATGCCCAATAGAGATGAGAGGTAATTTAGTGCCTCTTTTTGTCAGCTAACTGAGAAAGTAAGATGAAGGAATTCACAACAGGGAAAATAACTCAAATTTAGTCAGTCAGTTTCAGAGAGATACCAAAAATGTAGCAATGATTTAGCTCAGTTGTTGTAAGTCTGACCACAAGAACGATGTGCTCTTACACTGAATTCCCATCAGGGTACCTGAGACTGCTTTTGGAAATGCTACACAAAGCTCAGCCATGTTCTGTGGCTGACAGGCAGCACATTCCAAGAAGTTATTGGAAAAGCTTGTGAATTCCAAAAAGAGAGAAGAAAAAAGTTGAAGAGGACTGATTTACAAAGGAAAAGGAAGAAGAATAATGCCTTAATTTGCAGCATTTGTTGTCTCTGTCATGGAAGGTTTTTATAAACAGGTGAGGCCAGGGATAGCAAACCACTAGCTCTTGTGCCAAATTCAGTGGTCAGGAACTTGAACTGGTAACAATAACACTGAACCATAGTGGTTTTTAAAACACAGCATGCAACTGGGCACAAAAAGATGTGTCACCACTGGGTCAGGATGTTTAAGCAGAGAAAGAACAGTTATGCAATAGTGTTTTGTGGCAGTGTGACAGGCAAACTGCTCCCTTTTGCCCATTTTCTGTAAATTTCCAGCTGTGTCACTAGCCTGCAATAACATATCTGGCATCCAAAGTGATGAAAACCTCAGTGGGTATGTGGCAAAGACAGAGCAGAAGTCAGTCTACCTATGAACAGGAAATATTCATAACGCTGACATTCACTTAGCTCTCATCTGCAAATTCTGCTGCTGTCTCAGCTTCAGATTCCAAGCTTCAGCTGTGTCAATCAGCAGGGCAAAGAGATCTGAGTCTTAATTAACACAACCATACTGCAAGGAAACTATTACTGGTACAATTCTAGCCACAAAACCAAATCCTTCCTGGGATATTTGCTTTCTTCAAGGAACCAGCATAAATCAACAGTCCAGTAGGAGGGCTTTGCTATAACATCATATAGCTACTCCTACACAGACAACCTTCATTTGATGTGGCTGGAAAATAAAAATAAGAAAGGGTTTTGGGCTGCTCAAGCTCTATACATCTATACTTAAACTGATTTTTCTGTGACAATGGCATATCAGTCATGTAACCTATTTGGATAGGATGCCTCAATTCCTCCCCAGTGTTAGCTTTTCTGTCTTCAGTCTTTCAGATTTGCTTCAAGAAATAGAGGACAAAGTGGAAACTACTGTTCATGCAGAATTTGAAGTGATACACTACCATCATTCTGGAGAAGACTGAAAAAGACACAAAGGCTTTTGTCTTCACTTCTTGAAAAACATGAATGGAAATTGTTTTACCTTTAATGTCATGTCATCAGAGCAAGATGCTAGTAGCATGCCAGATGGGTCCCATTTGATTGCATTCACCTCGTTCTGAAATCAAGAGTAATATTATTAAGCAAATATTCCACCTACTGCATCGTACTGGGCACTCAGCAGAGGGCACTCAAGGCTTATGCATGGAACAAGTTCACCCAAAAATTACAGTGCTGGTGCTTTTAGGGGTGAACACAAACACTGCTGCCTCCCCAACATGCTATTGAAGTGGCATTTTGGGGTGGAACCATCCCGTGCTTGTGAACAATACACAAGCTATCTTCTGATGTGTGTTCTGACTCAAAGTTGCTCCTATTCTTTTGTCATTTCCCATGATTTAAATAAATCAGACAGATTGATGATACAGCACTACCTTCGTTTTAAAACTGGAGCATTTCTTTCATTAATGTTCTGTAGACTTGGTGATATAAATTTTCAACAGAAATAATGATACTGGTGGGGTGTTTTGTGTTTTTTGAACTTGATAATTTTTCATATTACAGTGCTGGTCTACAACAGTGCTGGTCTCTCTAAAGAGAGGTTTATGTGTAAATGAATTCCATGCTGGAATATTAAACAGTTCAGGATGCTTTCTCTATCAGTCCTTCTAGCACTTTGTAATTAACTAAGCCTAGTGCATTCCCTTGACAATGAGGAAGTTTACCATGCTTTTCCACAGCTATAGGTAAAGAGAAAAAAACCATCTTATAAAAAGGGAAAGACTGTTTTCTCAAAAATATAAACTGGCCCAGGGTCTCAGTGAAAACAATTCTGGAAATATTTAAATTTTTTCTATATACATTTTACAAGTTTCAGCAATAATTAAAAACAAGTATAGATATATTTGAAGTGAAAGTTTGGATATGTACAAAACAGTGCAGTTCATATAATCATAAAAAGCACCAGTCTATTTTAGGAATGTACAACCTGACACAAAATATCAGTTTAACCACAGACTAAGATAAAGGTCTCCAAATGCATGGTTCTGGAAGCTAACATCTGAATTATGGGTCAGTAAATGATCACAGTTTTTCTCACAAATGGAACCTAGAAAAAGTAACCTTTGACAGCCATTAAATACCACCAAGAAAAGAGTTGGCAAATACATCTTTAATATATCTTATTAGATTAAACAGATTCTAAAACTGAACAATGGCTGGAGGTAAACTGTTCTCTCCTTATTTACAGCTCTCATTTAGTAAAGGAAATCAAGCCAATGGAAAACAGAATCTTATTTATGAATGTGCTTTTAGTCTGCAGCTCATGCTACCCAGAAACACTCTCACTGTTTAAGCCAGAGGTGTTGCCTCCTGTGGTAATTTAGAGCATTTTATCCCTTCTCACAGGCAGTGAATCCCTCACTCCCCAGGAATATACTTTTAGGTAAACAATGGGGTTTAACACCTTTGCTGCTAGAACACAGTCTGCAAATCCATCATCTACCATCACTGTGAGATGTTGCTGTGACTTTACCACTAACATTTTGGACTTCTCAAACTTACTGTGTGTCCTTGAAAGGTTTTAACGGGACGATCACAGCCAAGTCTGCATACATGGATGCACATGTCAGTACTGCAGGAGGCAAAAGTAGTGTTGTTCTGCCAGTCTACATCCAGAGCAGGAGCTGTGAATACAAAAAACAGAAGGAATATCAGGGACCATGATAAAGAAACAGCTATCCCACATAATTTTCCTCCCATCACCTATCTGAATGAAACAGACTACAAGCTGGTTCTTGGTCTGTCACCTGCTGCCAGTTACAGGGCTGATAGGGACTGTCTGAAGGGCACAGAGTATTTTTTCTATTCCCGTGGATAATCTGGATACTTTGCACAGCATCTGCTTATGAGAATCTTTTGGGTCAAGTTACATGAGAGGGGGCAAAGCACTACCTCCATCCTCTCTGCTCCCAGCTATGCATATCATGGGTTATGTGTAGCATTCATCCCTCTGCAACCCAGTTCAGTGAAGAAACTGAAAGAAAACTAACCCAGAAGAAGTGTGGATAATTCCATCTGGGTTAGACAAGCATGTTCCTGTGAATGCCAGACACAACACATGGGAAGGTGGAGGAGCAGGTGGCTGTGTCCCTTTGCACTAGAGCTTTATGCAAAAAACCTATCATTCTGTGCAGGAACATGGATTAGTAATACTAAAATTCAGTTTAATTTGCCTGGGGACTGGTTTTAGGCAGGTATATTGATCAGCCTCATCTGAAATGAGGGGAAGAGTTTCTGTAGAGGGTTTGGCATTAACTAGCACTGAACTAACAAAACTCTGTGCACAGAGAGCATGTGAGCATGTAAGTAGTGCCCATGTGCAGCACACACACACAAACACACACTTTGCAAAAAGAATGGGAAAAAATCCCCAAACAACTCTTCCAGGATGTCACTGCAGAGTGCAAGCAGGAGCAGCAGGAAGCTCCTGACAAACAGCTTGCTTGTGTTTCTATGATTGCTGCTCAGGCTTTTTCCCTCAGGATAGAGTTTAGCTGCCCTCCAGAGGATGACATAAGACTTGCTAAAATACAGAAATCTTCATTCTCAGCACACTCTTGTGAGAAGCAAGTGTGCTAGAATGAGACCAGCATATAGGAAACAAATTTGGATCTCTTCCTGACAAAGATACAACAAAAATTTGTCATTAAAATGAAACCAAGAAATTCCTTACTCACATGTGTTTAGAAAGATTCTTTGGTAATACAGAGGTGAAAAGATACCTGTTCTGACAAGTCTGTTACATTTAAATATGTTTTTCCTATTATAATTTTTATGAACTACAAAACAAAATAGATCCATATCACCATCTGAATCATCAGGCAGCTCCCTAAATGAGAATGAAGGGCTGACACTGTTTCATAGACAAGGGCTTTTTTCAGTATTAATGAAAAAGCTCAATAATTCTGTATGGCAGGTAAGGAATTATACCTTGCAGAAATATACAGGAAATTCGTGTGAGGAAAGCAGACCATTTTAAGTTTTCCAATGAACATGAATGAGGATCAGGAAACAATCAAAGATCTTTCTTTAACTGCCTGTTTGCCTTTCTTTTTATGCTACAAGCTTTGTATTACTGTTTCAAAGCAAACAAAAAAATATCATCATTAATAGCAATATGCCTTCAGGGCTAATAGCTAGTATGATATGTATGAGTCAAAAACTAATTTTCAGAGAGCTGTTGGCACCTAAAGCTATGGATTTATATTGCAGCATAATTTGAATCATAAAATGCTGATAATTAATACTGATTCATTTATTGGTGTACTCAGTCATATGTTTACTGGATATATAACTACATAAAAAGGTTGGAAAAAAATCAAACAAACATGGTTCCTGATGCAAATAGTCAAATTACCAAAGTATTTCCAAAACCACAGGATACCAGCCAATTGCATAAAAACAATTAGAATATCATATCATAATAAAAGCAGCAAAAAATCCTTTAAAAATGCAGCCAAAATAAAAACCAAGATTGAAAGTGTTACAATAATTATCTGTCAATTTAGTCTTTTTCAGAACAAATTTAAGTGTGATTCAGAGCACTTGGATCACAGAATTACAGAATGGGTTAGGATGGAAGGGACCCTAAAGAACACCTAGTTCCAGCCCTCCTGCTGTGGACTAGGACACTGAGGCCAGATCCCTCAGAGCTCCATCCACCTGGGCTTCTCTGGAAAGCCTCATCCAGTGGCTCACCACCCTCACAATACAGAATTTCTTCCTGATATCTAATCTAAACCTTCTGTCTTTTCAGTTTGAATCCATTCACCCCTTGCCCTGTCACTACAGAAGTAGATGGTTAAAACTGGCCACACAAATACCTCTTTTGGTGTCAATTTAGCAACTTGCTCCTGCAAGCATAGATACCAGTATCAGTAAATGTCAAAAATTGGATTATTTAGCTCCTTTTTAAATAAGTTTTGTGAATACATATTTTGATTAAATGCCCTATTTTCACAGTTCATAGTTTTGCAAAAAAAAAAATGAAACACTAGAAGTTACTCATCTGCACAGTTACATATTTTGAACAAAAACCCCTTAAAAATTACATGGGAACACCAACAACAGAAGACCTTCAACACCCAGACAAAGGAACTTTTCCTTACATATTTTAAGATGACAGTTCTGTCCATGTGGTGTAAACTAAACCAGTTGTTACAAAGAAGCAGACAATAAAAAATCCTTATGTTTTTTCCAGTCCAATTAACTCCAGACTTCAAAGAAGTTAGTGTTAAAGGAGGTGTATCCTGCCTAGACTAGACTTTTAATTGTTGAAATGCCACCTTTAATCCTAATGTAGACAAGGTTTTCAGATTCCAGATATGGAAAGGAATTTGCTGTTAGTTTGTCCTGGTGATGCAAAGAGGACAAGGTGAGGTCTTTGTGGCTTTAGACTTGTGAAAACAAAGTGAGTAGAGAGTCTGGCTGATTTTAAGAAGGTTTTGTAGGATACATGCTTTCTCCAATCAAAAATTTCCTCAACAGCATTTCTTTAATAACTGCTTTACTTCCTTATGAAAACATACATGGAAGAGTGAAAAAAAAATTAAAATATTAGCTTCCCCATATCTACACTTCAGTTTTGTCTCATGTTCCAAAGATAAACAGCATGTGCAGTAAGAATTTTTTAAAAAGTCTTTCCATGCACATGGAGATATTGTATTGGTAGATACAGCTGAGTTTTCAACTTGCTAAGAAGGGGATGGGGTGATTTGTCCTTGATGCACATCACTGCTAAGACAGCTTATGTGTCAATGAACATGACTCTGAAAGGGCAACCAAATTCTGAATCCACAACTACTTAGATTACTAGTTAGGGATCAGAGGATTAGGAGTCTCATTAACTAAATCATTCTATGTGCACTGTTTGCTGTTATGGAACAGTTATGGTAGATAAACAAATGCCCCAGTGAGAGAATCTGTCAGCAAACACCAACTCCTCTAAACCAACAGCTGCATTAATAAATGAGATACGAGTGACAAAAATGCAGAGTATGGATTTGCCGTGTATTTTTTGTCTACTGCTGAATAACCATTTAGATTGCTAGTGCATATTATTCACATCAGTGTAAATGTGAGAATAAGGACAGTTTGAGGTGAAAAGCATGTGCAAAATAATGTTGTAAAATTAGTATTGAAATGTGTTTTTAAACACCATTGTGAAAGCTTGTTGTAGTTAAAAATGGATTAGTTACAGTGAACTAGGAAGATGAACACCTCTGCATCAGAATCCAGAATGTTCTCATTGTTTTAAACTCAGTTTTACTACACCCTTTAAAATTCTTCACTATGAAAATGTAGCCACTTTGAGTCATGAATTCAGCCATCATCTTAACAAGTCTGGTCTCAGGTGAATTTCAGATTATGCCAATGACTGTCTGTTATTCGAGATTATTTAGTATCTGTGACATCTCCTCTCTTCTTAAAACAGTTCTACAAGTAACCATCCTAACAGCATTCTGGTGCAGCAAGATTTTGAAACTCAAGGCTGGCAACTGATTTCCAATAATCAGAGAAAGCAAATATTGAAGAAATTCAAGTTAAAATGAAAAGCTAAGAAATTCTGAGGACCTTTGTGAGTGCAGCGGTAAATGCAAGGTGCATGAGAGATCTGCCTGCTTCTGCCTCAAATCAGCTTCACTGAAACAGGAGCAGAGAGAATTGAAAAGATCTCAGACACCTCCACTAAATGTTCTCTTCATGAATCACCACCTGGTACTATTCAAGCACGTAGATAACAACAGGACTGCTCAGTTAGGTAGACATGGCTGGTGTACAAACCCTCTCCTAAAATCAGCTTTCAAAGCTAATTCTCACAGAAATGGGTCTTTCTGAAATGAGAATAAACCAACAAGCCATGATACTCAGGATAGTTAAAGAACAAAAAAACTTGATTGAAACTTTTCTCTGGCAGATATGGATCTGCAGAGAATTAAGAACTGCATTTCATTTTCCCAAAAAGAGTTATGCAAAAAGTACCTGAATGGAAAGGAAATTGCTGTTTAGCTTCTCCTGTGTGAGCATCCCAAATTATTGTTGTCTGCATCCAAAGAAAGGGTGAAAAAAAAGATTAGTGACTGTTCAGCTCAGAGAGAAAAACCCAAATAGCACCCTCACTAAGTAGCAATTCTAAATGTTGAACTGATAAAATTATTGACTGTGGAGAGCCTTGCGTGCTAAACAGTGGGAAAACCAGAAATTACTTCTAGCTATTACAGAATAATAATCTAAGTGTAGATAAAGAAGTGTCATGACTACAGAAGAAGCAATATAACTATGAAGAATGGGCATACTCTCTCTGAATAATGCTAGAGGACCACACTATACATTTTTAATAAGTGTATTGAAAAAAAAGTTCCAGTTATGATCTTTAAAGAACACTTTTTCCCTTTTCAAAAGATGCAAGTTGAATTCTACTTCAAAATGATGCTGAACTCCATTTGTAACAAACCAATAAGTGAAATGTTTTTCTATCAGTACACAGCACTTCTTGCCACTGAGGTGGGACAGACTCAGCTGTAATTGGCTTACTACAGGTTTAATCCATACTCACAGCACACGTGAGTGTGTCCCCTGTAGAGCTCAATACCACCTTCTGAGAGAATGATCAATTTATTGCGAGTATATACTTCCAGAAAATAAATTAAGGATGCATCATCTTGCTGATAATGGATCACTAAAGAAATGCTGCTTTAATGGAGAATGTAAGTTTGCCAGAGTAATGGAATTACAATTGGGAGATCAGTGTAGCTAAATATAAGCCAGTATTAAAGCTTCCACAAGGTTATAAAAATATAGGGATTCAGTGAGCTTACAAAGTACAAATCTCAGCTGGACTCCCCTCTGCCAGCTGCTGGAGAGAAGCACTGTCAGTGCATCTCACTGGAACACAGTGGCCATGCAGCCTACCCTTGGAAATGCCATTTTTCTCTCTGAATTTTGTAAAGGAAGCCAGGGATGACACATGCATCTAATTTTTAGACACTGAAAGTTAGGCAAGATGAATGCTGTGTACTTTCCAGTTTCAGTTGTAATGGCTCATCAGTCAGCTGTTCATTTTAGTCTCTAATGTGCACTTAGCTGTAACTACTGTGTTTTGCTTGATTTTGAGTTCAGAACCATATTTTTTTTGCCTATTTCCAGAGAAAGCCATATATATTTTATTCAGATAAAAGTGTTTCAACAATTAGATGAGCTAAAAGGTGTGGTATCTTTAAGATCACCATTTTCCTGTAAATAGCTGATGAAACTACATATACTACAAAAACTACATACTACAAAACAAATATAAGTACTGTAAGCTGTTCCTTCCTTCACAGAGCAACACTCACGATGCAATTTTACACATTTTTTTTTTTAAAGTTAAGTATTTTCCATGAAAACAGTATACATTCAGGCAGCCTCAAAAGTGTAATCAACATGCACTAAAATAATGAAGAAATGTAAACTCTCCAGGGTGCCTGGAGAAGAAGAAAATAATCTTAAGGAATTTAGCAGCACAAGCTCACTCATCAGCATACTTATATGTTAGAATAATGAATTTTAAAAACTCACTTTATCAACACCAGCACTTAAAATATAATTCCCCTTTTTGTTCCATTTCAGGGCAAATATTGGACCTTTATGTTGACCTAAGGTGCTTGCAAGGTTACCTGGAATAAAGAACAGGTTATTAATACAATTTCTTTACAAACTGGTCAAATTACAGCTCACTGCTGTTTGATGCTTAAGAACAATTACTGTTTGACTTACCATCTTCTGTCCATATTCTTGCAAAACCATCATATGAGCCTGTAGCCAATAGTGTTCCATCACTCTGTTGGAATAGATAAAAATGGCAAAGGTGGCTATGAGATAAGATCTGTTTCAACCAAGCTTTTTCTTTCTTTTAAAGGTTTGCTAATTGTGATTTATGATTCTGAGTCCACTCATTGAGACAGATTATGCTATGATATGAACTTAAGGTTAATACTTCAGACAGCACAGAGGAAATAAAATCCTCTAACATACAGTGAAATACTAGGCTATACCATCAAATATGAGCCATTTAATCAAAAAGATTAGAAAAAGAAAACAAGATAGAACAAGTTCTGTGGGCTTCTTCCACTTAACAAACAGATACTACTTAGACATAAAGGACCTACAAAACATCAACAGATGACCTAAACCCAGACTAAATCCCAGTTCACTGAAACTCAGGCACCTCTACCTGAAAGAAGGCCCTAAGCCACAAACACTCAGGTGAACACCTCAAATGTTATCCACCACCAAGGAATTGCTTTCCACTTGTCTGAACACAGACTCCCACGTGTGCTCATGGGCACAGTACCACGATGATAAAATGGATTCATCGGTCCCAATTAGGAGGAAAAAAGCCTACAAATCTAATCAGCAAGTATTCTGGAAGGAACCCTTCACAGAAGGATGTGTCCTGTGCAGCCAGTGAAGCTGGTGTGATTGGGCCAGAATAATTAAAACAGAACTTTGCCATCTGGTGACACTGTTGAAGCAGGGTATTTAGTTTTTCAACACTTCAGAAGCTGGATTGAGAGTGAGATTCATCCCATTTATCTCCAGACATGCAGAAGTTAGGAGTTAGTTCAGGAGTGCCATCTAGTCTCCCTCCATTACTAACAGCATCATGTCACTACAATTCTGAAGTGTAACTCATGAACTTGTTTGCTTTAGATTAAGCCCAACCCAATATAAAGGCATGTATCTCTGTTTCTGCTGACTTAAGGTGAGTCTAGAGGACTAGTTTAGAAGGTTAAACCTACAGGAGATTAATCCTACCCAGGGTATCAAAGGGTATGATCTGAATATAACCTCCAGAAATAATCTTTTCTATAACTTTTATGTCATGTAAGTCACATAAACCAGAGAAGAACTAATTCAATACCACCAGTGTGTATATTTCACAGGGAAATATGTTTAATATTGTGGTTCTAAACAAACAATAAAGGCAGATGGCATTTCTAGCTTGATGAATAGAAAATTAGAAAAAAGCATGAAATAATCCTTTAAAACATATGCCCACTCCAATCCTCCAAAAACACTGACTCAAAGCACTTATAAATTTAACTCAAATATATAATAGTGTAGGGGGGAAAATATAATAACCTAAGTGAAGCTCACTGTGATGTACACTTCTCTGGACCAGTGATGAGAAGAAAGGTGATAAAGGGAAAAAAGAGAAAAAATAAAAGCTCAGGAACTTAGATATACAGTTTATCCTATTTCGTGGCTGGTAACTCACATTCTTTGGGAAACTCAAAGTAAGTTGGAAGCACTTGAAGTATTTGAATTAGGAACATTTCCCTACCTCAAGTACTAGTACAGTGCAAGTGAAGTACCAATGAAATCTGGAAGGTAAGGAACTACTACAGGAAACACTGGAGGGTTTTGGACAATTTTTCTCCTAACTGCTCTGTAGTCATTGCATGTTTTCCTCTTTCAATTTCTCTTTTCTTACTCCTAGATGCATTTTTTTCCCAACTATTTTTCTTCACTCGAATATCCTCGGGAAACAAGCAATGAACACAAGCTTGAGTTTTATTTGCTTCCTTGACCCACCTCTACTTTCTGTACTATTCACCAACTTCTTCCATTGTGCAAATATAAAATACACAGGGGAAAGGTGACTTGTGCAGTGGCCTTATCTTTTACTTTGTGAAGCACCCAGCTCACCTGAAGGACAATACCACAGTAAAGATTAATCGAAACTTGATCTCTGGCCAGCAACTGAGACTCTACATAACTGCTGAAAATCCTTTCTGCTGCTTAATTAATTTGTTTTCCTATGAAAAACAAGAATAATGTGATCACTCTGTCTGCACTAATATCAGCAAAACAGGCAGAATGAAAATTAGTTGAAAGTAATTAAGGTTTCTGCAGGGTCTTTTTTTAACATTTTTGGCAACAATTAGAGCTGTCCAAAGGCACTGCCCAGAGACTGGGGATTCTGAACAATACCTGTCCTCTCTGCTCACTTCAGTATTCTTTGTGCATGAGCACATTATCTAAGATAGGAGGTTTTGCAGGACGAAAGTAAAAAAGGGATCAGGCGAGACAGTTTCATCCAGAAGGTAAGGACAGAATAACTACACATGCTCCTATCAAGACACAGAAAATAATGTGAACACTGATTTAATTTTGCTGTGCACAGCATAATTCAAATGAGAGGATCTGGAGTCCAACCTCAGAAAAAGCTTCACTGGTGCTTTTATCTCCTTACATGCCAAAATAAAGTAACTATGAGATGCAAATACATTATTAATGAGGCTTCAGTATTACATAGATTGTTTGTTTAATCTTTGTTCTTAAAGCTAGCTAAGTTTATTTTTACCCATGCTCCTAAAATAGAGAGATAAATATATCATTGTTAAGCTCGAAGATGGCAACAGTCCTGGAAAATTAGAGCATGTAGGAGAAAGTTCAGCCTATTATGAGTATTTGAAACAAGAGGTCAGTAGGTTAGGACAGAGCTTCTGGTCATCTCAGATATGAAAGATATGGAGCAGCAACTGTAATTGCCTTGGAATTAAATTTAGACAGTTAAAAACCATGCACAGTCTTAGAAGTTAGCTTACATTCCAGTCCAATGAAGTCACATCCTTATTGCTGGGGACATCATGTCCTCCTTCTCTTATGCAGTGCCTCAAAACCAGCTGAGTGGAACCGCTGTTGCTGTTCTCGTTGAGATTCCATATCCTGGCCGTTGAGTCTCCGGATCTAGAAAGCAATTATGCAAATAGGTTGAAAACTCCTCATGTTGACCCAGCAAACTGTAAAAGCCTGTATTTCTGTTTCCATTGAGACAACATTACAGCCTTGCAGGAGATTGGAGGAACAAGAGCCGCTGGCCTGTGCTGTAACGGGAGCGTCTGACTGCATGGGGCTGCTGGGAACCTTCTGGCTCGGTACAAAACACAGGTGTAAGGCTTTGGTGCTGGAATTAGCAGAAACTCACCTAGAAGAGGGCCCTATTCTATTGAAGTGTTCCAAATTTTGCAAGTAGAAGTTGTTTTGAACCTCCTGAGAATTTTGATGTTTCTCCTGTGCACTGCCCAGAGTAGATGCAACTACCTTTCCCTAAACCTGCTGAACAAATCAGGGCATTACAAGCCTTTAAGAAGTAATTTTTTCTTTCCAACTCTTTCTGTACTCTGTGTACTTTTTAAAAAATGTTAACTAATATTTAAATTATACCTGTCATAATAATTCTGTTTATTCAGGGAAGTTTTACCTAAAACTTTTACATAAACTCCTGTCTACATTTTGCACTACATACCTAAAGCTGGCATCACCATAACTGAGTTAGTCTGGGGCAACTTACAGTAACTGTCTGTAGCCTGGTGCTTACATCATGCTGTCTGAAAAAGTGACAAAATAAGTACTGCCATAATAGAAAAAGACAGAGGCAGCATCAGGATTTTGATCTATTTTATAGACCAATTATTTTCTACAGAGGTGGTTTTAATGCAGGCTGAAACCATTATTTTGCTTAGAAAAGGTTTTGAGGAGGAAGAGTTTATCATTATCTCCTTGTAAATAATATGTTTACTTTGACTTTGCATAATTTTTTTTTCTACTGAAAAATATCTCTGAGGTTCAGAGATAAAATTGCCATGGAGTGGAAGATATTCCACTTTAAAAGTTTACTGGGATTTTTTTTGCACTCCCTCTCCTTAATTTTTTAAAACAACAACAATAACCAAACCCAAGTTTCCTGGATTGCTTGTTTTGTCCAGAAAGCAATTCTCATTTACATGCATAAGTAATAACTTGGAGCAGAGTTAGCATCTCTCTCACACTTGCAAGAATTCATACAGTGTGGATGAAATTTCATTGTTGATACATCTGATGTGTTAGCTTTTCCTTTTTTTTTTTAAGTAGTGACAAAAGACTTTCTTTCTTATGCACTATCAAGGAGAAAAAGGTCTTTCTTCAAAGATCCATTTTTGAAGAAATGGATCTACCTGTGACCCATTTTTGCTCTGATAAGCCATGTTTTACTGAAAAAGAAATCCATCACAAGAGAATGCTAAGTTTTCTTTTGGTCTACTAGTAAAGCATTTTAATTATTGATACTAAGAATACCAGGCAAACTTTCAACACTTGACATGTCTTCAAATGCAAATATTGACCAAGCAATTATCAAATTCCATTGATCTCTGTGTATTATTTTATGAATAATTTAGCCTAATTTTACACAAACATTTCAACTGTAAAAGCAAACATCTCTCTGCCTGTATCAGGAACTCTGAGCTCCTCTGGGTTATGGCATGCCTGGGGAATGAGCCCCATCTCCTGTGAACCTTTTGTGCCAAGCTGAGATGTGATGACTGGCCAGGGTTTTGAACCCAGCTACTCCTGTAAAGCCACTCTTTAATTTTCAAGATATATCTTTCACATTAGTGATTAAGAAATAATTCAGGTCAGGGTAATTTTTGCCACCACACAGCTGGGACTGCACTATGCACCCGTACTTCTTCAGAGGTCTGGAAAACTGACATTTTTGCATATGTTGGCTAGAAAATGAAGCAAGTTAATCATGAGGCTCAGAAGTTAAGGAACAGTTTTAACTGTGGTAATTAACAATGATGGGAACATAAGTCTTTAAAGGACTGCTCCATTGGTTAACATGCTAGGTAGGAAATTCCTTCAGACCTGGCTTCTCTCCTATATAAGATTGCAGGACCATCCTGCCTTCATTGTAATAATTCAGTTTGTTATTGGACCCTGTGAATAAAGCACTCAGTCACTTGGCTATCAAATACAATATCCTATTTGCTAGTTCTAAAAGGGTTATGTTTTGTTTTTCAACAGTTTTATTTAGTCAGTTTTCTGGCAAGGCCTAGGCAATCTTATTTTCCAGTATTTTAATTTTGTTTTTCCCTTTTCTTCTCCCAAAGCTACATAAGCTATTATGTGTCCCTGCAGAGAGGCTTTATAAGCCTACCAGTGTGCAGCAAGGGAATTTGTGTGTCTTCCCTTTTGTTGCTGGGGAAAAAAAAAAAAGAGTCCAGAGAATGCTCTGGAAAGTATTCTGATTTCTGTTGAACAATTCAGTGAACCCTGCCTTATTAGAGGAGCACAGTTCAAGCACAATTCAGAAAGATATTTAATCTCCTTTGCCCACAGAAGCATTTCTATCTACATGATAAAGCAGCTCATTCCAACATGCAAGTCACGAACACTTGAGTAATAGGTGTACTCCTCTGCCCTGTGGAAGAGTACTGCCAAATTTTAGGAAGGCTACTTCTGAAAGGATTTTAGTTCATGCTCTCCTGCCTCAGTATGTTCATGAATCAAGGTGGACAAATGTTTGCAGAATTTAATTTGTGACATATAAAATCACCACTCTGTAACTGGAAGCACAGAGGTTGTAAGTGCTGCAGCTGGATAAAGAATTTTACAAAATGGTTGTTGAACCTTGGTATTTCTAATCTTCAGCTACAAGACTTAAAAATCACTATTATTATGAGATGCAATATTGCTAATGTGTATTTACTACTTCTGGCTCCAACAGGTTAGAGTTTTTGCTATTTTATTTTAAGAGATATTACTGAAAGAATTATGGGAAGGAAATTCCTCATTTTTATTTTGACATCTAGTATTTCCTTAATAAAGCAGGTCTCTTAAACTAAGTGCTTACTCTTCCTAGACAGTTAGTAGAAGGAAGTCCCTCACAGGTGTCCTGATTAAGATCTCTGCCCCACTGATTCTACAACATTATTCCCTGCTACAGGTTATTCAAGCCAACCTCCCCTAATAGCTGACCACTTTGCATTCATGGATTTGATGCACTGAGGAAACCAGCCCAGATAGTCCCCTGCTAACAAATAAGCACTCAGAGTTAGCAGAATTAATATCTGGCACTGACATTGAGGGGTGGTGTCTGAAATTAACACCCTCAACCTGGTAAGTAAAAAGATTATTCTGAAAGGTAATTTACAGTGGATCCTAAACCACTGATATGAGGAGTGCAGTAACCTGAAGTACACTATATATATAAAACCCAGAATGAGGAGTGCAGTAACCTGAAGTATTATATATATAAAACCCAGAAATGATGACAGCAGATATCCTGGAAACATCTCTTGCTTTCAAGAGACACAGCCAGAACTGAAAGATCTCGGACAGCAGCTTTTATGGATAATTACTTTGCTGACTAGGGAGAGCCAAAGGTGCACAGAGAGGTTTGGAAGAGACAAGTCACAGCCTCTCTGTGTGAGAGAGGCTGGCACAGATTAGCTGATAAGCAAAGAAACCTACTGCTGGTTTTGGGACTGAGGCCAGGTCCCTCTGCTTCGTGGCTGTGTGAACTACTTGAAGGGCATGGCTGGATGTCACAGAACAGAACACTCTTGGAAACAGCAGTGGAACACAATGACAAAAACATCCTAAGTTCAACTGGAAAAGGTTTTGGAGTTCAAAGCTCTAGCAGCCTTGACATCACAGTCCATCCACTTCCACACTGGGAAATTCAAGCATGTTCAGAACACTCTGTGTCACCAGACCATGATGACCCGTGCAAGCAAACTGACAGGTTATTCCCTGGCCAGATTTTGGCTTGTTTTAATTAGCAGTCTTGCTTGGGTCTCTGATGTTCTCTCTGAATAACTCCTAAGCACGGCTTGGTGGTTGCAATGTCCAGAGATGATTTCCAATGTGCAGTTTGTTTGGCAGGCAGGGCAGTTTGCTAGCACAGACAGCAGCCACTCTGTGCCAGCTGGCCTCAGTGCCCAGGAATATTCCCAGGCACAGTTAGTTTACTAACGTGGATGCAGCTGTAATGGATTTCTGCACTACACAGGGAACATAACCATCTGCAACAATTTCTATGTGTCATGAAATTAAAACTTAGATATTGAAAGATAACTAGTGGAAGATATCAGTCTTTGGGTTTATGGCTGGGAATGGCCAAATCTTGAGATTTAACCAAGCACCTATTTTTTTGGTATCTTTTCACCTGTCCAAAACACTCTCCGCAATTATTTGCTTTGGAATGTTGACTTCCTTCATAAAGTGCAGTTAATCATCTCCCATGGCTGTATGCACACACTTCACTCTATTATTATAATGCTTCTGTTCATAACATCTAAGCATTCTTTTCATAGGCATCTGGTGACAGTCATGCCTTTGATAGCATTTACTGGTATTTCTAGTCTCTCCCATCCTCAGCTTTAAGGGTTATGTGTGTGGTGGGGGAAGAGCAGTTGAAGAATATATTTTTCTAGCTATTTGATCAGAGAAATTCCTGTCTCTCTGTTTTATTTTGAAATAGCTCTGCTTTATTCTGCAAAGCCCAGAGAGTATATATTACTGTGCTAGTTTTCACACACTAGGAAAACAGTAACTGAGTAGATTTGACATTAAATATCAAAATGCCTTTCTCTCAGTGGGATAGTCACTAAGTCTGGAAACCAGTGCTCTAGTTTTGGGTAATTCATTCTACATTTATTTTAAACAGCTTGCTTCAGATTAGGTTCTGAACCTGCATTATTCTTTTAGTTGAGGATTACATCAGGTTGCTGTCTAAACTGCTGCTGCTAGTTGTTAAAAAAATCTATAGGCTTCAGAAAAATACTTTGTCATTAACTGAGATTCAATTAGTCACTTTACAAACAAAATAAATATGTTATTATTTCCTCTATTTAATAGCTAGGTTTTGAAGTGTATTTCTTAAGATGGGTACAATCAAGCAGATGGGAAACTCAAAGAAAAGTATTGACTAGGCAGCACAACATGGCTGTTACAGAATCTAACAATCTGATGCTCACTCATCAGACTAACTGCAGTGTTCTTTTTTTAATCATTACTTTGTAAAGGGCAAACAGAGCTGCAGAATACTGTGGATCTCAGGAATTTCTCCCCCTTGTTTAACTGGTGCTGTAATATGGAGTTTACCTGTAGATAAAAGCTTGCACTGTTAATATACCAGACAAAGGCTTCTTTGTGCAGTGGCATAATTACTCACTCAGCTCTCTTCCTTCAGTTTCACCTTCTTCTGTGCATTCTCTGCCATTTCAGTCACTAAGCTTCACCGGGCACTGGCTGCTGCCTTACCCCCACTCCAGCTGCATCCCTACCTTGCTTCTTACAAGCAGGCTAAAATCTGACCAAGATGCACATGGATCTAAAGTATTTGCATTGTCATTGCACTGCTGTTCGACTAAAGCACATGACTGTACTTTGTGAGCACATGTGTGGTTATGTGCCTCCACAGTCACTAGCAAAGCTCATTACAAAAGGCCTATTACACTGAAGGGTAAAGCTTAATGGAATGGGTGGTGAGAGGGTATTCCTCTGGCTCAGATATCTGACTAACAGTTCTGATTATCATCCTCAGGTTTACCTGAAGCTACAGGTTTACCTGTAAGATATCACAATCCAGGGATCCATCCACCAATGCTTAGCACCCTGGGGCAAAGTTAAACACACACTGCAACACATACTCTGATTTATGAAATGCTCCACCATTTAAATTATGCACACTAGGACTGTGCACCATGGATCCTAGGGAAGCAGTCCACTGTGGCAAGCACTGACTTGCTTAAAATTGATAAATGCAGATGATAGTCCTACAGATGCTGAAAGTGCTATCAGACCTAGATATTTCAGAAAAAAAAGCATACTCAGCAGGATTCTGGTTCCCAAAATTCCAGTCTGTTGTCTGAAATTAATTTTTTGAAATTGCTATCTTCACTCTCTTGGAGATCTCTCCTGTTCATCCACATGGAATTTATTTTATTTTTCTTTTTATTTATTCTGTAATTCTGTGTTTTTATGCACTAAGTGAAGTAAATAAGAAGACTATTCTGATAATCTTGCAAAAAAGCTAGAAATAAAATAAGGACTCTCCTCTTCCTTGTGAGGAAAGTACCCTAATACTGCAAAGTAACTCTGAGTGATTTACCTCCTCAAACTATGATCAGCTCTACTCCATGTTCCCAGTTAGATCTCTTAAATCTAGTTTTCATGTTAAGGTTTAAATTTAAGCATGAACACAGGTTCCACCAGTGCCTGCATACAGCTCCTGTTTACAATTGTGATTTTGTTTGATTCAAAAATGGTTTTGTAAGTCAGTCTCCTGATTGTGCCACTTAGGATGCTCTGGTGGTCAATGCAGAGCAGTCCAGCAAAGGATAAACTGGACTTCCTTCCAATGACACTAAACCACAACATTCCCTTAAACCACTGCTTACTGTTCAGCTCACTGAACAAACTTAGGTCCAGTCTGAAGCACCCCCATCTCCATACTTCTGAAAAAACCTGGTGGATGCCAACGACTTTCTGAGACCCCAGTGTGAGTCAATAACTAAGAGCAGTAGATTACATGATCTCCAAATATTCTGAGATATTATCCAGAATTATTTAAAAAATATTTCTAAAAATTTGTGTGTATTTAGGGCCACAGAATTTGGCCCTAAATCTTAAATGTACAAATTCTTCATATTTGTCATCACCTTATAACTATTTAGCAGTTATACAGGTATGGTACTGCTGAAAAAAACACTGCTGCAGGCTGATGAAACACCCCAGAGAATACTCATCCACATCCCAAGTACAAGTTCTTACATCTCTAAATATTCTCTAATAGCAAGAGCTGGTTTGAGTCACATGTCTTACCCAGATGCTAGCAGGTCACTGACAGGGTTCCAGGCACAGATGAACACTTCTGATTCATGGCCCCGAAGGACTGTTGCTTTGTTAGGAGGAATTTCAACATCCCCGTCAATTTCCATTGGCTTTGAATGATTATCTGAAAGGAGATTTATCAAAATAAACAGTTTACAAGATGCAGTTAGGTCTGTTTTAAAGTCATGCTAGCTACCCAAGGCCTGAAGGTTACAGCAGCATATACACCAAAATAATGCTCTGTGCTGTGTCACTGACAATATTACTCTATTTGCTCTCTCTGGCCATTCAAATTTATGGCAATTCTTCAAAATGTAGAGCTTGCCAAAACATTTTGTATAACTCTACATAGCTTTTCATCCCCCAAATACTCAGTTTAGTGTAGTTTCTATTTTGAAGTTGGCCTCATTAAAAATGACTTGGAGATTTATTAAAATAATTTTAAAAAACAACAGAAAGCATTTATATTTTCTTACGTTGTCTCCTGTAAGTAATATCTGTGCTACTCACAGACAAAAAATATACTGAGGAGGGGCTTCATTCCTGGAGCACATCAGGGGAATGGTGACTGATCACCTTCTCAAGGATATCATAATACACACAAAGGTACCAAATGAGTCATAGATTTACTTAACCTGTGTGCTGTAACTCTGCAGCTCTTTAGACTCATCACTTTTATAAACTTCCTTTATTGTCTCGAGCAAGAAAAAGTGAATTTAAAATTATGGATTTCTCTTAGTAACAACAATTCATTCCAACCTGCATCATGAACCATGTTTTTACTTCAGACTTTCTCTGCTTCTGTATAAATCTTCCTCATTAAGCTCTAGCTACACTTCCTGGCAGCATTACAAGACCATTATTCTCTGCAAACAAGACACCATCCAAGGACAGGTGAGACACTGAAACAGCAGACACCAGATGCTACTCTACACACAAGTGTGGCCCATTCTGCAGAAAGCAAATCCAAGAGCAGGTAGCTGGCAGCCTCCTGTTACCTAACCAATGCTTTGGCCAGCTGATCGGCTCTGACTGATCAAAATGCAAGTTGTCTTTCTGGGTTAAGTCTTTCAGTTAGTCATTCTTCAATTACATATGAAGATCCATAGGTTTGCAAGCAGAATAATTATGCTCCCTTATTGCTGCATGTTTATGGCATTTAAAATCAGCCATCTGTCCTGATACTTCAGCTCTGCTCAGCTATTGCCCATCAGCTGGTGAAACATACTGTGACACTGCACAAGTGCCATTGGGAGGAAGATCTCCAGATTTCTACCCTTACCTGGGCTTTCACATACCTGGCTGTCAGGCACTTGGCTCTGCCTAACTTATGCTGAGTCACACAAATAGCATTTCTCATTTTGTATTTGGTTACCCCCCTAAAACTATGTCTGTGCCACATCTACACCACAGATGGAATGGAATCTACAAGAGTTACATAGAATCAAGTATTAAAATCAGGAAACAACCAACAGTAGTTTGACAGCTTATTTCTAATGAAAAATATCTATATTTTGGCTACACTCATTATCTATAGACTTGCTGCATAAACACTGGAAATGCCTATTTGTAAGTTCCATACCTATGCTGCGTCCCTATGTTAAGTGTTGTCCTTGATAATTCCCTATGTGTATGACTGAATACTGTTGAGATATACCTATACTCAAGATTTAGCCCGACACAAGCAGCTGGGATCTTTGACAGCCCAAGCAGTCAGGCACTAGCTGAAGAGTGAAGCACTATTAAAACCCACCAGAAGATACAAGCCTAGAACTCACAATCCTCTACTGCTCAGCACAGCACAGATTCACCACGCTTAAAGCATATTTTCATGAGAAAAACAGCAGCATGATAATGGCTCTGCATTCATCTGTGTCCTCTTCACAGTGTGAGCTGGAAGCTGGGGGTAAATCAAGAAGATGTTTCAAGCACTTTAATCTGAAAAATTTAGATGAGATGCTATGCTTACAACATAGGATCCTACTGTTACCTGCCTGGCTCTAAGGGCAGGGCTGCTTTTCGCTCTCGATTAAAATCGAGTGACAGCTGGGGAGCAGTATTACTCCAAGGTCCCAGAGTCAAGAGCAAAGCCATCTGATACCCAGGAATATTTTTCATTGGTACATGGCCAGATGCAAAAACCTTGACACACACTTTGAATTTTATTAACTGCTGTGACAAAAACCCCACTAATAGTCATGCTATGAAAAAGAAACCTTGATTAGCTGATACCTGGATTAGTACATGTGAGACCAACTGGCCTCTAGGAGCAATGAAATACCTGTAATGTTTTTTACAGAACAGTTTGGGTGGTTTATGAGAAAAGAGAGGGAAGGATGAGAAGCCTTTCAAAAATAATTTGCCACTGTTCACATTTTATGTGTTTTCTTCCTACTTGCATCAGTAGTCAGAACAATCATATTTAGAGTGTTACTATTCAGCACTGAACTTAAAATGCCCCACTGAACAAACAGGACAGTTCATGCCTCTGTGATACTGCCTCAGGCTCTTACCAGATTCAGTGAGACACTTGCAGTATGACTGATAAGATAATGGTAACAACAAAAAACTGCAGAAACCCCTGAGCACAAATGGGCACCCTCTCAAGAGTGACAAGTTCCTTACCCAGCACAGCCCTGGTCTCACCTGGAAATTTGGCTTTCCTATGGATGCAGCTACAATGCGTGCATGGGGAATGAGAATGAATAGGTAAGTGAGATGCAGCAACCATCAAGAACAGGCTTCTTTTGTTCTAAAGTACCTTCCAAGCAGAAAGCTTTCTGTTAAGATCTTATGTGAACAAAATTCCCCTGGGGGGTTCTCTGAAAGAGAAGGCATTTCTACTAACTGCAGCAGAGCCTCAGGTGAAAAAGCCAAATCTGCAGGTCACATAGGGAAGGACTCTGTCCAAATGTTAACACAAAACATTTTCTAAAGGCCAGGGGATCTTTGGCTATAGTCTACATTATAATTCTTTTCCTCAAATGTATAAAAAAAATCCCAAATGACTGGAAATTAGAAATCATATTACCCCAAAGTATTAAGATTGAGGGGATTTTTTAGTGTAAAAAGAAAAATTCTAACACATTGGTAATAATACTATTTCCTCCAAAGAAAAAAAAAATGATATTTTTAAGATCTTATGAGTGCTAACCCTATCTTTTCTCAGGAAGTATATTTTTTCTTTTTTTAATTTAACTTAAATATTTAGAGGCCTTTCACTAAAGTTGTTCTTCATGGCTGTAGTCTTAATAAAGGACCAGGGTTTACTCCTCTTTCCAGAGCTTTATTTTTTATAAACCTAAGCCAATCCTTGCGAATATAATGAAACAAATTACACTAAAAACATTTGTGTTGGAAAACAATCCAAAGTTTGGCTCCATTTCTACATGCTGACTTTTATTTTTTCCTGTACCATTTGAAGTGACTTAAAACTGAGAACATTATTTGGGAAGCAACCAGACAAGCCAGCGACCTTTTTTATTCAGTAGTTGAATCTGCATCTAAACTATTGCTATTGTTTTCTGTCTCCTCTCTTTCTTAAATCTATTATATTGTATTGGTAATGGTACATACAAAAACTTACAATATAGTATTAAATATTTTAAAACCTTTTTGGAAAGACTTAAGAGTGTCAGGGAGAACTCCATGCCAGAATAAATGCAAACTAGGTAATTTCTCTAAGACATTTCTTCCTCCCGCTCCACCCATTCCACCTTTTTTGAAAGCCTGGTATTTGGGTGACTTCCAGGTTATGACTAAGGATTAGCACATTATTTAAACCTGTGCCAATCTATGCCAGGCCTTTGGAATACAACAACAGTAAAAATTAAGGTTTGGGAAGTTTCTCACAGCTTTCATATCAGCAGTCTTTTTTACTCATGATTATTTCTTTCTCCCAGGAAAAGTCCTTCTCAACATTCCAAGAAAAGGTCTGCAACTGTTTGTGAAAATTCCTCTTTTAAAAATAGCTGTGAGAATTATTATTTTTTTAATTAGAAAATGTCAGATTTGAGACATCAAAGCTTACAGTGTGGCAATAAACATGAACTGATCTTTAAGGCTTTCCTTTTGTTAATACAATAATAGGTATATTTCTTTGGATCAGAAGGAAATATATCTGAGTGGCTCTCCTTTAGTGATGAACCGATGATCAGTTTTCTGCCTTAAGAATTTGGCTTTTTCTGGCCCTGAGACAGCGAGACATTCCCCTAAAATTTTCACATGTCAGCTGAAGACGTGTCATCAAACAAGATGTCAGCATTTGATACAATTACCGGTATTTTAATTTCAATTTGTACCCCTTCATATATGAAATGATTAAGTTTCAAAGCAGAAGGTTAGTTTAAAGTAAAACATACGCAATCCATAGTCCAAGAACAGATTAATATTTTAAAAATGTTTAGATCTTTTTTACATTTGCTTTCTCAAATAAAAATGCTATTTAAATAACTGCAGTTTTACTGCTGGAAACTAACCTGTCTAACTGGAATTCTTGGAAGGAAAACCTGTTTTGAAAGTGTTTTTCTCACTGACCCACAGAGGAATCTATTCAGATCAAAGAGAAGGTGGAGACTGATAAAGGTATCTACATTGCAGAACTAATAAAATCTGTGACATGACTACAGTCCTGACCTTGTCTAAGCCAAAGAACTGTTAGGACTTCCTATAAAACCTGCCATGCATGTTCCTCTAGAGCTTTCTTGTAAGACAACTGGGCAGCAAGGGCTGGTTTCAGAAGTCAGCCAGTACACAACGGGCCTTGCACACAGAAGCCAGAACCAGTAATCCCATCTGTCCCACAGTGTTAGCACAGGCATCAGGATCTAGTCACACAAGCAGGTAGGTCCCACTCCATGTTGGAAATGTCTGACTTAGGTGACTAATACGTAAGTGCAGTCTCCCTTAGTCACCCATGAACAAAGGGGAATTCAGCACTCTTGAGAACTGACTGTTCCCAAAGACTAAGGAAATCTCAGGAAGGTGTGACCTTCAATTGGATACTTGCAGTGAATTTATGAATAAGCACATGCTATTAAATAAAAGGCCGAAGAACAATTTTGCTCTGCGTCTTCAGGACAGGTTGGTTGCATCCAAGCTGTTTGCTAGGAATAGTCCTTGGCACATGTGCTTGGCAATGCTGATCAGGAATATGGACAGTTGGTGTGGTCCAAACTGGGCTAATGACCATGACAGTAAGGCTAGGGATGCTCCTGTCCTTGGCCACAACCTACAAAAATGGAAGCTGGAACATGCCAGACTGGGCCAAGGACCATGCCAAGGCTATGGATAATCACAGGACAGGAGCACAGCCTGCTGCACAAGGCTATGCACTGGTCACACAACAATGACACAGATAGGCTGTGTAGATCTGTTGGAGGTTGGGATTACTCTTGTTTTCTTTCTCAGGGAATTTTCTCCCATATATTGCTAAGGGACAATAACAACAGGTACTTAAGAGAGACAAAAGAAGTTGCCACAGTACAGGGGAAGGGTGTGACTGGTTACTCTATTAGGTGAGCAGTTTCCCTTGGAGGGACAGAGATAGCGGGAGAGTTGGGCTGGGGAAGGGGCTGAGTGCAGCTCCTCGCTCCCTCTCATTTGTTGGCACCAGAGGGGAAACAGGCTGCCATCTCTGTGGGGAGAATTCACCACCACTGTGAGGCTCCCTCTCCTGCTGTCTTCTCCCACCCTTGCTGCTTCCAAGGTCCTGTTACAGCTCATTTTGTTCTCTAAAGTGGCATGGGACCTACTGCTCCTGTGGGTTTGTAAAGCAGGCCCCCTTTCCCATCCCTTCCGCTGGCTGAGCGGCCATTACCGTGTGGCGAGGCGGCTGAGCTCGCGCCACAGCGCCCCCTGCAGCCGCGGGGGAACATCACACCCGCCCTGCCCTGCCCGGCCGGGAGCCAGCAGCGCCCCTGCTGGCCATGACCAGAACTGCACCCATGGGGAAAGCACTGCAGAGTGGGTGCAGAGAAGGCTGGCACCAGGTTCTGTCTGTTGTTGGTGCTGGTGTGGTTGTTTGTTTTGCCTTGTTATACATATACATACCAGCAAAGAACTGTTATTCCTTTTCCCATATCTTTGCCTGAAAGTCTCTTAATTTCAAAGTCATAATAATTCGGAAGCAATCATTTGGGGGTCACATTATCCATTCCAAGGGAGGTTCCTGCCTCCCCTGGCAGACACCTGTCTTTCAAAACAAGACAAGGTCCCAGCCTCTCAACCCATCTCTCTCCTAGCTGGGCCAAAATGACAAGATTTGGCTAGAGCCCAGTTTTTACCCAATATCTAAAAGGATCTAGAAAGCTGATAGTAAAGTCTGGGTAGCCTGCTCCAACAAGAGAGCATACAGCTCCACCTCTTGATTTTGTCTTAAACTTGCAATTCTGAACATACCTGAAGTTTTCAGATTGTTAAAGACAGGTAAAACACAGCCCTTTAGAAATGCCCCATCCTCCTGTAATGATTGCTCTTAGTTCTACCACCGTGCAGAAAGCACACTTTGCACCCCACACCGCAACTAAGTACAAGAATATTATGGAAACACAAACTGCCCAGCGGTGGCAGGCAGCTGCATGTTGGCTTACTTATTGCATGTGCCCCATTCTCCTCTCCATTCACAGTGGCTTCTCCGTTCTTTGGTGTGTTCTGCTGGGAAACAGCAGTCGTCGTGGCTCCCGCTGTGGCCGCCGTGGCTGCCGCTGCTGCCGCGGCGCTGGCCTGTTGCTGCGCGAGCTTCTCTCGGAAGGCTTGCTGCCGGGTCTGGACGACATCAGGCATCACCGCGTCTATCAGAGACAGGGACTCTATGGGCCTGCCATCAAATACTGTACCATCCTGCAGGGAAAATGAGCAGAAGGGAAATCCCGGGTTTAGGATCACAAAATGAGGCTGTGTGAAGATAGTACACTTTGACTTAACCAACAGGGCCAGAGGACTATGGACTGCCTCTCCCTCAGATTCGTGATGGTGGCACTCATGGTCCACTCAGAAGTCTGATGCATCAAAAAGTAATTTGTTGGAATTTTATAGAAAGTTCTACCATATAAATGCTTTATAGATGCAAAAGGAGTTAAGCTGTGTTAAAAAATATGTCTGACCAATGACAAGAAGTTTCACTTTGTTTTCTGTTTGAAAAAATAGTCATGGTTAAAGCCATGATAAAGGTGAACAGACTTTGGTTAAACTGTTTGTTTCCTGCATTTACAGGAGCAGAGGAATGGAATGGAAGCAGATGATGTATAATGAACCTCAGCCAAAACATGATGTATGCACAAATTCAGTGGTTTCTTAAGCAGTGTTTTTCAACACAGCTCCACCAGTTGTAGCTGATCATACAAGACAGCCTTACCATTATTTTTCTTTTATTCCACTATATTATTTATAATAGTTATGACTTTCATTTTGATTTCTGTAAATTAGACTTCAGCTTCAACAACCAATTGAGTAAACTTTTGGGGGCTGTTGAAGACAATACAGACTATATTGACTTAGCTTTTCTTCACTTTCACTTTCCTATTATCTTAAATATAGAGGAAAGATTTTAGTAGTCTTCGTAAAGTGAAATTTTGCCAATCTTCTGCAAACTCCCTTCAATTCTTTGAAATAATAATGATCTGGTGGTGAAACATTTGTTCTTGAGAAAGAGCAAGTAAGAATAGGATACAGATAGATAACGTAGCTGATAAACAACATAATCTTCCAAAGGTGAGAACAGTTAATATAGAAAAAAAGCTGCTTGCCTGACTGGTATGTTTCTGCTGACCTAGCTGTTGCATTACCCCTTATAATTACAATGTTAAGATAATACATATTTGTTTCCTCATGGGGAAGAAAAAGTAGGAGAAAGTCATTAGAGAAGACACCATAATCTCTTTCTCCTCAACATTTTTTTATATGCCAAAATTTATTTGAATCTTGACTCAAATTCTTGCTATACAATAAACAAAATGTTTGCCAACAGATCCTGACATCTTACATTTTCATCCATAAATGTGCTCACTGGACTATTTACATGACTGCCCTTTAATACATCACAAACAATAATTTTATACACACTAGTTCACAGACTCACTGATTACTTGTCACTCTTAAGTAATACACATAGAAAAGTAACACCCAGGGAAGCATCTGTGGTAGCCCTTCCTGGGATTCAGATGTAGCATGAATGGCCTTTGCTTTGCTGCAATATACTTTATGTATTAGAACAGGATCATAGAATGGCTTGGGTTGGGTTGGAAAGGACCTTAAAGGTCATACAGTTCCAACATCCCTGTCGTGGGCAAGGACACCTTCCACTAGATCATGCTCAGGGCCCCGTTCAACCTGACTCAAACCATGATGAGAGATAAACATAAATCTTAATGGTGACAACTGGCATATTTTCAGATTATTCTCTCATTTTAGGGAAAGACTTGAAGCTGGGTAAGTGCAGGCCCCTACAACCTGACCTAAGTAATTCAGAGCTGGAACCTTCTTACTGTGTAGCTCCAGTTTCAGGCATGGGGCAAAATGTTAAGTAGCAGCAAATTGAGACAGCTTCCTAACACTGGTTTGTTATTACAACTGCATCAAAGTGCAGCTTGGCGTGAATGTCAAATATTATTGCCCATTTACAAAATAACACATATACAAATCTTATACATGGTATTGAGTCACCAGAAAAAAACCCACACAGAATGTTTGAATAAAACTGAAAGAGTTTCCAAACTACACACTGCAAACAACACAGCCTTTTCTCTATTTTATATTCCTTTGTTCTCACCCATGCCGTTCACATGCTACATTCAGGTAAAGAGGAAAAAGCAGTAGCTTCTCTGTATTAATGGACAGATGTTTGTCCATCAGAAATATCTATCATAAAAATGTTGTAATGCAGCACGTGCTTATCTGTCACACTTCATTCCCTCTCAAAGCACCATGTCTTTAAGTTTGGCAGGGCAAAACCACACATCCCTTCTTTGTTTCCACTGGCAGCTCAAGGAGAACAGAGACAGTCTGTGGCTGTTCATACAACATCTACAGAAAACCTGCATCCCAGCCACACTGAGAATTTACATGCAACTGTTTCACCATGAACATGATGCCTCAACTCATATGATCTAGGCCAAAGTCACCAGAATCACTCTCCAGTGACCTCTGTGGATTTCTGATCAGGCTTCTTATGGCTTGTGAACAGGGCTGCCTGCTAGGAGGTGTCATTAACCTATGCTGCAGGTTTTTCCTGCCAAATTCTGCTATGACCTTGAAAATGCAAGGCTGTAAAAGCACAGGCACTTTTTCTCTTTTGCTGCAAGAACCTGTACACCCCAGATTTGTTGGCTGGGGTAGCAGAAACAGCACAAAACCCCAGGTAAGCAGCACAGAAATCCTCCCTGCCACAGCTGAAAACCAGAAACACGTCTCCACCTCAGAGCTTTCTGCCTCTCTGCTGGGATGGGGCAAAGTACGAGGAATAAAATTAAATCAGGAGAAGCTGGGCAGTGGCTCGTGCTGGGGCTGCTGGGGCTGCTGCTCGGCATGTCCCAGGGTGTGGCGGTGGCAGCAGTGGCAGCAGTGGCAGCAGTGGCAGCAGTGGCACTTACTTCATTGATGCTGATCTCAGCCTCCACATACTGGAGCCCCTTCTGGAGGATGGAGATGAGTGCAGCAGGTGGCACTAGTGTTCCGTTGATGTTGGACTGGCTGATGTGGCTCTCGATACCGAAGGTAAAGGCCGAGTGGGAGAAACCTGAGAGCAGGAAAAGGAAGCCATGATATGAAATCTAAATGCACCAGTCAGATACACCTTCACGGTCTAAAAATAATTCTGTCTTGAGATCTAAGAGACGCTGCCGTGTAAGCAGAAGGGTGTGGGCTGTCAGCTCGGAGCTGGGGAGGTCAACCTGAGCCACCCTGACTGCCCATCCCCCCCTCCCTCCCCCACATCCAGGGGAAGCCATATAGAAATGGAAATGCATGCAGAGAAAAATAACTGCACTAACTGAAACAAAACCCCCCAAAACATGTAAACACCTGCAATCACCTCAAGGGCAGGTCCAGCTAAAAAAAGTGCCTCAAATCTCCATTTCCCTTGCTGAATTTCAGTGCTGGGTGTTTGTGGAAGCTGCACACTTCAATCCCTACCATCATGCAAGTTGTATAAAATCAAGGCATAGATGCAGCTGACACAGAGGAGCCATTCCCTTATACCAGGGGAAAGTTTTCAAATCCTCTGCTCATTTATTGCTAGTACAATATGATGGGCAGAGCACTGCCGTTAAAATGTGAGACTACAGAAAGGCCACCCCTGTAAACCTATTTGCTGTATGTGAACAGCAATAGCAAAAGTAATTAACTGGGATATGCCACACAGCAGATGACAAGCTGAGGTGGCCTGTGCTTCAGCCAGAGGTCTTTCTCTTCCCTGTTTCATTTTTGTCATTGTCTGCGTAAATAAGTGGCAACGAAGGCGACAGCACTGAAAATTTAAGAATTTTGGCAGACAAATGTTAAAGAGTGCTGCCTTAAATTCTGGCTGAAGCTGCTCAGAACTGTTGCTGAGTATGGAGGCGAGCGCTGCAGAGACTGTACAGAGGGGCAGCTGTGGGAGGGGGGAGGGGGAACAGGATGTAGATATAACTGTAGGAACCCATTTATCATCACACTGTCTCCAGAGCATTAATCTAACATTAAAAGCCTTGGGGAAACCACCCATGCACTGTCTCAAACAGGAAGAGCTCTCATCGTCTCCACCAACTAGACAAGAAAAAACAACAAACAACAAACCCCCCAAAAAAGAAAAAGAAAGCAGCTTTCAAATGAAAATACTTCCGTTAAATATAGCTGTGCCTCTTCCCCTTGTCAACACTAGTTTCATTTATAGCTCTGTCCGTTAAGGGATTTCCCCTATATCACTGCAGTGTCCAATTGTGTGCAGGCTGGGGATGTGATTTTGGGCTCACTCGACAGTAGTGCCTTCTTTCTCTCTTTTCAAGATGCTTTTCCTAGCTAGCTCAATTATTAACACAGATAGCTAGCAAAAACAAGCTGAGAAACAGAATGCCTCCCACGTTTGAAACCAAGGTATGTATTTCTCTGATTCTCCCCCTCCCCCTCTTATTTTGCTCCTGCTTTTCTCTTTTTCATTCCAACAGCTTCCGTTCTCTCCCCTCCCACCCTAATTTCCCTTCCTGGCGCTCTCCCAGTTTTGGGGGATGCTTGGGATGCTTTGGACACTTTTTAGGAAATAGCAGGTCCACCTATGAACAGAATTCCATAGGATCACAAGGCATTAAAAAAAGAACAGATAAAAAACCCCCACTGAAAAACTGCAGTATCATTTATGTAATCCCTAGGCCAATTTCTTATTCTGTATTGCTCTTTATGTCCTGGTCTAGTTTATGAGCTGCTGGACCTCCAGCTGTGAAATAGACTGTAAGATCTGCAGGGCAGTGTTTTTCCCTGGTTATTAGTTTTGTAGGACATCTAAGCACATTACTGGGAACCACAATGAGGAAGAAATCAAGCACTGAGCATACATAGCCTGCACTTGAGAGATCGAGGGCCTAATCACTGAACCCTCCCTGTATATCTATAAATACATGGCATAAAACCAAGCAGAATTAGAGAATCAAGACTCCTCTTAATTTATGTGCATTTGAGTTAATCAACAATGGCAACACAATTTTCTTAAAACAGAATGAGTGTAAAAATAGGTGACAGATAAATTGGTAAATCTACGTAAGAATGAGCAAATTGAGCTGCTGTCCAAGAGCACTAAAGGTGACTGTTAAAATACCCAGCAGCTAGTTTGCAAGTCGACAGCTCAGAAAACTGTAACAGGCTCTCTGACTGAAACAACAGGTGGATGGCATAAAAATGGTAACCAACAAACATGGAGACAAAAAGGAAAAAAGTGGAAAACCATGACTGAGGATCTATGGCAGACATAGAACTTAAGTATGACATTCTATATCTCATTATTGTATTTTGTATCTTACAGACTTTTTAGCTGGCTGCTGGCATATCTCAAGCCCCATCTTCACCAGAAGACAGATGATTGTGCACACAGCTAAACCTCTTTGTTCACTCCTGATCCCCAGAGAGCAAAACAATTCACCTCACAGCATGTGAGAGAAGAAACTTTTCAGTACAAAACTCAGTTGTGTTTTTGCAATGAAACATGTTATTTTACTGTTTCTCTGGATGCTGAGAAACTATTACCAAAGGACCTGTTAGATGAGGAAACACAAAACTCCTGGTACACTGTCACAGAGGAGCAATCTCACTCACACACCTCCAGCAGCTGTGAGAAACTTTCCTAAGATTTTATCAGACAAGATCCGATTAACAAAAATCAATGGCACAAAACTGTTTAAGTGGGTGCTGCTGGACATAGTGCTCCTCACATCACTTGAAATAAATGCACCCAATACAACTGTAATTTAAACAAAAAAACAAAAAAACAACCAAAAAACAAACAGAAATATGCCAACCAGTCCTCCAACAGATAGCTAATTCCCTCCTGATTTCTTGTATTACCACAGCACTTATATAAGGCTCATTTGAAAATAAACAGTTTTAAAACCGCCTCACACAATCAACAAAATCCTCAATGAAGCTGTACCTACATCAGGTTTCTGATAACACTGAAGAATCACCTGAGCTTTACTTTTATAGCTACCAGATGTCATCAGTTCTCTCCAGGGCTCTGAACTGAACTGCACTAGATTACACTGCAAAGCTGCAGCTCCATAGTTTAGATCTTACAAAAAGGTGATTTCTATTAAACAAAGGCAATTTTAAAAAATGTTAGCTTGTTAACCTGGCTCTCCTTCTAAGATCATGAAGGGGACACAAAGCCAAGACACAAGCACCACCCCCACTCCCAGGCTGCTAAGGCAGTTGGGGAGCGTGAGCAGAGACAGAAGGTGCTCTGCAAGTGGGGATCTGAAGAAAGGATGTGGTGGGGGTGACATGAAATTACAGCAGACAAACTGAAAATGCCGTGGCAGCAGTGAAATGAATGAAAGATGCAAATGCGTGTCTGTATGCATTCCTTCTCATAAATTCTGTCACTGGTGACTGCAATAATCACTCTACAAAACAATAACTTCTGTTCAAATAGCACCAGTATACAAAATCTTAGTGCAATATACCCTTTGAAGACACATGCAGTGAGAGACTATGAGCTATCAAGGTTAAAAGCATGAACACAAAGGGCTGAAGAGGAGAAGGCATTGCCACACAGGTTTCATAGCAGTGAACCAGTTGCTATTACTGTGACATGACCAGTGCCCTAAATGGCATCATTGAGCACACTTGAGAGAATGGCTTCCAAGTTTTTTCTGCCTCAAAAAAGATGGGAAAACAGAAACCATCAAACTATGCATAATCTGTAAATACATTATCATAAATGAAAAATATACCCACACCAACAGTGCAGAAAAAAATTCTTGGGCAGAAAAAAATTCTTGGTATGAATGGAGGTGACTTATCAACTGTGAAATAGCTGGACTTGAAGTATTTCACAGAGCATAAAAGCAGAGAAGAAATAAAGAATGTAGAAAACAATTACTTAAATGACCCCCCCCAATCTCAAAAATTGTTACACAAGTCAGAAACAGACTTGGAAACTGACTGAAATTCCTAATGGAGAGATTCCCACACTTTTTTTGTACTGACAGTGGTAACAGGTCCTGGTTCTGTGCTATATCTTTTCCCACCCTGAGGTGTCTGTATATACTCTCAGTGGTACATACACAGCCGTTTGGGAATTCTTGCCCTAGGCAGTGCCAAAAAATGCATATGTAGGACTGTGTTTTGCAAAATTTCTCTGATAGGTTTTGCTATAACTGCAAAAACGGAGATGATGGAGGGTTTTTCCTTTGGCTGTTCCTTTTTCAGTTAAAAATGGCTTCCCTTTGAAGCTAGATTTGTCATTGATCATAAAATGACAAGGTTTTATTTAATGAACATAATGATGCTTGTTGCATGCTTGTTTGATCTGAAGGCTACATAGTTTTAATTGTTTACAATGTGCCTGGATCACATCAGAAATGCCTGTCAAACGTAGGTGTAGAAAAGGCAACTGGGGAGCCACACAGCCCAGGGAATGACTTTTCTTCTCCAGTGATGTGTCTCATCTCTTCTAGGAGCAAAGCATTATGCCTCCTTTTAGACTCACACCTGGGGTGATGCTGAGTATTCCCCATGCTGGCTCATTTGGCACTCAGAGCTCCAGCAAAAATTGACATCTACCAAGCGTTCCTTTAATTTCCCCATCTCTTTAGCACCACAAAAAGCTTGTCTTTGTAAAACTGCAACCTTCAGTTCTAGCAGCTACAGTACCTACTGCTGTATTTGTACAGGTAAGGGGAATGACAAAGAGGGGTCTGTGGAAACAAAGACCTTTGAACTGTTCCAGTCCTTACTGGTTACTGGGGAGTTACTTTGGGGATGCCCTCATGAGCAATAGAGCAGTGATCTGTTGAATACAGTTTTCTGTTTGTGAGCTAACTGGATGTAGTTCTTTCTGGTTAACCTAAATAGTTTGCTGTAAAATAATTTTTAAAACCCAGGTGTTTTTCAGTTATTTGCAACTTGGTTCAATTACTCACATTGTAAGATCCTTCACTGAAACATTTGCTACTGTACAATGAAACACAGACTAGGGACTTATGAAAATCAAATTGCCTTTTTCATTCACTTTGGGCATCTTGATGATAAACAGCCTCTATCCCCACACTGTAACAGCACAAGTAACAAGCCACTTCTACAAATCTTTGTATAACTAATGCTTAGTGTGGCCCTCTTTTCTGGAAAATAGTGACATTTCATATGGAGATCTGTGTCATTTCCTTCAGTAAATTCTCCTATTTCTTTAACTCAAGCAGTTCAGACTGAGGTTTGTATATACAGAGATCTTAACTTCAATTTCTGGAAATCACTAAATTAGCGATATTATTACTTTAAAAGAAAGAGAGAAGAAAAACAAAGGAAAAGGAATGAACTATCTGACAATCCCTTTTTTTTCTCCAACAATTTAACCATCTCCACATGGAAATAACCACCACTTCTTGCTTAATTGATTTCTCTGCCATTGTGTTATCTTTCTTTTTTGAAATTTCCAATACAAACTCCTCCAATCCTCACCTCTGAAGTAACACAATGTTCCCCTTCAAAGCATTTGGCAGGTAGAGGAGACAAAAATGAGCAAGGCTTTAGATGTTATTAAAACTACTGGTTCAGCAGAATCAACCTGAAGCTGCTATAATGGGATCCACCAGCAAGCTCAAGTTTTCTGGCTGCAGAAGAGCCTGTTTTCTTTGAGATAAGTCTTGCACCTGGCACTACTGCTGAGACTTTTACCAAAGGACAATTCATACAAGAACAGAAGGCCTGTATAGCTATACAGGCTGAAGGGCAAAAAAAAAAAAAGTTTGTGAGGGGCAAAGGAAAGTCATCTTTATGACCATAAATGGGTATATGGGCAAAACTCCCAGGAGATTCAGACACATCAAGTTGAAATATTCCACTGCATCATGAGTCAAAAGAAAATCACGCCCAGGAGGAGCAGACGTCCACACACAATCCCATCAGCTGCTCCACCGTGTTACCAAACCCAAGGAACTCCAAAGCTGTCTGCACAACTACTTGCCAAAGAAACCAGATGCAAGCAGTGGAAAAACATTCATCCCAAGTTTGACGTCTGGGTCCTGGGAGTGCCATGGAAGCAGGAAGGCAAGGAGGGCAGAGTGGTGCAATGTGGTGCTCTGAAATAAATCAGAGCCCCATCAAAGCAGCTAAAAAGAAACCCCCAGTGAAATATGACCACACACAAAATAATTTCCTCCAAAAACTAATGATGTACAAACAACACAGACAATGTTAAATGAAGACTTTTGTAGGTCTAGGTTTATCAGTGTAAAGAAGCAAGGCACATATATCACTAAGGGCAGATTTGAATGCAATTTCTGTATGCAAAACCAGGAGCAAACCACTTACATCAGAACAAGTGTATTTTCTTAATTCAGGGCCTAACCATGCTAATCTAGTTCCTGAGGCAAGTGATGTAATTTCTTTCCATTGCCCGAGAGAATACAGTGATGCTCTTCACTGTACTTGACTGCAGCTGCCATTTAGCCCAGTATTTTGTCTCCTACATGACGCACTGAGTGAGAACTGAGAATGCAACATGGATCCCTATAGTTGCTTATCCTTAGATTTTTTGTCTAAACTGAACTATGTATCCATAGAAATATGGTCATAAACTCCCAGTGTACATATATGTGAAGGTTTTACAAAAAGGACAACTGGTTTCTTTGAAATATGTTTGGTCACAGTAAGTGTCTCGTGCCTTAAGGCAGCGGAAAGATTCCACTAACAATTTCCAAAAATAATGGTGGACATGAATCCTATGCCAGATTTATTTGTTATTCACAGCAGACTGAGATTCTTCTCTTAGCTGAGGTTTTTGTTTCTCAGTAATACATCCCAGAGTATCTCTCTATTTTTGGCAGTGTCTGCTTATTTTGAAGACTTACCTTTGCAATTACATAAAGGGCTTAACAAGGACACACATAAGCAATTTAAAATAGAGAACTGCAATTGAAATATATTTTTAGAAGAATCAGCTGAACAATAGGGCTTGCACATTTGTTTCAAGATTAGGATTGCTAAATGATTACAATTATTTCCAGAACGCTGGGAAATGTGTTCGGTATTACAAGATCTTTCAGTCACTGGGAAATATAAAGAAAGGATTCCTTGCTGTAGGTAAAATTGCAGTATGTCTAATTACCCAAAGTTTTACAGTCATGATATTCACTAATATTAAACGTTACACCCTTTTTTCTTGGATATTGGACCTGTTCACCTTCTGCCAAGAATTCAGAGTAAATGTCTGCTACCCAAAATTATTTTATTAAGTGCCAAAGAATGTTTTTGGCAGGTACTTTTTTTTTCTTTTTCATGAGGGAAAGTATGTTGGAAAAGATTAATACAACTTGGAAATGATCTTTTGATGAGTGGTACTTGGCACTCACTGTTTAAGCCTTTCTGAGAGCTGCAAATTAACAGAGAAATACAACACAGACAGAAAACAGAGCACAAGCAATGGAAAGAGGAACTTATAAAAAGCTCTTGAAAACAAGGTCTGAAGTAATCCTGTTTCACTCACTCTGTGTAAATGAGAGTGAAAACTGCAAGTATCAGTACAGATCTAGCAATTTACTGCAACTATGGGCAAAGTTTGAAACAGCTTATGAAGGCCACAAGGATGAAAATAATCTTTAACTTCTGAATTCATGGGATGCTGTTATCTTTTAGCTCTGTCTGTGCAACCAAACATCCAAAGAAAGAGACACAGATAAATTTAGGGATCACGTTTATAGAACAGACCTCCAGAGGTGTATATCCTTAAGCTATGCTCTTCTCTCTGTTCTAACATACACCTCTGAGTGGTGGCAAGTAGGACACCAGAGCTGACCCTCAGGAGACACCCAGGAACCTGACACCAGGAAGGGTTTTGTGGATGGTGACTCCAAACAGAGCCCTAACACAGGATGGGTGTGAGGAGGGGTGGTCTGTTAGTGCCACGGCTGGGCAGGCAGAACATTCTCAGCACAGAGGTCATTAGCAAAACTTGCAAAGCTCCACTGGGCCTGGAGACTCAAACTGAAAAGCAGTAAAGTGAGAAATACGTAGGACTGCACTGGTTTTGCCAGCAAAGTCATCTTGACCTTTAGATATCTGTCTTCTACCCCACATGCTATTTTCTCAATACCCTAAAAATACTGTGTTTTTGCAAGCTTTAAAAAACAGGACATGAAGTGATCAGAACCAAAATTTGTGCCATGGAATAAATTTGTCTATGTGTAATTGTTTATGTTTGTGTAACTTAAAAATCACTGTGTTTGCTCAGTGTCCGAGATCCAACCCTGCATGGCAACTTTCAGGACAAAGAAAAATTGAAAAGGCCAAGTTGAGAAAACTGTGAAGAGACATAGAAGGAAATATGAGGTAAGCAGGCTTTTGCAAATGGCAACCCCCCAAAATACAGTGTATTTCTTTCCTTCACATGAAGTTAAAAACTCTGCACTGATTATGAAACGGGGTAAATAGAAAGAAATTTTCAAACAGACCGACTGAACTGCACCACAAAACATTTGAAAATATTGTTTATACATTTGTATATAAAGAAATATCTGGTTACAAAATTCACAAGTCTGTGCATATAAAACCATAATAATGGGTCTCATAAAGCCTGGTAAATTATTTTGAAATTTTACCAGAAAAAAGTCAGATAAACCCAACAACCTATTTACCTGTAAAAATATTTTTTCCTCACCATCACAGAATCTGGATTTTGTAAGGTTAACCATCAAATACTGCTAGTACATATTCATTGCTCTATGAAAAAAGTGTTCAGTTTGGTTTTTGACTTGCAGAGGTGCTCAGCTTCATCCTTTCCAAGATCTTTCTTAAACAAAAATGCTTTGGGAACGGAAGCCCAACAAAACTTGCTGCCTTCTAATGTTGACCCTTATTTTCTTAAAATGTATTTATTGTTTACAAAGAGAAGAAATCTTTACCAGCTGAGAAGAAACTGCATAATCATACAGCTCTTATTTTAGAAATGGATTTGTCTTTTTAGCATAATTCATTCTCAAACAATGAAGTATAATTTCAAATTCAGAGTCACGTCCCTACTGTTTCTGGAACCATACAGTCACTACCTTCCCAGTTTAAAAGAAATACAGAAAAATAGAACAGATATTAAAAAAAAAGGAGTTGTGGTTTATTAAAATCCCTTATATACCCTTTTGATAATATTATTTTACTAGAAAAATATTATGCTGGAGGCATTATATATATATATATATATATATATATAATTAAATATGTGTTGTTACAGATGGTTTCATGTCATGTAAGAACATTCATTCTGAGGTGACTTCAATGAAATTTAAAGCAAACCATTTTTTGGGTCAAATTTCCTAATTGTTCTTATCCAACAGTCACTGTAACGTGTATTGTACTCCTAGAATAACACTGTGGCCTTATTTATCTAAAATAATTCATGAAAACTCTTGTGACTTTTGGTTCTATGGTTCTTGGCTGGTTCTATAGCCAACTTTCAATAAATCAGAGATCTGGATCAAAACCTGAAGTTATTATATTTTAATTGAGTAGGCTGGCCCTAAAAAGGATAATATAAATAGAACTGCATGCCCACAAATCAGGTCTGTGCTAAACCATGAGAATTAAAAGTAGTGTTTGTTTTGCTCTGAAGACTCACTATTCTACAGCTGAAAAGCTGAAGAATCCCTGCCTTCAGTTTTAACACCAGTTCCTGAAAAATCCAGTTAGTATCTCATTCATCCTGCATTTAGAGTTATATATTCACCCATAAATTCATAAACAGCATTCTGAAATAATTGAAAAATAATGTCAAATATTTTCCCAGCACCCATGTGATACTTTTTACTCAGAGGATTTCAGTACATTTTAGGACTATAAACATTCAACATCTGCTGAGGTACTCTTCATAGTATTAAGTTTGCTTTCAAACAGGAAAATAGAGGGGAGGGACAGAAACTTTAAGGTGAGGTATAAACACTCAGTTTTCATGTATGCCCTTGAAAAATGTATCACTTTATTTACTCAGTAATTCCTGGTCAGCCCCAGTTACAGCAGCACAGAGGTAGCCGTGCAAAGGGAGGTCAGAAGTGTCCTTACTCTGTGAGCTACAGTCACCCTGTGCAGCAGGCAGGACACACCAGGCCCAAGAGACTGTGCTAACACACATGTCAACACAAGCAATGCAGCCACAGATTGCTACTGAATCAACACTAAAATGTGTGGTTTATCTTTGCCTGGCAGGCTGGCATTTCAAGGATGCATTTTTCCCTCAACAAACAAAAGGGAAAGCTCCCATCATCGCTGCCTTTAGAGCACAGCTGCCTACAGAGCCTTGGGAACACAGTCACTGCCCTGCAAACCCTTCTCTACAGGCTGTTTAAAGGATCTTTGAGGCTCTCCAGTGCTGAGCAGGAGGCTGGGCTATGTGACATGAGCCAGCAATGTGCCCTTGCAGCACAGAAAGCCAGGAGCATGCTGAGCTGTACCACAAGCAGCACTGCCAGAAGGTCACTGGAGGGGATGCTCACCCTCTGCTCAGTGCTGGTGAGACAGGGCTGGAGCACTGTGTCCACATCTGGGCTCCCCAGAGAGAGAGACAGGGATGCACTGGAGAGAGCCCACTGAAATACAATCCATAGCCATGGAGATAACCAACGGACTGGTGCATCTGGTAATACAAGGAGAGGCTGAGAGAGCTGGGACTGCTCAGCCTGGAGAAGAGAGGGCTCACAGATGGCTTATCCTCTGTGCAAAAATACCTGAGGGAGGTGCACAGAGGATGGATGCTTTTTCCAGTGGTGCCCTGTGATAGAAGGCAATCAGCACAAAATGAAATATGTGACATTCTCCTGAAACACAGCAAATAATTTTTTACTGTGGGGGTGATAAAAGCATTGGAACTGGCTGTCCAGTGAAGTTGTGAACTCTCAGTCCTTAGGAGATATTCAAAACCCAACTGGACACAGCCCTGGGCAACCTGCTGCAGCCAACCCTGCTCTGAGCAGGGGAGATGGATTAGATGATCTCCAGTGGCCCCTGCCAACCTGAGCTATTCTCTGATCCTACCATCTCCTGAGATACTACCCAGACTGAGCGCCAAATTGCAAGGAAACATAAAAAAAGGCAAAAGAAAAATCATTATCCAGTGACTCTGCCACCAGTGCACACTATTGCTTTTACTGCCACACTGGACAATTGCCTTTATTGACCAAGTGATTCATCCTTCTGATTTATTCTTCAAGGTTTAAATTTTAATAATTTAAGAAAAAAACATGCACTGTGCATTCCTCTTCTACCTCTCAGCAGTCTTCCTACACAAAGGAAGCAGTTAGCTTTGAAGCAAATTTAGCTGACCTATATATGCCAATCTTTTATGCTTTGCTTAATCTGAATTATTTTCAACACGCACGTCTCTCGTCTGTGACTCAGGGACTCTGTGCCATACACAGTTGTTCAAAAAACACTCCAAACATACCTCATGCAGGCAAAGCATGGACTTCAGAGAAAAATTACACAGGCTTATGTAAGTAAAGACTGTTGCATCAGGCACCAATTCAAAAGAACAGAATACTGATCTTCAGTCATCCCTTACTGCCTGAGAACCTACGCAAGCAAACGGTGATATTTACATTTTCTGTGAAATTTCTAGGTTGAAAAAGAGAACTATTCAATAAAAAAATGCAGTTTTCCTTCAAATTTTGTTGCTTCCTTTTCAAAAAATTGCAAATGTCATTGGGAAAAAAGTAATTTAGTACTATTCCAACTCTTAGTATTTCATTTCATCACAAGGATGAAATCCCAGAAACATCATAATACCCACATTTTGGATTCTCTCATAATTTCCAGAAACAAAATGACAGCAAAATGCCTTGGATGTGGTTAACAGGAAAGGCCCATATTTGTACATGCCTAACTACAAAGGGTTTTGTGATTCACAGAAACCCTTTGCTCTGTGCCCTTGAATCGATGCTTAAAACCTGAGAGAAAATCTTTTTCTCTAGGAAAACAAGGGAAGTCTGTTAACCATGAACCAGGCAGACCAATGTGCTGCTAAATTTACAGAAGGGGAAAACCTTTTTTATTAGCTGTCTTCATTCTTATGGTTGGGAAGAAAACAAATGAAAATTCCAAAGTAAAATGGTAAATTGTCCCAAGTCGGCATCTAAAAATGTAATTGACATATTTTTTAGCAAAAGCATCTAGCTACTGTTTTTATTGTCTTAGGTGAGGTACAGATTGTACATGGTGCAGATTATACACTGGGGAACAGTTATCAAGGATGTGTCATAAAACATGGAAAAATTCAGATCAAAAAGTAAAAATTTGAGCGAAAATGGAAGCTTACACAATCTTAACTCACACCAGTCGTTGCCAGACATTTGTCACAGTAAGTGTTCTACTAGAGAACAGTGTAAGCCACAGGCAACTGGGGACCTGATTTTCAGACAAGAATTCCAGACTGCAGCATGCATATAAATGCTAGAAAAGGAACACTGTTAAATGATCAATGCATCAAGAATACTCCATTTGAAAAAGCTTTAATAACTGAATTGACATGTTGGGCTGGGTAGGGAGGGTGATTTATTGTAGCATTTGGACAGATAGGATTTGCACTTACAACAGATGGCAACACATTTTAGATGAAAAAGTATGTGAGACATTTGATTTCCCTTTGGTTTTGCCATCCTCCCTCAACTCTTAGAAATTTCCTTGGGATCCTTATCACTCCTCGTTGCATTGCACTGCTCTGACTTTCATTCCAAAAGGCAAATAATTATCTGTTTCTCTTTTGGAAAAAAAGGGAACAGGAAAACTCTACATTATGAATTGTGTACTAGCAAAGCATGCTTCTCAGGTGTTAATACAAAGTTAATACAACTAATATTATTATATCAACATTATGTTAGTCTTAATATTATCTACTATGAATTGTAATTAACATAATTTGGATGCCAAAACCGTGGCTACTTTGGAATAGCTTGTTTCACTTTCATCAATGGACCTGCTTTGCTGCTCTGACTGCATCCACCACAGGAGTATTTAGTGTGCTCCTATCTCCACACTGGCTGTACACTGACATAGATGCACCTAACAGGGGCCAACATTTCATTTAAAGGTAGACTTTGTATCAAGACACCTACAAACAAACGTAACCTGACTTTAAGAAGCTCGACTCCTGAGATCAACAATGGTTGAAAGGCCTCAGAACTTTTAAGAATAACCCCTTTAAACTGTGCACCAAAAAACTTTGTAATAAAAAAGGAGAAAACCAGATATTGCAATACTTGACTCTGGATAGGAAGAGATAACCTTGAACTGAAAATAAACACTTGTTCTCTTTGTATCTCAAGAAAGGGGCATTCGTGGTCTTACTGGATGTGGCTAACACCTAGTCACCTTCATGGTGAATTTCCTATGGCACTAAGCCACGGAGCATAAATGGAAATTATGATAGACTGCTTTGATTTTCTGGGCAGAGATAAGCACTGAGACAGTCACCTGTGAGAAGAGGCAATTATTTACTTATTTATTTTAATACAGCTAAACATTTAGAGCCTTAACTTGTCCTGTCTTGTAAGGCAGAGATTTGACTGCACTGCCCGTGGACCAGGCATCCTCTCCAGCCTGCTCCTCCAGCAGCAGGCAACTCAAAGCAGTCTCCCTGGCTGTACTTTTTTCTTTTAAACCCCATTATCAGCCAGTATAACTCACCAAATGCCACAATTTACTATTTCATTCCATCTGCAGATGTACTTGGTAATCATTTTATATTTCCTTCCAGGTAACCAACAGAGCTGATAAACAGCATTATGCCAAGAAGAGATTCCTGTGAGTTCCCACTAGAAGTAACCCTTGAGATGAATACTCCTCAGCTATAATCACTTTTCAAGATGTTTCTGTTGTCCCATTTTTAATCCATTTGGTAACTCTGGATCACACTGATTTTACTTTTAACCACCTTGTCAACAAGACTAAATAAATGCCATAAAGTAGTCCAAGTGAATTAACGTCAGCACAGCTATCTCTGTCAATTTCATTTCTGATCATGGAAAAAAGCAGCATCAAGTATGTTTGACAAGATCTATTATCCATAAAAACTTCCTGGCTGGCATTTGGCATGATGTCATCTCTTCAGTTTTGTTGGAGATATTTAGTCTCAGCATTCCAATGATAGTCCTTGACCTATAGTTACCTGGATCATCTATTTAACCTTTAAAAATTCTGGCACAACATTTGCTTTTTCCAGTTCACTGAAACTCTCCTCAGTATGCCAAGATTTGTTAAAAAGCAACAATAATGGTTTAGACAGTTCAACTCTATTAATACTCTCCTGTGCAAGGCTTCTGATCTGACAGAAAATGAAGGAGGAAATATATAGTTACTGAATTTCACTTCTAGCTTCAAATTTACAAGAGCTGAACTACTACTAGAATCACCCCCTTCAGCATCTTTGCTACAATGCTTCAATAGATCTCAATTGTTTCTGTACCTCGCAGATGCAAAATACGTGAAAAATTATAGGGACATTATTGCCTTTTTTTTTTTTTTTTGCTCCTTTGTTATTTCTCTCTTCCTGCCATCATTTGCCTAGATTTTATTGAAAAGCCTGAAGTTTTACATGATCAGATTTTTTTCAGATACTTGAAAAAAAAAAGAAGTGAACTCTTGTGTGGTCTGTAGGCAACATTCATGGTTGTGTCTGATAAAATTTTTAGGAGCTTTGGGTTCAGCTAATGTTAACAAATAATCAGTGTAACAACCCTGCTTTTGGCAAACTCCTTAAATGTAGGGGTTTGAACTCAGACTGTACTTAAACACTAGCCCTTTAAATCTGGCCTGCGTTATTTCTGAAGCTGTTGTGTCTTATGGCATTTATAGTAGTGGGTGGAAAGCCAAAATGCTGAATAACAGTTTCTGTCTCATTGCCTTACTTCATCTGAAAATACAGATATAAAAACCTTTTGGAAAAAACGATGACAGCAGTAAAAAAGGTTCAAACCTAATGTAAGAAGCTTTTTTAACAGATTCATCACTGGTTACAGTTCTAGTTTGCTGAATGGAATTCCTAACAAACTGCCAGGTGTATCTACTACGTCCATATCTAGCATCTAGATTTCAATATGCTCAGTTTGAAGCATATTGGAATATTTCTTCAAATATTTAACCTCATTTTCCACTCTCTTATGTGTATAAAATACAACAGAACAGTAGAAATACAATATTTTGTGTATGTCTTCAGTACGTGTGGATCAAACAATAAAAATTTTTGACCCTCCAGATAAGAATGTAAGAGCAGTACAACTTGCCATTAACATATAAATTTACATGTTAAGTTCCCTGTAAAATGGCAAAAGCGATTGCTTGCTGGTGGTAGATGTTACCTAGAGTGATTTTTTTCCTGATGTTTGGCTGATCCCACCATTCTTGATTGACTTTGTAAAGCCTCCTGAATCACTACACAACACTAACTCACATCCTGACATATCAAGAAGGATAAAAAAGGTTGGGTTTTTTCCACATCAGGAAAAGATACTGCATTAATAAACTGTTATGTAGAATTTCTTACAACCCCAACATAACAATGTAAAATAATTCCAGGATTCTTTATCTTTGATTACATCCACTGGTGCATTGCTATAGTGTCTAAGTGCTCTCTCCAGTGCAGTACACAATGGCTTCTTTTTAAAAGTAAACTTTGTCTGGACAAAATTTTAGTTTTGTTACTTCCTCTTTTTCTTTCTTTCATCTGTTTGCACACCAGCTTGAGACAACTTTTTATAAGCTCCATTATTAGAGAGTGTGAGACAACAGCTAACACAGGCAACTATAGACTCAAAAAACTGCTTCAAAAAACCAAACCATACAGAAGTACAATAAACCTTCTTCATTTAAGTGGAGATCCTTTGCATAGGGGTTCAGTTTCCTGGGATTGAAATAGCCTTGCAAGTGGAAGAAGCAACTCAAAATAATGCCTCTAATGAATACCAGTTATAGTGTCAGGGGAAGCAGCCTAAGGCAGTAGCTTCTACCTGCTGGGATTCTGGTTCTCTGTACAAGACAGGGTCTTGAGGGCTTATTTTAAAACTGGCTTCAAATCATCTGACAGGATAACATCCGTTTTCCACAGATTTGTTTGTTTGCTTCAGCATATGAAACATGAAATATTTTTAGTCAATTCTACTTTTACCAACACAAAGCAGAGGGTCAGTACCAAGTAAAATGTTGGTGATGCTGCTTACAAATAGTTTGTCAATGTTTCTCAGCTCTCCTATCATCTCTACAGTAACAGAACATTTTCCATTAGCTAAGAGACTTCTTACTTCTTGCAGCCAAAGAGTGGAAAGATGACTACATATATAAAATAAACCCAAAATATAAGTTTCTTTTTTTTTTAAAGATTTTGAAGCTCTGTGGTATTCTCCAATATGAAAACAGATAGAGGTGGAAGTGGTATGGAGAGCCATGATGACACTTGTGCAGCTCAGTTTACATACATAATTACCCTAAGAATGGTCTAAAACATCAGAAACTTGCACCCAAATTTCTCGTTAGAGCCAACATAAACCCAATGTAAACAATTTCAAGTATCTAAGAAAAGATACAAGATACATGTGCATTTTGCCTGTGCTGCCAAAAATTACTTTGGCTGACATGATATCACTACCAAAGCATTTGTTAACATAATGTTATTTACTTCTTGTTTTGCCAAACTGCAGTATTTTGTACCTCTGCATGTTTGCACTTTAATTGTGTTCTAGACCATGATTTCAAAGAAACAGGGGTTTGTTCAAGAAATATTTGGTCTATCAGTCTGAAACACTCAAGACAACATCCCTAGAGCAATATCATGCAAAAAGGCGATTTCCCCATTTCATTTATGACCAGAAGTTATGAAGAAAGACCAAGAATTTACCCGATTCCTGGAGATAGCGATACACCAAGAAATTCACTTCGTCACTGGTTATGCTCATCTTAGCCCAACCTCAATATGATGAGGTTTACGAGAAGTGTGATCCACGCTCTGTTCAAAGGGAGAGAAAAGAACAGGTTTTGTTTTATCCTAATTTACTATGAAATGTGTTATCAGAACAGAGGTGGGAACTGTTAAGGTATTTATAGACGTCATACAGTTAGAGCTGTAATGTCACAATGTGAGGCACTATTACATACTGTGAATCAAGTATTCAGGCTGTACTGCACCTTACAGTACAATTCAGGAGAAGTATTTAACATACATGAGAGAGTCAGAGGGAGCATTTTAAATATTGGAAGACTTTTCTAATGTTAACTCCTTTACTTGTGTGGCTTTGCTACAGGTTCTTTGGAGACTCCTCTACTGTGTGGGTGTTTTCAGAATTGCTGGCAATTACAGTCATGTATAACACACCAAATTATAATATTTTTGCAGCTCTGAATTTGTAATCCAGCTTTTTGTCCAGTTGTTCATCCACTGAAGACAGATTCTTTCCTGACAAAACCATGTTATGCAATGAATGGGGCCAGAGGGGAAGAGAAAGAGAACACCACATACCTTGAGCCAACAAGGAAGACAAATATCCTTGCATTATATAAAGCTGTAATATTATAATGTCTCTGTTCATTTATGTTGAGCAAGAATTAAACTCCAATTTTTCATTTAAGTAATTGCAACCTTTAGGATGATGGTTTTACATTACTATTTTGAGCATATACTCTGGTAATAAAAACACTGGGTTTAGATGATAAATTTGTTTTGAACGTTTTCCATTAAATCTTGATGATTCATTCCTGTTTGGGAATCTGACTTAAGTAGTTTGGTTTTAAAAGACCTAGGTACTCCTCAGACATAAACTCTGCAGCTGTGTCAGCCACGTCATACCTGTGAGTGAGTGATCGTGTACAGCTTTGGCATGGAGGCGCACGCGAGGCTCTCACCGCGCGCTACAAACAAAAGACCGTAGGTGTGTGCCCCGTGTTTTGGTCTCCTTTTTGTCTCTTCTTGGCAAGTGGAAAGGTTGTCTTTGTTCATGGAAAACCTCTTCAGAAATTCCTGCTGCCTAAAGTAGCACCTGCTACTGCAGGCGATGGTGATCGCCGCCCGCCGCTTCCCCCGCTGATGGTTTAAACCAGCAGGTCACTCATGACTGTAACAGATGTCTTTGCATATTTATGTAAATGGAGGTCTTTGGAACCCTGCTAAGCCTCTTATTATCCCGGGCTGTATTTCATCAATAGCTTGGATGCTGGTTTTTCTTATGAAACCATTGCTTGCTAATTTGGCAGACATCTTCCTCAAATACTTGACTCTTAATTGTTACAGTTTACATTTCATGGAGAACAAGAAGAAACGAAGTACTGAAAATCATTCAGTCTCTTTAAGGAAAATTTCATCTCCTTTGGAAAGGATGAATGCTTTCTGCTAAGATTCTGGCTGAGGACAACATCAGCTGTATCCAACATCCATTCCTGTCACACATGCCACGTATTGCCCTGGGAAGCTACTCAGCCTCTTTTCTCCTCAATTCCTCATCTGTAAAATGGGCTCAAACTTCTCTGCAACACGATTAGCAGACTGGAAGCACGGGTAGCGGTTAGGACTGAAGTTACCAAAGCTGGCAACTTCATGCAGTGAAAGCACCACTTCCAGTATAACTTTATACACACTTCTTCCAGATAAACACGCTTGGACCTGAATAATTAATAACCTCCTGTGCCCTTTTTGCATAATCATTGCTGTACAATGAAGAACAGGACAGACATTCACAGCAACAGTTAAGGCCATTTTCATCTCCGAGTGCTTAAAATAACATCTGTATCGTTGCTATGGCCATGACAGTAATAAATCAAGATAATTTGATCACTGTGGGTTGGAAAAAAAACCCCACTTTTAAAAGCATTTTAAAAATAGCTGCTTCAGAGTTTGGTGGTAGGAAAGTTGGTAAAGATGAAACCGCTCACAAAAATTCAGTTTCAGCAATGACGTACTCTGTGGTAAGATGAACTTTATTAAAAAAAAAAAAATCAAAACCTTCAAATGCCATTTCTGGGTGCATCCTGGCAATTTTAGATATTAACATGGCATTTCCCACATGCAGAGGGCTGCTTTGGGAAAGGGAGGCAAAGGAAAGGAAGAATGCTGGGTTTTGATTGTTTTTCTAAAGATGACTTTTCTTAAATTAATTAAAATCAGAGAAAATCAGTGTGATTGCAAAATAGTCTCCCAGCTCCAGAAAAAAACCCCTCTACAGCAGCTACCTTTGTATCAGAATCCTAAATACACCCAGTAATAGTTGAATTCACAATGCATTTTCTCTGAAGTCAGTCAACAGGAATCACTTTGACACGTGTCAGATCATATCTTTATACACACATTGTTACCATGCCACAAATAACCAGATGATCTCCACTCATATATTTAAGGTTTCTCTCCCACAGATGTCAGTGTAGCAATCAGATACACAACTGTAAAGCTTTTACCCATCCAAAGTAAGACACAGATACTTCCTTTTACCCAGAGAAATCGATTAATTAGAAATCTGGCCACACTCAATTTCATTAATGCTCTTTTTGATTCCCTTCTTCTCTGCAAATAACAGTACAAATAAAAGTAGCTAAAAAAGACATGGTGGGGAGGAGAGGAACATCCTTATGTTCTGTGTATCTCCAAGACTGACTCATAAGGAACAAACAACTAGCCTCTCCCTCAATATATTTTTTACATGTAGAAATATAAACTTCTGTAGCAAATCACAGAAACTTTCAGTCACCACTGTGATTTATTGATTTCTGCTAATTGATGGCCTCCTTTTATTACTGACTACTGGTATTACCTAGATTAATAGTTTTTTAAAAGAAATGAAGTGCAGTTTATAAACAATACTAAAGTGCCTTTGGAGACATTTCACATTTAAACCAGCAATAACATCTTAATTCTTCAAAATGTCAAGAGGATTAACAAAAAGCATTCATACGTGTTTTAACTTTTTTTACTTGAAACACTTTTTCCAGCAGCCAATTACACATAATGGGAAGTTCTATTTACTTCAACCTCTAAAAATTTGGCTTGTGATCCTGTAGATATTTAAGAATGCCCAAAAAGGTGACCTGAGCCAATTAAGACTTCCCAAAGTATAATGGATGCAAAACATACAAACACCCCATCAGTGGATGGATGGGTTGTCAAGATCATTCAAAATTAAATGCAACACTTATTTTAAATAAACAACTCTTAGTTTTATCAGATGGGTTTGCAGAAATGCTTCCCATACAGGGTTAAAATCTGGGATATTACCTCAAATACCACCACTGTGCTTCTAGGGCTGCTTGTCTTTTGCTGAACCAAATGGTTCACCTGGTGCTGAGCTGGCTCCAGTGGAGCTGGAACTGCAGCACACCTCCCTGTGCTCAGGCCAGCCTGCTTCCCAGAGAAACCACAGCACCTGATCTGGCTCTGTGCACCCACACACCACTGCTCCTAAATCAAACCTTCCTGGAGCACTGGGAATCCTGCTAATAAGCCATGCAAGTGGCTCTGGAGAGGCAGCCTCATGTATAGCCATGGTTCAGCACAGTGATAGCCAGGTCAGCTAAGAATAGTTTATTCACATCCCCTTACTCAAAAGGATTGCTCTTCCTTTGCCAGGCATATTTTAGCACTGCTGCCATAAATAAGGGAGATCTGGCTGAAGAATCAAGGGAAAATGATCTTTCCAATTTTGAAATGGCATCTGAAGACTCAGCTCCTCTGCCTCTTTTTCAAGTGATGGTCACTGGGTCTCCCAGGGGCATGTCCTGCCCTCCAGGCCAACCCTGGGGCAGGGGACAGCCAAGGTTATTCTGGGAAATGAGTTTACATTTGCTACTTGAACCAGCATGCCATCCATAGAGACTGGGAATTACCAGTCAATCTTCCCCTCAGGAAGGCAGAAACAGGTCAGACATTTAGGGAAAACACCTAAACTAACAGCTAAACCTGAACCTTAAATAGGAACTTGGGCACTTCCCATTTGTGCATCCAGCCCTGCTAATAGAAATTTATCAGATGGGTGGTCTGGCTCTCATCTTACACCTCCAAAATTCTCCAAGCTTCAGTCTGCTTTAACTGAATGGTGAGAAATTGTCAACTTCTTGGGAGAGATTTTTTTTGTGTCATTGTGGTAAAATAAACGCTATACCCTTCTTCCCCTATGCTCTCCTCACCTCCAAACCCCAGCTGAAACACTCAAATTTTCATTTATCTCCTGCAGACACCTAAATATATTCTCACAACTGAAATTTTAATGAAGACAACATTGTCATTAAAATGATAGGGAGGTGTATGGAGAAATTGTTTATTTGCTTTGGGGGAAAAAAAGCAAAAAGCAGAGACTCCATAAAAATGAAAACATTCCAGAAAATTCAAACTTTTAATGTTGTCCACTTGATGCCCTGCTGCATGGGAACCAGAGTTCACACTCTTATGCTCCCATTTTCTCACCCAAGATGGATCTGTGCACCAAAGTGCATCTCTCAGGACCTGAGATAGTCTCCCCATTTCAGAGCAGAGAATGTGAACATAATTACTGAAACAGGCTCTAGGAAGGCACCGTGGCAGCACAGCCAAATCAATGTGTTAGAGTTTTGTATATGCCCCGTAGCTTAATGAAAAACATTTCCCCAAGCCAGAAGCCACTTCTCACAAAATGAGTCATTTAGGCAATCTCTGTGTTTTCTGTTGAAAAATACTTTCATCAGAAACTTTCAATGAGCCCTACGCTTCTGTATTTCTGGGATGTGTCTTACTGTAGAGCCAGAACAGAGGCAGCAGCCAGCAGCTCTTCCCTAAAGGCCAACGAGCTCTGCTTGGCCCTCACCAATGCATTCCTCAGTCTTGGCTTTTGTCACAGCTGCCTCTTCTCGTGGAGAAACTCCAGCATGCTGCTTTCTCAAAATGCCAAACCAAACTTCTGGGAGAGGAAAAGAGCAAACTCTGCTTCTTCTCCCCTCACAGTCTCTCCTGCCATTTCATGAACCTAAAGAGCAAAACATCTTTTCTTCACAAGTATCCTGACAATAGAATTGAGACCATCACACTCCTGACTACAAGGTATAAAGCACAGAAGAATGGTTCCTTCCTAACTCCACTATCAGTGACCAAATCAACAGTGAACCCTGTTCAAAAGGCTTATGTTGCAGCTTGAGCAAGCATGACTTCCTGATTCCTCCTTGCAAGGCTTGATCAAGACATCTTGCTTCAAAACCATCAAATCTAAATATAAACAGCTGCCCATTCTAAAGACCTTGCACTTAAGAAAGCAAATCAAAATGTGCTCCCAACAAGAGCTGCACAATATTTCCCTGGCCTTTCTTAATGAGGACACAAACATGTTAACTATCTTCCCTCTGCTAATGATAACCACATGTCACCCTAACCATTTAGTGTCAAAAATGAGGCAAGTCAAATATCTCAGATCTACTGTACAACACTTGTTACAGATGCTCACAGATGTGAGCATCACTTACACTGTTAATATTTTGAAGACTTCTTTGCAAGAGCAGTAGCATATTTGTTGTTTTGGGGAAAACAAAAGCTGAGATTGCCCAGAACAGAGTGATTTCCTTTGGGAATGGCTATTGAGTTGTGCACTATGCTCTGTCTCACTTAGATGTCTGTCACCCATGTTTACAGCACACCAGTAAGGACAGGGACCTCAATGGCAGAAGGCAATAGACTTCCCAAAAATCCTGCACTACCAAATGTTAAGCCTGGCTCTTATTTTGGTTTTAAGTCTGTTTATTTACAGTGACCTTCTGCTGATTTTTAGAAGACCACACTAAACCAAAACAAACCCAGGGAGGCACAGCTCATTCCTGTTCTCATTGCTGCCTGTAAGATCACACTCAGCTGAAAACTGCAACCACTAAATCTGTACCTGAGAGCTTCAGAAAAAATTGCCATGGATATAACAAAAGCCCACCTTGGGTCCTGACACATTAGGGTATCTCATTCTATTAGCCAGTGAGCTCAACCATATCAGTGTTCCAAATCTGGTGCCAGTCAGAGAAAAAGGAGGAATACCATCTACAGATGTGCTAGTGATCAATTAACCTGCAATTCTGTCTTCAAGAGGTCACTCTTGATGAATCAAATGCTGTATGGGCAAACACGGCAGCAATGAGGCTTGCATTTCAATAAAATCAAAATGTTCAGGGAAAAGGTTGATTTATTATGCAATATCTAAAAAGGGTTGTCTTTGAACAGGATAATCTTTTTTTGATTAGTAACTGTTCCTACTGTATTTATTATTTTAGAAATCTGCAATGAATTATCAAAACTGCTGTCCTGGAAAAAAATGTTAACAAAATAACACATCATCCAGTAAACTATCAAAAAACAACAAAAAAAAAGTATCACAAAGATATTTATAAAAATCATTTGGCTGGTTAAACACTTTGGTGGACATAATTGCAGAAACTTTATTTCTGCATGAATACTACTTTTCAACAAATTATAAATTACTTTCAAACTGAAGAGCCATTTGGAACCAAACCACATCTATTTATTTAAAGAAAGGGCAACAAGAGATATTCCAACAATTTGTAAGTGCTATTCAAACATTTTTCAATTAACCAACAATTCCCAGAGCAAAATAACTAATCATCAACAGAAGATAAGCCTTTAATCACCAAATTCCCAGCAAACTTTACTTCCTCTATCAAAAGGTTCTGAACAGTGCATCAGATCTTTCATAGTTATAATCCCTTAGTTTGATCAGGTTGTTTTTCAGTTCTCAGCTGGTTTACTTAATTACATCAGCTTCCAGCATTTCAGTTCTAAGAGTTCAAGTGGATCTTTTCCAACTGCCTTTGCTGCAAAATGAAATGGGTTTTCCAGTATTGATTTTTCCTTTTTGTCTCTTTGCTAAGGGGAAAAAAGGAAAAAACCCACAATCACTCTTCCTAATTAGTGCAATTGTGTTTCACCTCTTTCATAGCTTCGTTCTAAGATGCGGCACCTTCAATTTTTTTTAAAAAACAGAAATGTTACTCACACAAATATATTATATGGAAAGCTCTGGGAAGCCAAAGAAAGACTAATGGGAAAGCAATAGTTGACAGTAGACCTAGAGCTTGCAAATGAAATGAAAATAATTGTTTTAAAATAAGAAAAGAAGGAATTACAGAGGCTTGAGAAATCAAAACACATGATTGGGTTTAGTTTGAGAACCAAGATACCTCATCAGTCTTGGAACAACTGAAGTCAATTGGGAATGCTGCCACTAAACAGAACCAAGGACTTTCTTCCTTACATGAGCACAAAATTGCAATTAGGACAGATCCAGGGACAATGGTATGTGTCCACTCATTTCAAACCAATTAGGCCAAAATGCATGACTGTCTGATGGTGCAGTAACCGATGGTCTGGGTGCGTTTCCATGCACGTCATACAACAAAAATGTGCTTTAAATCTTACAAGCAGTGCTACATGCTCAAAAAATGTTAAGGAAGATTGCAGCTTTAAAGAGATGGCGCAATTTCCCAGTGATAACCCATTTTCTTTAATTTTGGTGAGAGGGCAAATATATTAATATATTATCTCAAATTTAAATTTTCACTTAATATACCTGGATTTTCATTAAAACCTTGACAAAACAAAACATTAGCATTTAAATTTTTCATCTTTACTTCACAATCAGAGTTTTGAAGTGAAATGAATGTGATGGCATGAGTTCCTACCAGAAATGGCTGTACCTCATTCAGATGTAAGTAAAATAAAACAGCTGAACTTTTAGAATGAACATTTCCCCCAAAAAAGCTAGAATAAAGCACAGTTTCTTTTTCAGCTGACACTTAATAGTAAATATACACTCAAATAAACGTGAAGTATCTTGATTTCCAAGCTGGTTTGTAAGAATGAGCACGGGCAGGCATCAACAGTGATGAGACAGGCCGCTGTCTTAGATAGCATGAGTTCTAACATCATTATAGTGCAAGTATTTCATACTGCCAGAGCTTCAGACCTCCTCAATGTTTCTCACAGACAGCTTCCCCTAAGCACTGCCTGTTCCTAGTCCTTGCAGGGCTCATCTGACCCTTCTGAATCCACTCTTTTATACCACTTGTCCTTACTGACTACAGGTGTGTCCTGTTAAGATCAGGCCGGCTTCTAATCTTTAGTAATTGGTGCAGCTGCAACTCATTGGGGGATAAGATTACCTTCTATGCCACCTTCATTTACCCATACTGTATCCCCCTACAACAGGCCATGGTCTAGTAGAAGAAACACTGGCTTTGAGGTGACACTGTGTTGCTGGGACACAAAAGGAGCTTCCAGAAACTTCCAAAAGGCTCAGCCAGCTGCTATATGGGCAGTGGGGATTACCAGCCATGGCACCCATTTTAAATGAGACAATTGCAGGGCAAGGAGCATAAATGATGTGCCTGGAAGCACATACGAGAGACAGACTAAAGGATTTGCCCAAAAGACAGAATATCTGAATAAGGCTTTTTTGATTATTTCTGATTTTTATCTTTGCTGCTAAAAATGGTACAACTGGTAGCTGATTTGGAGAAACCCCGATTTCTCCAAACACATCTGAGTGCTCCACTGCAGAACTGGGCTGTGCCTTGATTGTGCACCTTATTCTTGAAGAGAGAGGTAAGGTTAAAGCACCCATGTGTGGTTTTTACCATGTTCCTTACACAAACTATTCCCTACACCACCCTGAGAGTGAATTCTCCTTACAAAAACCAGACCACCAGCAGCACCTCACTGGGTGCAGTGGTGCCCAGGACAGTACCAGGTACTTCCAGTGCCCAACTTGCTACAGACAGGTGGCCTGGGCACTGCTAGCCCATGGACATGGTATGCAGAGGAGTGAGTGCAAAGGGCTTTGAGACTTGGTCCTGCACCTTGTCCCTTTGTCCCACAGCTGTGAGGCAAGCCCAAAGCTCTCCAGGCAAGTGACAGCACAGACACAGCACTGCCACCATGCAGGAGGCCCTGTTTGTCCACATACCTGCAGGTTTGTGTGCTACATCCTCCACAGAACACAGATACCCAGTAAAACCTGCTTCAATTCCATGCCTATATAAATTTCATCCTGGCTTAGCATCTTTCAGGACAGCTTGACACAAGTACAATTGGAGAGAAGTTAAGAGTAAAAGACATTCTGGTACTACTGTCTCATGACACCACTGGTAACTTGCATGATAAAATCTTCTCTTGGACTTAGCAAAGCTCTACTTGAGATGAACCATCACAAATCTGTGCTAGGCTAACCAACCTACAGCTTTCTAGCCATGCAGGCTGACCCCACACAGCTGCAGGCTCCTAGGAAGAAAAATCAGGAGAAGGACCAGTGTTGTCCATCGCATGTGGGAGGTGGAGATGGGCACATCCCTGACCTCACACTCTGGGATCTGCCCACAAGAGAGAGGCACCAAGGTCTAGAGAGCAGCAGGGAGCTGCAGCAGCTCAGCCAGCTCATGTCTGGATGGCCTCAGGCAAAGGGAATGTGCAGGGATGTCATTAAGGGGGTGTGTTTTTATTAGTTTCTGCTAATAAGCTCAGCAGATGTTACTGGAAAGAGTTTGATGTTTTCCATCATTTTCAATGGTTTTTTTTTCCCCTCAGAAAGCAAAGGGAGTAGATCTTGCCACATATTTCAACCTTCACTTGTTCCCCCTGTGGTATTGTCAAAAAATTTATCTGAAGATTTTCTTTATTTTTATTATTATTACTGTACAAAGGGAAAAAGCATTTTCCCCATTTGTCTACAATTCCAAAATAGCTGAAAGGATTATACTCCAAATTAATGAGGAAAAATTCTTTTCAGACACAGCGTGGAAAATTTAACCCCCCACCCCCCCAAAATAAGTATTTTGCAAATTTTAGAATACATAAAAACAAAGAACTATAATGGAAACTATTTCAAACTTTTATTATGGCAGTTCCTATTATAAACTATTTATAAAAAATTTAACTATGGCTATAAATATTTCATGTTTTCCCTTGAATAATCCTAAGAGAATGTCAATGTTAAAAGCTGCAAGGACAAAGATTACATAGGGTGGCACAATGGAACAGAAAAACATATACATAAATTCAGCATATATCACTGCTGTGTATTTAGTTCTTAGTGGAAATCTGTTGCAGCATTTTTTTGTGTGTGTTCATTTTATTTTTTTTAACATAACCATACAGCTTATATTGGTTTGAGCTCTGGAGAAGGGTTATTAAATGTCTCAATTTTATGAAGTTATAAGACTATTTTCCTTGTTGGAAGGTGGAGAGGGAAGGAAGTTGGATGGAGGGAAATAATTTGCTTTTAAAGAATGCCTGCAGAAACTTCTAAGCAATCACTACAGTAAAAAGCTTGTTTCTAGGTTATTCTTCTGCATTCACATTGCTAAATATTTTATAGAGAAATTTCCCATTAAAAATCAATTCAAAGAATTAAGGGTGAAAAATTTCTGTCTAATAAAAACTATCTCAATCACCAATTTCAGACACTGATTTATCTTTAACTTTTCCTCTCTATGTTCCATAACCAGGATTTAAATAGCTAAGAAAAATTCACACACAGAGTATCCAGTAATACAATCCAAGTTGTACAACACTTTCACATATATTATCTGCCTTTTCATCCATCCATCCCCCTTTAAGGCTGTAATAGTCCAAGAGGGGTGAGGCAGTCTCTTTGTCATTTCAGACTTTCCTGGCTTTTTTGGGTGAAGAATGAACACCACAAAATGACAGAGAATCACATTTCTGGTGGCAGCACCATGAAGTCCTACACAGCCCTAATATAAATAGCAAAGCCTATAGATTAAAAGGCAGTGCTAAGAGGAAAGCTTTCTAACCTCCTTTTAGAAAAAGCTATACAGCCTAGAAACTAAGATGAACTAAAAAATCCTTTGGGAGCCAGAGACAGACATGACATAATCTAAGGTTTTCATAAAAAAAATCAGTTAAATACTTCTCAGGAAGGATTTTAATATATTATGACACAGCTATTAGTTAGCTCAGATGAAATAAAAAAAGCACTCCTCTGCTTTAAAAAAATCAAGATTCAGAGAACTGAAGCCTTAAATCCATACATACAGAGTTTGAGAAGCTTTTAAAGGTTTTAATCCCTGGACAAGAATCACTTTATCAGAGAATAAAACGATTCACATTTTTGGCCTTCTCTCTAAGGAGGACTCCAGGGAAGCTAGAGGTGATCAGGAAGGTTGAAGTGAATGTCAATCATAGGCTTGCTATTACAGAAGTATTTTAAGAGTAGATTTTGGGTACCTACAGGCTGGAGGGGATCTCAGGAGGTCTCAGGTCCCAGACCCTGCCCAAAGAAGGGCCAGCTCTGAGGTCAGACCAGGCTGCTCAACAGAGCTCAAAACCCTCCTTGGACAGGGATGGCCCAGACTCCTGGGGTGACCTGCTCCTCTGCCTCACTCCCCATGGGAACCCCTCGGGAAAAGCTCCTCCTTAAAGCCAGCCCAAACCTGTTGCAATTTGCTCCTCCTGTCTCTCACCTCCAGCCTGTGCTGCTGTGGGTGCTGGGGACTTCAGGTCTCCAAGCCATCCCTTCTCCAGGCTGTCCCTTCTCCCCCACTCCCTCTCACAGTGCCAGTGCTCCAGCCCTGTGTCCTCCCAAGCACCCTCCAGCTTGTCCACATCTTTCCTGTGCCAGGGGACAAGAGCAGATGCAGTAGCTGGATGTGGTCTGGCAGGAGTCACATAGACAGGGACAATCCCTTCCTTGATCAACTGGTGGCACTCCCACTCACATTGCCCAGATTATTTTTGTCTTCCAGTTCACACAAAAAGAAATTACACCAGGGCTATAAAGAATCAAAACCTCCAAGGCAAAACCTCCATGTGACTTTAAAATGAACATCAGTACCAGCAAAAATTCAAGGGAAGCTATTTTTCCAAACTGGAACAATCTTACTCATTGTTCTCTTTACTAATTTTATTTGGAAAAAAAAAATTGTATTTGGAAAAGACATGCAGGAAGGTAGATAGGGTAACACCCCATACTGTCATGCCTATTAGATCTTCTAAGGATACTGTAACCAAATGGGTATTTTAGTCATCCAGGTCTTGGAACACAATTCTCAAAGACTAGTTAGCTATGAAATTCCCTCTACAAGGAATAGGGAGAGTTATGTGCCTGTTCCAAAGATTTATGTGTTTTCCTGTAGACGTGGATTAGACACTTGTCTGAGACTGGGATTCATTGCCTCAAATTTCCGCTCCAAATCCAGGCTCCAATCTGTATTTTTGGCTGTGGAGAACTGACTCAGAACTTTTATTTGAAAAGGAAAAAAAAAAAAAAAAAAAAGGAGAAAGGTGGCAGTGGAAGTGGTATAACAGATTTAAGAGACTGAAGATTAAAGTATTCACTGAAGAATTAGCAAGTTCAAACTTGCATTTTCCAGCTCCCAGGAGAGCACACTTCACACCTGGTTACAGGTTGCTGAACCAAAACCACTATGGAGCAAAGAATTGAGAGACTTGAAAGGACCAGGAAAAGCAGCAAGGATCTGTAACCACTTTTAATTAATAAATCACTTGTTTATTGCAAGTATCTGGCTGCTGAATCAAATACATTTCAATATTTTTCAGCATCAATGAAAAATTGATCTAAATATGAGCATTTGTCCAAAGATAAACTTTCTTTCATTTTTTTCCACTCTTCAGCACTCTTTTTTACATATGTTTTACATTTCCTTATTAAGAGAAGATAAAATTGGTCTCCTTATTTCTACAGAAACTCAAGAGCCTTTGTAGTATTATGCAAAGAGCAGACATCAACACCTATATTTAAGAATGACATATTATAAGCTTATATTATCATTTATAATTTGACTCCATTTTAACTATTTGGACTGTAAAGCTCTACAGTGACTCTTTGCCTCAGGCAAATAGGCAAATTTTTTTTTTCTGGAAGGCATAAGCAAAAATAGTTCAGTGGTTTCAGAGTGAAGGTGGGGAAAACCCAATTTTGCCAATATTTATACAGTTTCAGCATTTCAATGAGAACTTCCAGTGCCTCTATATTTTGGAGCAGGGATTTGGCAGAGAGGCTGCTCTCCTGGCAGAGCCTTTGTTGTCACACTGAAAATCCGTGCAAATTTAACTAAAATAAAGCCTTCTGAAAATACTACTTGGATACACATTGCACAGGTTTGTTACAGGCTGTAATTCAATTATCAAAGTATTTCCTTGAATTAACTTTGCTTCCTACTCAGGAAGGCAGTGCTGTCTTTGACAAAGGCTCCTGTCTCTGACCCCTGTCAGATCAGTCTTTTTACTCAGGGGAAAGCAGCCATAGCCTGGGAAAGGGTGACAAGCACTGGGAAGGGCAAAGGGCATCACAGCCACAGGCTTCTGGACAGCTGAGATGGGAGGCTCAGGTGTCTCATCTCACCAGATAGCAAAGAATACCTTCTCCCCAACAGGTATTTCAGAAGAAAAAATATTATAATCAAAATATAACTTTTAAATTTCTCTGCTGTACTTCATATTAATTTTTATCAGTCACTTATTCCTGCAGATCTAGACTGGATGATCTTTAATACCCTGCAGCTCTGTTTCTTTACACCTTACTTTTATTATTTTTATGAGTCAAGGATTCTGCTCCTAAGAATTCAATTATAAGACTTAGCTAGTTTATGGAACAATTTAAAAAAATTGAAAAGTATAACTTAAAAAACACAGACTAAGATTTTTTCCCTTCTCCCATTTGTTTCTTTCTCAGTTAAGCACAGACTTTAATAGTATAGCTGGACCTATATTTTACTTGGATCAAATTTAATTTGAAAATTGCTGAAATTTTTAACTCTTAAAAAACTGCTAATATTAATCAACTCCTTTGACCATAACACATGAACACAAACACTGTTCAATGTATACTTATTCTCAGGGACTGCATTCAAAGACAGAAAAGAAACAAAACTTGGTTTTGCCAATGCCATTTTTAACATGGCTTTGCTGCCAGTGAGCAATATTTGGTACTATAAACTAGAAAAAGGCCATCAAACAAAAGCCATCAGTGAAGAGCCATTGCTTAAGTTTTTTACTGACTATTACTCACAACTTGTACAGTGCTGGCCTGGAGCTCTTGGGAAAAGGGATATTCTAAACCCTAATGCCTGCAAAGGAAACCATAAGACTCAAAGAGATGCAAGAATTGTTTCCTTTATCTTCTTTTTATAGAAATGCCTCACAATTTAACCTGATGTTTACAAATGCTTACAATCCCTTAGGTCCAAAAGACAGGTTTGCCACATCAAATACACTGATGAAGGTGATCCTCCTTCTAGTCAAAAACCTTGTGAAAGAAATCTTAAAAACAGGGAAGGTTTCACCTTTTCTACATTTCATACTAATACATCACTGTTACCTGACTGGGTAATAGCTTTTTGTTCTCTTTAGGAAAAGGAAAATAAGACTGGAAAAAAGGAAAATACTACTCCAGGTATTTCCTTAAAAAATGTTCCTTTTAAGCCACTGACACTTCAAGCCCTACCCTATGCACAAGTCTTCCATGCCTATTAAAACTGCAAAATACTCTCTAGGACATGTAGTCACTAAAATGCAAAAGAGACCTGTTAAACAAACAACCTTCAATGGTGTTACTCTGTGTGATCTAACTAGTAATAGGATTGAAGCATGTCTCTTTTTAAATTCTCAGCTTTCTAATTTTAAGACCTGACATGGACACTCCAATATAGCATTTATCATATACCCAGATCAAGCAACTGAGACTTTTTTGGGGGAAGGCAGTTCAGGCACATTTCACTGACAAAGAAAACTCCTAATAGTTAGTAATAAACTCTGCATTTCCTTTGGAAGGAATACAATATAAAATGTAGCAAAATAAAACAATATGGGGTTTTTGTATAAAATCAAAAATTATGGTGATAGTCTAAGGAAAGTATAGTTTTATGCACATGCAAATGGCCATTTTCACATTAAGAGATGAATCTCCCACCTCAGTTCTTCAGTGTCACCATTAATGACTTTTTAATGTTCAGTATTTTGAAAGAACTCTTAAAACATTAACAAATATGCCTTAAATGTTTCTGTGTAGGTTTTGGTGTGACACAGAGGCTCTCAGGATGTGTCATTAACCATTATGGTTATAAGGCACCACATCCATTCCCTTCCAAAGGGAAGGACAACACTGCATTTCTGACACAGTGTGAACATAACTGTAAAGCATATTTCACAAATTCATATCTCTAGCCTCTCTGATGATTTCAGCTGTTAGTAGCAAGAACAAAACAATTTCTACTGTTCCTCAAAAAGCAAAACTAACAACAGCCTTTCTAGTTCAAGCTCAAATTAGGCCACCTGCCTAATAATGCCAGTGTGTAAGAATGGCTCTTAATGCTTCTGATGTATTAAAAAAGATCAGAAGCATTCACCCAAATGTCAGCTGCTCACATGCCCCCCCCCCCCCCCAATCCTGCTTTAACTAAACTTTCAGCTCCTCCTGGTTCTGTCTTAGTTACAGCAGCAGCAACCAGCAGAGCTGCACCCATCCTCTCCACTGAACTTCCACAAAGCTCTTAATTTGTGCAGAGTGGCTGACGTGCTCATGGTGATGGTCTAAGTGCTCAGTCCTCTTCTGATGACTGACCTCTTGTCTGAGCTGCATATTTTTTACTATAAAAATAAAGCAGAAGTAGAGGAAAGAAAAGCCTGGCAACAAGAAGTCAAATATATTTCTACGAGTGTGGAGAAGTAAGTAACAAACAAGTCACTGACTTTAAATGAGTTGTAATGAATCCCATAGCACCATAAATGCATGCACAGTGTTGCTGTAACTTCATCACTAATTATGGTCCAGTTCTTTATATTATTAAATTTGCAAACAATTCTGTAAGACATATGAAGTCACTAAAATGCAATGGGTATCAAATGAGACCCTTAAAATTATTTTACTTCATGTGAGCTAACCAGTGAGAGAATAATATCATGTCTCAACTCTTATAATCACTTTTCTAAGCAAATACTCTGTTGCAGCAGGTGTATTTTTAAACTGGGGCAATTAGCTTATAGAAAGTGAAATTACAACTTTTACTTTATTTTTTACAAGGATCCTTTTTGATTATAAAGACACTTCTATTTCATTTTTGTGCTTATATGAAGTCATTTAAAAGCCAGTTGCTAAAATGCCTATGAAGTGAAGCTGGACACTTGATACCTACATTCACTAATCCATAGGACACAGAACCATGTAACACACCAATTACTACAGAGACACGACACACCATCAAGTATCTCACAATGGGAATGTTAAAATTAAAGCTGCAAAGGCCACCAACTGGTACAGCCTCTCCTGCCACCTGTTGCTGGAGTCACTTTTTCTCCTGCCAAGGCAAAACCCATTCCCTGAGCTTCTCCATGGAGCCAACCAGCTGAGCCTGAGAGAGACACTGTGTGAACTTGCACATGGGGCAAGGTCTGAGCCAAGCCTGAACTGTAGGGCTGAAATTCAGGAGATTGGTGGCAAACAGCATGGGGAGAGAGCTGATGGGCAGGACTGAGCACAGGGACGTGCATCCTGGGGACACAGAAGAAAAGCTTCAATGCCAAGGCAAGGACACAGGCACAGTGAAGAAGGAAGAGGCTGCCAGGTGTGGTGGGATGTGGCCCAGTGAAAGCTGTGGTGGATCAGAATGCCAGCTGAACAGAGAGGCTCCATTCCAAGAGCAAAGAAATGCTTTCCTATTTAATTCCTGCTGTTTAATTGCACCCTCTAATGGTATTTAGGAAACATCATTTGCTTTGATTACAGGTGGGGCTATAAAACAGGAAAGTTGCACAATTGCTTCTGCTTCAAGTCGGTATTCCAAAGATTTCACAACTCCTGGAACACCCACATTACATTCCTTCACTTGGAACCATTCAAGAAACCTGGGAAAAAACCCAGCCTCAATTTCACCTTCCCTGCAAGATCACACATGAATGAAGACTTGTATTCAGCAAGTGGCATAAAAGTGTTACATTTTTTTCACCAGGGAAATGGGTGCCTGTAACTATATCTCTTATACCTTTTACGTAAAATGACCTTTTTGTCATTCAAGAAATCATCCATTTTCTTTAGCAGAATACTCACTCATGTCACTTTCAGAAGTAAGGGATTACAAAGAAAAAAATGAAAAACTACAGTGTAAGGTACACTACAGTGTAAGACCAAGACAAGGTCTAAAATATAACTAATATTAAATGTGAAAAAACTATTCTGAAGATTTTGCCTTCATTCAGATAGAAGATCAAACTATCCCTGTACAATGAAAGAACAGATTCTTCAACACTAAATCCTCTTATACCTCTGGAAAAATAGAAAAAAACCAAGGTTCTCATGGTACCAACTATATCGTCTATGTTCTTCCACATTCAAAAGAAGTGCATCATTCCTCTTTATATAATTATAATAATGAAAAAAAACCAAACAGGAGACCAAAGAGCTGTGAGTACATCTCAAATCTTGTGTTAATTCAGAAATCAAATTCCTTCTGAACTCTACAGCTGTTCCTATTTCCCACAGATCAGATTAGATTTTGGCTGAGTCTGGCATAGGTTAACAAACAAAATTTGCTAGTGCAGGCACTGGGGACACAAAGGCCTGGCCCTTTCAAATCTCCAATTTCAATCCAAGTTTAGCCAGAAGTGTGAAAGAAAACACAACTGTAATTAGTTTTTGCTCAATTAATGGGGCACAGCAGAATTCCCTGTCTGTACACACCACTCTGCTGGTAGGTAATATAAATAAGTGACAGAACAAGCCATTAGAGGACTCACAATCCATTTAACAGAAACACATCCAGGTCCTTCAGACTATTACACTGTCTTCAATACAAAATGGCAGTTTTGAAATGTATGGCAATAATGAGATGCTCAATATTAAACCAGGCCAGAGAGGTGGTTTACAGCTATTCTCTTAATAGCACCTCCTAGAGTTCCTAACAGCATTTAAAACAGTGTCTGGACTGCCTGATGGGGCTGGAGAACACGGCTTTATCTAGCATATCCATTAACAATAAAAACCAGGAGACAGATTTGTCACAGGTTACAGTGTTCAGGTTAAGGGCTTCTACAGAAATCATTTTGGTATGATAACCTCATTAAAACTGTGTTCAAAAGCTGCTATTGTGTCACCTGTGACACATTAAATACTTGCCAGAAAAACAGTCATCACTAATATCTCCATTTCTTCTGCTTCATAGAAAGGCTGAAATTGAGTTTCACAGTTTTGTTTATAGATATGTCTGTTAGTTTAGAATCATCCTGCCAAGACTCAGCTTAAAAAAAAAATCTGGCCAATGTTACCCAGATTTAAGATGTATGTCTTGCATTCCTGTAGGTCAATTAAAATATGTCAGTCCTGCGTTAGAAACCATCTTCACACAAGATCATAATATAAACCATTTGGGGATAGCAGAATAAGGCTGACCAGCTCGTGGTCAGCTTTTTTTTTGTATGATAAATTGATATAATCTTATATAAAAACTTTAAAAAAGCCAATTTAAAAGTATAAAAACTTTTTTAAAAAATGAGATATGAGTTAAACTCTATTATTGCTCTCAGTCTTCCTCAGATGTACCAAACCTGAAATCTTAAACATTAAGAATAATCTTAACATTTCCCACTGCTTGCACTGAACCATTCAGTTCACACGGACTCCTTCAGAGCATTCAGAAACCACGTGGTTGAAAGTCTCCTTGTGTATTTCGTTCCATGAGATACCAGGCCATTCCCAAGGATGAAAATAAGCCTGGTTATTTCCCAACAAGTTTGACATTGTTTTGCCGTTTCCTGAATGAGCGTATCAGTCCTTGGCCACCACACAAATCATCCAGCCAGGACAGGCTATTTTTATCATTCCCAGATGGTCTTTATGTACTTTCATGCATGACATGAGCTTCGCAGGACACAACCACTCTGTCGACCTTGGTGCATGTGAAACTGTTTTCTCCAAGTACAGAGAGGTAGGGGCTGTGTCCTACACATGGGTACATCTATTCATAGTTACGGCATGTACTTCAGCTAGCACTGCAGCGCTTCATTTTCACAATGTACCTTGAAATTTGTCATTGGCAGGAGTTCAATTTGTGTCATAAAAAACACACTGTCTTCAGTTTTAGTTGAGTCTAGTTATCTGCTGCTTCCAAAGGGAAATGTGACAAGGCATTTGCATTCAGGAGTTGAATAGTACTTTTGACCCCAGCTCTATTTCGACAGCAAACACTTAGCCATTATCACCCTATTCTGAAATTATACTGGAGATACTATTGACAGTCAGCATCTGAATGAATTCTTCCAAAAAATTCCCTTGAGGTTCCCTTCACATACTCTTGGAAGTAGCAAGAAAGAAGTCCACACTCAAATATTTGACCTCAGCATTATTAAAACTACCTGACTGAAATGTAACAATCAAATACCTCTAGGAAAGCCAACAGAAACCACGAATTCCATTCCTTTTTGATGATAACCAGTTATTCATATAGATTGCTGCTTACCAAATTGGGTAACTTACCACCTCTACAGCAATTCATGTAAGTGGACATACATGGTGTTAGAAGATGCAATAAAAACAATGTTGACACTGCCAAAATGCTGGCAGCCTCTGAGGGCTCCTTCCACAGTAAAGTACAGCAGAGCACAACTGTAGTTTGGGAGACCACAGAGAAGGGGAAGCCCATGGTACACAAGGAAAGAGTTTATCTACCCAGGAATATCAGATTGGGAAAGAACCTGAGGTGCCCTTGGTACTTCAACTGCCCTGTTTGGCTCATTACTGTGTAGCTCCAGGCCATAACTGAAACCAAACTACACATCAACAGGGGCACTGACACATGACAGAAAATGCCTGAGGACCTGGACTTGTAACTAAGGCAGCAAATACAACTGCTGTACAACAGCTATTCCAGGAACTTGCTAGACTGGTTTTCATATTCTGCTCCTGCTCTGGACATTACATCAACTTACAACAACTAAAAGAGAGATTGTTGTTGATGATGAATGGCATGCTGGTTTCAAATGCTTTTATATATGGAAGACGACAAACACTTTATGGAGCTGCAAATACAGCAAAAAAGTGACACAAAAAGCCATGGGACACGCACAAAAAAGATGTGCATCACATCTCTCATATTTTCTCACCTGGAACAATTTTATAACTTTAGTACAGAGCTGTAGCAAAATCACTAAAGAACATTGTTTCCTGTCTCTGTTAGGGACTCACTGGAAAGCTGTTCTTTCTGAAATCCATATTAAATCTTCCAGTATTAAACTCCTTGGTCTATACTTTGACAGAGAATTGACACTGTCCTTCACTGTGTTCAAAACTCTCCACGGTTTTAAAACAACATCTGGTATTTGATACAGTCACACATTAATCTCTCTGACCTCACAACCAAGGAAAATAAATACCCCACAACACACTAAAAGAGAAAATGCCACTCTTGGATAGCTGAAGTGTGCCTGTTACTGGAACCACAGACAGGTTTGTTTTGGTTAGCTTAGCTACAGGGTCCAGGGCTGAAGGCACAATGAAGTCTCGAGGTATGTGCTCGCTCTGGGAGCCTCACTGCAGAACTTTGCTCCTTCTCCTCAGCTCTGCCCTGCTTTGGGCAGGGATGGACATTGGTGTGGGTTCAGGCTGTGCCAGGACAAGGAGCTGTGACAAGTCTGTTCTGGCTGGGGACTGGCATCCCCACGGGCCCCTGGTGTCACTCCTCAGCTGCCAAACCTGAGCGCCACGTAAGGCGCTTGCTACCCTACTGTAAATAGCACCAATGGACAGAACCAAATGCATAAAATCTGGATGCCTGATTCTGAAGTCTGCTTCAACTGCAGACTTGTTTGGTAACCTTGATTTACATCTGGAAAGGTGCATTTTATCAGCTTCAGTCAGCCCTAGGTAAGCTAGGCAGCCCTGAGGACTCCTGCCAAGGCTCTGCCCACTACAGCACTGCTCCTGCCACTGCAAATGTCTCTGCTCAAGTGTGAACATGGTGCACAGGCAGCAACGCAGGTGTAAGTTGTATCTAATAATTAAAGAAAAAAACATGAATGATATGTTAAGAGATCTACATGCACTACATTATTTTTGTATATTTAAGTAAAGAGAAATCCTTTTTTAGAAAAAAAGTTCACATGAGTTTTACAATCACTCTTACATTAAATAATGTAGTTTGACCACATAAGTGAGTTGAGCAGTAAATGAAATTCACAGTAAATCCAGAGAGCAATTACTTGTTGAAGTCTGTGTTGTAACTACCTGTTAAAAATGTGTTGAAAAGAAACATATTTGTTTTCATGTCCTACACAATTCATCTTGCCTTAAAAGCTTGGAATATAGCAAAATTTCATAACAAGCCACCAGCACCCGTAGAGAAAAAAGTCTTATCCAGAGATATCATCCATTGCTACCAAGTCGTATGTTTGGTCTTGTACACTCTCTAAGCCATTTTTGTGCTAAGAGAAAGAAAAATACCTGCAGCACTGGAAATTGTAAATAAGACTGTCCTTTGAGCACTGAAACAAAGAGAAAATATTTCAAAGTTGTTTCATATCATCTTAATGAAGTGTGTTTTGTAATTCAAAATAATGATAAAAACTACACAGTTTAGGCTGAAGACTGATTCCCAAAGATTTCATTTGATTCTCAATTCCAGCTCTGCAACCTTGGGAAATACAACTCAGTCTTTTTACTTAGATCTCACTGTAAAAATACAACTCAATCTTTTTACTTAGATCTCACTGTAAACTGGTTTAGAATAGTTCACTTGGGATTCATTGATCTTACCAGTGTTTTACCATTGATCTTACCAGTGGTAATTAGCTGGACAAAACACACCAAAAAAAAATGAAACAAAATCCCAAAATGATAGAACAAACTTTATCAAACTACACATATCTTCATTTTCAAAATGCTCTTCAAGACACTTCATCTTCTTAATAAAAAAACCAGCCTTGACTTTGAATTCAAGGTTGATTGAATTTCGTCACACTCACAACCTTCCAGATCCTGCAAATTCATATTATTAATTGGCAGATAGCCAGAAGAAGCAGAGGAGGGAAAATCTAATTTGTGCATGTGCTTAGACAACCAAAGATTCCCTTCACAATTGCTTATCTCCATATTCCCTCTGTTCATCTTCCAGAAAAGCAACAAAGAGCACAAGCACTTAGTAGATGAGAAGGAAGTGCCAATAGTATAATGCACTTCCCAACCACTGCAGAAACACACATTCCTGCCTTTTTCACCCTCCTTGTTTTCACTGCTGGTACGAGCAGTTATTTTTTAACTGCTGCACAACATGGCAAGTCCCTCTGACAGGAGATGGAAAGCCAAAGCTTCTTTCCCAAAGCTCTTGACTAAGCCCAGTGGAGCTATTAAAGTAAAGGATGAGACTTTATGGCTCTCAAGTTGAAGCAGGGGCATGTCAGTGATGCCAGGGTACTCCGAGAGCTCCAAGGAAGGCACAGTTTACAAGGACAAAGAGGAGGGATGCAGGGGCTACATGAAAGCACACCAAAATAAGGGTTTATCCATTTTCTAAGGTCACTCTTTCTTATGTCACATCCCACAACTATTTTTGCCTTTTCTCATTTCTTTGTCATGCTTTTAAAACTTCATTATTTCTCCTTACTTTTGGGATATTCAGAATGAAGGTTATCTTTGCACTGGGGTGGCTGAAAATTTGCAGTTTTCTATTTCCAAGACACAGCTGACAAAACTTGGCAACATTTACAGTATCTGCTGAAATGAACACTTGACTTGCTGTACCCCAATTAATTAGATAATTGACAGTAAAATAAAAGAAAAAAGAGAAAAAAAAGGTAAAAGATATGATGATCACTGTCATCATACTTTTGATAGCAGTCACTTTTAACCATTACCATTGAAAGAGTGAACGGTAAAATCTGCAAATATCTGTAGCATAAAAAATACACAAAAATTCATACTCAATTTTTACAGGTAATGTAGGCAATAGAAGATCTGGAGCTAAAACCAGGATGTGAAATAAAAGAATCATTTAGGTTGGAAAAGACCTTTAGGATCATGAAGTCCAAGTGTACAATAATGGTATTCATGTGCCTTGTAATTTGTTCCTTGCTGAAACCCCTGTGGAGCCTGACAGCCAGAAGCTGGAAGCCTGGAGTGTCCCAGCTGTCACCAGAGTGCAGGTGACCCCAGGGGGCTGCAGGACACTCATGGAATGGTAGAACTCCACTGTGGGGAGCTCAGCCATGGCTGGACAGATTGAATTCAGCACTGTGGCCTCGCTGGCCAGGTTTTGCCCTTGCTGCTGTATGGCCTGCAAAGCCTTTTGAACAAATGGTATTACAGACCTGGGATTTTATATTGCTCTTCATTGTATTACTGCCATAGGCACTGGGAATAAAATTGACTTCAGGAAACCAAAGGTCAACCTGCTGCAGTTTTTTTTCCTTGCACATTACTGCTAATAAGAAGGTGTGTCAAACTGAAATTAACTCTAATTGGCAGGGATAGTGCTTCAATACCCCTTTCTGCAGTGTTGTTGCCATAGATACAAACAGCTGTATCTGACCAAAACCTAAACATTTGTCTGTTTCCCAGGGAAGGTGAGTTAGATCTTTTATCAGCATGGCCTATGATTAATAGTCAAAAATGCAGCAAACACTCCCTTGTTACCATGTACACTAGCACCAGTATCTGGAGGAGACACTCATATATGAATGATATCTCAGCTGGAAGCTATGCTGCTATTCTCCAAAATCTGTATGCAAATTCAAAGCCATAATTTAGCCTTTAATGTAATCAAATACCCTTTAAACACGAGGGGAGTAAGTTTGTGTCAATAGGCTCAACATTCAATTTGAATCTTTCCAAAGATAGTTCACCATTAAGCACAGCACACAGAAAACCATCTTGCAATTGCTCTCCCTCCTCCCAATTCTTTATGTATTCAGAAATACTTCAACTGTTCTGCCAGCTCCAAGAGGGAAGTAATTTCACTTGGACCAAAGAGGCACCCTGGCAATTCCTTCCCAAGACCCAGGCTTCTGCAAAATCCAGTTCTATCTGTACCATGTACAGTAAGCAACCACGTCTTGCTTTAAGTCTTGACCTCATCCTTATACCTCTGTTTCAGCTTGGCAGGCCTAATTTAAGTAGTGGTTTATTAATTAAATGAGAAAGCATTAAAAATGCCTGCAAAAAAAAGGAGGAATCAAGTCCCAGTGACTACTTCACTTTCAATTGCCTAATTTGTGTAGCTGCCAAATGAAAGGTATTGCAGATGGCACAGACTCAACAGCACAATTCAAATCTAAGGATGGATTATTGACAATTGAATATCACTGATGAGTAAACCAAAACTAAAAATGACAGCTTTTCAAATGTGCAGGGGAAGAAAGAGGTTCATAAGAATTCTCCTAATAGCCCAGTTCTTTTCTGCCTCCAGGTCTGTTTAGTTAGTATCCACTGTACTGATCTGGTGTAATACAACTGGGGATGGGGGAACACAGTATTGACTGGTTTTATTCCAATAGTGGGCTGAAAAGCATATTCATTATGTAGAGATTACACACCATCCACAGGAAATGACTGCTGCTTTCAAGTGTTTAATTACTATGGGGGAAAAAAATAACAGTGCTTTTAAAGGATTGCCCCAACAATTTCTTATATATTGCCTATTACCCATAAGGAAATAAGGTAATTCTAAGGGCAGAATGTTAATTTTTATCTGCTATATTAGTTAATATGAATGAAAATAATTAATATTTCAATTGAATATAAAAATATGAATTATTTTCATAATGAAAATGAAAAGCTATTCTGCATTGTTCAAAACCAAACTAAGAGTGGCTAAATTAATAGAACTGTTCAGATGGCAAGGTACAGTGTGTGAGGCTGTTTTATGCCCAGTTTTTAGGCTCAGATAATACAAAAAACAAGAGCAGGAAAACGTGATCAGAGATGTATGAATTTATCTGTTTTATCAGTTCAGTTCTAGTTTAAAGCAGTTTAAATGAGCTCTGATGAGGCAATGGGAGCAGATCCAGTGGTGCTGGTGATTTGATTAGCTCCCTGCTAACCATCTCGGGCAGATTTAATTTGGAACGGAGCGATCACGTCTGCCTGTGGTAAACAGCTCTGCACCTGCCCTCCCAGGTGACACCTTCATGGCAGACTGAGAGCTGCTGATTTTCCTCTGGGTTTGAGGAAAATCACCCATTCTAAGCTTCTGGTATCTTCTCAAGACAAAATAAAAGTTCAGTAAAGAGAATGATGCAAATTTCCAAAATACTAAGAAATCCCACAGTGAATAAAACCTGCTGTGTAAACTCTCTCCAGAGTCACTGAAAAGCTTTATTACAATTATCTAAACAAGTCCTGAGGCTGACTTTAGCAGTTAACTCGAGCAACTGGAAAAAAGCCACAGCAAAAACCATACACCTGAAAGATTTCATCAACAAACCCACTCCAGGAGTAACAGACTTACCACAGTACCAGAAATTTTATTTGCTCTATCCCTGTAAAAACAATGCCACTCCTATTTTGCCTTCTCTTTCAAAGGGATATATAATTTTTCTGCTGCATAGCAACAATGGTTTAAATCAATACAAACACAATCTCATTTGTCTCCAATATTCTTGTGTCACAATATTAGGAACACAAAACTTAATGATGCAGACCACTACCTATCAATGAGTTCTTAATGCTCCCTCTCCTATGAAATCCTAACCCAAACCAGACTTAAGAGTCCAGAGAAAACATGTGCCAAGAGGCTGGACTCCAACAAAGCTGACATTCTCTTTATGTGAGCTGCTGTATGCAAGGCAAGAGCATGCAGTGATTACAGGACAGATGATTGAGCAAGAGGAGAGCTCTGAGAGACAAGGGACCACGAAAGCTTTGGGAAGGATTGAAATAATATCCACAAGTTAAATGGAAACTCAGTGTAAGGAGATTTTGCAAATTCTCAAAACACAATTTTGATGAAAAAAATTAATATAATATAAAGAAAGATGGTTAATTTATAGGAAAAAAAATAGGAAGAATAGCTGACAAATTTATATTTATATACAACTGGTAATAGGCAGTAACATCAGGCTTAATACCAAGACTTTTTCCCTTAATTTTTTGATTTTGGCGAAAATCAAACATTTATGGAGAAGAGAAATTCAGAGGATCCCCAGGCTTAGACACCCCAGCCAGGGTTGTCAGACCATTCCCTCCTCCTCTTTCACTTAACTTCCCTGACCCAAGTGCATCCACTGATTTCATTCCTTGGAGCACAATTTTCACATTGATGGCACCACAAATAGCTTTGCTTCCTTAACTTTTGCTGCTCTGGCCTAGGGTTATTATTTTAAGAACTGATAAAGCATTTGTTAATTTTCTGTTTTTAATGATCTTTGCATAATTTTAACACGTGCTTAATGGGGAGAATTTTCACTCTTTGAGCTTGCAAAGACTGTATATATTAAACAACTTCCAAAACATTATCTAATTAGGTTAAATTCAAAAGATTTGGACTTACTCTTAAGCAGATAATTTACAAAGATCTATGAATTTCTAGCGAGAAATCAAATGCATGCATGCATTACAAGGAAAAGCAGCTTCTCCAGTTTACTACTAAACAATGATTTACCAACTCCACGGTTTAAAACAGAGTCATCCAGCTATGATTAATAGCTTGACAAAAACCTGGAGTTCTTTAAAAGAAGGAAAGAAAACAAAATATTGGAATGAAATAATTTATCTGGAAATGTTTGAGGCAATGTTTTGTGAATACACGGCTGGAAAGACCTCATGTCATTCCAGATACTAAGTTTAGACTTAGTCATATTTTAACACAGCTGAACTTTTGACTTAAAAAATAATTTGCAAAAAAAAAAACCCAAAAAAAGGCATGAAACTAGAGGTGCAAAATGAGGTTATTGTTCTAAAACCTGATGTAATTTATTTTTAAACATGAGAATAATTTACATTTGAGGTCAAATTTTGAAGCAAATTATTGACCCTTAAATGACCAAAGACATTTAATATCTCTATTCACGGAACGGAATCACATGAGGAACAAGAAGACACACTGTTGTTTAAGGCCATATTACAATGTTTATTCAAAAAGGCGTGCTTCACCCTTCTTTTGAACCAGTACAAAATTTTTTTTTTATAATGATGCTCTATTTTTAATATAGAGGAAAAGATTCATCTCAATGTCAACTCCTTGCTATACCTTGACCTGGAACAGTATTTCTAAACTAGCAGTCCAGAAATTGCCAATAACTACTACAATATGAATATTTTTTCATACAGACTGCTGTTTTCCTAATAGTACCAACTGCACTGAATGGGACATATTGAACTTGCATTTTGAGATAAACCTCTGAAAACACAAGGTTTCCTTGATGCATTTTGCAGTTTCAAGAGGCAGAACTGGTTACCAAAGGTAAAACTGCACTATGAAGCTGTAAAATGTGACTGTAAATAAATGTCATGTTTTGCATGCTATATATTTTTCATAATTGCCAATTTAGACATAAGCACCACTAAATGTGTGATATACTATATATGTATAAAATTAAAATATTAAAGATATTTGATATATAGTGTAAAATAGTTCAGCATAAAAGTTAAAGCACCATTTGAAGGCCAGTGACCTAAAGGGAAGTTTTAATTGTTTCAGCTTTTTCTAGCATCTCACACAAAGCTAACCTCAGGTTTTGCTTGGCACTTTATAATTCAATGAAGAGAGAAAATGTCTAGCCAGAGTCCTGGACTCATTTCAATCAGTAAGAAAGATGCCAGTGGCCTCAAACCAGCTATTACTGAAAAGGATGAGTACACAGTACAAACTGTTCAAAGCATTGTGTTTACAAAGAGTTCTCTGAGTCAGACCGGCATTCTTTCGTGTAGCAGGGAAACAAAAATATCTTATACTTTTTAAAGTATAAGATATTTAGTAATAAAAAAGTATATATACTTTTATATATATTTATAAAAGTATATATATTTTTAAAATTAGTTTTACAATGTTGAATGTAATCTTCCTTTAAACACACAAACTAAAAAAAAAAAATCTTTTTTTAATCAATCAATGAATGTAAAAATTATTAAGGTGAATCATTATATCCAGAAGCCTTGATTACAGGGGGAACTAAGTAGAGACTAGACAGAAATTATTCTACATTCTCTTGATCAGAGATATACAATCATGCTATAGATGAAGGCAGCTATGATTGATTATTCTGTTTATTAGGACTGCAAGCTGGTTAGATAAAAGGGAAAATTAATTTGTGCATGCATCAGTTGAACTAATCTTATTTAAACTGATTTAGGCTGACGATAAACACAATTCATGTTACAGACATTTGGGATGCTTGCTAAATCACATTGTAGCTCACAGAGCAGCCAATAAAAATATTAACCATTTCAGATATAACAAAAATCACAAACCCACTTTGTTCTGTTGCAACAGAGATGTTTGGGAGAGTGCCTTCCCTGTTCCCCCAGTATTCTCTGAGTAGGTGCTCAATCTCCAGAACCATTAATTAGAAGATCCAGCACTATAGAACCCTGGCTAGCCAGCTCACATGTGAAGGTCTGAACACAGCAGAGATTATTCAAAGGCTATGGGCAAGTCAATAAAAGACTGTTTTGAGACCTACTGCAAAAATGGTGGTACTGGTGTAAAACCAGGTGTGCTGCAGCTGTTTGCCTCTGCTCCTTACCTGGAGTTCACTGTCCCTGACAGCTAGAGCTAGACTGATCTCTTCTTGCATTCTTTAAAGTTAGACCTTCCTGGTCATTTTAAGATATTTCAGTAAGAGCTGGCTGGGAATGGACTTTGCACTAAAAACAGTCAGGGGGCTTGAGTGCTCTGCTTTTGCAGCTCAGGTGTGGGCTCTATGATACCTTAAATCACCTCAGCCTTTTCTGTGGTGATCACTCACTCTCCAAATATGCCTTTACAGCAACTTTCCTAATCACTGTATTCACATTTGTGAAAAAAATCAAGGACCAAGGTCCTTGATTACAAAGCCAAGTGTGAAGCTGTGATCTCAGTGTGAAAATAAAAACACAGTATCAGTGATGATCATGTTAGCAAATCCATTTTGATTAATTATACCTGAAATATCTCCAGTTTACACTGAAGAACTACACTTAACTTTCATCGCTACATTATGTAAACTTTTGAGAAAAAAATAGTAATTTTATTTCTCTTCATTTACAGCATTTAGTGTGATGACAAGACAGGAAAATACCAGATGTAAATGTTCACAAGCTGCTTGAAGATGGAATTTCTTCTGAAATTAACTGATTTAATCTGTATATTGGGCACAAATTTTCAGCATGTACTATGTAAGTAATAGTATGTTTATCCATCAATTATATTCATCCTCCATTAAATCAAAGAAGCTCAGATAGGAACAAGGTCATACAAAAATGCAAATGGAAATACAGATCCTGTACATCTCCAAGGCTTAATTAACAACTTATTGAAAAAACAATTATATTACCTGTCCTGTTTTCATTTGAGATGGCTGCTTGAGACATTCAAATTATTCAGGAGCATGTTTGACTAGACTGCCTGTAGTAATTCCATTTCTACATCATGATGTGGTAAAATAATTCAGTTTAAAAGAAAAGCTTTCTTTGAATCAACCTTTAAAAAGCAGAAAATCCTATTTGTCTTCAGAGGAAAACTGTCCTAGCTGAGTTTGGGAAGCAGATTTAAAAAAGCTGATTTACTGCACTCACACAGTCCCACATCAGAGGCAGGTTGCAGAAGGCACCGTGTGTCCAGAATGTGCTACACAACGAGTGTGTGCCCAGTGCCTGTACACTCACTGTATGCCCAGTGCCTGCACACTCAGTGTGTGCCCAGTGCCTGCACACTGTGTGCCCAGTGCCTACACTCAGTGTGTGCCCAGTGCCTGCACACTCAGTGTGTGCCCAGTGCCTACACTCAGTGTGTGCCCAGTGCCTACACTCAGTGTGTGCCCAGTGCCTGCACACTGAGTGTGTGCCCAGTGCCTGCACACTCACTGTATGCCCAGTGCCTGCACACTCAGTGTGTGCCCAGCGCCTACACTCAGTGTGTGCCCAGTGCCTGCACACTGAGTGTATGCCCAGTGCCTCCACACTCAGTGTGTGCCCAGTGCCTGCACACTGTGTATGTGCCCAGTGCCTACACTGAGTGTGTGCCCAGTGCCTGCACACTCAGTGTGTGCCCAGTGCCTGCACACTTAGTGTGTGCCCAGAGCTACACCAGTGTGTGAACAGTCATACCACTCAGTGTGTGCCCAGTGCCTGCACAATCAGGGTGCCCCAAGTGCCTGCAAACTCAGTGTGTTGCACAGCGCCTCACTCAGTGTGGCACAGGCCTGCCCACTGAGTGCTGCCAGGCCTACACATCAGTGTGTTGCCCAGTGCTGAAACTGTGTATGTGCCCAGTGCCTACACTGAGTGTGTGCCCAGTGCCTGCACACTCAGTGTGTGCCCAGTGCCTGCACACTCAGTGTGTGCCCAGTGCCTGCACACTCAGTGTGTGCCCAGTGCCTGCACATTATGTCACTGCCTGCACACTGTGTGTGTGCCCAGTGCCTGCACATTATGTCACTGCCTCCACACTCACTGTGTGCCCAGTGCCAGTCCAAAGAAGCACACACCTGAGCTTCCCAGGAGTGCTGCAGCCCAAGCTGAATTCACTGACCTGGCTGTATTTCTGCAGCTCTGCCCAGACGAGCTGAGCAGCCTTTGGGTGGATGAAAATGCATTGCTGCCCTGTGTGAAGTCATTGCTGGGCAAACTCAGAGGAGCAGTTTTGGGCAAGGCACAGCTCCCTTCCCCTCCTCGTGGCACGGTGTTTGCCCATCAAGGTATGAACCTTTCACTGCAGCTGGCACTCTAGCTGAACTAAATATATACTTATTAATGACTGCAACAAAACCTGCCTTTTCCCACTTTGCATATTTCTTATTAGCACTCTCAAGTGACAGGCACAGTGACTGTGGTAGCATAATGTGCTCTACAAATCAAATAGCAGAGTATGGGATTATCACTGTTCAGTCCTACAAGGTTTGATCTAGGCCTTAAATAATCACCAGCTTAGTTTAAAAATCAAAGGATAAGGCATTTTGCCACCTCAATTTGCAATGCTAGCATCCTCTTCACTATCATTGAAAACCTTCCTTGAAACCTTAGCTGTTTTAGAGACAAAAGATTTAAAAAAAAAAAAGCAGCACAATAATTTTATTCCACCACCAGTAGTTTGAAACTGTACTGCGTAAGAGAAAGGCTCAAAGCAAATATTTCAGAAGTTAGCCATGACTGGAATAGTAATTTCATCTCTCTACCACATGGGTCCTTGTTCCAGCTAGATATACTTTTTTTCTGACTTAGTTGACAGCCCAAAAAGTACACATTAATATTTCATTAATAAAATCAGAGTTCAGTTAACCATGACTCACCAAGCAGCAAGAGAAATACCAGGGAATATACAAATAAAACTCTACTTCAGTCATCAAACAGCTGCAAATTTAAAGAATGTTCATGTTCTTTTAAAATATGCTTATTTAATAATATTATTACAAGAGTTAACTATTTTTCAGTAAACAGGTATGATGCCATAAGACTTTTAAGAATAACCACTCCATGAATAGTTCATGTGTACACACTCAGGTGCAATATTATTTGATGGCAGCATTTGAGGAATGATGTTAGAAAACAAAATCAATACAGAGTTTATTAATTAAACCTCAGAATTATAAAGGATATTGTTTAAAAGCAGTTTGATTTTCTAGTCCATAAATCTAACTGACTAATAAAATTATTTGGTGGGATCAGGTGCCAACAGTAACTTCAGTTAGCACACAGAAAATCTCTGTACCCTATGCCTGTGCAAAATAACTTATGAAGCTCTAAATAAATTGAAAAAAAAATCATTAAAAATTAGTAACTGTAAAAAAATTATAAAAGCTGTGTACAGAACAATATGCATGGGGGTATTATGGTACTTTTCTGAATCACGGATTAGCAAGCAAACTTTTTGTTTATAGTTTCTCTTATTTTCTTTGTATAAAATACAGTGTTCTTCTTATGCTAAAAGAAGACATTCCTCAAAATAAAGAATGTCAATGCTAACTTATGGATAATGGAACATGCTTCTCAATCACACCAAATGAATGCTTCTGAAAAAATACTGTTCCGGAAATTGAAAAATAAAAAAGAACATTTTTTTATATTAATCTGTGCCTCTGCACTTCTACCAACAGTCACAACTTGCACTACCACAATTCATTTGTGATATTCCTAAACTGCACTTATTCCAAGCTCTTTGAACAACAGAAATGTGTTGATATGCTGATACATTTGAAGTACTTTCCACTACATCCTATTTATTTTATTCTTAAATTCAAAGTAATTCATACAAGAAACATATAACTAGGAAAAGATGACCTGTTTATTCCTAGGTATCATGTGCATACACCTACCTTTCCTACTTTTTCAAACTGAATTTCCCCAACCTGTCATCTTTTGACATCGAATTTCACCTCATCTCTTTGCCTTATTTTGCTTTTTACAAGGTTTTCTAGTCAAAATACTGTCATTCCCATAACATATCCCACATGATCCTGATAAAGCTGACCTCTTACCATTGTCACACCTATCATACCAACTACAGTTAACAACAGTTATCATTCTAACTGCTGGGGACATCTCCACTAAGAGCCAGACAAAGATCTAGAAGATGGTTCTCTACATTATTAGCACCATTATTCCTCAAAATTATTGATAATTCAGGATGTCAAGGTCTTGAATTCATACAGACAACATGCTAGCAGAGCCCAGAAGGATGTACTCTTGCAATTTGAGATAAAGCAAACCACCAAACTATCAGAGAACTGGATGATCTGCTTAAGCATGTGCTTGTGAAACACAAAAAGAACTGTGAAGGTCATTCATCTGAGAGAAGTAAGTAGAAATGCCATGCAGTCAGTAGTAACTCATCAGGCACTCCCAAATTTAATTGCTAGAATACATATTGAATGCACAGGCCCAGAATGTAATTACAATTTTGGTATTTGAAACAGTTTAGTTAATAGCAAGCATGGAAGTTCATTAGCCTAGTAAACTAGGGAAAAAATCTGCACTTGGGAGAAAGTACAAAGCAGAGCTTTGTACTTTCTCCCAAGTGCAGAGCTCTCACTTCCCCACTGCCACCAGGGACCAAAGGTAGTGATTAAATAACCCAAAAAAGACAACCTGTGGCAAAAAAAAATCATACTCCCATTCTGGGTTAAGGGTGTAATTAGCTTGAAATACAGATTACACTTGAAAACCCAGTGAAGCTAATTCTAATGGGAAAATCAGGCTAACTGAAACAGCACAAGACCTCCAACTGGGATTCATGTTTTAAAGGAATAAAAACATTCTATACAAAAAACCCCAAACAAGCAACATATACTTTCTTCTAAGTAGAAGAAAAGCATTTTTAGGGATAAGGAGGCTGCTAGTAACCAAAATGAATGTTAAAAGTCAACTTTAAATTAGTACACTGCAATAGTTTGTGCCTCAAGAGCACAAAATGTTTGTGAGAGGATCTTTTCAATGATGCCAATTTTCAACACATTTTGGAGCACCAGAGAAATTCAGTAAGACTGCTAGCATTTTCTGCTAATGGTTGAGGATGGTAAGCAGTATGATGTCAGTAATTATAGAGCTCTATGCCATTACTAATCTCAGGCAAAATAACCACTGAACTTTCAAAGGATAAATTCATTGGGAAATTATATGAACAAAACTGATGCCAGTCAACACCATTTTACAGAAATTTGCTAAACAAAATAGAGAATTTTATTTAATCATCTGACAAAGTTACAAACTCTGGTCAGCAGATGTTATTCCATAAATGAAACACAAAGACATTTAAATGGCATTTACCTTACAGCCACACAAAACTCAGAGTAAGAGATTATTATCAGTATCATCAGATGTGATTAACATGAAAAAGTAGCTGTTACCAGGAAAAAACAATTGAAAAAGTACTCTACATTCCTCTCACAAAATCATCCAGTACTTACTCAATACTATTTAAGAGTATCATCAGTGATACATAAGTAAATACTGTTGATGGCAGTGATGGCACAAAAATTGTAAAACTGGTCAGTAAAGGTAGCAAATTGTTATCCAGAATAATATGGATTTCTTTGTCTGATGGGCACAGTGTATTACAGCCAAGTGGACTTATTCAGGAAGCAAGAAAGAATGCAGGTAATATCCAGAAAACAGTGCAGAGAAGCCACAGACTTAGGAAATACATACAACCTTAATGGCACAGAAACAACTCAATATAAATGACAGTGAAGCCTGACAACAAAAGGAAGTAATCAACTTCCCACAGATGTAAGTGCATAAGACCAGAGATACTACCCTAGCCAACAGCATCAGTGGTACTGGACAAGTGAATATAGCTCTATAGTGTCTGCACTGTTTTTCCAAAATGGCAAACATCTTGTTCTTCCTCCATTATTCACAAAAAAAGAGGAAGAATTCTGCACCTTCTTGAGATGTTAACCAGAATGCTCCACATTTTGCTATTAGCACAGAAACTCACGTGGAAAAAGCACAGCAGCAATTTGAAAATGCTCCAGAGAACCAATGAATGTTACATGAACCAGAAGCTGTCTCTGATCCACTTCAGGACAATAGGTTCCAGCTTGGGCAGTAGTGATGGTGGAGTAGGTACAGTGGCAAGACAGGTCTTACTGTTGACATGTTTTGGGGTTATTTCCTATCATAGCAATTACTAAAGACCAAAGCCACTTAAAGAATTGTACAGTACTTCTTTGTTTTGCTTCTTCAATCTGTACGTTAAAAACCAACCCTGAACAAATGCAGACTTTTTGTCAAATGCATCTGCTCAAAAGAGCTGGATTGTCACAGCTTTAAGTGACAACACTGGTGGGAGTCCATCATCACCTGTGTGCACAGGGCCTGACTGCCTGGGTGGCTTCACCAAGGAAAAACAGACAGGACAGAAGTGGCACACCAGAGGTGAGCTCTTATTTGGTGATTCCTTTTGGCTTACCTGTCACCGACATAGTTTATGAAAAATCCTTTACTTAGGAATTTTCCTCTCCTGAGAGCTGAGAAGCCTCAGGAGCAAACTGTAAACAATTCTTATCTGCTGCTGTGGAATGCCACGGGAAAATCTCTGATTGGCCCCGTCGGACTGTTTCCAGTTGAGAGCCTATCACAAAACACCTGTCCAGTGTTTCGGGCTGAGAAGACTTTTCATTTACACATTCTTTTCTATTCTTAGGATAGCCTTGGTAGTGAAATCTCTAACTTTATTCTTTTAGTATAGTTTTTATATCTTATATATCATATCATAATAAATCAAGCCTTCTGATGCATGGAGTCAACTGTCTCGTCTCTTCCCTCATCCTGGGACCCCAGAAAACCATGTAACACTTACCTGGTCGTGAGACCCTTGAGCTGCTGAATGCTGCTCCTCGCAGGCTGCTGTCCAGAGTCTGGGGGTTTGAGTTACCATGGAGATCAGCGCATCTGACACATGAGGGGGCTGCAACAGACACAGGGGCACCCGTCAAACCAGTGTCCATCACCTCAGCAAAACACAAGCACTTGACTCCCTCTGCTTTTGGCATTCCCCAAGGTCTGAGCTCCCAGATTAGGAGCTTTAGCTGAACCGTAAAGGGAAAAAACCCCAACAGCCATCACCAAAAGAATTAGAAAGGTGAGAGCAGTCCCCAGAGACACACAGTATTTGAGCACTTTGCAAAGCCATGCACTTTTTCAGGAGCTTGGAAGAATTCAAATATACCATGAGCTTGACTCAACAATTTTCAGCCTCTCTGGTCAAGTATAACAACAGCAAGCAATCCACCCAGAGCCACTGCTGAGCACAGGACTGGAACAGCAGCGTGCTGCCTCAGAATGGTGGGACACACAAAATGCTCCCTCAGAGAGCCTCCAGTGGGAAACTGATGGAGCATCACCTCTGTGCAAGAAATAAGTAGGCAAAACAAGTCACCTCCTTGAATGTTCTAGGGGCAAGGCTGAAGGCAAGCATTTATGAAAATCAAACATGAAAGACAGCCTGGCATTCATCTGCAATAAAAAATCTATCTGAAGACTTTTCCAAGCCTGCCAACAAGCATGATGAGTAAAGCCTGATTTCTTATTGCCTTTGCCATTCAAGCACCACATAGATTGACTAGCTTCTTAATCTTCCATTTCAAACCTTAAGTCTTATGCTCAATTTTTGTCGACATAATTTAATAATTAAATGCTGTAAAGTGAAATGAGATAGCCATTGGAGACTTTTAAAATTAATTATCCTCTTCCACACAAATGTCTGACAGCTTTGAAAACTATTGTCCTGGTTTTGTCTGGGATAGGGCTCATTTTCTTCCCAGCAGCTGGGACAGTGCTGTATTTCAGACTCACTATGACAGTAATGTCAGTACAGTGATGTTTTAGCTGTAGGTGAGCAGTGCTCACACTGAGTCAGGGATTTTCAGTTTCCCATGCTCTGCCAGTGAGCAGGTGCACAAGAAGCTGGTGGGAGCACAGCTGGGACAGCTGTCATGGTGTGGCCAATCCATGCCATACAATGTCACAGCCAGCATATGAACTGGGGGAAGCTGGCTGTGAGCAGCCATCAGCAGGCAGTGAGCAATTGTATTACTCACCACCTTCAAAAGTCCTTTTTGGGCTTTATTTCTCTCTCTTGGTTTGTTATCTCCCTTTTAATCATTATTATCTTTATTACTATTACAATTAGTATTATATTTTACTTATTAATTACTTATTTCCATTATTAAACCCATCTTATCTCAACACATGGGTTTTACTTTTTTCCTCCCCACCCCAGTGGGGTGAGTAGGGGGTTGGAATGAGTGGCTGTGTGGTAGTTACCAGCTAAAGTTAAACCACAACTATACATTAAGTATCATTTTATGACGTAATCAATTTAATATATAACATATTTGAACACATCATCAGGAAAAGCTTACATAAATCCATTTCTAATTCTCAGTCTGTAGTACTACAACATGTTCTCATTTACTTCATTGTGACATAAATACACCATCTAAGCAAATACAATACTCACTTCAGAAAGAGTTACATCTATCCTAATCAAAGGTGAATGACTACACAAGGGACAACACTTGCCTACTGAAGCATCCTAAACTATTTGCAATACATCAGCTGGACATTCACAGTTTTTCTGAGTTAGTCTACTGAATGCCTATAAATCCTCATCTATGTGGCTACATATCTAACCACCTAATTCTCAGATGCCATTCTGAGTTGACTGTTCTCATCTCTCCAGCTCTTTTTTTTTTTTTTTTTTTTTTCAATTATAGAATCATTGACTGGCTGGGGTTTGAAGAGACTTAAAGATTATCTCATTCCAACCCTCCTGCCATGGGCAGGGACACCTCCCACTAGACTTTTCATCTCCCCACCCCAGTGGGGTGAGTAGGGGGTTGGAATGAGTAGCTGTGTGGTACTTAGTTACCAGCTAAAGTTAAACCACAACAACTATATATTAAGTATTATTTAATGACATAATCAATTTAATATATAACATATTTGAACACATCATCAGGAAACCTGGCCCATCCAACTTGGCCTTGAGCACTGCCAGGGTTGCAGCATCAACAAGTCGTCTCCCATCTCATTTCTCCTGTGAAGCATGTTAAGTTTATGCAAAATGCAATATACTCAAGCAGCGTAACTGTGTACAAATAAAAAATCTGAAAATCCAAGCAACAATTAGAGGATTCCCCATGTCTTATGGGAAACTTTTAAAGAGTATTATTACACTAAAATTATCTCTATTCAATACCCCTACATTATGCTATGCAACAGTAAGTAAGATGTACTGAGGCTGCTCTCATGTGAAAGATCAGGGAAATAACTGGCTCATCTGGAATAAAGGCTTCTGCAAGATTCATGGAGTTTAAAGGACACTGCAGAATACCAGATACTCCTACTGTAGCACTGTGGATGAATCAGGGTTATTGAAGAAGCTCTATTAATGCTTTTTGTCATAATTGTGAACTGGTTGGGTCATGTTTTCATTTGTTCTGTTTACAAATCTTACAAACTGGATCATGGGTGGTTTCTATCAGTGACAGAATCACTCAAAGGCTATTCATCTTGCTGTAATGCTGGAGAGGCAGGAGGCAGCAGGGCAGGCAGCAATGCTAACACAGGCTGGAAGAGCTAATCACATCCTTCGATAAGGCCAGCTTTGGTTACCTTGCAAGACAACTTTTTGGCAAATACCAGCTCTAACTGAAAAAGTGAAAAGTAAAGTGAAAGAGACATATTGGAGGCAAAAAGATATGATTATTATAATTTTATTACCTGTAAGTGTCAGTGAGGCTTAAAAGTTACATATCACCCATTATGATTGGGTGAGAACATACATATATTGATGATTGCAATAATCATATGGTATCATATGGCCCTACCCACAATGTTTTACTCAACAATGAGAGTTTCTTCAAATCCAATTTCATACAGAAGTAAATACTAATATGAGATTTGAAATAAACAGTAGGCAAAGACAAAAATGTTCCTTTTAACATTCGTTTGTAATATTAGCATTACAACCTATAATTACTTACAGTAGGATAAGTAATTCACAATTTACAAAGAAAATAAAAAATAATCCATCACCAGAGATCACAGAATACAGCTGCAAAAGTGATTAGAACAGGATACAAAGTACTTTAATATGAAATATCTGGAGAGTTCCATTGGTATAGTTTATAACAAAAAATAATAAGACAGATGATCTTAGGTGATTACATCACCCAAGTATTTTCATTGGGAGAATATACCAAGCACCAACTGGCTTGTTAATCTAGCAAACAGTTTGCAGAAAACAAATCAGCATCTGGAAGTGGACAAGAAATTCAAATGAGAAATAAAGCACATGCCTTCCATCACCTGTGACTAACCATTAGTGCAACCATCCAAAGGAGAATGCAGAGATTCTCCATTGGTTGATGCCAAGCTTTAGTAGAACTTTCCCAGAAGATGAATTTTTGTGAAAACACAAGACATCCCGCAGTCATACAAAAGTTACTCTGTTTCATACAGATAGACCAAGTCTGCAATACAGAGAAAGGGAGCCTGGGTGCTGTAGCCACCCTTTCCTGCTCATAAATTAAATATATTATGATGAAAACCAGTTTTCTGGTTTTGTATCCAAAGCACTGGGTGGTGATGAGCACTGTGCATGCTGAGCTGCTGGTGCCAGCAAACACTCAGTGACACACATACAAAGTGAGAGAGGGAGTGTGTGTTCAAGCCACGTGGAGTCACACAACTACTGCCATCCTTCCAGAGACAGGTGGGCTAAATTCTGCTGGAATAATACTCTGACTTCTAATTTAGGAAGCTTGCTCTGTCCCCCATGGGCTGAAAGGACTCAGTCACAGAAGAGTGGCAGCAGGAGCTCTCTTCACAAGGGTCACTTGGGGCATCAGTCAGATGACTGAAGGCAGGCAAGACAAATGATGCTCTCTCAATCTGTGCAGGGAGCAATAAACACAGTGCTTCATGTTATTAACTGCTTGCCAGTCCTGTCTCTGTGGACAGTAAGCTTTCTGGGCAAAAAAACCTTCTTAGTGTGGTATTTCAGTGGGTTAGCCAAGCAGTTCCCCACCCCAGCTAACATCCAGGAGCTGCTGTGGCCTCACAGCTGTTTGCTCACAGCTCTGTCCCTGCAACAGCAGCCTCACTGGGCACACAGGTAACATGGGCTTCTTGCAAAGGGACAAAGGAAAAAGAAAAGGAAATAAAACCAAGTTATGGCTTAAAGGCCACACTGGTGTCACAGTGAGCAAGCTTAAAAATTTCATCCCTTTAGCAAGAGATAGGAAAGTTATTGGATGGCTTAATTTAGCTAGCATTGGTGCTGTTGCTAATCTATGCCTTGGGCTGCTAAGTGCCAAGAAGTGTAACCATGTTTAAATATGAACCAGAAATAAAAGTTAAAAAAATTCTTTCCTTTTTACTAATTGTACATCTGGTACACAAGGTTTGACTTTGGATTTGCACTATGTTTGAAAACACATTAGTCAACCTATGCAAACACTTTCCTTGATCTCCTTATCTCTCAGCTCCTCCATTGGACACAACCTCTGTGAAGCAAATCCATGGAAAACCCTGGCACCACCTCCCATGTGGGCAGCTGATGAATGAAATAAGTCACCAATCCCCCTGTGACTGTCCCCAGTGCCAGCTTAGCTTACAGAGAAGCACTGAGGCCTTTCCTGCCCTGGGCAGGGCAGGGCAGAGGACCAGCCCCGTGCCAGGGACAAACTGCATAGCCCCATTTGCACTGAGGAGCCAATGGAGGGATGCTCCTTAAAGGAGGGCTGAATGTGGCACTGCCCTTTATGGGGCACAGACCAAACAGTGCATTTATCCTCTGCTTCACATGTAGATCTCCTTTTTCAGGCACCTGAGGGACTTTAGGAAACTGAAACTGGGGGCCAGATTTATAGGAGGCACCTGAAATTACTGGCTGGGCAGGTGGCTGGGGTAAGGGCACATAAACAGCACAGCAGTTTTACTCTTGATTTAAACTTGGAATAATCAGTCACATCATTTTGGGTGATGTTCTAGTGAATTCTACTCAATTCCTCTAAATACATTTAGCTGCTTAATATTTTTCCAATCTGATTTCTGTTTAAGTACTATTTCTGCATAGTTTCAGATAAATAATTTCATTTCTTTTTACTGAACAATACAGATGAGGAGAAACCAAACCACTGCCATTACTATCCTATTTCAGCATATTTCCCTTAACTCTTTCAGAATGAAAAAAAATATTATCTGGGTAACTAATTTATTATCCCACTCCCTTTGGGCCTTTAAAGGCACAGGGAAGTTTAAATGCTAAATAGGACATCTTCAAAATACACTGAATTCCAAAAGCAGGGATTGCATTATCTCTGGGAAAGAAATGCAGGATACCTGGTGTACAATATTTTGCTTTCTTTCAAATTGATAAACAGCTTCAATATTTTCAAACTACTCCTGGTGGACTATACTATACTATACTATACTATACTATACTATACTATACTATACTATACTATACTATACTATACTATACTATACTATACTATACTATACTATACTATACTATACTATACTATACTATACTATACTATACTATACTATACCATGACTGTACAGAAGACTATAACAGAACATCAATAATTATGCAAACCTTCTGCAAAAAATAACCTAAAATGCATTTTCTAAAACAATTTCTAAAAAGTGTACAAGTCAGTGAAGAGAACATTTCAACATTCAAACTCCTGGTGATTTGCTGGGGTTTTAGTTTCTTTATGGAGTAACACAATGTATAAACATGATCACAGCAGAACAACCCCAGCTGTGGCTCCCATGGGGCAGGACCAGCAATTTGTGTGTACAAGGATTGTGGATAACACTGCAGACACATGGAGCAGAAAGCAGGACCATCATCTTCAGCACAACACAACGTGCTGGGCTGCTCCATCGTGTTTCCAATTAGGACCTATGCACTAGAAATGCCATCTCTGTTCAGAAAAACCCACACAATCTCTGAATATTAATGAATTTGCCCTAAGGTCTTATAGAATAAATAAACACCAGTTTATGTCTTGCTATGATAAAAAATTCCTGCTGTAGACATTTATGTATCTATTATTGCCCCACAGCTGCTTTTTCTAAAGGAAGCTATGAGAGATTTTTTTTATTTTAAATATACCACAGATGAATGCCCAGATTTGATGAAGTAAAGTCTAGAGTCAGTTAGAAATCTGAAAATCAATGCTAAAAATAAATATTCATTATAGTACTAGTGCAAAAAGCTTCCCCATTGTAATATCTAATCCGAAGCAACAAAAATACCCTCAGAAATAACCCACATCTTCCCACAAAAACTTAAAATACTTAAGCCTTGAAAGCCTTTCCTCAGGTGCAACTCACAGAGCCTGGGCTGCCCCTTTGAAGCAAGCCTCTCAATGGAAAACAAAACAGCAGGTGGAAACTCATGTTTCATCTTAACTAACTGTCAAAACTAGTGGACATCATGAAATTAAAAATTTCAGAAGCACTTTCTCAGTAACTTGGCTATATTATGTTATCCGTTTTACAAGACAAATTAACTCTTTGCAGCCCAAGCAGTGACTCAATCCAACCAGTCTTGGAGCCAGACTAGAATTGACAGCAACAATTCTCAAAATCATTTACCTCTCTCAGCCCTTTGCCTGCACAGGCACTTTGACAGCTTTAGCTTTTTTCTGCTTCAGCTGTGTATTTGAGTGTAGAAGATATTTTCTCTATCATGTGTAATAGTTTCACAGGAGACACATGAGTTATCTACCATTATTTAACAGGGCAGAACTTTCAGTGGTAATAATGGATTTATGAAAAGCTTTGCTGTCAGCAACCAAACCCAGCACCAAGACTGGAAATGCTTACTACTGTAAGAGGACTTTTTGCAGTACATGGACAGATTCACACCTGCTGTGGCCAACAACACAGCAGTTCTGATACATCAGAAAGACATGTGAGTATCAAATAGCACAAGATTTATCTTACCAACCCCCAGGCAAGCCAAATTTCATTCTTCTAATTAACAAGTCCAGATTTCAAAAAAAAACAAACCAGCAAACTGCTCTCTTGACAGTAACTCATGAGATTTCTGCTGAACTTTTTAAACATGAAACAAACCCCACAGTCTAGGACTGTTGTGATGAAACACAAAGAAAGGAGTTTAATTATTAATTTTGTGATAGTGCAGGTAGGTGGGACAAAATTATCCCTTTCAGAAGCATTGAACTGTAATACTCTCATTTGCCTATTTAGCTCTACTTCAGGCAAGAGCACAGAGGAAGAAACAGGAAAGAAGAAATGCAGCCTCCTCTGCACTGCCCTAGCAGTCACCATTACCAGATTTAAAAGTGAGTGCAAGCTTAAAAAGCAAACCACACAATTTTGATGAATTCATGTGACTTTTGCCCTGAGTAGATCCGTCAGCCTAAGGTAAGGAATGAACTCTGAAGTCTTTGGCCCCCAGTTGTACAAATATTACACTGCTTTCAGCATGCACACCTTGGAGGTGCCCAACTGCAGAGCACTACAGGGAGAGGATTTGCTGTTTCCCATGTCTGAGTGACCCAAAGCCTGTAGAGTTTTCCCAAGGTGCATCAGTAAAGTGAATTGCAGCTCATGGCAAAGACAGAGCCAGTACAATTCTCTTATACAAGGTTTAACATGTGTAGCCAATACAATCAGTTTTGTTTCAGGTTAGCTGTAGCTTCCAAGAGATTTTGAAAGTCCATGGGCACCATGGTAATACAATCTTGATGTTGCAGAGGCATCAATAACCACTGCAGGGTCAGGCTTTAGGAGAAATTACTGCAATCAGCTTTGCAGGAGCAGAGAAGGCAGGTGCTTTGGACATGGGCATGGTGCTAGAGGAGCAGCTTGTCCCTGAAAGACCTTTTGAAACTTCATCTTGGGTGGAACCTCAGCTACACATCACTGTAACAAGATGTATATATATGTGATAATTAATATATTTAAGTCACATTTTCCTCCTTACATTATAGCAATTGTATGAAATGCTCTAGGCTAGAAGTTGCTGAATCAGGAAATGGATCAGAAGCGAACTAAAATGCCTTTCTAGTTATTGATTCCTGCTCTCTTTGTCATGTCAGTTTCCTAGAATCCATCCAACACAAGCACGAAAGGGTAATGAGTTTCTGAACCCACACTCTAATAGTGCACACTGCATCAAAGCTTTCAGTAATTGCCTGGATGCTGCTTCCCAGCAGTACTAAACAACTTAAATATAATTAGCTGGAAGCCCTATGGGCTTCATTTCCCCACTGGAACACCTCTTACACTAATCCATTTATCAGGCTGACAGATGACTGAATCACTGGTGCTATGGACCCATTCTACTAATATTTCTCAACCCCACATCCTGGTTTGTGCTTTATCTGGTACATTTTTGCAAAGGAAAAAACAGTGTTAAGAGTGGGGAGAGAAAGAGACATATAGCACACTCATCTCTTCCCAGTACTGACCAATGTTATTTTTTTGATTAGCCCACTAAGCATAAAATGCTGGAGCTATTAGGCAGAAAACCAAATTTAAATGTATGCATTATGGAACTATACGATGCCAAAAATAATAGGGAAACACAAAAATATTGAAAAGACTTTTGGAAGTTTTCCAGCCATTCTGAAGTTTCAAGAGAAGTTTGCATAAGAGGACAATTTTCAGCATATCCCCCTGAGGATGGCCCAGCTATAGCTGTTGAGCTAAAATTTCGTCATCCTGCTTACTTCTTGTACATCTTTCTGAACAAGAGGTGACAAAAGACATTTTAAAGCTGTCTGGAGTTATACTGAATAGACATGAACTGAACATCATGCTGCTACAAATCTATACACTTAGCAAACTGCAAGAGAATTCTCATAAAAATAAAAAAAATATTTATTTATTTTCTTGGGCAGAATTTTCTAATGTTGTAATGAAACCCGTTTTATCCCCGTGACTTAATCCAGACAGATTTCAATAAGTGGACCTCTGCAGAGGCTGAAATTAGAGGGAGCCAAGGTCTTCCAAACTGTGCCACACTGTGGAAATGAAGTAATTGTAAAAATGCTAAATTCTCATCAAATTCTTTAAAATTATTAAAAAAATTACTCTAGAATGTTATATGCTTGTGCTTAGAAGTTGTGGGAGAGGAAACAAAAAGCAACAAAGCTGGTAATGACCTGTAAGAAAGAAGGTTTTAAAAGGTGCCCTTTTTCTAGATCCATTAAATTGTGGTCAGTAACCCACATTCTGGCTTGGAATCACAGGATCCAGCTAGAGTAGTAGCACTGTTTCATTGTTTATTTCCTCTGGATGTTCTCATCATGGACACAGAAAATACTGATGTTGAAAAACAATAAAACAAGGAATTTGTACTTCTTGTACTCCACATAAGCCTAAACAATGGGGTAGTAGTAAAGCCAACAGCCAACAGCAAAAATTCTCTTAAAAGTAGTGCCACAAGTTAAAATTAACTGTGGACATCAGTTTGAATTCAAAGACTAAATTGAAAAGCTATACTTGAACTTTTACCAATGAAATAGATAAGTAAAAATATATTCAGTGATGTGACTGACTTAGCTGGTGAATCAAGCAGCAGCAGCAGGATGAAGTACAGCCAGCAGTTCTTGGGAGCAGCACCAACCTCAGAGCTGGCCAAAAGGAACAGCAGCTACTTGGACATTACTTGATTTTCAAAAATGCAATCACAGGTCTTTACACCACCTGGTAAAGTACTAAGCAGGTTATTAAATACTGAGCTGCTTGAGATTTCTTCATGTGAACCCCAGAGCAGAAATCTCAGTTTCACATGAACTCTCCACCCACTCCTTCCCTCCGGCCTGAAACTGGAAAACTCATCCCAGAGACGCTGACACTTGCACATCAGCCAGTCAGCTTGCCTGTCACCCAAAGACAGCCCCTTCCTTCCCAGCCTCATCCCCTCTGTTTAGTGTAATTTCTACTCCCTCAAAGGGCAGACAGTATCCTGTGCAAGGGTTGCCCCAAATCATACACTTGTCAGTCACACTTCCAGATGAAATGCAGAATTTCTCACTCCTGTTAACAAATACTCCTTTGAAATGCAGTGGGACTGAGCAGAGCAAACATCAGATCTAACCAAAAGAACATTCTGCAGTAAAAAATGTAAAAAAAAAATCTTCTCCTGTTTTTAGTCATCTTTAATAAAACAGATGATTGTCCTGAATTTCCTAACTAGGAATCTGTCTTTGCCAGGCAAAGAATGAAACACTGCCTTCATTTGTGTGCTTCATGAAGAAACTTGCCATACAGTCAGTGAAACTGAATTTCCTGGGTACTAACTCTGAGAAAATTTTTAAATTCTTGAAGTAAATACTATCTCTTTAAAGCACTGTCAAAATTATTATATATACAGATTCTTCCCTGTAAATCAGGGGCAAATGTAGAGCAGCTTTATATTTAAATAGCTGCACTGCATTCTCAAGGTCTTTTAATAGAAGCAGCAAAGAAGACTTTGGGGAAAAGAGGAATCATCTAAGAATGAAACAGCTGGAGCCACAGAACACTAACATCCATACTTTGTATGGTAGAAGTGTACACTTGGAAGGACATGCCATGTTAAGCAGTCAAATGCAAAAATGCAGTGCATTTTAGGAGTGCAAATAACTGTCTGTCCTAAAAAGCACGGCAGAAGCGACCAAACACACTGATCTAGAAAAGGAGCACCCTTTGTAATATGCATTTGAAAAATTATTTCTTTAGTCAGTAATTATTGTCTTTAGCATTGGAAAGATAATGAATTTTATTGAAAGACAATTTCTGTGCAGTCTCTATTTTTGTAGTCCTGATTAGATCATACCTAGAACAGCTCTAACTAACCCCAAAGCTGGCCCTGCTTTAATCCGGGTGTTGGACCTTCTTAAATCCTGAATTATCATAGAATCCTTCAGTGAGAATCTCTTGATACTAAAATTACATATGATTGTTGTGCTATTTACATAGAAAATAGGAAGTTTAATAAAAACCACCAGGGCACTAACTTGCATATTGAATCCAGGCAGATCCAAGGTCTGAAAGATACCAAATGCGAGGCATTCCTTCTGATCCTATAAAGCTTATGCTGGCTAAGCAACTACAACAAAGCTAAGACTGATGATTAAAGATACAGAATGCTTTTGTTACACTGCAGATTCTCTTCCAACATAACCTTTTCCTTTTACCTAAATCATGTAGAGATATAGGAGTAAAAACTATTAATATTAAATTAAATTACAGTTTAGTGGTATATATGTGAATTTTAATCTAACCCCAATTAAAATGCAGTGATTAATAGGTTATACTGTCTGGATATGAAAAATGCAGCTGAGAATACTGGCTGGAGAAATATACTAAATTAAAAAAAGAGAAGGAACATGAAATCATCTGCAGTAAATATGGCTGTGAAAAACAGAGCATTTCAAGAGATGTGGATGAAGTAACAGCTCAATGAACATCACACAGACTTGGTGGTAAAGAGCACTCATCTGAGGAACCCAGTCCTTGGACTTGGTCAGTAACACAGGTAATTTCAATGCACTGAACTTTTAAATAAAATATTTTAAGAGTCAGCAGCAGAAGTGAAATTTCAGGGAAAACACCCTTCAAAATTACCACCTGCATGTTAGAGAAAATAACTTTGATGTTAGAGAAAAAAAATTTTGGTCCTATTGATTTGTTACTCTGATTAATCTGATGGTTGATAGTAGCAGTCTCATCATTATTTGCCATACAGGAGTAAACGAGTATCCACATCTCTACACTGAGACAAAATTCACCTCTTTTGATAGCATATATGACAATTTTGACCAATATACATGTTGGAGAAGTTTGTTTAAGCAAAAAGATTAGCATAAATTCCTTTAATGAATTCAGTAAAAGATGATCTCTCAATATACCTACCTTCTGTGCTTTAATGCAATTCTGACACCATAAATGGTATGACCGATTCATCTTTGCTTACTTTGATTTCAATTTTCTATCTGCTTCAAGAGGTATTTAGCTAATGAAGCTCACAGATTAACAATGGTTCTTTAGACTACTTCATTGAAGGAACACGCAGAAAGCATGCTCAATATCTCAGTATTAGCAACTGGTTATTCAGGCCATTTGGTCAATATATCATTCTACTTCATGGTATGTTCACATACAGTAAAGTTCCTCAAGTATTTTCCAAAGCCATGATGAAAAAAATCTGCATCAAGTTTCAAAACTCTAATAAAATCAAATCACACAACAAAACAAAACAAAAGCAAAACCACACCAAATTCTGAAAATTCAACTAATTAGTTAAACTTGTTGAGGAAGGACTTTTGAAATGCACAAAACTGGAAAGCTAAGTTACTTTCCTTCTCCCCGAAGCTCCTCAGCCTTGCTACTCCAGCATTAGGGTCCAAGGGCACTGATTTTGTTGCTGCAAATGTCATTTCTTGAAAACTTGCATGGAGCTCAAAAGTGGGAAGGGGAAAAGGCTTTTATTACCTCCATCAATGTGAAGTATCCCACAGCATTTAATGCTTACCTGTGCACTAATGTTTCAAATAAATACATTTAGGTCTGTTCAATGAATAGGGGATCTGTTTTTGAAATGCTAACTAACAAATAAAGAACACCTGAAAGTCATACAGATCAGGGCAATAATTCAAATTGCAGTGCAGACTATTCATATTTGTATATATATATGCATGCCCTAATACAGTACTACACCTTCATGTACATTTATATCACTGAACTTTATGCAGACGGTGTGTGATGTTGCTTATAGTCAGCATTAAAAGGTGATTTTTCCCAGGGTCTCAGAAGTACAATTGCCACTGACTTCAAAACAAAAGGGAAGTAGCCTGGAGTTCTGGAAACCTGTCAGTCTTTTCATCTTGCAAGCTAAATTTTCCTTCTGCAAATTGAGAAAACTATGACAAACGAGAACAAGTATTTGCACAGGAAGATAGCTAGTTTTATTTGCTGTAATAAATGAAAAAGATCCTCTTTATATCATGACAGAACATGTCAGAGATGTTCATGCCACTTAACTTTGATTCCAATTTATGTATGTGGATGCTGATGCCTAAAGCTGGGTATGAATATTCAGTCTTCATTATTATAAGTGGTTTTCTTGCAGGAAAAGAAGGACCTAATGGCAAAGGACTTACTGAAGTAAAAGAATAATTATAGCAATGATAGAAGCAAAAAAAAAAAAAATCATTAAGAGACCTTTTGCATCTCAGTTTACAGATTTTGTTTACAATAAAGTGTTTTAGTGAGATGCAAAGGTGTTAAGCCACTTTTTGCCCTGGCCTTCGAAATTATTTAAGAAAACTCTGTGGTATAAATTTAGAGGCTTAGAAGCTTGACTTAGAAATTTTGGGGGACAGGTATGAAAAAGTTAATTTTCATCAGGGTAAGTCCAACTATATTCTCCACTCTATCCACTGTAGTGTGCAATTTCAGTCTGTCATTATGTTTCTTGTTCTGAGTGAAGCTTCACTGGTGTAGCATTATTCCCTTGCTCCTCATAATCACTCTTCCCTTACATTCCTGCTGAACATGGCTACCCCTCAGTGTCTGTGGAATAACTGCTCATGTCCAAAAGATTCTTATTAAAGAGTTCAGAGAGTTAGTGTTAGAAAGTGTTCACACTAAGCTAGATTATATTAAAGTGAAGGAATCAGGTTAGAGAGTGACTACATGATCAACTAAATCTCGTGGGAGCAACACTGAGCAGTTTTGAACAGTGGGGGCTGGGAGCCTATTCAGCCAGTTCAGCTGCTGCCAGAATCAAATGTGGGAGACAGAGAAATGCTTTCATGCTCAGCTTTTCTTCCTTTCTTGATTTTCCCAACATCTAGGATCCTGAAATTTTTACTCCTGATTCAGGCTACCAAGCTTCCTCAAAACAATTTTGTTCCAGCAGAACCTGTGTTCAGATTTGTAAGGCACATCCACATGGTAGGTAAAAAAACCCACCCAAACTAAATGTGCCCAACCACCCTTCCCCCAACACCACCTCAGTAAATCAGCACTGAGTTTAAACACAGTCATCCTGGCGTCCTCAGTTCACCTTGTTATTGCACCTCCAGTTGCTACAGCACAGATGGGATGCAACATCTCCCACTGTTTGGGGACTGCCCCTAAAGGTGAGCCATATGTTTTGCAATACCTAGAAACAGCAGGATAAGATAAGGAAATCTCTGCAGCCTTAAGGCAGAGCTGCTTTGATTTCACTGCTTTGTGCCCTGCCTCCTCCCCACCCCCTCCTTTTTCTTGTTTTTCCTTTCCTTTTTTTTTTTTTTTTTTTTTTGAGAGAGAGCTTTTGTAATTTAATTTATCTGGGTTAAGCCTACAGAAAAAAAAAAATAACCCAAACAAATACTGTGTGTGCATGTGTGTATATGTATGTGTGTAATGCCTCAGAAATCTCCTGTGTTATCTGTCTGTGTAAAAATTTACCTTCCACTAGACAAATATATTTTTAAACTGTGTGGAATCAAAACAACATTCTCAGCATTCAAGACATTCTGTCATCACTGCCCATTTGTTGCCCTCTAGGTTTCTCTCAGCTGGCAAATTTCCCATTTAAGGAATTATCAGATTCATCTGCTTAGACAAGGCTGCAAAATAGAATGAAAAGCTGGATTATTCTAGAGGACTCATATTTTTCTTTCAGGGCAGAAAAGCCAGTGCATGAGAGCTGAACATTAACAGCAAATGGAAGCAATCTCTCAGACTTCACAGTTCTACCCCCCTGTATGCTGTGAAATCTAATTTTGATTAAGATGCTACAATATTTATTTTACTTTTATCCTTTACTTCTTTAAATATGTTTAGTGCCACTTATTATGTTAACCTGTTTGGAAGCCTTAAATATTATGCTCATATATGATGTTTATTTTTAAACGGTAGTTCTAGTAAGCATCCTGTGCATCCTGCTGCTTCTATGCAATTTGTCATAAAGAATTACCAATTGCTTTGCTACCATTTTCCCTACTGCAGATTTTTTGCAGGGTGAAAGTGTGAAAAAAAAAAAAAAAAAAGGGAGAACTAGAAAAATCAATAAATTGACAGTTTTCCACAGCAAGATGGCTCAGGATTTCCTTGAGTGATGGAGTAGCTTTCATGACAAAGGCTGTGCTGCAAAACCAGGCTTGTGGCTCTGGGCCTGCTGGCTGCAGTGCCAGGATTTCTGGAGGATATGCCATGGTTCCTAGTGCTGTAACCTAAAACTCCACACAACCCTTCTCTACCAACATGTGAAATACTACTCTTTGCCCCCTAGGTAGCAAGATGACTGTGGTATGATCTGGAGAAATGTCTCAACACCAACTGAGCAGGCTGGTTTTGTTTCTTAACACAGATGAGTTAACTAACTCAAACTCCATCAAATTCATGAACAGGTTTCACGTGCTGAGTGCACACACAGGTGCAGGTGCACCAAGATCAGCAGAAAATGAACATTAGAGAAATTCCTAAGTGATTCTAAAGTAATTAACATACCTGCAAGCTCATTACTGAGCCAGACCTGCTTTATGGAGACTGCTGCCACCCCGTATTGACATTAAACCACTATCTTATGATGTTCACACAAGTATAAGTATTTTGAGGGGTTATATTATTTTAGCATGGTGATTAATCAATTTCTTTTTGAGCATCCTCTGAGAGCTTAAAAATTCATGATTCACATTATTAGTATTCTGCACTAGTATTCTGTACAGCTTTCTGTATTCCTTGAGTGGTAGGATTAAAATTATCTGTGGTTGCTAATGGCCACAATATGAAATATGAAAGTCACCATTCCACAAACACCCAATGGGTGTCCTTAAAACATGCTGTGAGTCCCAAACAAAGAGGACTGCAAGTGACAAATCTTTTCTCTTTATTCTCAAAGGCTATGCACTGTTTGTGCAAAAGGCAGACAGGATGGACTTATGATGTAATACTGCAAATGGAACAAATAAAATACTCCATTATATTTGCCACATTTTAAAGCTGGAAATTAGTCCATAAACTCAGCTGGATTCAGATCCTACTGACTCACATTTTACAAGATAAAAACTCATCCAAGCTTTCATGCTGTGATGTAAAGAATACCCAAAAGCATGATGAACTTGGAAAAATGTTCCAGTTCATCACTAAATTGAAAAGATTACACACTAGGCTTGAAGAATCTTGATGCTGCCTTATTTATTTAGACTGCATGTTCTACTAGTCCAGGCTTGGTCATCAAAAAAACAGTGAGAACTACCCTTTGCCATTCTGGGCATAAAGTATTAAAAATTTATCAAAGAAATCCAAGTGACTGCCTAATAAGATTGAATCTATCATCCATAGAAATTGACAGACACCCAGACCTGGAAATACATTTTGGTTTATTGAATGTAGCAAGATATAATAGCACATAGTCTGATTAAAAGGCAGTAGATAAATACTGAGCCATCCAAAATGACAATTCTTTCTAAAACCTGACATCATGAACCAAATAATAGTGAGATACACTGTAACATAACAAAAACTGATACAAGCAGAGCAACATGTCCCAGTATCTATCATTAAGTAATACTATTATGAGGTTCTAGCAATATACACCATGGTCAATATCTTAGTAATTTTCTGTTGTCTGCACTGCAATGTAAACTCTGCATTGCAATGAATACTCTGGAAGAACAAAGTTCTACATTACCCAAAAGTTAAATGATTTGTTGTTTGTCCTTTATTATTTCTGTGAGCTGCTGAGCTATTCAGAACTATGTAACTCTTTGTTTCAAAGGAGGCACTGGTGTGACTTTTCAGAATCACCACATTAAAAATAAACCATCCTAAACACAGCATTGTATTGAATCTGTGACCCCAAAAATGTACTCTAGACTGTCACTACCATTAAAGGCAACGAGTCTGTTCTAATCAATGGGTGAGCAGTTTTTTGGGTACAGGAATTCCTCCATCAATGAGGAATTCCTGTACCCAAAAAACCTACCCACCCTACTTTCCTGTGAAAAGGGTGCTTAAATATCATCATCAGATGACAATGCAGACCCACCTCAGGGCAAGTGAAGGGGCACTTCATTAGGAGTGTGCTGACAGATGCAAACATTCTGTCAAATTCTGTAAAGCAGAAGCATGACATTAATTTCAATATTTATTACTTTCCATGAAAGATAAGTGACTCAATATTGGGAAGGGTTTTACAAGGCCTATATTTCTTCCCTCTCCAATGCTTTTTTGCTTTGTGATGTACCTGCCTATTATGAGACTAACTTATTCCAAAGAACAAATTAAGCAGCAAGACATGACAAGCAGTGCATTTGTATGCAATTTGCTTACCACCTGAGGCATGCCAACAGCTCAAGGCCAAAGGCTGAGCAACCCCAGCCATTCAATACATGCAATAATAATCAAACTGAATGCACAGCACTGGGGGACTTACTTCTAGTACAATATGGAATTTATACATAGAACCAAGTGTGTTTGTGCACTTAGTGCCTGTTATTAAAGAAACTATACCACTGAGAAACTTTTTCTAACTGTTGTTCTGAAAATACCACCCAATAAAAATGAAATGTAGAGGCTTAAATATCTTATTCTACAACCAGACAATGCTTGTGAAATGACACCCTGGACTGGGGTCCAGTATCAGTTTTAAAATATCCATGCAGACCATATATATCCATTTATCCATCTATAAATATTAAAGGACTTGACAGCACAGGGCAGAAAATGAGCCACTCTAGAGATGTAGCAGTCTCTGCTATCCTGACCATGTACCAATTAATTAAGGTCTAGCTGAGGAAGCAACAAAGAATTAATTTAAAATAATTTATTTTTTCTAACAGCACTACCTCATCTCATTCTGTAGAGACTGTGCACAGGCATGGGCTGTGCTAGTTTATTTCACTGCTCCAGCTTTAATGAGTAAAACAATGACATTATTTAGGTCCCTGATCCATTTGCCAGTCACAGTAAAGTTCATCTCTTAAATAAACAGCGAGGCAAGCTGGCTTTAATTTGTACTCACATACCAACAATTGATTTTCCCCATAAACTCTCTCTTTTCGCTCTGCCTTGTGACTACACAGTCTGATCTGACTGAACCCTGCTGCAGAGAGCTGCCTCCCATCTACATTCCTAAAACTGCCAAAGAATTAACACATCTGAGAATAAAAGATGTGAAGATCTACTAATGAGGTGGAAAGACTGGGCAATAAACTGTTTTACAAGAAAGCACAGCACTTGTTTCATTCTGACATCTTCATTCTGAATCTTAATCTGCAAGGAGAAATTATATTTAAAGACAAAGATAATATTAATTTTAAAACCTGAAAACAAGCTACTGGATCCTCTTTTTCTGTCTTTTCTACCCTACTTGCCCCAAACAAGGAAAAAAAAAGTACCCATAATTAAAAACTGAATATGAACATAAATAAAACCAAAACCCTTTAAACACCACCACACTGATGTTTTTTGTGTTCATTAGCAACACCCAAGCTCTTGTGTGTTAAAGGCAGAAGCACACTGCTCTGGAACAGGCTGCCATTGCTCCCAATGTTGAACTACAAAATGTTATTAAAAATCTAAACAAGGCTATTTGTTAGCCTTGTTACAAGCATAATTGTTACTAATTTAAGAAATCACATTCTATTAAGATGTTTCTTACAGTTCAGTCCAGACAAAATGTAACTCACAATCTCACATTAGAAGATGTGTTATTTATATTCCAATTTACACAGCTTATGAAGCATTTTAAAGATTATGTATTTCTCACAAAACACAATTCTGCATAATATACATAATATTTAAAATTATTTTAAATAGAAATTAAAAATTAGACTTACTACATGAAGTCAAACATCCACTTTGGCCAGTATCTCTTCTTTAGCTGTGACAAAAGTAGCTATCTAATGAAGAGTGCATGAATGAAGCAGACACAGTGGTATTCTCCCAGCCCCAACAGCCTACAGCTCTGGGACCTCCTCATGGTCCCAGTACTGAGATGCACCAACACATCTTTTAGACAAACACTAACACAGAATAATGCTGAAAATTTGTGGAAGGCTTCACTGGCATGTTATGGCACAAAGCACCTGTGATTTTAGGGATCTCAGCTCTATTTGCTAAATGTAACAGTGTCCTTAATTTTTCTGTGTCTTGTCCCAAGCTTTAAAAAGATTCCATCAACTCCTTCTTTTGAACCCAGGCCAAATCCAAAACCACACAGACATGTAAATATTTCCACAATCAAATTGCACATTGAAGCTATTAATGGGAACTGGGGATTTTCACAACAAAAGTGAAATATTCATGTACATCTAGACAAATCAGAAACATTCATGTACATCTATATTATTATTATAAACAAATAACCAGAAAAATACTCTTCCATGTCTTCCTTTTTGAAAATCTGACTTTAGGAATATTGTGCCTCTGGTAAAATGGTGCTCTTTTCATGTGAGTACAATCACTTGGCATTATGCCTAAGAAGATACCCAAAGAATGGAGCTATCTTGAGGACAAGCCCATCACTTGCACATTCTCCAAATATTCAGTCTTTAAATTTCTATGAATTTCTTTCAAGGCAGGAGGAGAGAATTGCTTTGTTATTACTGAACAATTCTTATGTTTTGGAGATGAAGCACCAATGACTTGTGTTACAGCTGCTGCTGTGCTGTCTTCCACTTTATTGGAGCTGAATAATTAAACACCCTGTAGTCCTTGTGACAGTCCTAGACTCAGCATGGCTGTTAATCAATATCACATAAAAGGGAATTAGGCTTAGGCAACTGTTGCACAAGGCAGGATGGATAAGACAAGATGGAGAGAGATCTCTTTCACACAGAAGACTAATTTTCTGTATTTTCAAGTCTTGAGAACAGACAATACATATACAGATATGGGGAAATCCAAATTAATCTCAGAGATTTTTTACACCATAATGGCAATCAACAGTCACTTCTTCTATTCTTTCCTAAATTCCCTTTTCCACATTTTTGGGATTGAAAAAAAAAAAAAAACAAACCAACCCCTCAACGCCAACATATTTAAAGTACTCAGTTTATAGGGAGAATTTAACTGCATAGAACCAGTTCTGAGAATTCTACCATATCCTTGCAGATCGAAAAAATAAACAGACATTTAATAAACACTATCTCAATTCTGCTCAGTGCAAAATATTTAGGAAGACTTATACTTCTAACAGTTTGAGGAGTAATTTTTCTAGAATCTCTGAAAACTGCCCACAAGTTATATATTTTTTCATTATGTTCTTGCTCTGCAATGAACCAGTAAGATCAACCTTAGACTGACAGTAACCAACAAAAGATTCACATGAAGGGGTGCAAATTTTCCCCAGGCTGCCCCTCTTGGTGCTCACCTCTTCCCAGAGAAAAGGTGACACAGCTCCCAAGTCTCTTCAACAACTCTTCCTTTCTGATGAAATATGCCAGTATTAAATTTAGAAATACCTCAAGCTTCCTCCAAGGTCAGGAAATGATCTCAAAAGTCAAACAGGTCAATTTCAGGTGGTAATTAATTAATTAATAATGATGATGACACCATGAAGCCATTGACATAGAGGTGGAAGACTTCATGTACTCTTTCCACTCCTCTGCTATGGGTGGCCTCTGATATTTTGTGTTTAAAGACCTGGTATTTATAAAACACACTAATTCAACTTTAACCCATGTACACTGTAAAAAACTCTTTGTAATGAGGAATAGTCAGCAACTCAAATGGAAAAAGCTTACAAAGTAACTGATTATTCTTGATACTATACTTTCTGAAGTGTTTCACTGAAATTCAATTCTGCAAAAAGCAAGAACAGCATTTCCCCCCCAACCCTATTGATAACATGAAAAGTACATGCAAGTTTAAGATCTAATTTATTACGTATTTTAATTTTTTTCTGTCTCACCAAGATTTGCTTCAAGCTTTGAAAAGTGTGCTTCAGTTGGCATCTCCCTCAAAACGATCCGGAAAACATATTCCACACAGTCCACAGGCATGAATCACAGAAAGAACAGCCAAACAGCTTCCAACCAACCTGGGCTTTTCCAGCTCCTGCAGTGCCTTCCCTGGGAGTGCTGAGCCCCAGGAAAGGACCAGTGGTGCCGTGGGAGGCAGCAGCAGGGATGGGGCACCCCTGGGCAGGAGGGATGGCCACGGCTTCAGCTCAATGCCCAGAGCCACCCACCCCTCCAGGAGGGTGCAAACAGCGCCTTGCTGCTCTTATCTTGCCCTCCCAGAGCTCACCCACTTCGATTCAGCCAACACCCTACATGTTTTGTGGATCTTGGCCAAAATATCCTGGAGCTGCACAGCCATTTGCAACACTGATATCCTCATTATTCTTTTCAGTGTTTTCAGTGTTTCTTAGCACACACTGATTACCCCATAATGAAATACAACCTTTACATCAAGTCAATACTGCAACTTGCTTACCATGAAGCTGTGTCACATACGTACCTAAGGAAAAATGTGTGCCAACCTATATTTACTATTCTTGGACACCATTTAGCAGGAGAATAATGAATGACCCCTTCTTACATACAGGGCCATAATTTTTTTTTAAATGGAAATTAAGCTTCAATTAAAATGGAAACAAAAAAAAAAATCCATGTTCTAAACACAATAGGATCTTTTCAAAAAGTGTTTTAGCAGCTAATAAAGGTTTATGTAAAACATGCATGACCCTGTAAACTGTTCTACATTTTGAACCAATTCAATACATACATTCAATACATATCTATAATTAGAGAAACTGAGCATTTCTGGTCCCTATGCCCTCCAAGATTTCAAAACCAACAGATCTCAATCCTTCTTTCTTGGTTTTCTAATGAAATTACTAACTGGGAGAAAGTAGGGCCTTTCCTGACTAGTAATGCCCCAAGCAGTTTCTCATCTTTGAGCTTTTTGCTAAACTGATGAGCAGAAATGAAGAAAACCTGCTGGAAATGTTACATTTGGCAGATGGGCCTTTACTGCCTTGGCTAGATCCAGGTACACAGCTGAGTCTTCTCACAATTGAGCTGATACTTTCTCTAAAACTACAGCAGCAAATACTGAGTACTACTTTCACTAGATCAATGCAAATAATAATTCATTAGTTAGCAGGTCCCAATTTATAGGTCATGATTTTGTATTTTTTTTAATTTAACATTAAATATCTGTTTGGTTTCTATCAAACATTCAAATATTTTCTTTTTAAGCTGGTTACACTGAGTTGTGATTCAGCAGAATCTCCTCCTGATGCAGCAACTGCATGGAATGGAAGCCCTGTGTCAAGCAGTACTGCTAGATTTGCAGAACCTTGATTAAAAAGCATGCCTTAAAAAATGGAGTGGTAAGCACAGCTATAAAGAAAGCATCCAGAGAAATCCAAGCAAAAGACTAAAGACAAAGATACAGAAATAAATGTATAGCTCAGTTCTTGAAATAGTTTGCATTATCAAACTAATCTCTCCCTCTGTAGGGTCACAGCTACGTGCCTTTCTATTTGAAATTTAAGCTGAAGCCAAAACCAAATAAACACCAAAGTAGTATTTAAAGTGCACAAGTATACATGTAATTGATTTTCTATGAAGACTTTAAGAGATGTCTAAATCCAAAGTAATTTTTGGAAACTATGTTTAATAGAAATACCGATGCTTGCTTAAATTTGCACCTCCCCTAAATGCCTTTATTTAATCCAACTGACCACAGTGTCTAACAATTTAGATGAGTGTACAAAGAGCTTCCATCAAAACAGACTGCCACAGAGATCAGTCTGTTAAAGAGAAATCTTCATCACTCCAAACAAGTTTTCCTCTGACGCCTTCGTCTTTTCTATATTACAGAGGTTCTCTCTGGGATGGAAAACTGCATGAGATGAACCTTCCTTTAATTAGGGTAGATTGCTAAACCACAAATCAACAAATACATAACACCAGTGAGACCACTATAGCTGTCTTTGTCTTGAAGGTCTATTTGTTTGCCTCCAGATTCCACTAGAACTCAGCTGCCTTAATCCCCCATATGCTACTCACCCTCTCATTTCACTGAGTGTGCCAATTCTTCACACTAAAAGGCAGTCTGTACATGTATGGAAGTTTTTTTTTAATTATGTCTCCAACTTACCAGCTGTCAAAATCTACTTGACATTTACAATAGTGTCTGCAGAGTAACCTGTCTTTATTCCATGTTTTTTCCCACTATGAACTGCCCTTTCTCTTAGTTTATAAATTCACTTTCTTTGTATATTCATCATATAAAGGTTATCCTTTTTTTCTTTACAGTTTTATTATGGCTGAATATGAAATTAGAAATACAGAAACAGTACATTTTTTATTATGAGGATGAATTGCATAATAGGTACTGAAAATCTTCATTTTGATAGGCAGAAGGCATATTCTTGTCTTGCTGTTCAGACATTCAACCATCACTTTGGACTTTAGGAAAAAAAGCTAAACTAAGTTTTTGGTGAAGATCTGCTATACATCTCTGCTATAAAGTAAAAGCTATATCAAGAAACCAACAGCCAGCTTAAATCCCAAAGGTTTTCATGTTTTGCATTTAAGCTTGTACAGTAACTTTGCTCTTTTCCTTTACTGCAGCTCTCAACAATGAACAGTCTCAAGAGATGAAAATCCTTTCTTAATCTGAAAATCATATGGAAAAAATCAACTGCCCTTAAAAAAGTTATAAATGTCTGGACAAACTTTTCCCAGATTTTCCTTCTTCAGTTACTTAATGAACATATGGTTATTTATAACGTGAGTTACACTTGTAGTATTTCAAAAATTAGTTATACACATGCCTGGAGCTACTCAGCTCCTCCCTACTGACCTCACTCAATACCCTTCGAGCATTGTTTGCTTTGGCATGTCTTGAATAGTGAACCCATGCTCTTATTTATGTGTCTTCTCTCTGCCTTAAAATTTTTACCTTAGTCTTCTTCTCTTAGCAAGTACCTTATAGCAGTTATTTTAATTTCAGAAAGAGGATAACATTCGATATCAATTATGATGAATAAAAACCTTGGCCAGAAGGGCATAGCTGATTAAAAATACATATAAAATGAATGCAAGCTTAGCTATATTTTAAACTAAGTATTTGAGGGACAGTAAGTAGTAATTATTTAGGTTAGTGAAATGCAGCAGAAGCTAATAACTGGATTGATGTCTTTTTGACAGGTACAATATAGACATGTGCCAAGGGCAACTCCTCTCCACCTCAGGAGCCAGGGACTTCTCACCTGATGGGTGAGACTCCCCCACGAGGAGAGAGGCCCCGTGCTGGGAGCAGCTAAACCTGCAGCAGGGATGGCTGCAAAGCAGACAGACACCTCTGGCACCTGACATCCATGTAAAAAGGTGGGTGAGATGATCCCACCCCAAGAGAACCAATGTCTAGACTAGAAAGACATGCTTCTATGTTCTTTTATCCTCTGTGTGTGTTCTGCTGGGTTTTTTTTCAAAGAAGAGGAGTCAGGCAGCATCGCCCTGAAAATCCAAATTCATCTTCCATGTTTATACATTTTATTTACCTATGGGGTTTAATCTAACTTTTCATATAAATACACTGATTTGTTCCAACTTTCTTCCTGTTCAATAGATTTAATTCCATCCAGTGTATCACTTAATAAAAGGCAAAATGACATGTTTTTCTTTTGCAATCCACAGAAACTGCAGATGTAAAATGTCTATCAGAAGACAGAAGGGCTTTTCACTCAACACCCAGCACATCTAGTATACTGGTTTTTCTACTTGTAAATTCAATTCTTCATTAAAGAAACCACTGCCTGAAACATGAATGGTGCATATAACCATGGCCTCAACTGAAAAAGAAACTGCTCATTTTTTACACTTCTTCTTACAGTATATGGAATTACTTTCTGTTTTGGATGTTTCTGTTCACTATTAATTGCATTTTACACCTCATTTGTGGCATCCATGGAGCTCTGTCCTTGACACTTATTCTCCATGCAAATGATTTTGATTATCACTTATGAAAAGATACTCTGTGCTCCAGACTTACCTCTTCTATACTGAAGACTAGAATGCTCATCCATTTCAAATGTGACTATTCTCCAGAATTATTCTGAACACTCCTTCTCCCTTCACTCTGCAGCCCTTCCTGCTACACTACTTCTATTCTTAAGTACTGTCAACCTAAGAGTCATCTTATTTGTCACACCCTTTTTTTGGTGTGCAAAACCCTTGATAACATTACTTAACCTACACATTTGGAAAAATCTCCATACTTATATAAGCAACTTTATTTTTTTCTATAGAATCATGGAATAGCTTGGGTTGAAGGGGGCCTTCAAGCTCATCTTGTTCCAAACCCCCTGCCATGAACAGGGACACTTCCCACTAGACCAGGTTGCTCAAGGCCTTATCCAGTCTGCCCTTCCACACATTCAGGCATGGGATATCCACAGCTGCTGTGGACAACCTGCTCCAGGGTCTATTTTTTAAAAAATGTCCTTTATAGCCCTTTTCAACCTTCTTTATCTGACTTCCATGCCAGTGCCCTTGTTCACTTACTACATTTCCAAATGGGAATCTGCACATTCTTTTCATGCTTTCTTTTCTGTTGGGAAAATGTTTCCTATAAATGTCCATCAGGCTACTTCACATTCTTCTGATCACATTCAGATCATTAGAAAAGATGAACACTTTCTATAAATCCATTGCTCTGGTAAGAAAACCAAAATATGATATTCTAATGAGAAAAAAATCACTTCTTAAATTCAAACAGAACTTACAGATGTTTTATTCTTTCAGGTATGCCTTCAAAAATGCATGGGAAGAATGGAAGTTAAGGGACTCCAGTCATTTGTCACTGAATCTGTTCAGTCTACCAGTGTTATTCCAGATTCACATCTTGTAAATTCATTCAGGATTTGAAAGTCAAACAGACTTACCCTGTTATGTCTAACGAAAGTAATCATGATTTTCCACATAAAACTTTTTGTCACCACACCTATTTTAATTCCATCAACATTACAGAGGCAGCCAGGATATGGTTTGGCTCTATTCTTGGAATTTAATTAATGACCTAGTTGGTGTCTGATTCAGAAAACAATTTCATTTACAATTCCATAAGCACTTCTGCATGAATAAAAAAGCAGCAGACAGGAACTCAGAATTAAAATATAAAGGAAGTGGGGAAATGATCCACAGAATAAGATTTGAAAAAATTAATCTAGAGTACAGGCTTTCAGTTTTGTAAAATAAAATATTCAGTCTTTAACAAACCTGAAAACAACATGATTCCTTGCTTGTTCATGTTCTTACTGTGCCTGATTTTACAATGTGTTGTTCAAAAAGCAAAACCTGTAATTATATCAAAGTTTTATGTTTAATGGCGCCCACTAATCTCTTTGAAAGCCTGGTCTCTCCAACACCTTCACATACCCCTGAGCTGCTGAAATCAGATTACACTACTCTTGGTCCAGCAAGGAAGGAATTCCAAGGTGTGGTTCACAAAAAAAGTGCTTTTGACAGATATTTTAGGTTTTTAGGTGTTTTCCTAAGAAAAGCCACACTGTCTTGAAAGCCATTGCAGGCAGCTACGAGCCTTGGGTGGAAATTCTGCAAACCCATGAGTGACTTTGTGAGAAAGCTTTTGATCGTGGCCATTGGAAAAGACAATAGCCTGTCGTTTTGTCCTCTGCTGTTCCTCAAAATTAAGATCAGCTAACCAATCCTCATCCAAAAAACAAAATAAAAAACCTCAAACAAACAAACAAAATAAGGACAAGGAACCAGGTTCCTATCAGTTTTATTTAGGTAAGCTTCTGCAATGCTTTTATTAGGTCACAAGGCAAACATCAAAGCAAGCTTTTAACCATGCTTCCATAAGCTCTTTTGCATTACTCTCAACTTCACCACTTACTTAAAATAAACTGGAAAAAAGCTAAGAGCAAGATTGGAATGACACCTCAAATGATACACTTAAACATGAAATATCCCCAAAATCACAATGATTAAGCAGATTTTCCTAATCTGTTACTTAATTTCCTCTATCCTCATAGGAGTTAGGAGTTTTTCCCCTCATCTGTCCTCTTCTCCAAATTCTGGCAGAAAGGATTAAACACTACAAAAATGCATTGTTTCTTCTACCCTTTGCTAATCATATATACAGGTTTACTGGCAAGGGAAGTGTATAACTCAAATGGCTTTTTGTCTTCCTGGTCAAGATGGAGAAATAAATCCACTGAGAAGACTGACAATAAACTGAATAATTAATAAATGTTCTAGACATTATTAAATACAAAAGCATATGACAAGATCATCATATTGTCACAACTGTAACCCAGACACTTGGTTTGCTACAGGTTAGGAGAAGATTTGTGCATGGGCAGGAACTGTTGGACTGGGGGGGAGATTTTGTTTCACTGGGGTCAATTTTGGAGATAACAAAATGAGGATAAGCACTGGGACACAGACACACACAAACACACTCCCCCTCCTCCTGGGCTGCTTGTTCTGGGTTTTAAACAGATCACTCAGAACTTACACACATGAAGACACATTCTGCTTTAATTGAAATTAGCCCCTCCTAAATTTAGAGAAGATGATTTCTAACATGTGAGGTTAAACTTTTCTCTTAGAACCAGGCTGTTTCCTATTTTCAGTTAAAACAAATACTTTATTCTTTAGCTTTACTAAAAAGATTTTTTTCTTTCCTCTCCTAAAAAAGTGTGCACCATATTTTCAGTTCATGTATAAGACTTTGGGTAACTGAATTGTAACAGTTTTTAGCACAAGAAAATCAAAGCTTTTTATGCACTGCAGTGTATTTCACAATAAGATAATAAACCAAAGGTGTATCAAAACCACTGAACAGCAGTTGCTGTGGCCATATTAAAACAGGGAGCATCCAGACTTGATAAAATTCCCTATTTTCCTGCTCTGTCTCCAGCCCCAGTAAAACCTGCACACACATGTCAGACTCCTTTATTCTGGAAGGATAATAGTAGAGATTAAATGGTATCTCTTATCTATATGCTGTGAATTCACCAGAAGAAAGCTATCAGGCTCCTCTGAAAAAATGGGGGGAAAAATTCCAGAACCCAAACTTCTTCTAAATACAACTTTTCTCAGGTTGAAATGGGGTTGGTGCTTTGTCCTCTAAATTCCTTGCTGGTCACTAACACTTGCTTCAACTGAGAGATGAGCAATGTCTGAAATGGTGCCATTTAATCCTGGTACTAACAGAGTACAACAGCACTGGTTAACACCTCACAGCAGTATGGGGCCATATTGTTTTGTTTATTTTGATAAAGACAAGCACATGTACACAAGAGCTCCCCCAGCCCAGCACCACTTCAAAACAACAACAACAACAAAAAAACCCACAAGAAGAACCAAAGTCTATAAAAAGATAAACACTGTAACAAAGTACCAATCAGTCTTACCCTTCAACAAAGGAAAACCTTAATCAAATAATAAATAAGTAACCTAATATCTCCTTCTGCCTTAAATCCTTTCCTATTCCTTGCCAACCCCCACTTCCCTTGAAAACCAGATGGCCCCTGCAATATGCCCTGAAGGTCAACAGATGCACCACGTCTTTGGATGAAGAAAAGGTATATAATGTCTTTAATAATATTTCCAGATGATAAAACTAGAAAACACAAGATGAAAAAAAAGCACAAAAAAATCCACAGCACGGAAACAAAGCAAGCACAGTTACTATGTTAAAATATTCAAGACACCAATGAAAATAAAAGGGAAGCAGTGAACTCTTATTAATGCTATGAATAATTAATAGCAAGTGATAAGATGATTGATGTTAAAAAAAAAAAAGTAGTGTAAGAAATTACATAAAGAAAGGACACTAGATAACTCTGGGGACTGGTAATTGATACGGTTGCTTATTTGTCATGGCTGTCAAATGTTATGAATTTCAAGATTTCCTTGCTTTTATAAAATGTGCCCCTGTCTTTTGGCTTCATAGGAAACTGTGTCAGTGGGTGAGTTGATGCACATGTTCATAGGTGAATAAACAGGTGAACAATTTAGCCTGGAGTGGGTTGGCTGAGGCTGCACTCAATTCCAGCAAAGTATGCCTGGAGAGACTCAAATGAATTACAGATTAAGCTATTCCAGATTTCCACTGGCGAATCTGAAGTCCAAACCAAGGTCTGCAAGGCTTAAAATGTGAAAACTGATTCTAGTGATATTATTGTGTCTGTTGCTTTCTGTGTTCTGCCACTTCCAGATCAAATTTGTCCAATTTAACAATAAAACCAATTTTTTAACTGCCAACTTTATCAGAAAGCCAGGCCAATACCTTTCTTCATGAACATCCAGTGTATTTCATCCTGCTCCCTATCACCACTGGGAAATCATAAGGGTTTTATCTTTAGTGCATGGGTACTGTTATTATCACTGACAGTAATATGGGTCCCCATGCTGGATCCCAAGACAGAACTGCATTTTAAGGCTTAGTAACAGGTTCTGTAACTTACTACCTGCAAAAAGAGAGAGGTTTATTTAAGATATTCTAAGCTCATAGCACAGAAAAGATAACACAAATTAACTCAGCACTCTTTCTTCAACATGAAATAACTTTTTTTACTTTTGAGTAACGTGCTCATGTGCTCCTGTGGAAGATAAGGGGCTGATGTTTATTGTGTGTCTCAGGCACCGAAAGCTGTGGAGCCAGCCAAGGATTGGTGTGATAACATCCAAGGATTGTTGGCAATAACACTGCCAGAAGGAACAGAATGTGGCTGGAGAAGGGGGCCATACAGAGGCAGGGCAGCCCTTTCCTGGGAGAAACGTCCTTGTTCTGGCTTGAGGACGTAAACACAACATAGAACAGCACAAGCACAGGGACGAGGTGGAGAAGAAGCCATGGACAGTGGAGGGGGATCAATCCTGCCAAAGATGCCTGAAGCCCTCTGACACATTTCCAGAAAGGTTTAGAAGAACAAATTGCACATGATAGCTAATTTGCATAGAAAATGAGAAACTTATCTCCAGAGTGGGGAATCCTATCATTAAAAAGGCACCCAACAAAGCCTAGGGAAATAGGCAGCCCAGGATCCTGGCCACACCATCAGCTGGATCAATGCTGGAACCAGGACTGGTGATCTCTCTATTCCTTCTTTACATCCCATGTTCCTCTCTCTCCCTCTTTATATAATCTCTGTCACTCTCTCTTCCCTTGTGCCCTAACCCTTTACCCACATTCACTACCCCACATTTATACCTGGAGATAAGGGACTAATGAACACTAATTTCCATGCCAGGTGTGTCATTTACTAACACAACTTTGTCAGCTTTTGTGGAGCATCTGACTTCTGTCATTCCTTTCAACCACCAAGCATCTAATTGGTGCTCCCTTCTTAGGTGTTCCTTCCTAAGGGTGGGACACCATAGCCCTTAGTTTAAAACTCTGTGAACTGGGGTTTTTTTTCTGGGTCAATTTTATTTCCTCATGGATTCAGAACTAACAAAAGTACCAACCAACAAAACTTCTCCCAAGTTCATGCATTACTGAAGCACCCTTAGTGGCTACATTTTTAAAAAGTGGCCTATTTTTACTTAGATTTACACTGCCTTTTGAAATGAAGCTTTTTGAACTTGTACACAAACAATTATCATAAAGCCTAGTCCTACCTGAAAGTACAGTCATACAAATCAAAAAGCCTTCAGCTACCTGCTGCTAAACAGCACAAGGCACTGGAGTGTGCCAGCAGGGCCAAAAGGTTTTAAGAACCTTTAGCCTTGGAGAGGTATCAGCTGAGCAAAGTAGCTGACACCAAAGCAAATGATGGAGCTAGATGGTACTTCACTGGTGAAACAGTCAGGCAAGGACAAATAAAACACCCACTTCAGCTGAGAGTCAGATGGCCTGAGCTTCAGTAGGTGTGGCCTTCAGGTCTGAGGACCTGTGTCCATGGGAAAGCTGCTTCTGGCCCAGCAGAGATGTCAGGCACACAAGCAGGAAGCGCCGCTTCGCCATCACGGACCCAAACACCACCAGGTACAGAAGCAGCCACAGTTTGGCAGACATGGCCTCTTGCTGACATTATTTCTGGCCCTGATTCTTTTGAAGAGGGTTTACAAATCCTGAAGAGAGTTTCATTTTCCTCTTCCCCCACCTATGGAAGTCTGAACACACACTATCACTTCAAAGCCCAGCTAACACAGAGGCCAGAGGAGATAAGTATCAGACTCCATACATCCTAGAGCAGTATTACAAATGTATACTCTATTTCAAGAACAAATAGAATAAAGTGCTGAAAAATGAAAGCTATTAATCGAAATAATTTTATACATTTTAATAACTCCACCATAAAGACTGATATCTTTAGAGAGACTTCATTAGATTTTTTTGGTGTGTGAATAAGGAATAACCATCATTGTGTCAGTGAAGCAGCATTACAAGCTAGGAAAAGCCTATTACTGATGAAATTGAAAAATAAAGCAGCATGCATGTCAGCCCGGCAAAGCAAGCTGCTGATTTCTAGGTATGATTGCATGGAAAGGAAGAAGTTACATGAGAATAAAAGACTGTGAAAGCTGCTCCATTTTTAGAACATTGAAAATGCAAAACTGTAAACATTTTGCAGAGGGTCAGGTTTGGTGCCTAACATCAACAGCATAGCAATCACACTTTGTAACAATAATGTCAGCAGAAATCCCCCCAAAGCAGCTCTACATTATCAGTCCACTGAAATATTTATTTAGCAAGACAGAACATCAATAACATTATCTCATAAGTTTTCTATTTTAAAAATATTTGGAATTGCATTAGATGGCCTAACACTCCAACCACTTTGTTGCAATATTTTTTAAGATAAACAAAACCTCCTAGCCTCACGTGAATTATTTATTCTTCTCTTCAGAATTACAAGCCAGTGAATAACAGTATAAAGAAATTGAGAAGCACTGAATTCAGCCAGCAGTTTTCAAGATACAGCAGGAGACAGAAAACCTTGATCAATAATAAAATATCATTATTTGTACTAAATTGCTGCTTAGAAATGCTAACTGTGAATCTTATATGGAAGATTATGTTAAAATCTAGAAAAATCCCAATGAATATAGAAAAAAATAGCTCTTGTCCTCAGAAGTCATAATTTAGGAATAAAATCAGAGATACAGGATGGATTGCGTTCGATGAAAAGCACAACAAAACAATGAATGTGTTTCCAGGCCACACGGCAGAAGACATTCCCACAGCAGCTTGAGTACTGCAGGACATGCTACACTCCACAGTTTTTCCTTTAGTTAAGTATGACTGGCCCAGGTAAAGAATTGCCCTAATGAAGGTGTTTTGTTTACCATGCTACCTTGGGCTTCTGCACAACCCAGCCCACCCCTGTGACATGCAGTGCTCTTGAAGCCAATAAACACTGCTCAGCATTTTCAATGCAATAATTTGCTCCTTTTTAAAAAGCAGATACCTCCTAGAGTCACCTGATCAGCCTGTTGCACTCTGCCCACATTCATGTTATCACAGACCTTGTGGGATTGTCCAAAATAAGGGACATAAGGAAAGCAACCAGTCAGGTTAGCAAGCCTGCTCCAAAAAGCACTGCAGTGGAGCCTGGCTCAGAGAGCTTCCATGCTGGAACAGCAGTATGAAACAGGTATTCTTTCCAAAGGGCTTTTCAAAACAAAACCTGTGGTTGGCTTTCCAGTTCCCTTTTCAGACTCTTCTGCTCCAGTTGTTAAAAGAGAAATAACAGTAGCAGAAGGATAAATGTGAATCAAACAGCAGTATCTCCTACAAATAGCATTCCTCCTATTCCTTTGGCACAGTCACATTTTGAATGTGCAGTTCTTTGAAAAAGCCTTTTTTTCATCAGTACAAAAAAAAAAAGGCTATCTGGACCTGGACAGCTCTAGAAAATACAAAGAGAAGACAGGGAGAGTTTGATTCACAAGAACACATCCTTTGTTTGATATTGGTACAGCTGCAGTGTGAAGTGTTTTCCCTGGGCTTGCAGTGACACTGAAGCAGCACAGCTGACCTCTGGAAGAGGGAAACAGAAACAGCTACATGGGCACTCTCGTGTTTCCAACCCATGTGCAGTGCAGCAGTCACAGAAAGAGAAGAGAGCTTTTCCAGCATAGGTCTGACAGTGCTGTGTTTAACTCAGAAGAAGGGAACCCCAACCCTGGCAGTGTTCAAGGCCAGGCTGGACAAGGTCTTGAGCAAGCTGGTCTGGTGAGAAGTGTCCCTGCCCACGGAGTAGGGGCTGTGACTAGCTCACCTTTAAGCTCTATTCCAACCCTTTACCATTCTGTGCTTCTATTAGAAAATGAACAGAGTAACAGAACCTTTTGTCTTTAGCACTAACGTGGACTGCGTAAATTGAGATAATGCTCAAAAGCAATGCTGGTCCCACAGAAAGAGCTCACTGCTTATTGTTTTAAAGGGATGGCAGGGAAGAAAAGCCTACTCAAGGAAATACAAGAAACCTATATACATCAATGCCACAAAACTGGCAGCTAATAGCTACCTGAAAACATCACTTTGGAAACACTGCTTGGAAGCTGGTAGGAAAGTCCACAGCTAAAGGCAGTGTGCCTGGCTCTGACTGGAATTTTGGTTTGGTTGTTTTGTAGGGTTGTTTCCCTACTCTTATTTCCTCTCCCTTATTACTATAAACAGATGCAGATGATTAAGAGCCTAGCTGTGAAGAGCTCTGGTAGTTTCAGCCCAGAGAGTCCCCAGGCAGGGCCAGGCAGAAGGGGTTACATGATCTCCAGCCACTGCTTCCACAGGGCTCATGGGCTGGATTGCATTTTCTTGAGCAGCTGATGAAGGATTAAGCCCAGCAGACGAGTACAAAGGGTAATTGTCACATCTTAAACCAGCACAGCTAAATCTACCAGCGTTTACAAGACAGTAGTTTATGTTAAAGGTCCAAACACCAGAGAAGCTAATCACTCCTTTTAAAAGATTTTTCATTATATTCCAAGTAAGTGGCTTTCTTACTCTCTTAAGAATTTATAATTCCTTATGCCACTTCTGCCTTTTCCAACAGGATACTGAGGGAATTAATTCATTAAAACATCAAGATCATTTGAAGAATTGAAGGAAACAAACTGCTGCAAAAAGCTAGAACAATTTGCTAAAAATTGCTTTCATTATCCCACTTAATAATGGAATAATGCACTTGAACAGCAGAGAATTTTCTAGTGGGTTATTCAGGAGGAATTGTTTTGTGCAGCTCATTTCTGTCTTAGTATTAGAACCTTTCTCGAGTCACTTCAATGTAAGGGCTGTATGCATTTCTATTTCACAGCACATAATATCTGCTCATAATGCAATGCTGTGTCACTCAAACCGTGAGAAAATGAAGAAAATAATTTTTAGAAGCACTAAATACTTAAGGAAACAACACTTCATTAATATAATCACTAAAAAGAAAGTGATTAGATTACCCCAGAAGACAAAATCCAAGCCTAAAGTTGCACCCTGTATATACATGGATTTATATGCATATCTATGGAGAGAGTGCATGCACCCCTGTCCAGGGAAGGGTTCCCTAGGAGTGCTGGTGAGGGTCTGGAAAGGCTCCTTCCCTCCCCTCCTCCCACTGTGCTGCAAGAACTAATGCAAGGCAGCTACCTGGAGAGAAAAAGGAGCCTTCATAGCATATTTATAAATGCTAAATGGCAGGGAAAGCTGCTGAGAGATTCCTCAAGCTCTGATCCTCATTTTCTCCTGCGTGGCCATCCCTGGGACAGGCTGGAAAACAAGGCAGCCATTTTCTCATCAGCTGTTAACACTCAGCAAACCAGACTGAAGTGCTTGATAAGTTGCTGCTCTCTTCCTGCAGCTATCGGGGGCAAAAACAACCCATCACCCAAAACAGGTACAGGCACAGCCATCTCTGCACTCCTGCTGTGAGCCTGAGCAGGCACAGAGGGGCTGGGGGGGGGAAGGGATGGATGGAGGGATGGATGGATGGATGGATGGAGGGATGGATGGATGGAGGGATGGATGGATGGAGGGATGGAGGGATGGATGGATGGATGGATGGATGGATGGATGGATGGATGGATGGATGGATGGATGGATGGATGGATGGATGGATGGATGGATGGATGGATGGATGGATGGATGGATGGATGGATGGATGGATGGATGGATGGATGGATGGATGGATGGATGGATGGATGAGAACACATCCATATTCCTGGGCTGCACTACCCTACCTCTGTCCGAAACCTTACGGATGTGTGACACGGTGCTGCTTGCTCACGGTTTTGTGTTTCCAAAAATATACTGCCAGTGTGAGAAAATACTTGGCTTTTACAAAACCTGTGTCTATGAGATACTGCCCTGTGTGGAAAAAGCCTCCAAGCCTTGTGGTCCTTATGGAAGAACAATTTTAATTGCACACACATACATGATGCAATTTTCATAGGCAACCTGGCTGTAAGTAACTTCCCTCACATGTAAGTAACTTCATTCAAATAGCTCTTCTGGGAACCAGACTGTCAAAAACAGTGAGCACCCCAACTCTGTACAGAGTACAGATAGTGATAGTCAAAATAATAGCTTGAGAATAGAAAGGTCTGTCTCTAGATGCAAAGGAACAAGCCATGGCACCTATACTTAAGCTTACGTCTATCTTCTACTCTAAGCCAGTTTCTTGTCATTTTGGTAAATCTCCCTATTTTAGAAGAGTGTTTTGAAACTGGGCAGCAAGAAATCCTGGGAGATGCCATTTCAGTCTCAGCAAAACATGTTCAGCCTTACTTATGCTCAAATCTGATGAAAAAAAAAAATTCCCACTTAAGTTACGTCAACAGAGACAACTAACATCCATCTGCTGAAGTCCCCCACTACCCTCTGAATGCTGCCTGCCCAGCCCTGGCTCTTCTTTTCAAACACAAAGCCAGGCTCAAGGCAGAGCCCAGCAGGCAGGGGTCTGCCTTGAAGTCCAGGAAGAGTGTTACATGTCCAATTCAGCCACTGTCAATGGCTTTTGCTTGGCTGGCCTGACTGTGCTGCACTGGGCTCCCTCCATGTGGATGGAGGCTTCACAAACAGAAGGTGACCCTGAGCCATTGAAGTCCCCAGGCCTGGGGTACATGCCTGGCTTGGCTCTGCAGGTGCAAAGGCACATTTAATTCATTACATCCAGCTTGGACATCTCTTTCCAGTGGCTGGTCCATGAGAAATAGCAGTAAAATCCCATTACCTAAAGCAATCCCTTTGGTCAGCTTTAAGCAATTTTGTCACAGGCCAGGAATACCAAAACTAGGACTGCTGTCAATACTATGTGTTTTAAGCACTACATCTAGGAAGTTTCCTTCCTCTACAGAAAACAGGAGAACAGCCAAGGAGATGACACACAAATGATAATGCTGTTAAGACTTTAGAAAACCTAAAAGTGAGAAAAGCACACCTGAGCTGCCAAAACCTAAGACACTGCCTCTGCTTTGCTTTTCCCAGACAGAAGCAGAGTCTTGCTCTGACCTCTCCCTTCCTATCTCCTGCCTCCCTGGGCCATCAGCAGCTCCCCCACCACCTGCTGCTGCTTCCATGCTGGCAAACAGCAGCAGCTGAACTCAGCAATACTAACAAGACATTCTGTGCCCCAGTAACTGCTCCAGCTCTTGAGCACAAGCATTACGTTTGCCCCTTATTGCATTTGCAATTTCACACATGCTCACTAAGGATGTTATATAAAAATGGTTCCCAAAACATCATTCCTAATGCTGCAAATGTTTGTAACTGTTTCCCAAAGTTACTACATGGCTAATGTAAAGGATGGCTGCTCACCAGAGATGATTCTGGCCAGCTTTTTAAGACAAAAAAGTCAGAATAAACACAAGGACAGCACCAGTACTTAAAACATGTGATACCCTCATCAGTCATCAAAACTACTGAAACACAGCCCTGTTCTACATGATTAGCTGGTGAAGAACACGTTTTTTTCTCTGGCCATTGATTTTTACTGGGTAAAGTAATAAGTCTTGTTCTTCTGCCAAGTATTGATGCACTAAAGCATTTTTAAAATATCTTTTATTTGGAAATGCAAGATAGCTTAAGTTTTAGAGTAGAAAGTCTCCTCACTCCACTAAAATTCAAAGTACGTAAAACCACAGATCTATCAATCATGTCATCTGTGCTAAAAATGCCTTTCTTTTCTTTCTTTTCTTTTTTTTTTTTTTTTCCCTGCCACAAGACTATGATATGATGTGCAGGTGGTAACATCTAAAAATGTATCACAGAAGACATATGTAAAACCAGACTAATCATTTTCTTGATCCAAACAGTAAGTAGAACGAACCCATGCTGATCTAGCTCATATACCTCTCGGCACTAGAGGCTTCTCACTAGACCTGCAACCCTCATGCTGAAACATCATTTCCAGAAATGAAGCACACAGTTCCCCACACCTGTTTCATACCATCAAACCAGATAAAATGGCTTGATCTCATCCAGGAAGGAAGGAGTTCAGCACTGGATTGAGGAGTCAGACCAGCACCATATGGCTAGAAGGGACAGGAAGACAAAAGTGAGGGCTGAACCACCCCTCAGTGGCAGCAAGAGTTACATTGGCTCAGCTGTGTTGTCTAATCAAGTATTCTAAATCAATTAAGAGTGAAGCCAATTTGTACACATGAATCTTTGTATTTATAAATGAACCTAAATATTCCACAGTAATATTCCATACGGTTTATTTCCTGTAGTACATGGACAGAAACCAAGGAGTGACTGAGCTCATTAGCCTTGAAAACATGCTGTTTTATCAGGCAAGCTTTGATCCAGCAATACAAAATGAGCAGCAAATGGATGAACCCTTCCTGCCCTATAAAACAATGGTTCCCCAAGCAGGATTGTCAGTTAATGCCAGTTAACAGTAAACATTCTCTCTCAGTTGTTTGGAATTGTCACCAGGTTTGTAAATAATCCTCATGCATCTTCCCAGAATACTACATTTCTCACAGGTTTTAAAGGAAGCAGAAAGATGCTTTCTGAGTGTGGAGAGTATTTTCCCAGGTTTTAGTTTAAGCAGTGATGCTCAAGCAGAGCAGGGTGGCAGCAGACGCCTGCAGGGGTGATGCTGCACAGATGCCTTCCCCGCCTCTCCACACAAGTGGCTGAGTCACTACTCATAGTTTAATGGCCCGGGACAGTGAGCTATAGCCTGTCTGAGGCACACCTGATCTGCCCATGGTTTGCTTTACAAAAGGTGCACAGCAAGGTAAAGCATTTCAGCAGTGACTCAGCACTGTGTATTATTAGCCAGCCTAAGCTTATTTAAGAGCCTGTGGCTGCCATGTGTCAGGGACAGACTGCAGAGCTGGCTGGAAGCTCCTTGTGCATCCTTCAGCACCGGGCAGCAGCAGGACAGCTGGGCTGACAGCACCTGGGATGGGAGCACAGCCCAAGGAAAAGGGAAGGAGGGCAGGGCACTGCTTCTGAATTGGCTCAGGTCAACTGCTAAGAGCTGGATTCCCTTGGTCCACAGGAGGAAGTGGAAGCCAAGCAGCTGATGAAGTTGTGATGAATTAGGTGTCTTTATACCCTCCATGCAAAGCAAGCAGGACAGAAGGCACTGCTTGGAAGAATCTTGTATATTCTTCATGCACATACATACCCATGTGCAGAAATGAAGTACATGCTTTTGGTCGTACTGGAAAGCACAGGGAGGTAAGAAATAAAGAGAGTCATTGTAATCTGATTAGCTGGGTAATTAAGACTAAACTGGGAGATCAATGAGGGAAACTATAAGGAAGGTTTTGTTCCAGCACAGTATGCTAGAGAAAAAAATGAGAAATCTGGTGGAAATCTAATGGGATAAAGGAACAGATGGTAGGTGGACACCCAAGGGACATGAAATGTGCTTAAAGATGATAATGGCTAACAATATGATTAAGAGTACATGCAATCTCACAAAGCGCTGCATGGAACTGAAATGTAAGTACTAAGGCCACAAATCCCTTAATATTATAGATTAGATTTACATACTTTGAAAGACACCTACAAGACAAACAGGAAGAACACTTACAAAAAGGATCTATATAACACAAGCATTTGGGCTATTTAAGTGAATGGCTCGTGTTGCTATCTTGAGAAACCAGCAAATAACTCTCTACAAATATGGTACAGGACACATAGAACAATAAACAATTGACTCACTACAGAAAAGAACAAGTACAAACCACTGTCATCAGAGGCCTACCTCACACTTCATCACTCTACTGGCCTGTAAGGACCCTGGGGGAAAAAGGCAGATCAAACCCTACCCACTTTTTCAATCACAACTATACCAGCAACTTCCAGCAAATCTTCCACATAACGCAATGTTCTCCCATTGAACAGTTGATACATGTGCAGGAGTAGGGATTGTGGTCTAAAAGCTGGACACACAAGCAGGTCAAGTTAAGATGGCCACTGATGCTCAGGCACTGCTTTCATTTTTTTCTTGTGTACCAGCAAATTTGCTACAGCAGTCTCATTAAACTATGGTGGTACTGTACCTTCTAAATATTTGCCAATAATTAAATAATACCCATAAACAATACAGCCAGCTGTAGAACTGCTTATTTCTCCACGAAGTAAATGAACATTATATATAAAAATGACAGATATATACAGATAGATAGATACATAAGTACACAAAACAGTGTTAAATGGAGTAAAAGATATAAACCAATGCTGCATTTATTATAACCCAGTTATTTATGTAGATTTATTTAAAAATATATCTGATTGCACTCATAGCACTGTAATGCAGACAACAGTAATGCACTAAATATCATTAAACACTTAAACTAAAATTTCTCCTTAATCGCCCCTACACAACCACTTTGATTTTATTTTGCCATCCCAGGACAAGAACAACCTCATAACCAGAAGGTCAGAAAATTCTTATTCTGTTACGAGAGCAAACGAAATAATTTCCAAAAGCAAGAGTCGTCTCCCAGGCCCAGTCCTGCTTTTGGCTCTGCCATCTCCAACTGGCACTAATTGAAATGAGGGGACTGGTAGATTTAGCACTTCAGCTGATATCAATTACTGCTGTATCACGCAAAGCACTCCCTGAAGTAATCAAGAAGTAAGCTGCTTATGGAAGTAGTGTAAAAACTGCACTCGAAATTAAACAGAAGCCAGTACACAGCAGAGACATAACCATCCCCTCTGTAAGAAAAGGAGATTTAAATGGGCAGCTGCATTCTGCATCAGCAGAATTACAACCATTTCTGTGAATGGTTTTAAGGTGCATAGAGAGGTCACTGTGTTCCACAGATTGGGTTACTGCAAAGCCAACAGATAATGACTGCATAGAAGAAACAACTGGGCACTGGACTGCCTTAAAACAACTGAAGAGAAACAGAATAAGCCAAGAATGATGCTGACTCTGATGCAGCTTCAGAGCAAGCATCATCTTCTTATTTACTCACAACTAACATATGAAAACTTCTCAGTGTTTTTACAATCGTAAAATAATTTAAAAAAACCCCAAAAACCAAAGTCCCAAACCCCAGATCTAATTTTTTTATCCTAGCACAGGAAAATGGGTGGGAGGTAATGGAAGTGGGCCCAATTAAATGTGATGTAAGGAACCAACAAGAAACAAACTCTTCAGAAGCCTAAGCTGTAACAGCTGTCTTGCACTGTCGTGCTTTTGTCTGTTCTTGGGATCCCACCTCAATGGTTTCTGCTCAAGGACAATTTTGGTTTCAAGATGCTTAAAGGAGTACTTGTCATATAGGGCAGGCTCACTCAGCTGAGCAGACAGCTCAAGCCATGGCAGGCCCCCCCTCTCTCCAAAAGGGCAGATATAGATAGGCTTCCTGGCACCTTTCCATCCTACAATTTCCTACTGCTATTACACTGATGATTCAAATCTAATTTTAACAAGCAAGCAAGCCTTCTGCTGTCAGCAGCCATTGTTCCAAGACAGAAGGAAAATACTTTAAGCACATTTTCGTGCCTTTCAACATCTGCATTCTTGTATTGCTTTTGTTCTTGGAGAGGGGCACAGAAAAGGAAAATAAGGGGAGCACTTCCCAAGATAAGGAGCTGAGATATCAGTGTTGTCACTTATCATTTCCTAAACAAATTAAATTTTCCCAAACACTGCATGGGTGGCAGAAGGGTATTATTCATTTAAGGACTAATGCTTTGAAAATCTAACAAAGTTGCTACTGTAACAAAGCAAGATTCAAACCATATTCCCCCAAAAACACATAAAAAACAATGGGGTATTTTCCTGTTTTCAAAAATAGAAAAATATTTTCCACATACTTTGGTATAATTCAGTCCTACACAGCCACAATACTTATCTTTTTAAATAATTGAACATATTCATCTCTTTACAGCTAAGTTTGTGTGTAAATGAAACTGCTTTACCAGTTCAGAAATTTAAAAAAAAAATCCCTGATTATATACTATCTCACAAGATGTGACCATTCACCATTTTTCTAAGTGTTAGCATGAGAGATCAGAAAAAGGAAAGTAATTTGAATATTCTTTTGCATATTTTTAAGATGGCCTTCAAAAGCCAAGTGAACACAGAATAACACGCTGAGTTATTAGCTGTACAGCAAAAGAAATCATCCCATAAAATGTGCAATATCAGTGAAAAGTTGCAAGGGGTAAGACATTCACTGAACATCCTCAGTTCTGAAGATTATTGCATGAGAAGGGCATAAACTCAGTTCCAATAACCAAGGAAAAGACAAGCACAGAAAAGTCTTGCAGGCAAGGAACAAACAGGCCAGTTTATCCTGACTTACAGCACATTCAAGTTAGTTATATGACATGTCCTGATGTTTGTATTGTATGATTTAATAAATCCACATCAGAAGATTAAATATATCTGCAGGTCTCCTAAATAAAACAAATGCTATACTGTGTGGTGCTGAAATATGCAACGTGTTTTCTTTACCTAGAATTCACATCAAGGAGGTTATTTATACATTGGAACAGGAAATATTTAATAGCAGTTAACACTCAAAAAGGTGCAGAAAATGTTACCTGTGCATTACACTGCTATACTGTTGTCTCAATGGCAGCAGACAGAACACAGGGATCAAGTGTTGCAGTCCCCTTAGACAGACATTGTGAAACCTGCCCAAGGTATTTAATTTGATCTCTTTGTTCAAGTCAGTGACATTTGCATTCATTCACATTCAGCAAGTTATTAATCTAAAACAGCTAAGGAGTCTTTCATTTCTTCCTGTCTTCAAACTCCGTTTGTTCTTCTATAAAATTAATGCCATAAATAAAATGTTGCATTTAGACCTGCTGTGATACTGCCAGCCAATTTTGCTGCAGGTAAAGGTCAAGGAAAAATTTATTAAAAAACAAATTTTTTTTCCCCAAACTCCCTATATTAAAGAACAGTGCCAAGCATTTAAATAAACTCCCAACACAGGTCAATCCTTAATGGGCTTGTAAGTGAGCTGCGTGTTTTAAGAGCTGGCCTTTGGAGCATTACTGAACTATTTCTTGCACAGCAACTACTGTGTTGCAACTGCCCTCCAGAAACCTGTGACCATCAACTGAGCTAAATAACCAGCCTGGATGAAAGCCCAAACACTACCTGAAGGTCTTAATAAGAAAGAATCCAGCAAGAGACACAAGTTACCTCCTACCTCTGTTGGGTTTCCTCAAAAACACAAGTTTTGAAATTCAAACATTCCATTCTTGCATTAAACACACTGAAAGAAATTGTATTTTAGAAATTCATCTGAGCTGGATGTAAAAATTTCAGCTAATTCCTTGTCTCAACTTCAATGAATGTTGGGGGAATAACAAAATCTGTTTCCTGCTTGAATTCTTCTTTTTCTTCTTTCCAGTGCATCTTTTTACTTCCGTAGCATCCAAACAAAAAGAACCTTCTCATATTATAAATCTTCACATGGTTATTACCAGATGATGGCCAACTCATAATTTCAGTCTTCTTTGAACAAAGTAAGATTGGATTTTATGTTTTCTACTATAAAAATTAGCTCCTGCAGAACTACCAAACTATTTCAGCAGCAAACTCACATTCTTAGAGCTCCTGGTATGAGTACCACTCATCCATGTTGCACTCCCATAGCAGCTAAATAGCCTCCATTCCACATGGACAGCCAACACACTTTTTATTTGTTAGTCTTGTAATCTTATGTCAAACCATGGAATAACTGACTGGGACACCTTCAGGATGCACAAATGATGACTGCAGAAGGAGCTTCAGATATTATGGGCTTGCACAGATTAAAACAAGAAGACATCACCTTGCTTTTCCTCATCACTGTCTTTACAACTGAGTAGGGTAATGTGAAATTATGAATGGATTAAGAGCACAATAATAAGAAAACTAACACCTAAGACTTCCTGGAGACCAAAGCAGGGAAACAGGAACAAAATGCTGATATTTAGCTCAGAAACAGTTTAACATAGCTTTTTCCAGTGACCACTGGAGCCAGTAACTGCTGTATTTCTTATGGATTCAGTTGGTATTTTAGGGACAGCATGCAGGACAGGCTTCTGCAAAAGTAGGCAAGTACTTCTCATGTTTTATTATCATACAGAATTACCAGAGACACAGTCCTGTGCATCTGGCTTCAAAGCAGAGGAGATACTGCAACCACTGCCTTCCTCATGGCAGGCATGCACCCAAACCAATAGGCTGTTCTGGATGGATCCTCAACATTGACTTGATAGATGTTGCAGACAAAGGTCATAGGATTTAATGCAATGAAAAGTAAAAATAGAAATACAAATGGAAAGCAAGGTATGGCTTGGGAAAATGCAAGATTTAACATGTTTGGTATGAAAAAAACTCAGATCAGTAGTAAGGAAGGTAGGGAAGGAAGGGAGAGAGTGCACTGAGATATAAATGATGTAGGAAGTATTATGGGCAGTCAATCTAGAGAGTAGAATTTTAAAAAGAAAAAAATCTCTACAGATTTAGGAGAACCTGGACTCCTGAATCTCCTGATTAAATGAAGGTGAGTCTCTCAAAAGCAAAAAGGTGAAGAAATGACATTTGAGTAAAGAAAGACAATTTTTTTACAGGTGAAAAATGGTAAAGTGGGCAAAGGGATAGTGGAATAATTGTTTACAAATATCTAAAAGAAGAATGTGCATAGAAAAAGGATGACATTTTCTAACAGCTATGGAAACTCAAGAATGAGTACACGGAAAGTGGGGGCTTTTTTGGTGGTTTATTTTTGTAGGGGTTTTTACATAAAAATATTGAGGAACTAGAAGGAAAGGCTTTTTGGAGGGAAATTACTGTTGGCCTGTAAAAAAACTGCCAGACAGAATACTGCAAGGATTCTGCTGGACCAAGTAACCGAAAATGAACTGATGGAACAGTCCTGTACCACTTGGACAATGTAAAAAACCACTTCCCAGTCTGCTTATCTGTACACTATGCATACAACTAAGATATATTACCTGAAAAATTGTGCTCCCTTTTTAATACAACAGTAATGTACTTTATTACTGATTTTAACAGGCTTTAATAGGAGGAAGCATACATTCAATTATTTTATTACATGCTTTGAATATAAATGGTGAGCATCTGCACTCTAGTTTACTCCTCCCGTCCTCACGCTCTCATAAAAACAGCACTGGCACATTTTAGAATTCAGAGCAGCCCTCCCCAGCCCAGCCGCTTTCTTGGCTGGTTTGCTGGGATCTATATATCCAATCTAATTATTTTGATTCCCATTTCCAACCCTATCAGTGGTGCAGTGGTGCAAGAAATCAAAATGCCAGTCTCCTGAATGTGTTAGAACCTAAAAGCTAACAGCTACTCATTTGCAGAGGCATCACTGCACGGCCCAAAGCCCCTGCCACCAGGCAATTTACGTTCAGGGTTCTGGATGTGACTCGAGAGGGGTTTCCCAGCACACCAATACCGAGCATTTCATGTAACATTTCAGATATGCTACAGGTTGTTGCATCATCTTATTTTGTCACAGCATAACTGACCAAAAAAACCCCCAGCAACGCTTTGTTCTAATTTTGTCTCTTTTTAAAGACTCAAGTCCTTCTTCTTTGTTATTTTTTCCTTTGTTTTCTTAAAAGGCAAAAAATAGGATCATACAAGTTTATCTTCCCTTAAGTGATCAGAAGAGAGAGTCAGCAATAATCCTGCCAAAACACACCTACTACCCTCTCAAATCAGGGGGATCATATGTTGCTCAGTAGCTAAATTTCCCTCTGGATCTTTTCTCTGCTTAGACGCTGTGCCCCTCTTGAATTACAGTCTTACTTAGATTACTAGTGCTCAGCACCACCAAAAATATTCCCATTCATTTCTCCAGCTTTTACAAACATGATAACATGATTTGTGTTTAAATATAAGCGTCACCGTTTTACTTTTTTATTATGAATATCATATGTTTGGCAAGCTGTCTGACCTTCCTTATGATGATGAATGCTGCAGCAAACAATTTGCTGTATCTTTAAAGAAATGGCCAATTCAATTACATTATGCCAGAAGCTTTCAAATCCCTCTCTGCCAAATGTCTTTGCTATATCCTGCCACAGACAGGCCATTTGTATTCCAGCACAGTAGGACACTTGTTTTGTTGAAGCACACAGTTCTAGTTAGGTACTATCAACAGAGCAGTATTTCAGCTCTCCAGCTCTGTGCTCCTTCCACCCCCTCTACCCTCGGTTATCAGGATTTCAATTTTACTGACCAAACGTGTATGCATTACTAATTCTGTGCATGAAATGCAGCAGTTATTGATTGCTACAACAAAATACATTAGTGGCCAATTACAGGAGTTCTTGGCAGCAATGGTTATCATTTTAGTGGATTTAATCATTGCACTTAAAGTGAAGCTTGAGATTCCCTTTGAGATTACACCACTAATTGCTTCTGTTTTGCCAGTTACTGCATGAGCTGTTTGCAAAAAGGATCACTAAAGATGCTTTCTAAATATGGGAAAGCAGCAAACAGATGAAGCCTCCTGTAATGAGTGTCCCCCCAGTAAAACCACAGTGTCAATTTATTCATGCCACAATTCTCGTCTACGATTCATATCCCCCCTGTCACCCCGTCTTTCTCTCTCATTTCTTGCTATTTGGGCAGACAGCAGCAATACAGCTGCATTGCTATTCATGTGAATCATGCCACACACTATCATTTATTTATTTGGATACTGAGAATATTACACTGCAAAAATAAAAAAAAAGCTTCCCCCTCTCTTCTGTGTTTGCAGAGAGGATACTACTAATTATTATGAAGATTATGACAGAATGTTTAAATGGTCTTAGACCTTAAAAGGAAAAAAAAACCAAAAAACAACTTAGGCCAACTACATGAATTATTACATGTACAACACCATCCTAATAGGCTTCAATTCTCCAGGAATTCCTAAAAACAAACACTCCCCTCCCAAGGAATTTGTAATATAACAACTTGTTCTTTAAAAGCCTACATCTACATCCAGGTTGCCAGTAGTGATGAATTATCTGGTTTACAGCCTTATAAAGCAAAAGTGTCAATATATTTTAATGCTGAGGCCCCACCTCAGGACTTTGGTACCTTTCAGATGTAGTGATAAACAACTTTCCAAACACGCAAGAAAGGCTTCAGGTGAAACAAAGAGATATAATTGTCATCAACATTTTAGGTCTGACCAAAATAAGTAGACTTTCAAAGACAAAAAGAATGGGGAAGGATTGCAACTACAGTTTTGTTAGCTGAGAACAAGCTATTTTAATCAACAAAATTATTTACATAAATTTGTTTGGCTACTTTTCATTAAAAATTTCAGCTGCTAAAGCTTTCCATTATTCAAACACCACTCTGTGAACAACAAAGAAACACTCAAAAATATAAAAAAAAACCCCAACAATCCTCAATAAAAATTTTCTCATGAGATTAGAAAACTTCCTATGTTTGTCTCAAGAAACACTGACATTTTTAGGATTTCAATAGATGCTAGGTTGATAAAACTTTAATTAGAAACTTAATTGATCTCTGTGAGAGAGATACTGTAGAGAAAGTTTTAAATCCCCAGAGACTCCTACACTATAAACAGCAGAGCATATGACATCTTTAAAAGCTGTCAGAAATCATACACTGTGATTTACCAAAAAAAAAAAAAAAAAAAAAAAAAGCAAACTCTGTGAAATTAACTGCTAAAAGAAGTTGAAAAAGCTTCATCCTACGGTATCAACAGGCTGCAGCACCAGCAGCAGTCAGCTTCACCTCAGCCTCTGAAGAGGGCACAGATAATACCTACCAATCCCTGGGAAAGGACAGAAGCCAGCAGGAGGAGGGTTACATCACTGCTACACTTATCTTGCTTCACGCCCAGATGTAGATTTGCACAAAACCAGGTGATCTTTGCAGAGCAGCAGGAGCAAGGACTGCTGCACACAGGATGCTCTCAAAACCAAGGCCAGTTCATTTTCATGCTTAACAGAGAAAATCTTGCCCCAAGGCACTCAATTTCAAGTCTGAATGAGAAAATCTGTAGGTGATGCGGTAACTACAGTAACTGGCAAATAATAAACTGGGTAAAACACCCAGAGATCAATCTTATATTTATGAAGGAACACACTACACAATGCAATTGGATTATCCCCATTTCTTAGTTCACTAGTTCTCGACTTCTACCTTATTAGAACAATTTTCAAGTACAAAGTAACACAACATTGACACGGTGTCTTTGTCACTACACCTACAGGGCCTTCAGTCCAGCAGAAGGACTGCCTCTTTTGTGTGGGCAAGCTCCTGTCACATGTACATAAGCACAAAATCTAAATTACAATTCCAAGAAGACTTCAATTGTATCTGGAATTTCTAGTGCTGCCTTTTTTAAATGAGGAAACAGGAGCAAATCAGGAGAAGAAAATATTCCCAAAATGAACAGCTGAGTTTATGTAGCACCCAAAATATAAAAGGTTGGGAAATGGCTGCCTTTCATCACTGTCAAGAGCAATAGACTAAAATATGCAGAGTAGGACTGATAACACAGGAAATAAATGAAAACATTTGCTTCATGTAAGTACAGAAGTTAAAAGAAACAAGGCAAAAAAACCTCTTTCAAAGGTCCCTGCTGGATTTAAAACAGAGCTGTTGAGCCTACTGGGATTTCAAAACATGCCACTATCATTTAAGAACACTGAACTTCTCTTCTTTAATAAACCTTACACCTGTTCACTAGTCCAGAGACTTAATTCCTAAAACCATACACAGCGAGTGTAAGGCAAGGAACCAGAACTTCAATGAGAATGGCTAAAACAGGAAAGCAACCAGTTACTGATAGTACAGTCTCAGGCATTATTTGTAATTCACCTAACTGACAAACAAAAGAACGATAATGCTAAATGCTACCATGACATATTTCTTAACGAATTACAAGTCTTATGTGGACATAGCTCACAAAGCCTGGCACATTTTTAGGTTACATCTTTAATAATGAAAGCAATGAGAGACATTTTTGTCTACTACTCTACTGCAGGGATAAACACAATAAATACTCTAGCAAAATGAAATACACTTTTTTATGCAGTGATGTGATGGATATCAATTTGTAAGCTCATGAATGAAGGAGAAAAATATGAATAAACCATGGCACAGATTTGGAATAAACTACACCAGTAACAAGTTTAGACCAGATTAAATTGAGAGACTTTCAGCTGGCAGGTAGAGTTTTCAAAATTTAATGCAGATACCAGTAAGGATATTCAGCTTAGTAAAGCTCTCTAAAACCAAAGATAATTCTTTTAGCATGAGAAATGCCAGTAGGAAGAAAGGCTCCAGCTCCAGCAACTGTTTCAGAAAACTCAATTAACTTGCCCATTTTTAAAACCATGTTACTAGTAGAAAGGAGTTTCATGCTATAGAAAATTTATCTGCTTATTAATATTACTGAATGTCATATTTGAATATGTATGATTAAATAAATGCATTAAATAATAAGTAACACATCAATGTACCTTTTCAACATATAAAATAATTTTTTGCAACCAGAATAATGCTTGGGTTGCCAGGAAAAAAAGCTATGTGGATAAATGGAAAATAGTCTTCCTGCCTTTCAGAAAACTGTGTAGTTTGGGTTTGGGACTGGGGGATTCCAAATACCAAGGAATGTCTACCACATGCCCCATCCAGGCTGATGAAGAATAGCTGTCACTGTCCTGATTTAATGAAAGCAAACCCAATCAAGACAATAGTTTTTGTCTCAAAAAACACTCCTCATGAAATGAGCATTCATCCTTACCAAGACAACCTTCCACGAGGTCATCTTCTAGCCTTCACCCTCTGATGACCTCATATTTAACCTGGCCTGACCTTCAGCTCTGCTGAGTCTCAGTTCCTTACTATGATTACAAACCAGCAAGATCAAGTTAAGCTTTAAAAAACTCAGACATTAGTCTGAAGATAAATAACTGCAAAGGCAAAACATCAAAATACCAAGAATCCTTTTTATGAGCTATGTTTCATTCTGTGGAGACTTCAAGGGTAGCAATAAAAACAAAACGTACTGCAAAGCACTGAAGGCTCTACAGCCCATTCCCTCCCTTGCAGGTACCCGACCACTTCTGGTCTTTGTCAATTCAAAAGCCAAAGTATTGCCTAAAGTTACAACTGCAATTAGGCATGGAGATGCTGAAAAATATTTCAAAGTCTTAACATTTTGTAAAGCTGATTTCCACTAAGTATTCACTTACTCAGGTGCAAGAACAGTCAAGGTCCCCAGTTTGCCCCAGATTTTCCCTTCAGGCCAGTTCTATCCTTAGGTACCTGTGCACAACAAAAAGAAACAAATAAAAAATTAATTTACATTACTCCTCATAAGCTCATGTCTTGATTATATCAACTTTTATGGCCTCAATTTAAAAATTCAGATCTCCAGTTTTTTTCACAGGATTATTTCTCATCAATATGATTAACCTGAAGCAAACTCAAAGCTGTTTTCCCCATGTAAAAAACTGGGTTTTATTTGACCACTATATATATATATATATATATATACATACATACATATATATATATATATATATATATATATATATATACATATATATATATATATATATATATATATATATATTTAGATTTACCATGACCCTAAATGAAAGAGTTTTCTGTAAGAAAACTCATGTAAATTCAACCTAATAGATGGTGGGATTGGATGGTTTAGGTATATTTCATCACTTGTTTTTAGGAGTATAAACACAGAGCACACAGTTAAGCCTTTGTTAGCCATATATTTAAACTACCTTAAAGCTGTTAACATGTGACAAGCAAATCCTACGTATTCAATTACTGCTTCAAAAATTGAAAGAAGGTTCGTGTACAGGTGCACTGTCACTTAGTTAAGGAGCTCAAAAAATAGTTATTCTTTCTCCTGGCACTAGTATGAATTAAAAAAACATTTTCAAAATGTGCCATTCAACCATATGGAACCAATTTTTGCAGACATATGGAGCGCCAATTAAATAAGTGTGGTTTGCTGACACAAAAGTCCACCTGCACGTATTCAAATTTTCCAGAATTAGACCATCTAATTTAGAGCAGCCCATTTAACAGTAAGAGAGTAGAAAAGCAATGTATTTGATATGACACAACCTCTGTAACCAGCCTCCTTAAATAGCAATTGCAGCCTTACTTTTGACCATGGTAAGGACATAATCAGATAAGATTGAATTAGCTCCCCTAAAATACAGCTCCAATTACATCAGATCAAAAGAAAATAATGTATTGTCTTCTCCATTATGCAAGTAAATATATAACTGGGAAATTAAGCAAGGTAAAATTTTTCAAATAAGATTTTACCAGAAGTCAACAGAAATTTAAAAAGTGACTGTAAGCATACTTCCTAGATTTTTCTAGGTTTTTTGCACATATTTTCCCACAAGAAATGTACGGAAAGCATGCTGTTTAAAGAAACAGAAGTCAATAAGCTATATACACACATCAACACCCTAAATAAAACCCTAATATAAGATAGGTATCATCCAATGACATGGAAACTAACAAATTTTTAAGGTAAGCTCTTCAGAAGGTTTTTTCTGGTTTTTTTTCCCCAAGGATTTGCAGTTAATTGGGCACCCTTTTTCAAATCTAGTTTGTCTGACTTTGTATTAGGTGAAAATGCACAGGTTTTTTTTTCCACAGAACCCCAACCTCATTCAGTGAACACAGTAGCTAGAAGAGAGTCATGAAACTCTACCCAGTGGCTGCATTCCACATTGTCACAGCACAGCTCGACACACTCACTGCTCCAGGTTACCCTGTGCTGTGCAGAACAGCATTCTGAGGACAGAAATGCCCATTCTTGGACAGAGCTCCCTTTGGTGCTGCCAGGTAACAACACACCCGTGCCAAGGGCATCATGTGATCCCAGAGACAAGAAAACTTCAGAATAGGGAGCATTACAAACTCTGCTGTTCAACCAGGTTCCTAAAACTCATTTTTTCAGAGTATTTAGCTTTCTATAATACCTTAACTAATTTCCTGGAGAAACTGTATCCACCTAGTTTCCTAATTAAGGTGACACACATCTCCCCTCACTTGTGAGCTGCCCCATTCACTATCTGTCTTAGGGGTTTCTACAACAAATAAAAGCAGATTTCCAGAATCCTGTCCTTTGCTGCAGTCTTCATTCACATCTGTTCCACTTGGAAAGACCATAAAGTTCTGAGATCATAATGCAAATGTCCAGGGGAGCTCAGTTAACATAATTTATGCAATCTTAATTCTGTGCCTTCCCAGCTTTGCAGGACTTACTCGTAGCCCTTTACTCAAGGCAGCTTTCTGAGCTTGGTTTTTTTTAAGACAGTAGCCATTGAAATGGAGAAACTCCATCCTGCTCAATACAGATATTCAGTCTTCCTCAAAACTTCTCATCCAAGCCTTATTATTGCCAGTCCTGTGGACATGTGCTACTGCCCCATCCACTCTTGTCCTCAGGCTCAGTTTCCTATCTGGGATCCCAGTCCTGACTCTCTGCCTCCTTTCAGAGACCACTTCATTCTCAACCACCTCATTATACAATACATTGCTCCCACCCTCTAAGCAGAGTTCCATTAGTTTCCAGCTCTCCTGTACCAGCATTCCTTTCCATCTCTCAGCTTTCTGCACCCTTCACAGATCTGTTCATGTTTCCATATCACTTTTCACCTTCCAATGTTTTTCCCACTTCTTTACTCCCCCACTCACTTCCTTTGCTTCCCTCTTGCCCTGGCAGCTTCCAAATTTCTTCTCCACAACTAACTCCATGTGTTTTCCTGGTTCCTACACAGTCTTTGTGATTAGCATGCCACAGCCACGGCTGCTACCCTTTGTGCAGAACTCACTTCTAATGACGGGTGTTTAAGAGATCTGTACAAGGGCTAATGAGCAGGAACACTTAATTTCAGGATCCCAGAAGAACTGGGGCAGAAGAAAAGCCAAAGCAGCAGTGAAGAAATAGAATGTTAGGCATTTAAATACCTCACTAGACACCTATACATTTAGATGTCAAGGCAGCTGTATGAAGGCTTTGTGGACTGTAGCTACTTCTGTCTTGTTGTTAGATTAACACCATCCACTCTTTTAAATTTGAAAACAAAATGCTTCTACAATGAACCACAATAAAGTTACTTAGAGTCTAAGTCTCAGCCTAAACTCTATCTACATCTAAGTTAACAGCAAGTTATGTATACTTCTTTAAAATATTTTTTCCTAAGAGAAAACAGCCCTTGATTCAATCAAATATATTAAGAACCGTGGGGGAGGGGGAAAGGGGTTTTAATTAAAAACAGGGTTTTCTTGGCACTATTTACCAAGGATAAGTGTTCTTAATATTATTCTACAGAAGAAAGTAGACTGCAGCATACCTTCATCTATTTTTGCCAGAAAGTATGAGCAAACCAAAGACATCTTCCTATCCTGTCTCAAAATTCCCTGCCTTTGGTGTGTGGGTGGGTTAAGAGCCCTTAGGCTGAATTTAGGATGATTTTAGAATACTACAGAATACCAGGTTGGAAATGACCTCTTGAATTGTCTGATCCAACGTTCCATGGCAGAACCACAGTCTAGGTAAGATGGCCCAGCACCCTGTCCAGACAAATCTTAGAAGTTTCCAATGCTGAGGAATCCACAGCTTCCCTGGGGATATTATTCCTACAGCTGATTGTTCCCATTATGAAAATCAGCACCTCACCAAGAGTAACTTTCAATCATTATCCTTCATCTTTCCATAGCATTCCTTGTAAAAAGGGATCTCTGCATCCACTGAGCCTTCTTTGCAAAGACTGGACAAACTCCATTCTCTCAGCCTTTCCTCACATGGCAGGTCCCCAGACCTTTGCCCATCCTTGTGGCCCCTCTCTGGACCCTGCCCAGCCTGTCCCCAGGTTTTTGCACAGCGGGGACCAAAAGTGAGCACAGCACTTCAGCTGTGGCCTGGCAAGCACAGAGCAGAGTGGGACAATGACTTTTACCTTATCTCTGCTGGTGATTCCCCTGTTGCTGCAGCCCAGCATCCTGCTGGCATCCCTTGCCACAGCAGCACTGTTCTCTCACACGGAACCCACTGCCCACCAGAATACCTACTCCCTTTCCATGGAGCTGCCTCCCAGGTGGGTGGATACCAGCCTGTGCTGCACTCCTGGATTATGGACAGACTCCTCCTATGCCACGACTGTGTTACTGCTACTGTGGCCATTTATTAAGATCATACTTAATGAGTACAAATGAATGATTCAGTGCTAGAAGATTTCTGCTGAAGAGAAATTTTTATTACGTTTTGGTTCTTCCAATATTGAATCTAAAAAGAAAAAAATACCTCCCTGATTTAACTGAAAAAAATCCTGCAGAATAGTTACTTTTTTATATTTAAATAACAAATTATCAAAAATATTTAGGTACACTACAACAACATAACCTTCCCAATATCTTTTTTGTGTCCAACAAAAAAATGCTAAGTATAAATTTAATATCATTAATGAACATAGTATTTACAAATAAATCACCCATTCCTCTTTTGAGCCACACTGAGTTAAGCACACATTCATGCTAAAGTGGTGTCTAATTATCTTTATTTGATCCCAAAGCAACAGGGAAATAAAAGTGTTCAAAATACTTGGATCTTGCTGATAAGCACTCAAGATTGAAACATATGTGTTAGAATAATGCAAGATGGTATTTTTTCTTATTTCTTCTGAAGAGGTCTCAAACAGTCACATGAATATATTTAATTCATAGAACTGCTTGTTCTTCCACTTCTTATATTTCCTGCTGGTGTTGAAGGCAGAAAGAGATTTAGTTATCCTGACTCCCATCCCTAGTATTGCCTAACCCAGGAAATTCACCACTGTCACTTCCCATGGAGAAAGGAGGGCAGTCAATATGAATCATGCTCTGGGAACTGGGCTTCAAAACCTAACTAATGCAATGACTACAACTCATACAGAAGCTAATTATCACTTGTGATCTGAGGCATTACTCCAGAGTTGGCACTCTGAGTATCCTATTAATCAGTATAGTCAAATGGGTTTGCTAGCTAGGATAACAGGAAATTATTAACACAGCTATTAGTGGTAGATTGATTCTGAATTAAATAAAGAACAAAAAAACCAACACATGCACAACACGAAACCCCTCAAAATACAAAAAACTCACCAGTAAACTGATCAAAAAGTAATAGAACAACTCTAAGTACTTGTCTCCTTTTATTTTAGGAAATATTTTTCTCTGACTTTTTCCTCTTCCTCACAAGTTCCTGGCATCCCTTGTACCACGGTGTTTATATTCTAGTTTCCATCACCAGTGACATGAAAAATACACTTAGTTCACACCCACACACAGGTCCTTGCCAGAAAGCTCGAGACAATAATTTACAAAAGAAGGTCCGTCATTTCCCCCCAAAAACCACAAGTACCAAGACAAGAATCACCCCTTTCCCCAACTCATCAAAATCTAAAGCGCCTGTGCATCCCCAGAGCCTGCAAGAAGAAGGAAAATAATGATTCTTACCATCTAATGGTGTCCTGACATGGAAAATTTACCATTTTAATGGTGACAGAATCGTACAATGAACTAGTTTAAATCTTCCACGAAAGGGTCTGGTGGGGAGGGTTTGGCAATAAAAAGGATTTTTGCTTAACAATCTTTATCCAAAAGAATCCCAGCTCACCTCAGAACATCCCTCTTTATAGAGCAAGCAGATTTTAGCATCATCACTACAGCTGTCACAGTCTGGCTGGTGCCAGTTAACTTGGTCACACAGGTAAGTCCTAGAACATTCTGGGATTATACTTTATACAGCCTACAGCCAACATAGTTAACATTTCTTTCATCCTTGAGCTTCACACTTCAGAGAGGTGAGAGAGAGAGGAGGTGTTGATACTTTCAGGAACCACTAATTACAGGAATTCATTGTGAAGGGCATTGCTAGAAAGTAATAGAGATGTTTAAATATAAGCAGTTGCTGTCACACAACTGTCCATGAAAGGTTTCAGTGCATTCTTCCACCCAGACTGATGATCCATAAGGTGTTGAACAGAAAGAAATTTTCCACAGTATAAGTCCCTTCAAGTAAAACATAATCTCTAGCACATTTTTTGTGTTTGATCTCAAAGTAAATTATAAGTCAGATCCATTTTAACAGTTTAATGTAAATGTTATGGCCAGAAGTTTTGAAAGATTTGCTATTACATTCAGTCAGACAAGCAGAAGTATAGTCTTCTGAACTCAGTTCATTTTTGAAAGAGAATTCATCCTGAATGGGAGCTACTGCTTTTTTATGGTACAAAATAAAAGTGACATTCAACTGGCCTCAATTATAACATTAATGATCTACTCAAAGTTATTTGTCTCCTTTTGAAATATGTGTAAAACCACATGGCAAGTTACTAGTAGAAGCAGGAACAATATCCTACTTTACTAGTTCTCTTCCTTGAGAGTACACCACTGCCCAAGAAGGTATGTTACAAATACCCAGGCTTACATTATAGCCATTCCCTAAGACATTTTTTAATGACAATAATCACATAAAGCATAGAGCCTTTTCACAGCCAACTGAATGTCTGGTGGTGGCCTGAGCCTATCAACACCAGGAAGTTATATATTACTTTTTTATCTGGCCCTGCAATTAGACACTGAAAAGAGACCTTCTCTTTAAATCCTGTCTGGAATAAAATCTAGAAATCTGTAGCCCATCCTTATCAGTCACTTTTTCACTTACTAATTTAAGAACAACACTTCCTCCTGTTGCACACTTACCAGGAAGCAGCTATGCCATGAATATGTTATAAATACTATGCTCCTCTCAGGCTGCAGCTTTCTGAAAAAAACAAGACAACCTAATGGAAGCACATATTTTTCTTTGCTTCCTGCCCACATTCTGGTTACCTAATACCAAATTTAGAGCTTTTGAAAGAATTTCACATCTCATTTTGCTTTTGTAGTTCCCTCCCTGAATCTGAGGTCATTGATGACATGCTGACTTCCCTGCAAGTCTACTTTCTCACAGAAAGGCCAAAAATGCAAAGGCAGAGTGATAACCAAACTGCAAGACATCATTGAGAACGGTTCTTCTGAGCTACAGGAGGTGACAAATTACTGAGAAACTTCTCTGCACCTAACAGTACAGTTTCAGCAGCAGAAAGAATGCTACAGCTCCACTGGACCACCAACCCAGCACTCCACTGTGCCTCAGCACAGCTCAGAGACACGGGATGACCCTTTCAGGATGAATGTGCAACTGCAGGCAACCACATGATGAATGTTCAGCTCTGCAGTTTCCACTGTGTACCTAAACCCCATAAACCGCTTCTCAATACCCTACAAAAGGCAAAACAGCTATAAGAAAGGCTACAATTGTACTACAGCTTTACAACTTGCTGTTTTCTATGTCTTTGCAATAGCTGCATGTTTTTAGTAATTGCTAAGTAGCAACTTCTCCTAAATGATCACGGTAAGTGGACCGTGTTTAACACAACAAAAAATGAACAAAAATATCTCTTGTGTGTTCCCTTTCCTGAGGGGATCCATTCATCCCTGACCCCAGATCCAGTAATTTGTTCCATGGTGAATGTTAGAAGGTGAGGACTAGAACAGGACAAGTAAAATACATTGTTATTAAAGAGTTATTAAAAGGTTTGGAAGAAATGCAGAAAAAGCATGTTTCTCTTATCCACTAGCAACCACTGGAAAGACTGAAACATGTTGTTAATTCCAAATAAATATAATCAAAAGAAGCAGCTTCAGTCTCCCTTCAGACCCCTTGAAGACCTCAATACTTCAAATCCAAAGACTCATCTCATAACTTAACTTTCTACTGTCATTCCAGAATAAATCTCCTGTGCAGCTTACTCAACTGTCTTCACACCTGCTCCAATCCAAGTCCATCTTTCTGCTCACTGCAAAGGATCATTGGACACAACATTACAAATGAGGTCTCAGGGAAGGTTTTAGGAAATGCTATTAGCATTTCTCTCTCCCCTACAAAAGTATCATGGCTAATGCACTGCAGAAGCACATTAGACTCACAGCAGCATCACACTGGTGGCTTAGAGCCATCTTGGTGGCATTATCACAGCACTTTACCTAATTCAGACTGCTACAACCATTAAATCATCTACACAACCTCCTATGATCTTAACAGATGTTCTTCTCAGTTTAGATATTTGCATATTGAGATAAAGATAAGCGTGACCTGTCTCAGACAAGGCACTGAGGGCTTGCAGAGCTGAATTAGCAACTGAGACTTTCAGGTTCTTAACCCTAAATATACACCTCTGAACTCCAGCAGCAAGCAGATGAACTACACAGTGCACAGTAACAAGCACTCCCATACTCCACACCAAATACCTCAAAAATCATTTCCAAATGGATGGTTCTACATGGCCACTTGTCCACCACACCAGCCTGCTGAGGGGCCACACAGAAGATACCCAGAAAGGCCAAACCTCCACCTACTTTGTCTCTGACCTCAGCCAGCTGAAAGTGCCTTTTTGTGGCAATTCCATTCAGACAAGTCACTAGGTGCTAGGCCACCTCCTCTCACACACACTTGCTCTTAGCTGCCAGAGTAAAAGCTGTCCTGTGATAACCACTTCTGCAGAAACTCAAATCAACACTGATATATTCTCCTGAAAAATGTGTACAGGATTCTGAGTTTATAATTTGAATGCTCTTTTTGTTCAACAGTTTAGATCATACTGGAAGTGTCAGTCTCCTGGTTTTACAAGAAGAAGGCATAGAAAACCTAAAAATGCAGGAGCACAAAGTCAAAGAATCATCACAGACAAAAGGACTAAATGGTTGGTACCAAAGAGCTTTGCCTATGCAAGTCAGGAGGTTTTGGCTACTCACATCATAGTGTTAGTTTCACTATTACAACCAAATACTCCCAAAAATCCTTTATTTGTGGAAAGTTTGCCCAAAACATGAACATTACTAGAACTAGACAAAACAAGAACTACTTTCCCTTAATGCTCAGGATCTCTTATTTGCCAAGAAATGCCATGAATGCTTTACAGTCACATTCCAAAAAGTATTTTTTCTACCAAGCAACTAGCAGAGCCAGAACTGTCCTGTGAGCTAAGGACATGGGAGCTTTTTTCTATAAATAAAGCAAGCATTCTAGTCAAGCAGAACACCACCTTCTCAGAAAATAAATATCTTAGCTACACTCAAACCTGGTTTCTCTTTTTCACTCGTTATCACATATATACCTTAATCATTTCCTGTTTAGATCCAGCTTCACAGAGCAACCCACTGCTAGTTCTGGAAACAGCTCAGAAATAGCTAAGGCAGACAGGATAACTTCTGCCAATAGCCCATGGTGTAGAATTCAATGTTTATAAAATTAAATACTGCAGCTGTACACTACCTCAGAGAAACTGTAGACAACTCTCTACAATGCTTCCACAGATGAAATATGTACCTTCCAGATGTTTATGTTTTCAAAGCACTTTCATGCATCACTGAAGGAAGGTATGGACCAGAAGCAACTGAATTGGCATGGCCCAGCATGTTACTGCTGGCCAGCTGAGCTGAGTCAGCTACAAGAGGAGGTAGATACTCTTCACAGCTACCTCACTGCCCAGCAGCAGTGAGGGGAAAACCTGTCCATGCTGGCTTAGGTTTCATTTTACAACAGAAGTGATGAAAATCCATCCTACAGCCAGTTCTCCCAAGGCTGATCATGACCCACCTCATACAAAACTGCAGCACCACTCAGCATTCTATTAAACTGCATTAGTGTAATTTGTCCCAGCTTGCAAAGATGGTTTTCTATCCTCTGTGCTCATTAGCAGGATCTGAATGTATCAGTTTGGCCCTTTGATAAAGGAAAAGGTTATGCTTCCCTGAAACTGCAGATAAATATCAGGCACAATTCTGGTGAGGTTCCTGGTCCATGACATCTGGAATATAAAATACACATACTTTTGACTGAGTGCATGCTTGACTTATACTGACTAAAAGTAAGGAATCTTCAAACCAGGACAAATATTTCCTGGTGTTTGCAGTTGGGATCTATATACATGATATTTATATATCAAAATTTCAGTATCCATGCAACAGATACTACTAATACTAAACATCCATACTGACAGATACTAACATGAATACATCCTACTATCCATACCAGCAGATACTACTTTTAACTTCTAATATGGAATATCCATGCAGAAAACTAGCAGCATATCCAGAAGAATTCAAAATTCACTTCTATCTGAACACAAATGTATGTATCTCTTTTAAAGACCCATCAGTAAAATCCACTCACATTCCTAACTGGAAAAATATATGTGTCAAGATGCATTTGTAAATAAGGCATACAGTTTGCATGTATACAGATTCTGAGATCTCTGTACGTATAAGTACAAAAAAGAAGCATCACAGTTTGCAAGCAAAAATGAGCAGGCAGCGTTTCAAACTGACAATGTGATATGGTGTTATCAGGAAGGACAAGAATTACAGTGATTTACAGTAAATTACCCATACTGGCCAGGGATAATACACAGTTATGAGACTAAATTAAGGAAGTTTGCACTGCTGCCTTATGGTGCTTGATCTTTCAATTAATGTCTCAAGAATACTGAATTATCTATATCTGAGCAGTGTTTTTGATGTTAGCATGAAAGAAAGAGGTTTTTCAGTCTCAAGAATACTGAATTATCTATCTCTGAGCAGTGTTTTTGATGTTAGCATGAAAGAAAGATGTTTTTCAAACCACAACACACTTGGACAAATTCTGATCAATACTTCCATTTCTAGTCACTAGGTCCCCCTCACTCCTTCTGACTAACCTTGCAACTTTACTTTTTAATCTCTATATCCAAATTGTCAAAAAAAAAAAAAAAAAAAAAGCATAAGCCCAGCACAGAGCCTATGCTTACATTAGCAAGCCTAATGCCCTTCAAATCCAGGGAATCTAAAGCTCCTAAACATATGTTTATCTACAGCACACTCCTGTGTAACACTGAAGAGTATCCTGCAATTAATGTATTTTGTAAATGCAGTGTGCATATACACATATGATGTGAAAGTACAGATCTAACACAGGACAAGGTCTCAGCATATGCAGATGCCAGGTGGGATAATAACCTGCAAACCAGAAACAATATGGCCATAAAAAGGAAGAAAGAAACTACAGGAGGAGCACTCAAAACTTTTATGAGTGGTATTTTACCAGGTTTGCTAAGAACACAACTTCACTAATGATTTTGGCTTGAGTTTCCTAACTTTGATAAATTTACAGTAAACTAAATTTATTGAGAAGATCAAAAGCAAAACACACAAGACCAAAATTACTTCCTTCAGTTTACTCTCTTGAATTTTGCATCAAAGCAGCAGCACAGCAATTAAAATTTCCTAATACTACTCATTCCACAAAGACCCACTGAAGTTCTCCACACAAAGTAACCAGCTGGCCACACTGAGCAGTGGACTACCTACTAGATCTCCCATCATTTTTAGGACTTTTTTGACATCCTAGTGGAATTATTCAGTGTTATCAAGTAAATTCATCACAGAATGGGTAGGGTTGGAAGGGACCACTGGCAGGGACATCTGATTCAACAGGATTATGTCCAGATGGTTCTTGAATGCCTCCCATGATGAAGACTCCACAACCTCTCTGGGCAACCTGTTCCAAGTGTGTGGTCACTTGCACAGTAAAGAAGTTCTTCTTCATGTTCAGGTGGGAGTCCTGCATTTCAGTTTTTGCCCACTGCCTCTTGTCCTACTGCTTGGCACCACCAAGCAGAGTCTGGCTCTGTCCTCTTGACACCTCCCTGCAGATACTGATAGACATTGTTTAGGTCCCCTGTCGATTGTCTCTCCTCAAGGCTGAACAGAACCAGCCCTCACAGCCTTTCCTCATAACAGGCTCCTGTCCCTTAATCATCTTTGTTGCCCTCCATTGGACCAGCTCCAGGAGCTCCATATCTCTCCTGTGCTGAGGAGCCCAGAACTGGACACAGCACTCCAGATGTGGCCTCACCAGGGCTGAGCAGAAGGGCAGGATCACCTCCCTCTCCCTAACCCTCTCAGGATCCTATGGACCTTCTTGGCCACAAGGACACACTGCTGGCTCATGGACAGAAGGTTGTCCACCAGCACCCCCAGGTCCTTCTCTCCAGAGTTGCTTTTCAGAAGGTCACTCCCAGTCTGTACTGGCGGAGAAGATTGTTCCTCCCCATGTGCAGGACCTGCCTTTGCTGAATTCCAGGCAGTTCTTCCCTGCCTATCTCTCCACCCTGTCACTGTCCTGAAGGGCTGCACAGCACCCTGGGGTATTGGCCACTCCTCTCACCTTTGTGCCCTCAGTGAACCTGCTGAGGAGGCATCTCCCCTTCATCCAAGCCACTGAAGAACAAGTTATACAGCAGTGAACCTTGTGGGACACCATCATTTACAGCGAGGCACCACTGGCTCCAGGTTGTCACAGGTGACACTTGGCAAGGCTGCCCACACCCAGAGTTGGAAACCAAACCGTGCTGAACATCCACACCAAGCAGACTGAGTTCTTAGGAACACAACCCAGCTGAGTACAAGGAAATACACTCAAAGTACAGGGGATTCTCCACAGAACAGAGTACCCTATATTTAGCACATGAAGTTGGTTGTTGAGATACGAAGTTACAGCTTTGTTGAAAGATCTGTAGAAATATTTGCATTACATAGAAACTGAGTAACTCCTAATATGAATTTGCTGGACCTAAATACCTGATACTATTACTGAGCCAAATGGTGTCAAGTATTAAACAAGGCTAATATCATTAAAAGCAAAAAGTATCAGTGTGAAAGAAAAAACATTATTGTGATACAATTTTTTATTACTCCTGCAGGACCTACTAATGAAGGGATTTTGTTTTTCTTTAAAGGTAATTTTAATCTATGTTTTATTTAATAGACTCCGATGGTGCATATCAGAATAAACTGCCCCATCAAAGCCTATGAAAATTGGTCTAGATACAAGAAGAGGAGCATTCTGCATAGTAAGACCTCTGAGAAAGGCTTTTAAAAGAAACACTTTGGAGAGTTCTTATTTTCTCTGATAAGACACATGGGAGTGCTTTCATTGAAGTAATTCTTTATATAAAGGTAAAAAATATTTTAAAGCTCAGAATTGTCAGACACCTTCGCACTTCTAAGAGCCAATGATTCCACTTAAAGATTTCTTACTATATGCAGTGAACCACTGTTCACCTCAGCAATCTCCATGTCAGTAAAAATCCTTATCTCTGAAAATTTCTTGCGTGCTTTGCTGTTTGCAGGATTAGATTTTTGATTTGCAGCTACCAGACATATGAGTCAAATATCTCTTAAAAAAAAAAAAAAAAAGAAAAAAAAAGGCCAGAAAAGATTATGTTATCTACTTAGAGCAACAGGAAAATCATGCAAGATACTAATATTTACTTAAAGACATCTACGCCTTTCTGATGATCAGGCATGCTAAATAAAGTTTACATCCCAATTATCCTAAATATCAATATAACAATAAAACAACCTATGCTATCTGAAAGAGCTATGACTCCATGCAATAACAGTAAAACATTTCTTACAGGTATGAAGTTCACTGCAAATGTTGTAAAGAACTGGATATACCCCCAGGGAGCATTAAAAAGGAGAGCCTTCCAATTTTCCTGAAACATGACCTGTACCAGCGACCAGCACTCAGACACTGCTCTGAGTCAATTCCACCCAGACCAATATTAAGTTGAGATGAGTCCACTCTAAGTACCAAAAGAGAGTAAGAAAATGAGTCAATGTATTGTTCTGGGGTACACTCTCTTCAGATGGGGAAAGGCAAACATGAGAGAGCAGAAAGACTCCACTCCAAATTACAGCAGGATACCCACGCATTTCAACATACCCAGAACACTGGAATTTTTCAAGGGAAACTTACTGGAGGTAAAAGCAATCACCAATGACATGATGGTTTTTTCATTTAAATTACTTCTTTCAAAACTTTTTAATATTTTAGAGTACTATTTTTAATACCTTTTTTCCAGTTTGGATGCTCATCTTTTAACTTCCCTCCTTGAAAAGACAAAGGAAGAAAGGAAAGTGCTTAGAAAAAAGGTAAGACAGAAATTGAAATCAGGGGTCTAAGTAGTCTATCCTTTTAAGTTCAAGCAAATTAAATTATTTTTCTATCTTAAGCCATTTTATTCTTTGCAGCAAGTCTTTTTGCACGTTGTCAAAAACAGCCCTTATCAAAATATTTGCAATTTAACAGTCACATTGACCCTGTGCAGTTTGAAGGAAAGAGGAGGTGAGCTGACTTCTGTGCAACACAAAAGTCAAGACTCTAACTATGCCTGCAAAAGTCAAACAGAAGACAGAAAAGTATAACCAGTTTTGAAACCACAAGGTGATCTTCACCTTAAAGAAGGTGCTTGCACCATGGTTAAGATCTTACTGGGCAAATAGAAATGGAGAATTTCCCATGATTTCTTATGCTCAGCTTTCCACACATTTTTGTCAGTATAGCATAAAGTCTTTGTCTGTTAAATCCCTCTCCAGAGCTGCTGCATAACTCCAGTGACTTCAGGTCTCACTGTGGCCACCAGTTGAGATGAACTCTCTTGCAATGAGTCACAGTTTATCCTCTGACCTACTCTGACAGCAGGTGGTTGAGCCCTGCAAAACACTGAATCAATTGCCATTCATTTCCTATCAGCTCTTCAGAACAGAAGTAAAGCCCAGGAAAGTATCTGGAGAGAAAATGCAGATTCAGTCACAATGGTCATGAATTAAGAACCAAAAGTTTACTGAGAAAGGCAACCTCCCAGATAAAAGTGGTTCTGTTAACACTATACATGAAATGAGCACTGCTTTACATATTTCAGTGACATTGTTGCTCAAGACATGGTATGTGTTTATACAGAACCAGTTGAATCCCAAATGGAAAGGGAAATGAGAGGTACTTGTAAACATCATTAACACTACTGGCTTTAGCATAATTATAGACTTCATGAAAGTGCTAGTGGATTCTGACCAAAAGAGCTTTTGTTTTCAGATCAGGCCAAGTTAAGAGCATATTTTTGTCTCACAACAACATAAATATTGCATGTGCATTCCTGTATTTAGCCATCTTATGCAACAGAGGTTAAAAGAAACAGGTAAATATTGTCCGTAAATGAATAATTTTCTTGCCTTTGGCATAAAAATAAGCCAAAAGAAGCCACAGTGGAGAAGGGGAGGAAAAGAGTTTTCCTCTTTCCATCATTTAATCCTTTTCTTTCTTTTCCTAGTACAAGCCTTGACAAAGCCAGTATAGTACTACCCCATCACTCTGAGAGCAGGCTCTCAATTATTTTGGTAATGGAGCATATGCCGAGGGTTCACGGAATCTTGGAAACTGAAACACACACATGAGGTTTATCAACCTATCTTCTCTAATTAGCAACTACCAATGGACCAACAGCACACAATTTGGGAACAGTGAGAGCCTACAGAATACACCCATGACTCCCCAAAGTGAAGGAGCAATACTGAAATGGCCAGCCCTTCAGGGCTGAAATGAAATATGACCTCATAATGAGTTCAAATAACATATAATGGACAGATTTTTCAGGCAAATAGGCAGCTAGAAACTATTCTACTTGCAAGATGACTCTGGCTAAAGCCCAGGAACACTCACCTTTAACAAGCTGACAAGGCAGCCTTCTCGTACTCTGGCATTCTCCAGAGCAGAGATGGAAGTATGTGGAAACCAGAGCAGAGAGCCCCCATGGCACCAACCTTTCATTATATGGCCCTAAGAAACACACCCTATATCTATAAATTAAAGCAAACCTTAGGCCACCATGCCTTCCAATTACTACAGACACTGCACAGGAGGTGTTTGCTGCCTGGAATCCTGACTACCCACATGGCACATCTGCTGCTCCAGCCAGGTACACCTGGCAGGACAATGCCTTAGATCAATCACACTCATCCTAAAATACTTGAAAGAATAATGCTTATCATGAACTACAACTAATTTGAAAAATTTGAAAAATAATTCAAATGAGTGAAGTTTACATTAAAAAATAAAGGTAATAAAACTACATTTCTTTTTAGAAAGCCAACAAGTGAAGGAGTAGCATGTCTCCCAGTTTTAATTTTCAGTTTCACTACATGACGCTGGGAAGTCCTGATTTAGTTATAAAAACACTGCTGTCAGATCTGGGTTTGGTAACTGATAGAATCTTGCTTCTGTACAGAGAGCAATACCTATATTAGATCCCTCCGTGGACCAAAACCAATTCTTTGTTTACTTGCTTCTTTGTACTTTGCCAATTTTTCACTTGCCAGCGCTGGCCCAGCAGGGGAATGTTCTATTCTGGGGTGACATTCTGGTTCCATCCTCACAAGTGGCTCCCCTTTGGACCAATAACCCAGAGGAGGGACTGCAGCAGCTCAGCAGCAAGCGCTGTGCCCAGGCGTGCCAGAAACCACGACCTCCCTACAGCTCCAGAAGGAGAGGTTACATTCTGTATTCCCCATTTCTGTAAGCAAGCAGCAGAATGTGACTGTCCATATGTCATAATGCTGGGGGCCAACTGCACTCACAAAAGCTCCAGCACCTTCACCAGGGTGTCCCCTCTGTGGAATTTAAGGTGAAAGAGCTGGTGCCTGTGAAGTTCCCACCTAATACAGGTCAGGAGGTGTATGATCCCAGCTTCTACCTCACTTGGCTTGGAAGTACTCCTAGGCCCACTGCATCATTGCAGGAATTTCCTTTATAGGAAATGCTTAAGTGCTCTATTTACTCATAGTTTTACTCCTATTTTCTCCCCAAATCCACTTCTTTTTTTTTTTTTTTTTTGGTCTAGCTTCCTAACTGGACCCTTTGATCCATCACTTTGGTCTCCTGTTCCTTGCCCACAGGTGCAGTTATTCCTGATCACTGCTTTTAGCTTCCATCAAAAGCACATATTTCAAGTAAGCATCACTGAAAATTTGATTTGCTGAAGAAACAGTCCTTTACAGTCACTGAAAGTCCTGTCAGAGGCAATCACATAATATATTTTCCTTCCAAAAGTGATCAGTAGCACCAATACTGATGATAAGAAGCCAAAACCTGCAATGAGGTGGGGAGGAGGGGGAATTTTTTTAGAAGAGAAAACTCAATACACTTGTTTTTAAGGTTTTCATCTAGAGATGACTGAAAATGTATTGTGCCCAAGGGCATCTGATACTAGGTCAGTTAGCTCTCTGCACTGTCTCCATTTCAGTGTCTCATTGTCATCAGCAACAAGATTTTCATCAGAGAAAAATACTGAAAAATGTCAAGAAACATCTCAGAGCAGAGACTGTCAAATTCTTTATGAATGAAAACTGCTCACATGAGTAAAGCTGTAAGGTACTCAGATGCCAGAAGGGGAGGAGAAAACACACACACACATATTCTGTGAACACTTCTAGTTAGAAACAACAATTAAAATCATTTCATAAATGATTATACCATAAACTCTTAAAAGCAAATATGACTGGCAAGACTGCAATCCAATTATCAGCAGTAACAGAATATATGTATATGCTGCACATTTTCAATGCATCAGACACAAAACCAAATTTTACAGCCCATCAAATAACAAAAGCCAGGTATCAGACATGTAGATGAAAATTGAAGATAAACAGAGGCTTAACACACATGGATTTGAATTTGTCTAGAAAAGTACTTCCTTTGCTTTATCACAATGGTTTGAGAAGTGATAAATATTTAAATATTATTAGCAAAAAGCCATTATTTAACTGACAGTTATAAAACCATACTCTGAATGTAAAGTCTTTGAGACAAAGTAATTCTGTTCTGGCATGGCAAATGTTTAGTTACTACTGAACACACTGAGCAACAGCAGAACACTTCACACTTGGCAAAGTTTGAAATAATATTATTCTGCTTCAGTAAGAATCTATAAGTAAAAAATGAGATATTTAACAAGCTATGCAGGATTTATTACCTTTGAAATGTTACTCTAATTTGCAAGATATAATCAGGTTTCCAAGGAACAATGCTAAAATGTAATAAAGGATCCAGATCTCATTCCTTAGCAACTCCTTCCATTTAATCATAAAAACAAGATAAATCCAGTTTGCCAAAAATGAAAAGATGAACGAGGCAGATAGGAAACAAATCAGTTAAGTACAGGCATCAGAAACTACAGTATGAGATGGCATACAAATCCTGTGGTTGACAGAGATAAATCTGTCAGATAAATTCAGAAGAATTAGAACTGACACTAGACCTAAGGTTTGAGCAGAAGCTAGTACCAGTGCACAACAGGAAGAATGAAGCAGAGATGTTTCAGACTTGTCCCTGCTTTGAAAATCCCCTAGCTTTACTGATTTTTGTCATCACTTGATCATAATTTTTACAATAACATATTTCAGAAAATATCATATTCCCATAAACTGGGATCTTGAGAACTGACAGTATTTGCATTGTCTGATGGTGCATTCTGGAAAGTAACACTACTGCAGTGCTCCTGAGAAATATCACACATAGCAAGTTCAAAGGAGCCCTTACATAACATGCAATAAGCAAATGTGTAACTTTCTCTGAACACAAACCTAATTTCTGGCAAGGGATGATGAGACAGTTTCCCTGCACCTCAAAATCAGGCACCCCTGCCTTATCAAATAAGGGTAATATTTTATGTCAGAACTACTATGCAAATTAGAAGCAATACAGAAATTAGTTGTTAATGAAAATATCTGCGAGCCTGTTGCACTTTTTTTTTTCCTTTCTGGGAAAGCAACAAGGTCAGAGAATCTTGAACAGCTACTGCTACTGGGGATTGCCAAAATGATGTTTTTGCATTGTCTGAAGAGCAAGGCAATGAACATCCTCCAGGCACCCCTCTTCCCACTAAGCCTACACAGGCAGTAGCTCACCTCAGCTCTCACTGCCTCTCACACATGAAGTGTAAGTAACTATTCCTCCATGACTCAGAGAGCAAGAGTGCAAAAACTTAAAAACCAAGTTAGTTACCAACAAATTTAAAAAATTCAAGGAGGTTTTTCTTGCAATATGCTTAATCATCCTAAGGAACAAACTGCAGTGGCTACCATATTTACTACCTCATTTTTTCACCCTGTAACACCTAAGAGATTAAACACCTAAACCAGTTCCTAGCAATGCAGCCTGATGACCAAAGGAGATGAAGGCAATTTAAGAAAGACTCATTTAGGAAAGACTCATAACTATTTGACAAAAGGAGAAAGCCATCAAGGCATCCAAATAAGAGTAAAAACCTGAACATTTATGTTTTTATGTAATTACAAATGCAGACTACACATTCAGCATTTTCTACCTCCTCCTAAACACCATGGTTTTGTTAAAGCAATAAGGTATTACAAGCTCAGCATTCCAGCACACCAGAGACTAATTAGGACAGCACTATGTGGTCCATGAGCTTTGCTAGACCAAAACAAGCACCCCTGTATTGGACAGTTTCTTCTACTATTCTTCAAGGGGAAGACCCATTTATGAGTTTCTTTGCACAAAACTGACTTCAGTATGATCAGGTGATGTAAAGCAGCACTAAATGTAAGTATTATTTATCATATATTTAAAAGGCCAAAAACTACAACAGCATTATCAGATCTACTGAAATGTAAATGTGTCACATAAAGAGTTAATGCACTCCTACTCAACTACCTTAATTTATTATTTGAAGCAACAGTCTTCTGTTTATTGCAATATTTATTTCTGTCTCAGAAAAGAGAAAAAAACATCATGTGCCAAATTTTTTATGTGGCCAGATTCCTCCCTATACCAGAGATAATATTTAATTCAGTTTGACATACTGTTTTCATTATAACAAGCTTACTTTTAGCATAATCATAACAGGTAAGGATTATGTTAAATCTTTTTCTCAGCTGATGGCCTAGCGTTTCTTTAAGTGATGTCATGACCTTCTCCAAATAAATTAACCTGTCCAGTACAGATGCTGACATTTCATAACAAGAAAGAGAACCACACTGTAAATAAAGAGCTAGAGAAATATGTGTCAGCAGTGACTTGGCAAAGGTTTAAGACTGATGCAAGTATTTCTGGTATGAAAAACAGAAGAAAGCTGCAGGTGTGAAGAATGCTTCTGTGAAGAGGAAATAGGGCAAGCTGACACTTTAACACTTAGCCAAATACTGTATTTGATGAGAATGCAGAGTATCAGTTAAAATCTTTGAAACTGCTACATTTTAGAGAGCAGAGCAGGAAGAGACTACAGAAGAAGAGTTTGGTCTAGGGTGCTTTTATATGTTTATGTGTGTGCACGCACGTAGATGTGTCTGCATGTACATGTGTACACATCTGTTTGTGTGTGTATAGAAAACATCTCTGACCAATCAGTTAAAACAGCTTGCAGCAAAAATAAAGTACATTGCATTCTCTCCAAAACATACTTCAAACAACAAGAAACAGAGACTCAAAAACATTACAGAAAAGTATGGACTTTTGTCTTCCCACTCTCCCTAACACACCAAAACTGCAGAAGGGAAAAACAAATTTTAAGTATTCACAGCAAATTTGGCAAAAATACAGAACTCCCATATTCAACAAAATTCAGACTAACGCAGTACAGCAAACATTCACATTAGACTTTACTTGAAAGATCCTAGAAAAATAAATAATAGATCTGAAGCATTATTAGTGAGAGGTATTAGACACACAGCCCAGCCTTTTGCCTTGGGATTTTGGGGGAAGGCTGTCTGGCCCTTTCCACCCTTTCCTCTCGTGGCTTTTTGCAGAGGAAAACCATCTACCAAGGAAGCCCAGGAGCTGCTGGTGAGGTCATCCAGAGAGCTGTGGGCAGCACATCCACCACCAACAGCACCACTCTGCAGTTCCCAGGGGAAGTCCACAGCGTAGGATGGAGATAAAAGCTGAGGAGCAGCAGAGGAAGACTGTCCAAACCTAAAATGACTCACCCCACTTAAAACATGGAGAAATACACTGGGGAGTGTTTCCAGCTAGCAACCCAAACTCGTCAAGACAAGTATTGTTCCTAAATTCTTCTAAGATGTTGATTACTAGTGCTTTGCATGAGAAACCTTCTTTGATTCTTTTCAAACCAGAGAATTGCAACTGGACCTATTTCTGTTTTAACTTCTGAGGAGCTGACAGAGCATTTTTTTCTGGATAAAAAGTTTCTAACTGTGGAAATGAGAGGCATTATTCTAGAGTAGCAAGGGAATAAAATTATACTGTCCATATATTCCACCACACCTGCAAACCTGTTATATCAACAGCACGAGAAAAACTTGACAGAATGAGCAGAGCTCTGAAACAAACTGCATTACCAAAACTGTCTGACCTCACAGAGCCCTTCCTATTGAAGGGAAGTGTTAGAAGAACCAAATCCTTTGTGGTCTTAGCAATAATCAAGGTCATTTTAATAACAGTGAAATGTCTTCACTGATATTTTCAATTTTTTGGTCCTACTTTCACGGGGATATCTTGTTGCTAAATTATCCACCCGAAAAAAAAAGAAAAATGGAGTTAAACAGCTGTTATAACTGGCATATAGCTAGAGCTTAGCAACTGTAAATGGCCTACAAAAGAGGAGGAAAATAGTTTCCATGAATCATCCTGCTATTTCTTTTAATAAGATGTGATTTGTATCTTTTCTAAAGATAGGAGGAAGGTTTACTGCCTCCAATTTTTTTGGGACTAGGAAGTTCAATATTGACTCCCTGGCAGAACACAGCCCCACATGCAGCAGAGAGGTGCTGCAGGTCCCTGGCAGCTCGTGTTGCTCAGCGCAGGCGCTCGGGCCACTGAGCACACCACTCCTGCCCCTTCCACACCGGGGAAAACAACTGGGGCTTTATTTTTGGTTTTATTTTTCACACTAATATTTGCATAACTGTTAAATTACAGAACAGCACTGGCAGTTGTAAAACATATCCTCACAGAAATATTTTTATGTGGTTTGTGAACATTATCCATCTATTAGGGTATTAGCACTGCTGCATTTTGCTGCTGCAGAAACCCTCTCCCTCACTATACAGGTTTTCATTGTTATCATTTAGGCCCTAAATATTTTGCATACATGGTCTCTCATGGAACTATATCTTTTGCAACCTAAAACTAACTGGGAGAATCTAGAAGAGCCCTCAAAATTCTGTAAGATCAGGCTGGACTACTGGCAAGATCTGTTTTATCAAACAAACATTCTTATTTTTCATCAATGAAGGACTTCTATTAAACTGAAAAAATTTCTAAATTTCAACAGCTTATATGAATTTAAATGCATTTGGCCAAAATAGTCAACACCAATGCCAATGCCTAAAATACTTAGGTAGCACTGTTATAGAGTATTTATTTTAGAAAATGTGCATAGAAATTCCAATAAATGTTCTGAATGTCCTGCTGCTGATAGGCTTCTCTTTAAAAAGAAAAAAAAAAAAAAACCACCCAAAAAAAACTTTCAAAGACTTTCAAAGACCAAGACACACAAATACTACTAGCAATTTTTTCCCAGGCTTTCCTAAATCATCATCTGTTTGTATCTTGGTTTGCCCAGAACTGAAAACCCCACTGTAACTGTGATGTGTTCCCATCTTAATCAAAAATACAACTGAGTGACCATACCAAAGGTAGAAAGAGCAGTTCACACCACCACAATGTCACCCAAGCAAATCTAGTATCTCTTCTACCTTAACCAAAGATAAACACAATTCTCATCAGCAATGAGCAAACCAAGAACAGGTTAAAAATTCATGTTTGTTAAAACACTGAGCCATTTACTTACCATTAAACACGTGCACAACCTTTCCCTTGAAGTGCTAACTATTCAAAGACCAGAAATAACCGACTTAAAAATGAGCCTTTTTTTGTAGGAATACACTCAAGTTTTCTTCTAGCCCTCTCTGACTCCTGAACTCTTCCTCTACATCGATACCACACGGAGCAGCTGCAGGGCTGCCATTTTACAGCATGCAGTAATCTTGCTTCCTGCTGCAGCTGCACTCTGGCTACCCAACAAGTGCAGCAGAGCTCCCTGTAACTCTCCAAATTTCTCACTAGGTATCTGGTTTGCCAGCCTTACAGCTGCCTGTAGCTCAGACTGCCAGCTAACTGCACCCACATACACATCCTGCCCCTCAGACCATTTCTGTTCCTTAGTCTGTCCAATCAAGGACAGACAAAGTAAGGTCAACTTCTCCTTTCCAGATGTGAAAGATGGAGGTGAGGCATAACACAGGCTTTATTTACTGTCCTACACCTGCAATCAGGCCTGAGGAAGCAAGGATCAGATGGGGAGAGGAGAATGGAGGAGAAATGAAGATACCCATTTTTTCTATGACAAGAAAGACTAAGAGCAGCACTTTCTGAAGTAGTTAGATCAGCTGTTCTTCTTTTAGTCAGTGAACAAACGTGACATAATAACTAAATCAGAGAGGCACCTCCATTGTTCCTCCTCCACCTCTAGGAATGGCAAAAACGAACAGGAAGCCTGAAGAATCTGGAATTACTGCACTACTGCCAGCTTCTGCAAAGAAGCAACACGTGATAGTTCATCAAGAGGGTAATACTGATGTCCATGCATCTTTTAGTGAGTGAAACATTCTACTCAACTCATTTCTGTATTCATGGATGGAAAACAACCTGATATAAGCATATTTCTTTTTTGTGTGTGTGCTAGTAAAACTTCATTCAAAATTCCTTTTGTGAAAGCACTGCAAAAAAATGGCAAAAGGATCTCCCACATATGTGCACATGACCACATACAGTAAGTAGTCTTTTTAAAGGTAAATCCAAAGACTGGAAAGATCAAGTTCTTCATGAGCACTTAAACCTGTTCTGCCAGTGACAGTTTTCTTTGGCACTCAGAGGATGCCACCGTGCTGAAAGCACTTCAGTTCAGCCCTCGTTATCACTGCTATGCAAGGATGAATGTAAGGCATGTTATTCCCCATTTCGTGATGAATGGATCTTGAGTACAGGAAGCTTTGGTTCCTGTAATAGCCAGACTCTGGTGGCCTGTGTTATGCAACACTTACTAATACCTCCAAATTAAAAAATGGGATTTGCATGTCATAACTATGAAATTCTTACATAGTGGTATGATCAAATAGATTTTTATGCTATTAAGTCAAACGACTTTTTGAGGAATCAGCCAATAATTACAGGCTATGACTTTCTATTCAGTTATAAAGCCCTGGTGTATTCTGGAGTAAGTGAGATACTTTCTTTTGGATTTTGGAGACACAAAATTAGCAATCAGAATCTTAAAATGCTTTACCATTGCCACACTACATTATTTTTTAGCAAGTTCTTTTACATCAGCTCTCTGTTCTTTAACAGGAGTGCCTGCCAGAAGGATGTGACAAATTTGTGACAAAGCAGGAATAATTTTCCAAGTGATTCCTGATAACTGAACAAGACCTATAAAACCAGTAAGGATGAATGGCCCAAAACCACTTCCAAAATTGATACTGTTCACTGTTCAATTCACTGGGCACAGAGAACAGAGTGCATAAGATGAGACAAATAAATCTGAAGTCACACTTTTTAGAGAACTGCCCACAACAATAAGATCCACAGCTCAGTGAAAGCCAACCTTGTAACACAAAACTCTCTATTTTTCTCTGGAATGCACCTGAACATGCAGAACACGTGGAAATCAGAGGGCAGTTTTATATTTTTTGGTATATTTTTATACCATTCACAAACACATCAAGAGGTTCCATGGCATCTAAGTCCACAAAGGAAACAGAAAGGTTTTAGGAAAATCTATGAAGATGGAATGTGTGTGGTATCTTTTGCTGCCAGGAATACTCTTTTTATTATTATTATTCCTGGTATCAATGCAAAGCAGTTATTCAAATGTCCATAAAAAGAAATATCATTTTGCTTGTAAAAGAACTGTAAGTATATCTGATAAGAAAATTTGATGGAAGAACATTTTCCATAAATACATAGGCTAGACACATTTGGGAACATGTCCTGCAGAAATGTGATGGAAGAAATACAGAAATAATTACAAAGATGTACAATGGAAATCAAGTTGAAATTCATGTTAAAAAACATATTATATTTTTAACAATTTCATTTAAATTCATACCATACATGCTTAATATGGCAGAAATGGCCAAACAAAGTAATCAACATGACAACTGAGACTACTAACTTGACTAAAAATGAAGCATTTTGGTTGCCTCCTTTTTAGCATTGAATTTTAAAATATCATCTTTACATATCAATTCATATTAATAAAAGAAAAGAACAACAGCACAAAAGGTTAGCATTCCACATTGCAGGTGTCTGCTTGAAAAACCTGCATTTCAAAACATAGGCTGGGGACAGGGCATTACAATCCTTGGCCCTGACTGGCTCACAGGATGGTTTGGGTTGGAAAGGGACCTTGAAGTTCATTTTGTTCCAACCCCCTGCCACGGGCACTGACACCTTCCAAAAGACCAGGCTGCTCAGAGCCCCATCCAGCCTGGCCTTGAACACCTCCAGGGATGGGAAATCCACCACAACTTCTCTGGGCCACTTTTTCCCATGTCTCATCACCCTCACAGCAAAGAATTTTTACCTAATATCTAATCTAAACCTGCTCTCTTCCAATTTGAACCTGTTCCCCCTTGTTCTGCCACTACATGCTCCTGTAAAAATAATTTAATGCAAGCACATTTAGGATAGAGTCTTCAAGAAAACAGCATGGTTAAAGATGAGATTAATTTTATCTGTGAGGATAGCCAGATTACACAGGCAGAATTAGACTAACACCTGAACTGTGACGCAGAAAAAAAAACAAGAGAAAAAATGGAAGGAAAAGCACGCCAAGAGGAAGGACAACAATAATTACATATGATGCAGTATCATTGGATCTTGCCATTTTCTTCACATACTGCTATAAATCACAGGAGAGTTGAGAACATCGCTCTCCCTTCACCCAGGCACACATTTCCCAGGAGGATGAAGACTGAAAGAGACAGGTTAGTGCTGAACTGAGGTGGGAGAGAAACACAGCTGCCAACATTAAAATATACCTGCATGTGAGAAATTTTTTTTTTCAAAAAAAAATACACCACCAAATGTATTATTTACACACAAAACTCTGCTGTAGTCTGAGAACACACACACACACACAAAATGGAGAAAAAAGCTGATTTCTTTCTGGATTTTTTCTTTCCCTTCCCTTTCCTTCAAATAATGACACAGACTCTAAGGAACCTTTCTGCTAACATTCAATTTAAAAATCTGCGGGTTTTTTGCTTATATTGTTCTGGTGTAAAAAGAATACTTATGAGCAGAAAAAAAAAAGTCATATTAAGTCAGAAGTATTACACAACTGAATATGGCATTTTAGAACAGACTTGTACAACCACAGCTACAGATGTATTTACATATTCCACCTCTATTAACTGTAACACTAATGAACACTGACTGTTGTGAAAAATGCACAACATACACAATATTTAGAGGAAAAAAATCAGCCAAGTCCTAAAAACACACAGACAATCATCCACCATCTATACACAAGTACACACGAGGAAAATCTCCCCCATTGATCACATCAAACAACACTAATGCACAGTTCATATTTTGAGTTTGTTCTCTAAAGTAACAATGGCTAGACAAGAAAAGTGGAGCCTTGTTTCACCTGGGACAAGCTGAAGAGGCTCTGAGCAATGACACAATTCTGACCTGGTAGCTGAGTCAGTTCAGGTTTAATCAGCCACAATTTCTGTGTCCAGCTGCAGGGCTGAGCCCTTCAGCCCTGACTCTGAACATCTGCTCAACACCTTCTATAAACACACTACCTTAATATTCTTATAATTTCCCAGACTACCACCATTCATAATCCACTTGGACTTTGCTTGGTTATTAAGAGTTCAAAACAGGCTGAAGGTAGGACTTGGTGTTTTTGTTTGCTGGTAGCATAAACAATTCTGGTTTCACAGCTCTCACAGCACTGAAGCTCCAAGAGTTTGTGCATACACACATAGCACTGTGATTTGTGGGTTCAATTTTTTGTCACGCATCTGTTGGGACAGTGGAAGGCTTGAGGGTTTTGACATTGAAAGACTGACCTAATTAAAGCTGAATCACTCTTCCCAGCTATAGAGCAGCCAAGTTTTGAAGTACCACACCCCAACATATCATGAGGGTGGAAGCAGACTAAAACCTTAGAACAACTGCTGACAAGTTTATACCTGAAAAATAATTCATCTGATAAAGGATAGCAAGTACGAGCTATCCTTGAGAAAATTCAAACTGAGAAGGATTAGTCAAACTCTGTTTAGATGCATATGTATATTTATTTATATATGAATATGAAAACTGCTTACATGTGAACTTTTCAGATCCTATTTCCATGCCCTCTTCCTTTGGTTTCAGTTGTTTTTATTAATCTCCTCCACATTTTTGTATCACTTTTATGTTTTTCCTGTTTCATGTATCTATAAGCACTTTGCTTGAAAACACTATATTGTGTAGCATATTCATTATTTAGTTCAATATTTGCCTCCTGCTACTAATATAGAAAAAGATGCATAATGAACATTTATGTAAAATATACAATAATAATTTAGAGCTTGCATTACTTCTTTAATATATATTGTAATGGTAAGAAATGGCACTAAAACTTTTTTCTCCAGCATCAGCATATGGCACTTCTTAATACAGAAAAAAATATTTTAATTTCTAGGGAAATAACATTTCTATATATAAATATATATACACACACATATGTATTTCTATGTACATACACAGGGTACTTTACTGATTCCGTAAGTAAGTCGATGCATTTTTAAAAGTGAAGAGCAAGACTACTTGCTCTTCCTTGAGCTTATTTCCAGTATGTTTCACTCTATCACACATTTCTTGACTTCAGTCTTTCTCCAGAAAGTGCTACAGTTCATACCAGTTTCACGTATTTGATTTTTCCTGAGTAGCCTATAAATGAATATGCTTGTGTTTCATTGGATCATTAAAAAAAGTATTTAATATATTTTTCATTACACCACTGTTCCCTTTTTGGAGTTATAAGATAATTACCAAATCCCCTAACTTTCAATCTTAGTTTCCACTGAATTTCAGTTTTAGGATTGCAGGTACTAACACAATTCCTCAAGAACAGAGCTCAGGTAACAAATGTAAATTCTTTTTAAAAAATGTCATTATCCTGAATTTGGAAAATTCACAGAACCATTGCAAAGAACAATACAATTACAAAATAGCCCTACCTTGAGATTTCTGTAAATGCACTCCATAAAAAATCCAGAGGTAGAACTAAAACATGTGACATTATTCCAGTTTCTCCATCTATAAAATCAGGTAATTATATTTAACTACTTCACTGAATACTCTCAAGCCCTTTTTATATATAAAATTTGTGAAGCTTTTAAAATTGTCAAGACATGACAGAACTGGAATCAGAAAAGAGGGACTCCACCATTCTCCCATTTAGAAATAAACACAGAAGTTCAGAGATTAACACATTAAGAAAGCTCAAAGAGAATACATTTGAGCTTTTTGTTAAGCTCAATACCTTAAACTCACAGAACCTTTTTACTTAAGGCTTCTTTCCACACTTTAATCTTGCAACTCCTCTTTGAACCTTCATCTATTTTCTCCTTTATTTGTAGTCACTAGAACTAGAGTAAGCAATCCAGCCTTACACCTCGCAGAGCCAGAGCACCATCTCCCTTCCCATTCCCACACTTTCCAGCTTACATACCAGAGCTCCTTTTACCCCTCAGCCGTGGATGTTTTACACAGGATGGAGTCTACTGCTCCAAAAGAAGCTCTACATCCTTGAGCTTTCATGTACATTTGCTGTGTTAAAGCAAAGACCTTGTTTTGCCCAGTTTGACAAGCACAATCACTCATCCATTTGCTCTATTAAATTATTTTCTCCATCTTTGAGTATTTTATAAACTCCTTAAGTGATTACTTTAACATGGGCCAATAAAAATGTTCAAGTGTGGAGGACTGGCAGCCCACTGGTACACACAGATACTCAAGGACCACCAAAATCTTCCCTTAGGTCTAGTTCACTTATTGTGTGTCCTCACTGTGCATCATTCTTGACTCTTCATGAAAATGCCAAAGAGCACCAAGGGAGTAAACTTATGGAACACATGTATTTTTACACTTCTTCCTTGTCAACAGCCCAATGTATATAAGCAGCTCAAAAATCTAGCAAGAGTAGTTAGTGTTACAGGGCCTATTTTTAGCAAACTCATGATGACAAGCATTACCAATATCCTGTGATTCTCCTCTGTCCTTTACTTACCAAGCCCTACATCAGTTACTCCATCATTTTACCTGGATCATAGTCTGGGCTTAAAACTACCTCAGTTATCTAGTCTCCAATGCTGGTGCTCAGCCGAGTTTCTCCTGTCCTCCTCATCTGTCAACACTTATAAATCAACAGTGAGAGTCCAACATTAAACTTCCTCAGGTCTGTTTGGATTTAACTATCTTCAGACTTTGCAACAGCCACACTGAAAACTGGACTTCCGCCTAAGTTGCTGCTGTCCCAGACTATGTGCCTCTGGAAGGCAACACTTTTTTTTTCCACATTATTCTGCATTTTAAACAAAACATCCCCTTCCCATACAACAATCAGCCTGCTCTCAAGCAGGAAACCCAAATACAATCAACAATGTGTGATTTTCTTTCTCACCTAAGCAGTCCATATAAGCAAAGGTATCTCAAAGGTATCTATCACTGCATGAGAAGAGAATAACTGCAACGATGACATCGCTCCCACTGCAGGCTTGGTTTATTCCTTCTAAATTCATATGACTGCAACATAACACAATAAAAATGTTAGCTGGACAAATGGAAGAAAGAGGTGCTTTAATATGTTTGTAAAACTCTGAAAAGTTAGAAATGTTTCTGCTCAAGGAATATATGTTCAGAAAAATTCAGAGAGAAGACTGTTTAAAATATGTATAAGGCAATGTAAGAGAGGAAGAGGTTGTTACTTTTTCATGTGAATTACTGGAGGTACCATAAAAAAAACAGGCAGAAAATTAATCTCCTATTCTCTGTGATGCTTCAGCTTATCTGAGAAATAAAAGTTCAAATGGAGCAACTTTGGTATCCAAAGTAGCCAATCTTTTGTGCTAGCTTGCATCAACATTTTAAAAATGAAGGAAAAAAATTCTCAGAACAAATATTGATCAACTGCTCTGTCAAGAGCCTGCTGAACTCAGAAACATCAAAATGCTCTACTTTTGAGGGTCCTCTTTGATATTTATGTTGTGGATAATCAGGAGTTCTGTTTTATTAGTGAGTGGGTTTTGTTGCTGGGGACTGGAATGGAGGGTCAGGGAAGAGAGGGGGGAAGAAGGGAGATTTCATGCCTATAAAAGCGCAGCTGAAGATCAGACTAAAGCTCATTTAAAGACTTCCAGTAAGAAACGGTGACCAAGGCTTAAAACACACTGAAGAAGCAGCTTCATCTTGAACTTTGGGAGCAGCTGTGCTCTCACTGCCCTTCCCCCAACACAGGAAACAGACCTAGAAACAAAAATAAGACAGGAATGCTCCTGTGCAAGCTAAAGTTGTTGGCTTCTTAAACATCCACTACTCTTGTGCCAAAAAAAATGAAACCCAGGAGGATTTAACACTTCAAAGGATAGTGAGACACTGCTTTAAACACAGAATTTTCTACCAGAGACAGATATTCTTTCATTTTGTAAACAAACTGGAAGAATGTTATCATGAGTGCATGTTGAGACTGATTTCATTTATATTCCTGTACTACTTATGCACAAAATACACCACTGCATATTACACTTTTACCCATTTTAGACTACAGTTAATGCTTTAACAGTGTTATTTCCCGCCAGGAAAAAAAATGCAGCACTTGAATCTTCTGATACTTTCCAAAACATTCTATTACAACATGCAGTTTGAAAGCTTAACACTACAGAGAAATGTTTGACAAAGAAGTTCTCTCCTTATTAAGCAATGATACATAATTACATGTTCAAGGAGAACGTAACATCTTGCCAAAGGAACGTATGGCCACAAATGCTACTCACAGTATTTCCAACTACAAATTATAGTTATGCTTTCACTTGTGTTTTTAAGAACTTGGCCTCTGTTCTGTCTATTTAATTTTCTAAACACAGGTAAAAAGATGGGAAGGAAAGTGAGAGATAGGCTACATTCTCTGTCTAACCTAAAAAAACCAAACCCAACAGCTTTATCTAATTTTGACGAGTACAAATCATCTCCATGGCTTGCTTTGCTTCACTCACCACAAATAACTCATGTTTTCAACACTTAATTTAATATTTTGCAGGCTAATGGAAACTTTACATAATGCATTCTCCCTCATAAAGCTAAAATGTCAACGCAAATGGGACTGAGATCTTGATATGGAGAGAAAGCAAATGTTATCTTTTCAAAATCTACACGCTAACATGATGGGGAGGATGGGATGGGCACCGATACAAAGCAAAGAAGGAGAGGAAAATAATCTTACTTATTTTAGAAGGGTGTCTTTATCTCTTTCTGAACATAGCACCCCCAGCCATACCTCCCTCAATAGTGTTTTAATGTTTGATTAAAATAGTTTCTTGATCTTTCCTCAGTCTGCCAGTATCCTCCCTGCAGTAGGACATGAAAAACAGATTGAAAAAGAAGAGTCGATGTGGTTATTAATAGTTGCATTTCACTGTCACTGAAAATTCAGTAAGTATTGTCAGGTTGGTCCTCATTCACAACAAATTCCAACTCCAGTGGTTTCCTTTTATTTAAAAAAAAGAAAGTATGCTTGATCTTTTCTTTGTGCATTGAGAGTTCAGGGCAGGCAGCACTCATGCCTTCAGCACCTGTTAACAATTTCTCAGTAGAATGTACAGAGCAAAAGCAGGTGAAGGGAGGCTTTCAAGTTTTAACCGTTCCATCCATGTACCTCATCCCATCCAACCACCTAGTGAGGTCCCTCCCTTAAAGCACCACTTCTTTACAGCTATAACTAGCAAGAAGGAAATGACTTATTGTGGGTGTAGCATTTAAAAAACAGTGCAAAATAATGTAAATGGTTTCCAGTTTCAGGGGATTTTGTTCTAAATACAGGTAATTAAATCTCAGCATAATGAGAAAAAAAAAAGCAAGCACTGATCACACCGTGGACCTGTCAGTCCAGGAAAAATCATCATCAGACATGGTGAGCTTAACCCTGGACTACCTTGAGGTTTCTGCCAATTACCAATATAATCTGTTTCCCCCAGAATAAAGAATTGGCAAATTTTCTGATAGAAAATCTGCATGATTTCAGAATGCTCTGCTTATTCTACCAAAATGGAACATACACAGCAGCTCAGTCGACCACTCTACTGACGTTTCACAAGTCCTTTCTCCCTGTTTTCCATTAAGTCTTATTTATATCTATTACATTTTCTGTAACCACTGCTGAGAATAAGCATCTCATTATTAGAGAAGGGTTTTATAATCTAATACAATGCAGTTCAAACCACTTGAAACTTGCTGGGTTACAGCAAGGGGATATATAGATGGACTAAGGTTTAGAAAGATTACAACAGAATAATTAAAAAAAAATAAACATGGCAGCACTTTCAGCAGAATAGTTCCACCTACACACATGGTACTGGGCTATTGCACTGGTTTTTACACTGACTGGTGTAAATAAAATGTGTAAATACTGGTGAATAAGCTTCTTATACCTGGAAAACAATACTGAGAACAGATTGTAACAAATGCTTTTACTTAACTCTCCAGAGCGGACATTCCAAAACAGCTGAACCCACACTCAGAGCAGGCTTTCATGAAGTCCAAATGTAAAGAAATGCCTGGGTACTTTTTTTTCCTTCTGTTTTGCATGGTTACAGGATGTATGTTCAGCCTGATCTGATACTAAGCTCTAAAGGTCTAGTAACAAAAATAAGAGGAACTTCACAGCTAAAGGATAGAACAGAACAGTTGGAAGGGACCTACAGCTCTCACTAGTCCCAACCTGACCAGTTCAGGACTAGCCAAGAGTTAAAGGTGAGGGTACTGTCCAGAGGGTACTGGTGTTAGCTAACAGAGGGTACTGCTGTTAGCCTTGGGGCACTGACCACCACTCTAGGAAGCCTGTTCCAGTGTTTGACCACCCTCTTGGTAAAGTAATGTGTCCTAATGCAAAGTCTAAACTTAGCCTGGTACAGCTCTGAGACTTTCCCACACATCCTTTCACTGCCTTCCAGGGAGAAGAGATCAGCACCTCCCTCTCTGCTTTCCCTCCTTAGGAAGCCATCCAGAGCAATGAGGTTGCTTCCCAGACTCCTTCTCTCCAAGGAGACAAGCATAAACACCTCAGCTGCTCCTCTCAGAACATGCTTTCCAGCCCTTTTCACCACATTTGGTGACTTCCTCTAGACACATTCAAGGACCTTCACATCCTTGTTAGATTTTGGGCCCAGAAGAGCACATGGTGCTCAAGGTAAAGCTGAACCAATGATGAACACAGAGAGCAAATCACCTCTTTTGAGTGGCTGGGGATGCTGTTTGTTGCGTTCCTAGGATCAGTCTGGATGAGAAATGTACCACAACTAATTTCAAGAAATTGATATATTGACAGAGGTAGGCATTTTGTTACATATAAGCTATATTTTGAAATGTCAGCCAGACCATAATCAAAAATAACCAATTAAAATGGAACGAAAATCCATATTCCTGTTGTAAATTAAGGTGAAAATGTGGTCTAAAAATAAATTAGCCTTTATGTATTACACGTCACAGCCCAATATCACAAAAGAAATTTATACAAGCTTTTCTACATAGCATAGTAACAAAAAGTCCTTGTGCAAGTGTCACAGAAATTAACTACATAAGAAATCTTAATTATCAGTGTAAATTCTCTAGCTGCAGGATAAATAATAAATTTATATGATGATTCTGCAGATATTTAGAATTGTGCTACACTATAATAATATAGCATTTGACAAATACTGTACACCATTAGATTTAAAAACATCATATTGAAAACAGAAGGTTTTAAACTTAAAGCTTACAAAGCTGCTTCATACTTCCAGCATGTGGTATATGCTCATTTTCATCCAGCTAAAAATATCGCATTTGTAAAAATCTAATCTCTGGAAACATGACTAGATGGCCTTAAAATAGGCAGTTTGCTGATGGATTTATAACTTTATTTGCATTTCACAATTACACTCAAAAACGTATTTTAAAACGAGTAAGTTCATGCCCCTTCCACAAACAGGCATTTGCAACGGGCTTTGAATTAAGTTCATACCAGACTGCAGCTCACATAATGAATAAATATATTGTTCTATAAGTGGCAGAAGTAAAAGAATCTGGGTTGTGACACTTTCATACACCAGGCCTGCTGAAGGGCTTCACAAGCTCCTGCTATTTCCAGAGGATCCATGTGCCACCTAGCCAGTCAGTGCTGCCCCCATGGAATGAACCACAAACTAGCCAGGAGCTCTTCCCACTGCGAGGGAATGGCATGACTTTGGTCTCCTTTACCCCCTCAGCCACTAATCCTTACAACACCTGGAGGAATTCCTTATCTTTGAGCACATTAACACTGTGGAATGTGGCTGATGCTTAACAGAACCAAGTGCTCTATTCTGGGAGGAATGGAGTGACAGACAACGCCAATTTGCACATTAGGAAAAGGTTCTTCACCTGGAGGGCAGCTGGGCACTGGAACAGGCTCCCCAGGGAAATGGTCACCGCACCAGGCCTGCTGGAGGAGGCATCTCGGATGAGGCTCTTAATCCTACAGTTTAGATTTAGGCACTCCTGTGAGGAGCAAGGAGTTAGACCCCTTCTGGGCCCCTTTACACTTGAGATATTCCATGATTTTATAAATCCAAACTACGGATTTTGTTTCTTAGGAGAACCTCGATAATTCTTAGATAGGTGACATACACCTACTCAAGATGCCTGAACTCCCACGTTGCTCATGCTATCCAAGGCAAGTTTGTGGGCTGACCCACCTTTTAGTTTTTACCATATAAACTCTGGATTTGGCTGGCAAGTGCTGAAATCAGACAGAAGTCACTCTAGCTGTACACAAACTGATTATTTCCGTTTCTTTTTCCTCTCAACCTTTTCATACTCTTACATTCAGGCAGTGTGAGCTAAGATCCAGTGAAATGACTCTACTTGTCAGCAGAGCAGAACACCTCAGTAACAAAACACTGCCCAGCACCAGAGACTAGCAGGCCACTTCACCAGGGAAAAGCATGGTCCTTTACGTGCACTTCCCAGTTACACCAAAGTACTGTAGTCCAGTCTACTATCCCAGTCTAAGCAGCTCTATTCTTAATAGACAACCAGCTTTTTAATTTTAAAGGCAGTAATACTGTTGTTTTAATCAAGTCTTAAATAGGAATTCATAAAAATAAAGAGTGATTTGAATTGAACTGTGCTGGTGACTAATATGCCTGTTCCTCGATGTATGGTACTTTAGAAGTTACAAACACATACAGTAAATGAAGCTCTGGATGATGATATTTAGCTGCCTTGAAATTTCCTTTATGTTCTGCCAACTTCAATTCTGATTTGGACTAGAATGGTAACTGGTAAACAATAATCTGGCATGCACTCATTAGCAGAAAAACAAACATTATATTTTTTAAAGTACAATATACCAGATAAATTTCCATTTCACAGCAGAAGACTTCAGTTTCTAGCCCAATGTATATGATTCATTTTGTTGCTGACTGCAAAATGGCATAAAAATACTCTATTACACATTAGGCTCTTAGCTCTAAGGCCTTTCATTTAGCTATTGCCACTTGTTTTCTCTCCCTTTCCCTCCATTTTAAGAGACACCGTCTCTGTGAAATCTTCTCAATTTCAAACAAGTGGGGTCGTTTCACAGGTTAAATCAGTTGTAATTCTTATGTTTGCTTTTATGGATTTGAAAATTAATTCATGTTACTATTTAAAAAATACCTTCACCATGGGATAAAACACTCAACAGACTAGACGGGAAAAGCAGTGACCTTGGAGGACTACAATGACATTGAATGTGGCAACAGTGTCTCAAATAAGCAAGAGATGAAAAGGGAAGGAAAAAAAAAAGGAAATTACATAGATTTCTTTCTTATACTAATCAGCTATCACTTACCAAAACATTTTTAGTGGAAGTCTATTTTTAAATACCTGGAGGGAGTTACAAATGAAGAAAGTATGTATTGTTTTAAGCTTACAATCCTTAGCTTCTAATTAATAGCATCCTTGTTATTTTAAGAGCCTCCTGGGTATTTAGAGGGCTAAACTGCAATAAAACCAAGATACATAAATGAAACCTATCTATTAAGGTCGTCTTGGTCAATAAAAACTAATTGCATCAAACAATAGCTGCAAATGATGGACGGCCAGCGGGCAGAAGAGGAGGAGGAGAGCACATCCTACAGCCCCTAGCACCCAGGGAAGGCTGTCATCCATCCCTCTTCCCCAGCTCATGTCTCCTCCAACCCCAGCCCTCTTGCCCACCACCAAGAAGCAATTTGGCAGTAATATTTCAGCAGCCATATGGCAGTGCCAGGCAAGTTGGGCCTTGCTGCCTCTCACTGCTGCTGTTCACCTCCTCCCTGGCTTCCCAGAACGCCTGCTGGCTGATGCCTTCTGCCACAACAAACACCCCTGGCAAAATCTGCTTTCCCATATTCTCGGGGGACAGGCACAGAGGCTCCACCAAACATGTTACACTGTCCCAGGAGATGCCTCACCCAGGTCAGGGAAGAGCTGTGAGCAGCAGCCTGCCTGAGAAGCCAGGCACAGCACAGAGCAGTGCCAGCAGTGCCCGGCAGGCCAGCACAGACCCTGCCAGGGCGGGAGCCTGGTGCCCAGCACTGGGGACACTGGGCTGACACAGCCCCATAGACCCTGCCAGGGCGGGAGCCTGGTCCCCAGCACTGGGGACACTCAGATGACACAGCCTCATAGACCCTGACATGGTGGGAGCCTGGTCCCCAGCACTGGGGACACTCAGATGACACAGCCTCATAGACCCTGCCAGGGTGGGAGCCTGGTCCCCAGCACTGGGGACACTCAGATGACACAGCCTCATAGACCCTGACATGGTGGGAGCCTGGTCCCCAGCACTGGGGACACTCCACGTATGACACAGCCCCCCAGGCTGTGTCACAACAATTCTGGAAAATATTGCAAACCATGTCCTTTAACAATAGAAAAGGCATTCATGTTGTTTCTCAAAATGGCTGGGTAAATGAAGCTTAGCGCCTGCCTTAGACAGAAAGCTTTTGAAAAATCCTGTTTCACACAAGCAGGAAAAAGCACCTCAAACATTTATAAATTACCCAAACTCTACATATACACTGTCTGGGAACTCCAGGAGCGCCCTTTTTCCTACACTATGAACCAGACTGCATATTTACAACCATTTCCTTCATCTGACTAAAGCTACATCTGCAATCCCAACACCTGTCTTTTCATTCTGCCCTTTGAATACCACTATAATTTATTCAGTTCCTTTGGCGACAGGCCTCCTTCATCTCAGAAGGGAGCATTAACTTCTCTAAGGATTGTAACACGAGGAACTAACCGTGACTAGACAATGTTTGAAATGAACACTTCTTCCATTTAGCTGCAGAATAAGTCTGCATTGCTGGTGAATATAAAATTCAGATCGGAGATACGGAGGTAACTTGAAAGAAAATTTCAAAGCACAATTCCACACAGGTATGTCTCATGAGCAATTAAGAGAGTTGCTAACTTTCTCATTACTAAATGCCGTGTTATTTACATAGAAGTCTCACAGACTTGTTCTTCCCTAAGAGCATTGGGGCCAGCAGTCAAACACTCTTCTGCCCAGCCCTCACTGAGAGGGGGCTGGGGGTACCCAAAGATTAAACATTAACCACGAAGACAAACTAGAAGGCACAACAAAGTAGGTGTTCACTGCCTATGGAAAGCTCTTAGTTACCTGGTACTGGTTTTAAAATATACAAAGTAGAAGTAAGTTGGATCTTAAAACATTTCAACTTCAGACAGGAAATTCTTAGGAATTATAAACTAGCAATGAAGGTCAGGTCCTAAATATATAGACATACACGCACACAAAGCTTTCTGCACACAACTGCTGCTGTTTATTCTATTCCTGTGAAACCATTGTGTATGCAGTTAAGCACAGACATAAATATTGAACATCTACAGCCACATCCTATAGAAGGAAATGTCTGGTCTACAATAAAGACACATATTTCATAGAAATATTAAGTACATAAACACGTTTGTAAGAGATCTCCCTCTCTGTTTTTGGGGTTGTTTTTAAGTTGAACTATTAAAAATTCAACTTCAGCATATTCACAGAATCATAGAATGGTTTGGGTTGGAATGGATCTTACAGATCATCTTTGTTCCAACCCCCCTGCCATGGCCAGGGACATACCTCCCACTAGACCAGGTTGCTCAGAGCCCCATTCAACCCAGCCCTGAACACTTCTGTCTATCAAAATACAGCTAAGAATACTTTAATTTTAATGTTTAAGAACTGAAAGTCTAGATATTAAGGGGGAAATAGCTTTAATGAGTTAACTTCTGCACTGAAGTAAGTTCAAGGAGGAAAAAGACATTTGTAACTGGCAAAACCATGAGTTCTCAGCTATAAACACAGCTCCTTTTTAGATCAGTGTCAACCTGTACAGTACTGACAATCATACAACAGCCAAAACAGTCAGCAAAACTACTGCAGAAAGAACTAGAGTAAAGGTATATATGTTGATGCAAAGAAGCATGTCAGATAATGTAAAAATTTTAGCTTAATTCTGATCTGGTACCATTAGGCATAATCAGTTCCTTTATATAAATATTTTTTTAATCACTAAGATCTTAATTAATGTGACTGAAATTATAATGACAAAATTAAAGTTTTTTTGAAATAAAAAAGTTTTTTTTATTGGAAAATTAAGTATATCTGTCCAGCAGACAAACAACTGGATATGATCTAAAGACTGCATTGCTTAAGATAAGCGAGGCAACTCTTCGATTTAGATGTGAAAATACTAATATGTGATTTCCCTTCTCCCCAAACATACACCTACACATACCAGAAGAACCATGAATAGAAACTGTTCTCATGAGAATGTTTTTCATGAAAAGTTCACTTTACTTCCCACTCACATCAAGTTGACAATTGAGAATCAATTCAAAATGTAAGCACCTATGTCCTAAGGCAACCTATCAGTGCCCAACTGACAAGTGTGTCATCTGCTTAACTTTGTTTTGGTGGGGCTTGTTTTTCAGTTTGTTTGGGCCTTTTGGAGGGTTTTTTTTGGTTGGCTGGTTGGTTGGTTTTGTGAGTGGGATTTTTGTTGTTGTTGTTGTTTTGGGGTTTTTTTCTTTTATTTTGTTCTGGTGTATTTTTATGGGGTTTTATTTAAAAACTCATCAACAGAACAATTTGTAATGTATGAATGCTTGCAGATCCAATCTTCTCTTTCAGAAAGGCCAGTTCTCAGTAAAAGGCTGAAACTGGTGCTGTGTAAATTCTTACCTTCACGGGATCAGTCTCTCTAAGCTACTGTTTTGCTACTAGCTTCAACTAAACCTACCATGGATAAGAATCAAGGAGATCAAACCTGGGGAAAGCTGGCATGCATGCCTCTCTGTCCAATAAAACCACACCATATCAGCACTGTTGTTTGCTTCACTCTCTCTCGCTCCCTCTCCCTCTCAAAAGGAACATTAAATGTAATAAGTGAAGCAAGAACTGCAGGATGAAAACAATTTACTTCTCAGCAGCATGATGTGGCACACATGAACACCTCACCAAACACCACTTTTCACAGGAAGCAGCCTAGCTGAGAATAGACTTTGAAACTATCAGGTTCAAAAACTGTGAAACCAATGGTGAGAGAAACCTTCTGGAAACAACAATTGCCTAAGATCAACAGAAATCTGCCAGATAAGTGAGGGCTCCTCCTGCAAGGCCCAGATTGTGCTCCTTTTCTATAAATTATTATGGTTTACTCCTCATCATTCCCCTATGAAAGGTCTCTTGAAACAGTAGCTTGCTGATGTACAAGTGTTGTTATGTTTCCATCACTAGAGCTGAAGAAACAAATTAAGTACTACAACAGTCCCTTCCCATTACAAGCTGCATGCCCCTGTGAATGCAGGTTTTTCACTGCATCAGCCAGACTCATAACTAAGATTTCTATGAAATATTGTGAATTTTTAAGAAAAGTACTAAATAATAATTCTAGAGAAAACTATCAGGCTGTACAATTTGAACAATTAGCCCAACTGTTTTGCTAGGTCAACAACGCAAAATTGTTATATTGATTTTGGCTGTCAAAGACTTGTTACCAGCAAAAAAGGATGAAAATCAAACCTTTAAATGCATGTCTAAATTTTCATTTCATAGTTTCTACAGCTTGAAATTAATGGTCAATATTTAAACAGCCTACAGTATGTTTCATACATGCCAATATTCTCAACCTACACAAAGCCAGAAAAAAATGAGAAGTCTAAGCTACCATCTTATAGCTCCTGAACTCTACTGTGGACCAGAACAGTACATCACATTTTGTTCTTCACATCAAATGACTTCCAATAAATACCTTACACTAAATTCTCAACCAGCTTAACAACACTTCTAAGCTAGATAAAAAAGAAGAAACCTCCAAGCCAGTGTAATCTGCATGTAATTCTTACATAATACAGTTCATCATTTGATACTGCTGATTTCTAGATATTTATACACATAATTAATAAGTAAATCTGTATAACTTTAAGAAGCATTTGGGTCTTATACTTTTATCAGGTCATTACACCGCATATTGTTTATTTAAAGAACAAGATTCCCAGTTCCTACTATTTCAACCACAAAACAAGTTCTCATGGTTTTTTAGTTCAGAAATATTTGTAACAAATAGTAAACAGAATCACTACTACAGTAACAGTACATCTTCTCACTGCATCAAATGTTACATTAAATGAAACTAAACACATATGGTGTTTAGTTTCAAACAAACTTGGTACCAATTTACAAGAGAGACCCTCAACCTCTACACAAACCATGTATCACCTGCACAGTCACCCAGAAATTAAATGTAGAATCAATGTCAAGTTTTTCCCTTTCAATAAACTTATACATATGGGAAAAAATCCACCCATCTGCATACAGACTGATAGCAGTCACTCGGTAGGATCTTCTTCTTTAAAATATTTTTTAACATAACGCTCCATTTATCTTAGTGTAGAAAGATGGAGGTGATTGTTTGTTGTCAGAATGTTATGATGCATCCCTGCACTAAGAAAAATTATTTATCCAGAAAAATTATTTATCCACTAAGCAGCATCTACTCCTCTGACTTCAACTGGAGCTGTACCTACCCAAGGCTTCTGATAAACAAGCCACTTATTTAGCTATTTATAGTCAAAAATGTTGGCTTCTAAATCACCCAGCCAGTACACATGCTACAGACACCAGTTATTAACAACATAATCAGCATGAGCCATAGCCACTATACAAACAGTCTCGAGTGTCTGTCATAAAAGCACAGAAATAATGAGGTGCAGGTAATGTTCATGTTTACTTCCAATTAGGTTAAATTCAACAGTCTGATCTCGCCTGACAGCAACCCCAAAAAACCTCTGGCTTTAGATCCAGGTTGGTACAGGATGAGAACAGCACTTTTTCCCTAAAAACATAGTCAAGAGAAACATTACCAGTTTATCCAGTTTGCTGGTGATGTAGCTGAAGAAGCCCACAGCTTTTCCAAAAGCAGTTTAATGCCTCTAAATGCAGATTAGATGGCAGTCACAGCTATGCAAGATGCAAGAGAGCTTTAAGCAATTGACTGCCTTTCGAAAAAACCCTGACTGTATGGTCTGAATTACCTTTTGCACTGTATGTGCTAGAATGGACTGAAGGTAACAGCTGTTACCTCAGTGGGACTGTCTTTTTTGTGTTTGCCACTATGATATGGTAATATTTCTGGAGGGCAACATGTTCTGTTTGGAAAGCGTTTACAACAAGAAGTTGAGCCATGTCAAGTCCTAGTGACAAAGCAAGTTGCTGGAGTGACAAAGTGGCATTACTGCACCACTTGGAATAAAGCAGTAATTTCACACATAGCATACAGCTTTAAGAAACCCAAGAAAGCAAGCTTCAGGGAAGGAAATGGCATGTATACAAATATTGATAATAAATAATAATAAACAGAAGGTCTGTTCATTACATTATGCAGAACCTGGAAGAAATCATTATTCAACTGCTTGCCTGCTCAGACTATTTCAGTGCAGGCTGCAGGAAATAATTTCCAATATTGGAAAAAAAAAAAAAAAGACATGCAGGTGGATGGCTTTTTGTATCTGATTTCATCAGGACTCTGAAATGTAAGTGCTGGAAACCAGAATGATCAAATTAAAGACTACAAAGCAGATTAAGCCTACCACAAAATAAATTTTAAAAAAGGCACGTATATACATGCATTACATGGAAATGAGACAAAAGGAGTCATCCTCAGCTCCTTGACCCAATGGTTATCACGGTGAAAACAGAAAATCTAATTAGCAAAAATATTTTGATTAGGCAACTTTCCCTTTGGAATAAACCAACAAGATGAAAGGAGTCAAATTTATTTTGTCCTTTTATAGGCAACTCTTGAAGAAATTATAGCAATAGTCTTAACTTCCAGTATTTCTAGAAATGTCATATATTCATCATAAAGTGCAGTTAATATTTTCTTCTTATGCACACATACAAAAAGGTAAAACAGTTTATTACATTTCAATCTGAGAGATTAACACATTACTATTTACTTTTATTGGCAGTGTGCCCAAATACCCCAGATCTGCAAGACTGATAGTGAAAAGGAAAATATTTCAGGCCTCAAAGAGAGCAGATCTATGGTTGCCTGGAATGTGTAAACAGCCAGAGCCTGTTTTACTTCCCACCCCCACTCTCACCATACACACCTCCTCTACCTCACCCCTCCTAACATTAGCAAGAAATGCTGCTCTCAAGCAAAGGAGAGAACACAAATGTAGTAACATCAAGTAACAAAACTCTTAACATTTTAAGATGCAAGAATTTGGATTTACTGAAATCAGATGTTGCCATATAAGTAGCTGTAGTCTAAAAACAAAACCAGTACTGCATAAGACCCTGAAAATAAAGAAAGATCAGTTGAGCAGGCTTTCTATATGACAGACCTGGTAAACAGAAACTGAGGGAACCCAAATGCTTCTCTACAGATTGTGCAGTTAAGGATCAGCCAGATCTGTATTCTATCAGAGAAAATACAGTTCACAGTCCTACATAAGAGAAGGGATATGTTCATAAATATCTACACAACATAACCAAACTGATGCCATAATGTAATGTTGGTATAAATTATCTTCTGTGAAAACAAGGATCTTTACTTGCATAATGATATATACACCCACAAAGCAGTAGGTCATAAAAATAGATATCATCACATCCTAAAGAAGTTTACAATTTAATTAGACCATTTTTTAAAACTCTTTAAATTTGTGGACCAATAAAGATACCCTGCACAGTAAAACTGAACAATGACAACAGACTTCCTTCTTTTTTTTAACCTCACAGCTCTCTATAAAAACAATCCTGTGTACCCTATTAACTTGCAAGCCATGATTTGAAACTACAGAATTACACTATTGGTAAATATTACTGTTGTTATTTGCCTAGCAGCTTTTGCCTTCAAAACCAAAACATGCAAAAAAAAAAAAAAGGTAACTAACATTGCTGAGCAAATGGCTGTACATGATGGGAAACTCGTAAAACCCGAATGAATAAAAAGGGAAAACACGAGGGGAAAAAATAAATGTAGTTATCTATGGCCAAACATTGAAAGGCAGTCTCATAATGTTGTTTACAAATAACAGGTCACACAGCGCTCCCACTTTTCCTTCTATTAATTTCACCGGTTTTATGAACACATTTGGCAAACATTCAAAAGAACACATCCATAGACTAATGAGGGTAAAATGCTGGCTCAAAGGAGACGTGAGCAAATGCTCTGTCAGTAGACTATTTGCAAACAGTTGAAATCAATAATAAATTCAACCTAACCAAATGCAATGCATACAAACAGAAATTAAAAGACTGAGGCAATTGGCAAATACATGAATGATGTTTCAGGCCACAGGGCACACTTTCTCACATACGTTAGCACTTCAAATAGGCTGGCAAGACATTGGCTCCACTTGAGACACAGAATGTACCATATGCACTTCCAAAGATAAAAATAACAATTAAGACAATGCTAATAGCATAGGTAGCTAAATATTTCTTTAAGACAGCCATCTGTAGGATGTTTGGATGTTTGAGTCATCAAATGAAAAAACGTTAGAAAATTTATATTTAAGGTGAAAAAAATAAATGTCAATAAATGGCCTTCTGTGTAATTTTCCTGATCCACTGCAGTCAACCACAGAGCAACCACCCCAGAGAAAAACAGTAAAATAGAATAAAAAAGGTATTCTCTCCACAGAGGCTATGGTGCTTGCAGCCCTTACACAAGACAAGCATCCAGTCCCAGTCTCGATGTGTTGGGCTTTGTATGTGGCAGGCCACATTTGGCAGAACAGTTTTGAGACTACCCATGATCCAGACAGGCCATGGGTCCATCCTGCCAATGCCTGCCAGCCACTGCCTGAAAAACTAAGGGCACTTCACTGAAAAAAGGTCATAGGTTCCAACCACCCACCTCTGCAGGCCACTTTTTAATGTATGTGTTTGCAATCAAGTCTTACACTTTATACTGCAAAATATTAAGCCCAGTAAATTTTGACATAGCCAACACAGCTCCTGCACATTTTGAAGAAAGCAGGTTCTAAATCTCAACTTCATGTCTGCCATCTAAAGAAACTTCCAAGAACTTGGAGAAGATTCAGATAAGAACAGTACTCAAAACAGACCATGGAAGTTATGCCATACAAAAAACTTACTTATGTGGGCATGGGGAAAGGAGAGGGACACTGCAATCTCCACTTCACTGCAGGCACACTGCCTGTCGGGACTAAAGCTAAAATCACACATATCATCTGCTGCTATAAAAAAGGCTCAGAAATGTTTACTTAATCAGTCAAGAATCTCTGCTGCCATCATATAAGGCCTGACCCTAGAAATCTCCTGCACAAGCCAGCCAAACACATTTTTGCAACATCAGGCCATAGATACAACAGGCATTGTTGAATGTTCACAACACAAATGTATCATCAACTCTGTCCTTGCTGGAGTTAAAGACTGTGTGGCACAGAAAACACCCATTAAAATGGAACCTCTTAAATTCCACTGCAAACCCCAATAGATTTTTTGCTGTGGTGGAGGAAGGTAATTAAAGGTTTAAAAGCAATTACTAAAAGTCTGAAGGGAAAAAAACAAAAAACAACTAAGGCTTGTTCTGAGGTAAAATAATACCCTAAACCCAACTCTGTTAGCCAGGAAACTAGCTTACCGATTAATAGAAGATTAAAAAATTAAAGCAATCATTACTTCTAACTCTAACTGAACACTGAAAGGGAGAAAAAAACCTTTTTGTTCCATAATTTTCCTTTGATACTTTGCTATCCGAATGGATAAGCTGATGGAAAAATGGGATTATACTTTATTAAGTAGAGCTTTACATTCATATGTTTTAATAAACTAGCAACAAAATAAACTGACAATGTGTTTTGCTGTTTAAAAATCTTCAAAAGCTGTCATTCATAAAGTCTGTAGTACAACGCTGCACTATAAGTTGAATGTAAATGATTCACCCAGCTGTGAAAAGGTGTGCCCTATCAATTGCCTTGTGAGGCTGTTAAAGGAACAGATCTTTTCTTTCTTTTCACAGATATATATATTCGAATTTACATTTAAAAAAAGGAAAAATGTTGTCCTTCAAAAGCTCATGGCAAAATGAATACAGGAGCAAACAACTACAAAACCACTCACTGCAATTATCTGAGCACATTTTAAACAGGTAGAAGATGCAGGTCACTATATTATTTTTAGCAAGAGGAAATTAAATTTCTTTCACACTGGACTCCATGTACACAAACATCTGCTGTGCGCAACAAATCTTGTCTACAAAGCCATCATTCAGTTCACATGATCAAACTGACAATGTATAATTGCATTTAACATGTTGTCATTAGAGAACACAGAACTCTTGCATGTTTCAAGTGGTTTTTAAATTGAAGATACACGCTGCTGGTAACATACTAGATACCATGACTTTATCACTTTTGCCTAAGCAAAATTTAAAATAAAATACTTAATCCACAGTGAGGCACATATGCATACAAATACATAAAACATTACAAAAACCAGGCATGCACAAAAAGCCATTTCTGTAACCACAAAATAACATATTATAAAGTACCCAGATATAATACCATTCTACTACCATCATAACACTGAAGAAATGCACAGGAATAGTGTTTTGAAGACATGCCATCTTAGCCAAGCAAAAAAAAAAAAAAAAAAAAAAAATCAAAAAACCAAAACAGCTGTCCACTTGATGGTCAGCAGGTTAAAAACAGTGAATCCTAGTTTTTGAAGCAGCCTACCCCCACTCATCTTCCTCTTCCTTGTAAACTGTCCAAGAGAGCATACGGTACATTTCACATTTTTTCTAACCTCTACCCAGCACTACCAGACTAGGTAGTAAAGACAGGATGGTGGTCTCCCAGAAAGTAATTTTCATTCATCAGCAGTGAGGGAAACCATTATGTTAATGCTTTAGTAAATTTGAGCTGTATGTAATGAATAGGTTCTTTCCTTCCACTCCAATACTGCATTTTGGGCCACCCTTTCAGCTTCAGTGTTGTTGGTTTTTTTTGGTTTTTTTTTTCTCCAAGCACACCAAATCCTGTGAGAATGAAGCTGGATGAATTTTTATGATACACTGTCATGCACTAATTTTAAACTAATTGACTCATTTAAATTAACTGATTATGTAAGACATTTAATGATGCTAGCAGAAGTATCAGAGCTGAGAGTGTTTGGGTTTTTTAGTACAAAACCAGATTCCTCCAATACAAATTAGCATTGTTATTGAGTTACAACAGCAGCAACCCAAACAAACCCAGTAGTAGTCAAAATGAAAAGAAAGGAACCTTGAATAGTTTTCACAGAATGATATAAAATCTGTCTTGTGAACACCATGCAATGTTACTAAAAATGTACTTGCTTCTGCTCCTTGCTTTCATTTTTTGAGAACTGGCATAGGAAGGAAGATGTTTTCCTCATCAGAATAATCCTCAGGCATGCCTTTTATCTGTGCCTCCCAGATTACAGTATTTTAGTTTAAAAGTCACCAACTGAAAAAGCAAACTATACAAACTAAAGAAGCTCTTACATTAAAAAAAAGGACAAAACTAAAGTCAAAGATAAAAAAAACCAAACAAACACCCAAAAAGTCAAAAAAAAAAAAAAAACCAAAGAGGAAAGTTAAGATAGTTAAGATATAAGGAGAGATATTTGAGTCCGCATATTTAGCAGCATTACCAATATCTTCTGAAATATTTAAAAAATATTTCATGTGTTTCAACCAATTCTATATCCAAATTCTTAGAGGTCTAACTGATGTGTGCATGTAAAATAGACATGAAAAGGGTTAAAGTTTGTTTTCTGACTGTAAAAGCAACAGATAAATATCCTTGGAAACTAATCCCCCCAATATGAACCGGCACTGTCTGTGCTTGGATTCCCAGCCCTAACTTGTCAGCAAAGCTCACCCTATCTGTGGAGAATACTATGGAGGAGGGCAATTTTACCTCAATCTCTCTGTCAAGATCAGGGTTTAAATTTTACTTCTAAGAGCAACCAAAAACCAAATAATAATAATAAAAATTTTTATAAGAAGGAAAAAAAATGAAGATAACATAATTCTGATGTTTGAATGCATGTCTCAGCCCCAGCTGTCGCCTCCTGGTCTCACCAAGCTCAGTCAGAGGTACGAGCACAGTTTGCACTCCTGACCTTGCCACATCTCAACAAGCACATAATTAAAGGGCTCTGCACCTCTGCCTTCTCCCAAAACCTGACATCCAGCCTGGCCCAGCCTACAGTCATTTCACTGGCTCTGCAACACCTCAGGTGCTGCTGACCTGAGCACATCCTAGTTCAGGGTGTGAGAGTCAAGCCACTGCACACTGACACCACTCCCCAGCATCATGGTTACACCTTTTTTCTCCAAAACTACTTTTTGGACTACCTTAAGGCTATCCATGTACGTGTATGTATGTGCATATGCATGCACTCACACACAACAATCAGTGTAGTTCATCTGAAACAATTAATATTTGTGAAACTGACTCCTGCTCAACAATCCCAGCTGAGACTATGTGCTAACACAAGTCTTAATACTAATGGGTCTCTGGACACACACATATCCTCTGCCAATAGCAACCAGACTAAAACCATTGATACAGTGAACAAGCAACTTGTAGCTGCGAAATGACACTGAAACTATCGTGTTGTTATAACAATTCCTCATTCTGTTACCAACACACATGAGTTTACAGAAGAAAAAAAAAAATCCATATTTTTACTTCACTTTATAAAAATCTCCTGTATTTATTAACTGCACACTGTGACGGTCAATTCTTTTGGAAGAACATCTTTCCAATTATTTTGCTGTAGGCTACGGGGTTGTGTTCAAATTAGCAAAAACTCAGCAGTGGACACTTCTAAGCATGAAGCACAACACTGTATGCATGTTAATCACATCAATGCAATTGCTCCCTTTCAGTGGGGCCTCTGTAACATGTCTATGATTTGGAAATATAAATCATAAATAGTTGGCTTCACTCTTGAACTAGAGAATATCCTGCAGGGTCTTTATTCAATGGCAAAGCATTGATGAAGAGCTGATGGTGCTATGCAGCAAAATATAGCAGAAGCCAAAGTTTGTCACTGTACATCCAGTGCAGTTTGCTGCCTTCAAAAAGGACTACAACAAATGCATTATGCTGCAGAATGACAAAAGGAATCTATCCACCAAAGTAAAATCCTCTTTGTTTTCTTGAAGACAATGTCAAAGTATATTTTCCAAGTAATTTAAATGTCTAAGGGAAAAACGTTGCTTTTTTGCTCTATCAGTAATTTATTGGAGGCATGGGAAAGTTGTGTTTCAATAGAAAAAAAACCCATAAAATCATGTAACTACATTTTTTCATTTAATAGAGTTATGATTTCATATAACAGAACACCTTCTGGTAAGAGGTTAAACTGTAACTAAGAACTAGCAGCTTAAATGAAACTTAGGTCAGTAAATGCAATCACACTTTGAATGGCACTGAAGTGATATACAGAGCAACTGTTACATACTAATGGAGAACACTGCCCTTGTTTCACCTTCCAATAGCAAAGGGTCAATCAAACTCCCTACTTAATTAGATGAGAGTATTTTGATACGCATATTTAGAGAATTATTAGACATTGTTAGTACTACTCCTCTGCTCAGGAACAGGCCATAAGTCATGTCATCTAAGCATCAAGGCACTGTTTGTCCACATGTTCAGTGTGCTGTGTAACTTTGCCTAGCAAATGACTAAAGTTCAACACCCAAGCCAAAATGTAGTTATGCAATGCACTTAGCTAAAATATTAAAATAATTGTTTCTTCGTACTACAGCACTATCATCATGATTTTGTACAGCATGAATAGCACAAGGTTCTTGGCAGAAATTTCCACTGTAACTTCACACAAAATTATGACGTTTTACAAGCACTCCAGTTTAAACAGGACACACATTGATTATTCACACTAACAATAGAGACAGTCAAGAAATGAGGTTAAACATCATGATGACCCTTTAATTGCATAAAGTGGACAGGATTATAATGATGGAAGCCACATCCTCAGATGCACCCAACCCTGAACTGCACCAAAGTACAGAAAGGGACTGGCGGCTGGGACTCCAACAAAAGATAGCAGAGGCAATAAATTTTTTTCTTCTCAAACAACAAATGAAGAAATGCAATAACTATTGCTGCAGGCCAATATTTTTAGTATCACTTAAAATAAATACAAATATGCATAGGAAAAGCGGCTCAAGAAAAGCAGCATAAAAAGCGTGTGCATCTTTACCTTCAAAAATTGTCACATAGCCATTGTGGAGTTAATCGTGCTTTTGATTAAACTAGCAGAAACAAATTTATATTTCTACAGAATTATTCAACGTTAATAACTATAATTTATAAATCTCTGTCTGGGACAAAATCTCTACACTGAAGACAACTAGTAAGAAACTGTGATGTTTTCTTAATGAACAACCTTCTTTGACTGCTTCTAGCTTTTACACAGCCCTCACTTTGGGGGACTTCCTGTGACTGTAAGACAAAACACTATCAGTCATCCTTAAATGAAATTCCATAATATTAATGATCAGAGAACAACAACAAAAGCCTTTAAAATATTCTCTTGTATACTGAAGAAAAATAACCCGAACTGTACTTTTCACCTTTGTATGCTTGTTTCAGTGTCATTAAAGTGACAGATTTTGTACTGACAGGAAGGCTGCTATTCCTATGTACAGCCGTAGTTCCAATGTTTTTGTTTAATTTCAACCAACTTGTCCAAGTAGGCCATTTGGTAGAAACCTATAAATGGCACCCAGGGGGTCTGGGTTCTTGCTGTAAAGAGGTCAGCTATTTCCTCCTAACTAAAAATAGGCAAGATGAGGGAGGGGAAGAGGGAGTGGAGTTTTAATTTAGCTGCTGAAAAAAAGAGTTTACAAAATTACTTCCATCTTGCCTCATAATGAACATTGTAAAAAAAAGAAGCTGTCCCAAGAGTTACAAAACCTGGATCACTTTATAGGCAGGCTGGTGTACATAATCTAAAATATTAGGAATTAAAAGAGCAGAGGTAAAGGGAATCCAAGATATGGATCACATTATGACGCCCACCCCTCTTTGGGCAGAGCAGACAGATTTACCAGCAGCAGTGCTGCCAGGTGTTAACAACTCTCCTCTCTCCTACCAACTGAGATCACACCGTGCTCCTGCAGATAAAGCACTACAATCAGCTGCCATTCCCCTGAGTCAGTTTTTTCCAGCATTTACCCTCCTGGCTTTCTGTTTCCCTCACTTACAACCTGTTTAGGGTGAGAACCACGGTCTGTAATATTCCCCAAATGGCCCTGATTTGAATGGGGGCCCCTTGGCACTACTAAAATACAAACAGCATCAGTTTAATACAAGATGAATTCTAGCTCTGGACTGGTAGCAGCAGCAAAGAGCAAGGGCTAGCGGCACTGAAACGCGCGCTGGCCCCGCTTCCTGCGGCAATCACCCAGCAACCTAAACCTAAACCTGGGAGGGCTTTTCCAGCCTCATCTCTGCAAGGAACCAAACCCAGCACACCACTCAATCCACTGCTGACTTATCTCAGCTACTGAGAAATAAGATCCCATCCATGCTGAGAGACATTCTTCTCTACTCCTTCCAAGCAAAGGGATGACAGGCCTTCAACAGCTGCTGCTGCCAGAGGACGACTCTCTATTTCGGAAGCTCTTCAGGAGCCATGGCACATTAGACATACTGAGCAGACAGCACGACTACTTCTGGTCCCCGTCATCACAAAAATGAGAAAAGCCCATCTAACAATCAGTGACAGGACCAAAACAGCATGAAACTGAATCAGGGAAGGTTCAGGTTAGATACCAGGCAAAGGTTTTTCACTCCATGAGAGGCTGGGCACTGGAACAGGTTCCCCAGGGAAGAGATCACAGCACCAAGTCTGATAAGAGTTCAAAATATGGTGGGATTCTTGGAGCTGTCCTGCACAGGGTCAGCTCCAAGAATCCAGGATTGAATCCACAGGTTGGATTCAATCCTGGTGGGCCCCTTCTAACTCAACATATTCTATGATTTGGTGAAAACTGGGCAAACTGGTAGAGCAGAAATCTTACAATTCCATGTGCCCCTTCCCTAGCAATGCTCCTCAGATACTCATTGCAGAGAATATCTGCAATCATTTAAAAATAAAATAAGCAGTAGCATAACTCACAGCAGTGACATAGCAGAGAACAGTGGAGTCACCTTACTCAGTTGGGTGGGGGAAGATGTATTCAGATGCCAACTTATCTCCTGAGGGCTTTTTTATGTCCTAAGAAACCTGGACAGTTGTGCAGTTGCCAGTCTTTACATGTAGGTGTAATATTTAATCCTCTTTGCTTCTGAGACACGCTTTTTCATCTTAGGAGGAGGAAAAAAGCAACCTTAAAATGATAGAATATACTGAGTTGGAAGGGGTCCACAAGGATCATCAAGTCCAACTCCTGTCCCTGCACAGGACATCCCAAGAATTACACCACGTGCCCAAGAGCATCATTCAAATGCTTCTTGAACCCTATCAGGCTTGGAGCTGTGATCTCTTCCCTGGGGAGCCTGTCCCAGTGCCCAGCCACCCTCTGAGTGGAGAGTCTTTTCTTAACATCCAACCTAAACCTGCCCACACACAGCTGCCAGGCCATTTTCTCAGGTCACTGGTCACCACAGAGAAGAGTGTCTGCCCTTCTGCTTTCCCTCCTAAGGAAGCTGTAGACTGCAGTAAGGTTTCCACTCGTCTCCTTAAAAATGAACAAGCCAAGGGACTTCAGCCACTCCTCATATGGCCTCCTCAAGGCCATTCACACCTTCACGGTCCTCCTTTGGAGACTCTCTCACAGCTATCTTTTGTATACTGCAGACCCAAAACTGCCCCCAGCACTCGAGGTGAGGCCACCCCAGTGCAGAGCAGAGCAGGACAATGCCCTCCCTTGCCCAGCTGGCCATGCTGTGCCTCATGCCCCCAGGTCAGGGCTGGCCCTCCTGGCTGCCAGGGCACTGCTGACTCATGTTCAATTTGCCATCGACCAGGACCCCCAGGTCCCTTTCCTGGCATTGCTTTCCAGCCTCTCATTCCCCAGTCTGTACACCCAGGGTTGCTCTGCCCTTGGTTATTGCACAGCTCATTGAAGGTGTTAAATACTGAGACAACTACAGCAGCTCCACTCAAATCTGCCCTGTTTTTACCACTATTACATATAGCACAGGAGAGCTTTAACGCATTTTTAATGTGATAGCATCCTCCCCCTCTTGCTTTCCTTTTTCCTCCCACCTCCTCTACAAATCTTCTGTGGGAAAGCTTCCCTGTTTTACTATTGCTGTCGTTGAGATGTTGCAATTATTATCTGTAATTGTTTAAAAAAAAAAAAGCCAAACAAAAAAAAAACAACAACGCCAAAACACACACTAGGACAAAATCTGGCTCTCTTTGCCAACAACATCTGTTATCACAGATATATTTAATTTAAAACCTGCCCAATGTCTCTGTACATGACAGAACACCAACTGCAGGACGGGGAGAGGCCTAAACCCAGTATGTGCAGTCACACAGTACACAAGGTAGATGATGTTAGTAAACCTTATACATCCACACAAGTAGTCTTGGTTAAAAGACTACAAATAAATGGGATAAGGAAGAAAGATATGACGTTTTATTTGTCAGGGGTAGAGACTTTGTATTTATTACCTACAATCAGATCTCCCTCTGGCACAGCATGTTTATTTTCATACCATTAGCCTAAAACACTAATCCTGAAATTTTAATTTTACACTCCATTTTATTTCAAATCATCAGTCTTTTCAATGGAGTATTTTAGGTTTCTGCAACATTATGCTGCAATATTTTCTTTTTTTGGAGGAGGCGGTGGGGGAGCCCCGCCGAACAGCCCGCCTCCCCTCCCCCACCGCACACATCCACATCCAAACTGCCAGGCTCGTGCGTCAGGAAGGGAGAAACGCCGTACGAATCCTCGTGGAGAACAGCAAAGAGGCATGTTAAGGCAACACATAAAGGGCAGCCTTTATTCCGTCTAAACGCCGACTTTGAGGAATTAATATGCGAGCCGAACTTTTAGGGTGTGGCTTGGTGTTTTTGCCCCTTGTTGCGCTGTGCAGGATGCCTGCCCGAGAACCCAGCAACACACCACTAAATAGGTCAAGGGTCATTCGCTTTACATCACACCACACCGATATTCAGCCGCGCACCGAACCCATCTATCAGCCCCACCGCCGAGACTGAACGCGCACCGCAAAATGGGGACCGTGCCCGGCCCGGTGACAGCGCCGGGGGCAGGGCGCCCGCCGGCTCCGCCGCATCGGGGCTGGGCTCGCCGGCCCGGGACGTGCAACAGGTCGGCGGCCCCGCAGCTCCGGCCCCGAGGGGCTCCCCCGCACCCCGGCCCCGCCGGCGGCCGCGGCGCTGGCAGCGGGGCCGGGGGCAGCGCGGCTCCGGGGGGCTGGGCCCGGGGCGGGGGGCGACGAGCGAACTTGTTTACCTACTTGGAAGTAAACTTCGATGTAGGGGAGCGACCGGCCCCTCCGCCCGCTGCTGATTCAAGTCCTGGCGATGAATGGGATCCCCTCCCCCACCCAGGCTCTGCAAACTCCACACTGGAGCGTGAATACCTCGCATTTCTCTCCCCCCCTCCCCGAACATTTATTATTTTTTTAAATAAACCCCCCATACATTAAAATACTGTCTGAGAAGTAGGGAGAAACTGCCCCCCTCCCCCACGCCCCGGGGTCGCTCTGCCCGGGGGCAGCTGCAAAACACCCGCCACGGGTACGACAGCCCCCCACACACACACATCACCTCGGCCCGAAGAAAACACCCCCAAAACCCCCAAACAGAACCCAAAACGTCCGGGTTGAGAAAACTTCGTCATAACAAGCGGCGGTTGAGCGACCCCCTCCCCCCCGGGCGGGTCAGGCTGCAGAGGGGACGCCGGGGGGCAGCGGGCCCCGGGCTGGGCTGGGCTCGGGGGGCTGCGCCGGGAAGGACAAGCGTAAGAGAAGGGGGAAATTAAAAAAAATTATAATAATAATAAAAAAAGACGGGGAAAAAGGAAACCACAACAGGGTCCTCGGGATGAATAATCCGCCTCGGGAACTCACCTCGCGGCGCAGCGGGCGTTAAAGGCACAGCTCCCGCTCCCGCGGGCGGGGAGAGCCCCAACTTCTGCGGGGGGCGGCGGCGCTGCTGCTGGCGGAGACTTTCCCTCACTTGCCGCGCATGGTGCAACTCCTCTTCCCCCGGGGTCCCGGCCAGCCTGCCAGGAGGCTGCGAATCCCCCCTCGCCGCCGCCGCACACGCCTCCTCCCCCCCCGCTCCGCGCGCACGGGCGGCACAAGGAAGTCCCGGAGAGTGGGATGGGGGAAACGGAAAGTTTTGGGGCGGAATGGCGGTGAGGGGGGGCTGGCGGGGCCGGTGCGGACGCGCGGCGGCGGCGGGAGCAGCGCCGAGGGGGAGCGACAGCCGCGCCCGGGGCCGCCGCCACCGGGCGGGAGCGAGGGAGGGGACGGCGGGGGAGGGGGCGCACCGGGAGGGCCGGGGCGGCTGGGGGGCGAACCGGCCGCGCCCTCCCCCACCTGCGTCGGTCCCGCACGCCGGGACGCGCAGCTCGAGGAGGCGCCGCCGCCAACGCCCCCGGGGATGCCCCGGGGTGCCGCCAGCCCTCGCCCCGCCTGTGGTTATGTTGTGCTTTGACACCCCCCCGCAACTGAAACCCGGTGACAAACCAGGCACACACACACGAAGGGCGGCTCTCCCCTCCCCCACCCGCCGGGCAGCGCCGTGTTCCCCGGTGCCGGCCCGGCGCGCGGGGACGCGCGGTGCCCGCGGCCGCTCTCTGTGCCCCGCACCTCGGCCCCGCGGCCGGCCCGGCCACGCTCGAGCGGCCGCGACGGGCGCTGCCCGCGCAGGGCCCCGCGGGGCGAGCTCCGGCGCCCGGGACGCGGCCGCTCGTCCCGCGCAGCGGCACGAACGGACTGCCCGGGCGGCGCTGCGGGAGCGCGCCCCGCGCCGCCACTGCTGCCCACGTCCGGGTCGGGCGATGGTGCCCGGTCAGCGCCCCGGGGCGCGGGGGCCGAGCGGGCTGTGAATCAGCACAAACGGGCTTTATCGCATCTCGCTGGGGCGCGACACCCGCGGGCGGCAGCGCTGCGACTCTTTAGCCTGCAGCGCGCCCGTCCCACGCGTGTCCCCGTGTCCCGCCCGTGTCCCCCCCCACCCCCGGGCGGATGATGCAACGCGGCTCCATGTGCTTCCCCTCCCCCCGCCTGGCTCCGGTTTTTTTGCGCCTGGCGGGTCACCCGGCGGCTGATTGATTCTCCTTTCGCGCTGCGCCGTCACCCGGCGCTGGAAGGTAAATAACAAGTTGACATCATTACCGCGCTCCGCAGGGCCCCGCGCCGCTACCGCACCGCCGCGAGTAGCTGCGCACCGCAATCCGCCCCGGCCCAGCCCCCGCCCGGCCCGCCTGCCGCCGCACCCCCGGCGCCACCGCGAGGGGCCCGCCGCTCGCCCGGGGCCGCCTGGATGCTTTTGGCGGCCTTCTTCCCCCTTCCCCTCCCCCAGCCCTCTCCCCATCCCCCCCGCCTCATGGCTAATGTCATGCAAATAATAAGATTATCGGGATGTTGCCGGGGTGTCTGCCTCGGTGGGCTCATCATGGTGACAGCCAGACTCAGGAGGCCACAAAAAGTCATATTTATTATTGGAGGTTTTTTCCATATGACCTTTCCACTCTTTTTTCTCCTTTGGTTTTATTTTGACATTAAAGGGAATTTCATGCTCGTTATACGTTTAGCCCAAAGCCTACAAATGTGCTGTCACCCAGTATCCTGATGGAAAAAATATGACATCACCCAAATCAGGACAATGAAGATCATTGCTACATACATTCATATCTGTGTTGAAAGCAGAACTCTCAAAACACTGGGAAATGTTGCGGGCTGATGTGATTCATTTTCGTATTCAGAGCCTCGAGACTGCAGTGCAAGGCCATCTGCGCTCAGACAGACAGGCAGACACGTGTCTCCCTTTCTAAGTAAGCTCCCATTCGCCTTACTTTTCTCCAAATGCAAAACCTACATTACGTTTTTATTACTCGGCAATGTAAACAAACAAAAAACACCCTCCAGATTCATAGCGAGATGGGCCAAAATTTTTAGCTCCTGTGCTTTTTTGTTTGCTTGCTTGCTTTAAAGTGCTGTGGGCTTACGATGAGGTAAACTCATCAGAAATGGTGCTTAGTCAAGACTTGCGGTGGCCCAGCAAGAAAGCTGAGAGCTGTCCCCGCCGTGTCAGCTCCCGTCCCTGTCCCTCACACTCGGGAGGTGGCTCAGCGTGGCCGGGAGGGCTGCGGGCTGAGGGGGCAGCGGGACAGCGGCATGCCCGGAGCCGCAGCTCGGGTGAGCGGCAGCACTGCAGGTCTGTCCTGGCAGCCTTCCCAGCCCTGTGCTGGGCTTTTCGCTGCTGAGGAGCAGCACACGCTCATCCTGCACGGCCTGGCCTGGACCTACCGCAGTGTTCCAAGGTCCAGCCGGGAAAGCCACCGCATCCCGGCCGGGCTCTCGGACAGCTGGTCCCGGCCTGGCCAGGCCTGGCCACATGCTCTGCTGAGCGGGCAGGGGGACGGAGGCGAGCAAGGAGAGCTTGACGGGAAACTGAAAGGCTTGTGATGGCGAGGAATTAATTGCAAGGTCACACGGATACAAGGAAATTAGTTTTCCTCTTTTCTGACTGGGCGCAGCCGCCGCTGTCTACGTCTGGCTGAGTTTAAGTCAGTCCTGCAGGGAGCAGGACAAGTCGGGGGGCTGCATCGCCTGCCCCTCCCTTTCCCAGCCCATGCTGTGGCCAGCCCGCAGCCCTGGTTTCGTGCAGCTGAGGCTGGGAAGCCAGGCAGCCACCCCTGGGGAATGGGGTTGATATTGACGTAATCCTTGCCGAGAACTTCAAGTGAAGGTTATCAAGGAAGGCACTTTTTTCAGGCTGTGCTTGGCTAAGAGGAGCTGCACAGACCCACGATAAAGACTTGGGTTTTTTCCAGGAAAAATGAAAAAAAAAAAATCCCCAACTATAAAGTGACGGTAGAGTAAAGAACAGAAGAGTGAATCACTATTCTGGTCATTGCAATAATTTTGACCTTGGTGTAAGAGAAGACCCCAAAGTGACCATGTATAAAGAAATCACAGTTTTCTTAAGAGCCTTGTTTTTTCAGCTTCATGACTCGTGTCACTGCGATGATCAGCAGCAGTGCCACAGCCCTGCAGCTCCAAATGAAGGGAGCCAGAGCTGAGGTTTCTTACCCTCATTAAAATGGAAACCCTAACCTGAAACAATCAAAGTCAAGGGCCAGCAGGGTTGGCCTGCTGGGGAGATAATGGAATCATAAGGCAAAATATTTTGTATTTTACGAGATGAAACCCATTGTTATTTTTCTAGCACTTCATCACCTTGTATTGCACTGGTAACTGTTTCTATGTTTTCCCCTCATCCCATGTTTTCCATTTTCTAAATAAAAGTAAGTTTTCTTGAAAAAGTGAATAATTAGAAAATAAATAATTGCTTTTTCTGTTACATTACTTCTGTTAAATAATTCTTGCCAAAAAAAAAAAAAAAAGCTCCTGAAATGCAGATTAATTATTTTCTCCTGTTATGGACTGAAAAAATTGTCTCTGCTAATTTAAGTTTTTAAGACAAATTCATATGCAAACTTTAGGTACAATAGTGAAAACTGAACTTGAATAGATATCCCCACACTACTGGGACAGAGGGGCACAATGCCATTCTCACATTGCAGGAGGTAGATATTCTATACATGGAAATGTGACATGGGAGGCCCTTGCTCTGTCACACTTAGAAATATGTTAAATCCCAGCTTTCCTATTTATGAGGTGTCCTGCCAAACTATTCGTGGAGGGAAAGTAAAGACTTTTAGCATATTATTATTACTATTTAGGACTTGTGTAGCAGCAAGCTTTGACTTCTATTTTGTGAGCATCTTTACAATATTTTATATTCTTCAGGTAAATGTTCTGATGGAGTCACTCATGTGAGCAACTGCTTTGCAGCACCAAAAAATGGTTTCTCATTTAGCCACTTGTTAATACCAAGAGTTTCAATTTTAGAAGAAAATTCTAATTGACTAAGATATTTTCAGGAATTGAGACATCACTGTTTGGTTTTTTCTTCACTTACAACTTTATTGATATATGTGGATTAGACTGAAAGATCATGACCACTTGTGCAAGTAGACCTCTTAAGTAAAATGATATTATCAGAAATAAAAAAGTGGAAGACCTTGTTTCAAAGTTTCTGGAAGATAAAACTGTCAAAACTTTTTTGATTTTGCAAAGGAAGCATGGTCTGATCATTTTTCTATCATATTTCTCTCTATAGATTGATTCATGTGGCCTGTAATAATATCTGCACCTTCTAGTGATCATATTTAATCCACCATTGAGATGTGAAGATTTAGATTCCTCTGGCTATATCAGGAATTCAATCTAATCTAATAAACTCTGATAAGAATTTTGATGCTGTTACTCTGTTGCAGAGGTTGCAAAGAGGGATGCACTATTCATAATTCCTTCCCCATGCACATACAACCAGTGCACATCTGCTGCTCAAGAACACTGTATTAGGTAGGCATCACAACAGACATGTTTTTGCTTCTTTCTATAAGATCATAAGAACAGATTTGGTGATTCTTCCAAAAATCTACATAAGTTACAGTAAGCCTTCTATCTGCTATATGGAAGATATTTAGTATGCTGAACACGTACTTGTTATTACTTAAGGTAAAATAAATCAGAAACTTTGATGTATGTAATCTACACTCCTCTGATCTATTTAGTGGGCTGACACGAAGGGCTGACCTAGCCGTATGGGTCCCTTAGGATCCTCAGATGGAACAGAGATTTTTTATGTTGCTCTAATTTACTCTTAGAGCCAGTTTGGCCTCCTGCCAGTCTGGAATAGAAAGAAGAGAGGCGCGATGATCTCTTTTCTTGTCTTTCCTCATCCATGCAGTGTTGCATGGCCCCAGCTGTGCTGAATTAATGTCTGGGACAGTTTATAATTTCAAACCTTTTTTTTCTTCCCATAAAGATTATAGAAGAGAAAGTAGTTCTACCTAGGAGCTGGCTGCAAGAGAGCGAAACACCCAGAGAGTGAATGGGATCAGTTCTCCTGCAGAGAAACCAGACTCAGCAGGAGGTTGTGCTGTGCATGTGAGAGGTGTTAACTATGCATCATCAGGGTTTCTGGAGGTGTATGAATCCTGAGTGTTGTGAGAGTGCTGTCAGATGTCTCCCCTGATCCTGTGAGGATTATCTGACCCTCTGAGGCCAGCAGCAGGAGCAGCTCTGCTCACACACTTCTCAAAGTGGCTAAAGTGAGGGGGGAACCAGGAGTCTACCCTTGGGAAGGCCTAATCTTCCTGAAGTATTCTTGTTGATACTGGTCTTTGGTACCTGGGGGGACTTTGTCAGGACAAAGCCCCAGGGGAGAAGGAGAGCCCAATCCCTCTCATGAGGAGTGTGCATGCAGAGGAGCAAACAAACAAGACACTGGCATGTCTGTGGGCACTGGACGGGATGAAACAGGGATGTAAGGGCCAAGTGTGTGCATTGCACCAACATCAGCATCTGGGTGCCTTCTGGGCTGTCCAGCCAGAGGCTGGTCCTGCCTGACAGGAGCACCTTGGACATGCTCTCAAGGTGCACTGGTTGGGTTGGTTTCACCCAAAGGGAAAGCAGTTCTCATACTCAGAAATTGCTCTGGTCTGTGTCTCAAAGCTCAGCATGGGGAGAGAGTCAGGAGATCAGTTTCAGAAGTGCACTCCTGTTTTAGACTGAGTGGTGTAGATGCAGCCTGCAACAGTTCCCTGTTTATATTGACATTGCATTGTATAATATTTTACACTTTAAAAGGTTTCACTTAATTCACTAGGATTACTCAGGATTTAAAGCATGTTTCACTGTTGCAAAATGTAAGACATATGGATTGCTTCCCTTGCCAAATGCAAAATTTTTGGTTCAAGAATTCTAAAATAGTTTTTCTTTACACAATCTCTATGGCTACTGAAACACACAAGGTATGCTGTATCATTTCTAGATGCAAGCTGCCCTTTTTGGGGAACAATGAATAGAGAGGAAAAGGATTCTGAAGAAACTCATCTATGTGATGGTAATGCTGGAAGAAAATTAACCTCGTGTGGTGCCATGGCCCAAAGAGCTGCTGTAATATTGGGTACACAGAAATGGATGTGTCAGGAAGGAGAACAGAGTCTGAACGATTTCTGCTTGGCACTGGGGGTGTCATGTCTGCTAAAGCAGTCCCATTCAATTATCTGCACTTCAAGAAGGGTGATGGAGGAACTACAGAGAAGAGTACTGGTGAAGACAAAAGGTTTGTCTTATTTTTAAAGAAGTGATCCGTTTAACTTATCAATGAAGTAACTCAGCCCTCTGGAAGAATGAACATGAAGGAAAAGAGCTATCAGAGAACTTCTCAGTCAATCCCACTATCATAGGGAGATCTACAGCTTGAAGTTGCAGGCAAGTAGCAGGTTTCTAAGGAAGCAGTTGGCAGGGATGTCCTTTGACTGGAATCTTAAACCAAGCATGAGTACTAAGCTTCAAAAGGCAGCAAGAAGTCCTAATGCCCATGTTATAACATGATATGCTTAGAGCAAATCATCACAATGGTGCTTTCTAGCAAACCTTCAAGTGCAGACCTCTGAGAAGACAAAGTGTGATTAGCTAAATATTTACCTATTGGTTATTTGATACAAATTTTCATGAAACATGTTGTTAATACCCTGACAACAAAGAAGTTTTACTTTGCCACCTCAAGTTGAACCTGTGTTACTTCCGCAGGTGTGTGTGAAGTGGACTGTGTTTCTATTTTTAACAGGAATAGCTTGTACAAAACAAACATTTCTTCTGAAGTTTTTGGCTTAGGTTTTTTTTTTTTCATATTCCAAAAGTTTTTCCTAGAATCTTATTTAAGAAATAAAGAAACCAAGGATAATCTCTAAATCCCTTGCCCTAGCAGTAAACCAAACTATTACACAGGCAATGAATCAGGCCTGCCTTTCAGTCCTAATTTCTCTATGACTTGTAGTTGACCTGGTACAGCTCAGAGCCTCTCTTCATGAGGCCAGTGCTCTACATGGGCACAAATGAAAAAGCACTAGAGGGAGAAGAGACTCGGTTCATTTTTGATTATTAAATTGAAAATAAAGTACTAAGAGATGTTTAAAAGGCAGTATTATGATATGCAAAATGAAATAAAAATTAATATTTAATTTTTAAAAATATACTTCTTAATTCCATGCTTTGGCCAGCGATGTTTAAAAACTGGGTATTAAAACTAATACATTCAGGTATAAAATCAATTTTTAGGTTCTGTCTTTTTCCTCTTGAAACCTAAAGTGGGTTTGCCACTACTTCCTTGGGAACATAATAAGACCCTTAATTTTCAAAACCTTATAACTACTGGACAAACACTGTATGCAGTAGGGATGAATGCACCCCTATTTGTGGGGTTTTTTTTTGGGGGGGGTATTTTTGGTTTGTTAGGTTTTTTTTAGGGGTGGGGTTTTTTTCTTTTTTTTTTTTTTTTTTTTGGTGTGTGGTTTGTTTTTTGTTGGTCATTGTTGTTGTTTTTACTGTTGCAGTTCCTAAGTAACACAGAAAACAATTTGAAAGACTAAGCAGCAAGGGAGAAACAGGTTCAATAAATCAGTACAAATCTTCATTACAACAAAAATTATTCTTTCATTCTTTATCAGGCCAACTCTCCTTACTCTCAAATCAACTATCCTTCCTTCCTTCCTTCCTTCCTTCCTTCCTTCCTTCCTTCCTTCCTTCCTTCCTTCCTTCCTTCCTTCCTTCCTTCCTTCCTTCCTTCCTTCCCTTCCTTCCTTCCTTCCTTCCTTCCTTCCTTCCTTCCTTCCTTCCTCCTTCCTTCCTTCCTTCCTTCCTTCCTCCTTCCTTCCTTCCTTCCTCCTTCCTTCCTTCCTTCCTTCCTTCCTTCCTTCCTTCCTTCCTCCTTCCTTCCTCCTTCCTTCCTTCCTTCCTTCCTTCCTTCCTTCCTTCCTTCCTTCCTTCCTTCCTTCCTTCCTTCCTTCCTTCCTCCTTCCTTCCTTCCTTCCTTCCTCCTTCCTTCCCTTCCTTCCTTCCTTCCTTCCTTCCTTCCCTTCCTTCCTTCCTTCCTTCCTTCCTTCCTTCCTTGCTGCTAACCATCTAATGCTATCTAACTTATCTAAAATAAATCTCTAACTCTGTCAACCATGAAAGACTGGAGAAAACATTACTGAGATATGCAAGGTGAGCCCAAAATTTTCATAAATATAAAAAAAAGGGGAACTGAAAGAACACTTGCATTTATAGTTATTAAATTTACTACATTTCTTCTTTTTTTTTAAGAAAAACTTTGAATCAAATATAAACATTTATACATTATCAAAAATTAAATGCTTTTGAAATAAAGATTGTGTGGGAAACCAACAACATTTTTATGACACTTGTAGTGTAATGCTATTTGCAATTTCTTTTTCAATTAGTTTTTCAATCAAGTTTTCCATGTCTGTACGTTATTGAATTTAGATCAATCTCTCTGTGGTAAGAGTAGAAGTGCCTTTCCATATTTACTGTGGCATATTTGTACATTTGTTCATTTGCTTCCCTACTAGAACATAAGGAGGGAAGATGCTAAAATTACCCTGAGGCAAAAATACTTAAACCAACATGCAAAGGATTTTTGCAACACAGGGATCCCATCAGGTTAAAAAGATACCACCTAAAATGTTATCTAATTTCAGCACTAAGTGTTCACAGAATCAGCTTCAAGATTAGGTGAGAGAGCCTGTAATTTTTCAAGCTGATTGCTCTGTACTTTCCAGATAGAGAAAATACTGGCTAGGGGTTTTTTTGGTTTTTTTTTTTTAGTCTTTTGGACTCTCAGTTCTACATATTCTAGTCCCTCCAGATGAACTTGGACTTACTTGGGAGTAAGAGCAGCTGCAAGATTTTCAGATACCACAGAATTTCCAGTTTGCACTCATCAGTGTTTATGTTTACTTTTGTAAGAGTAATGAGTAGTCCAGCTAGAAAGATTTATCTGCAAGCCAGAGCAATATGAGCATTTGCAACTGGAGTGTGGTTACTGAAAATAATATAATTACTTTCTAGCCTTCCATTTGCCCAGTGCCAGGAGAAGCTAACTAGCTTGTGTTCTATAAGGATGAGCTTCCAGGGAAGCTTCCTGATGGCTTGCAAAGGCACCAATTGCCTGAATCTTTCTGGTGGGGTGATTGTTAACTTTGGTGTTATCTTCTCTTACTAAGTCTACAAATTGCTGTGAACCACAAAGTATTCATCAGATTTATCAGCCAAAACAATCCCATGAAATTACTTATTGTCCAGTAGTGTGTAAGAGCTCAGAATCTAAGTGCATTTTTATGTGTATGTATTTGCAGGAGAAACACACAGACATGATATACAAACATGCTTCATTTAAAGGTGCCTTGGACCTCACACGTCAGCCTTTACCCTCACAAAGACCCCACTGAATTCATCAGGACCAAGGTGCCAGCAGTCCTCTGCTACATCCTGTTGGTTCAGAGAGAACAGCTGTGTTGTTCCAGATGCACTGCAAGATGTCTTTGTTTAGTGCTGTACTAGGATCCTCAGTACCACCCATCCATGTGTGGCCATGCACTCTTTGCTTCTCAGTAATAACCAGAACTCGAAGCTTGGGATTAATCTGTGTTCAGTTCCTGATCTACCCAAACCTAGGAACAAAGCAACAATGATTTCTTGATGCTTTTACTTCTTTTTGAGAGTTGCAAATGAGTTTTATCTTGAGGTTTCTGTTTTTTTTCTTGGAAGACATTGTAGTGACAGAATTGTAGAGAAGCAATTTTCCCTCCTTATTTCTACAATAAGGGCAACTAGCAACAGGACAAAAGGAAATGGCCTTAAGCAGTGCCAGGGGATTTTCAGGCTGAACATCAGGAAGAATTTCTTCACAGAAAGGGTTGTTAATCTTTGGAATGGGCTACCCAGGGAAGTGGTGGAGTCACCATCTGTGGAGGCATTCAAGAAATGACTGGACATGGCAGTCAGTGCCATGGTCTGGTTGACAAAGTGGTGGTCAGTCAAAGGTTGGATTCTGTGACCTTGAAGGTATTTTCCCACCTTTTAATTCTAATGGTTCTCTGCTTCTGGAACGAAACCCCTGCTCTGCAGCTTAGAATGAGGTCTGCCATGGAGGTGTTTGTGACCATCCATCAAGGGCCTGACCTCATGCAGCAACACAATGCCCCTCTCAGATAAAGTGCTATCCTACTCATCCCTCAAAGGCATGTCCAAGCAAAGGTGAACAAGTTCTTGCCTAGAACTAACTAGAATAGGGAACTGTAATGGTTGCAGGTTTAGTTTTCTTATTAAATATCATTTTAAATAAAACTTTCACGATGTAGAGATAGCTGCAGCAGTATGCCTTCCCTTAAACGAGGGATAAAATAAACTGAGTTTGGGTAAGGTACAAGAATTTATGATGGTATAAAATAGTTTAAAATATCATGTTCCTAATGAATGTAATTAAAGCAATGTTTTTTTTCCTACGGTGGATCAATCTGAAATGACTTCTGAGAGACAGCAAAGACAAATGGTGTCCCAGGCTCTCCCTTGTCTTTTCCTTGCACCAGCAATGCTTCAAATCATAGGAAGCACGTCCAGAAAAGAAGTGAAGTGCAGCAGAGCACTGCTACATCCAATGGAGCTATTTCCACTCACAGCAGCCAAGGGGCTTGCCCTTGTTTTCTTTCTGAAGAAGAATATGCGAAGCAAATTTCAGGTCTTTATTATGAAGCTGTGGACAGGTTTCAGTCTTGATGTTTTGCCTGGAGATGGTCCCAAAGTATGAAAGAATGAATGAGAGAGAAAAGGGCATCTTGTAGGTGATACCTAATTTGCTTTTCCACCCTCTAAACTGAATTTTGCATTTTTTTATTTTGCAGTGAATATAAGCATTTCCTTTGCATGACTGTATTGCTCATTAAATGGGTTACTAATACTGGGTGATGTTGTCAATAAAAAAAGAGGCCCTTAAAATGCTTATAATTATCTCTACAATTAGTACCCCTTTAAAGAGAGTATTTACATCATCCATCAACAGATCAGTTAAGTACTTTCAGTACTCTTTACTTGCATTTGGCAGAACAATTTCTTTGCAGAAGTACACCAATGAGTGGGAGCTACTGCAGCAGCAAATAAAGTAGAAAGAAATATTTGGGGATTTTTTCCCCCCTAGGGTTTATAAAGAAAGAAAAAACAAATCTTAAATTTGGTCAGAAAGACCTCACTTGCCTAACTCACACGAGCTGCCTTTCTGTTTTAAACCACAAGCCTTCACAGCTGTGAAAGAGTGTGAGCTCACAAAGGAAAACAATAAGTCCAGTGGGTTCAGAATTCGGTGTATAGTCATTCCCCCAACTTCTGAAATTTTAGGCTTGAGTCCTGGCTTTGTTAAACTCATGGTAAAATTACCACAGGCAGGAATACAATTAAAGGTGTTTTGGTCTAATTAATGAAAGTTGGCATATTATAGAATGTATGAACACACACAAGGCAATAAACAAATAAAATGAAATGAACTTACCCAAGTAAAACTAGAGCTTCACGAGTGTTTTTCTTAAGAAAAGAAGCACTTTTCCCCCCCTAAAATGCTGGACAAAGTCACAGGTAAATGTGTCATGGGTAAACTTTGCCAATGAGGGCTTTAAAAACAGGGTTACTTCATTTTTGTTAGCACTTGTGTTTTAAGATTTATCTTTCTTTCTGTCTCTGTTTAGGAGTCTGCAAGCCTACTACAGCCAAAAAATATTTCATTTCCTTTGTGAGAAGGATGTATAGCTTCTGAATAATTTATATTGTATTCATAAGATAATTCATAAATGTTGGTACTTCTCCCCTCCCCCAGATCTGAACACTGCCTAGATAAATAATTCATTCATCCTTCTGATCCAGCTGAACTAAGGTGGGGGTATTATTTTACAGAGAAAGTGATAAATGCATACAACAACGTTTTTCTGGCCATTGTTAGAACACGGTCTTGCTCAGGACATTCTGATGGTGACTCACTCAGATGAAAGCAGGCTGTGTGTGGTGTGAGTCCGTAGGCAGTCACTGTGGAAGCGGATGGCGTGAGCAAACATTTGGGAACAATTTATAGAAGCACAGGCTCAGCTCACTCATGTGGATGGGATCTCATCCTCAGCAAAGATGATTTGGATTCTAGTGGCACTTCTGATCTCCCTGCATGTGGAACAGGCAAGGAAATTGAGCTGCTGTGGATGAAGTGGATAGGAATGGAGAGATGGTCCATGTGCCAGCAGGCAGCTGCTGTCCCAGGGCTGGAAGAAGCACCTACAGCAGAAGCTAGATGGACAGGAGAGAGAGTGGATGGATGGGAGCAGGTCCACAGCTGCATCCCAGTGCTGGAGCCCACCCTGCTTGAGGAGAGGATGGGGACACAGTGCTGGTTCAGCCTGGAGAAGGGGAGACCCTATGGCTCCCTGCAAACAAACACCTGGTGGAGAGGAGGAGGAGGAGGAAGCATTGTCCCAGCTTTGCACTGGGCCCCATTCTGCACAAGGGCTGGGACAGATGATCCCCTTTCCACCCAAGCTGCTGGGAGTCCATGGTTCCAAGTTCACAGGCTGAATCTGCTGGAGAACTGAGACAGGACAAGAGCAGCAGCTCTATTCCAACAGGATGTCCTCAAGAGCCTAATTTCTGAGACTCTTATGTGATGGGAATGTGTTTTTCTTTGCCTTAAGAGTCTGTTGAAAGGCAAAACCAACCCACACATGCCATAGGAGAAGGCAAGAGTTCACCACTTCCAACAACAATAAAAAAGGAGAATGTTTCTTTAGAAATCTGAGCATGATTTTAATGGACTAATATTAATCAGCCAAGATTGAAAATGATGGTCAAATTATTAATAGAGCTGAAAGGCACAGCATACAAAAACACAGTTGTATTTGCATTATAAATTTTTTATAAATAGAAAGAAAAATAACCCCTGAATTTTTTCAGGCTCATATTCCAGTTGCTGTGTTAACATGAAACCTGTTCTTTCCTTTGTTATTTTTCATTCCTGAGCCTAGGAAGCCTTGGTTGGGATCAGCCACCTCTTCCAGTGTCAGCTCCTCCCTCTCCAGCCATTGCAGCCCTAGAACTGCTCTCTTGCTTTGAGTTGAGAGATCAAGAACAGGTTCAATGTTTCTAATTGCAATCTGTCCCTTCCCATGCTAAAATCTAGTGTGAGATCATTAACAAGTGGTTCCTGTGGAGATTTTTGGGTCCAGCGTGGCCACAGCTGCCTGGATGAATATGTCATTTGATTAAACTTCTCAGTGTCCCTTTTCCTGCCTGTCCTCACCTGTGTGCAACAGCTCAGATCCCCTGGTAGCTTGCAGGCAGCTACCATAATTAACAGGAAGACCCTGATGTTGTTGTTCTCTGCAGCCCTTCACACCAGAAGAATTTGTAGTCTTCTTGTTACTTGATTAGCCTCTAAAAAAAAAGAAAAATATTTGGTAGCACTGCCACAGCTGCTCTGGCCAGCAGGAGCCTGCCTGGAGCTGGTTGGCTCTGGGGGAAGCCCTCAGGATGCCCTGGTGTTGAGCACAAAAGGGTTTGGCTGTGGCAAGCAGCTGGTGCTGGGCTTCTCACTTCTGGGTGAAACCTCTGGGTGCTGACAGCAGCAGATGTTGTGGCTTCTACTTCAGTGAGAACCAGTCGGGACCCAGAGGCTTTGGTGAAAATATACTGAGAAAAGCAGAAAGTTTTCCTTACTTCTGGGAGATTTCTTACTCCCAACAGGTTGTGAACTAAATGGCCTGGATTGTAAATTTATTTGTCAGCCCTAAGTTAGAGTATTCTGACTTGTATTGGACAAGAGGGTAATGCACTATCCACCAGATAACAATGAAACAGAGATCTTTTATCTGAATTTTGCATTGATTAAGCCACTCTAAAGGGTACAGTTATACACTGGATTGCTCCTTGCTCTTCCTATCACCATTGTCACCCTTTCTTGCTTAATTTGTTCATGGTGTGGGCATCAGATCCAATTTTCTTACACACTCAAACATATGGATTCAAGATGTGGGCTGGTCTTTGAGAAGGATATTGTGTTTTTACTTTCTCTAAAACTGAATAAGCAATTGTCACAATCCAAGTTATTGTGCTGAATTAAGAAAAAAAAAGGTCATAAAATAGGAGAATGTGTATGGGTGGTAAAGCTGGGCACTCCATAAATGTGCAGAGCAAGAATATGCTTATTAAATAGGCATCAGAGAATTAGAAGAAACTATTTCAGTTTACATTCAAGACTATTATGGGATTGTTTATAGGGCCCAAAAGAACTTCCCAAGCATTAACACATGCAGTATGAGATGCAGAGGTGGTAGAATCTGTATAAAAGTGAACAGACATGTAAAACCTGAATAACTTGTTAGCATTTACATTGTTGCTGCCTTCAGGCTATGGCAACTATTTCACTCACCTTTTAGAAATTTATTCAGCATTTTTTTGCAGTAGGGTGGATTAAAGACAACATTTTTTTTAAGGCCAGGGAACAATGTCAAGGATAAATCAAGCTAACCTTGTGCTACTCTTTTAGATTAATGAGGGCCACATGGGAGAACCCTACAGAAAAAAGGTACTGTTACTGATAATGCATTATGAAAGGAGGAGGTGAAAGTTTGGTTTGTGTTCTTTTTCCTTGTCCTTAAGTGTAAATATCAGATGACATATTTACCTCTGGATTTGTACATTTGTGTCATAGTGACAATTCACCTCTTATCAGTCTTTCCTGGGTGACTCCCCAGAGTCTCCAGACTTCTGGACAAAGAAGAGGAGGAAATTATGGCAGCAGGAAAATCTATGCAAATAAATCCTCAGTAATGAGAGGGAAGTTGAGTTTCACACTGTTTGATTTTGACTTTTAACTTGATTACTGAAAAATCCTCAGGAGAAAATTTATCTCTCTGTCTTTCTTCAGGGCAGAAAAGGTTCAAAGTGAACATGTGAGGTCTCCAATGGCTCCTCAAGCAAAGTTATAAGAAAATTAGCTTTCCTGGTAGCTTAAAGGTAATTAAAAAAAAAAAAAAAACAGAAGAAAATCCCATCCTCTTATACATTTTATCATGCATTTAACCTTCCTTTTAAATTGTTGAGAAACATGCCAATTAAGACTTTATCTTCTAAAACACTCTTATCTAGATTTTTCAAACAAACATAGAATTGGATGGGCATTCATCCATGTTTTTATTACTTTTTTCCTCAAATTAGGAAGTGCTATACATTCTCACAAGCCGTAACAAAAGGTCCATTTGCTGTGGGATTTGCTTTTAGCAGGGACACAGACTGTGGTATGTCTCTACTACCAAAAAAAGGTCTGTTTTAAAGCAAGGGAACTAGAATGCATTATTGTCCTGCTCTAAAATATAGTGTCAAATAGAATTTTTACCATCCTGTACCTCAAGGCTAGCACTGAACTTTACAGCAAGAGGTGATTTCATCCAAGCATTTTAGCATAAAACCAATAAAGATTTGTTTACTTGAGGATTTTACCATGGTGGGGGGAAGGGAAGAAAAAAAAATCTCTTTTATTGTAGGAAAAACAAAATAATTCTTGTTGAGGGTGGTGAGATCTAAGGAAGTGGAGGGAACAAAAAGGTCTGTCACTTGCCTCACCCTGTACACCACTGCCTCTTGAGTCTAATGATCAGAGAATCACAGAGTCATTTAGGTTGGAAAGGACCTCCAAGATCATCGAGTCCAGCCTTTGACTGATCTCCACCTTGTCAACTAAACCACAGCTCTAACTCCCACATCCAGCTGTTTCTGGAACTCTTCAAGGGAGGGTGACCTGGCCACCTCTCTGGGCAGTCTGTTTAAATATTTAACAACACTTTCAGTAAAGGAATTCTTCCTGATGTCCAAACTAATGATGGACCCATTTAATGGATTTTGTAATTTTAATACAAGGCCAGATTTTCAACAAGTGTGTGTTGCTGTCACTCCCCTGTAGTACATGGAGCAATGGTACTTATAGTTGTTGAAATCTTGACCTCTTCAACTCTTACCCATGTCTGTCTCTATGAGTGTTTTTCCCTTTTTAAATGTCTATTTAAACATAATAACAATAATTTTTTAATAGCACTTAAATTAATGTTTATACTGACCGCCTCTAATAAACCTTGAACACAGATATATTAATATATAGGATTTATTAAACTTTTAGGGTGTATTAATTTTGTCATTAAACCTTAATGGCTAGTAGAACTTACTCTCTACCTGAAGGGACATGCCTTTGAAATTAAAATCACAAACCTTGCTGCTGGAGTTTTTTTCTTGTACCACAGCAATAATTCTCTTTCCAGTAGATTCAAACTATCTCCCCAGACCAAGATATGTTGGTGAAAGACACATGTTTTGCTTGAACAACTCCATCTATATGCAGGTTTTGTTAGCTGTAGCAGCTGAAGGGAAACTAACAAAATGCTTTCGTAGATCAGCTTCTTACTTCAAACTTATAGCAAAACCTTCATAAAACTTTTAAACTTGAATAGAAAGAAGAGCAAGAAGATATTAGTGATACCTGAGTTTGGTTGCTGTCATGTAAGTCAAGTGAAAAGAAATTACACCTACTCTGGGTGAAACAGTGATTCACATTGTTCACCTTTATGTTGAAGAGCCTTTAAAAGGAAATGTAGTTCTGCCTCAAAGTGGATGTGTGTGGGAGACTGACATTAACACCTTGCAATGGAGAAACTATTCTCTTGGTCCCTTTTCACAGCTCACTAAACACACACAGCATGTGGTTAGCAAAGAGCCACAGGCAGCAGGGCTGTTGTAGCCCACACTGGAGGAGACAGGAGCTCGGTGCAGCAAGGGGACTGGAAGGCAGACTACTCATGGATCACAGCTCCCCAACCCACCAAAGCCCTTACATTACCTCACATGTGCCATTGTGCTGCATTTGCTTCCAGAACATCAGCCCAAAGCCTGGATTCTCCCCCAGCCTTCTTAGCCCTTGGAGCAGACTCTGCTGATGCTGAGGTCTCCATAGCCACACCACCTCCACTGCCAGAGCAGCCAGTGTAAAAATACATTAAAAGAACCAGAGAGTAGTACAATTTTAAACATGTCAGAGCCCCTTTGTTAGCTATGTTGCTGAGCCATATTATCCACAACATGAAAGATTTCTGTATTTAACAGGACAGATGTGTAGTTTAAAAGATCACTTGACAGTTACCTTTGACAAATGTTCTAGTAGCTCAGGTCACCTAATTTGTTCTCCAAGTCAAAGGTAACAGCTAGTATTAATCTCTAATTTCCCTGCTCTGATGTTGCTTTAAGATAACCCTACCTGTTCCACTGCATTTTTTTCCCAATTAATCTCTTAGGTTTGACTACATTTAAGGAAGTAAGGACCTCAGGAGAAGCTACTGACGTTCAAGACTTCAAGCCAAATATTTTTATCATGATCTTTCACATGAATATTAAGTATTTATGGCTGTACTGGGCCAAGAAGAAGGCAGCACTCAGATACTTCAGCTGAATGGCTTCTGTAAGGTTGACAGACCTTCTGACTGTTTTAATTGACAGCATAACTCTGCTCACCTAACATTATATATAAAAAAAAATTTACAAGTAGCCTTTTAAACTCTATTTCTCTGTTTCCCAAGTCTGTCTGAAAGCTTGAAAATCACAGTGATGTACCTGAAAGCAGTAGAGATGTGTGCTTGGCTGCCACTGTGGGATGTCCTGCAGATTCCCTCCCAGGGCTGGAGACTGCAGCTGCTGCAGGGGGGTACTCTCTGCTGCTGCTGCTGCTGCAGCCAAATTGCCTTGGATGTCTGTGTCTGACTGCACTGCTCAGGTTGGATACAGCTCTGCATCTGTATGGGTGTAGGAGCATTTATAGATAAATCTTGAAGTGGTATAAATTGGCATAATTGTACTTGATGGGAACATAGCCATTTACCTTAGGTGAGTACTTGGCTCTTTTTTGTTCATGTTGTGCCAAGACTTTCTCACTCTCAGGATGCTTTAATTAAAATACTGCTAGCTATTTATTGAGCCCCACCTGGCAGGGTTCAAGGACTTTTTCAGAGATGCTGGAAGTCCTGGGTAGACACTGGAAACAGTGCACCTCAGAGGCTTTCAGAATTGGCCAGAGCACAGTTTGCACGACAGAATACCAAATCCTTTGTCTTCAGTGAAGTTGATGTCTTGCATTTTGTTGGATAGTTTCACATGTAATGACCCTGATGGGTTACAGTGAAAGATTACTAATGAGAAATATTATGAATAGCTGAAAGTACTAGAAAGTACATGTGGAACAAAAGGACAGATACCTGTGTTTTGGGCCTATATAAATCTCTTTGGATGAAGACTACAACTTCTATTTTCATTTTTTTAACACCTAGCATGCTCAGGCCTGGCTCTGCAGCTGCAGTATTTATCAGTTTCTACTGCTGAAATAATATAATACAACACCTGCACATCTGACACTTCTTGCCACATTTTAAAGCAATATCTAATTAGGATGCAAAACTAAATTCTAGTAAATTACTGGAACTATATATGTGATTTTGAACACTGACAGAGCAGAATAATTGAGGAACTCATTCATTCTGAGGTTGGTCATTCATTCTGAGGTTGGTCACTACAGACAGGACACATTCTTCAGCATGAAGAAATGAATATGGCAAACACTTGGCCCACTGTTGAGCCAGGATACTCCTCTTGGACCTTTACAGTAGGAAGTGAAGGAGGAAGCTGGATAAGGCAATATCAATGCCCATTTGTTCCCACCTACACAACAGTTACAGGAAACTTCATTTCCTAGAAGGCTGGGTTTTATCTGAAATTCCAATATTAACTTAGAACCACATTATGATTTATTTAAAAAGCTTGCACTACAGGGAATTAGTATGGAAAGGATTGAAGCCTGGGTCACTCATAGATACATAATGCAGTTGTTATAATTAGGAACATACAAAAAAAGGCTGGCCTATTTTAGTCTGCTCCCTACAGAGTGGTTCCATCTGATGAAAGATCATTCTAGACACTGACATTGCATCTGTGCTAATCATGTGTGCAGAGAAATTGAGCAGGGTAGTGAATAAGGTAGAAAAGTTGCCTGTGCTGTGCAAGCTGAATGGCTTCATTAGGTTGTCATGATGAGCACAATGTATTTCAATAAAACTAAATAGAAAATAATACACATGGAACAAAATTGCAAGTTCTCCTTTGAGGATGGGAGACTGTCTTGGCAAGCAGTCACACAGAGGCATATTTAGTAATCTGTGGTAATTGCCTCGAGGTGAATGCTCAGAGGAGCTCCAAAGACAAGAAAGCAAATCTCCCACAGGCATTTGCAAACGTCTTGGAGATAAGAGCCATTTCAGAGAATTGGCTGCACCTATACATATAATGCTGAGTGTAAAACATTATGTCCAAGAGAAAAAGTTACATTTCAGAAGGAAATTGGAATTTTGAGAAAAAGATAAAAATACAATAAAATGGAGTAAAAACTACAAGGCAAGTTCCATTACGTATAAGGAATTAGTTACAAATTTAGAAGATTACCATGGATAGGGATTTAAACACTTAATAGCTATTTGAGGCTATGACCTTTTTGACCTTTCCATAAAGGCATAATAAAATCTAATCACTGGGAAGTGGAGTTTGAGAAATGAAACATCAGAATAAAATGTATTTAAGATTATTAACTCCTGGTATCATCTTTCTACTGGATGCCCCATTCTGCCATCATGGTTTTACATCTCAAGAAATTTATGCCCAGCCACAATTTCAGAATTGATTTTAATTTATGGAAGAAAATCTGCATGTGCTGATTAAAAAAAAAAAGGGAAGATGCAAATAAGACTAAGCTAAGAACTCAGCTAAGACCAAGCTAAGAGCTACCTCTGCATTATTTAAACTGCCTTGGTCTTTATCCACTTGTTGATTTTATGCTAATGATCATGCCAAGCAGCTAATGGAAAGGATCACAAAATTTCAAATCAAAGCACTATTCTTTATGCCATAAAAAAGCCTAAAACTAAACATAATGAAGCCTACAATGATAACGTATTACAAACCCATTACTCACCCAAACTAAAACACTCATTTACAGGAAAATCTAACCACAAGAACTGTTTTGAAATCTTCTGGCTTTCTTTGTGTTAGAGCATATTTCACACCTCAGCTCAATCCATCAACTGTTTGCTTCAGAATGCCAGGCTGATAATGTCCTCTAGTTTTTTAGCATCCTATAAAAGCTGTTTGTCTTTTACATTTTAAGGAAATACAGAGAGCTTCATAAACACTATATTCACTAATGAAGATGAAATTTTCCACACTGGTAGGAGTCTTTGTTTCCTCCTGTTAAAATAAAGCTAGGAGTTAGACCTTTAACTTACCTTAAAATTCCTGAAAAAAAGTCTCCTTAGAAATATACTGAGGATGGATTGACCTTTGTAATATAACTTTTGTAGAAGTGTTCAAGAATTTTTCATAAAGTGAAAAGGCCACCTTCCCTTCTAGCAGAGCAATAATTTCAAAATGTTGAGCCAAGAAGGGAGACACCTGTTATTATGTTGTTAAGATGCATGTTACACTATCCAACTTATTCCTTAGCATCTGCATGCATCTAAATAAAAGGCACGAAGCCACTGTGATATTTCATTTGTGTCTGGGAGACATCATTGAATAGAATCATAAAGTCATAGTTTTGTTCAGGCTGGAAAAGACCTCCAAGGTCGTGGACTCCAACCTTTGATCAATCACCAGGCAGCTGTACTCAGTGCTACATTCAGTCATTTCCTAAATACCTCCCGAAGTGGTGACTCCACAACCCCCTGGGCAGCCTGTTCCAAGGTTTAACCAGCCTTTTTCAGTGAAGAAATTCCTCCTGATGTCCAGCCTGAATCTCCCCTGGAGCAGTACGTGGTCATTTCCTCTCATCCTGTCACTGCCTGGGAGAAGAGGCTGACCCCCATCTTGCTCTAACCTCCTTTTGGGTGTTTGTAGAGCCATAAGGTCACCCCGAGCCTCCTTTTCTGCAGGCTAAACAACCCCAGCTCCCTCAACTGCTCCTCATAGGACTTGTGTCAGACCTTCAGCCCCATTGTCCTTCTCTGGATACTCTCCAGCACCTCAATGTCTTTCTTATAGTGAGGGGCCCAGAATTGGGCACAAGACTTGAGGTGTGGCCTCACAGTGTTGAGTACAAGGTGACAATTACTGTCCTGGTCCTGCTGGCTGTACAATTTTCAATACAAGCAAGAAACTGTTGAAGGAAGTAGATGTAGCAGCAATTACATAGAGAATAGGCTTTGCTGGTGATGCAGCACATGGATTACATTCCATTTGTTACCCAGCTCCTCTGTGTCCATATTATGACAGCTCCTGATGGGAGGTGTAAGATACACATAGACCTAAAATTCCTGGTTTTGAAATTAACATCTCCATTGAGCTCCTTTAGAGAGAGCTAGACAAGTTGGCTGATTCTTCCTTCAGCAAAATACTGGTTTAAATTATTTGGGTATTAACCTAACTTCTAAGATGAAAATTACTTGAGTTAACACCATAAAAACTGATCTATAATTGTGCATTGGGCCAGAAAAGATAACTTAATTTTTTTAAAAAAGGGCTCCTGTGTGATTGCTGGTTCTTCCATTATTGTGGTTCGAGTCTGTATTTTCATGAATGATAAAATATGAGATTTGACATTGCATATGATAAAAACCTGTCCTGAAAAGTCATAAATTATTCCAAGAAACCAAATAGTTCTGAGTTTGTGACTGTGTTTGTGACTGTGTGAACATGCACATGTGTGTGCTCATGTGATTGCAGCAGATCTATGTGATAACATTTCTGATAGAGGGACATTTTTCTAACAAACCACAATCAGATAGATCTCTGCTTTAAATAGGACTGTGACCATAAGATAAAACACACAAAATGCTATCTTGCTATCTGGTATTATCAGTGCATAAACATGAAATTCTTATGGTGAATTGATCCAGCAAATATATTTTTAGCAAAATGCAGTGTTGAAGAGCAAAAGCCAGAAGAATTTAGAATAAAAATCAGAAGCACAGTTTGTATAATGAGTCAAATTAACCACTGAAACTGCTTAATAAAGTACAGTTGAGTCTTCAGAACTTGGAGTGTTCTCTGAAATATCTGTCTTGCCCCAGACTATGAGTTTACAGTAAGAATCTATGCCAAGAGTCAGATCTTTCTATGGGATGATCTCTTGGCCTTAAAAATGGACCAATATTTATTTGAAATAAAACTGACAAACAGATGGACTCTGAGCACTGCAGTCAGTCTATTCCCCCAGTCCAGTCTGGTGGAACCATCTCCTCTCCTGGTTTGTGGTGCCTTGTTGAACTCACACAGAAAAGCTGATCTCAGCCCATGACAGGGAGAAGCACCCTGGCCAAAACTTCAGACATTCTTGTCTTTTCTAAGAGGAAGTGCTGTATTGTATTCATCAAACACAGTCATGGGTAAGGAAGCGACTTCCTGGCTCTGAGTGCTTTTTTGTTACTCATAACCTCCACAAGCAGAAGTTAGTCTTACATAATTAGGGCTTTACATGACATACCCAAATAAGATAATCCAGACTTTGGTGACAAAACATTGTCCAAAGCTTCCTCCAAACTTTTGTGGAGCTTCCTAACGCAGTGTTCAAAAATTTTGTACATACCTGGAATGAATGGTGCATACAGGTTTTTATACACTCTGGAAATTAGGATTTAATGAAAAATATAATAAAAAAGTCTAATTCTGGACATTAAAAGTATAAAAATTTTAAGTGCCATACTTGACAGTCCTTTAAAGTTTTTAATATTAAAGTTATTTTTAACGCTTTGTTGAAAACAAGAACTAGGTTTTCTGGCCTATAAATACAGAATAAAAATACATAAAATTTAAATTTACAGTTCAAATAGCTGACCCAGCATAGTACTTTTAGAATCTGTATTTCCATTTTTGCTTTGTATATCCTTCTACCCACAGAGCAGAAGAAAAAGAGCCACATAATGTGGTCAGTCTTTGATGGGAAGATCTTCACAGAAACCCAATCAAATCCAGATTTTTGTATCATCATTGCTTGAAAACCCACTGTAGAATGGATTCAGTAGGAAATCAAAGGCAAACCAGACATATTCTTGTGTGAGGGAACACAGAATATATTACATTGTCTTCATAATTCTTATCGTCATAAAGATGATGAATCACATATAAGAAATACAAATAGGACTTTCCTGTAATTGTCAAAAAATACTTTCTTTTATGTATGGTTGTATTTAAAACTCTCGCTCTTTTAATATCCACAAGAGAACTAAAGGTGCCTGGGAAAATAAATCATGTGAGAATTTCAGTACTGGCTGCTGCAGAGCCTAGAGGAGGCTTGGACAATGCTTTGGAAAAGTGGTGTTGTGGAAAATATTACAGTGTTGTGGAAGAAGTAATAGTTTATTAAAAATAAGGGCTGCAAAAATGAAATGATGTGTGGTCTGGCAAATGTTTTATTTTTAAAGTTATGCATCATGCTCATCTAAAAATATGCTAGAAGAAGTCTGAGCTGGTTGAGGATCAGCAGCTGTACTTGCCTGCTGAGCACAACAGTCACAGGGAATTGGTGCAGATCTGCCCTTAGCACTTCTCTGATGCAGATCACAGCCTTTTTTTTTCCTACAAGTAGAGTAATAGTCATTAACATACCATTTTCAGAGAAATATCTCTTTTAGGAATCATTCTGAAAGCAAATACCACCATTTGCAACTCCCATGAAAAATCCAAAATTATGTTCTTAAGTTACCTGTAGTTACAACAGGACTGCTTTGTGTTATTATCACATTTCAGGACAGCAATCTTTGCCCTGAAGTGTGTGTGTGTGTGTGTGTGTGTGTGTGTGTGCTGCTGTTGTCCCCTGACCCCAGGCATTTACCACTTACTAATGCCCCTCTGGGGCAGACACAGGAGCGGAGGCCACGGGGCACACTCAGCCCCAGAGCTGCACGTCTGCAGCACAAGCCCACAGGAGGAGTTTATGACCCAAACCTGTGGTTGTGGCTGTAGACAGCTGGTAGAGTTGGGAGCTGGGAGCTGGCAAGAGGAGCAGGAAACATTCTCAGTTCCCATGGCTCTTAATGAATGGACCAGTGTTGTCCAGGTCCTTTGCAAAAAGCTGTTCTTATTAAATTGCTGTAGTTCCTAGGAATGGCTACTGCTTTGTTAATTACAGCATTTTATGTGAAGTGCTTTTCTGCTTAAATTTGAAGACTTTCGCCCTGATATTCCATAAAGAAAAAGGATATGGTTCTTGTTTTGTTTTGAACTTGACTTCCAAAGGCTTTGTGTGCAAGTTCATGAAGACCTTCACAAAGATTATAATATTGTAAAGCTTGTAGGTGTGCTGGTGCCACTGAATTTTGAACACTTCATCAAACAAACAGCAATGTGATGAAATGAATGATGCACTTCCAGAGCCTGAATTGCAGAGCTAGAGCTCCCTGGGTTGTCTCACCAGCACAGAAAGCAGCCTGCTCCCTACTTCTTGACCTGTCCAGCACAACTGGCTGTAGGAGGACATTGAGGGGAGAATCTGATAAAAACTGAATGATGGCAGAAGGGGATTCTAAAGTGGGAGAATTGCTCTCCAGACCCTAAGGGGGAACCCTAAATAAGTGACATAAATGGCTGGTGTGTCTGAAGACAGCAGGTGCTGAGTGGGCTAGATATATATCATTCCCTAAATAAAATGGATGTCAAGAAATAAATTTAGACTATAATCCTGCAGTGTATTCTTTCAGTGTATTCAGTGTTGGTATTAAAAACCAGCTCTGTCTTTTCTGTTACCCAGAGTTTATAAAAATGTATTAGATTCATAAGTAAAATAATAAAAAAGACCCAGAACTTTCAGACAAGCATCAGCTTCTTTATCTCTGCTTTGCAAAATTCAATTGTTTTGAAGCTACAATTGTAAATGCAGAACCTCTGACTTCACATAAGTCACTTAGATAGGAGAAGTAACATTCTAGTTAAATTGCAAATCTTAAATCTTCTTCCAGAAGTGAGGAGTCTGTAAAGGAAACATGAGGGGTTTTTGGGATAGCTGTTGTCACCTGCTGTTGATACCAGCCTAGGCCTGACCTTGCAAAACAATCTAAACTAGCAGAGCAATCCTCTATTAGTGCATGGGAAAGGGTTTTCCACAGAAGGAAGATAAAGAAATAATTCAGCAAGTCCCTTCTAGACTTATTTTCCTTCTGTCTCACTGCATAACTGATGAAGATAGTTGAACAAAATCATCTCCATCTGAAGTTTCAAGAGCAAAACAAAATGGCAAAAGTTTCCTTAAATTTAGGAATAGTTTCTTTTGGATTAAGCAATGCTTAATCAGCATCAGAGGGATTCCAGAGGGTGCATTTGTCCTTGTGACAAACCGCTATGCTTCGGGGTTTTTGCAGGCAGCTCTGACTGCGGCCACTTTGCTCCCTCAGAACTGGGATCTACACCCCCAGGCGCAACTGGAAAAGCACAGGGGTGGCCCCAGCCATGCTGTAATCAACCCCTGTGTGCAACCCTGTGAGCACCACTTGAGCCTAATCCCAGATGTTTGTACAGAAATGGCATAGGCCCAGATGTTTTGATGCCAGTGCCGTTGACAAAGGCCTGGTGCTTCCCATAGCCCAGATGCTCCCTGACACATTGTTCTGGATGGCCAAACAAATTGTATTCTATTTGCCATCTGTATGGCAGTTGTCTTCTGTTAAGTGAGCAGTTTTCCTTATCTCTTCTACAACCACTCCTCCCTTCAGAGAGACTGTCTGCTGATAACGGGCTATTGAATGTCATTGCATGACTGATAAGAACTACAGCATCCCATTGGGAGATGCTCTGCCCAGAGGCAGGAGCAAAGCATTCCTACCCAGATATAATCTGGAGATTCTGGAGTAACTGCACTGCTTCTCCACTGGATTTCCCAGAGGAACAGCTGCCTCTTCCACTGTATCTTCAGAGGAAGACTGCACCTTTCTACAGGATCCCTGCTCCAACAGAACCACGCCTGACACTCCAGGAGGACTGCAGCACAATTCCAATTGGACTGCTACCAACACCCTGACCAACAGGGTGTCAGGTTGAATTCCTATTCTGTCAGTGTTGTTTTAGTTTACTGCATTGTTTATTTTATCTTTTTATTCTCTTCCTTAATTAAGAACTCTCATTCCTGCTCCCATATTTTTTTTGCTGGAGAGCTCCCCTTAATTTCAAATTTATAGCAATTCCGAGGGAGGGGGTTTACATTTTTCCATTTCACGGGAAGCTCCTGCCTTCCTTAGCAGACACCTGTCTTTCCAAACCAAGACACACATGGGATTGCCTCTCCAGGCTGTCCTGTCCAGCACTGTGCAAGCTCCTTTGTGTCACACTCTGGGGCCATCTTGTCACAGATCTAAGGCATGAGATCATAGAAAACTTTCTTTTGCCCTTTAGTTCAGAGACATTTAAAAGTAAACATAAAACATTCAAGATGTTGCAATCAACAATTTTGCAATCATCAATCATTATAGCAATGGACTTCAAGACACAGTGAGAGGCATTTTTTCAACACCAAATTATCATAATTTAGGCAAGGAAAAAGAACTATTATGCCATTTTTCTGTAAATCTCCAGTCTCAGTGGTTTGGGTTATGGCCAGTTGATTAATTTAAGCATGCTGTGAGAATCTGACCAAAGTTGCAAGCCTATCTTCAGGAAGATTTATTTTTCTTTCTTTAAGTTAAATTCTGGTTTCAGTGCTTCTGAAAGACAAACTATCGTGGCAAATTGTTAATGTCCTTGGTTTGACTGTTTTTCAGATAATTATAATGCTGCATGCATTATATCTAGCTATGCTTCACCTTCATGATTCACTGCTTTCCTGCGCTTTTCTTGTTGCAAACCTATGTTTTAAAAACTAGCTAGATTTCACAACATTTCTTTGTGTGGATTTCAAGATTTCATTTCCATTTTCTGTATGTTAAAACTGTAAACATCTTTAATTTTATGCCAATTTTACAGCTAACAAAAACATGGAGTAATAAAGCTATTGTTATAAAACTAATGAAAAGAGATCCTTCTGTATATTGCAATGAAGTGGAAGAAATCAACATAAACTCTCATGAAAAGAATTATTTCAATACATCAAACAAGTATTTTGCAGTACCTACACTTGTAATAGCACTTTGGAGTATAAGCCCAAAGACTCTAATATTTCATTTCAGATGTACTGCAATTTAGAGCTTGCTTCCCAGAGAAAAAGGCTTTAGAGGGATGCAGCTAGGGGATGTGCTACTGATTCCAGGGGCCAGGTTGGTTGCTGGAGCTCAGCAGTCTGTCAGCTTGCTGCAGATAAGCTCTGCTGGAAAAATTGAGTCTTAAGTTGATAAAAAAAGGTGATTTTTCTCTTGAGGTGGGGACAGATCTGATAACAAACAGAAAATTTCTCAGCTCTTTAGGGGAGGTGTGGAATGGTGACATAGCAGGCACTGATCTATCAAGCACCCCTGTTGTTTTGGTGGAAACTCAGCAAGAAAATTGCTTTAATAATGTTTACATCCTCAGCCATTGTTGCCACAGTCTCCAAAAGGAATGACCAGCCAATACAGGGAGTTATCAGGAGTGCATGGCTAATTTATGAAACCAAGAAGAGACTAAAGGACAACCCAGCACTGTTTGTTCATTTAGAATTTGTGCTGGTGACAAACAGGAGTTCTTGCCTATGTGAGGCCATAAGGATTTGGTACAGAGATTTACAGAAAAAACAAAGTCCATGAGATCAGTATCTACTCCCAGTTACACAGCAGTAAATTTAGAGTAACTTTACTCACTGACATCATAGGAGTTAGTCTGGATTTACATGAGCTTCAGTGAGAGCTTATAATGGTCTACTGAGAATTTGAACTTCATGCCTGAATGTGCAAGTGGGAAAATTGGCTGAGTTATGCAGAGCTAGGTACAGACAATTGCGTCCAAAGATAACACTGAGGAGGAGCTTTTTGCCACTGTTCTTATTGTGCTTCTTGCTGTATTAAATTCTGCTCCAGTTCCAAATTTATCTGTAAGAATGAAAGGCTTGAAACTACTAATGGACTATAAATTATTTATTGTTCCTGAGCTTATTTTCAGGATGATATACAAGGGCTCAGAGTTATTAATTTTGCATATTCCATGGATAGGTTAGATGACCCACTAGGCTCTTCAAATGTCAATTTGTTCTTTCATAGAATCTATTATAGCAAAGGTGTCCAGGGTAGTCCTTAACATATTATCAGAACACTTTGTACTGGTGTGTTAAATACTTCTTCAATGTAAGTGAACACACTGTCTCTGCTCCCCATAATTGAAGATAAACCTTCCATAAGTCTCTGAAAATCAAGCTCTCCAAAGAAGAGAAGCAGTAAATGACATATTTGAATCACCTGTATTCTTCAGCTCAATGCCAGCTGAGGATGCCAGGAATTCAAACTCAAGTCCTTTATGGCTGGATATGTGTCATACAAGATGTGAGCCAAGAAAGGATCATCTAGTGAGGTAGCCCTGTGAAATATGATAGCTTTAACTCTACAATGTGTCCGATTTCCATACATCTATTTTTCCTCATGTTATCTCTAATATGTAGAGGCAGATGTAAGCTGTCAAACTAGGAATCTGAACAGAAGAGACTTTTTTTAGACAATGATATTTGTGCCTTATAAATTATTATCTGGCTTTGAGAACCTGATTTATATGAGGGTTTTTGTTAGCTGATGACCATCAGAGTATTAGTGCAATCACATGCTGAAATTACCTGTGTATTTGGGTAATGTTTTTTATAGGCTAGGCACCATGTCAAAAGAAGTTAGGCAAAGCAGCCGTTTAGATTTCTTTCTGAATTTCACTAAGCATGTATGTACCTTGGGCAACACCCTAAGTCTTTTCCTTGATCCTTTCTTAATCATGAAGAGAAAGTGTGTTTTCCCTAAGGAACTTGAAGTCCCATCTCTGCTTCAATTTAGAGCTTTCATGATATGGCTGAAGTTTGCTTTTACTTTTAATAAATATTTGCTTTGGGAAAAATGGCTCTTGGCTAAAATTCCAGTCCTTTGCATTCTGAATCAGCAATTAAGCAATTGAATTAAAGCCTGTAAATAGAAAATGTTTCCATTATAAAGCCACTAGCAATTCTACCTCTTTGAATAGTAAGTGTGATAAAAATACCTCAGAAATTCTTTGTAATCAGATCTCAGACAGCTATCTAATCTTCCACTCTAATATAGGAGGAAGAATGAGGTTATGTAAAACCCATGTGTTCCTTCCAAAACAGAAGGCTCTGCAGTTTCCCAGCTAACCAAGTCACCTTTGCAAAGCTCTACTTAGCATGTCTGTACTTCAGACAGTACTGACATTCAAGTGCTGAAGCACATTTGACTTTTAGGTTTTGATTGCTGATAGAAGGTTCATGTCAATTTTTCTTGTTTCATCCCATCTTTGTGGTCTTGGCTGTCTCTTTCATTATAGTCCAGATGTAAATAGATTCTAACTGCACAGCCTCTCTTCTTTTGGTGCTGCTTCTTTTAAAAACAGCAGCATTTTTGACTTTGGCATCAATGTGAGGATAATTACCATCTGGTCTCCATTTGCTTGCAGATTGAAGACCCCCCACCCTAGATCAAAAACTGTTTGAGTTGACTGAAACAGCATTTCTCAGTGAGTGGAAATGATGCATATCTGGCAGCTTTTCAGTGTAAAATGAGTCATCAAAACACACTGACTGTAAGCATCTTCACCCTTCCTTCCCACATCTCCTAATCCAATGATGGCTAAGATTGGAATAAAACTTCATCTTCAGCATGTATACAAAACATAGGGGTACAGAGACAAACACTTGATTGCAAACCAGTCATGTAATGAAAAAGCATATAATTTGAATCAGATTGGGCTGAAATGAAAATTGCAACAAACTATTTGTCAGTTTCAAGCTCTGGAGACTAAATTCACTCTTTTTGTAATTTTCCTTTCTTCATAATTTTTCCCTCTCACTTACCCTCCCATCTCTCAGTGTAGGAGCTCTGCTTTGCTCCTTGTTTTTGGTTTCTAATAAAAACAAGATTGAAGAAATCTACTAGCACTTACACTTCAAATGAAAAGCAAAATCTAAAAATGAAAAAGCAGTAAATGTTTCTTTAAAAATCTCAATAATGAAATATAATCTGCTCTGGTTGATTCTGTAACTAAAAAGTGATATTCAGGGCAGTATATGGAATTAAAAGGGAAGGCAAAGCAAAGCAAGGAAAGGCAAGGGATGGGATGGGAAGGAAAAAGAAAGGAGGGGAAGAATGCAAAAACTTTGAGGCTCAGAAAGAGAAATCAGAAACATGCATGTGTAGCTTTAAAAGGCTGAAATTTACAAGAAAGGAATTCTTGGTGTGGCTGCCTTAGTCTCTGGGCAAGTACATGACTAGTACTGTGTTAGACTCACATCAGGCTTCACTGTTATGGAAAGGCTTCACTGTTACAAGACTCTCAACTATTTAGGAAGGACTTGGTGGGTGTCACTTGGTGCTAAAAAACCTGTTCATTAGAACCATACTCAAAAAACATGCCACAGTTCTGGATGATGTTTCTAGCTTCCAGTTTTGGATGAGTTCATGACAAAGTTTGTGATGAACCACTTCTGGAACTCTTGAGATTCCTGAGCTCTGATTGTGACTGCAGAACCTGCAGTGTTTGTGGCTCCTGGTGAAGAAGGAGAACCAACAGTCCTGGCTTGTCCTTAGCTCTGTCAGCCACATGGATACCTTTGGTATATTTGACATTCCTACTGACCTCAGTTATTTTTAAAGAGGCTTGTGACACTCCCATTCTACTTCGTATCAGAAGTTCTATTGCCTTTCTCAATGATTATGCACACCTGCAGCACTCTCTGAAAGGAAAGCTCAGTTGTGAAGTCTTTGGCTTGTGATGCTTTTTTTTATATATTTCCCTTTTTACAGTATTCAACATTATAATACAATTAATACAATAATACAATTGTTAAATTATTAAAACTTCGTAATGATCGGGGAAAGCAGACAAAAGATATTGTATAATTTGGTCTCTCCTTTAGAGCAGGTTGGCAGTTGTGGGGAATTTATTTGGTGAGAGATGAACAGAACTCAGCACACCACACATACATAACATTACCCAGTGCTCACAACAACAGTACACACCCAAAACCTTGTGGTGATGCATAAAGAGTACAAGAAATCTGAGGCTGCTACTTCCCCATCTCTGATTTCCACCCTCCTTCTCAGAACCAGCTGCTGTTCCTCGCCACTGGCTCTGCAAGGAAGAGAAGCTGTGTGGCTGCCAACTTTGAGCTGACGCACTTGGACTCTGCCTCTCAGCTGCATCTTCAAATGTTGTCACTGGCCTGGTGCCACTGGAGCCAGGAGAGCAGAGCCAGCAGGCTGAGCATGGATTTGGCCTTGGATGTTTAATGTGGATAATTGGTTTAGACTACGAGGTAGGAGCTGGTGACTATATGAATTGAGAAGCTAAACATCTTAGAGGGTGCAGGAGTGCAGGAAGGGTATTTGTACAATTTTTTTTTTCAACAAGAGGATTGTTAAATTTTTTTTAATCTCATCTTGTGTTACTTCTTTCCCAATCTGAAAAATTCTTTTATCTAGCGAGTTTGAGCTTTACAGGCATTTTGATTTTTTTTGTTTAAAACTCTGTGCTTAGTTTTAAAATTAGATGAATATTTTTAAAATATATATCTCCTTGGAAGGCAACATTTTTGCCTCAGAGTACACTGGCATTTCATGTTTTCTCTTGTTATGGCTCACACTCTGTGTCGGGGCTATAAAAGCTGTTACTGTTTATTCACATTTGAGGAAGGAACAAAGGGAGCTTTCTGCAGTCAGTGCACCTGGAATGTGAAGTGAGAATGGTAACTTCTGCAGCCTGCTTCTGCCAGGTGGCAGCCCCTTGCTACATCACAAAATTAAAAAAAAAAAAGGAAAAAGTTAAAGGTTTGGGTACACTTTATCTTAAGGCACTAACTTTGTTTTATGTTGATTGAAGGTTTAATTTTTAGATTTAAGAGCCATTCTGTTTTGAGTTGCTTAGCCACCCATCACCACAAACCAAGAGAATCATCAGCTCCTGTAGGATTTTGTAGCAATGCTAAAATACACTAATTGTAAAGTTTCTGTAGAATTTGTGTTATCATAACACAAAATGCAGACTGCACTTTATGTAGGCAGAAAAGGAAAAGCTTTCTTAATGGATTTAGATGAAACAAAAAGATATTAAAAATGCATTTGTGTTTCTGCCAAAACTAAATACAACAGCTACTTGTTTTCTCTAACAATACTCAGCATTCACCTTTTTTCAAGGACTTTATAATAATATGTAGCTATCAGTTATCCAGTACTCAGAGAAGATTAGGTAAAAAAAATAAATAGAGACTGTCCTTGCTTCCCCCCAAGAAGTGGTGCAATGGCAAAATCCAAGGCTGCAATATTTTCAAATGTGCTTTAAATTTATTCAGGTTTTATCTTCTCTTACAGAAGACTTGCTCTTACTTGAGCTGATGGTTTTGCACTACAGTATTGGTAACAGCATCTAGCTCATGTTTCTGTTGAGCTTGTACTGAAAAGAGCTTGCATGCCAAAAAAAGGCCAGAAAAACTTGCTATGTGGTTTTAGAAAGCACAGCTCAGATCTGACAGATGCAAAGAGCTAAGAGCAGTCCTGGAAGCTCTAGCAAATTACTTATACTTCAGTTCTAAGGAGACTGAAAACTACAGAAAAAATAGAAAATAAAGTATTTGGATAAATACAACTTTGGAATTGGTTTTCCAACAGCTTTTTGAAACCCAAGTCAGGGAAATTTCTTCTGTATTCCCAGGATTAACATTTCATGTTATGTTTGAAAAGTTGTAAAGTTGTACTTCTGACTTTTATATATTCATGATCTAACTGTTGGTTTTTAATATTCTAAGTTCCCTTTCAGTCAATAAAATGTTCACAGTAATTCAAGTGGAAGTAAAATTTGCCTAAAACTAAAAACACCTCACCAGTATCTTGAGCTTAATTTCCTCCAAATTATCAGATAAATATCATTTTTCTCTGTTTACTTTCTGCACACGAATATCTGGAGTTGCTTAGATCTTTTACCATGGCTTGATCCTGATTGCCTTTGAAAAACAGATTAAGGCTTTCCTCATTGTCTTCTACTTCAGAAACACAGATGTGTTATTTTAACAGCTTTTTTTTTTTTGCTCTCCTAAACACATAAAGCCCCCCTGCTCTTCTGGGACTTTACTGTTTTTTGGAAGCTCTAATTTGCACCTGGGCTGAAATTGTCCATGGGGGATAATCAGGTGGCTGGGAGTAGATCAAGTACCATGTGCTTTGGCTGTACCTATTAATGAGCATCTTTGTGTCCAACAGGCTAGTGAACACAGGATAACTAGCTCTGGGCAAATAGAGTGGCCTCATTAGGATGGCAAGTCTTTTGTTAGGGAGATCTGTCTGCCTTCTTATCCTTTTATTTAACAGGGATGATGTAAAGAGTGTGAAATTCCATATGCATCTGGCTAATATATTTAAAAACAGTCTGAGCAATATACAGCTTCTATCAAGGAGACTCAAAGAATTCCCTTTACAAGGCAAGTTTATTTCTCCCTCCCCCTTTCCATCTACTTATGCGTGTTTGGAAGTGTCAGTCCTTACATTTAGCAGCTAAGATTGATGTCTCCAGTATGGCTTGGTCAAATCTGATCACAGTTGTGATATGATATTCAGATTCTTTCTGAGCTCATATATTTTTATTTCTCCTATTTTCTTTGTCCCACTGCATGCATTACAGTACATGTAAAAACCTCACCAGTGAACTCATTACATCTTTTTTAAACCTTCTCTCCTACACTTCCATTTAGACCATAAACTGCCTATTTCACCAGTTAAAATTAATTTAACTTAGCTCCTAATTTTAGCAACTTTATTCCTGCCTTTTGTTCATTCTCTATGACATACCTTGTACTCCACAGCCACCATGTTCTCCCTTACCTTAAAAAAAAGTGAAGCTTTGTGAATTGGCTCAGTCAAATTGTCTAGCTAAAGCCAGGGAGTGCTTTAATTTAATTCAGTGTAGTAACTCATGTGGGAAACAACAGAGCCACACTGTGAAAAATGTCCTCTGCCCCATGGCCCATCCCAGCACTATTCTGTCTTTGCTGCTAGGTTGGTTACAAATCTTTCTCTTTGTCAGTTTTGATTTCACCACAATTTGTTGAATGTGTTTTCATGTAATTCCAGTTGTCTGTCCACTCATTATCCCCATTTCTATGCTGTGGACACTTGTGTTCATCCCTTACTCTTACCCTACTTCCCCTTTTCCAGGCGTTTTTCTCTTCAATGTTTTATTTCATGCACTATCCTGAAGAGATTTTGCTTCAAGCAAAAATCTTGAGCCATGCTTGAGTCTTGCTGTTATTATTTTTACTGCACCATTCTTTCAGTGCAAATCCTATTGGTTATGCAATGTCTTTATGTTTTGCATACTCTTTGCAGAAATTGTTTACAGAGTCCTGGCATAGCTTCAGGCACTGTGTAATTTACAGATCAGTATAAATGAGAGCAAGCTGAAAAGCAATGCCATGTTGCCTTCTATTCCCACCTAGTGATTAGATCATCTTTATTTTGTCACCAGTAGCCCATTAGTTTTTGCTAATCTTTCCTTTCCACTTTACATAGCAGAGGCTCTCGTGCTGTGAAGCTACTTTTCTAAATAATACTGGTTTTCTAAGTAAAACATCTCTGTCTTCTGTTCTGGCCACTTGAAATGCTGCTTTCAGAGCCCTGCACACATTGGGACTATATCTACATATGTTTTATGTACATATATGTATATATAGGTGAGGACAGATGCATGTGCCCACAAACCTACACACAAAAGAAGGAAGGAAGGTGCAAAACAGAAAGGTTGGTGCCTGTCAGGCCGTTGACACTGAGACACAGCCCTCTGCTCTGTTTCAGTCCACGGCACCTACCCAGCACCTGCTCTGTAAAAGGTGGGAGCCTTAATATAAAATGAGCAGGCTATTCAACCTTCACCAGTTACTTCTCAACACTTTCTTACCCAGATGTTTTTCAAAAGTCAGGCAACAAAAGCAGATTACAATCCAAAAAACATAATTTATGGTAATCCAGTCCTTCCCCTATTTAAAGTCCATGCAGCTTAATCATGGGAATCTATTTCTTTGACTGCCAAACATGTTAAATCACCCATCTTCATGCAAGTGACCACGTTTACAGCCATCACATAATTTAATAATGAAAAGATAATTATTTATTCTGCTCTTGAGAAAAACTTCAGCAACATGTTTATGGAGAAAATGGATTTAATTTCTGGATCTCTGGTTTAAAGCCAACAGAAAATTGTCTTTAGTTTTAGGTCTAGCTGGACTAGAAGAAACCAGCATCAGACAGGACTACAGCTTTATTAAATACTGATTTTATATTAACAGTTTTCTTAGAAAAGAATGTATTTTAATTTAAAACTGCTTTACTCTTTGAGCTGGAAATGTATTATGTAGAACTATGGAAAAGCTCAATCCACCAACATGACAGTTGGCAAGCTAAAATAGACTGGCACAAAATTAGAGTAAGAGACAGAGAGTAATAATTGCTTGACCTGGAGGTTGAAGAATAAAGAACAAGAGATCAGCTTCAGTTATATACTGCAAAGCTTCAAAAGCTTCTGATTTAATCTTAAGATTCATAGGTTATTTTAAACAATCAAATTTAGTTTATAAGACTTATTAGCTTGGAAACAGCACAGTAATAAATAGAGACATGCAGTAGACCAGAAAAGAACTGTGAATATATTTCCCTTAATATATATCAGTCAAAGGTGGTATTAAGCAGAGCTTTTGTCACCTCTGTGATTATTAAGATATAGGGAAAACTTGCAAGGAAAGCAGGCAAAGCTGTAAGCTTCAAGAGTTTAAAGCACAAATACATGTCTATCTGGCTATACATTGGTTTTCCTCATCTGCCAAAAGGTCACCTCTATGTTCTGCTGATGGACAGAGGCTTCCTACATCAATCTCCTCAGCCCCTTTAAACTTACTTTAAAAGTTCAGTTGATTTGCATACTACTCCTTTATCTGACAAATGTTTTACTCCTGAAGGTGGACTCATTCAGACCAAAGTGGGCATGCTTTCATTTTTCCTCCTGAACATGCATTGATCCCGTTTACAAATACCTGTGAGAGATGTGAAATTTTACTTCAGAGCTGTCCCATGAATAACATCGACAACTCGTGATGTTTATCTCCTCCGCAGTGACAACCTGAGAAAGACCATGACTAAAATACATGTCCGTGCAATAAATTCCCCTTAAAAAGTAGAAAGCTCAAACAGTTGAGGTGAAACAGTGAACAAAGGAAAACCAATAATAAACATTTTTAAAACAAAAATATGTTTTCCCCCTCTCCAACCCTTCTTCCCAATACAGTCTTAATGGGTGCTTCCCTTGCAGACGCCAGGGTATGCAGCTCTTCCAGTGTTCAACTTCCTGGGCACTTTCCATGGGCCAACACTGCAGGCTTTGGGACATCCAGACACTCTAGTGCCATCACAGATGTGTCAGCTGGTGGCCCTGGCAGGCTGGATGGTCAAGAGGTGACACCCCCAAGCCCCAGCTCCACTTAAAAGGCCGTGTCTCAGCTTCACTTGTAGGCACCCCAAGGCATCCCACCCCTCCCTGGGGCACCGAGGGCCACGTCCCACCCTAGCCTGATCTTTAATTCTGCCAGGACCTTATGTGCTGCTGGGGTCATTTTCACACTGGGCACTTTAAAGAGGAAAGGCACTAATTTTAAGGCCTGATATCCTTAACTCCAAAATCTGGACACACTTAACAGTCCCATCACGTCAACCCACATAAGAGCTGAACTGAAGATGGATAGTAACTTAAGTGGAAAAATGACCTACTAAATTATACTCCTGGCATCTCTCTAGCAACACATTTCAAAACACTACTGAGATACTACCGTGGACTGCTCAACATCAACCCTACTAACTAGGGCATGCAATCATGTGACTACTCTTAAATTAGGAAAGATCAATCTGTATCCAGACTCTAAACAGTTTCTTTAGACCTTGCCAAGATTCCAGATATGTCATGTATTCTGCCCTTCTGCAGAATACACCCTGCACAGTTCAAGCCCCCTAGGAGAGTCTGCAGGCTGCACTCCTGACTGCGCAAGGCATGGATACACAGTTTTCCTATGAGGAGCTTTCTGTAAAACCAGAGCAGTTCTGTAGCAGTTGTTCGAGCCATAGTGAACTCTCCAGACAACACTAAAGTGATGTTCAGTTAGGAAACATAATCCATTTCTCCTAGCAAGCCTTTAGGTTAGGAAAAAACAGGTTACTGAACTGATGCATCTGGAGCTCATTTACAGCTCAGCTGCAAGGTGTGTAAAGGAAGAAGGCAAGAGGGGTATCTTTTATGGTGGGAGAAGAAAATGGAAATATAGGCTAAGCTTTCATCTGAGAGAGGAGAGATCTTTGTAGTGTTTTTGTTTGAATGCTGGAGAAAGGTAAAAGGAAGGTTGCTTTTTTTTTCAGATTTTATTTCAGTAAACAGAGGGAAGAAGCTATATTGGAACAAGAAAACATTCAGGATCACATGAAACTGCACAAGAAGAAAGAAAATTCTATTTTCTATTTCTGAGTAGAGCTCAGCTAGTAAGTGCCATTATACTTTTTTTTTTTTTGGATCAAAGATAGGTGCTTTCTCTGGAGTCATGCAATGTATTTTTAAGAGTTTGGCTCTGTTGATGATGTACTCTTCATATGGAAGTACTGAGACAGTATTCAAAGAGATCACGGTCTGGTGAAGTAAAGCTGAATTTACTTTTACTTGAATAAAATATTCAAGTGAGACTTGTGAAGGGCAGCACTGGAGCTTTACAAAGAGAATGAAAAATAAAACTTTCGTAGCTTCTTCATTTCTTCTTAATATATAAAATAACCTATGGTTTCACACTTTCAATGTAATCTCAGTTTCCATTCATAGGTTTCTATACCTCTTTTCCATCTAATATATGTGAATTTGTCTCACTTTTCTGCTTTTACATGCACACAAAACCTGTTTGCTCTTGTTCTGTGTGCTGATGAGGGTTTTGGTGGCTGCATTCTCCTGCATCAAATAACACTCCAGGAAAATGAAATCTGAGAGATTTATATGTGAACTACTTATTCACAAATAACTTGAGATTGCAATGTTAGCCTAAGACAACCAAGTTTAGGTAAATGGTATTAATTGATGAGATCTTTTTAAGAACCTAAATCATCCCTTAGAAAAATGTTAAGGTTGTGCCTAAATGCTTGGTGGCCAGAACATGCTGAGGTTCTGCGGCTCTGGAAATCTGAGATGCTTCCCTTTCTCTTCTCATTAGGACGTGCCACTCCTGCTTTCTTTTCTGCCTCCTGCCTTACCCTACTACATAGTCCTGCCTTTCATTTTTCACTTTTCCCCCCCATATTGATCTGGTTTGTGCATCCAACAACCAACCCTTCTATAAACTCTCATCTTGTTATCTGCCTATTTCTGTTCTGGATGCCACTTCTGAGGTTTTTTCTTATTGCCCCTCATCATTCTTTTTCTTTGTTCTTAACTGTGTTTCTCTCCCTCTGCATTCAATCAAGTCACCACCTGCCTCCACTGAGTCATTTGCCGGAAGCAGAGAGGTCTGATAAGCGCAACAGACAACTCTTAGTTTCAACTTTAGGCATCACAGTAGTGGTATTAGCTGTTGACAGCTAAAAAAATAGTTTCTGGGAAGGTGCTTATGCTACACTCTGTAATACACATATTCTAAGGTGAAGGTTTGGGAATTTTCATGGAGTCAAGCTAGATCAGCATTTTTATTGGAACAGAGATGTCACAGGCACCTATTTCTATGAAACATTTTTAAGTCACTTCACAGCATAGGAGTGCAACAGTTTTCAATGAAACTGAGGTCAAAACATATTCAATATAAAAAAAAAAAAAAGTCTTCATATTTCATTCTTGGGAAAGGAGAACTTGTATTAGGTGAAACTTTCCAAGCAAATTTAACTGTAATAAAGTTCTGCTAGTGTTTTTGCAGAAATGGTAACACATGAAATGGTGCATTACTTGTGTGCATGTCCTGCAATGAAAGGGACGTTGGTGCTGCCCAGTGCAGTGCTACAGAGGAAAGTTTAGACAGCTCAGACTATGTTTTGGTGGCAGAAGCAGAACTGCCAGGACTTAAACTCCTTGCCTCCTGATGTCATGAGTCCTTAAAACTAAAAATCTTTGTTCAACTATAAATTAGAAATAGTTTCTTTGTGAACATTGTGAAGTATAGAGCAGGACACTGCAGGTGAGGTTTATGTGACCAAGTGCCTGTATTTATGACTGAGTTGCTGTACAGATTTCCTTTATGGTTAGTGAGAAATATTATAATTTCTACAGTGTGACCCATCTGATCTCATCCTACTGTAGATATCAACATCAGCCTAGACCTGCCTATACTTTTAAATTGACTTTAAATGAAGGCCACCATGACTAGCTCAAGTGTAGACACCTAAAGTCAAAGGAGGTAGACCTACACCTTCCATCCACAATGTAGTGGTTCAAACTAGAGGATGACTTACACTCTCTCCAAACACACAGGAATCATGAAACTGGGCTGAGGAAACATCTCACAATAGAAGTCAGCTACAATCTTTGAATGTTCAGATATGATAGACACACTTCATAGGAGCCCCCAAAATGTTGAAGAATTACAGACAGGTCTTGAAATCAAAGAATATATCCGCAGTGCCACGTCCCCTTTTTTTTGCAGAAATCAACAATATGTCTCAACTGAGAGAAAATACAAACTATCTTTTACATTTCCACCACAGATAGACCAGCTTCAGAGGGATCAGCTTGTGAGACCAACTCACACAGGGTAGCATCAGAATTTTAGCATTTGGTTCTGCACAGCTCCAAACTCTGAGCTGTGACCTCTGGGGAAACACAGTAAGAGGAATCTGCTGTGACACCTCTTGGTATGCAGCTTTGGCTTGCTGCACTTTATATATCAAAGTGGTGAGAAGAAACAAATCATATTCTTATTCTGGCTTCTCTTTCTCCTCCTTACTGCAAGAGCATTCTTACTGGCTCTGGTGAAAAGGTTCTCAAGTGCATTGTAGGCTGAAGCAGGAAATTTGCTCTCCTCATGGATCAAACAGAGCCAGCGCTAATGACACAGCGCAGTGAAAGGAAAAAAAAATAAAAGAGAAAAAAGAAATGTTTAACACTCAGCACTAGAGGAGAGAGAAAACTGAACACACTTTGAAGAATTGCCTTGCTGCAGTATAGCCCTGCAAAGGAGACTTTCCACAGTCAGAATCAACAGGTTTGGAAGTTTCTCTGTTTAATCTTCAGGTCAGGTTTGGCTCTATGCTTTTAGTAATACAATATTAGTAAAAAAAAGAATAAAGGTTTAAGTAAGGCAAGAGTTAAAAAAAAGTAGGAAAGCTTGAGACTTAGTAAATCAAACTGTCTAAGAAGCAGAGCAGCCAAGGTGCTTTAAGGACTGGGCCAAAATTTTGTCTTACACAAGAAAAGCACAAACACCTTCTGGAGATAGTTCTGATAAAACAAATGTCCTGGATCAGTTGAGAGCTAAGAAATTATCTCAGTCTGAAGGCCAGGTTGGATGGGGCTTTGAGCAGCTTGATCTGGTGGAAGGTGTCCCTGCCCATGGCAGGGGCATTGGAACTGGAGGATCTCTAAGTCCCTTCCAACCCAATCCATTCTATGATTCCATGACTAAAATCAATCCTACTTGCAGGGCCTGTGCAATGTGAGAAAACATTACTTTCCATAAAAGATGAAGAATAGAGTTAGAAGACAAAATTTTACACTCAGTGTAAACCATTGTTCTGAAAGTTTCTTGTGACTCTTTGAAGGCACTGTAAAAAACTGCAAAAATTCAAAATCATCTTAATTTTTTGGTATCAGAGACTCCTTCTATTAGTGTTTTGAGCTGCATGTAGTTCTGACAACTTGGGAACAAATTCTTAGGCAAACCTGGACTAACTGAAGAGTGTTTCCCTACAAAAGCAATTTACCCTTTCTGAGCAGAAGGAATAAGGATCTCAGAAGAGCACTATCTCCCTGCAGAGGCATTGCAGGGCTCCCTCACAGGTGGGTTGCCCGGTGGTCTCTCTTGTTTAAGAACAGAGGATTCAACAGAAAGTAGGAATAGGCAGACAAGATCAGACAGAAACTTCACTGTGTCCAGTGACAGAAGCCTACATCAGGGGCCCAGAGAAGAAAATATGAATGGCCAAAATATGGTACTATTTTGCCATAGTGCAGACTGGCCCAAAGCTGTATCATCTGAACCTGCTCTGAATAGCAGAGCAGGTCAGCTTAGGAAAATATAAGTACAGAAGACAAAATTTTATTCATTAAGCAACAGGCTGAATCATGATGTATGAGTAATATCTCATACACTAAATTGGAAATCAAACATCCGATAGTAATGTAACCAAAAAGAGGAAACTTCCCATTGTCTTCAGAGTATATTGAATTTTATTCCAACCCCTAAGAATATAACAATAATAAAAAGAAAGCCTACCTCATCTACAGCATTTAACATATCTTGTTTCACTGGTACAAAGAATTCCAGCTTCAGCTGAAGGCCATTTTTTGTTAATAATTATTTTTCTTACTAGTGCATTACTCACTAAATTTAGTTAATTCAATTGTAAACTACAGTAAAAAGCAGCACAGTTGATAAAATACAAAGGGATGGAATCTGTTAATCTGTAACTACTGCTTTTCAAGGTAAGACTTTGAAGTAAGTACTCCTGGGGCTTTTCACTGCATGTAGAATGTTAACTGAAAAATTAAAAGGAAAAGCGAGGGTCAGCTCTGTTTGGTTTTGCTTTTTGAATGCAAGTATCTTTGTTTCTATTGTAGCCAGAATACTTCAAAGGTTAATAAAATAGGTTTTACATTTTATTTCGATCAGTCCTATTCCATTTTTACTGCAACTATACATTTCTGACCTTGTTGTAGAATCAGGATGTTTTGGTTTGGGAGAAACCAAAACATCACTTTCTCAACCCCCCATCCAGCCCAGCCTTGAACACTTCCAGGGATGGGGCATCTACTGGCAAACTTTTCCAGTACTCACTACCTTTTGAGTAAAGAATTCTTTCTGAAATGTAATTTAAAACTCTCCTTTTTCAGTTAAAAACTGTCCCCCTTATCTTATCACTATCTGCCCATGCAAAAAGATCAGAAAGATATTTTTTAAAATAAATAATTAAAAAGCACTTACAAAATTCAGAGCTATTACAAAGCTGATAAACTCTGAAGTCACTACTGACAAGAATAGATTTACTATGAAATAATGTTATCATGGCATTGGGATTTGGCCCAATGTGTAGATGCGGGGAGATTTATCCTATAATGCAAGCATTTAAGGAATTGATACATTGTAAAAGCTCAGATTCCAATTTCCAGACTGAAAAGACTACAAAGAAAGAATTACAGCCATATTAGGACACTAAACCCCTTATTAACATGTTCCAGGCAGTAGCAGGTTCTTTTTTCAGCCAAGTCACAAAACAACCTTCACCTTTTTTACAGCTCAATTGCAACTCAGCTGGGGATTTGCACACAGAGAGGCTGTTGTCACCAACAGGGCAATGGCTTTCCACATCTCTGTGGTGCCAATCTCCAGGTGATGACTGGCAGGGAGGAAATTGTTGTCTTAAGGTGAGTAGGTTTGACGGATTTCCTTTCAGCAAAACAAAACCATATGGCAACACAGCTTTTGCTTAGGAGGAGGCATGCCAGGTAAGCAGGGGAACGCCAGGAAATGGTGATGAAGAAACCTCCCCAGACACCTGGCTTACCTGTTTGCACTGCTCCAACAGATTGATGCAACAACCTTGCAGGAGCCTCCTTGCTCTTCAGGAGGCCACAGAGGCAGAATAATTTATTGCTGTGATGATCCTTGGTGAAGAATGGCTGTGTAACAGCTCTGTGTGTCTGTCCTGGTCCAAACAATGCCAAAACTGAACCTTTTGAGCTCTTGGTGACTCACATAACAGACAAATGCCCAGCTTAGAACCATTTTATGAAACTGTGTATTTTGAAGGAGAGGGAGCCTCTGTTTCCATGGGATCTCCCATTTACTGCTATGACCAAAACATATCCCTTCAACTAATTTGCCAACACTACGACCAACAGAGCAAGTGTGTGGCAATGGCAACAGGAATGATTTCTACGATCCAAAGAAGTAATTTGATGCAGGAGTCATAAAATTTTATATAATAAAATACACTTTATACTGTACAAGTTAAATAAACCACCTTTGTAATTTACAGGCAATCCATGTTACACGTCAGTCCAAAGTTTTCATCCACCATTAAAGAGCTTTGTAACTTATTCTAACCCAAAATCCTTTAGTTTTTACCCGATGACTGCATGTAACCAAACTAAATAAACTCTCACTTTTGATTTGGTCCTTCTCAGGCTAGTTCCTTATGTCCACTTGTCTTCAAATTTACACTCTTTTCTGCTGGACAGGAGCCAATGGAGGGTATATTCCTGAGCCTATTTAGGGTTCTGGTAAAGGTTATAGTATAGTCACTCCATGATAGGGTGGGCATGGAAGATATTTGTCTAACACACCTGCTTGAAAGGCTAAATGAACGTGATCTACCAGGAAGCTGATCCTCAGCCATAATTCTACTGAAATAAAAAGACTGCAGTTGGAATTTATGCTAGCAGAGGATTTTTACTCTGCATTGCCTTCCCATTTCTGCCTAAAATGATCACAAGAAAACTTTCATTAACTTGTCTTTAAGTTACAAATTAATAAGAGAGAGAGAAATGGTGTTTGTATGGCTGGAGTGTGTAATGGGCTCTAAAACAGATTATGAAGTCCAGAGATATACATACAATGCAGTCAGAGATGTATCAAAAAAGAGAGACTGTCAAAACAGATAAAAGAAGGAGTCATTTAGTCGCATCACCTAATGCAGCTGGATTACTACAAAGATGGTGAAAGAGGTGATAAAAAGATCTATATATAATAGAATATGAATTTGCAGTTCCTTACCTCATAGTAAGTACAGCCCCACAGCTACTGCTTCAGGGGATTGAAGAAAGAAATAGCTGTGGTACCTATGAAACATTATTTGCTTTTTTGGAGCAGCCAGCTGGAATTGACTAAAACGCAGAATGTCACATCAGATCTCACACAGATGAGAGGTTTGCTTGCTTTCCAGTAGAGATAACAATCATGATGAGCCAGCAGAACTTGGTCTGCAGCAAGATGAAAGACATGGAGTGTGAACATTTGCTAACTCTCAATAACAGGATGAGCCAACCTGCTAGGAACACCACACCTTTTTAGGGCCCTGAACTTATTCATTCCATATTTTTGCTTTATAGAACAATGCTAAGAGCACGACCTCTTTCTTCTTGGCTCTTGTGTACCCAATTCATAGCCTGGATCCTAACAACCATGGTTTCCAGAGAATATGTTTTGCTGGCACCACGACAGAGTTTGTTTTTTTTTTCTCTACAGCTTTGGAGAGCTTAAAAATTCCCTTTTTCCCCCACCCCTCTGAAGTAGCTCATTTGAGTGCAAGCAAAAAATTCTCCCTCCAGATGGGGGACAAATTTGACAAACAGCAGTAGGAGAAGTAATATTTTATAAAGAAAATGATGAATGATTCCAAGAAAGAAATTAAGAAGCAGAAATAATCTTAGGCATATATGGAACCACATCATGATGCAATTAAAAATGACTGTATTATGGCCAGCAGTTGGATAACGAAGGGAAAGCTGTGAAGCTCAATTGTGACAATGTAAAAAAATAAAAAAAAACAGAGCATGTTGATAATGAGCCTTGAATATTCTTTCTTTTCTTTTCCCCCTTTTTGTCACCTTTAGTCTACTTGGCATTCACCCAAATTAGAAGACTGACAGTCATTTCTCTTTAATAATCACTTCTGGAGACTCAAGAAGCACTTGCCTTTCAGCTCTGTCAACAGGGAATCATTAACACTGAAAAATAAATGTATATATGCTTAATTGTTTTTACTGAAATAAACACTCTGGCTACCCCCTGCCGTTTAATGAACATGCACTGGGTTAACTAGGAGGGCTGCTACCACTACCATCTTTGATTGCTTGCTAGTGGCAGATGAAAGACAAAAACACACAGGGTTTTTTGACAGTAAATATGATTTTACTTTTTTGGCTTCCACATGAACCCACCCTTTACAAAGGACTGCAGAACAGCAACGGCTGTCAAAATAAGGCTAGCGAGTAAGTGGAGTAGCAGCTCTCTACAGAGTTTGATTATTCTTCTGTGAAAGAGTCTGTAAACAAAACCTTTAGGCTTTTGTCTACTAAGCAGTGCTTAGAAATTCTTCCAGTCTAGCATTTTTAATATGGGGGAACACGACTGCATAGGATTCAAGAGCACTCAACATTTTTGAAAGGAAAACAATTTATTTTTGTAGCTAAATGTGGCCTCAGAAGCCAAAATGCAGACAAAAGACCACTTTTTAAAAAGAATATAAATGCTCTGTATGCTCTGAGCTGCCTGTGAGATCTCTTTTCTTTGTCTTGACTATACATATCAAGATATTAACAGAGCAAAAATAATTTTCAAGTATCAATTAATACAAATTTTGAGTTTGGAAAGTGAAATCTAATTGAAAGCATATTCAAGTCTTACTTTTCACTTCCAGCCTTAGTGCTGTGATAGTAAGCCAGCTAGTCTGAGGCCTGATATCTCTTTGACCTACAGTCAGTTCTTTGAGATGGCCAGAACCTTTGGAACATGCTGCATGCATTACAGGGCATACTCAAATCTCTTCCCTTCCTAGAAAAATATTTGATCTAAGGCTGGGAAATGCATTTCTTCACCAGATCAATTCACCAGTTTCTAAACATTGCCAGGAATTGAGGGCAAATTTACACATGCCCTGAAACAGAAATTGATGGGACACTTCCATCGGAATGTCCCATCTCTGTACCTGGGATGTGTCCTGAAAAGGAAGTTAAACATTCCCTGAGCCCTCCTTTGACACTACAACCATACCCAAACCCAGATCATTAAGCTCTTTTAGCCTCCAAGTAGGGCATCCACATCAACACTGTCAAGTGGAGACAGTCTCTGGTTTGTGCAAAGTCCTGAACTACGCTTGGGAAATGTTCAGGATGGCGATGGTGGACTCAAACCCGGCGGAAGCTGAAGACTGCTGATTATGTAAAGAATAAATTATTCAAGTTCCAGTGCCTGGAATCTTTCCCTGGCACAATTAAAGTTATTAGTATAGATGGGGCCAAATGTGTCCAGGTGTTTTAGACAGCAGCTGAGCCTGGAGTTTGTCCCTGCTGACTTTGCCTAAATACCAGCCTTAGATGTCTTAAAGGGAAACCAGTGCTTAACAGCACACCTTGAATTTAACTCCAAAGGCTGAGTAATAGATTTCCTACAAGTTCTTTGGCATGAGGTTGTAAAACTTATTGCCAGCATGATTTTGGTTTGCCTCCTACTATTTGAGATTTGCTGATCATTTCATTTCACCTCTACAGATTAATGACTAATTTTCAATCATCTTTTTCACATAGTTTTTCTTATCTATTATATAGATAAGTGCTAGATATGCAATTACAGAATGCAAAGTATAATCAAATCTTTAAAAAGTACTTACATTTGAATTCTTAAAAGGATCAAGATTTTATAATCTGGTTAGCTCTTCTTCACTTCAGGCTACTTGATGAAAATTAGGAATTACTGCATCCTCCTAGTTTAGTCATTGATCCTTATACACATCACTAGTGTTACACCCACCTAGTAGGGACACTTTTAAGTTTCTCTTATAAAAATGGTAAATACCAGCCAAACAATTTTTGCAGACTACAAATTCTGGTGACAATGAGCCCCCTCCTTGCCTCAGCTTTTACTCCCAACCTCTTCAATGCTTCCAGAGTGCTTCAGGCTTCATGTAAAAGTGATTGGAGAGCCAAAACATCGGTATGATCAAAGGAAATTAAAACACAGGAAGGACTGAAGCAATATATGTGTGTTGCTTATGGCCATGGCAACACCTAAGTTTTAGCTGTCTTGCCACCTCCTACAAATGACTTTAACTAGTGTGACCAGAAAATGATGACTACAATTCCCACCCACATACACACACGATGCTATCTGTTCTCCATCACTGGAAAAGAATGACTTCTGGGATAAAACACAACTAACCATAGTAATCTACATTAAGAAAACTCTTCACAAGTAAAGACTAATATCACAGATATCTTCTGGCATGAATAAGTAAAAGGTAAACTATACAGTCTATGAAATATTCTTTACTTGTAACACTGTTTTGAAAACTTTCTACCTATTTCCCTATTAAATTTGAAGGCATAAAATCTCTTGCATTTTACTGAAAGGAAAAGGATTTTCCTTTAAGACTTTCTTCCTTGTAAGTGTTGATGCAGCACAATTCAATGTGACCTAAAAAAAAAAAAAGCCTGCACTTTTGATTTCTAGTATGTGGGTTAGAATCAGAGTTGATTTGAAAAAGGTTTTTAATGGAAAGTGAAATTTTACACTTTAAATTTGATTTTTCATTGGAAAATCAAATGGACCCAGATTTTCCACTTTCAGATCATTTTAGGAGCAATGTATGAAAATGAAGACTGTACTTTTTTATGGAGTTAAACACTGAAATAGGCCTTAAAGATACCATACTTTAAAACAACCATTAGAGAAGGTTACTGTTAGATTTTTGCAAGGCTATCAGGAGTTGGAATAATAATATCAAGATGGAGGCTGAAAACAAAACCCTCCCTTGGCAAAAGGGAACTAGACTGCAGTAGAGTCTACCAGAGCCAGAAAAGTGCAGTGCTCTTCAAGGCAATACAACATCCTGCAGTCTCTCTTCTGGATGGGAAGATCCTCAGGGTGAGAGACATTTTCAAGATTATCTTGTGGATGAGGCAATTATTTCACCATTGATAAAATGAAAGTTTTTGCAAAAGCTGCATCATGTCATTTGAGTATTCTCTATGTTCTCATTCAATTCTAGACAAAACCCTTTTATTGGAACAAGCTAAGAAGAGTCACATGAACACCAAGCAAGTTCTTTCCTTTCTGTCTCCTAGCACCATGTGCTTCTCAGTACATTTAATATACAGCAGTTCTCATGTGCATTTTGGTACAGAGTGTATTGATTTTGAAGATCCCTTTCTTAGGCATATTCTTAGAGACCTAAACTATCATCTCAAATGTCCTCTGTCTTATTTTATTACAACAGAACATGCCATGAACCACAATCCTATTTCTAGCTGAGCCTCCTTTGCATCATGCAGATGTTTAAACCAGATGATTTGGAAAGGATCCCTTACTCTCTATCTGCTTTGTGTTATTTAGACATGGCACAAATAAAAGTTACAGAGAGATGTTCCACATTTCCAGTTTCCAGCTGCAATTATACAGAGACTCTTACTAACTGTAAGATCACACAACCTTTGTCTTAATTGGGTAAACAGGGTGTTTGGAGTACCACACAGCAGGACCTGGCTAATTAAATATTGTTCAGATTTCCCACTGTGGAGTTTATGCAACCACTGAACTATAAGCCATAGTGTTGCAGCTCAGAAACCATGTAATTAAGGTAGATATTCTGTGGAATGACTGCCCTTCCTTTCCTAAAGAAATGTTGTAATTGACCTGAGGCGTTTTGTTGAGATGAAGTAAAGAAAATCAGATGATCTGAGCTGCTTGCTGAAAAGCACTGCAAATACAGATCTTTAAAAAAAAAATCGAGTGAGTTTTTAGCTTACTAGGTCTTCAAGTGACAGTCTTTTCTAGAAGCATATGTGAAATTTTCACTTTGAGCTAAATTGCTGTCGGTGAGTGAATTTCATTACTTCAGTTGTACTTCTCTATTGCATGTGCTAGGAAATCTTAATCCCACACTCGAGCTGGAGATGTCCAGGAAGATTCAGAACAGTATTATCATGCAGGGGTAGACACATTTGTGCTAGATGCTCACACAGTAGGACAGTGACAATGGCAGAGAGCAACTCCCTCTTACAAGAATGGAAAGAGAAGACAAGAGGGCCACCATAGGTAAGACGAGGCAATGAGCACTTCTAGTGATGTGTGGTTCTTGTTTGCCTCATTTACATCTCTTCTCAGGTTTTCCAGGCCTTTGATAGGATACATTCACATATGGGAGAGGACTGTGAATATCAGACTGAAGACTCCAACAAGAAACCCTCCTGTGCCAAGGCACTTAGCTACAACTGAACTACAAAACTCATAAAAACATCCCAACTGCTCAGGTATGTGAGCATCCTGTAGCTGCATCCTGTGTGAATACTGGAAGGGACCAGCATTCTTACCACCCCATTCTGCATCCTTGTTCTCTCCTGTCCATACTCCAACAGCTGTTGCAGATGGTGTGATATGGGACTGCAGGTACACAACAGAAAGTATCTGTGGTTCAGTTTAGCTGTATATTTGCAGACTGACTGGTTCTTGGATCCTATGGGCCTAAACTAGGATGCAGACGCTTGAGTTGACAAATATTTTGACAGCAAATCTGAATCAAAAGCTATAATTTTGAACAAAAACATAATCCCACTGATGTGAGGATGGCTATCCTGCTCCTGTGCTGAAATGTTACACTTGGAAAGCATAAAAAAATTTAACTCATTAGCTAAAGTAATTCCCAAATAATCAGATAAAAGGTCTGAAAGAAAGAACTGGATTTATAGGTCTTTGCATACAGTTGTCCCCAGGGTCCTGCAACAGCTTTAGCTTAGATCAGGCAGGTGTAAGAAAAGCAGGACAAGAGGCCTTATGTTTCACATTTAAGCTGTCAAAGTTTGATATGGCACTCAAAACTAAGTCATAGATGCCAACTTCACAGCATGTGAATGCTTTGCAGTATTCACAGGAATTATGCTCATGTCATAAATAAGATTAATTTCTGTTTGAAAACACTCAGATTGGTATTTCTTTATTTCGGCAACAGAAGATAGAGATAGGATGTATAACTAGGAACCTAGAATAGTTTCTCAGTTCCCCATTCAGATGCTTCCCAAAACATATTGCTGTGAGACCTGAACACTTATTATTCTCCCTCACCCCAACCCAACTCCCTTCCCCCAGCTAGAAAGAACCCTGAGTGCTTAGCTGGGGAGATGGAGTCATGGAGTACTCCAACAAATCCATGGGTCTGGAAGATTTGCAAGGCATGACTTCAGGTCATATCATATGGCATAAGTCTGCTCTAGGGTTTAGATGCAACCTAGAGATGCTTCAACTCAGTTCTTAAAAGGAATCAATTATGACAATTCTTAGGTGACTCAGAATGTAAATAAAAGGTGAGAATTTCACAGTCTTTCTGAATGACCTTGGGCCTGGGAGTAAGAGTCACTCAGACAACGTGGTAGGTGCCCAGTAGGACATACTGAAGTCCTTTCTGCCTCTCCCTAAATTTAAGCATCTCTGTATATGCCTGAGTTGGGTGCCAGGGTAGCATTAGCATTCGCAGCCTGTACTTTGGTGTCTAAATGTCCCTTTGGAAAGGAATTTCTCTTTTGTACTTCTGTTTTAACACATGCTCTGAAAGAAGTGAAATGTAGATGCCTAAGGAGGTCTGGAAGCTGAGGTTAAATCCTTTGCAGGTCTCACAGGCAATGAATGGCAGAGGAAGTTCCTGAATCTGTCTTCTGTGGATGCAGGGATGCATCTTAACTAACCTGTAGACACTTTACCTTCACTCATTGAGGATGATGACCCAGTGGGATAGCTACAGGAATACAGAACATCTATTCTGTAGTACAGGACTGGCTACCATGAGTTGCCTTCTGTGCCTGCAGGCTCCTAAACAGAAAAGGAGGGAAAAGGCAGTTAGAATAATTTTCCTGTAGCAACTTCAAAACTGTCAATATTCTATGTTATGGCACCAAAAGAAACTCTGAGAAAGAGAAGAAATCTTTTGCAGTGCTTGCTGACCAGAACAAACACCATTATACTACCAAATTCATGTAACAAAAATTGAGGGATTTTAATGAAACTGGATCTTTATCTGCACTTGAAGCAACCAGCAAATTTTAAGTAAATATTTACTTGTAAATGAGAAAATGAAAACTAACTTCTGTTTTAATGAATTTTTAATAACAACTAATATTTCAAATCTTTATAGACCTGCCCAGCTGAGGTATGGCTTTTCCCTCAAATACAAAACTGTTTAAGAAATGATATCAGGTACAGACAATGGATGGCTGATCTATAGCCCAGATGACTACAGATAGTGCAGATCGGATGCAAATTTTTTTTTTCTAAAATCTTATTCACATGCAGATATATAACTTCATTAACTAAACTCCAGGGCTATAAATGCTGTAATCTCTTCTGTTTCCTGACAACATTCCTGAAAACATAATTTTTATTATGGTTATTGTTGATTATGTTTTTGTTCTCTTTAATAATTCCTCAGTTCTTATTTAAAGCAAATCTCAGACTAGTCTAAATAGGAGACTACAAGCCAAGTTATGATCTCAGTCCAGTGTAAGTCTACTTTGTTTGCCTCTGGTAGACAGACTTCACATTAATTTTGAGATAACTGTATGAGGGAATCTGAGCCAAAACCAGAAACTAAACTCTTTTCTGTGAGATCTACAGTGCCCTGCAACTCCAAAGCACAGATACATCTGGAAAAGCTGCTTTGCCTGGTGATATCTTGTGCATTTAGATCATCATAAAAAAGTGCTCTTTGCAAACTCAAGTCCAGCTAAAGCATAGTCTGGCAGTCAAGGGAAGATGTTCCTCTGTGCATTTTACTTTTAGAACACATCTGTCTGCCCTTAGAGTTAGTTTTCTCTCAGACCTCTCTTTTATCTGGAAAACACCCGATATGTCCTTCAGATTTAGCAGTATCCTGACTCCAGCAGAGATTTCCTAATACACAGAACAGATGACAATATATTTCTACCCATTTATTATACCTGGAGCATGCCTCAGCAATCCCTCGACATTTCCTGTTTTGCTGACTCAAAGTACTAACAGTGAGTGGAAAAAGAAATACAAGTAATTTGAGCTATTCTGAAACTCCAGAGCCTCAAAGCAAGAAGTTTCTTCACCTTGGAAAAAATGAGAATTTTGAAATTGCTGTCTACTGCTGCTGGAAAGAGAGTTACATTATGAAAAATAATGCCCTGCAGGGATGTAATGTGCTCAAGAACTGGATACCACAATGTGGTTAGCAAAAAATTAATGGAAAATTTTGTGGTTTTTCATTTTCATGGAATTTGCAGGAATATTTTTATAAGTTACTGCATTTTTAAATGTCATTCTGAGAGACTGCCTACACTTCCCAAGATGTTTTCCAATTGAATTTTGAATACATTTCAAAACATTTTTTTAAACAGAGATGAAAAAAATCTAGTGACAATAAATATAGATGAACTCTGAAAAAAATACACTGAGCTTGTATAAGAACAATACATTGCTATGAAAATTAGAGAGGGTGAGGAACAGGATTGAATGAGGTGGGGAGCACTGACTGCTGTAAAAAAAAAAAGCAGAAGGCAGAGACCAGTGGACAATTTTTCAATTAAAAAAAAATCAATATGCAGGCAGCTATTATCAACACTGATAGAAATTAATGCCATCTTAAGTGGGATTTACAATGGCACTTGGCACTGGTTGAATTTATTTCTGCTGCAGTGGATGGGACTTTTGCTGGTGGGTTTAGCTGAAGCCATGCTTCTGAAAACAGCATCCTGAAATCACCCTTACCTCTCCTGCTCCTTGATCCAGGAAAATATCCACATCATCTCTGCAATAAAAACTACAGGATGGAAAACGTTCCTTTGCTGTGTGACCTTGCAGCAGCAATTGCTCTGATACAAGAACGGATTTTTTTTAGAACTCAGATTCACAGGTCATTCCCTCCCTGCCCCTCAGCAGATTGCACTTAACTTGGTTTCAGCAAAACTCTGTGAGCAGAGCCCATAAGGCTGAGACTCTGGCCTGAACAGTTACTCACCTCTGACAACACAAAATGCATGCAGCTGAGCTGAAACTGTGACTCAAGTCTCATTTTCTCTTTGCTTGGCACCCCTAAGCTAGTTGTGACCTGACCCCATCCCCTCAGGGTGCCAGGCAGTCCCCTGCCTTCTCTCCTCAGCCATAAGGTGGTTCCTTAGGCAAAGCCAGCTGCTGCCCAGGTACTCGAGACATCTGGTGTCCCAGCAGAAGGGAGGCCTGGTGGGCTGTCAAGGGAGCCATGCTTGTAGAGCTGTGGCCATGGTTACAACAATATAACATTTTATTTTTGGTAGGAATGGGAACTGTTAGGATTTTGACCTTCCCACAAAGACTCCCAATCCCAAACCAAAAGCAACCAGGCTGTTTGCCTCACTCCATCCCCAAGTATAATTACAAGTGTGTGTAGTTATCACCCAGCACATCCCTCAGTGTGGGAAAAGAACTACTGGGGGTGCCAGAGATGAGAAGCAGAAGCACTGAGTGAAATCCTTGTTTTATGTCAGTGTACCCTAGAAAGGTTTGTTTTAAACATGCATCAGCTGCATGGGGTGGCAGGAGAGCAACCTGAACACCTTGAATCATTGCGGCCATAGACAATTTCCCACACTGTGGGAGCTCTCTGAAGCCAAACACCATCCAGCCTTACTACACATTTCCACATTACAACAGCTCTTGGTTCATTCAGCTGTAGAAGATCTCATGAACTTCAGCTTTATCTTCCCTCCAAACAGGACTATGTCACCATGCTGCAGGCAGGCATTCAGCTCCCAGCTCAAGAGCAGACAGATGTGGCGAGGGTTAAGTGCTTTATTCCGCTTAACCAATGGGAGGGAAGAGTAATTTTTGAGACTCTTGGATTTAAGAATGGCAGAAAGCCAAGGAATAGTGCACAGTGTGTGCACCTATGCAAACTAAAGCCAAAGGATACAATTTACTAATTTTCACCGCAGCCCTTCACATGAGCCTAGAGAGTATAGCCCAGCAGTTCGCTTGCCCGTTTTCTCAGGTACTCACCAACATAAAGCCACACATATAATATTTAAACTCAAACTCACAGAAACGGTTCTAATACAGAGTTTTCCATTTTTACTAATTTTTTAAAGAAGAATCACACATTTTGATTCTGGTAACTTTTTCTCCCCTGCACGACTAAAACTGGTTAGCAGCACCGTGATTTCAATACTTCTCTCTTATTGTTTCGTTTTACAATTTGTATAATAAATTAGTTCTTTCCCCACCATTTTCTAAGAGAAAAAATCACCCTTAAGGAGAGGGTAAAATTAAATAAAACCCCTTTCTTTTTCCTACTCCCAAATTCTAGTAGAGAAAATTTATTCTATTTCAGTGCAACAGGTCACTACTGTGCTGATGTCACTAGGCATGTTCATGATGTTGCATAAAATTAGAGGTAATGACTAATTCTAATCTTTAGAAATAGTTATATTAAAAAAAAATTGTCACAGACTTATCATACAGGGTAGATCCTGGAAAAATGATTTAAAAAAAATTTTCAATTTTCTCTTGAGTAAAAGTCAAGAAGTGCCCTGACTTTAACGTGTGACTGATTCATATTTGGAAATTAAAAGCTTTTGTCCCCAGGGACAACGTGACTTTTGTGCTGCAACAGGTTCCTGGACACGGCTGTTGAAAATGTGGCCCACACAGTATAAAGAATTAAGGAAACTGGATAGCTTCATCAAGAAATCAATTGTGGTGTTTCAGAATATATGCATATGCTTAAAATCCAGGTTTCTTAAGGTTAATGCATTAAAGATCAGAGTTGGGCACAAAAGTGAATCGACTGAGAAGTATCAACTGTATTAAGTTACCAGTGCTGAAAATAACAAATTGACTCTGACTCGTGCAAGTAGGCCACACCATATGCCTTTCTATTCTAATGTTTCAGAGAACTGTTTGAATAAATAAATTAATCATACCATCACAAGGAAATACACACAGAATTTTCTTTACCACAAGGCAAAATGTGACTTGGTAGGTGACCCAAATGGATGAGCAACAGAGCTGTGGGGAGCTGCAGCAGAGTTCTTGGAAAGCCACCGTATTTGCTGCAACAGTAATTAGGCAAGAGCTGATGGTGGTGCAGTTTTAAATAAAACTTGGTATTTGTTAAAGTGCTTTGGATGATGGTTGATACTCTTTGCTCAATATTCCTCATTGTTCCATCAGCCTTGAAAGAACAGTTGTGAAAACTCCGAAAAAGTTCCCATAGCAACAGCAAGGAGATGGGACTATTTTTCTCCCAGCCCTGGGTGAACAGCAATGACACACAATTGTGGTAACTGTGCTGAGCAAACCTACTCTGTTTTTGAATTTCTCACAAAAGGGCAACACTTTAATTGCCCCCCAAAGAGAGACAGCTGACTTTTCTGTTAAAATCATTACATTATTTTCCCTCTTAGGAGGATACAGAGCCTCTATTTACCCTCAGGGACAAGAATGATGAAACAACAGCCTGCTTGCATGTGCATCCTAGATTGCAAATAGGGCCAGCAATGAGGCTTGATGACCACCTCCCTGTAGAAACTCCCTCAGAACTGTGCCTAACCAGAAGTGGTTCACACCTGTCCACAAGCCCCAGGTTTGCTTGCTGGAATATTCACAGGGAGTTTTGTCTCTCTGCAGAGATTCAGGGGTATCCCACAGCCCCCCGTTGCTGCTGTGTTCAGCAGTGTGCAGCTTCCCCAGAGACCTGCAGTGCATGGGCTTTTATACAGAAACAGTGACAATAGGCCAGGGTAGAGGTGAAGTGAAATGGCCCACTTGGACCTCCCTGGTCCACCCAGTCCTTCCTAGTTGCCTTGTGATGGCTAATCACAGACCTTCAAAAGTCATAAGCACAGCCCTGAGCTTAGCACACTTCTCTGGCTATTGTGAAAGTTTTACATAAAACAGGCTTTTACACATGAGTAAAGCAACATTTTACAACACAGACACATTAAGAACAAAACCAGAGGACCAACAATTTGTGGATCCACACTTCAGGAAATTATTTCACACTTCAGGATCTCACAACACTTACATGTCACAACATAGGTGGCAGTTGAGACACCCAAGATACACAGAGTATCACCATATAATTTCAGAAGGCTTTAAGCATCCACCCATACAGAATAACACCATACCACATCAGAAGGCTTCAAGCACCTGCCCATACAGAATAACAACATACCACTGCAAAAAGCTTTGAACATCCACATTTCTTGTTCTTTAGCCCAGCCTTTTATACCCTTCATGTTCATGCATTGCACCTGTGTCCCTTTGGTGATTGGTCAGTGCACCTCTGCACTCCATGTCTCATTGCTTTCAATACTGTTCACCTGCTTTTCATAGCTGTAGCCCATTGGGGATGGGGCTCTGCAGCAGCCCTACTCCCAATTACCACAAACTGCGGACCAACACTTGCAAGCAACTATCTTCTTAAGAAGAAAATTCACTAAAAAATACCAATGTACCTATTACAATTTACATACCTCTATGCTCTGTCTCTATGCTGCACCTATAGAGGTGGCTTCTGCACTCCTAATACAGTGAAATACTTTCTGCTTCATTCTCCCTGTTACCAAAAAAAAGATCATTGATTTAATAAACCTTTTGATTAACTAAGCACAGTTTTTTTTAAATACATCATATTTTCCACTTCTTTTCTCATCCAAGACTTCCAAGCAATTCCCTAAATCAAAAGGACTTCCTTTGTTGGGGTTACCAGCCCTTCAGAATTGCCCACAACCCCAGTATGACTCCTTACACATGCAAATGCAGGAAATCCCTGGTGCTGGGATGTGCGTGGCACATTCCATGTGCCAGACTGGTGTATACTTGCCTATTTTGACTTGGGGCTCTAACTGTGCCTACACAAAGCCTTGCCCACACGGGCTGGGATTTTTCCACCACTAACCAGTGCAACTGGTAGATCAGGCCCTGACCCAAGTGCAAAGCGATGGCAGAGTAAGGAGCGAGCCGGGGCTCCGGGGTTTTCCTTTCACCAGCACTCCCCCTGTTGTTGGACGCCAAGGTGTCTCTTGGAAGTGCCTCACAATGACGAGCGGTTTCCTCAGGGTTTTGGGGGTTTCTCCACAATTTCTTATCAACATGGAAAAAAAGAATAAAGATTCAGATGAAAAACCGATTGGAAAAAATCCGATGACTTTCTACTGTCTGAAACTGTAGCTTTTTGAAAAATGTCCTTTGTCAGAGAATTCTAAAAAATTAAACATGGGAAATGTTTTGTTTAACTTTCTTAATAACTTAAATAAAACTTTTAATAATAACTTTTACTTTTCTTATTTTATCTAAAAAGCTCTCTAGAATTTCTAGGCATGTGAAAGAGTTTATTCCAAGAAATTGATTTCTCAAAGGAAGGTTCTTTCTCAAAGAACCAACCAAATGTACCAATAGAAAGCCATTAAAACAAGGTTCTAGCCCCATGACTACCAGGCAGCTATTGATAACAAAGTATTCTTTTATTCAGACTTAGGGAAAGGTCTGCTCTCATATACAACAGTAACTTCATTAGTAAATGGAGTCACAGTAGTGCAGTTTGTGTAAAAAGCGCAGCAGGCCTGTATTTTCTCCTTGATTTTACATGCTGACGTTATAGATTAGAAATAATTCAGAAAGGAAGAAGTCAATGTACTGGCTGACAAATTTCAGGGCAGCTCAAGAAGAGTTAAACCAGGCTGCAGTGCCCTCCTCCTCCCTTGTACTTCCTCCTTAAACAAGGGTGCTGCAGAGCTCCAGCACTGCCACCCCCTCCCCCAAAATAATTGGGCATGCCCCATAAAATCAGCCTGCACAATCCCGAGGGAGGTAGAAATTCCCATAAAAGGATCATTCCAAATCCCCAGGATAAGTTTATTTGGCATGCTATTCAAGCAATAGAAGCCTTGCAATTGTTTTCCTTGACCTTTTAACCTGCTTTTCTTATCCCAACAGAGGTCAAAGGACAAGAACCGGCTCGGCCCCCTCCGCCTCTCCCTGTCCGGCCCCTGAGCACACCGAGGCTCCAAGGGGAGGGTTTAGCCCAGGCAGCCACACACAGATGTCTGCAACGCCAGGGCTGGGGCGGGAGGGGAAAGGAGCTGTAGGAAAGGTGGCTTGAAGCTGGTATTTATTTAATTGACCGTTAAGCCTGGAAAGGAGAGAAAAATCGAAGAAAGTTTTCTTGCAGGGAAAGAAAGCATTGGGGATTAGGGCACTCTGTGTATCGATATAACAGCACTTTTTCTTCTCTGCCGGTTCCAGTGGGTCAAGTCTTAGCACTGCCTCGAGAGATCCTATTTGAGTGGTGCTGCTCTCCGGGAACATGGGCACGGAGAAGCCTCTGCTAGGGGAGTTAATCTTATCTGCCTTCCCCATCAGAAGCCACAAAATTACCTGCCCTCTGCTTACACTTTGAAGCCCTCTCAGTTTCAGCTCTCGAGGGGCTGCAGAGGAGGAAGAGAGGAGGAGGAGGAGGAGAAGAAGAAAGGCGAAGGGGGCAATGCCCTCAGGGGCGGGGGCCGGCTCTCTCTGCCCGCCCCAAGGGGTTTTGCTGAGCAGCCGTGACACCCATCGCCCCAAGCCCTCGCAGGGGTGAGGCTGAGTCTCTGTGCCTGCCCACGGGCGGACGCGGGGCCTGGCCCGCACCTTCCCGGCGCTGAGGGAGCGGCGCAGGCCGGAGTGCCCCTCTCTTCCAGCCTTGGCGGTAGCGGCGCGGGGCCCGAGCTGACCCCGCCACAGCGCGCGGGTTCCCCGGCCGGGCCACGTGACCGCGGGGCGGGAGGGCTGGCCGCTGCCATGGCCCCGGCGAGGGCGAGGGGTCCGCTCCGCGCGGTGGAGCCGATCTCCCCGCCGCTCCTTCGGCCGGGCCGGGGACCTCACTTCCAGCACTCCAGGAACTGCTGGAGACCCCCGTGTCCCCGCACCGCCGAGCTGGTGGGCGGCCGGGCTGGTTTTACAGCAGTAAAGGAGAAAACCTTTACTGCTCTAAAACCCTGCAGGCTTTCGGGCTATGGGGAGCAAAGGGCTGTTAGGCCCAGAGGCTCCTTCACAGCCCAGGTGCTTCTCCAGGCTGTAAAGGATTTACTGTATCCTTGTAAACCACACAGTCCATTAGATTGGAAAAGACCTGCGAGATCATGGACTCCAGTCTGGCACTGAACATCACCCTGTCACCTAGACCATGGCACTAAGTGCCACATCCATTTTTTCCTCAAACACCTCCTAGGGATGTTGACTCCACTACCTCCCTAGACAGCCCATTCCAATGCTCAGACATCCTTCTTGTGAAGAAATTCTTAATGTCTAACTTAAGCCTCCCTTGGTGCAGTTTAAGACTCTGTCCTCTTGTATTGTTGGAAATTACTTTGGTTCAAATGCAAACCAAAGAATTGGGTGTTTCTGTATCTTGCAGCTTTTTCTGCTCCTCAGAAATTAAGCATCCATATTGTACATTCTGGAGGAAAGGTGTGGAATGTTTTAATCCACCAATGCTAGATGGCAACCAGTGTGTAGAGACTGCAGTTTGACACTACCAGGGAAGATCCCTCACAGGAAAGTTCTGCCTGGATCATTTTGGGGATTTTAGGCAGTGGGAGTGTAAAAGCATTTGGACAAGTTGAGTTTCCATCCTTTGCTCACCAGGTCACGGCAAGGACTGTAGCTCATTGCCCTCTGAGGTGACTCCTGACGCAGAGCCGTGGAACAGCAAACCAACACCTGCCCTTCCTGTGCCAGTTATGCTCTGCGGTACCAAAACCTGTGAATCCCTCTCCAGCTTGTCTGTGCCATGATCTTCCATGTCAACTGAAAGGAGGAGGCAGAAGAAGCAGTGTACAGAGCTGCCCAGCATCACAGAACCTCCTGGGAAGGATGCAGCTGCAGCCTTCTCTGTAATGTTGGTCAAAACAATACCAATACATCACCTCTAGTCTTTCTTGAAGTTGTTTCTGAATGTCCTCCAAACTTTTAAAAAAAAGAAAAATAAGAAGAAAAGGCTTCAGTCTGTCAAATGCTGTGTCAAATGAACAGCCTCTAGGAGGTCTGTCTGGGGATCCTGGGTCAGATTAAACAGCAAAGTCAGTGATGGCATGAAACTGTGCTGTGAGAGAGCACTATGAAACTCATTCCAAGTGTGAAAGCCAGATTGATGTGAGTGATGTGGTATTTCATGGGGATGTAAAATTAGGATACACACAGAGTTTCTCTGCTGACTTAATCTAATGCCATTCCAGTAATCTCAGAAAATTGCACTGATTAATGCAAGAAGTGACTTGGATCCTGGAACAATAAGAGCAGGATTTCAGCAGAATCAAGTAAAAAGGACAGTAGAGTTCAGGCTTGGTGTAAGCTGATGTTTACTTAAATCTACAGTAGTGTCCATAATAAATATAAAATCAGTTCTGTCTTTGAGAAGTTTCCAGTATGATTTAAAAGGTTTTGGAATCAGCTTTGAGTGTTAGATTGGCACCAGTGGAAAAATGTTAACATCTACCCCTTTTCTCACTAATTTAAACTTGCTATGAAGCTTAACTCTCATCACAGCTGAGTTTGACCACGTAGCATTTTTTGGGCTGTTTTAACACATTTCAAGAGTCCTAAATAGAATCCAAGTGTATCCACTATGTTTTAGAAGAAAATAAGGAAAAGCAAAGGTTTTGGGTATGCTTGAGGGAATTGAAATGACTACCATGAATCTAGCATTCATAGTATACATTTTGATAAACCATCTTTCTGGAAATAATTAATAAAACATATCTTTATTTTTATAGATTGTTTGATTTCTTTGCTACTGAAGGTATGTTTCCCAGTCTGTTGTCTGAAAGAAGCTCCTGACAAAATGGGCAAATTGACAGGAAAATAAGACCTAATGATGGAGAGAATCCAAATGGAAAGCCTGCTGCAGTTTGACAAGGATCCACCAGAATTACTGGACACATTACAAACACCACCAATGCTTACAATTTCAACCAAAGTCATAAAGTACTTTTTTTTTAAAGGGCTATTGAAAATTCATTGTATAGCTAAACAAAATGCAATTATTCCATCCTGCGTTGTTTGGGATTTTATTATTCAGTTTGCCTCACTAATGCATATGCAGTCATGTTTATTTAAGCTAGAATATCAATAAGCTTCATCTTTTGCCCATGATTTTTTTTTCTGAACAGTTACTGTGTAATGGAATGAAGTGGGGCAGCCAGAACCACATAGTCTCAGGCATTCTCTTCTGTTTAAATAAAATAAAGTGCTCTCAGTAGGCTGTCAGAAAAACTAAAAAGAAAAATATGCAACTGCAGCAGTCATGGTTACAGATGAAACTGTGTTTGTATGCATGTGTATGTGAGCATGTACTGGCCTAAGTGCAGCATGTTTAGTTCTGTAGAGAGCTTTCCTGCTACACCATAGCAGGCAAATGCTTCACATTTTATGCTGGAAATTCCCTGACAACAGATAACAGAAGCCTTCCCAGTCACTTTTAAAAATATGTCAATACCTACTCCTTCTAATTCAGAAATGTTTTTGTTATAGGGGAAATACAAGTTCACTTTGCTAGGTTTGGGACCAAAAAATCCATAGTGACCTTGGTGGATGTTTATTCCAAGAGATGGCAAGAAATGTAATTACTATTTTTCCTTTGGGTTTTGTTGTGATGATGCGAGCATCCATAAATATCCCATTCATTCTGTAATGTTCTTGGTAGTTACAGTGGGATATGCTGAATCATCTGATCCTTTGGTCACCTTGCCATCTTCCTTTACCCTTGTTTTTAAATATCTTTAAACACCTTTCCCTTTTTGCCATTGTTCTTCATGAGAGGGGTGCTGATTTTATGTTGCTGCAGGCAGTATATTGCAACTCATCCACTTGTTTGGATAATGAAACAGAGCTGGGTGCAGTGGGCTCTTAGTATGAATGCCAGATAATATGCAGTGGTGCCTGACTTCTAACTGTATCCTGAAGTCTTACATACAAAAGATAAAACTAGTATTTCTTTCTGTTTATAACACAAACCCTGCTTGTTTTCAACAAGAATTCCTCATTTCAGATTTTCAAAGCCATAAGGACTGTTGACCTACTTTTCAGGTGGGAAAAAGAGACACGGAAGCAGCAAGCTGGTTTGCAATATACTGTAAAATTATTTCCTTCCACAAGTACATAAACACTTATTTACATTCAAATGTGACTGGCCTTCCAAATCTGAGAATCTCCTTTGATTCCTCAGATGCTGATTTTTAGAACTAGTGGTCACAGATTGAGGGGAATGCAGCATTTACTTCTTTTAAACAGACCACAGTGTGTCTTTTTTTTTTTTTTCCTTCTTGTTTGAAAGCACATTTTTTGTTTTTTCTCTGGTCTTGTGTTTTGGGGGGTTCAAACAAGGGCTTGGATATATATGTGATCCTTCAGCCTTCTGGCCAAGATGATTTTAACTGTAGCACATTTATGAGACCTGTGGGTGTGATCGAGGAGCAGGTTTTCAGAATCAATTAACTGAGGCCGTGGTGTGCTGGAAAGGGAGGCAGAGATTTGAGCGGAGTCTGCATGGCTGATGCCGTTTGGAAAGGCCTCTGCTGCAGAGGATCAGCAGCCTGTCTGTGTTCCCTGCCTCCCACTTCAGTGTCACCCCATCCGTGGGGAAGTCAGAGTCTGAAACGCAGAAGCCTCTTTCTCAGATTTCCCTCTGACATCCAGTACTGAATGTACCTTCTGTGTCTGAACTGAAAATTTCATCACCTTTTTCATTCTTCTGATTTCACTCTCCCTCTTTCATTCCTTACATAAAGCAGAAAACACAGGCAAGGAAATGCAGCCAGAAGGTCCCTCAGTGTAGATGGGGGCTGGGATGTTGTTCAAGACAATTACTCTCGGAGACTGTGTAGCTATGCAATTGCAAAGCCAAAGAAGGAGCCCTGGGGAATTACATCAGCTTTTTTTTTCTCTTTCTTTTTTTTTTCGCCTTCCTAAGGGGAAAAATCTTGAATAGGGTTATGAGCTGTCTATCTAATCAGCACTGCCCTAGTTCACAGCAAAGCATGCAGAATGAACCAAGAGCAGAGCACACACAGCTTCTGCAACAAGCTGTTTTCAAAAACCAAGGCACATAATTTCCTGTGAAGCCCTAAAGAATGGAAAGGATAATATGAAACGCAGGCTTTTTCCTGGTAATCCTCTCTGTGTATACTGTTTCACCTTCAATCTCCCTTTGTCTCCTCGCTGTCATTCATGACTCAGCACCAGCTTTCATAAAACCCCTGTGCCTCTCTTGAACATGCTGACAGCCTCACACTCCTCTTGCAGAGCTGCAAATCTGATGCCTTTGTCTGTCTGCATAACCTGACTCACCTCTTCTTGGACACTGGCCTTTGCCACTCACTTCCTGACAGAACAAAGTAACAAAGTGGGCCAAAAAAAAAAAAAAAAAAAAAAAAAAAAAAAAATTCCAGTCAAGGCCATTATTGGTGTAGGGTTACTCAGCTAATTCCAATGCCAGCTCAGAGGCAGGTTTCAGCCACACCAGGAGCTGGTATCTTCCACCTGTGTCTCCCAGGGCCCTCTACGAGAGCTGCTTGCTGGATGGTGCTCCAGCCCCTGCTGAAAGCTCCTTCCCACTTCCTTAGGCACTGTGCCACCTGCGCTGCTGCAGAGAAATGCCCCAAACCCCATCACTTCCCCCACTGGGTAGTGGCAGCATGGCAGCACCCACTGCTCGTATTTTTTAATGCTGCCACATCACTTGGAGCACTGTCTCCGCAGGCCAGGCATTTTGCTTCGTTTTGAGTATCCAGCACCTCCCCCTCAACCTGTGACAATAAGGAAAGATTTAAGCAGTCGCCAGACTAATGGTTCTGACATGCAGACAAAATGAAATAGCTCAGAGTGGAGCTGGCAACCAGGAAACTTCAGAAACAAATTGATCTGGCAAGGAGTTTTCATTATGCTTCAGGGAACAGGTTGGTCTGACAAAAATAGAAGTTGGCAAATAGATTACCTCTTGGAAAACAGCACACCGAGGTGGTGCAGTGAGATGTGGCGTGGTGTCTGATCTGACTCCAGGAGCTGGGGTTGGCTGGTTGGAAAGGAATGAGGAGATCGAGCTCCTTTTGGAGCAGAGCTTTTGTCATTTATGTGTTTCATAAAGTGCCGTGCCCACTTGCCGCTTTCTCCTGCACTCCTGTTGCTGTCAGGAGGCTCTGCCAGTGCTTATCATCCTTGACTTTCTGCAACTTGTTCTGCTTCTGCTCGACATGGTCATGATGTCTGTGTGCCTCCGACCTTTCCTCCAGCCATCTCCCAGGCTTCTGCTGTTCTTCAGCTTCCTTCCTGCGTGTGGTCAGGGAGGGTGAGGAGCCCTGGAGGAGATTTTGCCCTAATTGCCCAATTGTAGCTGCTGTCACAGGTGCCATATGTTTTTGTACCTGCAAAGCATCCAAATGCTTAATGCTAAGAGAGAAGAAGCTGTTTTTAATGTGTAGAAGCCTCTAGTATTGCTGATGGGAATGCCAGGCCTTCAGAATGATTAGAAGAAGTGCATAGTTTTACTATGCACTAAAATATTTTACCATCAATAAAAAAAATGCAAACCACTCATTCTGTTGAAGAAATTCCCCTTAAATGTCTAGCAATCACAAATAATTTGTCTGTCTCCACCTGTGAATGTGTTTCTAAAAAGTAGCCTGTTCTTTCTGCAAATTCTTGTCAGCTCTCTCATTTTACTTTTTTTTAGTGATTCATCTTTCAGTTACTCATTGTTCCCTTATATGGCCTCTCTATATGTCTGGACTTTTTTCTTAATGAATGGTATTTTCCATACCCCGTGTTGATATTTGGTAGGAGTAATAACTTGTTACTGTTTTGTAGCAGTATAGACAGGAAGGGTTTAAAAAAAAAATTAGCTGTTATGCTTTTTTCCTACAGAATAAATACCATCAATGGAACGATTTAGCTAAATCATATAAAAAGAGTAAGTCTGGGTCTCAAAAGATGGTCAGAAATCCTTGGATATTTTCTTTGGGAAATGTGCTAAATTTTTATGTCATGGCACAATGTAGACATTTTCCTGCCTATCTAAAGACGGAAAAATAGGAAATAAAAAAAATTACAGAGATATTACCTTGCTTGTCTTTTACTCTGGTCATAATGAGGTGCCTCAGTTAACATTAATGCACTATAATAAAAATTAAGGCACATCAGAGTCAATGCATTGGTGCAGGTCCATTATTCATAGTTTAGGAAGGAAGCCCTGTGGGCCCTTATATTTTCCTGCTAGGATAAGAATATACTTTTCCAGGAGAATAAGCATTCACAAGGATGACAGATGAGTAGTATGGAAGTTCAAAGGCTGTATATAGAGCTTTTGAAATTTTTTCCTTTTTTCCTTTTCTTACTGTCTCCCTGACAATTTCATGGTTTCCTGCTAGCAATCCATCTGCTGCACTTTAAGTTAAGGTAATGTATAAATCTTGCAGTAGTTATGAAACCATTACAAGGGAAAGGTTTAGTTTTGATTTTTTGTGCTATGAAACTGTTTGGGAAGTGCATGGAGGAAAATGCCTAACAGATAATGATGTCAAGTTCTTCTAGCAATAAACACAAGCACACTATTCTATCAGGAAGGCTTCACAAAATGTACTTAATTTGTGTGCAGTCTTAGTACAGAGTTGTCCAGGTCACTGACATCTGGATTCTTTTGTTTTACAAACAGTGTGTAATCTGATCACGTTTCAGAAAACTTAAAACTTTTTTTACCCAAATCACAGTTTCTAGAATTCCTCATGAATTTGGGATTGATGAGTCTAAATAGCTTTGCATGACTGGGGAGAAAATATGCCACTTTTTCCTTTTGCTTTAAAAATGCCATCTTATTCATTGTTTTGGTGAAAATCAAGCTGAATTACTCCTAAGCAGTGCATGATTATATTTAAAAGGTTTGTCATAGAGACTTTTCTAGGTCTAGAGATGCTTAATGTATTGCATGCCACAGCTTAATTCAAAATTTATTAGGCAGCCTGTGAAAACAAATCAGGTTAGCATATAAAAAATTGTTGATTCAACATCAGCTTTGATGGGTAACTAAAGAACAATTATGTACTTACAGTCTGTCAGTCTCAAGTCAGGTTAAAGTTAAGTATCCTGAAAAATGCATTATGACCTTATGAGCATAAATTACTATGAGTTATGAGGGCTGCAGTATGATTTAGAATTTGAAAGACGTTGGTAAAGCTTGATGGAAAGACTTCTATTTTATAAGATAGCTCTGCCTTCCATCAGTCTTAAAGCCAATCTGAAGTATCACTAAATCAAAAAAGAAAAAAAAGGAACTCTCCATATTCTGTCCCTTCCAATTTTTCTTCATTTTCCCCTCCCCCTTATGATTTTCTTTTCCTGTTTCCTGCTTCTGTTTTTCTTCACCAGAAGTGAAAAAGCTGCTTTTTATGTAAACAGAAGTGTATCCTTCTTCCTCTCTGACCCAAATCAAGACCAGTGAAAGATTGTGTGAGTTAGTTTCTGTGACATTAATGGATGCAATACAGATGATAGGTGAACAGATGACAGGGGAAGGAGCAGAGTCAAGCTATTCCTGCAGTGAACTCTACCAGATGAGAACTGAGTGAGCTGGGGACTCTTTTCATTCTTAAACCATATTTCCTGAGGGAAAAATAAAAGAAAAAGGCATGTGATATTTTAACAGCTATGAATGTTTTAAAGTTATTGACTCTGGATATTTTCTGTATTTCAATTGTTCATTACCCAGATCTTTTGGAGATACAAATGAAGTGTTTTGTTGCTCTTCTTTATCTTTTGGAGGTTTTACAGCCTGTTTTTTGCAATATCACTATCATTTTCATATAGCTGTGGAAAAATTCCTATTTCCTTTGCCTCAAAATTTTAAATGGGTATTTTTCAGAAGAGTGAATTTGTGTGCAGTCATAGGGGAAAAAGAGCCTGAAATGTTACACTTTCATGAAAATGTGAAGATAATTTTTTTTCATTTTGATTCTCTTTGAAATTTCTCAGGCAAATCTTATTGTGTGACTACTGCTACTAACAAATGATTGAAGCAATATGAAAAGAACAAGGCAGGAGAGGAAAAGGAGGCGGTTGATTATGAATGTGAAAGCTTTATTTACACACAAACCATCAGCAGCTTTGAGTAAAGAATGCAGAAAATAGCACACATGCACATTTTTTACATTTCTGTATGCATAATGGCCCTCTGAACAAATCAACCAATTTGGTAATTTTTCTCCACAGAGGGTTTGTTACGCTTGTAAAGAGGCAGCATTTTGAAAGACACTATGTTTTTTCTCCTTTAGGCTTAGTGCTCATGAGATGAAGTTGACAGAAGGAGAATTTTTTTCTTGTAGTCATGCAGCACTCAGCATGATGCAAGGCTGGTTTTGAGGGAAGAGAAGTTGCCTTGTTTTCTGCAAAGCATCCCCAGGCACAAGATTGGTTAAATGGGGTTCCACTGACAGATGTTAGGATAAGTCCATAAATGGACTTATGCATATGTGAGCAGAGGAAGAGCAACATATTTTGCTGCTCTGGTGCTGTCAGGAGCAGGTGAGCCCTCACCACCCCATTGCTGCTTCTTGATCATCATGGCCACATATTTGGAAGATCCAAATGGTGGTGTCTTGGTGGCAGTGGCCTCTGTCACATTTAGCACATATCAGCTTCCCTTTAGGTCTTAGAAGTGCTTAGAGTTGGGCCAGCAGGACTCCTCCAGGGGTTGGTCTCTGCTTGCACTTTGTCCTGCAAGCTGGGTGGCAGCTGGCAATTAGCAGAAAAGGCAGTGGTGGTCAATAGTGGTCAATAAATTTTGCAACATTGAATCACTGGGCTCAGCAAAGAGAGTGGAATTCTGGGCAATCATCATCCATATTGCAGCTTGTTAAAATCATTAACAAGTGGTGATGAAGATCTGGATTATATCTGTGGGGGATTTTTGTTCATTTGTTTTTGTTTGTTTTGTTTTCTGAAGAGGCTTCATTTTTTTTGCCAGAATTGATGTTGCTTTGTCACTGGTGGTGGTGGGGTGGCTAATGTAGCTTTATAAAGGCTTTTTGGCTTTTAAAATTTTATGAACAAGCATAGGCATAGGCACTGTTTAATGTCAGTGGTTCAATATTTGCAGCCTGCATATTAAATGCAAACTCCAAGAAAAATAATATTGAGAATAAGAGTTAAAATTCCCTATTTATACATATCTTTTGCTCCATTTTTGCTGGAGGAAAAACCTCCTTGGAAAGACTTCCAGAAATCCCCTCATGAATATTTGCATGTGTACTTATGTGGGTGCCTTTGTGTACAGAGGTGTATCCACATGCCAGACCTATTCTTGCTTCCTCCCCTTTAGGTTGGGGGTTTGTGGAGACAGATGATTGTTCATTAAATTCATAAGGAAGTCTTTTGGAAAGACCCTTCTTCAACCTGCTGTGGACCTTTTCAAAATTAGGAGAGTGAGCCCTGAGCAGGCCCATGAGACTGACTTTTGGAAGTTTCTTCTAGGGAAGGGTGAAGGCTGGAGGAACCTAGGCTGTGCCTGTGCATGCATGCACTCACACCACCAGAGCTGCAGGAGATTCCTCATCATGGGCAGGTTTTGCTCTGTTCTGCCTCTGTTCTGTCTCCCTGCTTTTACCTGGACTTGAAGCGAGGGCTGGAACACCTATACATGTGTAGTGAGGTGCATCTGGCTGCTGTGTAGGACACACTCCTATCAGCAGGGATGAACCTGGAGTTTTGCTGGGTGTCTGGGGAAGGCTCTGCTAGACAGGCACCTTTTGCAGTCATTTGCTTGTGACAGGGTCTTGCTGTAGGTCCAAGGCAGCCCATGAGCTTTGCTCCCAGTTACAGGACCCTGTTTCAGCATGTCAAAGGACAGGCCATGATTTTTTCATGTTGACACCTTCCTGGGCATCCAGTAATCCCAGAGCACTTTGGGATGTTATTTTTTGATAGTTGAGAGTTACAGTTTTTTCTTGCCCACAGTCTTTTCCAGGAATGAGATCAAAGGCCTCTCACTGAGCTGCTCTGGCTGCATTGTATCTCTGGTTTTCTACTCTCCTATAAGTGTCTTTATTTAGAGCAGGTCAAACTGTAAAAATCCATTACCGTTTCAGTGAAATTTATCTGTATTCACATAGCTACTTTATATATTGTCAAATAGACAAGCATATTTTGTGATTGCTGCAACATTATGCAGAGTTAGGAAGTAAGTGCTTCAAATAAAATGAGTTAATATTTAAAATGCAATGTTGTTATTGGGATGCAGTTAGAGTTGCATGCATCTCTGGAGGGAATCTAACCTTTAATTTTCAAATGCTTTCTACTCAATATTTTAGGTCCTCTCTATTGGTTTATCTAGAATGGTAAAAATAATATTATGCTGTGTTAGATCCAGCAAGTAATCTTAATTTTGAAATTCATTATATTGTGGTGAAGACACATGGTACTGTAGTGGTATATAGCAGAAGAAAATCTGTATTATGCAAAATGTGTTGTGAAGGGTGGACGTTAAGAATACCAAACACTTTCTGCTGTAATTCCTGTCATGACAAAAATCTCTCTTACTGATGATGTTGGATAAATATTTAAAGCTGAAACATTTTCCATGGAAAGATGAAGATTCAGTGGCATGAAAATAGTCTATGGACTTGTGAGACTTTGTTGAATTTCATGTTGAAGAAAATCCAACACATGCCAAAATAATCTGAATACTTTGCCTCAACTTTCAAAATGAAACTCCCAGTTTTTTATTTCAAATGTATTTTTTGCCTAGAACTCTGCTTTCAGTAAAAAAAAAAAACAACAACAAAAAAAAAAGTCAAAATTGAGATGATGTGTGCAACAGTGAGAGGATTTTCAGTTTGGTGACAACTGCTTTTTCTGTCCTCGTTCCCTTCTCCTCCCACAGTGGATTTGCCATCAACTAAAAATATCCATCATATTTGTAGATCTGTGTCTGACTACTCTATTTCACAGCTCTTTCCCTTTGCACTGTGCCATTTCTAAAGCTATCCCACGCTTCTCAAACATTGATTTTCAGAATTTTCATGATTGCCAGTCATCTGTCTTTCCTCCATCATACTGAGTTACCTGTATCCTTTCTTTTGTGACAGAGTTGGAGAAAACTCTGTTGGTATAACTTGTTTTCATCGGTTTAGGTTTTACTCTACCTTCTCAAGGCTCCTGCCTGCTGTGAACTCTGCTGTTTCTTGGCAAATTTCCCCACATTTCATAAAGTCAGCAATGCTTGGATGGTGGCTCCAGAATATCAGAGGTCTCTTTCCAGTCAGTGTTTGAAGCACCTGAAACTTATTTCATAATTCAAGGATTGTTTTCTTTCTCTTTCCGTTCCCCAGTGTGGGGCTTGCACAGAGCTGTGAGAGATGAGGGGCGACATCAGGGTTGGAGGTACCTTAGCCCTGCTCCCCATTTCTACACAGCAGGTGTAACAATTGCAGCTCAGTGGTTCATCAAAGCAAGCACAGGTCTGCTGCAGGTCCCCTGCATGGCTGTGCCACACAGCAGAGCTGTTTTGCAATCGAAAAAAACCCCCAGTTTATGGTAATGAAAAAATGCGGGAAAGGGGTTTTTTGTACGTGCATTAAACTCCACAAAAGGTGATTCGTTACAGCTTCATGGTGGGAAAGGCCCAGAATCTATTCACTGGAAAGCAGTGTCGGGAAGAACTGTAGGAAAGTGATTATTTTCATCTCTCTATAATTTCATCACTAGCAGAGGCTTGAAGTGGCAGTCTAGATCCCAAATCTCACACTCCAGCAAGAACAAATTTCAATACAAATGTAGAAGAGGGGTTGATAAAACATGGTGTAAGGGCTAACATACAGCAGGAGGATGGACTGGCTCCAGCTGGGGGGACAACTGTAGTTTGTTCAGACTTGTGTGCTGCAATTTTGACATAGGACTGTTCCCTGAATCGGAAAATTGGCTTTTTGTATCAACAAAAGCCATGTTACAACAGCTTTTTCCTTGCAGACATGTCTCCTTCACAGAGTACCAAGAAATAGCTGTGTCATTCCTGCTCTGTTCAGAGGCTTTTTCAGAAAAGGGTGATTTGAGACTGCCTGTGCTGCCCAGGCATGCTGAAGCTGGCACATCAGCCCAGAGGACGGGGCCTGTGGGAGCTCCTGTTGCAGGCACACCACATGTACCCTGTCCCCACAATCAGCTCTGGAGGACCACACATCCTCTGGAATATGTGGCTGCCTTTAATCCTAGGAAAATAATTTTAGCCCACCTATTCCAGCCTGGGCTCAGCATGCCCCTGTCCCCAGAGAGGTGCCTGATGCTGGGGCTGGGACTGCCCTGGTGTCCCCAGCTGCTCTTCTGCTGGCTGGGCTGGGACAGGCGCTGATGGCCATGGGGACGGGTGGTATTCACATGCCCTCTGAACAGAGAGAAGCTGCGAGACAAGCAGAGAAGAGGGAAAGCACAATTCTTATCTCGCTTGCTGTGCCTGTGTTGTGCTAAAGTAGAATGCAATATGGAAATTTTTTACCCAAAGTGAGGATGTTTTGTTTCCTTGGCCTGTCAGGGCCAAGAAGTGTGTGTGTGTGGGACTGTCACGGGACAGTCACGAGAGTGCAGTTCTGTGCAGTTGTGAGCAAGAGTGAGTGCCTGGCAGATTCACTTTAGATACAATGTACACAGTATAGTATAATAAAGTAATTCGTTTGCCTTCGGATGATGGATTCAGATGCATCATTCTCTCTCCCCTTCGTCGGAGTCCTCGTTGATTTACAGTAGGGATGGATGTGGGGTCCTGGACCCTGGGCAGGATTGGGTGAGCCCTGGGAGGCTGGTGTTGCAGCCAGGGACATGATTCAAAACAGGCAGGTAGGATGATGTGGTTGTATCCTGTAGCTGATCTAGTGATAGGCTTAGGGTAGCAGAGAGATGGAGAAAATAGCACGTCTCAGAAGGCTTTTAATATATAATGGCTTATTTAGTCATTTTAGTTAAATCATTTATTTATGTGAACTGAAGTTTGGCCCTTTAACTTTAGTGTGTAGATCTAGTACATGATCTGCTGTGTGGAGTATCTGACTCTGCAGGCAGAGCTGTTTATATTCCAAGATTCTCTAAGCTGTTTCTGACATATCTTTGTTAGATGGATTATGCATTTTATATCTCATTCCTAACGGTGAAATATAAACCTCACACTTAAGCATTTCCCACAAAGCAAAACCCCTCTGCAACTTAGAAATGCTGAACGCTGATTTACTGTTCATGTGTGAACAAATAAATTCCCCAGAAAGCTGTTGTTTGGAAAGGGGTGGGGGGGCACACAGCTTGCCTTTGCAGCTGTGTGGTTTGGGATGAGGTCATCCCTGCCACAGAGCCAGCTCTGTCTGCAGCCCTGCTGCTGGAGAAAGCCCCAGACAGCCTGGAAGAGGAAGGGAAGGCGTGCATGGAGGCTCAAACACGGTGGGTTTTGTTATGATAAAACTCGTGCCATTGAAAACTTTGGGATTTTTAGCATGGTCTTCCTCAGCAGTGGCAATTCCAAAATGTTCCCTCCCCTGCATGAAGAGAGTGTGAGCAGCAGCATACCCCTCTGCTAGAAAAACAGAAAAATAGATCAAAGCAAATTGTTCAAATGTGTATGTTAGGAAAATGCATATAAAATGCAAATAGATTGTCATTAGTCTTACTCTGTAATGGGCTACCTGGTCTGATTCCAGAAACAATTTTTTAGAGTGGTACTTACAGAAGATCCACAAGACTCTGCTGCAAGACCTGGGCTGAAGTCTGAGACTCTACAAACTCTGCATCATTTGACACAAGGCAATATGTCAATGTATGAACATACAGATGTTAATGTCTTGGTGTAAAGAGGTTTGCACATTTAACATTCTGTGCAACTTCATGCAGCCTTTTTACACATTATATTCATATAATTATGATAATCATTTTAATCTTCCCAGAAGCTTTGGGAACAAGCTTACTGAACTGTGACTTGGTGAATTTTTGAACTCTCTTAAGGCAGAATATGATGAATTATTAATGAACATGAAATACTTTTATGATGTTAGTGCTACTGGCAGCCTGGAAGACTTCAGTTTCTTGGGCATGCCAGCTAAAAAAGAGATGAGAGATTTCTCTCTGTCTCTCTCTCTCTGTCTCTCTCTTTATTTTTAAGCCAAAAACACACAGTAAAATTACCTGCAAAGCTGAATAAAAATAATATCGAGTCCAAAAGAAAAATGGCAAGTAGAAAAATATTTGTAATGTGCTCTATTGAAAATGAAAAAAAATCAATACATGAGAAAACCTACTGAAACAGTAAAGGAAACCTTCTAACACAGTAAAGGAAAAATAGAAGAAGAAATGATATTCCAAAGAATCTGCCAGTGTGTCAAGTCATGTCACAGTAAACAGCTTTGGATGAGGTTGGCATAAACAAAGGACTTTGTGTTTTGTTAATAAAAATGCATATAAATTGTGCTGGAAACACTTTCTGTGTTTACTGGGGAGAAAACAAGTACTTAAAAAATGAGAAGACTTCCATAGGAATTTTGACCTCAGACCCATTCAATTTTACAGAACAGAGCCTGTTAAGGTAGGCTATGTAACATTAGAGACAAATCTGACATGTCAGGTTTAACTCCTTCACCATAAAGACTGGGACTCTGTGGCACACAGAGTTCTATGGCTGTAGCATACACAAGAAGAGGTATTTCCAGGATATTGTGGTTTCCAGAACTTTGCATTTAAATAATTACTGAAGAATAAAATATCATCAGTTGTGAATGATGTTTTGTCCAGTAATGCACTTGGCAGAAATCGATGGTTTCCTGGAAATATATTGGTCTTTTTGAAAATGCTGGTTTTTTTTTTTCTGCAATGGATAGCTGATCATAACAAAGCCAGCTGGAATAGCTGATAGCTTGATGGCTGTAGCATTTATATGAAAACTTATGTTTCTTCACTTTTTATTATTCTGTCTTCTGTACTAAAAATTGTAAGGCTCCTTTTCTTCATAGGATGGAATGAAAACACTTCCTAACACTGGTACACTGGAGAGTGGGAGTTGCTATTCAGATACATCCTGTCAGACTGCTCTGAGAGGACCTGAATGAAGTTCCACAAAGCCAAGTGGAAAATCCAGTGTCTGGAATGGAGCAGTCCCCTGCACTAGTACTGGCTGGGGACTGTTTGGCTGAGAGCAACTTTGCAAAAAATGACTTGATGGCCCTGGTGGTTTCAAGTTCATTGGAACTGGACAAGTTCACTTTGTGAAAGAATGTGAGCAGCCTCACCGTGAGCTGCAGGAGCTTAGCCAGAAGGTCAAGTGATTTTTTTCCCTCCATTCAACATTTTTGAAACCACCCTTGGAGAGCAGTGTGCCTTTTTGGCTGTACCAGTGCCATGAACACTGATATACTGGAGTGAGTCCAGTGAAGGGTAGACAAGGGACTGGATCAGCTGTTGTAGCTGGCTCTGCTTGGCGCAGGGACTCGGACCAGGTGACTCCCAGTCTGCATGAGTCTGCAGTTCTGTCTTGCAGAGTTGGTGCTTTTCATGTCACATGTGTGCAAACCCTTAAATGGGGTTTTCTGTGCCATGTAACCATGGCCTCATTTTCTTCAGCTATGCTGCTGTTTTCCGAGAGTTTTAGAGGAAGTGGCAATCCTGTGCGTTTGTGCACATCAGCTCTGCCAGTTGTATTGGCTGGAAGATTTATTGCTATGTGAATAATGTGCAGTCTTTCATTTCTGAGCCAAGGACCAAATATGCATGAAGATGTGAATGCACATTTTCTGGGTAGTGAAAAAAATGTAACTGGGATTAAAGGGTGTTCAGGAAGACTTATCAACACTGTCTTCAATGTAAGCATAGAAAAAATACTTAAAAATTTCAAAGGAAATCTGGGTATTATGATTTTCTCGGTCCTTACATTGTAGTTACAGGGCAGTAGCTTGAAAATTGTTAGAGATTTTTGAAAATTTTATATTGAACATGAAAATGAACAACATGTTCATATCAGTAGTTGGCTGTAGTTTTGCAGAGTTTTCTTTCCCAATTATGTTGCTGTATTTTGCTGCAGGATGGAGGGTACATCTGCGTAGTCTTTCCTACATGCTGACTTGAGAACAGTTTTTCCTATCAGGTGGATGTATCGTCTGAGTGCTGATGGGAGTTTCATGTTTTGATAATATGAAAATTCAATTTCCTTTTTCATCTCCTTTTTCCTTTTTCATCTCATTCAGCTGTCCTGCATTGTCTGACAGTACATTTCTTCTTTTTTACTTCTGTTTGTGAAGTATTGGACTTTCTGTCAGGAAGTGGCAGTATGTCAGAGATTGGTAACAACAAATAGATAGATTTACCAACACAAATCAGCCAGATGTGCATTCAGGATTGTTTAGAGCTAATTACAGTATAGCTCAACAGAAATCCAGTTTTATAAAGCCTTCTTTCTTACTTGAATAATTCTGTCAGTAGACAAAAAAATGGAACCTTATACTTTATTTAAAAATCATCCAAAAATTTAGGTTTTGGAAGCAGAACTTTATGATTGAGACGTGGATCTGGACTTTGAAATCCAGACCTAAAGACTGTTTATTCCATTATAAGTCTACATGCACTTAAAGGAAACGGTTTAGGAAAATAGGCCCATTTTCATTTTCCTGAGACTGAAAACTTCACAGTATTGAAGCATTCCTGAAGAATGCTTATAGCCTAGCAAGGATAATAATATTTATTTTCTTTGCAAATCATTAATTGTGAGTATTCGAGTTCAAGATTTGCAATTATTTGCTCACTGGAGTATTGCTCACTGAATGTTCTTCTGGTATACAAATACTCCAAATGACTCAAGAGAAAAGGAGTTTACATGAAATTATAATGAAATTACAAGAAATCCCATGATGGAATTCCTTGAAATGTTTTGATGACAGTTCGAGGTAGTTTTAGACACAATCAGAGAATCATCTGGTTTGGAAGAACTTCCTCCTGAGCCAAGCAGTCCATGTTCCTTGCTGTGGCAGAGCTGGATAATTCCATGCAGTGCAGAAGGTGAGAGCTGGTGCTTGCAGTGAGTTTCCTGGGATTATCCCAGCTGTGTGGAGCTGTGGACTGTGCATATGCTGTCAGAGGAAAAGCCTTTGTGTGTATGTAAACAAATAACAATGTGCTGTGTGATTAGCAAAGAGGAGTCTGTCCACTCTGACCCATTAAATTTCTTACTGTTCCAGCCCTTCACAACCATCCCATAAGCCTGACTCATACTGCAGATTTTATGGAGAATGTAGTCTCATTGCTTTCAGTTCCTCTGCAGATTCACCTAAGTGTTCATTTAATTTCCATCATGCTACTAAGTGAGTGGGAATGAATTACTATGAGGAGAGGAAGAGAGCAGAAATCTATTTTTGGTCTTAAGGAAATTAATTAATTTAATCTGATATGATTCCTCCTGACAAGCACATACTGGCTACCATTTCACATCACCTCATCAAAGCATAAAGGTGTTTACAAATGGGCAGAATCATTAACAATTTGCCAGCTGGCTAGCTGGGCTGCTTGGACTTTAACTGTTGAAGCTTCATTTTTTTTGTGTGTGTGTGTCTCTATTATGTATGTTAGAAAAGGTAGATTGATATTAACTGTAATAGACAGCAATTTTAGCTTATTTAAATCTTACAAGGTCTGCAAAACTCTTATGCCTGAGAATATGGCTGGGGTGGAATTCTGCTGCATAGAAATGCTTCCTATAGGAAATAAAAAGAAAGGTAGCTTAAAATACTTGCCTTTTGTTATATTCATGTGGAGGTAGTTCCAAGATCAGGGAACAGGTAAAAAGTCTTAGGAGACATGACATGTCTTCTGACTCGTGAGCTTGTTTTAATCTGCATGGACAGCAGCTCTTACCTGCCAAGTAGATAAAGGCTTTGCTGGCCTGGCAGCAGTGTGGCCATGCCTGCTCCACTCCATGCAGGAATTGGAGTACAGAGTTTACCTCACATGCTATGAAGGATCATTACACTGCTTCTGAATTACCTAGGGCTTCACATTCGTGAATTGACAAGTTTGTACAAGATCCATTTGGCTTCCAATGTCAAAACCTGCCGGAATTGCATCAGTGATTATTTCCTAGTAATCTGTTGAAAGTGCACCCTGGAAGGGGAAATGTTTATTGCAAGTACAGTTCAAGTGAGGAACTATTTTGGAAGATATTCAAACTTGGAGAACTGGCTCTGGAATAAGTATGCAGAGAGACTGATTAATCTTATGACACTGGAGAGCATTAAATAGCTCTATGAATTGATGGTTTCTTTGAGCTGAGTCTGTTTATTGCTTTGGAAAAAAAACTTTTTCAGCAGCAGGAGAGTTCTGAGTCCTAACACCTTTTTTTTCCTGTGTTGGAGTGCTTGTTTTTAACTTAGACTGTTTCTGTCTGAACTGGCTCATTTGGAAATTGAATTGTGAGGTTGCTTTGTACTGTGGAGATTTTGCTTTGAGAAGGAATTTACCTTGTAACAAGGAAGTGTGTGGGGAGACTGGGAAGCAATGAAATCCTAAGTGTTCTTTAGATCTATTAAAATAATGAATTTTCTTCAAGGAACCACACAATAAGGTAATCTTGGGATAGCCAAATTCTTAACTTACTTTTTAAAACTATGTGTGTTTTGATTTGATTGATTTTGCATGAATGCCCCTTTGCTGGAGGCTTTCTTATTGTTTAGACTTGGCTTTCAAGACTGATTTGGGAAGGTTTTTTCCCTCAGAGTACAGCAAATACATTATGTATATATTTGGGCTAGCTTCTCTCAATGTATTTATTATAATTTTTTGACTGTTGATTTTCAGTTTTCAGAATGGCTTTAGGAGACCTTTATGTGTATGTGCTTGTGTGCCTGTATGTGGGGTCTGTATTTGTCATTCTTACAAAGCAAACATAAGTTATAATAAGGAGTTCATGTAAATCAGTACTGTAATTAGCACATTGCCCTATGGTACACCAGGTTAGGTCTTCTGCCATATTATCCTCAAAGTTTCTCATGTTTTGGGGTTTAACATAAAAAAAATTCTGTTGTACTTGTCCATACTTTTATTTAGCTTCATCTTTGAATCTATTCTCATCTCAATATGTTGATACAGGGCTTGTAGTGCCAGTTCTTGTCTTGCTCAGTGCGGTTCATTTATTTATAAGAACAGAGTGGAGAAATGGGCATAGCTAAAGACAGCTGGGAAACAACAGATCCCCTGTGCAGCATTAGGTGGATTAATGATCCATTCAGTGTAAGATCCAGGCTTAGGCAGACACTAAACCTGAATGAATCAGAAAAAAAAAAGCTTCCCTTCAGACCTGTTAAGAACAGTGAAGCCTTTTGGTGTTATTCTGTTGGTTGCCATTACAGACAATTTATGAACTTTTGAAATCAGGTAAAGATGCCCAGGTAGCCTTTCATGCATGGTGAGAGAAAGAAGAGGCAGAGAGATCAGAACAAGACTGGGAAGGAGTAAACTTCTGGCCAGGCCCATTTATTGTTAGTATTAGAGTGTTATGAATGAGACAGGGAACCAAGGAAAGGTGCAGATTACTATTTTGGCAGGATACAGTTGGATGTCACCGTGCAGACCTGCCTTTTAACATGTTCAGGATACTGTTCTGAACCTGTCTGTTGAATCTGGTTCCATTCTGTGATAGGTCTGTTTGGTTCATGTCTTCAGGAAGACTATTGATAATTCCAGCTTGAAATTTTTTGTATGTGATTTAATGAAATTTGGTCTTGGAGAGACAGTATAGGCTGGAAAACCTTACTCTGCAGAATTATCAAAGTCCTATCACAAATACTGATCAATGCTGAGAATGAGATCATGCCAGAGTTTTCTCTGGACTAAGTTATTTTAAAAAGAAGTTTATTAACAACATACACGATTGAAAAATTCACATAATTAAAATGTGTAAACTTGTTAGATTAAATTATCAGTTTAGAAGAAAGATCAGATTTTAAACCATGTCTGGAAAATAGGAGAGATGGCTCAAATCACTTCAATGGAGTTAGGTAAACTCCTCAAAAGCTCTATTTGGGAGGATGAAATTAAACCACAGATACAGAGCGGGGAGTAATTGATGGTATGACAGCCATATCACAGAAATTGCAACAAATTCAAGAGTAGCTTGGAGAGACTGGAGTTTTGTTGGCACAGAATTGGTTATACCTGAATGTGAGTGTTGTGTGGACAAATGCTCTTGGCATGCAAGTTCTCACGCTCCTACAAACAAGAAGCCAGAGTTGGTTTAGAAATGGAGTAGAAAAGTTTAGAAATTGAAATGTGTGGGTGTAGCAGAAAAGGTCTACAGAGACTGTAGCTCCATATGGTTAAAAACATCCTTTCCATGCAAACATTTTGATTATATTCATTCTTTTTTGCTGTCCCCAAATGCCAAGCCCCTCTGTGATAACCTAGTGACTGGAATAAGCAGAGGTACTTTCATGTTGTTTCCTTTACATCACGTAGTTCACTGTGGTGGTGGGCACAGCTTTGTGAGCAGTGTGTCCACCTCCATACAACCAGATCAATGTGTATGCCTCCAGGTTCATGTCTGGTCTGTTTAAAAGGGGAAGGAGAGGCAGAGTGGTTGTCATGAGAACAGTGAATTGAGTGTTTCCTTTGGTATTCTTTTCCTTGGGAGCAGAGGAGGATCATCAGTGAAAGTGGGGGAGAAGTACAGAATGCTGTAGAAGGGATTGTCATTCATTTCCCAGTGGCATACTGGGCATGTGTGTGTGTAAATGAATTGCAAACAAGAGGGACTTTCTCAGCTGGCTTTATGTAATTTATAAGTCTCAGACAGAGAACCAAGCTATGGCTTAGTGCCTGGGATACTTGTCTAATGATTTTCTTTCTCCTTTCCCAGTGGTCCTTTCCCAGTAAGCTGGACAAGTGCTATTAGGCGTGTTCTGTGGGATACATCTTGGGCTGCAAATCCACCTGAGAAACTGGACGAATTGTTGAGAAACTAAAAAGTCATCTCTGTCTTGACTAAAATCCCAGAAGACTTAATTTAAAATTAGGTTCATGCCTGCAAGAATTTCAGTGACAGCAGTTTGGACAGAGAAAATGCTGGAATTTACTTGCAGGCTTATGGCCAAAATGTAAGCTTTTCTGGAATTCTCAGAAAGTATAAAAGAAATTAATGTACATACTTGGAAATATGCGTAACATAGACAACTGAACTCCTCTTGGCTCCTTGTCTTGAATGAGACAATGTAGTCAGGGGAAAAAAAAAAAGACAGAAGCTTTTCTTCATGTATAGATATTATTTACAGAGCTGTTGCTTCCCATTGGAGTTATAAACAAAATGAATAGAGGTAAAGAGTTCTTTTGTTATTTCTTGCAACTGCAGAAGCAGAAGAATTTCTGTATTTAGGAAGAGAGAGTAAGCTTGACTGGAGTTCAGCTGTTGCATTCACCCATCTAAACTTGCAGCTCACATTTCTTGTTCACTCTGTACTGAGGGTTTTATGAGAGGGTTTTCTTCACATTTCTCCTAACACCCTCCTGCACACAGACTTTCATAGACTGTCTGACTTAGTGGTATAGCACTAGACAAGAATGGGGCTTAACATTAGCACTGACATTGTGTTATCTTCAAAATGTGGTCTTTCTATCTTCCACTTGAAATATTAATAAACTTCAAAAGCTACTTTCAATCAGAAATAAAAAGCTCCAGGGATATCCTCAACTATGTCGACATTGCTGCTGCATCTTGATGATAATCTTATCATGCAAAGGTGAAAAAAAAAGGCTGATCTATAAAACATGTGCTGCACAAGCCACTGCAATTTTGAATTACTGATGTCTGGGTATTGACCCAAGGATCATTTCAATTACTTTCTTCTGTAGATATGCATGATCCACCGCCAGCCTACCACAATTTGGTTCAGATAGTGGATTGGCAGACAGAAATGTTTCCTTTAAACTGTTGACAGGTTGTCTGATAAGTAAATGCTGAGGTGATGTTATGTTGACTTGCTGTGATAGGACGGAAAGTAACAGTGTGAACAACGTATGCGACGGGAAAAAGACAAGGTCATTTTCTGTGATACCATCATGCCCTCAGCAGGAAGTGCTGGTGCAGCAGAGTTGAGTCATCAATGCTGGAGTTCATCCATCAAACTCTAAGGAAAAAGAAGACAGGCATTGAAGGCAACTCGTTTGCAGAATTTGTGCTCCTAAATTTTTGTGAGGCAGTGGATGAATTCATTAGAAAGAGGAACTCCTGTGTGTTTAAATAATTAAACACATTTTGGAAAATAATTTATCCTTTTTGGGAAAGTGTAAGTGACAACTCTTGTCTTATTGTATGTATGGTGCAAATGTGCTAGGATGAAAATGCAAATGGAGACAAAATAAGCAATTCTCGTTTAAAATTTTCAGTCAAGGTGTGTTCTTATTTGAAGAGAAGTTTGAACACTTATACATTTGTTTTCAAATGGCCTGTGCAAAGACATGATTTAGAGTCAAAAGTCCCATCAATCCAACCATTGTCATTAAATATTAAGGCTGGTGGTGACAAAAGTTTATATTCAAATTCTGCTAAAAATTCCAGTGGCCATTCCTACCAGAGTTAACCCCTATTACCTGCAAGAGTTGCCCTTTATGAAGTAAACGTCTGAGAAAGATTCAATATGCCTTGTAATAGCAGAAAAGACCTGGTCAGTGGCTATACAAAATATAGTAATGGCTTGGCTTCAGAGATGAGGGAAAAAGCTCCACCTTGTATGGTTTCACTGAAAAGTACAGAGCAAAGTGATGTATGCAGACCAACAGTGACATATGTATATAAAATACTCCCTCTGCTTGTACACATTTGTATGCTGGAACCACTTGTGTTGTCTTCCTTTCAGTTCAGCTAAGCCAATTGCTGAACTGGGGCTGTTTCCAAGGGTACACAGGGCAGAGGCTGCATTATTGACTGAAATGCTCCATTCTGGTCTCCTGGGACATATGAGCATTTCAAATCCATTCATAATAGCAGAGCCCAATCCTATGCTGTAGGGCAAATGACTGCATCAAATGACCAGCACAAAGCAGCCAGCCATGGCACATGCTATTACCTCCTACTGCTCCTCCCCCATGCTATTTGTGCAAGGAAGTGTGGTCCAACAATTTTATGCAGAATCCAACTGTGGAAAATTTGGCACATCTCTATTACATTCTGAGCTCCATTAGGTACTCCTTATCCATAGTGAAATGTTTGGTACAAAATATAGAATTTCAGCTCAGAAAAGTATCTAAAAACAGCTCATGTACTTGTTTAGATTTCCTATTGTGTTGCCCATCCCCAAACCAGAGGTTTTTAGGAAATCCTGGTAAAGCCATAATTGTAATCATAAATGAATGGCTCTCTGTAATGCTGGCCTCCTTCTCTAGAGCTGTCTTAGACATTAATGGTAGGGCTAGAGATCTATATTAGGCACTGTGACAGCAGGAGGAAATCTGGCAGTCTTACAGTGTCATTTGGTGGAAAATACATTGGAGCTGCTTCTGGAATAAATTTACATGAGAGCAAAGAGGAATTAAATAGAGACGAAAGCACAGATTTGCTTGCAATGATGTGGATGAGGATGGCAATTGCACAGAATGTTTAGTTGCAAGTCTCCCTTCTGTTATTGTGCTTCTGAGTGATCAGCAGATGTCACTGGTGATGGGTGACATGAAGGCTGTCTCTGTTCTTCAGATCAAAAAAGAATTGTCCCAGCATCTCTATTTGTCAGTGGCTTGGGAGAGAGACAGCTAAATGCCAGAAGTCTCAGTGCAAATGACCACACATCAGCTAAGACATGCACTTGTGTAGCTAATTGATGGAAGATTAGTGCCTCACAACTGGATCTGCCTGTACTAAAGTTGTCCCCAGAACATGGAAACAGACTACATGCTAATGTGCATATATTCACACATACAGGCATGTGCATGCATGTATGTAGATATATGTTCATACATAAATGCCCAGGTGCTGGGTTGGTGGGGAACAGAGAGGCTGTGTCTGTGTCTCACAGCTTGGTATCTCAGTGCTGTTTATCAACTTCTCCCTCTGCTGTGTTAGGCCCTCTGAAATTCTCAAGATAGGCACAATCATGGAGACCTCTACCTACAAAGTAGAAAAAAACCTTTTTACTCCTAGGATCCAAAAGGAGATAAAATGCTCTCTGAAAAAATAATTGTGTTGTTTCCAGATCAAAAGCTGTGTATTCTGTAACAGTTGATTAAAGCAAATCTGGAAATACCTGAGGGACACCCAAGAACCTTAATGTATTAGAGAATAAAACCTCCCACCAGTCTACTTCAAAGAAATTAAGAGCCAAGTGAATGTAAAGACTATGTCAAAGAAATGGGAAAACATAACAGTGAATGTACTTTCCAGAAATCACAGACAGCAAATAACCAGAGGCTTCATGTCAGATGTGAATAAAAAAAAATCTTTGAAAACAAATGGAATATTTTCAAATCAACCCTCTTCCAGATACACAATCACTCTGCTGGTTGTATGAAATAGAAGGAAACACCTAAATTATGGCTGGTGTCAAATTCACATTTTGGAAAAGTTCTGTACATTGCAATGTGAAAGGACTCAAAGCATTACCATCTTGTGAACACTCTTTGCAAAGTGCTAAACATTGTCTCAGTTTTAAACATTTTGCAGTACTTTAAAATTTACAGGCCAAAATGTTTTTCTTTGATCAGTCTGGAGTGATGTTTATAAGATGACAGACTTCATCGAGACAGCACTCAGTGTGCTGGTTCAGAAACATTTACAGAGATCTCAGCTTATTACCATGTTTATTTATTGCTGGATTCTCTAACAGGGCTGTTAGCTGAGACACATAGCTGAGCATAAAGATTCTGCACAACAGGAGTAGTGCTGTTTTACAGCTGATTTTTGAATCTGTGGCAAGTGCTGGTTACATAAAAAATGTGCAGATTTGGTGGTGCTTAGGATTCAAGATGTAGAAGCCTAGACTGTAGATGACTGGTTTGTCATTCTGCAGTGCAGCCATGAGCACACACTGTTCCAGAGGCTTGGATTGCTGCAGATCTTTGTGTCTGAAAAATAATCACCATATGGAATTTGAGTTTATTCACATTAAGTCTTAGAAAACATAGATAACTACTTTTTAAAATTATGCCTGCAACCTGCTTTGTTTGGAAACAATTTCATTACTAGAGACAAGCAAGGACGAGAAGGCAAAAATCTGAAATTTGCCATACCGTACATCAGTCCTTTGATAGGGAAGTCTATTATTGCTGATAAAGCTTTTACACTGGTCCAGGGGAGGATTATGTGCACATAAGATAGGTATGCTGAATACCTTTCAAGGAGAGGATAGAATGTTGTTTGGAGCAGAAAGCTGAGAAAATGCAGTGATCTAAGTCAGAGCGATAATAGACCATTCCAGTTCCTTTGTCCAAATTTTAACATTGAGGCCAGCAGGTCTAAAGATAAATATTTCTGAGCCCTTGAGGCAAAGATAAAGTGAACTCTTATCTATACTCCAGAAGCTGTCACTACAAGTTTGGATGTCAGATTTTTTCTTAAGCTATTGCATACATTTTTCACAGGACTTTAGCACCTTTCCTCAACATAGTAGCTTAGTGATAAAATAAAAAAAGTTCCATTATGGCAATGTTAAAAGTAACACTTTGCTAGCACATTTTTACACTAGTACTGAGTGGAGAGGAAAAGCGCAAAACCCTAAAATCAGGAGATGCTTCTAAAAATTACACAAAAATGCCATCAAATTTATAACACATGATAGTGCATCAGGTCAGTTTAATAAAGCTTTTAACTGACAGGCAACCTGCTTTTCAGGTTACGTTGGTTTTGGTGGAATGATTGTCTTGCTCTCTTTGGGTTCAGCAGCAATGCTATGTGGGCTTCCTACCATGACGGAAAGAAAACAAAATGTTATGTTACACTGCATTATGTTACACTGTATTTCAGGGCATTGCTTCAGGTCATGGGGAAAGTCTGTACATTTAAATATACAGAATTCAAGGATGGTAAAACAACTTAAAGTGTCTTAATGTTTAAACAAAACCTCGCATGCACACTGTAGAGAGATGTACAGTTGTGTGACAGCTCAAATAAATATCCAGGCTGTTAAAAATTTGGGAAAATGTAAGTTCTCATTAAAAAAAAAAAAAAAAAGGTAACATGACAACAATGAAATTACAGGTTTATGTGGGGTTTTTGAGAGGTCCCTTGCACCAAAAATATAACCTTCACTTTAGTTAGGACTGTCTTATAGTTTGTTACGTAAAATTGTAGAATCACTGAGGTTGGGAGCAATTTCTGGAGATTATCTGGTCCCAATCCCTCTTCAGAGCACTTTCAGTGGTGTCTTTTTTCTTTCCAGAACTGGAGAGTTCAGTGTTACTTTTCTCAAATTAATTCCTAGAAGCCTTAAAACTTTATTTCTGTTATTTATTTTTTCCCTAGCGTGGAGTACTGTAGGCTGTAAATGGCATAATTTCATCATAGAAAAACAGAATGGTTTTGATTGAAAGGACACTTAAAGACCATTTAATTCCACCCCACCTGTTGTGGACAGGGACACCTTCCACTGGACCATTCAGCCTGGCCTTGAACACTGCCAGAGTGTTCAGAGTGATGGGGCATCCACAGATTCTCTGAGAAACCTGTTCTGGTGCCTCACAGTGAAGAATATCTTCCTAATATCTAATCTAAACCTACTCTCTTTCAGTTTGAAGCCATTTCCCTTGTCCTGTTGTTACATCCCTTGTAAATAGTCTTTCTCCAAGTTTTCATGTGCTGTTCCTCAGCTTAACCTTATACATATTTTTTTCTGCTCTCTAAGCCTGGACTCTTTCTTGTGGTCTGAAAGTAGAAGATATGAAAATCCTAGTAGTTTTCTCCTCGTATAATTTCACCCAAAATTCATTATGTTATGGTAGAGAAGGACATGGATCTGTGGCTCCTTGAAATACCAGGAATAATTTATTTACCTTTGTGGTTCATATATCTTAAGAGAAAGCCTTAAGGGATGAGGCAGGTCTTGGCCTCTCTGTAAGAACCTTACTCTTCTACTTCACCTGTTGCTGCTTAAACACCATGAGCTTTAAGAACCTTTCTTAACTGTTCATCTCCCATCAACACATGAGAAATAAGAAATAGAAAGCTCTTTTCTGTGGAAAACATGCATTGAAATTGGTTGTAGCTTTATTTTTCTGAGTATGACTACTACCATACTCATTACTATAGTATGTGAGTGAGTCCCAGTAGCATTTTAAGAACAAGACTCACATCTGTCACACTCTCATCCACTCCTTGGGTGGGGCAGAGAAGTAGTTGTGAGATCTCTGGTGGTTTTTTGGCACATATGTTATGCATTACTTAGTGAAGGCAAAGTCAAAGAAATGTGCCTTGTGCTTGCAAGGCACTGGGGGTTGTGAATGTGCATAATTTCTTAGAAATCCACAACTATAGATAAGGTCCTGAAATGGTCTTTTCCCTCCTTGTAGAGCACAGCTACTAAATTGATTCTTACGAATAACTGGTTACTTTCTGAGGCTCGCTGGCTTTCACAGAGGTCTGCTTAGTCATTTTTGTGAGAGCCACAGAGTAGAAACACAAGGATTGCTTCCACATTTACAGCAGCAGAACTTCTCTGTGGGAGAGAGGGATTATTTCTTGCCAGTGACCAAGAGAATGGTGAGCAGTAGTCACTGTCTGTCAATTCTGCTGTAAACCTAACTAGTGGCCCAGATCTGGAGTTGTGTGCCTCTGCTACAGATAATTCTTCTATGGCAAAGGAGCAAATATTAAATAATTATCCTGAAACTTCAGGTGTGTTTTTTTTTTTCTGGTTACCTGGAGAATCCTTACATCAACAACTATAAAGATAGCTGTGATTCCAAATATTCTGGATAGCTAAAATAGACAAAGGAATAAAGTTTTCTATGTTTATAGTGTTTTAAGTGGTTGACGATATGCTCCAGCACGTTGTTTTAGATGGATTTCCATAGGCACTGGGGTTCTGTGCTGGGATATGCTGTGTGTTGCTGAGTTACTGCCATTGTCTCATCCACCAGAAAGATCCACAATTTTCCTGACAACTTGATACAACACTTTTGTTTGAACATGGCATCACCACAGTCTTCAGTATTAGTGAGAAATCCCAAATTACTGAATTATAAATATCTAAATGTTGTAAATCACAGTCAGAGCTAATAATGGAGTTCTTTTTGTGCAATCTATGAAGAGAGATACACATTACACAGAATGACTTATCTGACCTGTAGATGAAATAAATCGCTCTCAGATGAGAACCTCTCACTATTGGTAAGTAAAGGGGATCTAGAGTGACACTCTCATCCTTAAATGACATCTGTCATTCTTTCCTGGGCCTTTTTTAGGGCAGATAAATCCCACTTATATTTGTTCACTGACTGACTAAGAACCAAAAAAATCTTAAAAATGTCAATCCATTTTTTGTTCACTACCTAATTCTTTTGTGTTGAGGCTCATCTTCAGCTACATGCTTTGCCCTTGAAGCACTTCACCTTACCCTATGCAAAAGAGCATGATAGTATGTATGAACAATATCTCTGTGTGTCATTATAGATTATGGGCATTTACAATATTAGCATTTAAATAGTCCATATATTAGCTAGTAAAGAAAACCCATCAAATGGTACACCAAAGTAATAGATGTCAGATGAAAATGAGGTTTTCCCATCAGGTTTTGCTGGATACATTCCAGAAAGACTCGAAACATTTTAGCAAATTACCTTTTGCTCCTGTCATCTCTTTTAGCAAATGTCTCATAATCTCCATAAGACCATGTAACTCACACTCAAATGCTGCAGATATGCCCCAGATGAGAAACCATCTTCTGTGTTCCCTCTGTGGGTAGGGGATCATCTGTGCTGCTAAGAAGGCTCCATTCTGTGTTCTGGCATGATTTCAGACTGTTCCAAGTTTAGAATTTGAGTGTCAGTTAGATGGGGTTGTAGCTGGCCTTTGTTTAGTTACGCTACAAGCTCATTCAGGAATGGTGTGGCAGGCTGGAGAGGAGGGAGTTGGTGTCCAGAAGTGGTTTCTCAGGGATTGAAGTGTGTGGTTTGGAGTTATTCCCAGCTGTCACAGGTTAGAAAATGCATAGATGGAATTAAGTCCTAAAGATAGACTTCTTTTATGGTGAGTTAGTGCTGTGAAATTCGGTAATAAATTTCAGTGAATGTGTATAGAATGGCTATCAGTTGCCAGCAAGTGTGAACTTTTCACTGCAGCGAAGCTAACATTCTCTTGGCTTCTCTTTGGTATGAGACAGGGGTTTAGAAATCTGTTATGATTCTTTTTGTCCCTGTTGAGTGTTTCAAGGACTGTCAGCATTTCAGTGGTCATCATTCCTCCTGCACAGAATATCAGAGAACCAAAAAGTACATAGTCAGTAATGAGGAACCATCTTAGTGGTGAAGCTGTGAATGTTCAGTGGTCAGTGACGATGAATCACGATTTCTTTCACCCTTATCCTGTAGATGGAGTAATGTTCACAATTACCACTCTTTATATGGAATTTGTTGGAGGGCAAGGAAAGGACTTTATCCTGTTTTGTGTCCGAGGTCTGGTAGGTGTGAATGCTGTGATGCAGATAATGAAGTTTATAACATTTTGGTCTTTAAATCCAGGTGATGCCTGGAGTGCAGATAATTGTTCAAAGTTTTACAGACAATGAGTTATTTCATTTGTGTTTCCTTGCAAAATACTTATGACCTTCCTGATAAATTTACTGAAATCTTCAAAAGTGCACCACTTTGCACTTGGCCTTGTTGAAACTCATGAGGTTCTTGTGGGACTACCTGTCCAGGTCACTCTGGGTCTACCTCTCATGGGACTATCTCTCATCCCTCAGGCATGTCAGTGGCACTGTTAGCTTGGTGTGACCTGCAAATTTTCTGAGGGTGTGCTCTGTCCTGTTGTGTTGTCAATGAAGTTATTAAACAGTGCTGGTCCCAGCATGGCCCCCTGGGGGATAGCACTTGTCACTGATCTACATCTGGGTATTTTGCCATTGACCACTGCCTTTTGGGTGTGGCCATACAAACAATTTCTCATCCATCAAACAGTCCAACCATCAAATCCATGTCTCCAATGCAGAAAGGAGGATGTCGTGCTGTGAATCTCTCAAGATATAACACAGGGATCCATTAAATACCACGAACCTTCGGAAAACTAATCTTGCTCTCATTATTGTGAAATTATTTGCATTGTTTAGAGCATTTCAGAAAACTAAAATGGCAATCATGTTGAAGCTGTTATTCTAGACATTAAGGGCCATGACTATAAAGTGATTCAATTCCTGCCCTTCCTTCTTTTTGAAAAGATAGACATTTTCATCACAATAGCAGAAGAAAAAAAAAGGTGATGCCACTTAAGTCAAGGTGAATTAGGTGACTTACTTTAATTTAGACATTAACTTCCAGAGGTGAACTTCTCCGTTTTGTTTTTAGTTATTCATGTCTGGCTCCCAACCTCACCCCTCCCCACGTCCTCTACTCATCTATAGGACTGTGTAAATGTCCAAGAGAATCTGAAATCCTGATCTCATTTATAAGTAGCACACAGTTTTCAGGAAAGCTCATTTCTGCTGGTGCTGTCACTTCACGGTGGAAGTTTAAAAATTACTGTGATCTAATAACATGAATGTATACATTTTTTATTCCCCCCCTCCATAAGGTCTGTTTCCTTACACTTTGCACCAAATTAGTTTCTATTTATATTGTTGCCTTTATTTGTATGAGGCACTTTGCTGCACAAACCAGTAGCAATTACTTCACATATGCTTTGATCATAAATCTTGTTAGGCAGTTTAACTGCTATGTGTATTCAAATGGAGTTTACCTTAAAAGGGAACAAAAGATTTTTAGGTCTTTACCACAAAGCAACTGAGCCAGACATCTTTCAGACTTATCAGCTGATTTTGCTCTTTTAAAAAGAAATCATCAGTTGTGTTCCTTACTTTTATTATTTTTCAGACAAAAGCAGCAAGTTATTTGCTGATGAATTTAGGATAGCCCTATGTCATAGGGTGTTGGCTGTACAAGGAGTTTGATAATAAGATATTGAACTTTTCAATTCTAAATTATTTAACTTTCATCCTTTACCAAGGTAATTGCAGAGAATCTGGTCTCTAAATGTTGTAGGGACTCTTTGACCATCTCTGCTTATGGTAACCTAGCCTTTCTTGCTCGAGACACAAGCATTTCATCCAAACTTTCTGATTGATACTGCATGCCAGTAAGTCTTCTTTGAAAAGCTTTGAAATATATGTAATATTATTTCATTTATCTGACAAGAGAAATGCTCAAGTTAGCTGCAGTGAGTGGAAATGAGAAAGTATAAGGCCAAAGCAAGACAAATTAATTGAGTTATGCCAAGTTTAGAAATGGCTGATTCTTTTTCTCTGCAATGGCATGCTTCTTTGTACAGGTCCTGGTTAAGTTTTGAGGTTTCCCTTGTTAGACATCAGTTTCAGTTCTATTTATTCAATCAATGCATAGTTGTTGTAGGACATACTAGTTGCTTCCCAAGAAATGAGTTTGCAGAGTTCTGAATCTTTTTGTTAATGACATTGGAGCCAGTTTCACTTGTGTATATTGACTTAGTACATTTCAGAGCATTTATTTTCTCTGTTGCAATTTCTTGGAAATGAATAGACTTCTGAGGAGCAACCTCAGGAGATATTCCTAAATGACCCAAAACAGATGAGTGTGGAAACCAAATCACATTTTTGTTTTCAAAGGTGAACATTTCAGACCATATTCTGGTGCAGAGACCCTAGTTCTGTTTCTTTCTCTTTTCTCTTGTGTTAGGTGAAGAAATTCATGTTCTGCTGTTACCAATTACATCTTTCATGAGCACTGCAACTGCAACGTTACCTTAACTACTGGGAAAACTTGCAGTGAACCTAAGTGAAGCATACAAAATCCAGTGGCATAATAACACATTTAAAATGCAGAAATTTGCCTGAAAAAACATCTTAGAACGTTAATTTAAGCAAGGGAAGAGACATATAGAATTTCTAGGCACAGATTTAGTACTTCTTTATGTCTGAATGGCCCAAGTCAAGAGCTCAATATCTGAAGGCTGAGAGCTGAAAATACATGCATTTGTCCTCTTGAGCAATATATTTTCCTTGCTTTAAATTTAACAAAGCAGAATACAGAATGTGTTATAAACAGACAAATATGCATTTTATCGAGATTTTACAGTTGCTGTACTTCTAGTCTTTTATATCAAAACAGAGTAAAACTTCTTCAAAGTACAAGCTTGAAAAGTATGTTTAAGTATCTTAAAATTCAAGACTCAGTATTTAGGCATCTGTGATTTTAAAAATATTAATCAATAAGATATATGTGTAATATTCTTTGGGTCTGAGAACCATGTATTACCCAAGATCATACTGTAAGAAAGGGATCATCAGTCAGCACCCATTTGTTGTTTGATTTTCAGTTTCAGGAGGCTGTAGTTATGAGCAGAGTCAAGAGAGTCATGGGGCAAATTTTCATCCAGATTCTGTGAATAACTTGCAGGATTTGTACAGCTATTCCTGTATGAGGGCGGTTCATCCTGGCTGGATGCTCAGTGCCCACTAAAGCCACTCCATCACTCCCCTCCATAATTGGACAGGGGAGAAAAAATATAATTAAAGGCTAATGAGTTGAGATAAGGACAGGGAGAGATCACTCACCAAATACCATCACAGTAAAAACAGACTCAGCTTGGGGATATTAATTGAATTTATCACTAACAAAATCAAAGTGGGATAATGAGAAGTAAAACAAATCTTAAAAACATCTTCCCTACACCCTTCCCTTCTTCCCAGCTCTACCTCCTCTCCCCAGCAGTGTCGGGAGATGGAGAAGGGAGATTATGGTCAGTTCATCACAAATTGTTTCTGCCACTGCTCAGGGAGAAGAATCCTTCCCCTGCTGCTGTAGTCCCTCCCATGGAAGACAGTTCTTCCTGACCTTCTCCAACATGGGCCCTTCCCATGGGCTGCAGTTCTTCACCATCTGCTCCAACATGGGTCTATTCCAAGGGGTGCAATCCTCCAAGAACCGGCTGCTCCAAACTGGGTCTTCCAAAGGGTCACGAGGGTAACAAGGAAACCTGCTCCTGTGGGGGATCTGTGCTCCTATGGGTCTGTGGGTCCTGCCAGGACCCTGCTCTAGCAAAGGGTGAGCTGTGAGCTCTCCCATGAGCTCACAGCCACCTCTTAGGCATCTTGCCCCAGCATGGGTCTCCTCCATGGGCTGCAGGTGGATCTCTGCATCCCCATGGTCCTCCATGGGCTGCAGGGGCTCAGCTGCCTCCCCACAACCTTCACCACAGGCTGCAGAGGTGTTTTTGCTCTGGGGTCTGGAGCTCCTCCTGCCCCTACTTCTCTACAGACCTTGGCAGTCCCTCTCAGGTTCTCACTCCTCTCTTCTGTGAGCACAATCACCCCTGTGCAATAACTCTTTTTTCCTTCTTAAGTGTGTTATTGCAGAGGTGTTACCATCATTCCTGACTGGTCCAGCCTTGGCCACTGACACATCCATCTTGGAGCCAGCTGCCTTTGGCTCTGCTGGACGTGGGAGAACCTCCTGGCAGCTTCTCATGGAAGCCACCCCTGTGGCAACCCTCCTACCAAGGCGTGGCCACACAAACCCAATGCACTGCCAGTTTTCCTCACAGGTAACTTCTTTATTTGCACAATATGAGTATGGTTATGAGGCTTCCCAGAGAAGCCCAAATGTCACAAATGTGAAACTAGGTGGAACACTGAACAAGGAGAGGAAAAGCAAAAGCCAGAAAATGGACAAAAGGACCAAGGCTACATGGGAGGTTCTGAAAGGCATTCTTAAATGTGATGTCTGGGAAGTTCAGCAGCAAGAAGGATAACACATAAAGGAATGAAAACCAATAAACTCCAGAAAATTCAGTTCTTACAATGCCAAGAGCAAAGAGAAATCTTCAGGAAATTTGGTTCCATGTAGCTCAACCCTGAAGAAAATTAGCCTTGTAGATAATTTTTTGGCTGGTCCCAAGATAGGAGGTGTTTTCTACTGTCTTCCTGAACGTAAGACTTGTTGGAATTTTTTAACTGAAGTTATTCTGGGAAATGATTCTGTGAGCCTAAATTTTACCTCAGTTTTGCCTCATCTAAAAACAGTGAGAGGGGTGTGAATTAGCTCATCTATGAAGCTTATACTTCCTTGAATATGTTTTTTAAAGCTGAAGGTTCTGATTTCCTGCCTACAGCACACAGAAAAGCAATGGCTTTGATTGACCTCATTGAGCTTGGTAAACTGGACAGCTTTCTGACCTAGATGAAAATGTACATCAGAACCAGATCAGGCTTTTCTGGAGTGTGGTAGAAAGAGATCTGCTGGAACTTCTCCTGTGTGATGAGGGAGAGAGAGCTTCTTCTGTGTGGAAAGCCCTTCCCCCCCCCCATTGTTTGGGTTGTGCTCTCACATGTGGATAAGGGGACCTGAGCTCTTGAAGTTGGTTAAGTTGTGGTGGTGTCAGTCACTGGAGAATTGGGTTCACCCTCCAGGTGAACAGATTTAGAGAAAACAACAAAAAACCAATGCATTGGTCACTTACAATCAATGTGTACAGCTGTGGCAAAAGTCTCTTTGTATTTACACCTTTCAAAAAGAGGCTGTATTTAGTGGTGTGTTGCTACAGCAGCATTTGGCTCTTTATTGAGACCTGTAATTAGAGATTTTACAATTTGATGTGCCAAGCAGTGCATTCTCTCCACAAAAGTTTTAAGGTGATAATCACTTTCATTGCTGGAAGTTCATTCATGAAAATTATGAAAAAACCCAAATGCTATTTAGAGTGAACCTATCTAATGTCCCCTCAGGTTAATATTCACAATTGTGAATTAATTGGAAAAATAAAGGGTAGAACTTTAACTGCACTCCAGGTCCCATCTTAGCCTTAAAATCTGTGTGGGTAATGCAGTCTGCAAGTCATGTGCCTTCTTCACTTGAGGTCAGTGCTGAAAGCACTCATTGGCTGAAGCATAATTAAAATCAGGCTCTCAGAGGATCATCATTTTTCCTGGTAGGGTTCTGTAATTATGCATTAACTAGTTATCTTTTGTGCTTGAGGCAGTAAAAGCAAAGAAGAATTTATTTATTTTCCCTGTATCTTTGTGTGGAGGCCAAGGGGAGTTTTTCAAGCAGACCTCCAGTGCAAAAATCCATAAATTCATGCTGTGTTTTCATATATGATATACTGTATGGCTCCATGTACACTATGAAAATTAAGAGCAGTCAAGCCATTCTAGTAATCTGGAAATATCTCTCAAGAGAGAAGGGAACATATTTTTTTTCCTACTACTATGTTTTGCCATCATAATGGACATCTATAAGTATAATAAAATAAATGGCTAACTTCTCTGTGGGTTTTTTTTTTTGCCTGACAGTTAATAAATTTACCAGTGGTTGGCAGCTCAAGTATTTTGGATCATGCTGAGGCTCAGCAATGTTCCAGATGAGGCCTGTAGCCCTGGAGGAGCTGGTACCACAAACTCTACAGCATGTTGTTGTCAGCCCTCCCTGCCATACCCACAGGGCTCTGATGACATTATTGCTAGGCTTCACACAAACTAAAGTTCATAAAACTGAAATTTTGTTTCATGTGAGGGCGGTAGTCACAGTCAATGAGTTTAACAAATGCAGTGGGCCCTTTGGTGCAGTCAGGGAGCTTAAGGAATCAAATTTTTTTCCAGGAAAGAAAGCAACACTCTTACATGAAACTTCTGGGTTTAGGGTTTTTTAATCCTTTTTTTCTTTTTAAAAATCTTTTTCTTGTTGTGCAGGATGGAATGTTAGAGCATACACAGAGGCCTGGAAGTTTCATTTGAGATGGTTATTTTAGAATGCTCTCCCAAGCTCTGTGGACTGAAAGGAGCTGGGCAGAGATGGGAGGTGGGAAATATGCATCACTAATGTGGTGTAAAAACTCACACATGAAATAATCTGAATATAGGTAAAACAAAAGCAGCTATCACCCTTCCTTTTCCCAGAAGCAAAGCTACTGCAGTCCCTTGGTGAGTAAAAGAAACAAATTTCTGCCTTGTTATAAATTCTAGGAATAGAGCAGGTACTCTACTGTAAAGATAGAATTACATATTTTGGTTTTCCAAACTTTTTTTCCTTCTGGTGTGGATATGGCTTTACTGTACAGCTGCATTTATTTACCTGTGTTCCTGGAACTGTGAAAAATTCTTTGCCTGGATTTATAGGTTGGTATGTGTACAGTGGTTTGGTTTCTCCTAAATTTTTCTTCCCAAAACAAGCCCAGTTCTTCTCTGTACATGAGGTGTGTGCTGGGTGTGTGCTGGGTGTGCTGCCACACGTGTTTTGTAGCCTAAGCAGTACTTCAGCATTTCTTCCCTCTCTTCATCCCCTCTCCTACCAGCTGGAAGTTGTGTGTAGGTGCAGGAGATGCACAGAAACAGCTAAATCAGTGCTTTGTTTTCCCATGTCCAGGTGATGAGTGGTGGTGGTGTTGAGGCAGGAGGCCTCCCAGCAGACTGTTCCAGATAGACTTGGTGGTTACAGAAATGAGACAAACCCTCAGCTGGGTAAGATGTGGTGTTCAGAAATGTACCTGTGGGGAGTGTGAGAGAAAGCAAAGTTGTCAAGGAAAGAAGATTGATCAGATTCATGTTTTTAAAGAAATATTCCCTGAAACATGAGTAGCTATTCATGAGAGCTATTCAGTGGACATGGCTGGAATTCACATGGCTTTATGGTTTATAGTTTCTCTAAAGCAATGATAGAAGACAGCTCTGAAAGAAGCCATGCTCAGCCACGAAATAGAGAGGGTTTGTGCATATGTGAAGACAGATACAGGCATTTTCTTCTCTCTTGTATGTTTCTTTTTCAGTTTCAGAGAAAAATTACTCCTGTGGCTTTTGCTGGCAGCAATAGATGGGAAAGCCCTCACCCAAATCTTTGGCTATGCTTAGGTGAAAGTTCCTTCTGCTTCATCTCTTAGATGAAAAGTGCCTCTTACAGCTTTCTTTTCTAAATCAAAGGGAACAGTCACTCTATTGCTCTCTGCTCCCAACCCCTTTCTTTCCCTCTGTTTTTGCATCTTAGAAGCTGACAAGAGGTGGATAAGACTGTAAGTTATTTAAAATGATAATTGGCTTATTTTCAAGCTACTGGTAATAAGGATAAAGCAGATATAGACCCCACGTTCTTAACTTTAAACACATTACTAGTCTGAGCTATTTAATGGAGACTCGTTTCTGGCTTCATCCTCATTTGAAAGTCCTAATTAAGTAGGCAGTAGCTATTGAGAAACAGTGGCCTGAATTTACTGAGGGTATAATTCTGAATTTGGCTTTGGCTTCAGATCTGTCTGAATAAGACTAGTCTGAGAAATTCAGTTTTCTGTTCTTGAGGTTTTCCTTCATCAGCTTACAAATGTCACTGTTTATGACACTGGCAATGTTTGAAAGCTATAAAGCTATTGCTCCAGAAATTATTTTTACAGCCATTTCGTTTCAGGCACTGTAAATCAAAAATAAAATAAGTCAAGTAAATTCTAACTCTATCATGAATAAAAAAGCCCCCCCCTTCTTTTTTGTTTTGTTTTGTTTTGTTTTGTTTTGTTTAACCAAATTTTAGTCCAGGCAATTTTATTTTCAGCTAACCCTCTCTGTCTGCAATTTGTCTGAACAGCTTTCAAATGGATTTGAAATTATCCCAGACCCGCTTCTTTTGATTTAAATTTAACCATTTGTCTAGTGGATTAAAGGGCATGGTTTCTGATAGGGTGACTTCCATTTCTCATGTGTATTTCTTGATCATGCAGCTGTCAAAATGTATAAGAATTCTTTAAGAGAAACAAATGACCCAGCCAGTAAAACTACTCAGGAAAGTAAAATATCATCCAGAATAATTTCTTCCTGGATATGGGAATGGCTGGAATACTCTGGGGCAATACTGCAGAGAAGCATTTGAAGCAAGAACAAAATTTAAAAGGGAAGAGGGAGCCCTGTGGTTTGATCAAGTCCCCCAGCAAAAATAAAAAGAAAGTACTTAATCTGTTTTTATATGAAGTGCATCAGCCTCTGTGAGCACCCTTTCTGAGCAGAAACATTAAATTACTGAGGACTCAATGGTCCATCACATGTTGTTTAACAGACTCATCCAAAGAACTAAACTGGTCAGTGGAAGGGATGACCTGTGTGCATGGGCCATTCCTGTATCCTGGAGTTCTCTGTGAGCTCTGTCAGAACCAACACACAAAATTTCATGCTTGGAGCTATCGTTATTTGATGTTTGCACTGCAGTGGAGCCAAAAGTTAAAAGCCTCATGGTAATTGCTCCCAGGTGCTAGATACTCCACAAGCAGTTTGTAAATGATTATCCCTGCTCCAAAGTGACACTGTAAGACTGATGAAGATTTTATAGTACGTAATTTAAAATTTTGTCACCATTGAAGTATTTAGTAAAATCAGCTGATCTGAACTCTGAATTTTAATTTTCTAGCTATCTGCCATTACAGTATGCCTACTTATTTGCATAGATTGGTTTCTTTCCCATTTTTTCTTCTGCTGTTATTACTTTATGTCTTAAACTGTAGGAGCATCTCCTTGAGCATCTCCTTGCCCTTATTGCAGAGCATGAACGTGGATTTTAGTTTCAATAAGTGAAGACAGGCATTGCAGATGGATAATTGTAAGTAGTCTATTTTGTAGGACAAAAGAAATCCAAAGAAGGGTGTAATTTGTAATGGTGCTGTCTTTGAACTGAATGTTTTGCATTTCATGTTCCCATTACGGTCCTTCTCAAAGCATGGATAGGAGTTTCTTTTGGACTGAAGGGATGTTTGGACTTGACACTAGGAGTTGCTGTGTAATCTTTCCCATTCACTCCTCTGAGTGGGCAGATGAGTATAAAGCTGAGCTAGGACTGCAACAGTGAGAGTGCATATTAATTAGTCCTCTTTGATGGAGTAGTGGAACAGTAGGAAAAAACCTAAAAGACAAAAATAAAAGTCTTTTTTGGTTCAAGCTTGAAAATAAAAACCAAAAAAGTAGGCGTCTTGCAAACTTTAATCATGTTGACATCTGAGCTAATTATTTGACTCTGTTAGGTGAAATCTGGTTAACATGGTCAACAGAGTGATTAATCTGACCAAATGTAGATGGCTGCTGCAGGAATGAGATCAGAGGCATCTAATCTGTGAGGATCATTTTTTTGGCACCATCTCTTAGCTCTCTTAGCCTGAGCATTAAATGCCCATATTTACTCATGAAAACCCACCTTTTTTTTTTTTTTTTTGTGAGATGTTTTTGAACAGTTCTTGGAAATTTTGAAGTTAACATTATTTTAGCAAAAATTCATTTTTATCTTCACTTCTTGCAGTTTTATGAACCATAAATTTGCATATAAAGATCCATATTTCTACCCACTCCTTTCAGGGAACTCGTGTTAGGCTTCTGATTATCACAAACTGATAAAATGTTTGCCTGTTTCTTGCAGTTCTTGACAAAACAGATCAGCAGTACATAATGACCATGTATTTAAGTGTATTCTTTCAGCCACTTTGTTGGCAATAAATCTTCAAAATATGAGATATTGACTGGATTTGGTATCCTCTCATATACAATGGGAGTGGGTAGAAGGATTTTAGCTCATGAACTTGCAGAACTCATTGAGAGGTCTTTAAACTAGGTTTGAAGGGGGAAGAGGATGCAGCTGGCTTGTCTGGAAGCAGGCCCAAGGGTGGTAAGCCTGAGATGGAAGTGAAATCAGCAGCCCAGCTGAGGTGCATGTACACCAATGCACTCAGAATGGATAACAAACAAGAAGAGCTGGAGGCCGTGGTACAACAGCAAAGCTGTAATTGCCATCACAGAAATGTGGTGGGATAACTCACATGGCTGGAGTGCTGCACTGGATGGCTACAAGCTCTTCAGGAGAGACAGGAGAGGGAGAAGAGGTGGAGGGGTGGCCCTTTATATTGGGGAGGTTTTTGATGCCATGGATATTGAAACAAACGGCAATGGAGTTGAATGCCTGTGGGTGAGAATTAAGGGGAAGGCCAACAAGGCTGACATTCTGCTGGCAGTCTGTTATCATCCACCCAACCAGGAAGAAGAGGTGGACAACTTACTCTGTAAGCAGCTGGAGAATGGTTCAGCATCACCAGACCTTGTTCTTGTAGGTGACTTCAACCTGCCAGACATCTTCTGGGAACTTAATACAGAAGAAAAAGAGGCAGTCCAGGAAATTCTTACAGTGTGTGTGGAGAACAACTTTTTGTCACAGCTGCTGGGTGAGCCAGCAGCTGTGACAAAAGGAGGAGAGGGACAATGTTAGACCTGTTGTTTGCAAATAGAGATGTGCTGGTGGGAGATGTGGTTGTTGGAGGCTTCTTGGAGCAGCCTCCAACAGTGATAATGAAATTAGAGAGTTCTCAATATTTGGTGAAATGGGGAGGATATCATTAAGACTCTTACACTGGACTTCCAGAGGGCAAACTTATTAGGAGACTTATTCAGAGAGTTACTTGGGAAACAGCCCTTAAAAACAAAGGAGTCCAGGAAAGGTGGGTGAACTTCAAAACAGATCTTGAGGGCACAGGAACAGACTGTCCCTGTGTGCTGAAAGGTGAGTCAACAAGGCAAACATCCAGCCATGGGCAACGGGGTTTTGAAGGAACTTAGGAATAAAAAGAGGATGCATTGTTTTCGGAAGAAGGGTCTGGTCTCTCATGAAGTATTTAAGGGGTTACTAGCATATGTAGGAAAAATATTAGGAAGGCCAAAGCTCAGTTCAAACTTAATTTGACAAACTTAACTTTTGTAAAGGATAATAAAAAATGTTTTTACAAATATATTAATGGCAAAAGGAAGAGAAAGACCAACCTTTGCTCTGTACTGGGATGAGGGAACTTAGTAACTGCAGATGAGGAGAAAGTGGAAGTGCTTAACACCCTCTTTGCCTCAGTCTGTAGTGGGAAGTCGGCTTGTCCCCAGGATGACTGTGCTCCTGGGTGGGTAGATGTGTCAGGGAGCAGAATGGTCCCCCTGTTATCCAGGAGGAGGCAGCCAGAGAACTGCTGAGCTGCTGGATGTTCATAAATCCATGGGACCAGATGGGATCCATCCCAGGGTGATGAGGGAGCTGGCAGATGAGCTTGCAAAGCCTCTCTCCATCATTTACCAGCAGTCCTGGCTCACTGGTGTGGTTCCAGGGGACTGGAATCTGGCCAGTGTGACACCCATTCACAAAAAGGCTAGGAAGGACGATTCTGGGAATTTTAGGCCAGTTAGCCTGACCTCAGTATTGGGTAAGGCAATGGAGCAGTTTATGCTGAGTGCCATCACACAGCACTTACAGGATGGCCAGGGTATCAGACCCAGCCAGCATGGCTTTAGGAGGGGCAGGTCCTGCCTGACCAACCTGATCTCCTTTCATGACGAGGTGACCTGCCTGGTGGATGCAGGAAAGGCTGTGGATGTTGTCTATTGAGACTTCAGCAAGGCCTTTGACACTGTCTCCCACAGCACACCTGGAAAAGCTGGCAGCCTGTGGCATGGACAGGGCACTCTGTGCTGGGTTCAGAACTGGCTGGATGGCCAGCCCAGAGAGTGGTGGTGAATGGTGGCAGCCAGTCACCAGTGGTGTCCCCCAGGGCTCTGTGCTGGGAGCCAGTTCTGTTCAATATTTTTACTGACAACATGGATGAGGGTATTGAGTCTTTCATCAGTAAATTTGCAGATGACACTAAGCTGGGAGTGTCTGTCTATCTGTTGGAAGGTAGGAGGGCTCTGCAGAGAGACCTGGAATGGTTGGATGGATGGGCAGAGTCCAGTAAGATGAAGTTTAGTAAGTCAAGTGCCGAGTCCTGCATTTTGGCCACAATAACCCCCAGCAGCACTATAGGCTGGGGATGGTGTGGCTGGACAATGCCCAGGCAGAAGGGACCTGGGGGCACCGGTCGACAGCCGGCTGAACATGAGCCAGCAGTGTGCCCTGGTGGCCAAGAATGCCAAGGGCATCCTGGCCTGTATCAGGAACAGTGTGGCCAGCAGGAGCAGGGAGCTCATTCTTCCCCTGTACTTGACACTGGGGAAGCCACAGCTTGAGTGCTGTGTCCAGTTCTGGGCCCTCAGTTTGGGAAGGATGTTGAGATGCTTGAGTGCGTCCAGAGGAGGCAACGAGGGTGGAGAGGGGCTGGGAACACAAATCCTGTGAGGATCGACTGAGGGGGCTGGGGGTGTTTAGCCTGGAGAAAAGGAAACTCTGGAGTGACCTTATCACTCTCTACAACTTCCTGAAAGGTGGCTGTAGTCAGCTGGGGGTTGGTCTCTTTCTCCAGGCAGCACTGACAGAACCAGAGGACACAGTCTCAACCTGCGCCAAGGGAAATATAGGTTGGATGTTAGGAAAAAGTTTTTGATGGAAAGAGTGATAAAGTACTGGAATGGTCTGCCCAGGCAGGTGGTGGAATCACCATCCCTGGATGTGTTTAAAAAAAGACTGGATGTGGCACCCAGTGCCATGGTTTAGTTGAGGTGTTAGGGCATGGGTTGGACTCGATGATCTTGAAGGTCTCTTCCAGCCTAGTGATTCTGTGGTTCAGTGGGATGTAGCTACAAGCTTTGGTCCCCTTGCAAGAGCAGTGAAAGTCCCACATGTGCTATTACTGACATACTGAAATGGAAATATTGTACCAAATGTATTTGGATATTCTGATGTGCTGGTTTACAGAATTATCATGCCACTGATAAAAAACTGATGACTGTAGGAATCTGTTTTAACCAGATGGGAACGTGGCTTCCTGATAGGAGATGCAGAACCCACCAGGGCACTCAGCAGAAGCAGGATGGTACCTGACCCCCCCCTATGCTGCCCTGACACTCCAGAGTGATGCTGCAATTTCCTGCTAGGCACAGGTATGAAAAGAAAGCATATATGTCCTCACTGTCTGCATCACTTCCCCCTGCCCTCCAAACCTCCCCCCGCAACTGCTTAAAAAATAAAACTTTAAAACAAGCATGGTACAGTTTAATCTCTCTATTGCAATAGGTCAATGTAGTACATATTGGATTGAGGTGAAAAAAAGACTTTCAAATAGAAAATCATAAAAGCAAAGATTATACTGTAGCAACAGTATGAAGTCTTTAATATGATTCTGTCTAGGACAAAGGGCTGCCTGCAGTAGATATATCTCCATTTTCTCCAAAATTCAAGAGAAGAGATATGTAGGAAGCACAGGTTAGAATAGCAGTGCTATACTTGCAATGTGGATTTTAATTTGGACAGCATGGCTTCACCCTCAGGCTCCCTGTCAGTTGCTATTCCAGCTTAACTCCCAAGTTACCTTTCAGCTTTAGCCTGAATTAATCAGGTTGATTGATGCAACCCAAAATGAGAACACACCTTTTTGTGTGGAGTAGATGTCCTCATTTTGAACCAATTAAAAGTCACTGAATACTGCCAAAATATCTCAGTTTTATTTTAGCCTGTAAATCCAGCTTGGAAAATTGTAGCCTTCAGACACATTTTTTTCTGCTCTTTTTTTTTTTTCTTCTTCTATAGACAAGTGACAAAAGAAAATGGAAAGTCCCGCTAATCGCTTCAAAAGTGTTCTAGTAAGAAAATCTATTAACTGCTCTTCTTACTTCACTGCTTTGGAATCAGATATGTTCCAAGGATTATTCTGCTCTGTGTACAGCAGAAGTTCAATCACAGGAGCTGAGAGATTGGTAATGCTATACTAGAGTTAGAAAGGCAAAAATTGGGGTGAAATTAGAATTCAGCATAATAATATCTATTGTTCTGAATGTCACTTAGCTCTCATCTTAAGTAAAACAACGCAAATAAGAGTTTTATTGTTGGTTTAACAAGATTGCATTCCAGTGAGGAGTGATTAAAATGTGAATTCAGCTTGCCATGGCATTGCTGAATGGAATAATTCCCCTCCCTCCTGCTTTCATCTGCACATTCCCAGGCCCTCTCTTGTTTGAACAAGAGCAATTATGTGATTACAAGAAGATGTAGATCATGGATCAGATCTGATCTAAGTTTTTGGTAGAGGAATGGGTTAAGTCTTGGTTCTCAGCTAGATCTGAGTTGCTGCAGCTTAGTGGATGAATGATGGTGCTGACAACAAACCTATGGCTCAAGTCTATAGCTTGAACTTACAAGAAGAGTGAGAAATATTTTCTTTTGGTAGGCGATCAGGAGTGGATTGACTTAAAAAAAACAACAAAACCAGACTTGTAGAATATGACTTGGGGGTAGAAGAGTCAAAAGCATCCCTCATTTTTGGCAAATACTTTTGGCACGTACCTTTCATAGGGTTGTTTGAGAAGTAACTGTTTCCTCCTCTGTAAGCTGGAAATCCCCCATGGCTGGGACTGAGGCCACTGCTGATGCAGCAATCTTTGTTGCCTAGCATGGCTATGAATGAAGCCTGATGTGAAAGCCTTAGTATTTAAAAATCTAAATCTAAAATCTGCTAATTAGCCACATTCCTTCTCTACAGAAAATCAGACTCACAATGTACAGATATACAGAAACATGTTATTTTAGATATGGCCAGTGCTGGTGGGACAGGAGAGAAAAAGTGATTTAAAGAATGGAAGCAAGCATGATTCCATTTCCTCCCAACACCTCCACTTTTTATCTGCCATTTCTTCTGTGGTTGGGGAAAGGAAAGAAATTCTGAAAACATCTTTTAGCCCCTTCAGAAACCCCAACCCACTATACTACCTGTCACTTACCAAGGAAAAACCACAGTGGACTGCCTGTGGTGAGTGCTGCTTGTAACCTGGTTGAAACAATTGTCTAGAGCTGGTTTGATATGACTGGGTCTGTGGGTCCCACGTAGCAACAGGAGATGTAAGGCTGAAGACCTTAGGAATTACTGGAATTACTGGTAGATCCATGGCTGGATAGAGTAAGGAGCACCTGTCGTTGAGTTTGAGGGAAAAGCTGCAGCTGAGCACAAGGCACCAGAGAAGTTGGACTCTGCTGGGTGGTTTCTGAATGCTCCCGCTTCAGGAGAAGCTGCAGCTGAGGTTTGTCCTCAGTTACCTGACACAAATCCGTGGGAAAGCAGCTCTCATTGGTTTCTCAGAACTGCTTCTCAGTACAATATCTTTTCTAGTTCTTAAGTGGCGTATTTTGATGAGTGAAATAAATTTTGTCACAAGTTTTACCCAAGCTTACTGTGAATATCTATACAGTTCACAAATTTTGGTTTGACATAAGTTTCTCAAATGACCCTGGGTTCCATATTGGCCTTCAGGAATATTTAGATACAGGGTTAGGCTTACAACTGAAGTTCAGGTTTTTTCTTCTTATTCCAATCTCCCCCTCCACCCTTCTGGGTGACCTTTAGACATGTTTGTCTGGAGGATCTGTCCTTTAACTAAACAGACATAATGATTTTCCCTTTTGCTCTCTGTCCCTTATCTTTCAATGCAAATAGATCACCCAGAGCCACCTAGACCTGCAGCAGAGAGCAATGGATCCCCCTGGGCTGGCTGCTCATCCCAAATCAGTGTTTTGGTGGTAGGGCTGGCAAGACTGTTGGTCTCTGCTGTTTTCTCCACGGTGTGAATCTGAGACACAAGTTGAAGATGCAGATCCCAGATGAGCCAGAACATGCTGCCACACACCTGTGGGAGCTGAGCTTACAGGTCATGATCACCAACCTGCTCACAAGCACAAACTATCTCCTTATTTAAAATAGATTGTACCCTGCAAAATTGCATCCCAGTCAGCGGATCTAAGAAATGAAACAAACAACATTTTTTACCAACAGCAGCACTTATTGACCAGTATTGCCATTTAATCCCTGCCAGAATTGATACTTCAAAGTTCAGGGAAGTATTATTTTTGCCATTAAATATCTCCACATACTGATACCAAGAATTTTTCCCTGAAGGAGGTAGGAGGGATTCCTGCTGATGCCAAGTGTCAAAAAGTATAGAAAACTCTGTCTTTTTCTGGAAGTGGTTTTGTGCCTCTTGGCTCAGTGAGTCCATGTACAGAAGTAGTTGTTTTTTCCTTACTGTTTTCAACTCTCCTCTTTTATGATTGGAATTACAGCCTGCAGGAAGTTCCTTAGCAGCTCAGTATTGCTAATCTTCCACTGACAATTCCAAACAATTAAGAAATGTCCTAATTTACAGGGAGACAAAACCTGTTGCTGTGAGAATACTGAATTGCTAGTATGAAAAAATGTATTTATTAGTAAGTGTCATATTAACTACCTAATTTTAGACTGTCTTTTCTTGGATATGATGTATTTATGAATGTAATTGAATCACAACACAGCAAATCAGAAGTCATTGGTATGCTGCTGAGAAGGTAGACTACAGCACTAAAAAAGGATAGTTTTTGAATATAAGCAAAAAAAGAATCCCAATTTGTTTTTCCTCTTTATTATGAAGTGTTCACCGTTGGGTACAGAATTTTCTTAGGAGTGTATTTTGGGAAATTTTTAGCGATTTTTCAAATCACTTTGTGGCTGGAAAAAATTCTAAGACACAAATGTAGCTTCATTTAAAGAGAAAACATTGAAAAGGGCTGTCAAAGTTTAGGTAGCTGGAGCATTATTCCTTTAGGCATTTCTGTGAATAAAATATTCTCATTGAATCCCTTAAATTTCCAGGGCAGCCTGGAGCTCTCATGTCAGAGATGCTGCTTGCCCAAATGCTTTTTCAGTCCTGTACAAATCCTTCCTCTGGTGGAAGATGTCCCTCTCCATGGCAGGGGGGTTGGAACTACATGATCTTTATGGTCCCTTCCAACCCAGGCCATTCTATAATTCTGTGATTCTGTGATCTGCCTCTTCCTGATGATTGCTCTGCTCAGGGCTTTACTACCAAGGCATGCAGCCCAAATATGATCATCTAGAAGCTGTGCTGTTTCTTTTGACTTGGACGTGATCAGTGTCACTTGAAACATTTCACCTGAATTCAGTGGGTATAGAAGCAGACTGTATATACAGGAAAGCATCAAAGTCATCTTCACTGAGATATGTTCATATGGGCTGAATGCTTACTAAAGCTTTAGGCAATAGCACAAATAATCAGCAGGGAATAAGGGCAGATGCACAGGCAATTAGGACCAGTCTTATAAATTTATTAGTGTAATTTGCAGATTATACCATTTTGTGATAAATAGAAATGTTAGTGAGAGAAAAAGAAGTTAAAATACAACCAGAGAACACTGCTAAAAATAAAGGCCTCAAGGGCAAATATCAAGAGGAAAAAAAAAAAAAGATCAAGTATTTAACTTAAAATATAATTAATTAAGTCCTACTTGGACAAAGAAGGAGACAGTTCAGGTAGTAAAATTCAGATGAAGGGAAAGCCCATAATGCTGTCCTGGAAAGAACTGGAGGTAACAGAGAGATCTAGATGTGACACTGAACAGCAAATGAAACATCACTTTACCTCTCATTTATATATTATGTGATGTGGCAATAAAAGGGATGAGAAATACCTTTATTCTATCTGAAGATATGAGAGAGAAGTGAGTCCCTCTCCCTATGTGACAAGACAGAAACTATTTAATTAAGCTCTGAGCATCTTGTTACCAAAAATACATTATTGGAATGTGATTGGAAGACAAAGAAGAAAAACAGAAAAAAAACCAAACCTGAAACAAAGATAATGGGATATACCAAGCTTAACTCAATCTTAATTAAATGAGTTTCATAATAATCTGTGTTGGAAAGGGTTAAGTGCTGAGAGGGAATGTCAGGAGATGTAATCACATGAAATTAAAGAAAGAAAAATTAAAAGTAGTAATATGAATAATTTGAGCTGAACAGACTGAGCAGTTGTGGGTAAAAGAGAGATTTTCTCCAAAGACACCAGGGAAAATCCTCATTTTTACACATTTTTAATGTCCACAGAACAGACGGAGTCAGGTTTTTAATGTCTCACTTAAAAGATGCATGCAGATGGTGTTTTTTCATGCATTTGAAATATGAATTCCTACATTTTGATTATGTTGTCATTAGCAGTAGCCTTACTTGGTAATTAGGAAGCTGGTTCCTAGCACGTGTGTGAGAGAGATATACTGAGAAAGGAGGATGTTATCTCTTTGTTTCCACAGGGATATAATTAAGTGCAACCAACAACATCATCAAAACAGTAGAAGAAATTGAAACAATAACTATGCTGACTGGAAATGGCTTATTGTTCAGTGAAAACCAGATGATTTTTATCAGAAAAGGCCACATTATTTGCCAGTACCCATTCTGGCCAAGAAAGAAAAGGAAATTCCATGAGAAAAGGGGTTTGCCTGTAATAAATGCCAAATTTTTTCCCAGGTAAGTAAGTTTGAACGAACATCAATTAAGCAAGTTTTTAAAAGAGAGGAGAAAAAGCCAAGTACCATGAAATATGTGGCATTAGAGGAGAAAGCAAGGGTGAGAGAGCTGTGAGAATGTTTCCTCTCTGGAAAGCAGTTTGTGCTTCAGGAATGGCACGTTCAAGTGTCAGTGCAGAACAAGGCCTGCCTGCTGCCTGCTCTTTACACTGAACAGCATTCTCAGTTCTCAGAAAAGAAAAAAGCAAAGCAAAAAGTTGAACTCTGAAGCAGCCTTGGAAAGTGAAAGAATGAGTTTCTCTCCATGACACATTTGTTCCAAGCCACAGACTGTGCATGCCTGATTTTTGTTTTTGTGATTCTCAGTTTTAGGACTCCCCGTATTTTGCAGTAGGTGAGTGTCTGCATCTTTTACAGCATCTGTTAAATATGCAATTATGCTTCTAAATGTTTTAAATGTACCAAAACATGGCCAGGATTTTGCCAAGCAAGCTTGATTTGGCCAGAAGGGCTCCCACTTTTGGGGACTGGAATGCTGCATCTCCTGCTCATACCTCTCTGCAGCTGTTATCCTTAGTGCCTGGAGGATGAGTCTCCAGGCCAGATACCAAGCATGCCTGCAGAGTCTGCTGCTATAAACAAGAAATTATCAAAGCATGCAAGTCTTCATCTTCACTGCCTCTCCTTGAATCACTGTGGTTCTTTCCATGCACCCTGTTTACTTTCTAGTTATCTTATTTTCAATCTATGAAAGAGCTGCTGACAAGGATCTCTGTATTTCCTGCCATTTTCACCTCTCACATTACCAAATCCCTTTAGTAATTTTTCAATATTTTTCATCACATTTAAAAAACCTGTCTGCAGGTTTTTTTCTAGGCTATCTGTAATATGGTCCATACATCTCCCTTTTAATCAATTTGAAAATTCAATTTCTGACTTCCCATTTTCATCCTTATGCTTGCACCCTGCTCCTCCTTGCATCTGCCTTTTCCACTTTTAGTTTCAGAATTTCTTTCTTGTCAAAACCCATTTTTTTTGGTACTGATCAGTGGAACACCATCTCTTCCCCTTAAAGCCTTTATTTTAATTAATCCCTTGTGTAATTAATGAGTGTTTTCTGTGCTTCTGCAGTTACAGCTGTTTGTATTGCAGCCTCCTTACCAACACAATTCTCAGGAGAAAGAACTGGCTTTTCCTCTGTTTCTGGGTTTGATACTGATTTGGTTGCACTTTACTTATGGGAGGAGATAGTTGGTGGGCTGAAGTTCAGCCACAGGGACTAAAAAGGATCATACAGCATTCGAGTATAAACAGAGAGGGTGGAATTTCCCAGGATTTTTTCTAGACTTCTGGTTGGACCAAGAGCTAAAGAGCTAAATGTTGGAAGTAAGTGTAATACACCCAAGACAGCATGCATGGGTCAGAGGCACACTGATTCCTCTTTTGAAAACCTCAGGTATTTGTGCTGGAGAAGATTTTATTTTAGTTTGAACTTTTAACATCATGGGGGATGGGAAGCAGAAGTCATCTGTAAAATTGGCTGATTGCTTTCCTCCACTGAGGAAGTCAATGGTATTTTAAAACTAAGCTGTGCTGAGCATAGGTGTTGCAGCACGAATCTGTTTTTTTTCTCTTGAGTTGCCACAGCAACATAAAATTTCCTTTCCCCCACATTACCTTCCCTAAAATATATTTCACAAATTGTCTTGGAAAAAAAAAAGCCTTATATCATACTGAGAAATTGTGCTGTTTGCTCTTTTAATATTTGGTCTTTTCTGAATTTGGTATTATTAGAGCAAAGCTACTTGATGCACAGATAGCTCAACTTTTTAAAATTTGACCTTAGGTAAAGGGATAGAAAAGTTGAAGCTGAAGTAGCTGCTCTCTCTAGAGAGGCTGCAGGCCTAGCAAACCCTCTGCACAATCTGGCAGCACTCCTTAGGGTCTGCTGTGAGTGTGGATTACAGAGTCTGCCTCTTCCTAGCACTGGGAAGACAAGCAATAGGCAGCTGGGTGTATTATTAGGGAACATGCAGTGGCTTTTAAGGAGGGTTTCTTTCATGCTTCTCTCACACCTTTTCAAGAGCAGTAGCAGATCCAGCAGGCTTTGAATTACCAAGTGCATATCCATTATCCTATGAGAGAAAAAATATTGAAAAGATCCAGGTGAAAAGGAATTTGTCTTAGCTATCCTTTGCTGAAGGAGCCATTAGACTTAGAAAAAGTGTTAAAATAATTTTTATATGTAATGTTTTAGAATAGATGCATAAATAAAACAATTTCAATATGTTGAAAAATACTCTGTGCCTGTTCAGTAGGGTCATATTTACCAACACAACTCTTCCCAGTGTCTCTGGGTATGGGGTGCCTGTTGAGAGGAGAGAATCCCTCTGCCCTTGCCAGCAGATGTGTGCAGGTTTAGCAGTGATGGCTGCACTGCTCAGCTCTGGGATGGAGCTGCAGTCACCTGTGTGTGCTCACGAAGGTCACAAGAGCAATGAACTCTCAGTATTTAAATGGGAGCATGGACTGTGCTCACTGCTGGGCCTCAGTGCCCACCCCTTTTGGAGAAAGTGTTGTGGCAATGAGCTCCTTTGCTTTTTATGATGTTGGGAGGGAATGCCAGTGTGGAACGCACGGAAAGGTGGGTGATCAACGGAAGGTTTGGTGAAAGCAACCCTCCTTTCTGAGGAGCTTGTTTAACAGCTTGTGCTTCTGTCTGTTTTTGAATGACTGAAGTTGTAAATACAGCCTAGCTTAGTCTTGAGAAAGCTGGAATTGCTGACTTGGGATGATAACAGCACCCACAAAAATCACCTGTATAGGAAACTTGGTAAATGAAATTGACCTTCCCCACTATTGCCCCATTTTTACTTACCTTCTTACCATGCTGTACATCAGCAGTAGTTAGGAGAGGGGAGGAAAGGATGATTTTATTCTCTATGGTGACAAATAGAACACTTAATAGATGACAAATTGGGGAATATTGAATCTCTAGAGACCTAATCAAATGTGAATCAAGTCAGCCCCTCATGAGCATGGAGTAAAATGCCAGCTGGTGCATGGCCTTTCCGTTCTGGCTTGTATTTTATCCTTTATAATAGATTGTGACCAGTTTTAATACAGCTAATACTTGCACCTAAATAAATAAAAACCCTCTCAACAGTACCAAAACTATCAGTTTTTGTATAATAAGTACTTTTCCTTGTGAGAAAGTACCGTAACATTGAGTACAAGTGGAATTGATAATCATTTAGTTATCCTAAAGAGCTGAAGAGAGAATTACAACACTGATCTTACATCTGAATTTCTGTGGGACCCTTATGCCTGTGCCACAATGAATTAATTTTGATGGAATCCAGCATGGAAGCAAGATTCTATAGTCGGGGTAGAAAAATTCTGTTAAGCAACTCTTTTCTATCTTTTTTTTTGCCTCGAGGGAAATAAATTTCAGGAGTAATTATTTTTTCATATAGTCTTACTGTATAATTTTGTCTTACTTAAGCTATTGAAAAATTGGTGTAATATTAGATAGCATGTCTTGTGTGACTGAAGAACCCTGAGTGCATGCACACATACTTGCATGTGTGCATACTCAAGCTTTCAGTGCAACACTTGCCTAGCAAAGATTTTCTCTTGGGATTCTATTGTAATTTATGAAAATGAATGTGTTACATGTGTAACATCTATAAAGGAATAAAACTATCATTTATTGTGAAAGCAGATAAATAGTCCTTTTGAAATAAAAGCCGATGTTGTGCCAGTTTCAAGCACAATAGAAAGGAAGAAAGCTTTTCTTTAAAATCGGTTGGAAAAAGCTGGTGTCATCCCTTAGAGAGACATTTTCCTTGTTCCTTTTATCACTGACTGGCTTATAATTTGCTTCTCTAAGAAGCATTAGTTTTTTGATAAAATCTTTCCAGCTTTACTTTTTTTTTACCATGACAAATTATTTCAGAACAGCTTCTTTACATGTAACTGTAGAGTTATCTGCTCTGTTCTAAAAATACTGTCAATCTGAGGCACTGATTTTGCATTCCCTAAAACCATCTCTAAGCCACACAAACCTCACAGAAGTTAATAGGTTTGACCTAGTATTTCAGAAGCCAGCAGTGGAAAGTGAATGCCATTAGAAAGTATTGAAAAACACATATGTCATTTCAGAACAATGAAAACACTTTTATTGTTTTACAGTTGGCTAGGAAGGGAAAGAATTATGAATATATTCTAGTCATTTTTATGACCTTTGCATTTTCCAACATTTAAAACCGTTTTATTATTTTAATAAGAAATAAATTTCCAAATATACTTGCAAGATAGCTTTACATGTGACTATTTGAACAGATCTTTTACTGACATCCTTCTCTTTTCCTGCTGAAGGCAGACTCTCTCATTGTGATGTTCCCCACAAACGAGGTGCAAAGTGAAATCCTGGTCCTTTTCAGCCCAATATCAGAAAATCTCACTGACATATCTAGGTGATGTAAATGGAAAAGCTAATATAAAAGGCAAAGTTAGTTCTCATAGAAGATCAAATCAATTAGCTGTTTTCACAGCTAATAAATCTACACAATAAGGAACCCCTGGGGCTTTGATAAGTGTTAATTTTTTATGTTTCTCAAGCTACATTTGGGGTCACAAGGTCCATTTTTCTGTCCAATGCCACAAAAGACTCACTTCTCACACGTCTGCTTTAAGGGTGAAATTGCATAATTGAGCTCAAAGTGAGAATGGTAGCTAAACACTAAAGCTGCTGCTAAATGGTGGTCTCAAAATGACAATGTTGGGGTTTTTTTTCTGCATTTTAGAAAAATAATTTCTGACTTGGCTTTATGAGTGATGTCCATAGGGCAAATACATTAACTTCTGAAAGTGCACCATGTGGGAGTTTGCAGGCATTCCAAGTGCACAGCTTGACATGCCAAAGTGACTCTGGGCAGCATCTTGGAGGGCAAGCTTGAAGAAATATAATAGGTTGTCTAAATAGTCCCTGGCTTATGAAGACACTCTTTGAAACTATATTAAAGTGATACAATGATATGCTATTGGACATATTTTCTTGTTTTCTGATGTCATCTTAAAATTTCGCAGGGGAAAAAAAGAGGCTGAGTGAGATGGCAAGAGGCAGGGCACCATGTGTTTTCACAGTGCAGCATCCATTATACATGAGCAGAATAGCAGTCGCTCAGCTGCCATCATGGTAGGCATGACTGCTTCTCTTACAAACTCATATTTCATTTATTCATTGCATATTTCATTCCAAGAGCCTGAGCCTCCACTTGTTTCTCTGCAAGTATAACTATGCACCTGAATAGTTATGGTGACTCCAGTAGGAGTTCCTCATGTGAAGAAATTTAGGCATGAGAATGGAATGAGAATGTTTATAGAACTGAGGCCAAAAGCTGGAGGTAGCTGAGCTGGGAAAATTGGCAATAGCATAGTAAAGTAAACCAGTTAAAAAGTGCATTAAAACACAGAAACCCAGCTAACCACTGTACAAGTCACCTGACAAGCAGCTGATCACAGAATGATGCTGTGTGCTGCTGCCTTCACCTTTCCTCCCCTGTGTCCATTCACATTTACAAATAATAATTACCTTAGTGAGATTGTCCTTACCTTAAGTTATGGAATAATTATTCATTAGAACAGAGATGGAACATTCCTTCATGTATTTGTTAAAACTTTAGGCCTCCAATGCTGTCAAGCAAATTGCAGATGCCCAGGATGCAGCATTTGGAAAGCTTTTGTTTTATGGTACTACTGTGGATTTTTTTGTCCCTCATTGGAAGAATGGGAACCTCTGAAAGCACCAGACTTTTACATTGTTTCTGTCAGCTTAATTGCTGTAGCATGCATTTGGTTTCAGATCAATTGCTATTAAGAACAAATGACACAAAAAAATTGATATACACAGTTTATTTCCTTATCTGTAAAATACTGCATGCCTTTTGATGTCACAATTTGGCTCACGTTAGGACTGGAAGGCCAAGGTGTAACAAGCATTGGTTCAGTTGTTCAGTAATAATTGTTTCCATGCAATGAATCCTCCTTATCTTTCATTAATTGCCAATCAGGCCCTGCAGCTGCCATGTGCCAAAACATATTCTTTGTTGTTAGCATTAAAAATACTGTTAAAACTCAGACTGAGACATGAAGGAAAATTCCCTTTCCTGGAAAAATACATTTTTGCTTCTTCCTGCTGGAAAAACTATTTGAGTGTTCTCACTGCTCAAAGAAATGTGAAGTGCTATGAGACTTGGACATGTCACACTAAAACTCAATACTCAAAAGGATGCTTTGCATGGTATAGAGCAAAATGAAGTGCTTAAGGTCATTCTGTGGAATCAGCTGAGATTGTGACACATTGTGGGTGTCTGTGAATCTGTTCACAACTTCAATAGACATGCTTATTTAGCATAATTTAATAGGAAAAATAGCCAAAGAAAGGTTTATCACCTAATCTATTAAGTTTTTTCCAATAAGTGGAAGTCTGCAAGTGGTTTTAACATTTGCAAGCTGCTTCCCTTATCCGTGAAGGAAGAGGAATCTGGATTCAAAGAACAAGAAGCAGATCCCTTTCCTCCTTCTTGCTGCAGATATTTTTCTCTCCCCTGTATCAGATGTAGACATTAGCATCAGCATTTAGGGACCCAGAAAACAGCAGTGGTCTGCTCTGCAGTGTTAAGTACTACAGCTTGGGATAGATGTTCCATTGAGGCTCCAGCAGGAGAGAGGTCAGCTGAAATTGGAGTTCCTGAGACATCTGACCTGCAGCATCCCTTGGAATGGGAAGCCAGAATTCTGCAGGAAGCACTGAGACTGTAGGTGGTGTATGGATGCTTCCAGGTGTCTGTGCAATGCTGAAGTGCCCATGGTTTCTACTCTAACCTGCCCCAAAATCGTGCTCTGCAAGGCTGGTGAGGCTGGGACAGAGCTGCTTCTGTGGGAAAAGTTGTGGAGTCTCCCTCACTGAAGATGAAAAGTGGAGCTGGTTCTGAATTAAATAGTTAAGTATTTTTAAAAATAGAAAGTAGATCTTGCAAAGAGATTCAAATGACATGCGTATTTTTTCCAGATCCAGGAAAAAATCCTTTGTATGCGTTGTATGACAATGTTTCTTTAATGTAAAAAATGAACTTTCTAGATGAACTCACAAGAGTGGAACAATAAATTCACATTTAAACTGTGTTAAAATGTGTTAAAAAGCAAAGCCACTTCCACTTGTGAAAAACACTCATATATTTTTGTCTACAAATAGAAAACTTGAAGATTTTGAAACAAAAAGTAGTTAAGAACAGCTCCAAGAAGTCTTCATAGAGACTAGTTTAACTTCATCAAATAAGTCAAAACAGAAGAGATGACTCACTCGCTCATTTTCCCTTTACATGTGGGTTTTTTTGAGACTCTTGCTGTGTCTCCACCTTGTAGTTGAAAGGCTACTGGGATGATGGGCATTCAGGGGCATCCATCCTCATGAGTCACTGGTGTGTGTAGCACCAGATACATCTTGTCTTCTTTTGACACTTATGCCAAAGGAGAATACAGAGGTATCCCTGTATCACCCCTCACACTGGAATTCACATGTGTTCAACAGATGATGGAGTGGGAAGCAGCCCTTGCCTTTCCATATAGCACTACTCCTGTACTTTCTTTTTTTTTTTTGAGCTCTCTGTCAGGGACTCTCTTGTTCTCCTTCCATCTTAAGAATTTAGAGAGGGCTGCAATTATAAGATTATCAAGCACTTCACAACCTTTGGTTGTCATAAAACCCGTCTGGCAGATGACAAATGGAGGAATGGTGGGATAAGGGTTTGCCCATAATCACAACAGGTTGTGGTGAGCAGAGCAATTGAGCCTGCCCCTCCTGAGCACCAGGGAATGATTTAAAACATGTCATTCCTGCATGTAGCCACATGTGCAGGCAGTCCTTCTGCAAAAGGGGAAAAGATTTTCTTAGATCCATAGGAAATAAAAGGTTCACTTTTGTTAATTTCACTGCTTTTAGGAAAAGGCTATGGTCCTCAACACTGAATTAAACTAAAAGATATCCCAGGAGAATCTTATAATAAATAGTGGTAATAAATTTATACCAGTAAATCAATGGCAGTGCAGGCAGATGAACACAATATAATTCACAATGCAGCATCTGAAATGAATATCGTGCAGATTGTTCAGTGATTAGTTGTAAAAAAACACAGATTTTTTTGGAAATATTGCTTGTCTTGGGGACTAGTAAACAGGAAAAAAAGGATAAGTTTGTCAGGGATGCTCAATGGAATGCCACCTCTCAGCCACCTCCAGCTGTAAGGTGTTCTAGAAAACATAATGGAAATTAAAAACTTCAACTGAATTGATGAAGTCGCAAGCTGGAGTGTTTCAGAAAATGACAGTGGATTTGCAAATAAACAGAGAGTGTAGCTTTGTAAGTGCATTATCTGGGTTAAATGTGTGCAGCAATATGCAGTAAATAGTGCTTCTCTTCTTAGGAGGTTTGGTGAAAATCAAATCCACTCCACAAAGGCTGAATTTCATTCTGATTAGCACCAATTTCAAACAATACTGAACACATTTTCCCCAATATATAATAGGTCAAAAAAGGTAAGAGAAAGTTTCATTTTATGTAGTGAGAATATGGAACAATTTTTAATGGACTTCACTTATTGTGTTGGCAATATTGGTGAAAGTGAGGACTCTGAATAAATGAGGTTTGTGTAGACATGAAGGGGCAAATTCTGCAGCTCTTTTCAGGCTGTTTCGTATTCATAGACTCCAATAAGGTTGGGTCAGGGTAATTGAAAGAAGACTTGGCCTTTAGATCTTAAACTGTAGTGCAAAGCACACTCATGGAGAACCAAGGATTTTTTTTCCTGCTAATTTCCAAAGCAATAATATTTTCTATTATGAAAGTCAGCCTTGGTTCTTAGGATATATTACTAAACTTTAAAATGTGGGGTAGTATATGTTAAATATTTTAAGTATTTAAAAATTGATGTATTATAACAATATTTTTTAGATAGCAAATGACTTAGAAGGTGTATATTTAGTGTAGGCTCATTCTCAAAGTGTAAGGAAAAACCTGCCAAACACCCTTCAGAAATGTTTCCATCTCTCTCACTTTGGGTCTGGGCATCAGTCGGAAACTGGAGGTATGTACACATATTCACATACCCATGTGCATCTATAAACACACACAGGATTCTGAATGGGCTTAAATTTTTCATTTAATTTTCATGTAAATAAGTAATGGCACAGGGAATAAAGTTCTTTGAATGAAGTTTGCTGCACCTTCACCTATTTATGGGACATAAAGAGAAAAACTTCTGCTACATGACAGACCTATAAGCTGGCCCTGCAGCCATTCAGGTTAGTAGAAATCACTCCTCGGCTTTCACATTTTCATGCTCACAGATCCCTAAATTTCTAGTACAGACAAAGTCCCTAAAATGTTTTTTTAAGACAAAATAAGAAAAAAATTAAAACGGAAATGTGAATGGTAATAAACTGCATTAAAACACTGTGTGTTGCTATACTGGCAATGCTATGTTCTTTTCTTTGGTTACTGTGTTCTTTTAGGGTTTTCTTTCATTTGCACGTGCTTTATAGCAGGCTATAAGTACAGCAAGACTATAACAGGGTAATCAAATTAATTGTCTTTCACTTTTGTCCTGCTAGAAATTCTGCCAAAATATTATATGGCCAAGATCTATCTGGACTGGGAACAAAAATCCCATCTAACCCAGCTTCCAGAAGAAAATCACAAGCCATTAAGCTGGTGAAGAATTCTTAGAATTCAAAAAATCCTGAAGTCTTGCATGGTGAAAAGCTAGTGAGTATCACATGGACCTAACAAGGTAAAATCAGTTCTCTATATGACACCTATTTAGGTTGTGATGTTAATGTGATGCAGTTTCTAATCTTGTCTCCCAAAACAGAGAACAAATATAAATATGAAACTTTCCTCCACATAATCCTGAAATAAGTGAGTAAATTGTTGTACAAGGATAGGCTGAAACTGTTCTTGGTCTTCTATTGTCTAACCTGTTGGTTTGTTTGTTTGTTTTCCTTTAATTTCATCTTAAAAGGAGTAAAGATGACAGTAAAAAAAGGGTTTCAAAAAATTGATATCCTTTCCTTTGGGAGCCATATTTCAGATTAATGACAAGATCAGACAGTACTTGATTAATAAGTTTTAAAATGGTTTTTGCAGTTATAGGAGAAGGGATAAATACTGGCAGAAATTTAAGAATAGCAAGTTTGAAAAGCTACAGTAGTCAGTAGTTGGAAATATTAATTGGGTTTGTGTGACCTCTTTTACAGGTCATTTGAGCAGTGCATCCTGCCATCTTCTAGAAAATCATTGCAAATTAATGGGGGCGATAAACAAAAAACTCCAAAGAGAACACAATCAATTATGTTATTTTGAAATTATACAAATTTATGTATGGAGCTCCAAGGACTTGCCACAGTAACTAACTCTTTTCCTAGCACTGCAACATTAGTACACCTGTTAGCCCTATTTATCTTTGTAAAAACAGACAAAGGGAATAAACAATCTTATCTGTCACTTTCACAGGCTGAGGAGGAAGAAAAGAAATTGTGAGTTTGTTTTGAAGGTTTTTTTAATGGTGCTTTGTTTTGGTTTTTGTTTCTTTCTTTATTTGTTTTTCCTCAACGCTCATTAGATTTTGTTTGGACCAAAATATTTTAACAGAGATGTACCAACCCCACTAAAGATAGCAATACCCAGCTCTGCAGCACTTTAAAAACATACAAATTCTCTGCTTGGCAACTTCAGTCAACCTCTGAAGGGCATCATTGCTTCCAATGTTATGCTCTCCACTTGTTATGACTCCCTAATATAGCTTATTACAGGAGCCCCTAACAATTTGCCCAAGGTCAGTCAACAAGTCAGTTGAAGAGGTGAAAAAATGAGAGCTTTTGATTTCTTCTCCCCTTCTTCCAGCAGCTATTGCACTATCATAAAACACAGACCATTTCAGGCTTTTTGTGGGGGAAGGGAAACATGACAGCTTCCTTTTCAGACATCAGAAAATACTTTAAAGAATTGGTTTCTCTAGCAACAGGAGCAGGGGAAAAAAAAAAAAGAAGCTATCATAAGTTTTTTCCCACCTACTCATTTTTTTTTAATGTGGTAAAGCAGATGGCTTGGATAAGGCAGGTATGACAGATTCTGATTTATTGACTGTAGAAGGAAATATAAATACAGAAGTGCATGCACTCTGCTGTGCTCTGTACCACAATAACACTTAATGGCTTCAGACTTCAGACTTCTTTCAGGCTCTACTCGTGTCTATCTACAAACACCATTATTTATTGTTAGGGCATGTTGATAGCAGAGCTCACTGTGTGTGGAAATCAAAGGCTGGCCAGCCAAGTACTTCCCACACTCCCCACCTTCCCTGACAGCAGTGCTGGCTCCGTGAATTCCCAATTTACATCTTTGACAGAGAGAAATTTCATTGACCTGGCCAAATACTTTCTCCTAAGGTGTTGTAAATCGGTCAGTACCAATGATATATAATGTCAGAGGACTCAAACTTTTGCCTTTGCCAAGAAAATTAAAAATGTCTTAATGATCTCTGTTTAGTGATGATAGGAAGGAGATTATTCTTTTTATGACTGTACCTGGCCCATGGCTATTTCCTGCATTTCTTCAGCTGCCACAACATTGAGTGTTAGTGGACAGAAAACAAGATGTTCTCTTCAGTAAAGTGCTGAGGACCACATGACCCCTTTCTCCTGAAGCTGCTGACTCTGGTAGAGTACAGATGACATCTGCTCCATGGTAACTTGGTCAGTACAAACTGCAGGAACAGCCTCAGCAAGAGGTGCTTGGCTTTTAGTCACTGCACTCAGTACACTGCAGAGCATGTGCTGAGGTCACATCAGAGCAGTGATGGTTTCAGGATCTGGGCTGTTCTCAGGATTCTGTCTCCACCACTTATGCTTCATGTATTTGCAAGCAAATAATTCCAGCACCATTACCAGGCAGTTTTTGATACAGCAGTGCCACCATCTCTCTGCAGCAGACCTACTGAGAGAATAGTAGTGGAGAAGAACGGAATGTAAAGGAATATGAAAGCATTTTTCTGGCTCAATTTCAGACTGTTTTTGGTCCAGAGTGATGGTAACGAACCTCAAAGCAGCTAAAAATAGTTGGCAGGATTGCAGAAAAAAAAAATTCTCTTGAGTCGCGGAAACTTTCACTGAACAATTGCACACAAAGAAATGAACTCTTTAACTAAAGCCAGAGCAGCTGCAGAATCTCTGCTGCTTTGGGGAGATCAAAGAACAGGTGCTGAGGTTCTCTGACAAGGTGGAGATTGCTGATCAGATCAGTCTCAGATCACAGCTGCAGTGTGCATGGCACTCCTTCTGCCAAAGAAACAGAGAGGGTCTCCCAGAGGAGCAGCAAATTGGTCTTTTAGGGTCCTGACTACAGCCAAGGGTACCTAAGGGGTTTGTTACCTGTGAGAGAGCCAGGCTCTCTCAGGTGAGTGTGAGAAAGATGGGAGATAGCTTAGGGCAGGACTGGAGAGGGCTCCTTCTCTCTGTACATTTGCAGAAGACTTGCAAGTAAGAGATGGCTGCTAAGTAAGAGATGGCTTCTGCTGGAGTGAATGGAGATAATTTTTAAATATTTACTGTGACTTTATGTGCAGTGTGTGTTTTATGTTTTGTATAGCATTTCATGTGTTTTTAACAGAAAATCTAAAAAATAAATCAATGAAATATTTCATACAATCATTTAAACATATGATGTGTCTCCTCAGGGAGAATGCCATACTTTTTATTCCTAATTTAACTTTTCCTGATGAATTTTAAATGCAGAGGCAATGTTTCAAGTGGTATGGTTTCTTACTAAAAATACAACATCTTAAAAATCGTTGAAGTCTTTTTCTAAAGTTCTGAAGTCCTGAAGTTTTTCACTATGTCAAGCTTGTCTAGGGAAATTTTTAGAAAATATTTTTCCACTGGGTTAAGCTATTTTTTAACTAAAGTTCTAGCTCAGTGGTATAATGAATAAGATGTTAGAAGCAACATTAAGGCTAAAGGAAAATGAAGGCATCAGTGAAATAATTTGAAATTATAATTTCAAACTCTTGTACTTTTGAGTATTTTGTTTAAAACACATAGTTTTTTGCCTTAAAGCTTTCAAATGCATGATTTTTAAAAATATAAGTCAAATGATCCTTCAGAAAGCTTGAGAGGTTCAATAGTGAGACAGCAACCTGGCTGGAGCAAGAAAAGGGGCTCTCAGAAACCATTTTTAACTTCCAATGGAAAGGCTGTGCCTGCAACACTGAAGACACAGCAGCACAAGTAAAGTTGTGAGTTTTTTCCCAGTCCTTCATCTGTCTCTCTGTGCCCTGCTCTCTCCACTGTAATTTCAAGCTGTCATTCTTAGGAGCACTGAGAAGCCATAAAGATGATAAATGGGTTTTTTTGTGTTGCCTCATGTGCTGCTTGACATCACATCCCTCAATGCACTGCTGCAGTGTCTTGCTGAGGGTTACTGGTCAGAATGGTGTGACAACATTCTGTGAGCCCCACAGGACAGGCTGGGCTGGGCTCCCACTGCCTTCCCTTTCATCGTGGGGTGCGTGCGGAGCGTGGGTGGCACGGCAGCTCTCTGCTGGAATGCTAACACCCCCACGGGGCACTTCCAGCTCAAATTCTATTTGCTTTCATCCCTGCAGACATGCACAGAGTTCTCAACTTGAAAGGCAGACAATATCTCATATTCCTGACTTACTGATGTGATGCAACCTATTTATTTCCTTATGGCATTCAGCCAGATTCTGTCTCCATAAAGGCAGATTAAAACTGCATGGAAATCCTGTGCTTAGTACTTGAAAAGGCAACTGTAAAATATGCCATGTATGTGAAGGTGGAATGCTTTTAAAGGCAATTAATAAAATGACATGAAAGCTGTGGTGTCCAAAAAAGGCAAAACTACGAGATCGATAGTAGCTGTATCTGGCCTTCATCAAATTTAACATTCTTTCCCCAACATGTTTTCATGATAAGGTTTTCTAATGTGAATGTGTGTGCAAAGGCTGAGGTAGTCACTGAGCTCTGTTCAAAGGGAAGGACTGCAAGGTGGGCTGGGAGCTGTGACAGTTTCTGGTGGAGGGCTGAGAATGTTCAAATGCACACATGGAACCTGATCTGGGACTGAGTCACCCTCTGTGGTCAGTATTTTTGCCAGATGGGAGCAGGCATGAAACTCAGAAATGGCAACTCCTCAGATGCAAGGATACCTAGCATGCACTTAAAAATAAATAAAGCCAAGGGAATGTCACAACAAGCAGGACCTTTTCCTTTTTTTTAAATAAACACTGTGACTTTAATGAACAGAGTTCAGGTGAGCAGCACTCTGCAAACTGCTAGTGCTGGTATCTACAGACCTGGAGGCCCAAGCTCTCCAGAGGCTGGGTGTCCATGGCAGTGTCTGGTCTTCCCACTTATCTTGTGTCTGCTTTGGCTTTTGCACTGCTCTAAGGTTTTATTTCTTCCTTTGTGTTTGTAGAGGTCCTGAATCGCCACCTGTTCTGGAGCATGAATCTATGTCTGCTTATTCTTACTGCTCTGGGACTAAATTCTGGTCAATCCCTTGTAATAGGCATGGAATCATAGAATGGTTTGTGTTGGAAGAGATCTAAAGATCATCAGGTTCCAAAAACCCTGCCGTGGGCATGGAACCTGCCAATAGACCAGAGTGCTTCATCCAGCCTGGCCTTGAATGCTTTCAGGGATGAGGCATCCATCACTGCTCTGGGCAACGTGTTCCAGTGAGAGCAGTGATATTGACATGATCTAATAATTCCTTGTGATCCTGGAGTTTACTGGAGAGGACATCTGAAACCTTTTTCTGCACTGGCACCGTAAGTTGTATTAGTAGTTTTGAGCAGTCAAGCAGCTGGTCTAGTAGTGAGTGCTTTCAAAAATGTCCTTGTGATACCAGGAGTCTCTGAGCCTTCATTGCTTTTCCCTGGGCAAAGATATCCTTGCTGTGCAGAAGGCATCAGTCATGCTGCCTGCAGTTTGCAGAGCAGGTGACAATGTAGGGAGTGACAAAAGCTCTTTGCCAGCACTGAAACTGGGTGGAAGCCCTGGGCTGGCACAACAGCAGTGAAGCAGCAGTAGGGTCAGCCAGGCAGGGTGTTTTGCCTTGTGTTTAACACAGAGACAGAACACCACTATGCCAATACAACACACATACATTGGAGAAATGAAATCCCACTATCCATGGGGAATTTTAGAAAATCACACTAGAAACAGAGCAAACATGGCATTCTGAGAATCAGAAAAACAGTCTCCTAACCACTAATTTCATGGCTCATGCGCTCATCTTATTTCAGAACAAGAAACAATCTGAGCCTGATTTTTAATATGTAACAGAACTCCCCAGTTAGTCACAGACTCTGCACGTGCACACATACATACACACACACAAACACACACACACACGACACACAGACACACAGACACAGACACAGACACACATACAGTGCAGCAATAATTTCTTTTCTGATGAGGAAATCCAAATTGAATAAAATTTAAAATGTAAAGCGAAAAATAAAGTATATGCTAAAATACTTGAAGAGGGACAAAAACCATCTACTACATCATGGGAGGAAAATTTTACAAATTAATATTTTCTTCCCGTTCACTTCTCCTTCAGAGAAATCAATTTAAATGCATGTGAAAATATTATGCCAGACACTCTAAGAAAACAAACAAAAAGCTCCTCATATATAAAAAAAATTCCCAAGAGAGAGAAATCAACTTCTCTTCCAAGTAACACATGTGATTTCACTACACCTGTATGAATTACAAGGACTTATGAAGATATTATAGTTTGCAATTGTGAGAATAATGCTGGCTAATTATGTTTTGAAGAGCTTTTAAAAAGTTGGAAAGAGAAGGAAACCACTTTAAGACCTCTCCTATTTGCAAACTAATTGTTTTTATAAAGTGCAATTTACATTAACTGCAACTGGATCTGTCATTGCTTTTTTTCTTTTCTTTTCTTTTTTTAAAAGTATATATTAAGTCTTTTCTCTTCGCTGCTGCCACACGAAATGCCCACAAACACAGCCTGGGGAATCGACTGACTAATTATGTAATGAAAGCAGTAAAATGGAGTATGGATAAAATATTATCAAATGAACAGGGTTAGCAGCTTCAAAGATGGGGCTATTTTTATTTAAGATATATTACATTTGATTTTCTTCATGAACTGTGCAAAGTACAATATGTTCAGACAGAATGTCACTCTAAAGCAGACAATAGCCTTTTAATAATTCAGTCTCGATCAGAAAAACTCAAGATCAAACTTGACCTTGTTTCTCAGTTTAGAGATGTATTTCATAGACTCTCTACAGGCTTGTTAGCCAATCACCCATCTTGGCTTTCTGAAAAGGGAGCACTATAGGAAAAGGATGGAAGGAGAATACATGACAGATAATGTTGGAAATAGATCATTTATTACACTCGAGATGTACTTTTTTTTGCTTGACTTCCCAGTGAATTAAGGCTTATGCAACTGTGTCTGTAACTTTGAAATCCATCAGATAACTTAGGTTGCATCTAAAATGGAACAAGGGGTTCCTACTATTTTTATATATATAAAAAATTTTTACAGTAGAGTAGGGGAAAAGGAACAAATTCTAACGAGGAAAGACATCAGTTTAGGATCAAGCCCTGTGCCAGTCACCTGACAACTGATATTGACCCACCAGTCAATACGTGTGGATTGTGGCACAGTGTGTGGTGAGGGCTGCATTTCAGTCAGTCAGGGAAACAGAGACAGAAAGAGTGATGGGGGAGAGCAGTTCAGAGGGCACTGGAGGAAGATGTATGTGGTCACAGAGCAGCACTCACCTGTATTACAGCTGCTGCTCTTAACACAATTTCCTTTTACTGCAAATGATGCTTTATGGTGCTGCTGTTATATCTGTGTCCAGTGATATTTCTTCTACTGCAAGCATATATGGTGAGACTCACTGTACTACCTGTCTGCAGTTTATTTAAATTATCTGGATCCCTTTATTTCAGTGAAGGTGGATAAGGACTGTCCTTCCATGGGATCATTCATGATGTCTGTCCAAGGGTGAAATGAATTGTCTTCTGAAGAAATCATTCTCTTCCTGATGAAAGAGGCCATCTAAATGACTGGCTTAGACTTGACAGCTGACTCCAGGGAACATAATGGTGAAATCAAATATTCTGGTTACTGGTTAGCATCTTCTGTTCTCACTCAATATGGCTGGAAATAGACGATCTCTATACTTGCAAGAGGTTAACCAAATGACCTTGACTTTCTGGAGTCCTTCCTTGAAGAAGCAAAAAGCCTCCTAGCTGTCTAGTGAATAGCTACAAGAAACATAATGGTGACAGATCTTCATATTTGATTTCTCTGCTGGTTATACTGCCAAGAATTTCAGTGTGGGAGAGTAGTTTATATTAGGAGATTGGCTTGAAATCAAACAGCCAGTCTTGTAAATGGAAGGAGTGTTCTCTCCACATATTTCCCTGTTTTCTGCAGAGGGGATGAACAGTGAGATGATGAAGCTTGCTGTTAATAAAAAAGTGTCATCACAGTCTCAAGATACATCAAATGTGATGATGATTCAGAAAGTAACAGAAAGATAATAACATGCAATGAAGTGCATATATACTGTACAGTGAAATGACAGAAAAAATTTAAGGTTTGCATGTGTAAAAGAAATTATATTTGTTGAGCAAACCAGAACCAGGCTCTGTCCATACCTGAATTGGGGAAGTCCTAGAAGAAGGGCTTAGGAAAAGGCAACTGCAAGGGGAATATAGCATGGCAGGAAGAGAGGGTTGAGAAACAGCAACAATTCACTCTTTTTCAAAGAAGAAGAACTTTGATGTCTCTTGATACAACTAAAGAAAACCCTTTTTTAGTGACCAGATGTAATGATGCCATCCAACTCTTCCATGGGATCTGTGGAGGTCAAAACCACTTTTGCGTTACAGCAATTGTTAAATCTAACCTGCACATCACAGTCCCTCAAATGCTGGGCTCTCTTGCGTGTAGCAGACTGTTCCTGGTTACTCACTGCTCTGCTGCTGGCAGAGACAGGCCCCCAGCCTGGGTGACACCGTGGCTCATCTGCTGCAGCCCTCCCTGTGCCCTGTCCATCATCACAGCCAGAGCCATCCTTCAGCCATGGCACAGCTGCCCAGAGCCATTCCACACAACCCAACTGATGCATGTCATCACTCTTCACCATTTATTATTGTAGCCTGGGTCAGATTTTACCACCTGAGTTCCCAAGTTACTGAAGGTGAATGCAGCACCGACTGAGAAAGCAAACAAACCTGAACATCTGAAAAATCTGCAGGATAAATACATTCTGGAATACTTTAGCTTTCACCTTCTCAAGCCATGAAACTGATTTTTTATGGATAATAAACTTAGTAGCAGAGTTGGTGTTTATATGGGAACATGTCCATGCAAATGATTAAAGTGACAAATCCATATTTCCTTCTACATTTTCAGCTATTTTTTCAGCAGCTATTTTCCTTCTTTTTTTTTTTTAAATTTTAACACTGAATTGTTAGATTCACTTCCCAGTGCAAAATGCTGAAAGAAAGCCATATGATCAATACAATATTTTCTCGATAGTGAAATTGTTTGGTTACACCTAGTGATCACATAATGTTCCTGTTCTTAGACATCATATTCCTATTTTCACATCTAAAAATGTCTAAGCATGGTACAGATTCTAATTTCTTTCCAAAGATATATATCATAAGCAGAATAACGTGAATGGGTTGAAAAAGTTGATGCAAAACTTTAATGAGATTGGCTGTGTGTACCTTCAAGGCTATCAAAAAACTTCATACTATCCCCAGTCAAAGATTAGGTAAATGAAGTACATACTGATTTTAAAGTCTCTAAGGTAGATAAGACTATTGAGGCAATCAAGATTCAAAGATACCTAGATTATGTGTTGGAGATTCCCAATTCAGGGATGAGGTGAATGTTTCTTCTCTTAACAGTAAGAGTGCATTGCAGAAGATCACATTATTCCTTCCCTTGCTGGATTTTCTCCAGGTACCAGCATGCTTCATGGCTCTCTAAACAGCCAGGATTGGTCTGATTAATTTACTTTCACAAGTTCCCCACATCCTCACAATGGGGTGTTTTTTGTAGGTATGTTAAATTTCAGGAAGAATAACATATACACAACTTGATATATGTCATATATCTTCACAGTGACAAGAAGATGTGCATTTACAGAGCGGCTGTGAAAATGTGAGTTTGGTTCCAATAATTATACCTGCACCTATGAAGGAGAAGTTGTAATAATATAGTAGAACTTTCCATCCTGTTTTCAAAGAAAAATAGGCAGCAGGTTGACATAAAGCTTGTAAATTCTTTGGAAATTTTTTTGCATATATTGTCCAAGCAACAATGACAGTGTACTGGTAAACATACTCCTGCTGTGTACTGTTAGTTTCTGCCTGGGTTCACAACAAATTTTCAGAAATGACAGGAAAGAACTTGTTTTTCTTGGCATTGCTGAAATATGCAAGTGGCTGTACTGAAGAGAGTATTATTTTACTCATCTGTGCTAGGGAGGTTTTAGAGTGGTTTCTGTATAATTTAGTTCTTAGCACTTCCATGAGTGGCAGCAGTGTGAAGCTCTAACAGCCTTTCAGCTCTGTATTTTGCACTGCAGTGAAGCATCTCTGCCTTTTGTTATGAAATTCTAAAATGTATTTAGGGATTGGGTCTACAGGCACATGATGTATCTGAAACTCTTTAGGTGCTCAAAGTGAAAGGTGCACTTTCAGATGCCAGCCTCAGCCTCCCTGCAGGAGAGCTGGCTCCTCATGGGTGTTTGTGCAGTGTGTTCAAGGGTGAGGCTGTACCCTGAGATGGGATCCCTTAGCAGAGGCCTGTGCAGGTATTGACAGATAAATATTTTCAAGGGATGCCTCAGACTCACTGGACTCTGTTCCCAGACTTTGACATTTTCTCCTGTGACTTAACAGCAAGACTGCATCATGGGGGCCAGTGTAATTTAAGCAGATACTTTAAATTAGACTGCTAAAGCCATATTTCAGTTTGGAAGTCTACACTGTGTTTCTGAGATGCTTGGATGTTTTTGAAAATTCTCAGTGCCTATTCTGTGATGAGCCGTAACCTGACAAAATTATCTCATAAAAATGTAATATTATTCTTTAATGTTACTCACAAACTTCAGTGCTTCTCTTCCTTGCACTTTAAATTCCTACCATTTTTATTTGATTTCTAATAAAAAAGCCCATTCGTAATATTGTCCCTTGAAACATTCAGTTTCAGATTTCACCCAGCTAAAGTCTGGCATTGTTAGGCATTTTGAGCACTGCTGAGTAATGGGCAAAGTGCATTTCTCAGTGTCAAATACCTCATCTGAAATTATTTTAATTCAATTACTCTTAAGGACAGAATCAATACAAATAGCCTTTTTGCAGAGGCAACAGGATAGAGAGTGACCCTCCCCTTCCCAAATCTTTGCTGCAATTTTGAGCTCTTTTTTTTCTTTTAATCTGTTTGTGTGACCAAATGAGTGAGACGTGTCACTTTCGACTGGGACCATTAGGCCGTGAAAGTGACTTGAAAAACAAGGCACCTATGCTTCTGCCAATGTAAAATAGAGACTCAGAAAAACAGTCTCCTAATCTGTGAATTTCATTGCTCATGCACACATTTTATCTGGTTTGGCTGACTTTAAAACTTGCAGCCTAGTCTATACTATATATAGTGTACATATAATACATAGTATATATATGTACTATATAGTATATAGAGAGTGTACCTCTGGAGGACTTGGAAAGTTTAGAGATTTACTACAATTAAAAAAGAGAAAAAGGATTTTAAAAAACCCTAGGTAACTTTGGCTGCAGAATTTGGGGAGAAAACCTTAGCCCCAACAAAAGCAGTGACTCCTGTGGAGTCAGGCCTCCATCCTTCACACTCCTTGTGGGAAACACAGCCAGGGGCAGCTCCCCAGGGCTTTTCCCAGGCACCACCCTTGGGCATCTCGAGCAGTCTCAGCCTCAGCCTGTGCTCTGGGCTGGTTTCAGGCATGTTTACTCTTCTCACAAGGGAACAAAAAACCCCATAAATACTCTGTTGAAAAAACCCAGGTGGTATTTTCATATATAAGCACAGAATTCTGTGTACATTCTTAAAGGGTTTTTTTTCTTTTTTTTACCTTTTTATAAATGAAAGGGAAATGCTCTCAGACTCCCCTCTCAAAGGATGTGAATCTACATCTCTTCAGATCAACTTTTGTCTCTCAGCTGTATTTGCCATGGCATACTTCTGACAACAGTCATATCAACACAGCAAATATTGGTGTGACACATGGTAGAGCAATGTGTCAACAGGGAAGTCTGAGCAAATGTCTGTGGAAATATTTCATACTTCATGGAAGTACAAATAAGAGAAGGCTGTAGAATAAACTCATTTATGTCCAGATAGATTGTTTTTTAAATAATGGGCTGCATCTGGGTAGATGAATTCAGCTCAGGTGAGTACTTATGTCTGTGAGGTAAGAAGCAAGCAGCTGCCTTAGGATACAAACCCACCTGGATAGGGACTAAAGGAATGAGCCAGGCTCAGTACTCAGGGTGCCACTCCTGGAGCATTGACTCCTCCTCGCCCATCACTGGCATTCAATTAAAACCCTAATGACAGGGCTGCAATTAGTGCTGGGTTGGGGGAAACCTGAGCTCTTCTGACAGATCTAACATTGTCCATTTGAAAATCAACCACATAAACCCCCAGTATTTTTTTAGTTCTGCGGATAAGCTAAAAATCTGAGCTCTCATATCCTTTCTGATTTACTTGTTCAAAGATCGTTGCTAACCAAATATCTAATTTTGTTAGGGTTGATGTGGCTTGCAGGAAACAGAGTCTTTAGATTAATGAATCAAATGAAATGGGTGGATGCTTATTCAGGTAGGCAGTGTCTGATGCTACTCAGACATTGTCTGCAGCTCCTTGATTTTACGACTTTTTATTCAAATTGTGGTGAGACTAATGATACTAATTTTATAATTGAAGTGAGTTTGCTCTAGCATCATTTGTATAAGTGGCTTGCCATCTATAGTGGTAATTAGTGTTTTCTTCTTTTTTGATTTGGTGTTTATTTTGGTCTTAAATCTATTTTCACATCATCACTCCAGTGCACTATTCATATATTTGAAGTAACTGCCTTTTTAGATCTCTACTCAGATTGCTTCCCATGCATCAGTGTCAAATGTGCTTAAAGAGCAGTACATGCAGCATGACAGCAGATTACTAATTGTAGTGTCCTTTGTGAAAGCAGCAAATCCTTCTGACCCCACTGACCTCCCTCTGCAACCCTGGGATTTAGTCTTTGACCTTTCTGTCCTTCCCTTCATCTCCCCAAAAAGAAAAACTCCTACCAAAACTGCTGATGGTATATGATACAGTTCTCTAAACTCTGGATATTTCACAGGGTTAGCTTGAAATTACTTAATGTTTAAAATTATCCCTTATTTAACCTTATAAAATCAACAGGTAGGTTTATAAATTGAATAATAGCAAAATTACCTTCCTATAGTGCTACTGACCACAGAACACGTACCTGAAAAATGTGTTTGTCTATATAGAGGTGAAAAAAGTATTGTTCCCTTTGAAAATTAAACCTCATGTCCTGATGATGGCAGTTCTGTCATCAATATTTATTTTTTTTTTTTAGGTGGGGGAAAAATATGACAGAAAATCCAATGCAAGTGGACCTAACTCTTGAGTCTAAGGGAGCGGTGCATAGGTATAGTCAGGGCAGTACCAGGCTCAAAGTGTTTTATTTCATATTTTTGACTGGTGGATACATTTGGAAATAGTTTTTGAAGGATTACGGAGAATTATATGGACTTATGTAAAGTTGCCTTCTTTGATAACTGCATTACTGTGAAGTAAAATGCTAGGGTGATTTTCTCAGATTGATCCTGATACCCAGTGATAGCAGCAGTACAGCTGCACATGAGACATTTTCCATGGAATGAAAAGATCATTACAGTTTCAATGCCAATATCTGATGAAATTTTAAGGACCAAAGCCCAAAATTCCAGATTTCTTTATCAAGAATCATAAAAGGCTTTAGAAAATGATCAAAAATTTAAAAGGGGCTGGATATTTCCAAAGTGGCAGAACTAGAACCACAGAACTGAGGAGTTTAAAAACAATAACAGGAAAATATATATATTGACTTCCTGCTAAAATCCATTCCAAACCAGTGAAGGATAAACTAAGTTGAATGAACTCATGTTGACGTGTCAGGTTATGCAATGACATGAGGCAAAATAAAATCTAATTCTGTGATGACATTGTAGCCTCCTGTTACAGCTGAAGATAACAATCATCTTACCTAAAAGAATTTGATGGGTCTGGTCCTGAATGGGCAAAATTGCCTGAGACATTAAAATTGAACACACAAAGGGGCTGGCAGAACCCTGAAGGGAGACCTCATGACATCTTACAAGCTGAAAGACTGTTTATTTTCCAAATGTAAGCTCTGTTGGGGGGAATTGGAAAAAGTCCTCACAGGGCAGTTTCTTCATTTGCAGACACTTTGGGTTTGAAATGTCATCTTTCTTGTGATTATCTGTCAAGGATTTATGAGCTTAGAATGAAACACCAGATCCACTGATCTGTATTCCCAGTGGATCTGATTTGTTTGTTGAAAAGGGTAGAAACTCATCCAACCCAGATATAAGAAAGGCTTTCCTTTATTGCCTCTGGGAGACAGACTGTAGTCTGCAATAATATTTCTTCAAAACAGCAGATATACATGTTTTTGACCTGAATAATTAGATGAATAAATTCTTGCAAACATAACTGCTATGTTATTCTCAAATTAGTTTCCTAAAATTATGTTGAGATTTGTTTTTCAGTTTGTAAATTGGCAGGAAAGGCTTTGAAAGAGAACACAGGGAACTCACAGTCATATTGGTATGAACCTGGCTCTGCTCCTAAACGATTAAAATATGCCTGGATTTTGCCCTTTGGGTTTTGGAAACTTCTTTATTTATTTCTTTTTAAAGACAAAAGCTGCACATGGTTTTGCTTTATCTCTGTCAGCCAACTTCAGGAGGTAAATATTCACAATGGCATAGGTGGATTTAGATAATTGATTCTTTCTAGCTATATTGTGGGGTTAAATTCTCCAGACAGTGAATGGCAAATATCCTCCAAGGATTTTTCCTTCTACTGCATCATTAGCATTTTTTAGAACTAGAAATTTTTATTTCAGTTGGAAATATCATATAAGTAATAAATACTAGAATGATTTCCAGCTTTGATGTCCTTCTCCTCTTCTTTCATTCATAGTGACACCCATCACAGAGGAAGAAAGATTGCACCAGAGGTTTAATGAGAGTGAAGTATTTAATACTTATGACACCGTTCAAACAAACATCCACATGGCCAAATCTAGCTGCTGGGCACTGGGTACTGCCTTGGCTTCTATTTTTATTCTAGCAGTCCTTAGTCAATGGCAGTACAGTTGCCAATCTATTAGATTTTGTCAACTATTGTGGTTCAGACTGCAGTACTGTAAAACAATGTTTGGATGGGCCCTATTTAATGTCTGTGACAGAGAAGCAAAAAAAGCCCTCCTGGAGAGAGAGGCGGTACCTCAAGGTTTTTATCTGACACAGGGAAACTACCAAGGCTAATTCTTATGCTGAAATATGTAAGATAAAACTCAGTCATAGTAGATGGCAGCACAGCTTGCATATCCAATATCTCCAACACCCCCATGTGACCATCTATCATCCTTTCTGATTAACAGACTAGACAGTTGATATCAGCTAATAGTAGAAGCTCATTCATCTATTAATAATTTTTCTTCAATTGTATTTAATTGCAGAACATATTACACCAAAAGAGAGTCTACAAACTCTCAGGCTTATTTTAAAACAAACAACATTAAAATGCAGCAATTAATGTAGAAAGTTGTTTTCAACCACATCTTTCTGAATTTCTTTAAAGGATTTGAAAGCATTACTGAATTCAGTGTTACTAGCTATAAATAATCATTTATACCACATTTAATGCTAAGCAAAAAATTTAGCTGAATTTCAGGAAGCATCCAGGAATCTTGTAAACTGCAGGGTAAGGCAGCCCCTCCAGCACAGGTTAGATCCACACTTTCAAGTTGCCTGTAACACATCTCCTCTCCCAAAGCACAATGGCATCTGCACCTCTTCTGCATGGACTTTTCCTCCAGGGAAGGAAAATTCGGGGATGAATTGTGGGCCAGGTGAAGGAGGCAACAAGGGCAGAAGTGGTCTGATGGGGACAAGGATGGGAGCAGCACACAGAATCAGCACAGAAGGGAGCTGCTGGATTTTGGGAACCTTTGAGAAATCATAGATGCACAGGAGCACAGAATGATTTAGGTTGGAGGGGACTTCAAGTTTCACCAGATCAGGTTCCTCAAAGCATCACCCAGGCTGACCTTAACACTTGTAATGATGGGGCACCCACTGCTTCTCTGTTCCAGTGTCTTACTACTCCTACAGTCCCTGGGGTCCCTGTGACCAGGGTGGCCACCTGTCCCAGGAGACCTGCTAGGGTATGGTGGAAGCTAAAACTGTGACAGTAAAGCCTTCTCATAGCTGTTCCTTCCTCCATCTCACTCCTTCACAGATGAACTGTCTTGGAAATGCTTTTTCCCGCTCAATTTCAAGGGAAATTTGTCAGTGTGCTTCTCCTAGAGCTGGTCACGAACAAGAAAGGCTGTGTAGAAAGTATGCAGTCCTTAGAGAAAGACTGGGAAAAAGTAATATATTTGCTCATGGCAAATTTACACAGAAGTTGGCTTTCTAACAGCCCTAGTGTGGGTTTGATCATCCCTTTGACAGTAAAAATTGTAAATGTAAGAGGAATTTATATAGGCAGAATGTAATGACCTTAGATATGAGCAAAATCCTGGCCTCAAGGAAGACACTGGAAGCTTTGCCATTGATCTCAGTGGAGACAGGATTATACTTGTAGTTTTGTCAAGATTCTGTCATTAACATTATTGTTTTTAAAGTGTCATCGAATATTTAATTGCATCAAGTGTGAGAGTTTTTATTGTATGATTAAAAAAGAAGGGAAAATATCATTAGGCTGATAGTTCTGTCAAGGCTGACTAGTTATATTCAACATGTCCTTAAAAGGTAAATCCTCTGGGACAGTGATATTTAATAATGTTTAGGAGGTATTATCTTTCAGAAAATCTAGCTGCTACAGAATTCCCCAGCAAATCCCTGCAGCACTGTATTCAGAATAGCTTTGTTTTTGCTGAGAATGATAGTCTTAGATGCAGAGAGCCAAGTCAAAGCAGAGTATCTCAAATTTATTGGCATAAGATTGTATTTAAAGCCTGATCTGACAAACCACTTAACTGTATTTTTAACCTCAAGCATGCTAATTGTCTTTGCAACTTTATTCCTGGCTGAAAGGAATATTTAGGCAGCTTAAAACCCCTCATGATTTCCAAAAATAACCATCTCTTGGCATGCCATGTTTCATTAGAATGAAAGATATAAAGAAATGGAATGGAAGTGGGAAAAGAAACGGGAGGACTTCAGCTCATAAAGTGAAAATATGATCAGAAAAATGCTGGACTTGTACTATTCCATGGATAAAACACAATTAAAAAGTGACATTTAAACAGAGATGTACTTTTGTCCACTGTAAATATTTGTACATGTTTGGTTACTAAAACCACAAGGGGAAATATAACTAGCGAGGACCATCTGGATAGTATGTCAGGAAGATCAAAGGATTGGTATTTTCTCCTTTTCCATCTCCTTACAGATTCAGTTCCAGTCACCTGCTTCTCACCACTTAACCCAACTCATTTCACTTCATCCTTCAAGGCTTTGGTCTTGTTCTCTTAGAAAAGAAACAGAAAATGCTTGCTTGAGAGCCTGACAATAGCATTCCTCATGTGGCCTTAGCATTTGATGTTCAATCATATACAAAATCCTGATGCAGCACTTGGAGGTTTTGCCAGCTTTGGGGAAAGCCACAACAATTAGGCATCAAACATGACACTTTGTCCTTTCTTCTTTTATAGGGAAATGTACATTTTATAAAAGTCATTGTCTGTCATAGTATAGGGAGATAGAGAAAAGAGTTGTCTACAGTGGAGGCACTCAGGAACAGCTTTTTTTAAATCCTGCACAAAGATTTTGGTTTCTTTGCAGTTAGGGACAAGGACAATTAGGCACAATACAAATTTTTCCTATTAAAATCCTTAAATGTTGTTATTAGCTATCACATTTTTGAACTCCACTTCTTCCTACACATCAAGGTGTTCTTTGTGACAGCATGTTTAACTCTAAGAAGCTGTGCATGCAATCTCTTTATGTTGCATTGAAAGTAATTACTGGGCATATAATGAATTCTCCTTTATGTCTCTAAGCAGATGGGTTCCTATTATCAGGTTTTCAGAACAAACTGATTATATAAAGGTGTTGTGTCACAACTAATTCCAGGAGTCAATGAGGTAAATAACCTCATTTATTAATGATCAAGGAAAGTAAGAGGAATTCATTATCTCACACTTATTCTCTGTACCTGATTTTTACCCCTCTAGAATGAAGGTGAGATTACATTGCTCTGAAAGCTGGTAGGGAAAGGACACACAATTTAAAATTAGTTATGCTTGGTTGTCAGTCTTTGGAGCTCACAGAGGCAGCAGTCCAAGAACAGAAAAAAATTCAAATATTCAAAAGTCATCTCTGTCTTAGTTACCTAAGTTCTGACTACAAAACATTATTTATGTCTGTAATGGTCCAAAGTTATGCCTGGTAAAATTTAACTTACCTCAGTAGAATTGTAGTAGTGATGTGTATAACTCAAGGGCTTTTCTCCTGAGAATACTCTTACACAGCTTTATGAGTATTAGTTGGCATGTTGATTGGTGCTAGTTGATCAGTGATTGTACTGAAAACTTGGATATTTACTGACTGATTTGGTTAGTACTCTGCAGAGCTGACAGGTAGGAGAAAGGTAAGTGGCTTTGGCAGCCCTCTCTTCCAAATGAGAACCTTGGCTCCCTTGAAAAGGCCCAACTTTAGACAAGGCAATTTAACGATCAATCTAGGTGAACTGATGCAATCTGCTAATGCATGTACATTTAAATTAGCTAATGACACAGGCAACATTGCCATCGATTTGAGTGTGCCTACATTAGGCTTAGCCTTGGTTCAAGATAGATCTATGTTAAAATAAGATCAATTGTTTTTAGAATCCTTCAGCTTTTCTGTGTGGACAAAGTCTGCCCCCACCCTGAAGTTGGCAGCACTCTGACAAACTCTAGGAAGAATATTTTACCTTATTTTAAATATTTCTCCTCTCTGAGTTTTTTTGGTCTATTGAAGTACAATGTGGTCAGTTGTGTCATCCTAGTGATCCTTTAAAAACACAAGTCTAAAAGTGGGGTTCAAAAATCTTCATCCAGACCTTTAACTTCATCTGACTTTCAAATACTCCTCTCTGGGTGGCCTCAATAGGACTGGGGGTTCTCAGCACTTCTAAAAGACCCAAATAAGTCTCAAACCAGACCATTCATTTAGGGGGTTAGCTTGGCATTTAAGAGGCTATTCTGCGTTCTGTTTTCAGATGTTTTGGATGCAGGATTAGTTCGATTTTCTGTTTTCTTCAATTATATTCCTTTATAGATGACCACCCTTCCATTTTACAACAATAATTAAACAGCCTTAAAAAAGAGTTCTAAATATAACCTCCAATTTTTATTTCTTTTGACATTTGATACACATGGAAGCCAAACAATACACAGTTTAGCAAGCTGTATATTTTTGTACAGTCATTCTCAGCTGCAGTCATCACTTGGCTGACAACCATCTGTGTCAACCTGCTTTTTCCTTCCCATTTTGCACAGCTGAAATGAAAATAAATTGAAACAACTTCTGCAGGGAAAGGGCAAAAAAAGTTAATGGAGTGGTGGGCATCTCTCTTCATCTTTAAGTACATTTTTTTCTATGTTAAGTTTCACTCGTATTCAAAATAAAAATGCTATTTATTTCAAAGGGAAGAAGGAAAAGCTTGAAAGAAGGAAAACACAGCTTGTTTGCTTACAAGGCAAAAAGATTGCCAGCCCAAGTGGTCCAGCAAAACACAGGATTGTTGAGGCTGTTGAGCAGCACAAGGTGGGACAATGGGACAGCCACAGGCGATGTCCCAGCACTGGCAAGAGGAAAGAGCTTGGAGAACCAGACCAGTTTAAGAAATGCTTAATTTCCTTTCTGCACAGACCAAGCTTTTCTCTGTGTCCACAGGCTTCTCTTTGCCTACTTTCACCTTCTACTTAACGTTCCCTTCTAAGGTTATTTATCTGTGAAGTCAGGGCTTGGAGAAAAAGAACAGAAGAGAGGAGCTAAAAATGTTGCCTTGAGGCTTGAAATCAAGCCAGACTTGGAGGAATGTGGATTTGGTTTCAGAGGTGTTTTGTGAAGATAACTGAAAAACATTTTTGGGACTTGAAGTCACGAAATATGTTATCCAACAGTCCCTTATAATTAGATTCTAAGCTGACTACCTGTTTCTACTACAAATACTTTTTAAACCTTGTAGTTATTACTATAATCTGTACCTGCAAATCTCTTCAGTTTGAACCAGATAGGGATACCATGGAAATAATATTGTGTAGCAGTGCTAGTAGGGACTGTACCAGAAGGTGTTTGGATAAAAAAACCAGTACTGAGGTTGCATAGGATTTTGACTTTTGATTTGCCCAACTACTGTAAGTTTGACTTGTAGAATTAATGCACCTCCCACCCCTGACCCCCACCCCCCCATCAAAAAAAAAAAAAAAAGAAGCATACACATTAATAGGTAGAATGAAATTCTGGTCCTATTTAATTCAGTGGGAATTCAATTTCAGAGAATCAGAATTTGACATATTCCTGTGTTTCTCTTCCTTTTTCGTTTGTACTGCTAGACTATACCCCTGCATCATCTATCTAAATTTTTCCAGTCTCTCAGAGCCATGTCAAATCCCTATCAAAACTCAGCATTGTTTAGTCACTGACTCATAGTTCACAGCAATGATTTTTCTCTTTCTGTCATAAAGAAAGATTGCCAGTAAACATTACCTTAATCAGACATGTCCAACACCAATTCAGAAATATGTTTAGGTTCTATTATAGTCATATAACCAGAACTAAGATAAGAAATGTATATGTTACCAATCCATATGGTTATGGCAGATTTCTAACATGTGCTAAAATTATTCTTTCTGCCTTAGAAAATTTAATCCTATTAAAGATATGAAAACTGTGGTGTGAGGATCCTCTACTGAAGACTGACTTGTCCATCACAGGGTCTTTTAACAAGTTTTGTTTAAAGTTTAGTCTTGGTTAAGACTAAATCTTAATCCTGAGAAGTTTCAGCAGAGTTTGAGTCATGAGCAAGGAAAGAAGTCTGTGCACTAGAGTGCAGATTTCTCTAAGGCAGCTACAATTAAGCAAATAAAACATGGCATGCCTAATCCAGCTATAATTCACCGAGGTCAAATGGCAGATGTGTGGGAGCTCGTGGCCAACCCCAACATTTCATCAAAAGATAGAATAACCATCCAAGTCTGTGGCAGGTTTTATGGGGCAAGGCTCAGGCCCAGTATAAACATAATTAAAAAGTGAAAGGAGAAAAATGTAGACTGAAGCCACTAAGCAGAAGCTCTCAATGTCTCTGCAAAAATCTATAAAAGAATGCTTTAATATTATGCCTTTAAGAGTTTAATGCATTGAGTCAAACTGACTTTTTCTGGCAATCCACTTACAGATTTTTACACCTTTTTTGTCCTCTTTGTAGTTACAGTACTCATGCCATTTCTAAAAACCCTTAAAGTTTGCAAGGCAATCATGATAAAGACATCTTTACAAATGATGAGTGACTGAGGAGACCTACATGGAAGCATAGGTGCCACCAGCACTGCCTCAGCTTATAACTCCCTGGGTCAAATCACAGGACATATTCCATATAATGTGACTTTAATAGGAGCTGTAGTCAATCTGCAGCTGTCATTCATATTCTTACTGCAATTGTGGATTTAATGCAGAAGAGAAGGGGCAGTTCACTTGCCATTAGTGTTACTGAGCAAAAGACTTGGGTACCTGGCAAAGGACTGTTTACAGAGCCCTGCTTCATTCTGTGAGCTTCAGGATAGGTTAAGAGTCTCAGTTCCAGTCTGGCTCCTCAGCACTGATCAGTATATTAAGCAAGTCAAATAATAAAGAAGATTGATAGAAACAAGCTTCTTTGCTGAAGAGTAATAGAATGGAGCCAGCACTGTTCTCACTTTTGAGTATGGAGTGGGATTGTGAAGAGATGATGCTGTTCAGGAAAGAGTCCAACACACATAAACAATTTGTCACAAGCAAGAGACACTTTGACTGAAAGACTTGGTTGTGCTTTCACCCAGGAGGTCTAAGCCAAAGGCCTTCAGCAATCAAATATAGAACTAGTGTTTAGTCTGTTAGCACAATTTCAAGAGTCAACTGACTAATGAATGTCAATATGCAATTATGTGGGATGCCAACAGTCTGCAGCTCAGCTTGTGCTAGTCACCTTTATACTGTACTTATATAATAAATGAGTGCAGAAAATCAACTATCCATGTATATTAAATAAATCCTTAATGGTAGTGGCAAATTTTAGGACCACAAGGAAATTTTGTGTTTGATTTTATTTCATCATTGAAGTGTTTTCTTGTAGCCCAGTATTACTCAGCATAGTAAATATGAATATACATCTTTAATACATTTCAAACTCTATTCCCTGTGTTATATTCTTGCATTAAAAATAGCCTTATTGCTTCATGGCAAGCTTTAAGAACCTGCATATCATGATTGCTGTGAGGGAAATCCCTGCCATTGTATTTTGTGTTCAGCCCATGTGGTTCACGTTTTTCTGGCATTGTGCAAAGATAACATCATAAGGGGCCTGCAAATGCATGTGGCAGTGAAAAGGCATTAAGATGACATTTACATAATTATTTCAAGAGTATTCTCAGAAGCAAAACTGCAGGAAGGAAAGCAGGTCAAATGTTTAAAATATTGGAAGGGTAAAAAGGTCAGAGCAGTTCTGTGCAGGTGGACTGTAATCCAGCAAAGCATTTAAAACACATGCTGGGGAGGAAGCCACTTGCTGCTGAAAGCTTCAAAGAGCAGCTCCAAAGCACATCACCTCACTCCCATACAGCTTTTTGCCATAAAATAATTATGGAAATATCTCAGGGGAAAAATCTTTCATGTATTTTTTCTGCTTTTCCTTTCCCCTAGATTTCCTCATAAAATGATATTATGATGTACCAACATAAATAATTTAGGAGGAAGTGGGAGTTTTTTCCTGAAAATACATCTCAAACAAAACCAAGTTTATCCATCAAAACCTGCTTATTGTCTTAATTCATTTGGTTTCTTAGTGCTTGTTGCTCACTAATTCTTTAATTAGGTAGCTATGCTTTCTGCCTAAAATATTGGGGGAGCTGTGTAGGGGGCTTTCTCAGTCATAAATATTAATTTTAAAATGCCTTTGAAAGAAATCCAGCTATTGTTATGTCTGAATTTCATAGAATAAATATTATGCTAAGGCAGATGTAAATTTTTCAGTTATATCAAACAAAATAATGCAGTGGCCATATAACTGGCTCTAAAATAATGGGGATAAACAGAACAATTTATAATGGCAATCAAATCAGCATTAACTAATTTGGTAAATTCTTGAGCATGTGACTTTTTGTGTAAACAAAAATATAATACAGTGACTTCCAAAAATCATTTGACATGACATCAAACACATTTAAATGAAGAATTTAGGGTGCAGCACAATCATTAGTCACAGCAGCTACTTACAAAATGCCTGGTTGTCCAGCCTTGAGGACTGGAGGGAATGGACTCTTGACCTATGTCAGGAATTCAAACAAAATCTTGGGTAAGAAATTTCTGTTCCTTTGCTGTTCAGGGAACATGGGCAGTTAAGCTGATCTGTAGTTGTATGGGGAATGACATTTTGATAATACTTCACCCAACAGTGTGCAATAAAAAGATACAGATGTTGGAAATGGAAGGTGGACAGATTCAGAGTGAAAATAAGGCATGCAAGACCCCCTCAGGCAGCTGAGTGTTGATCATGCACTAGTGCTGCAGATGTGGCCAGGACTGGTCATGCTTTCCAAGGTGGAGCCTTGTGCAAGACACACAAGCAAAGACAAGGTTTTTGCCAATGTAATTAAACATTCTCACAGAGCAGGCCCAAAGGTTTCCCAGCAGGCAAATGATAAGGATGTGCAGTGAATCTGCCTTTCATTTCAACAGCATCATTGGAGGTACTCCTGTGGAGAAGGTAGGTTCAGCTGGTGGTTGCCTTATAAGTGATTTATCCATATTGCAAATGTATTTTTTTGAAGGCTGTGTATACAAATAATCTAAATTTGGAACATTATAAGCACCCAATAAGGAAAATTGGGTTTGTTTGTTTGTTTCATGTAGACGGTGGTTCTAAATCTCTAACTTCAGCTTCTAACCTTTGGTTTTGATTTGTTCAGTTCATCAAGGTGGATGTTGTTTGAAAATGCACAGAGTCAGTAGGTTGGAAGAAATTTACATTTCCATGTGTTTTGTAATCAGGGAGAATAGCAAATGCTAATATTAATACAAACATTTATTTCTCTCTGCACACTGGTTGCTGCAGTTGTCACCTGACTATTCAAATAATTTCAGGGACATCTGTCAGATTCTGTTTTACTAATACATTTAGCCTCCTCCTGGTTTTTGTTGTTTTTTTCTTTTGTTATGGAAATGAAAGTACATGATCCTGCAATAGTTATATAACAAGATTAGTTTTTATTTGATTATTTATTGCTCTCTAGTAACAGTTTTTTTTTCAGTATGCTGAATTGAGCACCGATTTCTCTGCATTTCCACTTAAAGGCTGTTCCTGCTTGCAGAGATGACTCACCAAATGCACATAGTGGTGTTATGTTAGTGGTGCTGAAACAGGAATTCAAGGCATTTCTCTAGCTTTTAAATAATTATTCTTTAGTTAAATCTAATTAATGGCTTCTAAATTACAGAATAGGTACCACATAATTTCCAACACATCTCATGCATGCTGTCCCTTACGGACTTTATGTAATATGAATAGTTTAGCTTCAGAATATTTAGTTTGCTTCTGGTTTAGTTTGTTTTATTGTTGTGGGATTTTTTTGTTTGGTTTTTGCTTTGTTTTTCGGGTTTTTGTTTTTAAGGTTTCATAGATTGAAATTTCCATCATAATTAATCTAGGAAGATAATTAGGGGCATTGCCTGACATTCTTATTGCACTTTCTTCTGCACCAAAATCTGCTTGCAAAATTTACATGCCACTGTTGTGTCTTTTGCACCTGATTCAGCTCTCCCTTTTCAGCCCTCACTTCTCCAGCAATGTGCACAACCGTGGCAGCAAACACTGCATAGGTCATTTGGAGTTTGTTATCCCCTGCTGTTTGACTGAGAGATTGTTCAGGTAATTGAACTGAGGGATACAAGGGGGATAGTGAAGGAGCTCTGGGAAGAAAACTCCTCCTGTCAGTGTCTGGCAAACATGCAGGGGACGCTCTGCAAGGAAACTGCGTCAGTGTGAGCATAAGGGGAAGCCTAAAAGAAAGAATAAAGGGCTAAGAAGGACTGATGTGATGCACGTGCACCTGATGAGAGGAAATCAAGGATGAAGGCTAGAACACCAGGCAGGCACTCTGAGAGTGGAAAAGGACAGGACTGGCTGCAGAGAGCTTTGGGCACGTTTGGGCTGCCGTGCTGGCCCCTTGCACATTGCAGCCAGCTCTCCAGCCAGGTCTTCCTGACAACAGAGACATACAAAGTCTGAGTGCTTCCTAGAACAATGTTATAAGGTGCTAAATAGTGAGAGTTCTGTTTTAAAGTATAATTCTAAATTTTTGATAATGAGACTTGTCCCTTGTTTCCCAGAGCCAGGAACTTCTACACAATTATTTTTGCTGGGTGCACTTCTTCTCTGTCCATGATACATTTCCCAACTTAGGGGTGCATCAAAAGCAAAGAATCTGATTAAAAATAAATGCTTCATGAACAACATCCAGCATTTGTCAAAGATCTAGACTTACCAGTAAGTCAATACATTTTAGTTTAGTGTACCATGCAAATCCATCACTTCACCTCTTTAGCTCCTCTGTGAGAAAAACTATGATTTGAGGCACCTTTATTCTTTAAGGAACTTCTGAGTCTTGCATTTTTCCAAACAAGAAAATCATCATGGAAATGTTAAGAGAGGTCACACAATTATCAATAAACCCTTTTCAGACAATTTAAGCACAAGAATACAGCCTCAACAATTATGACCTGTCAGATTACAAGTTATTGAAAATCATAATAAAAAGAGTTTTACACAATTAGATGTAAGAGTTATTACCAGTCATAATAATTAACTTCCAGTATAGGATCTGAGCTGTTCCCAAGTGTGTTTGGTGTATAGTTCATTGTGTAAATGCACCTTGAAATCACTGGGGCCTGGCAGAATGGGAGTATTCAGTGAGTTGATGGTGGAGCACAGATCCAGGCACATCCATGGCCATGATTTTTCCTCCTTCAGCTGAGGAGGGAGCCACATGGCAGGTAAACTGCTCTGCTTAGGATAAAAAGGGATAAGATACTGACAGTATCAATAGCATGATATGAAAAATTACCTAAAGTTCTTTCTGTTTTCTGACTCTTTGTGTTCATTTTCTATATCCCTTCCCAAAATCATACATACATATTTGGGAATATTAAAAAACCCAGGCTTCTGATGGAAGGTTGCTAGGGTAACAGTTTGATACTTCATTGAAAAGCTGTCTCCCAAACCCCATGTCAGTATTTTTACTGTATCTGTATTTATATTATGAAAGCTTTCTGTGTATTTGCTCTGGAAAAGGGTATGAACTTGGTGAATTTGAAAAGAAACATAGAACAGGAGCATTATTTTTCTAAAAATGTTAAAAAAAGTATAAACATTTTCCAGCTAAAGAAATTTTGGGGAAAAAAGAATAGGACCATTAAAAATAATAATGTCTCTATACTTTTTTAGCAGGATGATACACTAGGTAAAACTGAACTGGAAAAGATACTCAGGCTTCCTCCTTCCATGACAAAGTGGAAAAAAAAAAAGGTTTGCAGTAATTTATCTATTGTCAGACATTGCTGTTATTTTGACAGGAATGGAAACAAATTGTCCAGGATGCTTTATGCTTTTTGTTTTGTTTTGCTTTTTTTTTGCTGCCATTTATTTTAGAAAACAGAAAAATAGTTCCTTCCTTCAAAGTATAATCATTTTCATAATAATTCATCCAAGGAAATTCTGATGGCCAATCTACTTGCTTGTTTCAAAGACCTGAAATATATATTGAGAAGAAAAAGAATCACGATTAAATACTTGTTCTTCAATTCTGTTGGCATAAACCTTGGATCACACTGTAAGCATCCTTGCATTTCCTGCATCCTTGGAAAGGAGTGCTCTATGAAGGATATATGTTCTGAGCTGTTTTAAGGATCTGCAGGATCTGCTGGTTTTGCCACCAGCTCAGCAGGTAGCATCTGATCTCTGATAAATCTCCAGTTATTATTTACCATGCTGGTAAACCAAAATTGCTTGGATTCAATTCCATATATATTTGGTGTCTTTACCTACTTGAGTCAAAAGTCTGTAAGGGGGTATTTATAATCTGTAAATAACACCTAATTATCAACTAAAGTTCTTACCTAGATAATCACCAGGAGGTTATCAAACTGTTGTGATATTCTCTAGAAATATAAATAAAGGAGAGAAAATGGCAACAAACAAAAGCAACTATGTTGTGCTTTGTCAGTAGTATTTGGGCACCAAACATAACCATGTTTATTGAGAAGACTAAAAATGGTGAGGAAACCAAAACCAACCAGAAGTAGTATAAAAGGCACACTGAGACACCAAGTCAATGATCTGTTTAGTTTGACATCTTGACCCAAACAGGAATGCCTATATAAATAATTTAAAGGGATCTTTTATTCATGAGAAAGATTTTATGGAAGCATTTCTGTGTGAAACATTGCCCAGCAGAAGGTAGGATTTAGAGGTATGGCTTGGGAAGTTCAGATGAAAATGCAGAGGTACAGTGGGAGAGAGGAAGCTGCCCACAGGAATCTCAAGGTTTTCTGTTCCCCTCCCCTAACTCAGGGCTCCTTCATGAGGGATATGATAAGGGAAACCTCAGTGAGTGAAATGGAGAGAGAGGATGACTGCAGAAGGAAAAATGAAGCTGAGGAGTACTTTGCTGCACAAGAAAGCAAGGAGGAAGGAGAGAGTGACAAGGAAGGAGCAAAGGAAGGCTATCCCCATCCACTGGAAGATCTGGTGGAAGGAGTTAGGAGGGACTCCCAGGCGGTGATGATACAGAACAGGAGACACATCTGTAAGCAGCTCTGCAGGTGGCTGCAGCCAAAATGGGAGATTTGTATAATTTTTGGTTACTTGACTAGGTACATCTTAAAATGATGTCTGGCAGGCTAGAGTTATGAAACAGAAAGGTGATTCATTTCCTGGCCACAAGACACAAGCAATGAATACACCACTTTTCACAATTACAGCTGATGGCAGCCACAGCACCCACTCATAAAGTGCCTCATTTTCCCAGCCCAGACTGCTTGACTGGGAACACACACAGGTGGTGCTGAGGGGGTTGGCAGCCCTGCTCCCCTCTCAGATGAATGGGAATTTTTTAATGGTGAAAGGAAGAGTTATCTTTCTGGTACAGAAGAATTTTCCACAGTATCAGGACACCCAGGGAAAAAAGGATCCTTCCTTCCCCCTAAGGACATTTGCTCTCCTCCCTTCTCCAGGTTTCTAAGGGAATTGCCTCAGTGTCTTGGGAGCTGGGGAGGATTGTGCACTTTGGAAAGAGCTGATGTAGAGAGCTGTGCTGACCCAGACCTTCAAAGGAAATGGTACAATCTGGGAAAAAGCTGAGGGGGGAATAAAAACAGTTCAGTTTGACTTTGAAGGTTAATATGATTAATGACATTATTTGGCTGGCTGTGTGTCAGGATGTTTCCTTCCCCTCATCCTTGCTGCATGAAGAGCAGAAGCAGAAGAGGGATAGAAAAGTTGGGGAAGGGGTATTTTGCAAAGTGTGATTCAAGCCTCTAATTAGCATAAACAACCAGACATCCTCCACTACTGGCTCTTCCCTTCAGCCTTAGAAACACAGAAATAACCCCTAGGAAATGCTCTGGACATGATGGTAGCTGGGCTGCAAAACATCACTACAGTATTTTGTGTGCTGAAAGTACTGGAAGTACACACACCACTGTTTTTAACCAGGAAAACAGCAAGGTTGTTGTTTATACTTATAAAGGAGATATATATATATATATATATATATATATATAGGATATATTATATATATATATATATATATATATATATATATATAAGGATATACAAATAAATCCTTATCTATATATAAGGGCATAGAAATGCAGCACTGCAGTTAATGCAGTCCTTGTGTTTGTTGCAATGCATTCTGCTTGAGGGCATGGACAGGGCAGGTACATTTTAACCCCAGCATTTCTGAGGTATTGTCCAATGAAGTCTTAATTGCCTGCATCAGTTAAAAAAGGTTTTTGAGGCTGCATTTTCAACTCTCTCTCTCCTGTTCTCTTGTTTTCTCTGAGCAGTGGAAGATATTTTCCTATCAGTATTGGTTTCATCAAAACTGAGCTGCTAATCTTGCTTTTGTGCAGATGAGAGTATGTGGCTGGTAGCTGTAAACACTCTTTTGACATCCTTAATAACTCTCTTTGTACTTTATTGCCTTTTCAGCCTGACAGGTGGCATCTCTACCAGTATGATGAGCAGTGTGAGTGCAGGAGTTGTGTGAGCTAATCATAAAGGGTTTTTTCCTTCACTTATGATGTTGTGTTTCCTGCTTTCTGTAAACAAATTTGTAGCTGTTTTTTCTTTTCCTTTTTCTTTTTTTTATTTTCTAACTCTGTTTGGGAGAAAGTGACATTCATTAGATTCATGCTTCCTTTTCAATTACATATTTGAGAAACAGAACAGAATTATGGTGCCTGGTCTATGAAGACACAAACCATCATGAAGGTTGCTGCACTGAAGAGCTTGCAATCTAAATCTGAGCTGCCAGAGAGTGACAACAGCAGCCTTTTTATCTGTGGGAATCAGCTTGCCATGCAGTCCCAAGTGCCTTATGTCACTGTAAAAAAGCTAGGGGACATTGCAGAACCATTTTAAGGATACCTAAAAGATAATTCTGTTTCAGAGGCAGTTAATATATAACAGCATTCTATTTATGCTCTTCTTTCTTTGTTTATTGAAATAAGGTAAAAAGAAATGACCTCATTAGAGGCATACTTATTTTTGCACATAATGCTGGGGTTTATTTCTCCTGATATCCTCTAGCTAGCTGAGTGTGCTGTAGCAATGAGAAATTCTTTACAGGTATCCAGGCTGGCTGTTTGCATCAGATCATGTCTCTTTCTATGAGACTTTCATGCTCTAATGAGGTAAAAAATACCTTTTGCTTGTGATTAGGTCTGTCCCTCTGGTGTAACAAGAAGAGATGTGGTGTACCTTTGGTACAGTCCTTGCCATTTTCTGGAGGACTAGTGAGATTACTAAAGTGATCAAGACACTTCCATAATAGTGGGATTAAGAAAGGGTTAACCCTGCCCAATGGAATGAATTGATCACACTACTTGTTTGGGGTTTTTTTGTTTGGTTTTTTGCTTGTTGTTTTTTGGTTTGGTTGGGTTTTTTTGTTTGGTTTGTTTTGGTTTTGGGTTCTGTTTTTTTTTTTTGTTTTTTTTTTTTTTTTTTGTTTTCTTCATTTTACACTCCAGATGTAAAAAGCATGAAGAAATTATTTATTTCTGTTTTAAGGCATCAGTAACGAAGTGATAACATAGAAGATGCTCATTAGGATGTACACTGTCTCTGAAAAATCCTAATTGCACTTGGACATCCTGAGTGAGATTATCTCTCCCTGGCTTCCCTTGGGCCCTTTCTGTGCCTAATTATTTCTCATAAAAAATCTATATTGTAACAGACAGGTCTCTTCATATATACCCACAGGAAAAACAAACCACTTGGCAGCTTGTTGGCAATATGACTGTGTGCCATGCAGCACACACATCATTGGCAGTATTTCCCTGGGTCACACTGCCTTGCCTTGGGAGCCCACCTTGGGGATGACTGCTGAGTCTCTGGCCCTGCTCACACAGCCAGGTGACCCTTGCAGAAGAGCAGAAAGGGGCTGCAATAAGCAATGGAGCTTGGCTAGCTGGTTTGTGTCCCCCACAGACACCTCTCCAGGGAGATGAAAACAAAGCCTCTCTCTCAAAGAGGCCTTATGTTTTGAAGGAGTATATCAGAAAGGATAACCATCTTCTTGCTCTTTGATTTCAAAGCCTGACAAAATTATGCATATGACAGAGCAAGGAATTTTTGCTGTGTTCCTGGATGTGGTCTGGATACTCTTCACTTTTGCAGAAGAATACATATAAATGCTCTCATCCACCCCTTGAGAAGCCCCTGCATCAATAGCACTGCTAGCTGCCTCTTTTACAGGCGACTGGGTTGGTGCAACCCCTCCCAATTTGCCCGACTTATAAAAAAAATAAGTAAGAAAATGAAAAATAATGAAAAAAACCCCTCACAAAATTAAGCAAACCCACAGAAACCCTTCCTTTCTAGGTAATAACACGTCCTGGAGTTATTTTCTCTCACCTAGACTTCTGAAAGAATATAATTTTTTCTTCAGTAAAGTTTTTTTTGACACGGTTTCCAGTTGTTAGACCTGCCAATTACTGGCAATTCCTACTTCTGACGGTGAGCAGAAAAGTTGATCTCACACTCTCATTCCCAGTCTGTTTTCCCAGCTCAGATGCCCATTTGCATGAGGGCTGGTGATGAGCTGTGGCCACAAGAATTCCAAGTTGAGCCTTGCTGTGCCACATCTCTCAGGAGGTGGCACAAGGCTGGCTGCTAGCTGGGAACAAGCCCCCTGCTTTCCACACTAGTGCTGCAGCTCAGATGAGCTGTGCTCCTCTGAAAGATTTACTAAGCTCTGGGGCAGATTTTGCACTGGTTCAAGGGTGCATGAGCCAGCTGTCATTCAGATGCAACTGAGATGTAAGATGTCCTGCAGAAAATCACCTCCAGAAGATGGTCCAGATGATTAGGCACCCTCATGGAGCTACTGAGGTGAGGCAGGAGCTATTGTAAAGTCACAATGCCCTGTCCCCATACTGAGTCTGACTTGGATGGAATTAATTTTTTCACACAGACTCTACGGTGCTTTTTGGATTTGTGCCTTAACTGCTGTTGAGCACACATCAATTTTTTGCTGAATGGCTGGTGGACACCAGGTCAATGCTTGCTGTTTTCACTCTGTCCTTGCAGAAAGCCATCTGGAGGTGAGCAAGAGGGTGGGAGGGGTCTCAGCCAGGACAGCTGACTCAGACTGGTCAGAATCATATTCTGTACCATATAGCTTCATGCTCAGCAATAAAATCTGGGGTAGTGGAAGAAGAAAGGGAGTTTTCAGCTTCCAGGGTGGCTATTGCTTGGAGACTGGCAGGGCACCGCCTGTGACAGGCGATGAGTCATTGCTTTTCTATCACTTTTTTTTTTCTCCCTTCATCTGTTTAGCTTGTCCTGACCCAAAAGTTTAATTGCTGTTGCTTTTCCTCTCCAATGTTCCCCTGGGAGTGGGAATTGGAAAAGCAGCTGTGTGGGTGCTTGGCTGCTGGCTGGGGGAAAACTCCATCCCCTACCTCCATGCCTTGCCTCCATGCCCTGCCTCCACATGCTTAGAGAGTGAGGAGGGGATGCCCTGCACCAGTGGTTACTTCTGATGTGCTGCTTTTGGGCAGGGCTGCTGCAGACACAGACATAATCTTGGCTTTCTGAGTCTGAAGATTAACCTCAGAATGACATGGATAAATTGAGAAGTATCTGGGATACTGTGGCATTGTGTTCTTAGTATCGGTTATTCCTTTTGTAACTCAATAATGGTTTGGTCCTCGGTTCCCCCCATGTACTTCCCTCACAATGGTTTCTCCCTATTTCCTCCCTTTTGGAGCTGCCCTGTCTGTCATGGTAACCACCCCGCTTAACTCGAGATTCTCTGTGTCAGTCATCCCTTATTCGATGTATGATTTGCCCCTGGGGTTTTTCCCCTCCCCTGTGTGATCCTCAGTGGCTTAGCTGTAACCCAGGCTTCTCCCTGGGTCCTTGCTATTGGTTAGCTTTGTGTCTCCTCCTATCACACCCACTCCCTTTATCAGCCCCCCCCGAGACCCCATCGTGGTCATCGATTACCAGCGCCACCGAGGAAAATTAAAAGATCCTTGGTTCTTATACAGGCGTCCCTTCTCCTTCCTTTGCTTCGGTACCTCGTAGCCGAGATCCTGCCTGCACCACCCACGCCTCAGACGGTAACCACTGCCCAGGGTTCCGGAGGGAATCCGGCAGTGGCACTTGGTGTGGCCATCTTCGGCCGGGCCGGGGGCACCCAGCCGGGCACCCGCACAGCCCCGCGGCCGCAGAGAGAGGCTACAGCATACCAAACATAGCACTTGTAGGGCACTCCAAGGTCTCTGTGTTCCTTGAAGTATTTACATCCCCAATACTGTGATCTTTTCAAATTAATATGTTTGACAAGAAAACATTCAATATTTTAGTCTTCTTTTTTATTTTCTTGTAGTTCCACAGGAAGTGTTTGATAAATATAAATGATCACCCAAAGTTTGAGGAAAAGGATTATGACCAGTACCTTTTCCCAATGGAGCTTTCTTCAAGTGAGACCAATCTTGACAGAGAACTGACTTCTGTTGAAGTTCCAGAGGCTATGAAATAATTCCCATAGGACTGCCAGCACCTACCCTACATCAGTCAGGCACAGGTATGAATTGTCTGTGCTGATCTTAAAGCAGTGTGTATTTACTAGCAGAAGCCATTTGTGTATAACATTTGAGATATGAAGCCAAATAGTCAGGAAAGATCTCTCAAAAATATATGAAAGGAGGCAAAACAGACAGCTCTCACTCAAGTTGCTCAATGCACCATTTGAGGAGACTCAAGAGTGTGATGACCATGCTACAAAAAAGTATGTGTAAGATAATAAAGTACACAAAGCATGAAAAATTGCATCTGATTTTTTTATCTTCAAATAAAGCATAAATACAACTTGAATTAAAATAAAGAAAAAAAAAAACAAAAGAAAAAGAAAGGCCCAAACCATCTATATACCCTAAGAATACTGTAGAAGAATACCTGTTACATTCATGAAAGCCCAGGACTGTGCTCAGATTATCACAATATTTTCATGCAAGGAAAGCTTTTCTTGTCCGAAAGAAAAAGCCAGGATAAAACCACCCACCACTGTAAATTGTTCAGACAGCTTTAGTTTTTAATTTCTGATCTGTCACATTAGATACTGTTGTTTATGTTTCATCTGATACAGTCACCCTGGAGGCCCAGCTGATGCTCAGTAATGCAACATTCAGTTTGTAGCCTGAGGGTCGGCACAGATTTCACTTCTTTTCCAGCTCCCACCCTTTGTATTGCAGTGACAGCTTTTACTGTGCACTAAGAGGGTAAATTTGTCCCCCTTCCACCTCATGGTAAATCAAGCAAGACTCAAATCCTAGGTGAGATCACACGGACCTGATGGTTGGGAAGGAAGTAACAAGAGGGAGATAAGGATAGAGAGTAGAAATTAGTAGAAATTCAGTTCTATTTTTTGTCCTACTCATCATGGATCTGGAGCACAAATTATTGCTTTTGACTTTGTAGCAGCCTTTTATATTTTGTTGTGCCTTCTGTTGATTTTTGTGGGTTTTTTTTTTTCTGTATGAGAAGAAAGTATCCTGAGTTCTTTCTGTCTTTGCAGATGATTTTAAATTCTGACTGTTCTTATGACTGTGCTCTGCCAAAGGAGAGCAAACCTCAGTCATCCCACTGCCCCTGTTATGTACCTGAACCTTACCTGAGGAACAGCAATGGAGAGCTGCCCAACAGGACCTTGGTGCATGAAAATGCTACAGGAAGGCCATCCTGGGAATGTGGGCTGCTGCTGCTGTAGGAATAGTGTCTGCTGAGTGATTTGGCTATTTTTGATAATATTAATTAATAAAATTTTTTGGTGCTGTTTCCAGCTGAAATACATAAGATAAAATAATCAGTGTGTGGTGTGAGAATATACCTTAATAAGTATATTTTCCAGGTCTGCACTAAAATGTCAGAGACAGAAGCTGAATCTCCATATCATTTCCTTGTTCTTTCAGGAGCAAAAAGAATTGCTAATACAGAGCTATTAACACTAATAATATATAAAGAGATTAAGAGAGTTCATGATGCATGCCAAAATAATGCAGTGAATGATTAGAATAATAATGCAAATACATGCCTTTGTGGTTAACTGTCCTCCTTTCCTTCTTTTGCCTGTTTATTCACCCTGTGTGTCATGAAGAGAGCTCTCAGGGAAGGAGCTGCCTCTCTGCTGTTGTCCACAGAGCAGCTAGTGCAGTGAAACAGGTATCGATCCCTGTTTGAAGCCCTAAGTATCACTGCAGATAAAGTAAAAAACCAGCAGTGTCTCTGTTGAATGGATTTCCATTTCCTTCCTTATGACAAAAAGACATACTCTATATGACAGTGTTGAAAATGTCAGTGCTGAAAGAGAGATTATGAGTAAAATAGAGCTGGATGAAGACACAAGAAAGATGGTAAATGACAATTTTGCAGTTTAGCTATTAATGAAAGAACAGGAATTTCAATGTGATATCTTCTTAATTTTTATTAATCTTTCAGTGCAGATCTTGAGCATTACTGACATAGTAAGACTTAGTATTTACTATGTAAATATTACCAAGTATTCTTAGAATATGATCCCGTTTTCAGGTTTTAAAAAAACTTCATTGTACCAAAATCCTTGGAGAAAAGGATTTGCAATTAGTAAAGATTATTTTTATATATTTAGAAATATTAGGGTAGGATAGGAGCTCCTATCCTAGAGAGCTATTAGTTATAGCTGAGATGTATATATCCATAAATATGTATTATATGTATACACAAATAGTATATTTTAGGTGTCTACAAATACAATGTTTATCTAAACCCATCTATATAATGTTAATCTATCTATGTTTATTGGTATGTTTATAGCTGGTGATGGCAATGGGCTGATATTTTTTGGGAATTTTCAGAGAAAATTTGATGAGAGTTTGAGATAGAAGTTTCCCATAAGAAAGAACTATTGTATTTTACTTTCCCTTTTTGCTATAATAAATGACTTCAACAAGGCAGCAGAAGAACATGTCATATCCCAAGAGCTGGAACATGGCAGATCTTCTGAAATGCTGCTCCTGTCCTCTGGTGCTTCAGAAAACTGTGGTCCAGAGTCCAGACATGAAACCAAGCTCATTACCTGGCCACTGTTCCTCCTGTGAGCTCTGCTTGTTGAACTCATTGTCAGTGTTCAGCCTAAATAAATGGATGGGCATATATTTGTTCTTCTGCTCACATTGCTCATGTACCTCCCTAGGTTTGTTTCTGTCTTAATTAATCTTTCCTTGGCAACGGTAACCAGAACTTAGATTGCATCTCACTATGAAGTCTGTGGCACTATTCATCATTCCCTGTCTGAACTGGAAGTGTTTTCCCACCATAGTCTGTGATTTAATTTATCCCATTCATTGCCACATGCCACTAGTGCTTGTACACATCTCTGGTCAACAGACACTCAGTTTCTTTCTCCTCACCATTGCTCTTAACTGACAAGTTCTCTTTTCATAACATTTTATCTTGATGTTCAAATTCTATTTTTATATTGCTATTTAATTATTGAACCATTTTCACTCTGAGTATTCTAGCTCACCTCTCCTCAAATGATATTCCAATCATACTCTGTATTAGCAACAAAACTTTTCCCAGTTTTATGTTATCCACTCATTTCACCAGCATTTTCTGCTAATTCCATTAAGGAAGCAGCTGACTGTTCCAAGACACATCTTATTTACAACCTTTTCTCATGATTTATCAGTCTGTATTCTAGAAATTATTTCAAAATTCTGGAAGGAGGCTTGAGTAAACTAATGAATGTACCTTGAGTCATGGCATCTATTTCCATTATTTAGGCATTCCTCAATAATATGTATTTGGCTATCTTCTCATACCTAATGTGTGCCAGTGTGCTTTTGGCACTTTCTCTTTGATAAGGGAATATGTTTCCTTTTTTTTCTTTTGTTCGATGGGTGGGGTTTTTTTCTGTTGTTTTTTAAAAAAATATTTTGTTGTGTTTTTTTTTTTTTTAATATTTAAATAAAGGTTTTCTTTCACCACTCTACCAAAGCTGGTCTTAGCCAATATATGAAGATGTGCAACATTGCTGTATTACAAGAATCCTCTCAATTCACTGCTCCTGACACTGAGTGTTTTAGCTGGATGCCATGTGTCTCTTACCTCATGCAGGGGTAGGCTTCAGCTCAAGGTGATGAATGAACCAACGTGATGTTCCTCTTCTTAAAATAATAAAGCTACTTTCCATTTGGGCATCATTCAGAACAGTACCTCATTTTCTTCTAAATTTTTATTTCTAACTGCTTGTCTAAAATTATTTCCTTAATTTTCATAGCAAAAACTAATTAAAATGGATTTTTGGGCAATTATTCACTTTTTCCCTATGCTTCCTGGCTTTTCAGATAGAGCTTTCATTGTTGACTAGTTATTTTAGAACCAGAACTCTCTCATTAAATACTACACAGGCTGAAAGGACTTTATAGTTCTCATGTAACAGCATGAAAACAGGGGGGAGAACCCTTGTAATGAGAAATAGGGGTCTCCATGGAAATGAGGTCATGGAAATGGCATGAAAAATAATTCACTGCAGTCAGGAGGCTGCTAATATTCCTCAGATGTTTCTCATGACAAATGACAAGTGCTACAAGTGTTCTAAGAACTGAGCTGCAATATTAGATCATCTGTGGGAATACCCTCTTTTCACAAAACAAACAAAACAAAAATTCAGCCTCTTGCCAAAGCAGTCTAGAGTCAGATGAATCACCTCCACAGCTGACCTCACAGCATGAACCAGAAGACAACATAAACCATTATGCAGAGATTATGAGCAAACTAAAAACTAGATAATAATAACTACTTACACTTGACAACACTAGTAATATGAGAGCACATTTTTTTCCCCAGGAAAAGATACAATTAAAGAAACTTTAAAGATGTAAAAAAAACCCAAAACCAAAACCAACCAACCAAAAAAAAAATCCAGATTTTTTAAAATTAGTTTAAATGAACAATGCTGTTATAAATTTGTCAATTCTTTGTGAACCATAATCAGATCTAAGAACGTTACTGTGGTCTAAATTCTGGTGTAGATGTGGTACAGCTAAGTATTAGTCTAAGACATTCAGCCTTTGTCTTATGACATTTTGTCATAACACAAAGGCTTTGTCTGGCATTGCTGGAATCTTCTGACAAACAGGAAGGGTACTGGAGAGGGGATGGTTCTGGCAAAGGATCACATATACCTAAAGCATACTGCATTAGAGGCAGAGGTCTGCTTCTTAGGGGATCCGAGCTGCTCTATAATTCATGATGCTGTATATGAATGGAGTCTTTTGGGACACTTCAGGTTTTAGAGATTTGGTTTCTTATGGAATTTAACACACACAAAAAAGGTAAGAATGAAAAAGAAAGCATATGGCAGAATTGGAAAGTTAGATCTATGTCCAAATGTGGGTATCCTCTGAGAATAACATATCATGATTTTGCATATTATCTTGATTTTGAGAACTTCAACCTCTTGATGTACAGATGATGTACAGATGATTCCTGGTAGACATTTCTAATGAACATTTTGTTCTGTGGGTATATGAAGGAAATGCATTTCAAGTAGTCATCAGAAAAATGCTCCTTATGACAGCACTGCAAAATATTCTTCACCTATATATGTGTAGTTAAGTTGTGGGAAAGGCTGTGGTGTGACAGCTCTGTAGGTCTTGAAAATATCTGTCTGATACATATATTCGTAAAATTATCCTCAAATTAGTTTCTGCTTCTGCTGAGAGAGCAGTGGCAAAGGTTAAACTCTCATTAGGTAGGGCATTTCCTCACCAGCTTCACAAGAAGATGGTCAAAGTGCCCTTGTGGAATTCCTGTTTCTGGCTTGAACATCCTTGCTTACAGTTTGGCAAAAAGTATTTAATGCACAAATTTCCACTGTATTGCTTGTTTCTACTATGTCCCCTCTAGTAATTACTGAGCTTTTCTTCCTGCTTATCTCATGCCAATGATCACCTCCAGGGAGTACCATACCCTGGATTTATATGTCACAGTCTTTGGCACTAGTGGTCTAGCATCTGTTTGTGCCTTACTAAACAAACCCCCATTTAACTGCTTCCTTGGACAGTTGGAACTGTTACAAGACCAATAGCTACACCCACCAGTTTCAATGAATTTCACCCTGTGGGAGCTGGAAGGCTCACTGGTTAAAAAAATAGGCAAAACCCCAGCCTATTTTGCATGGTAAGCTGTGGTGGCAGATCTAGGATGCTCCCTTTTCTCCTGGGCTACGTGATGTCATTTTTTACCAGCTTTTTAGAAGACAGTTGTTAGGGAGGAAGGATAAGACCAAAACAACTCTGTGTTTTTAACTTAACTCTTTCATCTCTGGCTTTATTTTCTTCCCCAATCCTTGAGATGCAGAGAATAGGCAGAGTTAAAGCTGGAAGGACAGATCCCCCAGAGCCACACCCTGTGTTCACCTGGAGAAGGAAACTTTTAAGGTCAGTGCAGAAAAACTCACTCACCCATAATGGCCAATATCTATATCTTTGTAATGCTGACATAGATGTAATTTTAATTTTGACATGTTTATAGATTTAAATTTGAATTATGAAAAGAAAGCTTTTTGCTCTACCTAAAGTAGCACCTTCACTTCTTCTGCAGAAATGAAAGGAAAATGACTCTGACACATCTTGTTTGAAGACCAGACATATAGCCTGGAGATCTGGGAGCAGATGACACACACTAGCATCAGGCAGGATTTACTGGCAGCTGCTCCTGTGACAGTCATCTCCTTCAGGACTTGCAGTCCCTTCTAAAGCTGCCTTCTCTTCTCTGCAAAGATTCCTGGTGCAGAAGTGTCGCCTACATTGCAAGAAATATTTGTGACATATAAGGCAAATGGATGAACTGATTTCTACACAAGGAGATAATTAAAAGTACTCTCTCCTGTCCCAGATGAGACAAATTCTAGCACTTGTTACCTAAAATCAGAGTTTTATAATAACCATTCCTTATTTAAATAATATAAATATTTCCTATGGATATTCTATATATTGTATTTTTAAAATAGGCTTGCAAATATACATAGCCAGCACTGAAATATTGATGAGTCATTGCTCTTAGAAGGTACCTGCTTTACTAGTGGGAAACTTAGCATCTCTAACTCTGAGCATTTGTTCTTTAAATTGTAAAAAGAGGCAAATATATGCTCCCTTCCATCTTAGACTGGATGAAAGCATGACATTTTGTAGAAGAAAAAAATGAGGAAGCAATTTATCTGTGTTATTTATGCAGTAGATATTAATGACATTCTGGGTTTAAAAAGAGGAAACCAAGAAATCAATTTGTATATTTTTTAAAGGCTAATCCTTTATTTTTATCATTTGGAGTTGTTAGTATATTTGATATATTTGCAACTGTTAGACTAAACCAATTTATCCTCATCAAGTTAATCTGGGATCAGCATAATTTTTCAGTAAAACTCAACAGTCAGAAAGAAAGTTGCTTTGGCATTGGTTTAAGATCAAGATAGTCTGTTTTTGGGGGGGAAAGCCAGACAAATAGGAACTTGTAAGGAACTTCTTTGTCTGTAAAAGGTGAGTGCTGTACCAGCACTCCAGTCCCAGATTTCTTTGGAAATTACTCTTTTAGCCAAGAAGGAACTCTTCCCTGCCATACTTCCAGCTACATAAAAATACCCAGTTCAGAATTTATTTAATGGACAAAGTTTCATACCCTGTGATATACAGGAAACCAGATTAATGTTCCAGAATGGATTTTTATGCCTTCAAATCTCCAAATTAAGTTCAAGAGTGGAGCCAGGATCAATAGCCCAAGACTGCTCTACTGCAAAGCACCTCTGGCCAAGTTGTCTCCCTGAATCTCCCCTCCAATAACCACAGAGGCTTCTTTTCCATCCAAAAAGCTGGGGGCTGTGAGGCAAAATCACTGCATCAGGAGAGAAATTCTTGCTTGTTTCTGTGTGCTTTGGCCAGAGGAAGCATGCTGCAACCAGCTGTGCTCCCAGTGAGAGGGAGGCAGCAGCTGGCCTGGGACAGAACTGCCTGACAAGACCAAGGTGTGAAGGAGGGTTGGGAGCCTCCCAGCCCCCCCTGCTTCCAGGAGGGGGTTCTCCTGGAGACCCACATGACTGATCTCTGCCGGGCTTTTCTTGCAGTAGAGATCTCTGTTTTCACCCTATCAGTGTACCTGCAGTAAATCTCTCTGACCAGCCTGCAGCAGAGCTGCCTCTTTATCCCCCACAACTGCCATGAAACATTTCGGCTGCCACGGAGCAGTAAAGCTCCAATGGGGCACGGGGCTGGGGGATCAGTAATTCCTGCAATACTTTAATCTAACACCTACATTTTCAGAGCTGTCCAGACCTGTATCTGTGCAGATTCACGTACCTGAACTTTTAGGGAAAAAGAGTGGTCAAATTGCTTCACAATTCTACCTGAGCTACATGGATCTTCAGGCTGTGTTTTCATGTGGATTTATTAAAACAACTAAATACCTATGAGCTGGTTAACAAATACAAATTATACAACAATCATGAAGGTCTCCTGATATCCTAAGAATCTACAATCAATACTTCCACATGATCAACTGATAAACAATATCACTCTTATAAAAGATAAATGGCAGGATATGACCCTTTCCAGACAGCAAGTTTTCTTCCACTCCAGGGCTAGATGGCCCCCATGGGGGGGCTTTCTCAGGTGATGGTAAGAGAAAGGGAAAATCACACTGCTGGAGTAGGTGTTCCCCTGGCTCGGCTCAATGGGTGTTATTCCAAACAGGAAGATGTGCTTTATTCTCGATGCCTCTTCTCCTGCATTGGGCAAGGACCTGGGTTTTGGGCTTTGACCTTAGCAGTTCTCATCATCAAGTACAACCAGATATGACTCTCACCAAATGCTTATATCACCACATTCCCACTCCCTTCTGCTTGTGTGTTGGGATGTCAGAGGGGTGTCAGAGCACCAGGGCAAGGCTTTAGCTGGGACACAATCAACTCTGAATTCAGACACATAGCCAAGCCTGGGTGACAGTGACACAAACATGGGTACTACACTCCATTTCATCTCAGGTCCATGCCTATGTCTTGGAAAAACACCAGGTGGGATGAATTTCTTAGATCACCACTGTGCTCCTGCTTTTGGTGGGGAGAGATTTGGCCTAGTAGATGTTTCTAGCCACTTCTACAAACCTTGCCCTCACAGTGATACTCTCTGGACTGCTACAGAAACTTCATTTCAGAAGGTTAAATGTATGCCATTTGATTCTGCACATCCAGTTTCTTACAAATATCACATATTCATTTTTAAGCTTGACTGAATATTCTTATTTGAAAAATGAGGTTAGATTTAAATTAGTATTCTGCACAATAAACTGTTTTAAAAGGCTTTGAATGATGAATATTTATAATGCTAATAATTTGTGGTGCTACTAGTACTTTTCTTTAATGGTTAATTATCACAACTAATGTGTTTGAATTATTCTAGGAATCTTTCCATTATTTTTTTCTGTAAATATTCATTCTTTCACTTGCACCTTCTAAGTTAATGCTCAGACTGAAGTGGAACATGATTAGAGTCTTTTAAAGGAAAAAAAAAAGCCCTCAAAGACAGCATTCTCTCTCCCCAAGCACTAGCTCATTGTTTTGGGTTTTTAGTTGTTTTTTTAATCAGCTTAACACTAACTGATAGTCAGGTTTTTCACCCTGTAAGTAGATTTTGCTATGGGTCATGCATTCAGAGATCTGCTGGCAGATAACAAAAAGAGCCAGACTGTGTGCTAGAAAATTCCATAAGGCATTAAAAAAGAAGCAGTGCTCTCCACAAGCTGCTTCCCAGCAGCTCTTCCAGCTACAAGTAGTTACTGGGCACCCACCAGTGCTACCACTAGGGGTTTGCCCTTAGTCCCTTCTGTTGAAGATGGTATGTAAGTTCAAATACAATAATCCTAACCCTAAAATGAAAGAAAGAAAGGAAAAAACAAATAAGAATACCCCATCCACTGGAACATTATTATTCCTGAATATAAATGCTTAAAACTTCTCTTTCTGATCAGATTAAGTCCCGTTGAAACTGATGCTACACCATTTTAAAAGTATGTGTAAGAAAATACTGTGTTAGCTTCCCAGCAGTCAAATTACTATTTCCTTCTCTGGCTTTTTCACCTGTGTTTGAGATCTCAGTCTTAGATAGCCACTTTAGGTCAAATGAGAGCATAATACTCAACAAATGATAGGAAGATAATTTAATTGTACTCTAGTTGTATTTGAAGTGGAAGAATGTCACAGGAACCGGTTCCAAATTATGGTACAGGAAAATGAACAGAAATGAACATTTGAGTAAGATGGCAGGAAAAAAACCCTTCTGTCAAAAGCAGAATCCCTTGGGATGTTTCCCACTCACAAAATGCAGACCAGACTTTACATGTCAAGGATACAAAAATTTATCTCATGGTGGAAGCATCCACAACATAATTATGTAGTGGTATGTACTGCCAGCAGTTTATACACCAAACCACTTCAGGGAAAAAGGAAAAAGACAGCCCTTGTAATTTGTTTGCTTGTTTTAATCTGGACAGTGTCTCACCTGTGTTTCTCAGCCTTCAGCACTTCAGGACCAGCCCTGGGCTGGCATCCCAATACAGGGAGTCACTTTCCTTGCTTGCTGGGGAAAGACCAGGAAGTTGCTGTGGGTGAGAAGTACTAGACAAACAAAGTTTGCCATAACTATTTACCTTATTGGCACCTACCTAAGTCTGGAAAAAACTAATCCTGTGGTGTCATGTATGTTACTGTGATATGTCTGGGAAAGCAAGAAGGGAATGTAGAAGGGATTTGGGAAAGAGAGCCTGGCTGCTGTTTATAGGAAGGAATAAGGCAAGAATGTAAGGGGTTTCAGTTGTGGTAAGAGAGATTCTAGTTGGACATTTAGGAAAGCGTTCCAGTTGCAGAAATACAGATGAGCAGTAGAATGGGCTGCCTGAGGATGTTGTTAAAATAGAATTGATCTTACTTTTAAGCAGAAGTCTGAGTTAGCTGCCTTGTTAGGTGTGGTTACAGTACAAGACTTGGGGATGCATCACCAGCCATGCCCCAGCCCTGGTGCTGCCAAAATGCCACCTAGCTGGGGGCAGGGAAATGGGGATCTCCATCAGTATCCCTGCTTGACATGGGCACAGATGAGCACTGTTGCACTCTGACATTGAAAATACCAGGCATGATTCTTTCTTTTCACTGTTGCCTCCTGTAAACCTTTAGCACTAAAAGGCAGAACCAAAATTAATTTGCAAGGCTTTGAAAATAGAATTGACTAGAAGGAAAGCAATAAAAATTTCATTGTTCCAAACAGCAAGAGTGTAGGATAATTTCTAACAAACCTAATGATCCTTAGCTAAATATTCATCAAGATAATTAGCTCAATTTCAGAGTGACCTGAAACATATCTGAGCTGGATCTCCAGTTCTGATTTCAGAGTGATATTAAAGTCCTGAGGTGAAAATTAAATACTTGCACATAAAACTATGTGGACAAGATTTTCTTCCAATCTGATAAAGTTATCAAGATTAAAAAAAATCCTATTCTACACTGGGATGAACCTGTAAAAGCTTTTCATATGAGAAAAATGAAAGACAGAGAAACTGATTCTTGTGTCATCTCAGGATCATCAGCTGAGAGCAAAGCTCGCTGCAGGGTCTTGCACATCACAAAGAAGCACAAGGATGTGAGGGTTTCACTGATTTGGCCTGCCCTTCCCAGGCTCTCCTTCATACAGATCAAGTATTTGAGTACAACCAAGTAACATTGGGAATCCAAGTACAAACTTATTTGAACCAGAAGACCAAAGACTTGAATCCTGCTCTCCCAAGCCTCAGATGAGTGTTTCTTCCCTTAGGCTCTTGTGGATTCGGGGTTGACTTTGATATCCACCCCTGCACTCACCACTTTTCCTTTCCTCTCATCTTCCCCATGTGTGCCTGCCTTTTATCTACCCTGTCCTCCTGGAACCGGTGCCTAAAAGCTGCAGCAGGTTTAATTTATAACAAGGTCCCTTTTCTTGCAAAAAAAAAAATCTTTTTGCAAAATACCATTTACCTGTATTTACAGCCTATCAATGGGATAACTTTAGCTGTTCCGAAGTATTTAAATAGATGGGTAGGTAACCGTGGAGTGCACCATGCACACACTCATACTGCATGCCTTCTGCTGTTCCAGCACAGTGACCACTGCTAGGTAGATCTAGTTCAAAGTCATCTCATCAATCACCTTAAAAGCCATGAAAACTAATTTCTAAACTAAAGCATTTTCAATTCATCTTTCACATGTCATCAAGATACTTTGAGTTGAAATTTCTTATTTTCTGTCTCTTACCTCCCACCCCTGCAATCACAGTACTCATCACTCAGAGAGAGAAAGCAGCAGAAGGCTACATTTTTATAAAACTATTAGGGATTTTTTTCAAGATCCCTCTCATCAAGGAGTCAATGGGAGAGACATAGCTGAAACCATGGTAAAACAATTTGAATATTCATTGTGTGAATTTAACCAAGTAAATGAAAAGGTTGAGGAAATAAATGTTGGAAAAGGAGCAGGATGGACAAAAAGTTAAAAAAATGTGTATGTTAAAAAATGTGTATATTTCTTAATAAGCAGTGCATGTCTTACAATAAGCAGATTTTCTAATTTACCTGTCTTTAGGAGCTTCAGATCTATCAGCATCTTCACAGTATACTGTAGAAGACATTGGTGCTTTGTCTTTTGTATAACTCTAAAAAGCTTCAAAATGTATTACCAAAGAAGGATAATCTTTTGATGCTGAAAGCACAGTTAGCAAAAAACTTTTCAGAGACTAGACTATGCAATATGTCTATTTTTCTTAGCTAATGAGATAAAAAATAAGAAAAGCCTGGTTGTTGATAGTCCCAGTCCACAAAAGTGACACATTCCAGTTTTCAGCCTCTGAAGGATCAGATCTGTGCCTAAGCTTTACAAGATGTCCCTGTTTTTAGAGAAAGCACTCATGCTTTCACATTATCCCTGAGTTTTACATGGCTCATAAAAATTGCAAAAGAAGAGATTTTTTGATTTGGCAACACTATGAAGCATTTTGGGGGAAAGGTTTTTCATACCTTATAATTTTGTTATCCTTTCTGCTTGGACTAAATTTTTTTGTTTTCAGTTTTCTCACACATCAGTGCCCTCCAGCATCCTGGCAATTCAGACCAAATAATAACTATTTTGTATCTAAAGAGGATGGGATATATTTGATAACATGAGGTTTGGTAATCTCTCAGTAAGAAATAAAACCTAAACCTCTGTCACGATAATCCTGACTACAGAAAAGTCTAAACTACAGAATTTCAAAGCTCACTTATTTTGAGGATGATATTTTATTTAAAAAATGTCAATAGGCAAAATAAGTATACTTACAAACTAAAAACAGGAAAAATGACAAAGACATACTGGTTTCTTTTTGCACTTCATGTATCACCCTCTGTAGGCTGAAAGTACCTATCCTCTGTTCTAAGAAATTTACATTTAATTCAGAGATTATCATGTTCTTCATAGATAAATGCAATCCCCTGAAGATGTAATTATTTCAATGAATAGTTCAACTGAGCAGCCTGTGCTGATTCCCAACATTGACCTGTCCTTTGTCTGGTAGAAAATCTCACTTCTTTCTTCACAAATAGAGCTAAAGCAATTTTTCACTTGGATCAATATTTAATTTTTAGCTTAATGGTAATTTGCCTTTTTTTTTTTTTTTTTTAATTCCCCTCCATAAGTTGAACTGAACAAGAAGCAAGGAGAACCAATGTTCTGTAAGATTTCAACTGAACATTGGTGCATTAAGGTTAGGCTGTTGGTGGGCCAAAGCGTTTCCTTTTTCTTTTTTTTTCCCTGGCAAATATTTACTTTTGCATTTGGAAAATATGTAGGTGAACATGACTCTAAAGAATTATTGGACAAAATGCATGTGGTATGAGTGGCAAAGATTATTAGTGGCAAGGATGCTGCTAAAATTTAAAGTTCTTTAAGTTTCCTGGTAGTGCTCTGTAAATTATATTGCCTGTCAAAAAGGAGCAAGTTTTGAAAATAACTTTCCCAGATTCCTTTAAGTAAGGAAATTTTCTATGTTATGTTGTACTGCCCAACATAACATAGAAAATTCTCTGTTTTGAAGCGGAGACCACGGAGAAACGCAACACAACATTGCATACATTTGGGATGTTCATACTTGAAAGGTCAAAAAAGAAAACCCTAAAGACAATAGAAACCATTTATTTTCTAAAGATATTCCTATTCTTTTTTATAATAGCTTAACATTTATCTTCCCCTTTAACTTGATTTGAAAATTATATATGATTTAATTTAGGTTTAGATTTTTAAGAAGGTTAGATTTTATTTTTTATTTTGGTCATTTGCTCTCTTCCACTATGAAGGAAGATTGAAAAGAAATATTATAACATATTCATAACTTCTTTGGATATTGTAACATATTCATAACTTCTTTAGATTCATAACTTCTTTCATGAAACAGTACAAGTCATAGAGTGGATAGTACCTGATGCTGAAAAATCCCCCTGCAAAATATCTGTTATGCCCCTGGTGAAACAAGCACTTCAGTAAAGCTGAAATTTAGGATTATTACTCATCCATTAATGAGACTACATAAGTTTTATTCTGAGATAAATATCAATGCATCTTGCTGCTTCAGAGATAGCCCAGCTCACAGGGAAAAAAGGTACCTCAGTCTCCCTGCCAGCACCTCCCCTGAGACCTATCAAGGATTACTAAGCTCCAGTTGTTCCTGGCTGCCTCTGAGGAAGCTCCTGCTCTGTAGACACCTGCAGACTGTGCTGAGGTTCACCAACAGTGTGGGAAACCAAAGAATCATTTAGGTTGTAAAGGACCTCTGAGGTAGCTAAGTCCAACCTTTGGCCAGTCACCACCTTGCCAGCCAGGCCATGGCACCAAATCCCACATCCAGTCATTTCTTGATCACTTCTAGGGAGGGTGACTTCACCTCCTCCTTGGGCAGCCCATTGCCCCGTGGAGGGTGACAGCCAAATCTGTGGGAGGCTGGCAGCAAGGACCCAGGACTCCTTGGTACACCCATGGCTGGGGTGAGAGGACACCAAGTGTTTGGCAGCTTGGCAGAGAAGAACGAGGGGAGGGATTCAGAAAAGCTTTCAGGCAGCATCTCTGTGGATATCTGGGTGCTTGGTCTCTTTGGTCAGGGGATCTATGATATAACCCAAACTGGACCTGTCTGATCTCAAGAATTTTTGTTGAATTAGATTGCACAGACGGTGAGTACAGGGGCTGACTGACATCAGGCTGTGTGAGCCCAGTCTTGGAAACTACAAGAGCTTCATTCACTTTTTAATTTGGCTTGTTTTAGAAAACAAATTTTGTAGCAGCTTTCAAACCAGCAGGGTGTTCACAAACATTGTGATTTTCTTCAGGATATGTCCCTTTTCTCCCCAGCAGCACGTGAGCTGTCCTGGCCCTTCAGCAGGCTCAGTCAATGCTTCCCAACCTAAAGGCAGCTCTTCCTTTGGCAGCCACAGTAAGCCTGTTTCCAAACCCATTTCTTCTAGAGATGAGGCATTTTTAACACTCCCTATCAGCACAATTTACCTCATCACTGCCTCTTTCTAATACAGGTTATTTTTATTCAGAGCATTGTCAGTGTGATGGACAAGCATAATGTTTTTGACAGGGCATGCAGTAGGGTCTAACTACCAAATCTGACTTCTTAATGGAGTGCATTCAGTGCCATTCAGAGTGTATCATGCCTTCTCGATTGGCTATCATCTTTTATCATGCACATTTTAACTTGCTAATTACCCTATCCATATGTTACACTTGCTCCTAAGCTTCAATTAGTAGCAGCGCCGGTTCAGTTCCTGCTGCATATTTTTCAATATTATGTTTGGACATTATTGGTGAGGTAGAGTGGGGGTTTATTTCCAAACTAAGACATGTTTGGGATCTCCTTGTGTTCAGGTTGGGGCTATATTAAGAAAAGTTCTGGGCAATGAAAATCAGCAGAGAAATTTAATTCACTATTCATTCATCCAGGAAGAAATTCAGCTGCTTGAACAAAGGTGTCTAGTTTTATTTGGGCTGCCCTCAACTGGAACCATAAACCCCAGGAGCACTCCTCCTGAGTTTTGACCAATAATGGATGAAACCTTTTTGTTCTCAGTAGAGCTCAGCAGAGTTGTACCACCTATTACTGCAGAGTTTAAAAACCTGGGTTGTCAGGAGAGCTGAGAGCTCTGCTGTACTGCATCACACTGCTGGCCTTGGCTGGAGACAGGGCTGGCTGGCAGGTGTGACAGCAGAGCTGAAGGTGCTCCAGACCCTCCTGCCTGGGAGGGCCAGGTCAGGCAGGACTCCTCAGGGTGCAGATAAGAGTGCTTGGCACCTGTGTTGTTGGAGCTGTGTGCTGCTGCTGGTGGGTATTGTCAGTGGGACTGTTTCCCAGCTCTGTTGCCTGGCACCTACAGACTGTGCTGTGAACTTAGACACCCACACATAAACCCTTTAAAGTCAAAGTCTCAGTGGTGAAATAAATTCCTCCCTTTCATGCTTTCATTTCTCCTTTATGCAACAGTACCTGAGTCTTATGTGGAAGTTTTCTAGACATCTGACAGGTCAATTTGTGGTGCTAATTAGTGTATTTCTATTTTCAGTCAAAAATCTCACTTAGGTGAACCACTCCTGTATTTGAAGGTTTATGTGAAGGTTTAGACCATCATAACACTGCTTCAGACTGTGAGACTAATACATTTATAATGTTCTTCATTTAGTAAAAATCCTCACCTCTCAGTGTTCTAAATAAAGATGAAAAGTAAGAAGAAAACCAAAAATATTTATTCTTTTCAATAGTTATTTTAGTAGCCCAGCCTCTATTTTTTTTTTCTGTTTGGTGTTTGTTTTATTATACCTCCTGGTAAAATTCTTTATATCCAGTTTATCAAAACTTCTCTTGTTTATCACATTCCTTAGAGGTTGATGATATTTACTGGGCTGGCAGAACAGAATGCCAAAGTACCAGTTAAACCTCTGACAAGAATATTCCCAACTTTGCTCTGGACAGAAAAGTAGGGAAAAAATGTATTTCATTTGGTTTTCATAGGCAGGTTTTGATTAGTATCCTGCATGTTGGAAAATCATATTCCTGTGCAGTTTAATTATGTGTTTTCAATTCATTTTCTCTGTCTCTCCAAAGGCAAGTGCATTACTTTGTGTCGTTACATCATTCACAGCCATGTGGAAAAGCAGCAGACACACCATTGGCAAGTGTCTGCATAAGTCTCCAAGGTTTTCACCCATGTTTTCACAGATGTCCTCTTAGAACCCATCTAATCCTCCACATCAAGGTTTTATAGATTATTTGCACTCACTAGGACTGGTGTAGTATAGAGCCAAGTATGCAAAGATTGCCAGCTGGCCAGAATATTTGATAAATGTGAGAACAAAAAAATCCCACTCATAGCAGCAAAGTGATCTATTCCTGGAACACCAGCTGGATTGCTGTAATAAGCTATTAAACCAGTGTAGTAAAATGAAACCCAGATTCACTAGGATGATTATAGAGCAGATCTATTTCCTTCTGCAGTGAGGTTTCAATTTTTTAATAATTTTAGATTATTGGTCATTTGCAAGGATAACAAAAATATGCTATACATTGACCTTTTCATTCACAAATTTTGAACTGGAATGATCCAAATTAAATTTGTACAGGACTATGTTCCAGCACCCTTAAGTATCTGCTTCAGTGTCAAATGACTCTGTCAGACTAAGAAACTTATAAAGAAAATTTTTAAGAAGTTTTATAAGAAACTGTGTCCCAGACCTGGAACTGAGGTAATGATTACAAATACCATTTGAGAAAAAAAATATGAGAAAAATCTTAAATGCATACTACTTTATCATAGTATCTCTTCTGCAACAAAGAGGAATTTGAAAGTCTAAAAGAACATGAGAAATTTTCTTCATGGCCATATTTAATAGCATCATCTTGTGATCCCTGCCAAAAAAAATTAAAACCAAATCTTTAGACTAGGACTTATGCTCTCTGTTGACTCAGTCTTTTAATTTGTCATTCTAAGTAGCTTGAGACTGATGTATGACAATAAACTAAACATCCATAGAGAGCTTAATAAATGAAGTTAATGAATTTAGTAAGAGCTGGCAATGTTGAGATGCCCAACTTTTGTTACTGTTGTCTTTCTTGATGGGAACAAAAGAAGAAAAGCACCAAAGGCCTCTTAGACCTCCTCTCATTTGAGAAGAATCAAGTGCTTTCCTAGTTAAACATGCTATGTTTAACATAAAATAATATTGCCAAGGATACCTCAGGAATCACAACTCAACAGTATCATCACTAGTAAAAGAACACTGGATTGTTTGCTCTTGCCTGTAGTTTTACACAATGAGGGCTTTGATATTTTGTTCCTCTGGTGTCTGAGAAACTGTAGGAGAGACAAACTGAATGCCCTTGGTTCTGTTGGTTATTGTGGCTTCTAAACTCCAGATGAAATAGGGGGAGAGCAGACATCTGAGGGTAATAACAGAAGAAACCCCAAACCACATTGGGTTGACAAAGCACTGCATTTTCAAACAAAAAATGAAAAACACAAGGAGGGTCAGTTGCAGATGTATCTGCTCAAAGCTCCTTAGGAAGATGTACTCACAAATCTCAGAGATACTCACATGACATATCTCAGGTGGCACAACCTGCAGCGGATTAATGGGTGGTTACAGGCTATGAGCATTGGCAGTGGGAAAAGCAAGGAAGATAAAGATGATTTCCTTACTACACCTGATTACCTTTCAGAGTATGGGGGATGGAAACAGTCCAGTGGACAGGAGAATTTTCCTTTGAGGCTGGATTTAGCCAGGGGTTATCCATCTGGTGCCTTTGCTTTGTAAGGCTGTCAGATTTTAAGGCTGTCATAGGCAGTATTTCATATGCAACCCTTATCCTGGCAATTGAGAGAATTCCAGTTCAGTTCAATGGATTTAAGAATGTTTAGTATTTTCCAAAAAACAGCTGGTAAAAGCTATAAGCACTGAAGAACATCTCTCCAGCTTTCATCTCCCATGCAAGATTTTGGTGACACTAATTAGGGACAATAAAGGCTGAATTTTGACTCAAATTCCTCTACTTGACATTTCAAACAAACAGATATTTAAAATACTATCAAGGATTTATTTATTGTATTCTCTGATTCCCTCTGCATGATATGTGACACCTTTACTAACAGACACAGAAACCAGCCATCATTTTTGGTGTGGCCAGCCACAGGTCCTCTGAGTCATGGATCTGCTGCAGAGCTCACATAAGCCTCACTAAGCCCTCTCAGTTGCAGTGGCAGGGAAAGAATTTTTTTTTTTTTTTTTTTGAAATGCTGATTTTTCTGGCTTGGTAAATTAAAGCCATTCATCTGTTCCAGCTGTCTATATCATAAATCAAAAGCACTATTTATATGTATTAACCTGGGGACCTTAGCAGCCAGGGGAGAGAGCTTTGTAGAGATGGCTTTTGTGCCTTTGGAAGCCCTCGCCACCTCCCTCCCTCTCTCCCATTGAAACAGACAAGGTTTAGCACAGGTTAACAAGATTTCAGTTTTTCCTGATGCAAAGAGCTTTGCTGTGGGTGGGGAGCTTTGCAGAAATTGTCCTCATTATGAATTTCTGAAGAGAGGAAAGCTGTGCTTCTTTCTGTTGCAAGACTTAAATTGCTGGGGACTCCTTTTGTTTCCCTTTTTTTTTTTTTTTTTTTTTTGTTGCTGAGGTGTTTTCTGCAACTGCAACTGCTGGATAGATCTACCTGCTCTGTCCTTCAGAGCAGGCAACTCCTGTTTTGTCAGTGTTTACAAATGAGTGAATGAGAGATTACAGATGTTTTTGAAAATGAGGCCTTGTAACAAACAAAATAAAAAGCAGGTTGCTGCATCCCCAGCATTAGTGTGATTATTAATAAGGTTAGGGACCAAATATGTAAGAGAAATGTTGACATCTAACAATTTATTTTCTTCCTACCTATCATTCCCACAGGTGGTTTACTTTATTTCCTGAGGTTATGAAATTAGGGTTTAGTACACTTACCTGTGGATAAATAGATACCTAAAATATGAAAACAACAAACCAAAACACATCAGAGGAGAGAAACAGATTTCTGGTGCCTGGATGAGGATTAGTTGCCCTGGGAAGGCAGCTTGCATCCCAAGCAATTCTTCATGCCCCTCTACAGGCATTACTGACATGAACAAGGGGAGCAGGAAGGTAAATAATGCTCATGAACATGTTTAGAATTTATTTACAGTTGCTGTGGCTCACTGGTGCTTGGTATCCTTCAGTTTTTGATCTGGCATGGTCTGATCTAGCTGCAGTCCCAAGACATGCTGCCTTGGGTGAGTTCTGGGTCTGCACTAGCAAGCTCTGCTTCTTACCTGTGAGGATTCTTGACCAGAGAATAATAGACCTTGCAGAAATAATAGCTTGGGTTAGTGCTAGTTTGAGGATGTCTCCTTATTCTATACTGTGGGTAAGATTTAAAAATTGTGAAAACTTTGGGAGCAGTTAAAATGTGTTAATGAAGTCAGTAGCAAACTATAAGGGCAGTCACGTTAACTGAGGCTTGTGACAGCAAAATCCAAAAAGCTCGAGTCATAATTTTTACAGAAATCTTTAAGAATGAAAAAAGAAAGCTCTTACAAAAAGCAGAGGCATGTGATACCTCCTAGCAAACTGCAAAGATTCAATCCAGATAATTGATTTAACCTTAAGGTTACCAACATGCAGATTAAATTCTGGTTTTGTCATTTTTCAAGGCTTATGAGTTTAAAAATCAAGTTGGCCAGCATTACTTGGCATGTTTTAAATTCTTTGGCTGATTTAAGATCAGCCAGTACTAGCAAATGCTGTTTTCCTTTCCTGGATGTGTCCCCTTGAGGGAAAACTCTCTTTTTTTTTTTTTTTTTTGTTTGTTTGAAACAGAGGTCCACAAAAAGTCTGTCTGAAGAGTCAGTGAATATGTTTAAGTGTACAACAATCCCAAAGTAATTTTATGTAGTTATCAGACTGCCACTGGTGCCTGGCAATGGCTTTTGGCACATGTGGAAGTTCATTTTACAACTTCTTAATTCCTACTGTGGGCAAATTGAAGGTGTATTAATTTTATGCCAACATGTAAAACCACCAGAATATTTCAATATTTTGTTTGAATATGCAGAGCAGAAAGATCAGTCACCTTCAAAAAGAATCTTAAAATCTGTTATTTCATATTTTTATAGACATTCTTATACTGAAGAAGAGGAAACCCCTGCAAACAGAGAGTTGTCTCTATAAAGAATATAAGTTAATTGCCCATTGAGGTTATCATAAACCTGTGTTTGAATTTCAGACATAAACATGAAGAAAAGAAAATATGAGTCAACAAGAAAATGCCATAAAACCCATGAGAAGTTGTTTGAGAGACATCTGGGAACATACATTTAAAATTTTACTTAATCTGACCTATTTACTGTGTGCTTCTACTATTATTTCCAGTTGATTACTGCAATTATTCACTGAAAAACAGATTCATTAATTATGTTCCATAAATAAAACAATGATAAGCTTATTTTCTAATCACTAATCATTGTTTTTAGAATTGCAGGGTGGAGATGAACACAATAAATATCAGTATGTCATGTTTATTAGTCTATACTTATTTAAGCTCAGCATCACATTGTAAGATTAAATCACCCCTGTCACAAGTACAAAAAAGAATTAAAAACTGGAAATATGTCAAACATGGATGAGGACAACTGAATGTTTTCTGCCTAGGCCTGAATAGCTGTTAAAATACTTAAGCCACAGGGTTGCACAAAAAGACTTTAATAGCAGGGTTGGGAAAGAGGCTGAAGGCTGGGCTCTCCCTACACTGCACTACCCCCAGCTCAGGGGCTGAAAACAGAGGATCTGTGTCTGCCCTGACACTGGCTGTAGACCAGTCAGAAATGTGATATCTTGTTCACTGTCTGCTAACACAAGCACTCATGTGGAGCACAATTAATACAAGCCTACGCTTTCTGACTGTGTTGCTTTTTTCCCCTTTGTTGCTTGAACTCATGGGGAGCAAAGCTAATATTCATTAACAAATGGTGTGTATAAATAGTTTCTGTAGGAAGGGAATTACCTGTCCTGAGCATGAAAGAATAAAGGATGCAGAATCCTAGAAGCTCTTGCTCTACTGTGAAGAACTATCCTCCTTATTTTTTTAAAATTCTTAAATAAAGTCTCAGCAAATTTATTCAACACTGTGTACAGGACAGCTGAGATGCCATTATATTGTTATAGTCTTAGGACTCATTTGATCAAAATTTGGGATATTACAGGCTACTTCAGAAAAAAATTGACATTGCAGCAGCATGCTCCTGACAATCTTCTGTTTCATTTAAGAGGATATATAAAGTCCTGACAATTCACAGGAAAAATTGAGCTTCTAGCAACAGTTCCAGCTGGAAATCTGTATTGACATAATGAGCTAAAATCTGACTCCCAAGGCTCCTTTCATTGTGCCACACCCATGCTTGGTCAAGTTTTCTTTTCAGTTATGTTTCCTGTATTTTCAAACAGCCTCTCTCAGATCCCAGCAAAACCCAAACCAAGCTAAATCCAAACTGCACCTCTGCCTGGAGATTATTTAAATTGCTGAGCAATGTGACCTTCACATACATGGAGGTGGGGAGAAAACAAAAGGAAAAGAAGTAGAAATATGTATTTAGCAGCCTTAGAAAATTTTGCTAAATGACAGACAGCAGTGAAAGTCCGTCTCGGAGGAGCTCAATACAAGCCAGACAAATTCTCTATTCCCACAGAGCACCAGATGGCTGGAGCTGTTCCACACCATCAGTGGTCCAAGTCTTCTCTCTTGTAGGAGACAAATGAGCTGAGGTGGTACCAATCAAAGCTGCTTCACAGAAAATATCTTCCCCTGCATTATGGTCTTCACCATTTGGTTATTGCCTGGCAATTCTGCCAAAGCAAATGCACATGACAGTAGAGTAGGCATGAACTGTAGTCTGCCTAAAGCCCTTCTGTGCTATTCTCTTTCTTTACAAGGCTTCAATCCCAAATTATCCTCCCAAATAGAAGCCTGTCTGTTTCCCATGCTCAGTTCATTGTTCAGGGTTAAAATTTAGAAGCAAATGCTATGATTTGTGACAGTGCAGGTGACAGGGATGTCTATTGATTGAAAGTCCATCTAAAGAAACACCACAAACAATGGCGGGCGTTTAAGCAATTGTTTAGATCCAAGGAATTAATTCTGTTTACCAAAGAAAGTGGGAAAAGCCTCTTACCACAGCTTTTCCTTATTCCAAAATGAAATTACTCTGGTGATTAAGAGAAGCTGCTATTAAATTCTCTGCAGTTGACAGAATTAAAGTGAAGACAGGAGTTGGTGAAGAAGGATTGAGTTCAGAGCACAGTTTATACAGGTTGATTGCATATGACAGATTAATACCCCAGTATAATACAGAGCAGCTTTGTACTTGCTAAGAATTAAAGTGATTCTCACTTTCAACTTGCCATCTGTATGTGTGCATATGCACAGAACCCTAGGCAGACATTCTAGACTAGTGTAGCCTACAAAAAAAGCATGTAGAAATGCTATAAGTCCAGCAAAGTCAGGCTCTGTGTGCCTGAAGCATGGGGAAACCTTAAAACAAATGTTTTCTTCAACCCATCAGCTTTGATATACAATTCCAGAGGAACTGGAAAGAGGAATGTGATGGCCCATTGTGGGAGAGCTTTCTCAGATGTTTAAATGAATATGTGCTTATCTCAAAGGATAAATTTTTGTTTCATAAACCAAACTGTACTTACCCTGACCTCCAATGGGCTGTAGTTTAGAAAAATAAATAGCCTCTAGACCAAGACTTTGAATGTTACTGCAGGAATCACTTAGTCTATAACACAGATGAGAAATTTGGAATTAATAATAATTCAAAATTCAAAGAAAATTAAAAATCCAGTCCCGAGATCAGGAATACTGCTGCTGTTTTCAAAAAAACAAAAAAGGGAAATGACTTTTGTTTTCATTGTTAAAAAAAGAACAGATGAACAAACTTCTGGTCCCTGACGAGGGAATATGGTCACTCCTTAATCTTCTCTTCAAAGTGATTAAGTAAAATGTTGTGGGATTCGTTTGTTTTTTCTCTGTTTTGTGTTTCCTGGTTGTGTGTCTTCTCTGAGAACCCCTTTCACTGTTTTAGTGGCCCTTTTGAACAAGGGTTTCATGACCAGGTACAGTAATTCAGTGGTAATACCAGCACCAACCAGTTTGCATTATGACAAAAGTATTCTGGGTATCTGATGGAAATGATATGAACTGTTTAAAAACAGTAGACTCTCTATGAGTCATGCTTGGCAAATAAGCAATATAAATCAGAAGATTTACTTTTTTTGCTAATATTTCCACTTGTAATGTCCAACACAAACTCCTGTTGATAAATCCTTATTATGCTGCCTCTGCTAAATTCTGCATATGATGTACATGTAAAGAGTTGTGCTGGATATGTGATGTTTTCCTTTTGTGTATCCCTAGAGAACACACACAGAAACAGAAATAGTACATGCACAAACAAAAGCAGCAACAGGCAAAAGTGTCCATATTTAATGTTGTTTAGTACTGGGATGGTAAACAAAAACCTCAAGTTGAGAAGCACATAAAAGTTGTGAACTTTGTTAGGGGTAAAGGATCTTTGAAATGTTCCTAGAATCTTACGTTATCTATGGTTCAATTTAAATGTTGAATTGCTTGGCTGGATTCTAACAAAGCCTTTATAAAATGTCAAATGCAGCTGATTCTCCGAGAGTACAATGTAACACATTTGTGTTTAACACACACTGAGAGCCCTTTAATAACTTATGAAGTGTACCTGCTAGTCACAGTTTAAATTTATGCCAATCCTTTTAATTCTTTCCAGGTTTCTTTTTTTAAATCAGTGAAAGATTAAAATTTGGCATTTGAAACAAGCTATTATAATAAATAAAGCAGAAAAATCAGCTATTCAAATCTAATGGTATTTTTATTCTTTATTTTTTCTTTTGTAATTTCACAGAAACATAAAATTTTATAACAGATGACCTTACTGGTGCAATTTGCTATATTGGAGGTAGATGAAATTCATAGATAATTTGCAAGGTAATTACTGACCTCTTGGGTTGACTGTCAAGAGAGAAACTATTTGCTTTTACCTGCATTTTCTTATTCTGTATTAACTGAATGCTGGCAAAGGTTTAGAATGAAATAATCTAATATACACTGGCCATGTCAGAAAAGATTATTTCTTTAAGGCTAAAATGCTTAATACATCATCAGTTGAACTTTGAACTCCAGTATCACCTCATCAGCTAAATTGCATCCCCTATATATAGATATATGTCATAACCATTTGAATTTGAATAATGATGATCACACCCAAAATATTCAATGGAGTCTAGTCCCTTTGGAGCTGATGGTGCAGATACAGATGTTTCAACAGATGCAGAATTTTATCCTTCCTTTAATCTCCCTTTCTTAAAAAGAAAATATAGCCTTACTTATGGCAATGCTTTCTTCTCAGGAATTAGTAAACTGGCTAATTTTTTTATCTGTGGGAATTTTTAAAGACAATCCCTGAGTCTCATATATAATTCCACTTTCCTCCCTTCCCCTCCCCTCCCCCCTTGCTTCTGGACATCTATTCCTTCCCTTGTAATTTTAAAATTTTTGCCTCCTTTACCTCTATTTTTAAAAATCTCTCTTACCTATTCTGTTTCTCCATGTTAATTGGCCATTTAGCCTTCATGAAACTACATGAATTAACCACAGAGAGCCTCAGGATGAAAAATTCCTAGGATGGACTCTATCACAGCATAGAACTTGTGGATTAATAGGAAATTTCAGCACTGTTCTTCCAAATCATCTTTTCTCCTCTTGAATTATTTTCTAACCTGTGGTATTATGATATTTCTGACAAATTTGTTCAGAGAAAACCATTTTTATTTTATTTCTCCTATCTAATTTTATGTCTTTCTATTTTTTATGTTATTGAAAATTATGGAATATTGGTAATTCAAATGGGATTACAAGTATGGTGACTTCTCCTGGCCTGAAAGTTTTTAGGTGGATCAGAGATGTTTCTTGCTCCAAAGTGGAGGATTACAGGATAAACAGACCTCTCAAATCAGTAGAAACCTTTAAGGCTTCTGCTTGTATCTATGCCTTATTTATTCCTCAGTAGCCTTCACAAGTGCTTATGTTTTAGGATGCAATGTAGCAAAGAGAAAAGAGACTGAATGGGAAAAATTATTTTCTGGGAAAAAAATCCTATTGAAAAATACATTTGATTTGAATATGAAATATCAGCATTGAAGAGGACTTAACACTGAACATAAAATTCACCCAAATCAGCAGCATGCCTTTGTCTTTGCCAATTTAGCACTTTCTGGAGTAGTAAATGTAAATGTAAATGTAAATGTAAATGTAAATGTAAATGTAAATGTAAATGTAATGTAAATGTAAATAAACACAAGTTATGGTTGTGTTTCATCTGATTGAACCCAAATTATGAGAATTCAGTTTGTTGAGTCTCCTGAATGAGTTTCACACCAGTCAAGATATTTCAAATTTGCTTAGAAGAAAAAAATAAGTGCCTGATATTGACACAAGAAATTATTTATTTATAACAGGGCTCTCTTAGTATTTGCAGCTGATTAAATGTGAACTTGATTTTTAAAACAGAATGTACAACAGCTTAGGATTCTACAAAAGTTAGTCATTGTCACCTCAGATGTCAAGTCCTAGAAACTGCAAACAAGTTGGTGATGAGGTGGAACCTTTTTCCAGTGCAAGTTCAACAAGCCACCTAGTTGTTCCATCTTCCTGCAGCTAAGGTCTCTGCCAAAACCTTTTTAAAACAATTTTTTATATTAATCATATAGGAAAAGTGCAACTGAAATAAGAATCAATTATAACTACATGCTTTTCAGACTTTAAAATGATCAGAAAATCCTCCTTCACACAATAAATTCAATGGTTGTACTTTTCTGCCATTGTTGAAGACGTGCCCTGTGATGGGATGCATTCTGGTTATTTCTACTCTCTTCATAAATGTCTCTGAAATTTATAAAAGTGAAAGATCCCAGAAACTCATGCAAATTAGTATTTTCTTGAAGAGAATGTAGGATATGTAACACAGATATTTCACACCCATCATCTGCTGGTCTAGCCAGTATGTTTGTCCATGGAATAAAGCACTGTTTAACAGAAAAAAAAGAGAGCTTGTTCCCAAGATGGCTTTATTCTCTACTGTGTGAGGACATCTATTAACCAAGGACACTCAAACAGAATTCCCTTTAAAACTTCTAAGAAAGAGAGTTTTGCATAACCTTCTGAATGTAAAAATTTCCATGGAAAAAGATTGGACCTAGATCTGAATTTTGTGTTCTTGTGGTTTTTTTTTCATGATTTCATTTTTTAATTTCCTTTTAATCAGAAGACTGATTGTAAAAGTAATAGAAAGGGAAAGAGTGATTCCCTCCACTTACACCATTACCTCTTGACAAAACCAGAATCATAGATGCACTCATATAGAAGAAAATGTAATTCTGTCTTTTTGGAAATGTGAGAAGATATGTACTCCATTTTTTGCAGTTTATAAATGTATTTCTTGTGTGTTTATATATTTTTTATATATTTTTCTTTCTGCTCAAAGTTTAAATCCCACAGAACATGCTAGTTTTTTGAGACAGAGATAACACATAAATAAAACCTCATGGCTCAGCCTTGTCATTTTCGTCTTTTCTTCTTTACTTTGTTGCTTTATTGATTGTTACAGTAATCCATAAATATATGTACCACTGTTTTAATAATGCAAAATACTTACTTTGTAGCTAAGCCATTAACAGACATCATCACTTCATTTTGAGAACATGACTAATACATCAACAACAGTGGGGTTTATAATCCAGTCATTCATCGTGAGCCAATATTCAAAAAAACTTGATTATGATTAAGGGCTTTAAAATTCTGGAGTGCTGTCAGTATAGAGAAATTACTGCTGCAGAAGATCAGAGAGAAAAAATAATCCAGGCATGCTTTTCTAAAACAGCTGGATATCTCCCTGATCAACCATAGTGCTGCATTTGAAGGTATGGGTAAACAAATGGACTCCAAGGCATAATCAGTGAGCAGAGAAAAAGAAAGAATTGCCTTAGTCATGGACCACATGCACAAGCTAGCTTGTTCTCCAGTGATGTTTGTCCAAGCATGCCCTTTGCCCTTGTTACAAATAACATCCCACACTGGGCAATCCCAGTGCAGGTGATACAGACATGGCAGAACAAGGGTAGCAGAACTTGTTCTTAGGGAAACACGTAGAAATACGTAGAAATATATATTTTCTACATATTTTTGCAGTGTTTGAAACAGTGGTACCCTGAGATGATCTGCACAATAAGGAAAGCTGTTACTGAAGCAGGACCACTGTATTACTGTCTCCTGTAGAAGGAAGGATTGTGAGCCAAGATTAGATCTACTGGATCCCCATCCACCCATGAATTCTGAATTAAGAGTGTTACTGATGATGAGGTGTAACAGAATAATAAAAACAAGGGTGGCAGTGGGTGGCAGTAATTGTACATTTAGATGTAATCTAGAAAAAGACTGCCTCTAATGCAGATGAAGAACATGAGTTTTTGCAGAACAACATTTACCATTTTCATATGACAAGGTTTTGATTTTATCAGGAATAAAAGTGGGTAAAAAGTATTTTAGTTCTGTTCCTAAACAGGGAAAATTGATGGAGTCAAGATGCAAAAAGCAACTTTTCAAAAAGAAGATTAAATCTTGATGAGATAGAAAAGTTGCAAAAAGACTTCCTATTGAATTGTAACCCAATTTACTCTATTTATTGAACCTAAAATTATTTAAAATAATTCAAATTCAACTTAAAATAAGCCCTTTCAAAAGGGAAATTTAAACTCCATATTATTTGCTTTATTGAAAGGCACTTCAACAAGGAGAATTCTCTGCAAGGTTTAAAAGAACATGTATGGTATTAGCAAATGACTAGTATGTTCCATTTCTTTTTTGGGATAGACAGGAAGACATTTTTCTCATCAATGTTTCGTGTCACTAGTCACTGAGAAGAAGTGATAAAATTCATCTTTTTATGTTCCTACAAATTAATCTTTGGTGGTGAAAACAAAATTAAATGCATCAACTCCACAAAATCTATGTTGTTTTGCCCTGTTGCTTGATTATCCCAGAATCATAGCAGAGTTGGAAGGGACCCACAAGGATCATCGAGACCTGTTCCTGGCCATCTCCAAGATTCACACCATGTCACCAGCACCAAACTTCAACCCTGTCAGGCTCAGTGCTGTGACCACTCCACTGAGAAGCCCCACCAGTGCCCAACCAGTGCCCAACCACCCTCTGGGTGAAGAAGCTTTTTCCAACACCTAAGCAAAACCTCCCCTGACACAACTTCAGGCCATTCCCAAGGGTCCTGTCACTGATCACCAGAGAGTAGAAATCAGGGTCTGCCTCTCCTCTTCCCTCACAGGAACTTGTACCTGCAGTGAGGCCTCCCCTCAGTCTCCTCCAGGCTGAACAGACCAAGTGCCTTCAGCCACTTCTCACATGGCTTCTCCTCAAGGCCCTTCACCTTCCTTGTTGCCCTCCTTTGGACACTCTCTAATAGTTTAATGTGTTCCTTTTATTGTGGCACCCAGAACTGCCCCAGCACTCGAGGTGAGGCCACCCCAGTGCAGAGCAGAGCAGGACAATGCCCTCCCTTGCCCAGCTGGCCATGCTGTCCCTGATGCCCCCAGGACAGGGCTGGCCCTCCTGGCTGCCAGGGCACTGCTGGCTCATGGTCAACTTGCCATCAATCAGGACCCCCAGATCCCTTCCCTGGCACTGCTTTCCAGCCTCTCTTTCCTCAGTTTTTTTTTTTTTTTTTTTTCTTGTAAATTCAGGGTTTCCCCACCCCAGGTGTAAAACCCAGGAATTTCCCTTGTTAAAATTCATACAGTTGGGGATTGCCCAGCTCTGTGTTTTGTCAAGGTCTCTCTGCAGGACCTCCCTGCCCTCCAGGGAATCAACAGCTCCTCCCAGTTTTGTATTGTCTGTGAACTTGCTTAGTGTCCCTTCCAGTCCTGTGTCCACGTTATTTATGAAGATGTTGAAGAGCACAGGGCCGAGGATGGAGCCCTGTGGAACCCCACTAGTGACAGGCCACCAGTCTGATGTCACTCAGGGTGATCACTGTAACCCTTTGTGCCTGACCCACAAGCCAGCTTCTCTCCCATCACATGATGTGTTTATCCAGCTGTGTGCTGGACAATTTTTCCAGAGGGATCCTGTGAGAGAGAGAGTATTGAAAGCTTTACTGAAATCCAAGAAGATTTCATCAAATGTCTTCCTTGATCAACTTTTCATAAAAGGAAATCAGGTTTGATAAGCAGGACTTTCCTCTCAGGAAGCCATGCTGGCTGTGACAAGTGACTGTGTTGTCTTTTGGGTGTTTTCAATACCTGCCAGAATAATATTCTTCACAGTTTTATCAGGCACTGCATATACATTATGCTGCAGTGATGCCTCAGTGATGGACACTAGCCCATGAGGCACAGACAGATTTTCATATGGGAATTTGCTGTTTCATTCCTCTGAGGGGAAGGCGTTATCTAAAAGCACATTAAGCACAGGGCTTCTTTCACACTGCAGGTGGCCAAGAGAGAAAAAGGAAGGACATGTGGTTTTCTTGCAGAAGCTGTTTGTAACAGTAATGGCTTCCTAGAAACCAAGGTGCTGATAGCTAGGCTAACTATTTAGGCAATCTAACACAATAACTCCTGGCTTCTAAAATATAAACTGCAATCTACTTCTCTGTGCATTCTAGAAATTGAAGGCAGTGGGAAATCCCAGAAAATGATGTGAAATAAATATCTTCTGAAGCACTGGAAAATACAGGAAAAAAAAGGGATGAAGCTACTTAGAATTTAAAATGTAGGCATTTTGCTATGTGTTTTTAAAGATCACGGGAGAGGATAATCATGTTCAAGGAGCCAACTCGCTCTGAGATGAGGTCTTAAAAATAACAGCTTTGTTTTTCTGTCTTATGCACTGTCTCATCTCTGTAAACAATACAAGGTCTGAGTTTGGCTTACAATCAGCTAAAAGGAAAAAGGCATTAAAAAATTTCTTCTTAGCGAGAGAGATATGACCTTTAAAAACTGTCACACCTGAAAACAGTGTGACAAAAACACAGAGTGTGAGTCTGAAGTTGTTACAGACAATTTTGCTTTATCTCCATATGTCTCCAGTTCTTAAGTAGAAGGCAGCTGCTGAACTTTCTGCTGTTGCAGCTTTGTTCCACCACCCCACTGCATCAATGGGATAGCTCTCTCATGCTTGAAAATTCCTGTGATATATTTCTAAACCTAGGTGTGGCTGCTAGTGGTATTGAAAGAAAACAAAGAACAAAATACCAAAATTTTAGTCTACAGAGAAGTTCTCTGCAGAATTAGAAACAAGAAAGTATGGTGGCCCAGCTTGTACATATTCTCCAACTCATTATTATTTATCCTTCAATGCTATGTACAGGACAAAGCAAAAACCAGCAAAGCAAAAGCCCCTGCCATGCAGCTTGGATGTTCAATGTCTGATATGTGGTTTAGAAGTATATGTATCACATAATTCCTCAATCCAGCTTCTTTCCAACAGTTGTTCTGACTAGCTGGTCACTGTTCTTTAATGCTAAACCTCCTAAATTCACATTTGAGTCATTAAAGTCTGATACTGAGCAAAATGAGAGTACAGGAACAGCACGGGAAATGCTGATTTGAGGGATCACGCTCTCCCTTGGGTCCACCTGTTTGTGGTTTTGGTCAGATCAGAGGGGCACCTTGGAAGCAAAATCTCCCATTTGTGTCCACTGACCATGCTTCAGTTCACGTTATGCAGAGGTCTCTGAGTCCTTTCAGATCAGTTTTGGATGGGAAGAGATGCACCCCAATAGGATAAGTAACACTCTTCAGACATTAGCAGGGGTTCAGTCCATGAGATCATATGAAACCAAATGTGAAATAAAATCTCATAAGGACCCTCATCCTTATCTTTAACCCTTGGACTTTTATCTTTTATCTCTATTTTTAATTCCATAAATGATTCCAAGACATAAAACAAACAGAATTTCTATTTAGTTTTTAATCTGAAAGTTCAAAATTAAAATGGCCATTTTTGCTGTAGGTTTCTCTTTCAAAAGAAAATGTTTTATATTATATGATTGAAAGTTTTTTTCCTGAACTGGGTCCTGTTGCAATGTGTATTTTTCATTAAATAAGTTATTTACTCCGAGGGGAATGGCAGCCTGGCTTTTGTCCAGTCATAGATAAATAATGTTCTGGCAATCAACTGCCACAGAAATGCATCTGGTCAAAGAATAAAACAGGAAGGCTGAGGAAAGAAAAGATCAGTATCCTCACAAGACAGGGACTTAAACTGAGTAATTCCTACCCTAAACACTTGTGCATGACAGAAGTTACAACAGGTAGGCAAATTTCTTGCAGAGCAATTCAGTTCAAAGTTCAGAATTTTTAAGTGGGGTCTGCATGTGCAAAGAAAATAAAAGAAATCTCAGAAACAAGACTAAGAACCATTTTAGCTTTCTAGTAGCTAATGGGAGCACTTAAGGCCATTTGGGAAGGAAATTCAAATGAAATGATTCTCTGTCTCAGCTTATGGGAGAGGACCTCACATGCCAGCTGCAATCAGTCTGGAAAGCTCTCTTAACTTCATGGAGGTTTGCTGAGCAGCTGTCTAGGAACAACACTTTTCTGTCTCTGTTTTTGGACAAGTACACTGAGAGGTTTAGGAAAGGGGCAGGAGATGTCTGTCAAAATGCTTGGTCTCAGACATCCTACCGAGACTTGTACCTCTTTTATGATGGGATGCTCTTCAGTGCAGTGAGCAAGACAGGGAAGTACTCCTGCATTAGCAGGGACAATGAAATTTAAAATTGAATACTGAGCCTCTATGAAAATTATCTCTGGGAAGTAACTTGTAAACCAGCTGCAAAAAGGCAGCATCACAGCAGAGCATAAAGGATGTATCATTTGCAAAAGAAAAGCGACATTTCACCCTTTCTCCATCCGGTCCGTTTGGAAAAAGGACAAAAAGTTTTGGCTTACAAGGCTGAGCTGAATGCAGATTCACCAGTTGCTCTGCTTAGGAACTGGTCAGCTGGATGGGATGATCAACCAAAGATGTCCTGAAATCGGGTATGAGTTTCACTTGCTTAAAAGATGGAGTCTGTTTCCATTTCACATCAAGCCAATGAACCTCATTGATTGATGTGAAAGCAAAGCTTTTTGAATTGCATCATGGTGTGCTAAATTCAAGCTAAGGAGAATCAGTGCTGTGACATCGCCTGGTATTTCATGGAATGAACATTCAGTTATGAGTTTAGGAGATGAAATATGGGGAAGTTGTCTAAGCAATTTTAGAAGTGCTGAAAGGAATCCACACAATGGTCAAGCCAAAACCAGAGTTAATCATCTCCAATCCTACCTGTTCTAGTTCTTTCAAGCCTTGGGATGGCAATAGCCTGTGGAAGTGCTAAGAAGCTTCTGGTAAGAGCATCACAGGATTTTATTTTTCACTAAAGTTCAAGAATCTTGTCACTTCACTTTGACTTGAGAGAAGTGCCATAAAATGTGAACTATTATATTTTAGTTTAAAAATACCTCACACAGTTAAGTAATTCAGAATTCCTTTTTTTATTGTACAAGAGTAATGAGTTGTCAGCTTCCTCCCCTCTCTTTCCTTTACAGAACAAGACACATGCATCTTTCTAAAGAAGTAGTGCTGCCGTGACATTTAGAAAATGTTTTTCTAGTGTATGTGTCTATATATTTAAAGGGACTGCAATTTATGAAGTTAAATTTCTTAAACAATAAGAACACAGTTATTTTCTCACTGCACACTTTATACAGCAACTGTGGTGCCTCTAAAGATTACACTCACCTCAGTGCAATAAAGGGGTCACAGGGAGGATGGTCTATTTTCACAACTGCTGTTGTCTGGAGTTCCTTTTTCCAGTCATATGCAGGAGCACTGTACCTCAGTGCTGACAGGTTTTCCCAAAATCTGGGTGTGGAGCAATGGCATTGAGAGCAGATTCATAGCAGGATAAGGGCATGGGAAGAGCACCTGAAAACTCCAAGGAGAGGACTGTGAGCTTCTCACACACTCTGTGACCAAATCTAAATGGCTCGTGTCACACCAGTGTGCAAGGCAGGGGACAGCAGGGGCCCAGCAAACCAGAAAGAGCAATCTTTGAGCAATCTTTTGACTCTGGCAGTCCTGTGCCACCCACCAGGGGCAATGAGGACAGCAGCAAGAGGAGCAGTGTCTTTGGAGGGGCAGCTCTGGAAGGCAATCACTTTAAGAGATAATTTGCTTTCCTCCAGCTCAGGGACAATGAAGTTTCTCTGCATTTTCCAGGCTGATGCACTGTAGTCTTGAATTTTGATCCAACTGTCTGACATTACACTGTAGGCTGCTGCCTTGCACTGTGTGCTGAAATTCCTCTCAGATAAATTCAGCCCTGTAGGATAGGGCTGGAAATTGCTCTCTTCCCACGCAGAGTCCAGGACACTGCCTGACACAAAATTTTCTTCTCTCAACAGAACAAAGCTTCTTAAAAAAGCAAAATGGCACCTTCCAGACATGCCCAATGCACATTTCCCACCAGCATTAAATGATGCAAATAAACTTATCTGTTTACATTGCAAATATAGTTGAACAGGTAGGTCAATAAATAATTAATTGAAGAACATACTAGACAATGAAGACCCTTATGAAAAGGAACTCAACCATTAAATTACTTGCAAAGAGAACAGTGATGGTGATTGCAGCCCTACTGAAAAGAAAAAAAGACCAAATGAGATGGAATGAGCATTTCCAGAATTTGTGGACCAGTACCTTGTGCTCCAGATTTTCTTGCATAACTAAACCACCTTAAAAAGAAATAGATTGCAAAAGGGAATAATATGTAAACAAAAATAAAGAAAAAAAAAGGAAAAACATATAAATGTCTCTGAGGAAGATAAAAGAGAAATTTCAGCACCAAACCAAACTGCATTTCTCATGGCTATTGGTACTTAAATACCTGACAGCTCAAATATATCACATCTTATCTCTGAACCTAAACTTTTTTGTCTCCTCCATACAGATAAATTTTGCAATCTGCTATTTCGTGGGGAAAGAAACTGAGGCAGAGGAGGAAATTTAAATTGCCCAATATTGCCCACTTCTTTGGATGTGACCATAAGAAAATACAGGCATTCTGGCTGTCTGAAGGAGCTGTTCAGATCATAGTACCCTCCTTTGTGAGTACAGAACAAAGTAAACTAGAGGCAAATCCTGCTGCTTCAGCTATGAGACTGATGTGATTGTATGGTTCAGGGCTGCTTTCAGGGGGCAGAGTTTGTGCTTCCAGTACTCTGAATCTGACAAAAGAAGATGACTGGGTAGAGAAAAAAGAAAAGTAGGGTTTTTTTCTCCCTTCATTTTTGAACATTAGAAAAATACAGTATCTAGTCAATAAGGTGTTTAGAAAGTCAGGGGTTGCCTGAGGCTTTCATTAAAACATTGCTTGAGGGAAGGATGAACAAGACAGATAATTAACATGTCTGTATGTTGCTTGGCTTGAGAGCAATGTTCCACATAATAGATGTTTGACAGCATGAATTCAGTCAGATATGCAGATTGCAAGTATTGCCACTTGGCTCACTTGGCTGAAACAGGCTTATATGCTGGAGCTGGCCAAACTTACTGGGAGATTTATTTGCAGATGGATAAACTAAAAAAACCCAAAAACCTCAGGGGCTTGGTACTTCCAGTGCTGGTGATTTATTACCTTTGACTGTACATATACATACCTACACATCTTTCTGAATGATGCTATAGGAAAAGAGATCAGAAAACCAACTCCTTCTGCAGACTCTGGAGGTAGCCTTTAATCAGGTTTATGCTGAAGTTTGCTCTGTGCCAGACCATTCTGATATACACATACCTTCTTGAGACAAAGCCTTTCACAGGACATGACTTGTTTTGAGCTCCCACTTGTCCATAGAAGGATTTGAGAAGCTGAGACACTGATGAGACATAAGATCAAAGAGTAGGATCTGAATCTCTATTCACCAAAGAGATGTGAGAAAATAAAAGCTGTCAGGTTGAACCAAACTAACCTGTGCCTTTTCCCTCAAGGTGCCCAGCTGGATATGATGTGATATGATGGAAATGACAGGCATAAGTCTTACAGCAGGTGATAGTTCAGGGTCTAGGGACAAAGATTGTAACTCATGTTCAGCAAAACCTTGGTTACATGATCCTTTTTGAATTTGGCTAATCCCTTTTAAGACTCACTTACTTTATTGTTCTCTCAAATATCCTGTGGCAATGAATGATTTCCACAGCTTTCTCTTTGCACACTGAAAACAATATTCTTTTTTGTCACCTTGCTGCCTTTTGAGTCCTAAACTCTCCACTGGTTCTTGTTTATGAATTCTGCAGGTTTTAAATTTTATAGACCTCTGTCTCTGAAAATTTCACCCATAGTCATCTCTTTTTCCAGATAAAAAGCTATCTTGCCTAGTTTGTCCCCATATTGGAAGTTGCCACATTCCTCTGGTCACGCTTGTTGTGCACATGCTGCCCTCTGCAGCTCCAGGGCACTTCCCAGCAGAGAAGCACACATGCCATTTGAGGTGTGGGAGCACCATGCAGGCAGTGTGTAACATCATAACAGCATCTTTCTCTTTTGCTATTACTTATAACAAACCCTAAAATGTGCAATGTCTTTGGATCCTTGACCAGATGTCAGTGCCCTGAGGACACCACCAGTCCTTTCTGTCCTTTCCCACCCTTTCCATGGCTCCCCCATGCTTCCCACAGCCCATGGCCCCATTCCAGCTGCCCTTTGTCTCCTCCTCCTTTCTCACAGAGAGCAGCCATCTCTTACTGCTCTCTGAGAGCTGATTTTTTTGGAGACTATCTGCAATTAATCTTAGAGAGCAGTCAGGGAATGTGAATTGCTGTAACCTTCAGCACTTGAAAAATGCCATATAAAAAAAAAAAATCAGACCCTCATGTTGTTTTTCACATTACTACTGATTAGGTAAGCACTGAAACCTAGTTCATTCCTTCAAGGAAATTTTGTACACAATGTCAAATCCTGTCAACCCCTTAAATAGTGTAATGCACATCTATATTGGGTTTATAGGCAACACATTCAACTGTGTGTTTTAGCCAGCGTATTACTGAAGTTAGGTGTGTAGACAGAGTAAGAATACTGCAGGAAAGTATGACATGCTCCATTGACTCACATTGCTCAAAGCACAAAACCACTCTATTTTACTTTGCTGGGGTGTGAGATTTCAATCTTACATTTTTCCTAAGTAATGAGACTCTTTGGATCACAGAGGGCAGAAAAAATAAGATGTGAATCATTAGAGTTTCCAATCTATTCTTCATCTGGAAGAAAAATAATGCCTCACCTGAGGAAAGAATAAGACAAGACTGGGGAAAGAAAGAAACAATGAAATGTTGGAGCTTGTGGTGGGTGCAAATTCACACAGTCAATGTTTATAACTGACTGAGGAAGAAGAGAAATGGTGAAATTGTGATGACTTGAGTTTCTTTCTAGAAAAGCCAAATGCTTGTGATTTTGCAGAATACCTGGGAAGGCCCCCTCAACTTAAGGCCTCAGAAATTATTTAAGATCAATGTAAAATGACACATTGGGGGTAGGGGAAGTAAGTGAAGACGTGGTCACTATGTTAGCAACCTCCACTCTAGGAAAGAACAGCATTTAATAAAATCTCAATTCTAGAACAACTCCATCTTAAGTTTTGAAAGCGTTCTGCTCCCTCCAGGTTTTAAAGCTATTACTTGAAGTTACTGCTGACTTTTTGCACACACAACTCTTAGAAAACAACTCATTTCAGCAGAGAAAGAATGGACAATAATATCCCTTAAAAAATCCTTTAAAAATGAAAGCCTTTTATAGCACACAAGATTGAAAATTTCGTCTCTACATTCTAAAGAGATAACATCCTTGGATTGCTTGTGTAGAAGTTATTCTAAATAATCCACCATTTTCTATTTAAAGACACTTAATTGTGTACAAGAGAATAGGTTAGCTGAATAAAATAAGGATCTTGGCTAGTAGGTATGGAGTCCAGCAGAGTCATTGAGTGAGGAGGAGCTGTCTGCTGTTTGCTGTCACTTGAGAAGGGCCCCAGCTTCAGGACAGTGTCCTCTGCTCGCCTCGGAATGCAACACCTTCCTCTGTGATTGAAATTTGCAGTGGTTTAATGTCACTGGGCAGAAGAGGCAGACTGACAAGCAGAAATGGCTAGAAAATGAAATGTTTTGGCCATTTAGCTTTGCCAAACAGTTTATCACTGGAGTAACCACGTGCATATGATTAATGTTTCTGTTCATATCAGCTGAAGCGTCTCCCCTGCTCATCCCTTTTCCTGGGCACTGGTTTGTTCTGCATCATCATCTTAGATCATGCAGAGTAGCATTGTCTTTTTGGGTGAAACAAAATGGAAAGATAGACTCAAGAAGTCCATTTTTTGCACAAACTCCTAAAGACAGGTGCATTTGTAATACAAGTGAGACTAGAGCTAGTCCAAAATAAAAGTCCCCAAAATTAGTACAGTGCTTCCATCATGTCCTCAGCACCAAAGTCCCATCTGGCTTTCCTGATGGGTTTCTGGGGGGGCCACACTACTTGCTAGTGAAAACACAGCTACTGCAGGTCAAACCACCCAGGCACTAAGAGCTGCCCTGTTGCCAATCCACTTAGTCAGCATATGGAAAAAAATTAGGCTAAAAATGCAACACTCTTCCCCTTAGTTGTGCCTTTAGGCAACAGAGAGAAATTGGGAAAGGAAAGCCTGAAAACAGATGTGCTCCACCCCCTCATTCATACCATTTACAGAGACCTGTTTACTCCTAATACCCCCACTCAAGCTTGCTGTAAGAAATTAAATCATAATATGTACTTTAAATTTCATTAAGCCATGACAATAATTCCTTTTGTTGTCCAGTTCCAATCACCTCTTAAGAGAGTTTACACTGCCAATGGGTGGAAATTGTATGTGTAATTTTGATAACAGTTTTGCTGACAAAGTAATTTAATTAATGGCAGTGAAATCTAAGATTGGAAGTGAACCATGCCAGACAAAATAATTATTGCCTGCTATAATTTTTCCCCCAAAGGCCACCTGCATTATTTATATGCTCTATTAAATGGTGCATGCTTTCAAGTAGTTTAGTTACATTTTGAAAATGACCCGTTCAAATCAAAACAGCATTTTTCTAACTCCGGATTATAAATGCCATATAAAAAATATCGTTATAACCTAAAATGAGAGCTATGAATGGCAATCACCTAAGTGAGGGAAGGAAAACAGAGATACTTTGGGAATAAAGACTGACTGCTCTTGATTATTCCTGTGTTTGGCTTGGATGGTCTGGCTGGTTAAAGGGGTAGACTTGAGCAGCTTTCTTAGCTAAAGTTTCTCTGATGGCCCTTTAGGCAGTTCAGTTTTGCCACACAATTTTATAGACTCTTGTGTGAGAAGTGCTGCTCTGCATCAATATACACCTCTGCTCACTTAATCTGTGTTAAATTTTACTGGGATGTGGAGTTATTCAAAGTAGGGAACTCTGCAAAGCTCTCCTCCTCAAGGACAATTACTAAATGGACAGTAATAAAAAGTGATAGCAAGTAATGAAATCCTCTGTGAGATTTCAGTGGCATTCTTATAATATTTTAAATGTCTGTCTTTTATTCTTCTTTTAAGAAGGAGAATATTCCTAGAGTTGCTTCAGACTGGGATTTCATTTTTGATCTAAAACAGATTGCTTTTGCCATTTCCTTGTACTGATGATGCCTCAGATGTTATTCCCATAGAAACTTCAACAATAAAGGTCTTCTGTAGGCAACAGGAGTGATATCAAATATTAGTTACAAGGGATATGAAAATTGCATATTAATGAATTTTTTTGAATTATGTTAATTACATGGCTGCTGTATAGAACTATTAAAATTTGTGGTTGCCATTTTCAAAGGTGTTTCTCAAAACTAATGCATCTGAATCTCCTTGATACTATTCTCAGTCTGATTATTTTTTAGAATAGAGGCTTTAGTGAAAACCAGAGGTGCTCAGCATATTTGGAACAAAATTGCATAGTTAAATATGGACTTATGATTGTGCTGAAAGCATCAGGGACCTTCTGTTCTCTAATAGGTCATTTTATACATAATATAGCTGAATAAAAGGAAGGCTTCAAGGTACTAGTACAATCCAGTGAAAGCTGCAGCCTAATCTCTGAATATATGATAGAGAGAGTATTTCCATTTTTGTGGTTTATATCATCAGTTATTTGTCACTGGGAAATAGATAAGAGAAAACAAACCAAAAATTGTCTGAGTAAAAGGGTATGGATGAGGAAAACAAAGAAAACCAATGACCCTCTAAATTTCTAGAAATAAACAGATTTTTTTTCCTTAAGTTGTATTACTCTCTGAAACACAGTATGTGCTTTAAGTGTTAAATCCAAATTAATTTCTTTCAAAATTGAAATCAGCTACGTTGGCAGTTGTCTTACCTGCAACTGAAATCCTGGAATGGGCTTGGAGATATTTGTGAATGGAACACCTTAGGGATGACTATCTCTATGTGACTGGGGAAACAGTAATGAAAAATGAAACAGAACCACAGTACTCATTAGTCATTAGTGTATAATTGAGACATATTTTTTTAAACCAGAGGCATTTGTCCTCTGCCTCTGAAATTCAAAGGGTTTTCCAATCATACACCTTGTCCACATCCAGGCTCACACCCAGGGGAGAGCTGCAGATCTTTCTGCATTGATTATGATTCCTCTTTGTGAATAAGAAAGTAACAGAAATCCAAATAATTTGTTGGCTTGGGCCTTTGCTTCATGGTAGAAATCAAAGCATGTGACAGGAAGAGCAAACATTTTATTTTTCATGTTCATTTAATTTTAGGTATCCTGAGTTATTTAGACATAGAGTATTTAGTATCCATGTTTTTCTAATGAGAATTGACTGGTATGTCTTTTTTATATTTCCTTACTCTTTGGTTGTTTTTGTTTCTAAATAGAAATTATGAAACCTGTGACATAATGGCTATCAACTTCCTTTAATAACATTTCAAAAAGCTGAAAAAAAATTCAAACTGCTTTAAAAGATTAATAAATGACTAGGTCTTTTTCTTATTCACTGTTTGGTTAGATTTAAAAAGAATTTTAAGGAAAGTTGGAGAGCAGCATTTGTTTTTGCACAATTCATGCTGCACAGTGGCGTAAATCAAGGACAGAAATCTTTCTTGTAAATCTTGTCTTCTTGAGTTTAGACCTTTAATATACCTTTTTGGAGTGTTTGATGTTGGGGTCTTACTGTTTGTTCTTGGTTTTGGGGTTTTTTTTTGGGATGCGTGTGTGCAAAACACTGAATTAGTGAATTGAATATTTGCAATTTATATCACTGTAAGAACATATTTGTTCTGGACCCAAAGGCAGATTAACTTATTGTAAGAAATGAAGTGTCATGATGTTTTCCAATCCATCCTTAACATGATATAAGTATTTTTAGACACTGAGATTCATTCTCAGTGTGTGAATCAATTTGGAACATTGAGGCTGTGTCTGAAGACTTGAAAAATGATACTACTGCAATATTCATTTTCAATAAAACTAGTCAGACAAGAGGATGATTATCATTTGCAAACACTCGTGAAGCAGTGAATTAATTTTATGAAAGTGTGATGGACTAAACTGTTCAAAATGATCATTATAACCACTGCATATAGCTATCCTTAATCTATATTTTGAAAATATCTTTATTTAACCAGAATGAAAAAGCTGCCTAAAATTCCTTTTGACATAGAACATAACAAGATAACAATCCCCACAAAACTCATAATTCTCAGGGAAATTGTTAACCAATTATAAACATAGCACAAAATATCAATGGCTATGATGTATTTTAAACACAATTATGGTAATAAAGTATAATCAAATATGTGCAAGCAGTAGCAATTACCAGTGCATATCATTACGCCATCTGCTAATTAATCCTAAGCAATAATATGGTTTATCTAATAACTTTCAGCATTTCCCTCTGAAGATGTCTACAGAAAAACAAATGGTTTATGTCTGGTGAAGCAGGAAATGATTCCATGAGTCTAGAGTTTTGTAATAACTTGGGACCTCTCAGATGTTTTTATTTAATTGTTGCCACTACTGCAATAATTTTAAATATCACCAGGCTGCTGGGAGCAAAACCAGCAAGAACAAGAGTGTGAGAGCTGCTTTTGGGTGGAAAGCAGCTCACAACAGTCAACAAATTGATCATAGAAGAGATCATCTCCAAGGCCTGAAATTATAGAATTTCCTATTGATTTCATGGGACTGCATTGGGAATGGGAACACTCAGTACCTTAAGACATAAACTTGCTTACTTCTACTACCGAATTAAATTAATTTATGTAATTGTTTCATCTGGCTAAATACCTCATAGTTAGTGTCTGGTATTTTAAATATCAAACATTTTTCCCTGTCATCCTAAAATTTGCTGCTACACATGTAGAATATGTTTTGTTCTTATTCTTTAATGTGAGCATCTACTATCAGAACTGATCTACTATCAGTTTTCTTATTTCCTCTGTAGAAAAGTCCATTTTGCCAAGTATAAAGGACTATCCTCCCATAACAAAATAAAATATTTAAAGTATATTATAAGCATAGCACTCCCTAAAGATTTAGAAAACATTATTTAAACTGCACATAATACATCTAGTGCCAAGTCTTTTGACACAGCTTCATTTTCTTAAAGAAGGAAAGATGTTGAAATTTAGTGCTTTATGAATTTTGTAGTGTTTGAACTGCTGCTTCAATAAATGCTAAATTAGCAATATTTGTTTTAAAAGGGACAGCTTGTGCAAACCTTAGAGAGATGGAGGATTAAATGATACTTTCATCAATCAAGATGACATTACTTTTCTGGAGAAGGAAAGGGGGGCTGTGAGAAGGCAGCGGGGGGAACAATCAACTTTCATTTCTCTTGAAGGAAGTACTGCAGGGATTTATCAACTGGCAAGTCAAATGCAGAAAATGTCATCTGATAAAAGGCTGTGGTCTGATCCATCAAATCCTCTGGAACTCTGCTGAAGAAAGAACAGTGCAAAGAGAATAATTTCCGATTTAAACCACTGTATGGGTAGAAGAATTTAATATGGATTTTATCTGACAGTAAGATTAAATCAGCTCAGTTAAAAACAGAAAGGGACTACTTGAGTTTTCATGGTCCTTAACTTTTTCAAATAAAGGAAAAACATGACCTTGCATGTCTTACGCATTTGGACCAAAGAGCTAGAACAGTCCTGTAAATCTAAAGAGCATTGACAATACAAAGGGAGCTGTCTTTGCATCCCTGGTAGTGACACACACTGCTGCTGCTGCTGCTGCTGCTGCTGCCCAGAGGGGAAGGTTGTAGAGTGACCAGCTTGCCACTGACAGCTCTGTGAGGTGCATTGCTCCTGCTCTGTAAATGAGTTCAGCTTTTTTTTTTTTAAACCCAACCCAACTGATTTGATCACTGGCATAAGGCAACCCTGGCAGTGGTGGCCTGGTCTGTGGCATCAGAGTGTGAAGCAGAGCTAGGCTGAGGGACCAGCTCACAGACCTTGCACAAAACTGACAGGACCCTTGGATTCATCTTTCCTTCCTCAGCCTCCTTTCAGCAGTTAGTTCTGCACTGGCACTAACATGCAGCTCTCCTCTGGGTGCACAAGCCAGCAGAGAGGGTAAAGGAAACATTGTCCAAGCCATGTCCACAGTGAGTGGCAGTCTGGAGACAGCTCCTAGCTGGGTTTGCAGGAGATGCCACCCTGTACTTCCACTCAACTCACTGCCTGCTCCCTCATTCCTCTCCAGGCAATGACTCACCTCCTGCAGCAGGCAAACTGCACAGCTGTGCCCAGAGTAGGACAGCCACCCTCTGCCAGATTTCCCCTCTTCCTGCTTTGCCAGTGGGTCGTGTTAATCCACTTTGTTCCCCTCCTGTCTCATGAGATGAAGTGCACTGTCACACACATGACTTAAACAGCATTATATACATTTATTCTTATTACTTAAACACAACCTTCCACTTGATCTTGAATCCTTCATAGTTATGTAAAGCCATCTTTATCAAAAACTAGGAGATAATACAAATGCCAAATGAGCTCACTACAGAAGAGTCAATGTAAGCCAGCAATTACAGCAGAAAAAAAGAATGCTTTATACAAATATAAGGAAAAGCATTTTCATTCGTGTGTCTAATTATAATATAAAAAAAAAAGGTCTCTGTCATTTGATGTCTCAGACAAAATAAATAGCACCATTAAAAATATTATTTTACTGCTGGTACTTAAAAAGACATCAGCTTCCACAGTTCCTAAGGAAATCAAACAGCACATTTTTAAACTGCAGGTTACCAGTATAAAACAAAATATTGCCATTGGCACTTTATGCAAATCAAAGAAAAATATAGTTTTCCAGAAAATCAAGCCAAAATAGACAAAATAATAAATGCAGCTACAATATGTTCATAGTTTTTCATGGCAAAATCTACAGACTCAGACTCATACAACTTTATCTATGCATAGGAACTTTGATAAGAACTTCATGTGATAGAAGGATTATTTGAGGAGGTGAAGTAAAGGAAAATCTAGTGTGTCACGAGCTGTTACTCCAACCTGAAAGCATGCAAGTTGACAGTCCAGCCTATGACCACCTGTTCACCTGGCACTAAGTGCCACATCCAGTCTTTTTGTGAAGGCTTCCAGGAATGGTAACTCCACCACTTCACTGAGCAGCCCATTCCAATGCCCAATCACCTTTTTTGTGAAGAGCTTCCTAGGTCCAACTTAAACCTCTCCTGGTGCTGTTTAAGACTGCGTCCTCTTGTCCTGACTCTGATTGCCTGGGAGAAGAGACTGGCCCTCGCCTGGCTACCATCTCCTTTCCCAGAGTTGTAGAGAGTGATGAGTCTCCCCTGAGCCTCATCCTCTCCAGGCTAAACATCCCCAGCTCCCTCAGCTGCTCCTCATAGGACTTGTGCTCCAGACCCTTCACTGGCCTTTTTGCTCTTCTCTGGACATGCTCCAGCAGTTCAACTTCTTTCCTAATTTGGGGGCCCAGAAATCAACACAGGACTCAAGGTGCAACCTAACCAGTGCTGAGTACAGGGGAAGAATCCCTGCCCTGCTCCTGCTGGCCACGCTGTTCCTGATACAGGCCAGGATGCTCTTGGCCTTCTTGGCCACCAGGCCACACTGCTGGCTCATGTTCAGCTGGCTGTTGACCAGTGCCCCCAGGTCCCTTCTGCCTGGGCATTGTCCAGCCACACCATCCCCAGCCTATAGTGCTGCTGGGACCTGTGGCCAAAGTGGAGGACCTGGCACTTGAACTAGTTAAACCTGATATTGTTGGACTCAGCCCATAAACCCAGCCTGTTCAATGCCTTTGCAGGACCTTCCTACCCTCCAGCAGACCAATGTTTGTGCCCAACTTGGGATCATTTCCAAATTTGTTAATGGTACACTCAGTCCTCCCATCCAGATCATCAAAAGAGGTGTTAAACAGAACTGGCCCTAGCACAGAGCCCTGGGGGACACCACTGGTGACTGGCTGCCATGGGTGCAGCACCATTCACCACCACTCTCTGGGCCCACCATCCAGCCAGTTCCTAACCCAGCACAGAGTGCCCTGTCCAAGCCACGGGCTGCCAGCTTTTCCAGGTGTGCTGTGGGAGACAGGGCCAAAGGCCTTGCTGAGGTTCAGGTACACAACATCCACAGCCTTTCCTGCATCTACCTGGTCACCTGGTCGTGAAAGGAGATCAGGTTGGTCAGGCAGGACCTGCCCCTCCTAAAGCCATGCTGGCTGGGTCTGATACCCTGGCCATCCTGTAAGTGCTGTGTGATGGCACTCAGCATAAACTGCTCCATTGCCTTACCCGGTACTGAGGTCAGGCTAACTGGCCTGTGGTTTCCCAGATTCTCCTTCCAGCCCTCTTATGGATCATTGCACATTGGCCAGCTTCCAGTCATCTGGGATCTCCTCAGCTAGCCAGGACTGATGATAAATCATCGAGAGTAGCTTGTTGAGCTCTTCTGCCAGCTCCCTCATCACCCTAGGATGGATTCCATCTGGTCCCATAGATTGTGAGCATCTGTGTGACTCAGCTGGTCTCTAACTGCTTCCTCCTGGATTACTTGGGGGCTCTTCTGCTCCCTGACCATCTATTAGCTGGGGAGGCCAGCTGTCCTGACAGTGACCTGTCTTGAAACCTTACTTGTTGAAAGTCAAGGAAAGGAAGGTGTTAACTACCTCAGCTTCATCTTTGCCTTTGCTGACTATACTCCCCACCACATCCAATAAAGAATGGAGGTTTTCCTTGCCCCTGTTTTTGCTATTAATGCATTTATGAAAATATTTTTTATTTTCCTTTACAGAAGTGATTGTGCCTACCCAAGGCTTCCACTCGTGTCCTAGGTCACTCTTAGGTTTCTGCATTTGCATCTGTAGTAACTATCTCAGGTGAGTGAAATAGCAAGTGTTGTGAGCCTGTCTCCAAAGTCAATATATGGATAGGTAGGAGTGGTTTGGTGTCTAGATTCCCTAATGGGTGTCAGCATGTGTAGGAGTCTAATGCTTCATCTTCATTTTTCACAGTAGCTTAAAAGAAATCTTGAAAACAGTGAAGACATTTTTGGGAGCTATAGCTCTGCAGTAGGGACAAGCTTATATTCAGATCTGGATTTGAAGACTCAGAAATCTGGGAGGCGTTTAAGGCTTGTGAGAAGGTTTTACAGGTTCCAAAGCCAGAAATCAACCTGAGAATTTGGGTTTAAGTTTAGGCTTTGGGGCCAAGGCCTGCTTATAGGTGGAAAGGAATGGACTGCCTCTGGATTTCACTGTTTACAGTGGTAGAATAGCTATGAAAGAAGCTTTCATGACTTTCTTCATCTTTCTCTGTCCTCATTTTTCTCTCATTTCTCTTCCACTTTTAAAACACAATGATGAACAAATGTTTTTTTTTCCCCCCAAATTTCCCATTGGGCTCAATATGTAGACACATTTATATGCAAATCAGTTGTATGAAAATGTTCTGTATTATCTAAAAACTTATCAGAAATGAAGAATTTATGCCTCAGCAGGTAATACTCATTAAAATATTCCAGTGATTTTTGTATTGTGTCTGAAGTGAATTATGAAGAATTGTTGAGGGTGGGAAATGACCTTTAAGCCCATTAAGTACATTAGAGGCTGATTGTTGCACAACCTTCCAGGATGGTAACTAATTGCTTCCAAGGCAAATCTGGCACTTCTGATTTGGTTTTTTTTTTGTTATCATTAATCTTGTCATTTATGAGTTTCTTATTCTTTGATTAAAATTTTTGTTCCCTTTTTCAATTAACATTCTTTCTTCATGTTCCATGTTTCTGCTTTAGTCCCATCATCCACAATATGACTAAAGATGATGCATTACCAACATTAACTTATCATACAACATTTAACACTCGTGACAGTATTTTCCTTTTTTTATATACCTTTTCCCTTTCTTCTTCTTTTTTGTTAAATTATGCCTGAATTTTCAATTTGGCCTTTTTCTCTAAAAACAACCAAACAAAATTTCTAGTCTATCACTTCTTTTCTTTGAATGCTGCATTATCACCACTGACACTGAAAATATAGGAACAGAAATCAGCTTTAAAGAGATTTTATGCTTGGTTGGAAAGAAGTCAGTGTGCATTATACAGCAGACATTTTACTTAAATTTTAAAGTAATGGTTTAATTCCTTAGTTTTTGCATGAAATTTTAACTCCCCCCAAGAAAAGTGGAAATTCATGTCTGTCAAAATCAGTGTGATCTATCTGCTTACAGGTATTTTGTAGCCCTCTGGTGTAACCCCAGGTGGAGGAGGCACTCTGCATTTTGGGTGAGCTGGAGGAGAAAGGGAAAGCATAAAATGTGGGTAATTGGTAAACTGTGATGGCACCATGAAGTGCTTCTCAGGACATACTAGAGGAAAGGTGAATTCAAGTTTTTTCAGTGCTGATTGAAAAAACTGTGCTGCCACCATCCTGATGCGCCACCATTTGTGTGGAAGGAAGAAGCAAGGTTTCTCTCCTCTTTTGCAAGCTGGGACGTGACTGGCACAAGAATCCTTCTCCTACATTACCATATTCTGCCTGTATCCACAAAAAAAAAAACCTGTGGGTGCTATTTGAGCAGGAAAGCATTGCTTAGCATAAATGAATTTATAATTCCTCCTTGCCTGTGCTTGGGGAAACACGACAGAAGACAGCTCTGAAACAGCTTGTAAAAGCTAATTCAGAAAGAGTCACCAGTATAGTACACTATTAACCAAATTTCAGATAGGAAAACAAGGGGAAAACAATGGAATTAATAGTTAAAGATGTCTAAAGGAAGAGAAATAGGTGTACTCCATGGGCCCTTAAAAAGCAGAGGTTCTCACAATGCGTCCTGCAGAGAAAAAGGGATCTCCAAAACCACTTGCCATTAGAGCTGCAGGTTCCACAAATCCCTGGAGATCCTGTAAATTTTATCTGAACTCATAAATATCAATTTCAATGCTCTTCTACTGGGAATCAGTAACTCTGATCCTTGATTAAGGAATAGTAACACATGGAAAAGAGAACTTTTAGATGTGATTACAAGCCACTCTGTTTTTACCCTTTGGATACAAGGGTAGTAGGTTGATCCCGGCTGTATGCCAGACACCCATCCAAGCCCCTCTGTCACTCCCCTCAGCAGCTGGACAGGAGACTGAAAATATAGCAAAGGGTTCAGGGGTTAAGATAAGAACAGAGAGAGATCACTCATCAAATACTGTCACAGGCAAAACAGACTCAAATTAGAGATATTAATTGAATTTTTTACCTACAAAGTCAGATCTGGATAATGAGAAGTAAAATAAGACCTTGGAAACACCTTCCCACCACTTCTCCTGCCTTATCAGCTCTCCCTCCTTCTCCCCCAGCAGCACAGGGAGATGGGAATGGGTTTACAGTCAATTCATCACAGGTTGTTTCTGCCACTTCTCTGGCAGAGAAGTCCTTCCCCTTCTCCAGCATAGGGTCCCTCCCATGGGAGAGAGTTCTCCACAAACTTATCCAATATGCCACAGCAGCAGCTCTCCATAACCTACTCCAGCATGGGCCCCCCTTTCAAGGAGTGCAGTCCTTCAAGAACAGTCTGCTCTGGAGTGGGTCTGCTGTGAGACCACAGCTCCTACCAGGAAACCTCCTCCAGCGTGGGCTCCTCTCCCATGGGTCTGCAAATCCCTGCCAGGACTCTGTTCCACCATGGGTCTCCCAGGAGGTCACAGATTCTTTCAGGCCTCTCCCCCTGCTCCACTGGGGATCTCCTCCATGGGCTGCAGGTGGATCTCTGCATCCCTGTTGACCTCTGTGTGCTGCAGGGGCTCAGGTGCTCCATCATGGGCTTCACCCCAGACTGCAGAGGAATCTCAGCTCCAGCCCCTGGAGCACATCCTGCCTCTCCTTCTCCATTGACCTGATGTCTGCAGAGTTGTTCCTCTCACATGTTCTCACTCCTTCTCTGGCTGCAATTGCATTTGCAACATCACTTTTTTTTTCTTCTTAAATATGTTATCACAGGGGATTTACCACCATTTCTGACAGTTGTTCTCTAAGCCTTCCTGAGCAGGAGGCATGGAAAGGGAGGTGATGATCTCTTTTCCTTGGGATCCAGTAAGAGGACACTGGGTGGGAATGCTCCAAAGAGGCAGCAGAGGAGGTTTAGACTGGCCATTAGGAAGAAATTATTTATCAAGAGGATGGTCAAACACTAGAATAGGCATTCAAGTCGATGCCCCAAGCCTGACAGGATCTAGGAGGCATTTGTGCAATGCCCTTAATAAACACCTTTAACTTCTGGTCAGCCTTGAATTGTTCAGGCAGTTGGACTACTTATAGTTGTAAGTCCTTTCCTACTGAAATATTCTGCTCTAGTCTATTCATCCAGAAGGAATATAATAAGCTCTGAAGAGGTACTGATTAAAAAAACATCAATTATGACTGAGGACACATTTTAACCATAGTATTTGCCATGGAATCTGAAGGTATTCAGATCTGCTTTGCTCTCAAATGCCCTTGTGGGCCACTGCCAGTTAAATTAGGATTCTTAGCCTGGTCCTTGTCTAGTCCTGTATGGCATTTCTTGCAGTCTTACTTTGGAATTTGACTCAGTATCATTTCACACTTTATTTTTGTCAGTTCATGCAAAGGTTTGATCACGGCCAGGATGTGATAACTAATAAGCTTTGTAACAGGGCTTGTTTTCTTAAGAGTTGCAGCCACAATGCCCATGGGTTCTTAGAATCCTACAGTTTAGACACAATCTATCATATGAAGCTAAGTTTTCTGAAGTGCCTTTAGTTAAATTTTATTTTTGGCAAAGTAAACCACCATATTCAGCTCTGTTACTAGGTATTTTGTACTGACACATTACTCTTCTAAAGCAAGAAAGCCCTGCAGTTTTGTGCTGTTCTAAGCTGCTGTCCTGGGGTGACTAGCTTCCCCCTAAAGCAACACTTCATCATAAAAATAGAGTTAATATATATCCTACCAAATCAACTAGTCAAAAAGAGGATCTCATTTCCTCATTGGAGTGAGAGCAATCTTGACAGTTTTCTTCTACAGCATCTGTCATAATTCCTTTCTATATTCTCACTCTCTAAACCCAAAGCATTTAAAATAGAAAAGTCTTTTATGATTTTTTTTTTGATATATGTTTGAGCACAGTAGGTGTGAGTGTTTAAAAAGCATGATTCATACAAAAATTATATTTCTTGTACGACATCAAGCAACAACATAAGACTGAGATGAGAATCAAAATAATCACTTAAATAAGTGCTGCAGAGTGGTGTTAAAAGGAATATTTACCACCATTCAGGGAATTTAAACAAGACTAAAGACAGTCACAAAAGTCTAAGGAGCCTTCTTGTGAATTCTGTTCCTCACAAACAGTTCCTTTCGAGGTACAACACCACAGGCATATTTCAGTCTCTCTGAGTGTACCTCTTCCATGCGGCAACGTTAAATTCCACACCCCGACTTGGTTTTGCATCCTCTTTAAATTCTTTTGTAAACACTTCCTGTCCTCCAAGTATCAACTTTAAAAATCCTCCTGCTTTTGTCATCTATAAATTTTGATGCAGTCCATATCAAATCAATTTCTAAATCACTAATATAAATGTTAAATAGAAAATAGCTCCAGGCAAACTCATCTGTCATATTCTGCCTAGAGAATCCTTTATCATTTATTATGATCCTTCAGGGGCCCAGTTACTACCCATTATTAATCCATTTTCCCTGACCAGTCTTCCTACCTCCCTCATGACTTTTCTTACTAGTTTCTTATGATCTATATTTGGAAAAGTGCTGCTAATATAAATGCAAATTCACCTCACACTGTTAACCTGTTAACCACAGCAGATAAAGATCACATTTTTCTCTATGATGTGTTTCCAGTTTCATGCTGACTCCAGCTAACAACTCTTTGCCTTCTAATACTGTATTGTATTCCCCAAGTACGAAGATGTTATCCCAGCTTAGATAATATTAAACATTGGCACCGTCTACTCTCTTAGCCTTTGCCAAAATGACAGAGCTCATCTTCTAGTTTTTGCTAACAGGGTGGTTTCTTGTGATTCAAAATGGAAGCTCAGACATCTCTTGGTCAGCAGCAATAATTCCTTCTCCAAATCAAAGCGATTTCACCTTCCATGGTTCTCAGCTGCACCACACTTTCTCCCTTGCTGCATATGCTGCTTACACCACCATGTTCCAGGTAACAAGAAGGATCAGCTAACTGCTCTCCTTCTCTCAATACCTGCAGAGATCAGGCATGTAAAGTGGGTGTTTAATTATCCTACTATTATCCCATCACCACAAAATGATTGCTTTATTATTTTGGCAGGAAATTGTAATCCTTGCCTGGTGCAAATACTCATTTATGCTACATCTTCTGCTAGTTATGTTGGCTTTCAATGCCTACCAGAGCTCTGTGTAAGAGGGTGTAAGCAATAGCCATATAAACTGCTTTGGAATGTTCAGGAATTCATTTTCCAGTTCTAAATTAAGGCAGAATAAAGATTTTACTCTTTTTACTGAGGCAATGCCCGTTATTCCCTAGCTAAGGTTAAGGTGCAGTGGCACAGCCATGGAGGTGTTTGTTGGGTTTGGAATATTGCAGTGAGAAAAGGGAGGCAGGTGGCAGCTGGAACAAGTAGGGGCTACAAGCTCTGCTGAGGTGCATTTCTCTGTGGGACAGGGAAGCAGCAATCTGCTGCAGCATGCCAGGGGTTACACAGGCAGACAGCCTGGGCTGCAGCACTGCACCAGCTGTGGGGAGAAGGGAGAGGCTCTCTGCAGGTGCAGGAGTGGGAGGGCTTCCCATGGACTGAATAAAGGTGTGTTTCTTCCTTCAAGGGCATAGGAGATTTTCCTAGGGTTCACATAGCTCAAGGGGCAGCTGAGTAACAGACTAACTCTTGGGGTGATGTGGCCCCTGGAATTGGGAAGGCAAGAGCTAAATGCACAACCCTTCCCTGTCCAAATTTGAAAAGGATGGGAAGAATTTTCTATAGTCAGTGAATGTACATACACTCTACCCCCCCTTCCTCTTCCTATATATAATTACAGTACCTCCTTCTGGTACTATAACATATGCCTGTTTGAAGTGTAGTGCAGCTGTTATTTTAAGAAGAAAAGCTGTTTAATTGGGTAATTAAACAGAATATTGTTTCTACCACTCATAGAAGCTTTTTTTTTAATATTTGAGGGAAATGAAGGCAAGTCACAATACATATAATCTCCAGCTAAAGTTGTGCATACTTATTCTCTGGTAAAAAATACTGGCTGATTTCTCAAGAACTTATTGAAATCTCATGAGTTCACCATATTCATGTGCAGGAAGGCTGGGAATTTTGGCAGAAGCTATGCTTGGCTAAGAAGGCAGAACCTTACTGAACTAAAACAGAGAGAGGAAATATACAACAGGTAGAAGAAGGTATAGGGAAAAAAAAAGGTAAAATACTGCCTGGGTGCTTAGGGACAAAATCAGGAATGCTAGAGCCTGTCTGGAAATCAGATGCGGAAGGCACATTAGCACTATAATAATATAATAAGGGACTCTATAATCATGCTATTTGTAAAACAAAACTCAGGAAAAAGTAGCGATGCATTGATGGCTAGAGGGGACAACAATGAATATGTGGAAAAAATTAAAGTACTCAATGCCCACTTAGACTGGCAAACAAAACCTCCTTCCAGACCTCCACATTTATCAGCAGAGTTTTAGAAGGGGGAGTGCAACAAGTAGTGGAGGAAAAGTATGTTAGGGACTCCTTAGAGAAGCTGAGCTCATGATCTGTGAAAATGATGGAATTTACATGGGGATCCTGGCAGAGATTGTGGATGTGATGGTGATATTATCATCATCATCATCTATGAAAAGGATAGGCAAACAGGGAAAGACTTTTAAGTGCAAAAAGGCCAACTCAATGCCTATTTCCAAAAAATGGCAAGGTGGAGGACCCAGGGATCCATAGGCCAGTCATCCTCCATTCAGTCCCTGGGAAAATTGTGGAGCACATTCTATTGAAATCCATTTCCAAGCTTGTGAGGGACAAGAGAGTAATTAGGAACAGTCAACACAGATTTATCAAGGGCAACTCTTGCTTAACCAACCCCATGGCTGTGGCCTTCTTTAGAAAAATAATTGGCACTGTGGATAAGGAGAGAGCTGTGATTTTAATGAGCATTGATGTCACTGGGGTTTTTGACACTGTATCTCACAGGATTCTCACTTGTAGGCTCAGGAGGTGTGAGCAGGGCAAATGGGCTGCTAGGAACCTGTCTGGACTGGCTGGCATGGAAGGTAGTCACCAGTGGCTTAATGTCTGTTTGGCAGATGGTGACAAGCAGAGTAGTCTTGTAGTCTGTCCATCAGCCCTTTTCACTGTCCTCAGAAATGGCCTGAGTGGTGACACACAAACCATTCTCAGCAAATTCACAGATTAGGGACAGTGGCCAACATGATGAATTGCAGAGGTCCAACACAGAGAGATCCTGTGAAGTCTGAGCACCAGGCCAACAGACACCTGGAGGAGTTCACCAAGATGGACAAAGGCCTGTGACCAGGATGGGAATTCCCTGTACTCATTGGTACAGGCTGAGACATGATGAGCTGGCCACTGACTTGCTGAAAAGGACTTGAAATTCCTGGTGGCAAGGCCAGTAGAGTGGACTCCTGGGAGAATATGAGCCAAGATTGTGCTCTTAGTGCAAATAAAGGAAACTATGAATAAGCTTTGGTAGGGGGATAATGGCCTGCAGAGTGGGGAAAAAGAGCATCCCCCTCTACTTTGTCACCTCTGCAATAGTGGGTTCAGCTTTTGTTCTCCCATTTCAAAAGGGCATGTGTGGAAAATGGAGAGTGTGAAACAGTGGATTGTCAGGATATTCAGGGACCTAGGACATGTGACCTACAGAAATAATTTCTGAGAATTTTGTTCATTACCCAGAATCACAGATGGGGCAGGAAGGAACCTCTGGAGATCAGCTAGTTCAGTACCCTTGCAAGATTTCACTAGACAAGGCCAAGACTTTTTGATACTGGGAATATTCACTGGTTCAAGTGGGAGGTTGGACTAGTAGATCTCTAGAGATACTTTTCAACCAACAGTTCTGTGGAGAAAATCATTCATGGCTATGACTTTTCTGCAAGTATATTATCAGAATCTGAAACATAAGATAAGTCAAATGTACAATTTTTTCTCTCTTTTGTGTTGCATGGTAGTCTTGGGGCTTGAAAATCTGAAAAGATTGTGGCAGATGGGTCCTGGCTATTGAACAGCCCTGTCTGAAGAGAAACAGATAGGAAGTCTTGGTTTTCTTTCAACAAAAAATGAAATTCCCTTTAAAAATATTTTTATATGCACATGTAAAAAGAAAAACTAGCAAAAAGAGGAGGGACTGAAAGGTAACAAGATATATGACAGAATCCCTCCTAGTACATGGAGAAAGTTGGATTCATATTTTTTTTTTCATTTTTCAGAATATGAAAGGAAGATACAGAGTATGCACCCCCCATTACCCTAGGAAGATCTTGGCCCTCTATATAGTATGGGAAGGGAAAATGACAGACAGTAGGAAAAATCTCTCTCTTGGAAGATGATGGTTTAGCTTGAGTGGTTCACTCTGACATTGTTGCTGCTGATGATGACAGTCACTGGCTGTGGAGGCAAAGCTGCTGGTGTTCAGTGAGCTGAAATGTTGTAGTGCCTTTCCAGAATGGCCCTGGTTACACACCTCATGGCAACCCACCTCTCCTCTGTACCTGCCTGCAGAGCAGACCCCAAGTCATTGTTTTTGTTCTGAAAAACAATAACTGTGGTGGGTGCTGTGAGTGAGTTGGTGTTCAAATGTACATCTACAGAGCCTGCAGAGCAAATTGAGCTGGTTTTAAAAAAATGCTGTATAACAGATAGCAATCAAACTAGTTGACAAGACAGAAAATCAACTCATGTGGAAATATGTGATAAGGAAGTTGGATTCATTCAACTTCCTAAACTACCTCAAGAGCTGCTACACTTTAGTGCAGTTTGGACCTGTAAAAGAAGCCCTTAAGTGTCCAGTTCCAGAGGAGAGATCTGCAATGGGGTAATAAAGGACAGACTTGTTATAAGGCTTCAGCCTGAGGCCAGGTTTTCCAGAAAGCAAGACAACAGATATTTTCAAGATGGTCAATGTGTTAAACGCTGAGTTATTCTGGAAATGACTAGGAATTGAATAATTGCAAGCATATACCTGATGAGGACTCCATCAAATCAAAAATTACCATTTGCCAGTGATCAAATCTCACTGCAGCTACCTTTAAATTGCATGGTTCCTCATGAGGAATGCTGCTATGAGGGTGAAATCAACAGGAGTTTGTCAGACTTCAGTTGGATTCAAAGATTGTCCTGGGACATTGCTATAACTCTGAATTTATAACATTGTCATCCACAGCACTGTGACAACTATTGTTGTAACATCACCTCTGGGGAGTTAAAATGTACACATGTCTCAATCCTGTGTTTAGATTTTAAAAGGGAGTAATTTGAAATCCAGAAATATCTAGATGACTCTGAATATGGAGTAACTGGTATTTTAGCAGCAATATTAGCCTAAGTCTCAAATTCAGATGATGAAGAAAACTTTCTTCAAATTGCTACTTAAATAGATGCATAGTTAGGTCCTGAATCAGGTGTTATTTAAAGTGAGCATTTGTCCTGACCTTGTCAGATACATCTGTTTCCTTTGTCTGTGTGACTGTCAGGAGGGAGACTAGAAGAAAATTAGGAGTTGAATTTTAGATTCTCTCTGCCTCCCCTGTCGTTTCCCAGAACCACTTGCAAAGAATTGCCAAACCTAGAAAGATATTCAAAACATGTGGAATTCAAATTATTTTAAGACTGCAAGCCCCAAGTATAGTTACATCAATAAAAAGCACATTGATAAAACAGTTGGCCAATAATCCAAGCTCTATTCATGGATTATTTTGGATACAAAGAAAAGTGGAGCTGTGGTGCCTCCTACTGGCTCTGTTCGTGTCTCTTATCTGCCATGTCTCATCAATGTTACCATTAGATCTTTGAACTCTTAATGCAGCCGTAATGATGGTTAGGAGTGCCTCAGAAAAGATCTCAGATACGAAAGACTGCAGCTATCTAAATTTAAAAGAAACTGATGAAAACCAAAGAGAATTATGAAAGCAGTTAGTGACTCACAAATATATGCCCAACAGGAGCAATGCATGTATTTTTTCTTACAATCCCACTTACCAAATGGATAAGGATTTTTTTGACAGATTATTTCATTTGATGTAAAACTGAATATGCTTTTTGCATCGATCTTACTCCAAGACCCAAAAAATGTTCTTTGATTCAAATGCTGTTTTGATTCAAAACTAACCAAGTAAGATCACAAGAATATATAATTCATTTTTCTGGTGCTGCTTCTTTTCCACAGACTGTAAATTGTACCAGACATAATTTTAAATTGCTCTATGGATGAAGAGCCTGGTAAGTCATTATGGTTGTAGAGGAATTAATGTCTCAGTACCACCACATATATCCTTCCCATGCAATCTAGATACAAGAGCATAAATCAACATGTCCAAAATGTTAAGAAAACATATCCTTTACTATTTAAGGAAAAAAAATAGTGTTTTAACTAAAATTATAGCTTTTAATAAAGAATTAATCAGACAGTTGCAACAACACTGTGTATCAGAACATGCCTGATGTTGGTGTGGCTTTTCCTTTGGCTGCTATGCTATGCAGGAGCATCCCTGAACAGGCACAGTGCACATTTCATAGTTTTCTGAAAGCTCTGGGATCAGTCACTGGTTTGGGATGACTAGGCATATTCTTGGACTGTTCATACTCAGCCCAGAAGTGACCCACCAGTCTGTCCTGTGATTTAAGCACACTCTCCTCAACAGCTCTACATGCTTCTCTCTGCAAATTCTGTCCTCTAAGATAAATTTCATTTACATGGATTTACTTAGCACAGGTAAATACACGATCATTATGCTCAACTTTGGACTATTTGTCCCCAAGAAAACACAGGAAAGTCATCATGACAATGCTAGATTTGTATTTAAATAGATGTGTAGCATGAAATAGCAAATATGTAGCAACTATGTAGATGGTGGGAACTCAGACCTTTCAGATCATCATAATCTTAAAAAGCAGAACTACCATGCAATGCTTTTTTGCTGGTATTTCAAACAATTAGTAGGACTAGACAGGAAGATTCAGGATACACAGCAAACAGCTTTCACAGCTAACAGCTGCCGTGCAGAAGAATTTGCATCGGGAACTTGAAATGCGCAAAAAATGTAAACAGGATCTAAGAAGGGAAATCACAGCACAGATGTACAAGTGATTATAACACTCCTTGCCTGAGATGCAAATATGAAAAAAAAAAAATCCCAATTAATTCATAATCAAGCTTCTTGAACTCATTCAAGCTTTGGAGGACACAAAAAGCCTGCAGTGTAATAGAGGTTACAAATGCTAGACAGAACCTGAAAAAATTTCTAGCACAGAAAGACAAGGACAAAACCCAGAACAAAACACTCATGGTGTTTTGTACTGAATTTCATCCAAAGTTCCTCTCAGGCTCTGATTCCAGATTCTGCAGAGAGCTAACTTTTAATACAGTCAATGTTTCTTCAGGAACATGACAAATTACTTGACAGGTTGAAGAGCCTAGGCACGCAAAGGTGAAGTGACTCAGATGCTGACTGTAGCTCGTCTGTCCTCGACAAAAAGGATGCTTTTCTCAAGCAGCTGCACAGACACTCTGCCTGTGCAGTCCTTGCTCACACCCAGGCTGTCTGAGAACAACATCAATTTCAGGTACTACCACAAATGGAAATGGCTTCATGGAACCAAGAAAAGCACAATCTTTTATTAAGGGAAATGAATAAAATATTTTAAAATGTGTGTATGGAACAGAAAGGACATAGAGGTTCTTTATCAGACTCATCTATTTACTCCTCTGTTTCAGCCATGGCTTTGTCCCCATAAGTACTGGTGCCATCCCAGCCCTCCCCCAGCCTGTAAGGTCTCAGCTGACAAGGCGTTTTGAACAGAAGTTACTTCAAATGAGCTTTTTATAGCACCTGTTAAATGGTTACTTGATTTTAATAGCAGATTCTGGGCACTCTGTCAACATAAATGACTTACATCACGGTTAAGCATGGCCCAGAAAATAATTCTGTTTTTTTCTAGCTTGTGTTTAGTCTTATATAGAGCAAGAGTTATGTTGCAAATTGGTAAAATTTCTGGCTAGATGCTGTCTAGAATGGATTGTATTAAGAAGTTTATTGCATTACACCACACACATTGAGTCAATAACCATATTGAATGAACATTGTCTTTCAGATGTTTTCTATAGCATTATGTTGAACTTATTAGTGTAGCTCTCAAACCACCAGCATAATTAAGACACTTAAGTTATTGATGCCATTTGTTTCTTATTTAGAAAAAAACCCCACATAATTCTCTGTTTTATAAAAAACTCATGGAAAAATATTACTGACATATTTGAGTACACATGGGTTTGGAAGCATTACTTTAATCCCCAGGAAGTAATTTATTAAAAATGGATTTTTCTACCTCAAGACATCTGAAAAAGACCTTTTCATAAATATTAGATATAGAAATGTCCTTAAGTAACAACTGCCAAAGCTCCAGCTTAAGAAATAAAAAGCTTAATAAAGGTCACTTCTGATTAATGATACTTTTCTCTCCCTCTAATTTTGATCTAAATGCCATCTGCCAATAGCATAATCAAGGGTCCCCCTACCTTGCTTCTGTAAATATCTGTGTTCCCTATAGAATGCCACCAGAATTGCACCAGATGTGAGTTTGAGGTGATGCCCTTTAGATCCAGATTTTACAGTTTCAGTAAGTCTGACCTGCAGAGACCCACCCACTCCCTTTCCTTTTGCTGACTCCAGCTAATACTATTGAAGTCAATGGCAGGTTAACTCACATATGCCTTCAGAGGGTGGACAAATAGCACTGGGCAGATTGACCAGCAACTACACTGAGAAAAGTGAAATCAGACCAGTAGTGTTTGTTAAACTGCCTATTCTCCAGGCACACCTGCTAAATATCAAAATGCCAGAGGCCTAATGCAGTCCTGTGTTACACCAGGTTTGTGTCAGGGAAACCCTATATGCTGAAGCAGGAGGCTTTATTGGCCTAAGGGGCTAAGGATCAAATTCTGGCCCTTGTGAGCCCCTCCCCTTTTAAATTCAGCTATTCTCACATATTTAGTGATTGATTTTCTATTTTAATGTCCAGCCACTGTTGAAGTCATCCCATCGACCTAAAAGGAATCCAGATCTCACTTGCCCAAAAGGGAAATTAATCTTAAGCCTCCAATTTCTACCACTTAGATGATCTTTAATGGGTGTCAAGAAAGTGGAGTAGGAGAAGGAGAGCAGCTCCTCCTTCCTGAAGAGCAAAGGATGTCCTGCCACACTCCATAAAGCAAGGGCATAGACAGCAATTTTGGGAAGATTGTTCTGACTTTTGAAACCTTTCTGAATGAAATTGCTTCACATTGCAGCACCCAAACACCCGAAAATGTGTGCTTTAAAAGACAAACCTTTATTTCAGTTTTCCTACTAATGCCTGTGTGTTTTCCTCCCTGCTGCCATGTGCCCTATTCCTGTCATGTTTGCCCCTTTGGACTTGACCTGTTCTGTGTGAGTGTTATCTTGCTATAGCTGTGCCACACTACCTAATTTGTTAAACACATTTTAAATGGTCTGATATGGGTGAATTCCTGAATGCTACACAGACGTTCTGACTTCTAGAACTGTAATTGTTCCCCAGAACTACTGTCACTTTTATGCCTCATGATTTTCTTGGCCATATCAAAACTCTATTTATTCTCTAGGAAAGAAGTCATCTCTTTCCTGGTTTATCACAGCAATTGCATCAAATATAGAGTGACTTGCAGGTTTTTTCATTTCTTTATTCTTCATTTTGTTATCCAGATATTCCTCATTGTCCCTTTGGGCAGCTCCTGTCCCAAATACAATTATTGTTCCATAGTGCTATAACCACAGTCTGCCAACAGGAAGCAGAATGTCCTACTGGCTGTTGTGGAGCTTTTCCCAAGGCTGCATGTCTGGCTGCCTAAGTAATGTAGATCCTATTTTCCCAGTCAGTGTCCCACTGCAATTAACAGAGGCGACATTCACTGATCTGAGCTCACCAGTTTATGTTTTATAGCTTTGAGAGCAGCATCTCAAGGCTTTCCTCAAGTGTATCCCTCCGAAGGGGGTATGTCCTTTAGAAACATTTCTCTGACATGTATCCTTACTCCAAATTTTGTATAGTCCTGTAACAAAATAGAACATGGAAAGATATTTAGGATTCAGTTTGCCTAGCTAACATACAAAAATAATTTGGCAGCTGGGCCTCCATGTGGAAGGATGTAGGCAGGAAAAAACACAGTCTGGGACATAATGAATGTTTTTGAAATCCTCACAAGCTTAGGTACTTACTGTCAAGACTAGCAACTGATGTATGCTACTATGAAAATGTTTCCTTTTTTATTTTTTTCTCTCCAGAATCTGTTTTTAAACATCGGTTGGTCATTTTGAAAATAATCAATGGCAGTTAGCTTTATCAGGGCACAACACTATAAGTTATATTTTGCAATATAAATTATGATTTAAATGATATTAAGTAGCATTAGCTCTATGGTAACAAGCAATGGCACATTCTGTACAAACAGATAAGCCTGCTCTTCCTACGCCTGTATCCAGGGTGCTGGGCTGAGTTTGTTCTCAGAGGGAGAAGGATATGATTACTGAGATAAAATCACACACCACAGCCATTATGGGGAACAAAGGAGGGGAGAATGTTAAATATATTTAAACTTCAGGAGGTTAAAACAGTGCGTGCCAAAAAATTTTTGAAATGTCAGGATTAATAACAGCTGGAAGCAGGAGCAGAACTGACTCTCCATTCCTAATGCAGAATTCAGCATTTAAGGTTCCAGGATGTTGATTTATCAAGCTTTTTCATTCTATCCCAACAGCCCTCCCACATAATGGTAATTGCTGGTGGTAAAGAGAGTACACAAATGTTAAATAATAAATTCATTCCTTACTTCTGGTGTAGCCAAGAAACATTGTTTCAATGGCCTAGATTATGTCTCCAAACACTTGAGGAATATCTAAGGTATAGCAATTAAGCATAAATCAATTAAAAACTCCAACCATCCAAGGGCATGCCCTTAATGAAATAAAAATTGAAAATCAATCTCAGTAATATGAGAGAGCAGAAACTCAGAACAAGCATGTAGCTTTCAAATGAAAACCTAGTGCTTCTGAATGAAACCTTTTGAAATAAGATCAGAAAGCAAGTCCTTTAGCTCCATGAGGTGTAAAATCTGAGGAAAGTGGCATGTGAGTGACACTGGGTGATTGCATTTCAAGCTGCATTTGAAGTCAGAACCATCAACACTGAAATGTATGTGTAGCCTACTCTAGGTAGTCAAATTCTGCTAATCAGCATGATGGTATGTATTCATCTTTTGACAGCCAGTGGGGACACTTCTTTGGTGGTGTTTATACACCTCTGATATGGGTAAAGCAGCCTATTCTCAGCATTTAAAAGCCCCCAGTGTTATGTTAATGAGTAAAGTTTTGTGATAAATGCTTTCTTGGATTATGAATTCCAAAAGCATGAACTAAAAAGAATACCAACCATAGCTGGTATACATTAATATGTTTTAATGGATGTTAGCTAGAAGAGGAATAAAACTTCAATTTCCCTTCAGATCTTCCTTGTATCAACTGCACTATCAGTGCAAGTCAGTGCAACATCTGCTTTCATTATCTCTGTTCAGAGAGAGCAGGTAGAGCTATCAGTTTTTGATAACACAATGCTGATCCCTCTAATGAATAATATTTTCTACATGAAGATCCCAATTATTTTTATATTCCATCTATCCTACAACAGAAACAAAAGATGGCAAACCATCTTGCTCCAAGATTAGGAGATGGGTCTACTGCAGATGCAGGAGAGCACCCTGTTACCTGAACCAGTCTGTGGTCCCTGTAGGGACTTAAACTGACACCATGCTGGAGTCAGCCTCTAACAGACTCTAAGCCTACAAGTCAGTAATAAGAACCTTTGAAAACAGACAAATGTCTGCCCCACCACATGAATAAGTGTCAGAAAAATAAAAAAGGTGGTAAATGAAAGTGCTTTTTGCAGCCTAAATGCAATGGTTTGTTTTATGAGGAAAAGAGAGCATGGGTCAAGCAGTTATCAGCCTTTGATTTATAGGATGCAGTGATGCCAGACTACCTTCTCTGCAGCCAGTCATTCATGCCAGGTGCAACAGGAGCTAAATATGGTTACCACAGTGAGAATAAATACTCCAGATTAATCTGGAAATTGAATAAAACCAGTAAAAGAATAATGGGCATTTTCCCCAAAAGACAAGTCAGATACTCAGCAGTTTTCCCTTAACCCAAACCTTATTTTCTAATGAAGCACAACTCAAAGCCAGAGCCAGCAAAAAAACCCCAGTCACAAAACTGTGACTGAAACTGTGACTTATTAACAGTTGGATGGAGGATGGTTGATCACAGGGGTTTGCCATCAGAATTCCACTGTCTCTGTGGAAACTGGGTGGAAGGGAAGACTGGGTCTTGGACTTACAAGGCGTTACTTTAGATGCTTGTTGGTTCAAAATGAAGCCAGCAGCAGCACACTGAAGTATTTTTTTAAGGACTGGCTGTCACTTGAACACCAGAGAGGGTATCTCTGGCTGATGGTGGGCTTGGGCTTCTCTGAGGAGGAAGTCTTGATAGAGAGCTGCAGCTGACAAGGAACTGTGGTTTGTGCACTCACAGTGCTCTGGGGTCTGGGAGAGAGGGGTTTGGTCGAGCTGCTGGTTGATGGAAAGTTTAGTCTGATCTAACTAATAGCCCATCATGGTTTCTGGCACAAATGGGTTGTGCAACAATACTTCTAACCCAGCATGCAGTGAACATCCAGCAGTGCCTAGAGAAAGGCAATTCCTGTCTTGCATGGGACAGTTGGAAGTTGGGTTAATATTTGGATTAACCAGAGAGAGAGTGTGTGAATGCTTCAGATGCTGTAGGGAATGCAGTGTCACTTTAATGTAACTTTCTAGAAGGGTCTTCTGTTTCCCCTTGCATAATATAATTATTTTTCAAATCTGAAACAAGTTACTTATGCTACTTTAGCAGATAGGTTGGGAGGTTGACATTTCCTTTGTCAGCACTGTCCCACATTGTCTCAATGAGATACAAATGAGAAAAGGTCAAGAAAAATCTGGTTGTAGAACAGCATGTTATGGCTAGGAGAGAGAAGAGGGAAAAGAGGAAGGATACTGTTGCATTTGCTGTCACCGTATCACTTCTAGCCAGGTCAAGGAAAAAAAATCTTGCTTCCTACCTTGATAAACTGTTTGTAATAGGTCAGGAGTCAGCTGCTCCCTTTATCAGCACAGGGAGCTTAAATGTCAACGATTAAATGTTTCCATGGAGATCCCCTGAGCTTCACTAATGTGGGCACGCTATTTACACCCACACTGCTGGAGAAATGAGAATGGCAGCACAGTTTGCTGTGCCCCAGCATATCTGAAGCAAATGCTGCAGCTGGAATCTGAAACAGCATCTCAGAGCCCCAGCCCAGGGATGTGACAGACACCTGCTCATCTGCTTTTGGCTCTTGTTGGAAAGAAGCAGCCAGCAGTGCTTTTAATGTTGCATTCTGGAGACACTACTTCTGTGCAGAGGGATTGTCACAGCTGCTCAGTAATAAAAAATGAATCCTTGCAGGAGGCTGCAGTAGGTAGCACATCAACACTGTGACCTACATAGGCTGAACACACTTTAGTTGTTAATTTATTTCATCTAGGGAAAGAGCAGATAAATTCACAATCAGAGGAGTGGGGGAATATCTTGTTTATTCCAAATTGGTTCAGCCTGGTTCAAGCTGATTTTCTTGCATGGGAGTCACTCCAGAGTGACTTTCTCCATTAGTATTAATAACTGATGTGTGGAAATTACTGATGTTATTTTGATGAATATTTCATCCACCATTTAAATAAACTAATTTTCATTCCTTTTCGCAAGCATGCAAGTTAGGATATGCTGTAAGTGAATTTTGATGCCATGTACACATTTATTTAGCATGTTCCCAAATATTTACTTTCCTTCTGTGTTGATGTAGAAAGGATATTTTTAGGCAAAACTGCATGAAGTGCCATAGGACTTGCTACAGCACTTTCTGCAGCCCGAGCAACTGCATGAATATTTTGCTGCCAGAATATTTTGCTGCCAAAATATTTTGTCAAATCAAATATTCTGATGTATGGTAACCTAATAGAATACACAACTGTATGTTTTAAGGCAGTACAGGCATGTTTGATGATGAGTAATTACAACCTATATAGTTTTCTATTAAAGAAAGCTTCAGAGTGAAATCTCTCCTTAGACACTGATGTCCAGATGCAGTAGTTTTTTCCATGGATTGTCTCTTTTTCCTCATGAGATGTAAAAAGCATTGGAGACACAATTGGCAAATATGTATGACAGAAATATCTGAAATGTCTATCAAGTCTAATCAGATATGCCATGAGCAGCTTGGATTCTCATCTCCTCCACTACCACTGGCACCCACAAAAAGTGGATCAGGCCCAGAGCCACACAGCCGTCTCCCAGCCCCTGAACATATTGGCTTATACCAAATCTGCTGCTGGCTTTGCTGTAGATGCAACAACAGGGACAAGATGAATAGTTTTTCCTTTCTTTCCCAGACACCCCAAGCCCTAGAGGAAGCAGAAGTTTGGGTTTTGGGGAGAGAGGATGGAGATTTCCAGCTGGGTTTAGGCAGGGCTAGAGGATGGAGCAGGAGCTCCTAGAGCCCTGGGAGCTGGCAGGGCTGTGTTTCCTGAGTGCTGGATGCTCAGCAAGGCTCCACTGTGCTGAGAGTTTTCCCTTGATTAGAGCAGAGTCTGAGTCCAGACTGAGTCTTTAGCAAACAGCTGGGTTGTAGTCATGCTTTTGCAATAGTATTCCTTGAAGTACCACTCTGTCTGACAGCATTTCTGGGAAGGAAGCACAGCACCACTAACTCTGATTAAGTGTACAGCCTAAATGAAGTCCTTCCTGGAAGTGTGGCTGATGCTTAGGAAGATGAAAAGATCCTCCTTGTATAATATCTGTTAAAGCTATTTGTTTACCATTTTAGAAAGGTAAAACACTGTTAGTGAGGACAGACTTCTGGATGTGCAAGGACCACATGGACAATTCATTAAAAAAATGAGCTGGATTGATTATTACTGATCCTGCTTCAAATGAAACTCTGATTTGAATAAATGCAAGACAGAAAAATTAAGTAGGTTCTTAGTGAATTAAAGAAAATTCTTCTGTTATCTTCTGTTAGTGATGCTCTAATGAACTCACTAGCTACAAAGTGGATTTTTGAACTGGGTACCCTTTACAATGCGGAACTTGAAATAAATCCATCTTATTAAAGATTCAAAAAGATTTAGCAATGGAATGTCTACCTATTTTTAATAGGAAATTGAGCTGGCTCCTTCTTGTTAGTAGTCTAATTCTGGTTCAGGCTAGAAAAAGAAATGACCTCAGTTTCAAGGTTGTCAAAGGAGGTGCCTCTCTCAACCTGGAAATTAGTGGCCATTACCAACAAGTATAAGGGGGTTGTTCTTATCCATTACCACATAAACCCCAAGTGTCCATAGACAGGTGACTGACTGAATGAGTGAGAATCCAGAGGAGTCTGTCAGACTTCAGCTTGGCTCATAGAAATCTTGTTCAGTACAGTGGGAAAATCTGTAGTGTTGCTTCTTTAGTTATTCTTCTGACACAGCTGATCAGGCAGCTCACACACATTTGGCAGTGGGTTCTGCAGAAACCCAGAGGTGGTGAAAGAAAACACTTAAAGTGACTGCAATCAACTCACTTTTGTATCCTGGTTGGAGCTTGGTCATGTCATAGGCAAAGACAACACACGTGCTCCATTCAGAATTAGTTCAGGTCTAATTGGGTGATTATCTAATGGCTAATAAGCAGTGATGCTTCACATGCTCTGAAGAACCTGTCAGACCTATCACATACCCAGAAGGAGGAGTACAGAGTGAGAGAAAATACATAAAGGACATCTCTTTCCACAGGGTCCCTGCTTTACTCCCCAGCCCCTGAACTTACATGCACATCTCTGTATTTTAGTCATGACCATCAGTGGTATGCAGGACACATGCTTCCTAACCTGTATAAAGATTAAAGACAAAGCATGAAGTGCAGCAGGAATCAAATAGAGAGAAGTGTGGCTAATCAAGCTGTGGCATGGGGACCAAATTCCAAGGTCCTGAGCACATCCCAGGGTGCAAGGTGCATTTGCTGCTTCATCCTGCCTTCAGGGCAGTGGTTAAACACTCTCCAAGGGAGACCTTTGGAGGACTCATTTTCCTGAAGATCATCAGCCCACTTCACTCATCCCCAGACAAATGGGCTACCTAGCATGCAGCACAATTTCCTGGAATGTCGTTTTTCACTGAGGTTGAGGACTTTTACTGTTATTTTGACTTTCTTCCTGATTTGAAAGGACAAATCTATATAATAAGCAGTCTGAGAAGCATGTCTGATACTCAGTTTAAATCCAGACATCCAACAGAGAAAAACACTGCCATGTATGCCTTGCAAAAGAACATTCTGTTCTATTTTTAAGAACATAGAAGGATATAATCTGTATTTTTTTCTTCTACAAAGAAAAAGTAAAACACAAAGAAAGTAACTTTCACTGTGACTCAGGCTTTAGCATCTTTTGTTTCTTCATGTTCTTCACTCTGCTGCTCACTTTTTCTGCAAGTACCAAGTACACTTTTAGAAACCCATAGGAATGTTCCAGATTTTCAGTACAATATTTTGTATCTGATTTTTCTTTCTATTGTACTTGTGTCAATATGGCAGGTTTTATTACTGTGCCATGTTGCATCCTGAGCTGTGAAGAACAGCCTACTTGCTTTAGATATTTCATGTGGAAAGGAGGATAGTAATTATTGATCCTTGCCAGAAGATACATGAAAATCTGACACTTCAAATAAAATGAAAACTTTTACAAAATGAGCACTGAATTCCAGCAAGTCTTGAGACAGGGAAAAATCATTAGTTTATCTAGTTCAAGAATATGACTGCAACAGTAGATAGTATCTGGCAGAGATAGTTAGCACAGAGAAAACATTCTTTCCTACTCTCTTATTTTAACTGTGTCTTTCCTTCTTTTCACACTAAATGTAGTTTAGTTTAGTTAAAGCCTTTTTTCTGTATTACCTTATATTTTTTTAAGACCTGGGGGCAATATTTTCTATATGGGCCCGGGAAGGAAAAAGGTTGATGTTATGTTGAGAAGTTTGCAGAACTTTACATAGCAATTACAGAACTTTTACAAATACATGCACATACAGAAACAATATTGAAAGTTGTTTGCTACTGCTACAAAGCACATCTGTGGGAACACAGAACAAAATTATATTACTTTAATTCTGTGAGTTAAAGTAACTATTCTCCTTGATTTGAATAAGAGTTGGTACTTTGTTCTGCATTAAAACAAAATCTGTAGAGATTACTTGCCTGTTTATCTTGTGGATAAACATGACACGAAACAATGATGAGTAGCATTATTTTCAGCTTCAGTCTGCTTTTCAGAGTGGGTGGAATGACATAATGCAAGACCACTGATAAAGATGGAACTCCTGTTCATTAGACTTCTCCAGTTCCAGACCTTCCTGACCAAATCTTTCACATTTACATAAAAAGGAACTAGGCAGGCAATGCACCTGAGGCTTCTATCCAGTACTATATATACCTTGTCCTTGCTTCCCTTTTCCACTTCCCCACATGTTATTTCTGTGGGCTCTTACACTGTGTGCTCTTACACTGTATTTTGTAGCAGGCTGTGCAGGAGAGCTGTGCTGATGCTCAGAGTTGCCATGAGATAGGACAGATTCCCAGGGCAAACCTGGGTCTTTGGAATGGCTTAGAAATGCAAGAGAGACCATAAGAGGCTGAGGCAGCCAGTCTGTAACACCCTGTGAAAAGAAATTAATGTCTAGTAACAAGCTCTCTTGTTTTATTACCAATGCTTCTGTACAGCAAGAGGCAAAGAGGGTATTTTTTTCTTTAATTCTGTGAAAAAATGAATCACCTCTTTGCCTAGTTTATTTTCTTTGTAATTCATCCATGCAGATGTGTGCAGATAGATCCCCATTACTGGCTGGAAGGGACAGAGGAGTGTGGGGGTGATGCTGTGAATGGAGCTTGTATCTTAGAGAAGACACATGGGCCTGAATGCATATCCTATATTCATACAAGCCTTTTGCTGAGCCTGAATTTATTACAGATAAGTAGGACCAGAGTCCCTGAAGTGCTCTGTAGAAGCACTTTTTCCATTCCAGCAAGTTACCAAGTGTTGTTTATGACTATCATTCAACACTGATGTCATAAGAAGAGCTCTTGCTGTAATCTCAGTGCTGCAATGCTCCTACTGCACTTGATGTGGAAGGTAAGGTGTTTATGGGAGGAAATTCTCATTCCCTCTATTTTCCTCACCCAGAAATGCAAGACTTGATGCACTTTGTACAATAGAAAACATTCTCCAAACACACCTCTTAACCTCTTGGAATCACTCTTTACCATTTCTTTGTTAATGTTTTATGACAAAGGTCACACCATTGCCTAAAGTTTACCTTGAAATGTTTTCTAGAAGGGAAGCAAAACACACCTAGCTTGAAGCAGTCAATTTTAACATGACTAACATCATAATGTTTTTAATAACCTTCTAATCTGTGAGGCAACCTAGATATGCTCAGAAGTTTTATCACTGAAAAAACAAACCTGCAGTAAATGTCCCTTTCTCTCACTATCTCTTTCTATTTTTTAACAGTAATTAAATCATTATTTGGCTGTAAATTAAGTTGATTTATTTTTTTTTAATTCGAAAGGTTTATTTTCTGTGCCCAAGGCGTAATTATTCAGTCACAACTCACAATCTGTCATTCAGGAAGGATTAAAGACCTCTTAGCTTATACAGGTTATCTGGGTGATGACATGCTGGTCTCTGCTGGTTGCTGGGGATGGGCTGTTTTACTGCCCATCCTGCATCTCAGTCTCAGACAAATGTGTATTTCCTACTCTGCATTTGTGTCTTCTGTTAGGGACTTGTTAATACTTATTTTTATAAGATATATAAAAGTCTTCTGCCTTGACATATGGATAACTATGCAGCTTTTGTTTGTTTAATAGGCTGTTTCATTCCAAATGTATTGTTTATCCTAAAAACCCCCACCAAACCCCCAGTGACTTTGTCAGGTTTGCACACCCTGAGTTTGACTTTTCAGCATCTCTTTTTGTTACACCCAGCTGTAGCAAGGCAAAACTCTATAACAGCAAGGCAGACAAAATTTCGACATTCACCATTGTACAGAGGTTAAGACCATGGCTGAAAGCACTGTTCCATCAGGGAGTGGCTTAGCATGTGCTTTCTCTTGTGGAGTTCGGCTGTTTGTCTCTGTCCCCACACACGCTTAGGATGGTTCTGGCAGGCTGTGTCTCAAAAGATAGGTCTGAACTCCAGGATTTTTCGGTTTTCAGAATTGTTTATTATATCTTATCTGTAAAGTCCCTTCTCTGCCCGACTGGGATCTGACCAACACGGCAGCCAAAGGCACTCTGGCCCCCCCCAAGGCGGGCACATCTTTTATAACATAAACTACGTATATCATATTTACTTTTTATCCCCAATACCTATCACTCTCGTCACCGGATACATTCTTACCCCAGACCAATCCCCAAGTGCCAACACCACAGCAGAAGATGGATGACAAGAAGAAGGAGGAAGAGTCTTGTGACCTGCCTTGTTTCCTCCATCTTGTTTCCTTAACCCCCTGTACAGAAACCCCAAAATCTGTAATTTACCCTATAACTACGTTTTCCCTTCATCATTCACACCCGGGTAATTCCCACAGGTTCCATCTTCTCATACATCGGTGGCACATCCCTAGATGGATCAAAATCAAGCCACCAAGTGCTTTTGGCAACATTCCAAGACCCCCCGAGACCCCCAAGGGTTCTCTCGGTAGCTCTGGACATCAGGAGTGATGTTCTGAGTTCCCACATTCTCTGACTTTTTTTAACACAACCATCCCTGCCAAGGTTTGACATTGTTGAATGTGGCCATTGTTGTTTGGTGCAATGCTGTTGGAGTTCCACTCCTAGCAATGTGCACAGAGTTGGCACAACTAAACTTGCAACCCAAAACTATGCAGTTGGGCACTCTGTGTCTGAAGTGGTTCATTTCTGGGTCTAAAATGGTCACTGTGGCTTTGCACTGGAGTTTACCTGGTTCTCAGAAACCTTAAGAGCAGGCCATACAAAGAAGTTGTTTCTGCTCTGTGCAATGGCTGTCAGCTCTTTGGACTCATGTGCTCAAGTCTCTTAGAGTTGTTTCAACAAGAATGCATTTGACAGCAAGTTTTCCCTGAAGTTATGGGAATTTATAAACTCTGTTGATTTCATCCAATATTTTCCTGTGGAAATATATTGAGAAAAAACAATTATGATCAAAATGGAGAATTGGTATTTATTTAGAGAAAGATATTGTTAAATTTACTTTTTTTTTTAAATTGACCATTTTTTTTAAATTGTACTTTTTAAAAATTAACTCTGTTAGAGTTAACAGAGTTTGGCTGAGGTAACTACAGTTCTTGCATCTCTGTCTTCTCTCCACCTCAAAACATTTTCATGCACCTGAAAGAGTATTCCTGAATTTCTTTCACATTTTTAGGCCCATGTGTCCACTACATTGTGCTTATGTTGCTTGTGTTTTTTTAGAATCATGTTACAGCAGGAGATTAACAAGTGTACTGAATATGATATTTGCAATTAAATAAAATTCCATCTTTAATTTTAATTTAATTTCCTGATTTCTTCTGAAAAATTTGACCCACAGTAGTCCTTACAAGCAATGCTTTTGTTATGTGTCTCCATGAGTATTTCCTAAAGCCAGCAGAACACTCACTGACTTGCACTACAGATATGACTTTATTTAATAGTTTTCTTCACAATTTTTTTCCTCTGAGCAACATTAATGTTCAACTTGTAGCAAGCAATTGGATTTCTCACACAATATAATTTGTCAAAATCAGTCTTTTTGCACTGAAGTGCTGAAGTGTAATTTTCCATCTTTCTTAGTACCTTCTGTGTAGTAACATTTAATCACTGCTTTGTTTAAACAGTTTGGACCCATGGATCTGAACAATTGCTGCACTGCTTACCCAGCTTCTGGGAGCTCTGACCTCAGCTGTGTCTCTTGCTTTCTTTGATTCTTTTCTTTCCTTTTCTTTTTGAATTTATACAAACACAAATAAGATCCAAGACCGTGAATCACCCACTGGAGGCTCCTGCAATTATAAGCAACCAGACTATGACCTGAAGGAGCTGCCAGTCTGTGCCCTAAGAGCCACCACACACCTGCTGCTCTCTGAGACAGGGACTGCAGTACTCAACAGGCTCACAGTGCTGTTGAAGGCATGCTGTCATTATTTGGCTTTTAAAAAAAAAATTAATTTAGCTGTTGTGCCTATTCATAGAAATTTTCTTGTCACATTCCCAGTGTGATCAGGTTCATGTATTCACTGGTAGCTTAACTGAAGGCTATGGCATTTCTGAAGTTTAGGCCTATGTGCTTTTGCTTGATTATGTACTTGCAATTCATATTTTCTTTTGTCTATGTAACTTAAATTTATTTGGGATTTAGTTTTTTCTTGGTTTGATTTGTTTTTTTTTTTTTTTCCTTTTCCACAGTGCCAGAACTCTCTGTAGTTGGTGCATTCACCAGTGTCCTGCTGTCTGTTTGGCATGCAACTACCTGCTTGTGTGCTGCTGGGTCTCTGCATCTGGTGCCTCTGAGCTTTCCAAATAATTTAATTTCTGGCCATTTTGTGCTGCATTAATATCCTCCATGCACAGTCTCATTCTTCAGTTCCTGCTTGTTTCTCTGATAGATTACAATATGATTGATTTAATTTGTGTTTAATATCTATCACAGTTATGGTTAGCAGTTCAGGATGACTTATTTCAAGGCAGAAGTGATGCAGAAGATATGAATACATATTTAGCACTACTGGTTGTTCACTGAGATAGAGCAGTATCTAACCTTGTACTTTCACCAGGATTTTACCACCACATCTGCACATCTTAATATACTTTTAATATACTTTTAATATACTTTTATCTTAATATACTGCCCTTTTAATATACTTTTCTGCTTCTCTGCATCATTTCTTTTACATATTAAGTTCTTGACTTTCATTTTTTTTAAATTTTTTTTTTAATTGTGTACTGCAGATGAAGACTGCTGTGATTCACTTTCAGGACTTGGCACACTGTCTTACTTTCTACTTGCCCAAAGCATTTAGCTATTAGCATGAAAGCTAAAAATATTCTCAGATTTGCTTCTGAACCTTTGGTCTGTGTTTCTAGTCACAAATTACTGCATCTTTCAAGAACTGATAGCTGCATGGGGCAGCTCTCTTCTGCAACATAGGACTATCCTAGCTGATTACTTATTTAATGGTAGTTGTTGAAAAGATACATTTATATTATCTCCTTAAGGACAAAAACTGCTTCTGGAGTAGTTCTGCCCTTGGGTCCTCCTGTTTGGATACTAACTTGTCTGGCTAATAATAAAGTGTGTGTCAACCTCTATTCACAATGTGAACTTACATTTGTTTTCTTTCTCCTTTCATCTAAAGCTACTATTATCAATTACTTTTAACACTGTTAATTGAGGAATGTCTATTTTTACTGAGCATTGCTTCCTGTTTATGCCTGTGAGTATCATGACGATGCCTTCAGGAACTGATTCACCCTGGCCATCGTGCTGGGAGCAAAGCAGCAAAGAAGGGACCACCAGGGCATCACAATACTCAGGCTTTTCTTATAGTCCTGCATCTCTTGTCTCCTCAAACACTGTAAAGAAATCCCTAAGTTAGTGTCTCTCCTCTCCTTGGGCCACTTTCTCTCATTAGCTGATTCTATTTGAAGACATCAGTGTCAGCAGGGGTGGCACCAGAGGACAGCTCTTGACAAGCATTCCTGTAGGCATAAGCCAAACCAAAGAAGGAGGAAAAAAAGAAGGGGAAATTTAAAAAAAAAAAAAAAAAAAAAAAGGAGCGAGAATGAATTGAAGGTCAGATTCCTCTCCCTTTCACAGAACAGAAGGGATCAGAGCTGCACAATCATAAGGAACAATTTATGATTATGGGGTTTTAATTTTCTAAGAATAGAAACTTCTGTGTTTCAAGAAGTCTCTGTGCAGGGACCTTGATATTTAAACACCATATTTAAAGAAAAGTAGTATAGAAAAAAATATGAATGTGACATGTTTTAGAAAGAGTGAAACATTATTTTCTGTGCAATTACAAATATGAGTTAGGAGCCAATAATCTGCTGGCTCCATTCATGACTTCCAGAGGCATGAATCCACAAAAAGCTTAGCATCATGGCTACAAGTAAGGAAGAACCTGATATTTTAAGGATAAGGGCCAGGAAAGTGACACAATTAGAGGTCCTCCTCTCTGTGTCTTTGAACCAACATTTAGCACTCTTTGTAATTACTATTTACTTGTGAGAGTCAGAAGCCATTAAGACTAAGCAGCAGGCTTATTTCTGCTATGTACACTCATTAAATTATGTTCAATAAAATTGCTTCTGTTTTTACAGTTATACAAGCATGAAATCAATGATCAGTGATTTCTTAACCCCTCAATACAATTTTATTTTCAAAATCACTCCTCCAGCCTAGACTTCCTATTAATTTTTTAATGTGAGTAATGATTCCTTAAGAATAAAATATTATTAGCTGCACATAAATATAAGTGTAGAAATATGCCTATATTCTGCCAGAGATAAGCATGAATTTTCCATTCAAACTGTTTTTGAAATTTCCTTCAATTCATGCCTTTTAACTTTACCCACCCTGAAAAGCTGAATTATGCAAAATTTAAAGCATCTTTGGGTGAAGCCCAATAAATCCATTGCAGGTGGTGAGTTCATGATGAAAAGACCTGTGGCTTAGTGAAATTTCTGAAGTCTGGCTGGATGCCCCAGATTAGTGAAGTCATTGACTGTCACAGTGTAAAAAAATCTGGAGATTCTACCCCTACTTCTATTTACAGAGGAGAGACCAATTCAACTGGGCAGTCACAATTTTATTTCTCTGAGAGAGATCTGCTTTCTGTGGTTATAAACAGACAGCTGTGGTGCTACATGTCTATGAGGAGCTCACTTGACCTCCTGATCAGGGCTTAATTTTAAATCCCTCATAACACTTTCAAGAGAACCAAGTGAGGAGTCAGGCTCATGAACATTTTGACTTCTGCTTTTGGCCTTTGTAAGGTGCAGTGAGTCCTCAAATTACATGGATTAGACACAGCCTCTAACTCTTTTTGCAAGGCAACAAGTACCTGGCATTTAGACCTAGGAATGGCTGGGATACACTGGATGTCCCCTGGGGCATGTGGTTTCTAAGGTCATTCTACTCAGGGCATGCCAAAATGCCAACAACCCAGCCTGAACAGTTGGGTTGTTCTGCTGTGATGATGAGAAGTAGCAAAGGCAGGGGCCCAGAAATAACCCAAATTTATCCAAATCCAATCTGAGCTATGGGGTCTATGATGAGTTTAGAAAGAGCCATGGAAGGTCTGTTTCAGATGCTACAGTCCAAAACCAATTTGCCACTAATGTTTAGTAAAGTAAAGACCTGTAATAAAGCCTGAAAGCCAGAAAATATGCCTTGAGAGGAAGGTAGGACAAGCAGACAGTTTAGTGCCCGAGGTTCCTGGAGTAAAATTTTTAAAAGAAACAATTCTGAAAGACAAAATCCAAAGCTGTTTCTTAGAAAGTGAGGAATGACAATTTTAATGAAGAGGATAAAATTCTCCAAAAAATATCAATATAAAATTGAACTTTAAATTAAAAATACTAACAGTGGCCCTACAAATGGGACCTAGAAAAAAAACAATAATCTTTTCTCCTAGAGGTATGTTTTGTAATAAACTTACACCAGAGCTGGAGTGGAATAACCAAACCTGCCACTTGAGATCTGAATGCCCCCAGAAACTTCTCTATTCCCTGCTTAAATCTTATTCCTAGCTGTGGAAAATACTTGTCTGCATTGAAGAACTGAAAGCCCCAACCCAAAAGGCCAAACTGAGTGCCTAATGCACTCCTGCCATGGTTACAAACTCCAGTCTTCACCTATGTGACAGCCTGCCTTATTCTTCTTCTCCCATGGTTATTGTTGATTAACATTTTCCTTTCATAAAATCCCTTTCTCTTGATTATCCCAGCACACCTAAAAGCTGTTTAATTACAGACTCCTTCCTCCAAGCTGTGCCTGTTTTTTTCTGCTTCCTTGTCCAACTGGACATCAAACCTCTCTGCTTTCCTGGTGCAGGCACTCCCAAAGCAGCCATCCAGTGTTTCCTGCCCTTGCTCTCACCCTCTATCCCCATTTTCCTCCCCCTTAGCTGTGGGCAAGCACTGACTCTCCTCTTGGCTGAGGGAGCCATCCAGTCACAGGAGGTCCACATGCTGTGGGTGACACAGACATCCACAGAAGCTGTCCCTGCAGCCAAGAGGCAAACCTGCCTATGTGTGCTGAGGGTGCACCTGGGAGAGGACCAGGGAGATGGACCAAGCACAAGGCACAGAAATAACAACTTTATCTGGATTCAGCTATTGCATTTTCACTCCTTCCTGCTGAACATTGCAGCTGGACACTGCTCTTTGATTGGCTGGGAATCAGAAGACTTTGGATGTTTTCCAGGGATAGGTTTCAGTGAGTTGCCTGCCCATGATCTCTTCTTGTCCCTCCCCTTTACCCAATTGTATATGAGAATTGAGCTTACAGGTTTAGAGAGATTATTTTAATCTTAAATGAATGGATTAAAAAAAAAAAATCATTTCTATTTACCAGTAAATGTGGTGCAGAGATGCTGTGAACTATAAACTGTCATGTCATGCATAGAAGGAATGTTAATGCTGAACTAAAATTCTAGCTGTGCTCACAAGCCTCATAAATCACAGCCATAAATAGACCTCACTTAGTGCCATGGGGAAAGACTCTGCATATTCATAAGAGTCTCATTTCATATTTTGCCACTGGAATAAGCCTTGAAATAATAAGTAGTTTGCATCCAGTGAATCGGTGACAAGGTAATGGCATTAAACAAAATACTGCAGTGTGATAAACAACTGGAATCTGCAGATCATCTATATTGTCCTTGTGTATAAAGTCAAAGCCATGTATTCAAATGTCACTTTGATTAATAACATTAGTTGCCCTTGATAAGATGTCATTTTCTTGAGTGTATCTGCAAGCTAAATATTTTATGATATTTAGAAAAGAACAAAACATTTTTTTCTTATTTCTTACAGATTTTGTAATTATGATTCATTGCTTCAATGGCATCATAGAGGCAAATGATGCATTATAAAATAAAACCCTTTTTCTGAAGCTCTTATAACTTAATTTTCCCCAAATTATGTCTTCAGAAATATCCATTTATATATGAAATTTTTTTTTAAATAAATGGTAAATCCCCTTAAAAATAGTTAGCACAATCACACTAATCATACTTATGAAGTGGATTTATTACTTAATTTAGGCAGAAAAGCTGATGGAACTGATATAAAAATTAAACTTACATTTCATTTCACCATGTCAAAGCATCCTCTTTTGTTGACATTTAATGAGGAAAAATCCCTTTAAAACACATTTCTTTTTAAATACCTAGGAGAAGGGAATGAAACTTTTAAAAATGAGCAAAGTAATGATGGGTAAAAAAAAATTAGCTCAGGTTGAAGGAGATGAAGGGGGAAACTTCATGTGTATAAAAGTGTATTTGTATATTTTGGTTTTAATTTTTGATACAAAAACCAGGCAGAGCTAATATTCAAGCAGTTAAAATGAAGAGCAAATATTGGGATAAGCAGTTTAGCTATATAATAATTGAAAGGAAACAAATGTCAGTTGCCTATAGTTCCAAAAAATTTGCTTGGAGGCAAAACACACTTTAAAGGCCCTTTCTGGTTACACTTTTATATGCAGCATAGTGATGTGGCTGAATATCTCAGGAGAACTCCTGAAAATTTATTTGAATTCTGCAGTAGGAATCAATTCAACCATGTCAAAGCTGAGCTGAAGTGTATTAATGAGTAAGTGTGAGGAAATTGCTATTTTATCACTGCTTGAATTGCAGTGCTCTACAGCCACACAGTGGATAATGCTCTTCAGGAATATTACATATAATGTTTTACTGCAAAAATTGCTACAGAAAGATATTTTCTCACTACACTCCTTTTGTTGCATATTGCATCTTATTAATTTTATTTCCTTATTTGATGTCAGGGTTTCTACTGATGCTTATTTCTGTGAGTTTTAAAGAGCAGACAAGTAATGGATGCTTACCTTCTGATATGGGGAGGGGAAATGAGGTCACCCACGTGCCCCATCATTCACAGGCTGGGTCTTCCCCTCAGTGACTTAACCCCATGACCTAAAGTTCAGTCAGTCTGGCTGAACTCATGCAGTTTTGCACTGAGGGCACAATCTGAACTGCTGAAACCTTGCAGCAGACTGAAAAACCTTTACTGCAAGTAAAAAATGTGGAAAGTGGCAGAAATCCTACATGAACCCAAGATTTTTGCCTGTGGGTTCCCCAGCAGAGGTGGCTGGGAAGACAAAAATTTTAATTGGGTAATTGAGCCCAGTTACATTTATATAATTAAAAGTAAGATCACAGTTACTATGGTGCAAGTCCTTTGAGGAATATTTGACAACATTCATTTTTACTTGATTCATTTATTCTAACTGGGCCTCCAACAAGCCTCAGATGGGAGGTTCTATTTCCAAGTACACATGGGGAAAAATCAGAAATCTGGGCCAATAAACCCAATACCTACACAGATTACTGAAAGATATTGAAATATAGACTTTAATATTCTAAGACATGTTGAGTCTTAGAATTCATGTCGTGAATTGTCTAATACATGTAATGGAAAATTTATTTTGTGTCTTCAGAACTAATAAATCCCTATCTCCTTCTATTAAGGTAAAGGTTCTGAATGTATTATTTTCATTATGACTTTGAAATCAGCATTTTTTTATAATACACTGAGACACTGTATCAGTATTCCTCCTTGCTTCAAAAAAACCACTGAATGCAGCTTTTCTTTGAAAGGTAGAAATCTCTAGCACAGAAAGTGTAACAGACATATTTAAGAGAAAAAACACAAAAGGCAGAAAATGAGCCACAGTAGTTTGGGATAAACTTGCTGAAATACATCAGGAATGACCCATGAGAAGACTGAGTTTGGCATTTGCAGCTGGAACAGACTCATGTATGAACTGATGGACCCTCTCTTTTCCATTTGGACCCAGATAAGTGAGCAACTAAGGGTCAGAATTTTTGGGGTCCAGTTACCCATCCTGGCAAAAATGGTGACCTGTGTTTAATCTTTTTCCCTCTGCAAGTTTGTTCCATTGTTCAGGTGAGAAGAGGCTGGTGTGCTTGACAGAAGTGCTGTGCTGGTTGGTGTCTGTGGGGCCTTCGTGCCCCTCAGCAAGGAGGAGCAGGAGCAGCTCCATGAGAACAAATGACTTTGCTGCAGCTCAGATTCAAGCTACAATAAAACATTGCACCATGGCAGAACACTGGCATGAGGAGAGATTATCTGAGGATTGATGGGTGATTGGAGGCTGGAGTTCGGGGTTTTGCCACTGATGTGTAGAAAATGTCTAAGGGAGCTTCCTATCTTGAAGATTGGAAGAGAGAGAATGAGAAAGAAATGGAGAGAAAAAAAATGCAGAAGACCCCTACTCTCCCTAGGCACAAAAACACCCAGAGCAAGGCAGGCTTAAGGTCAATGAAATTCTTTTACCAAATTCTGTACTGCTGTTGGACAGAATGTGTTAGAAGACTTACTCTATCCTTGGATTTAATAGGAAAGTAAATCCAGCCAACAAGCTCTTCTGAAGAAAAATAATTACATAATTCTGCTTTAAGTCTTTTCTGAGTACAGGCTAGCAGTAATTCTAATTATATTTCACGGTTTCTTGCCACTTGACAGGGATTGCTCTGCTTTTGAAGCTCAACCTGGACTTGAGTTGTGACTAAAATAAAAATGATTTCTAAAACTGCTGTCATGAAAAACACACCTAAATCAGTCACGATGAAAATAACAGAATTTTAAAGTATTATCAATGAAAGCCTCAGGCATCCAGAAGAATGAGCATTTTCCCACACTTGACCTACACTCTGGTTTCACACTTCTTGCTGGCAGTAGTTAAAGATCAGAGATTAACAAGGAATTTTAATAGAAATGGCTAAATTGACTCAAATGGAGTGAGGAAGTATTCACACTTTCCTCCTCAAGCTCCACACAGATCTGAAGATGATGTGGCATCCCTGGGTCTCAGATGCCTCAGTAGTTTGGATGTTCCAGTAGGTTTTTTCAGCCCAGAAAGAAAACAGGAACTATTGACAAATTTCACATGGAAATGTTATTAACTTGTTCTGTGCTGCCTTTTTAAAGGGTTTCTGGCTTATTAAAATGCATATTTACATTTTTAAGACTGCCACCCTCTGAGTATTGAGACATGAGCACAGACAGAAACTGGACAATATCAGTTCCAGACAGAAAGCAGAAATCATTTGGAATGGTTAATATTTTTAATAGAAAACATGAGAAAAGAAAAATAAGCCTTTTAATTCCTAGGTCATTAGAAAATGATATTATCTTTGAATAATGTTTCCTGATAATACCAAGTGAGTTGGTGACAATTTAACATGTGCTACTGTGACAAATGGCCAGTTTTGGCCTGTTAAACTTCTTCAAGATTTCTCAGTATTAGGAAATGTGTCTATATTGAACATACCAATACTGTAATTAATAATGCTCCCCTCTTTCAGGTTTTACTTGTGCAGTTTTCCATATTAGTCTGTTCATATCTTTTCCCTTCCCTCAGTGGTTTGCAATTGGATGATTTCTGAGTACATCGCCAGACTAAGCAAAACCAAGAAAACAGCTTCTGCAAAGACAACTTGTGTTAACATTTAACTCACACACCTAAAGCTCTGATCAAAAAAAGATCAAAAGGCACCCACACACAATGAAAGTCAATGATCTGTCACAGCCAGATACCCCAATGGATTATCATTTCTGTCAGATCAGTCTGCTGCAAGACTGTTATAATAGAAAGTAGCCCTGAGATTTGATTCACTGATATTTAAAGATGTAGCCTTAGAACTCCCTGGGAACTCTCACTGCATTCTCTGCATTTTCCTCGTGGCACTATTTTTTGCGTTGTTACACCAAAGTTCTTTACAGGGCTCCCAAAGAATGTTAGCAGTTATGAAGTCTTGGTTCCACAATTATCAAATTTCTTTTCTGATGTAAGGAAGAGTAATGCTTTACAACCAAAGGGTTAAAAATGTAAAGCAACTTTGTGATTAGTCTGTTGTATATGCTGTTCAATAACTTCCTGAGGAGTTAAGGAATTTTTTTTCATACAAATTGAAAAACAGATTGCAGAATTGCAATACTATGCTTTGGGCAATGAGGAGATCAATTAAAATGGTTAAGGCATACATGGAAAACCAGGTCAGTAGATAGTATTGAATGAAATATGAAAATCTGTTATAAATAAAAGAGATTCCAAGGAAGGAAAGTTCTGAGTTTTCCTCTTAGTATATAAAGATCTATTAGGCATACTGAGCATTGGATGAAGCACTGTACTCCAAAAGCAATAAAAGTTTAGGATTATCTTATACTGCTATTTTTATTTGGGTCCATTTTCAACATGCAAAGGTCTATACATATATCTGTCTCTGTCTCTGTCTCTCTTTGTACATATTCTAAATAAGAAAAATGTAGAGTTTTAAAAGTACCATTAGTAATTTATTTTACAAGACTTGCACGCTTTATATGGACAATGTAAGTTATCAATTCAAGAGTTACTGTACATTCTCCTGTGGGGATCAGAAATATCCATTCAATCATTAATATTCCCTAGGATGATTATTTGGGCTTTTCCCAGATATAAGGAACCAGTCAAGGAGTTTTCCTGGACTGGGGGCAGGATGGAGGAAGGGCAGTTACCCACTGCACAGGAAATACCAGAAGGGATTGTCTCTTAGAAAGTAATATTACTGAGAGGGCTTCCAAGGGCATGCTGTTAAACTTTACCTGTATTGTTTCTGGATTGCTGTTATTATTTTAAGGCATATGCTAAATCAGAGTTTGAGACACCAACTTCTCAAAACTCCTGAAACTTTCCTAATAGAAAAAATAGCCCTTGAGCCTGGAAGCACCTTGAACTGGCTGGTAATGACTAGTACTCACCCATCCTCTAATGGTCATGACCTGCAATGGAAAAATCTTTAGAGGCCAGCATTCCCAAATCCAATTCCAAGCTGATTTTGGACATCACCCCAGAAAGACACAGACCTTTTAATTCAATTTAATTGGTTGTTGTTTGGGGTTTTCTTGTTGTTTGTTGGTTTGTTTGTTGTGTGAGGTTTGATTTGCTCAGGCAAATCTCTGTGAGTTTTATCAGAGCTGGGTCATTTCAGACTCATCCAGAGTCTGAAGGAGGTTTCATGTTTGTAACGCTTTTGCTGAGGCACTGTGACAGAAAACTAGAAAATACTGTTAGATTTTTAATCTCAGATAAATCAGCTGTCACTTTCAAATATGACTTCACTAGTAGTCCAATGAGAAATGACAAAGACTCAAAATCTTAGGGCAAAATAATTTGCTGAAGAACTCCACTTCCTTCAGAAACTAAAGGAGTTTGTGCATATCTAGAATCTCTTATCTCTTATGAATAAGTCAAGAGCATCTTGAATGCTGTTTTTTTCTGTTAGTAATTTGCATGGATTCGGAAAAGAATACATAGTCAGCAAGCCAAAAAGAATGTCTGATCTACTTCTGATTTTCATCTTGCAGTGCTTAATGCAATCTTTCATAATATGGGCAGAAGAGAGGAATGTTTAAATTATATTGCTAAGAAATTATCTAATTTCCATGGACAGATTCCTTTTCATTGGCCTTAAGGCAAACAGAGCTGACACATGTTCCTTATTCCACAAGGAACTGAGGCACTAACCTTAGTGAATCCAAACAAGTTCACTGCATGCAAGGATCTCTTATACAATGTTTTCTTAAAATGAAAATTGTACCAGAAGCAAGGCAATGGCTTAGAAAGAGATGGCTTTGTGTAATCAGAGCCTTGTGTTTGCCTGTAGGAAATAATATATACCTTAATACTTCTCCACTCTACAGGATAAAGATTTGTTTTACGTGTTATAAATGTGAAGCTTTTCAGCATATTTCTACCTATTAATTTGATTTAATTTGAAGACTGGATTGCCAATTTTGCCTTATCTCTAGAGGAGAGCCTTAGAAAGCCTTTTGTAGGACAGCTTCCCAAAAATGCTGTGCATTTTTTTACTGCAAGACTGAACCTTCTGTCCAGGAGAACTGACCTGACTATGAACTGCAGTATAAAAGCTGGTTTCCCCATCATCTTGCTCTTTTGTTGCTATAATGGGGAAGCATCTATAAAAATCAGTGAAGAAACTTACATGAAGTCACCATGGAAGCTTTGTTGGTGACTTTGTGACATAAAGGTGTTAATCCAAATTTCCAAGGACAATATGAGGACGGAAGGCTCAAGCAAAAGGACAAAGAAGAGTGAATAACAAGGAATATAAAGATCCCAAGAAGAAGAGAGAAGTGCCAGAAGAAAGAAATATGAAGGAGGAGAAATCAAAACAGATTTCTAGGTCATTATGTTAGGAATATAAGTAAGAAGAGATATATTAAAATGCTTATTTGCTAGTAATCTATCCAAAAGTGCTCCCTGCAGAAGGTTGGAAACACTGTGTTACAGATACAAAAAGTTTTAATGAGACAGCTGCTTTTCCCCTTCATTTAAATTTTTGATTTTGTAAGCAGCATTTTGTATGCAACTGCCTATTACCTAATAAAACTACTGGTTTAGATACTGGAATTGATGCTTAGCAATTTTTAATCTTTTTGGCTAACACATGCATTATTTATATTACACTATTGCTGAGAGAGCTGTGCCAAATTTTACTAGGTGGCAAGCATAAACATAAGCATTCTTAAAAAAAAACCCTATAATTTTTCTAGCCAGCACAGAGAGATTGTAGGACACAGAAAATTGCAATATTTTAGTTAGGGATGACAGACTTAATAGAAAATTGGGGGTAGGATTCATTTTTGTCTATTTACAGGCATGTTTTAAATGACTAATCTGTCTTCTCTTCGTAGGTGGTGGAGAGAAGGTACAAATTATCTGATCTGTTTTTGAGTACTGCTGCAAGGTTTAATGATCAGTGCTCTAGAGGAGCACATTTCTGTGTTATCTGTAGCTGATACTGAGACAAGTAGCTCAGATGGGACTTTTATCTTTTTTTTTTTTTTTTGCAAAATTAAAAATAAAAGGTCAGAAAGCATTTGTTTACCACAATTAGAGCTTTTTAGAGGACTTCTGCATGAATCAGTTTATTTTCCTGGGCAATGTATCTGTAGAAGACTTTGTTATTATTATTATTTGCATTCCTTGCCAACTTATGTGGCATTGTCATGGATGGTGTGTGCATTGCTATATAGAATGTCATATACATGACATACACTGAGCTCTTGATAGAGGTTATTCTGGGATCTCTCACATTTTAGTTTTCCATATCAAATGTTATTTTTGCAGAACATGAGAAATTTTTTAAAACTTGAGAAAAAAAAAATCAAAGCTGTCCAGTAAGAGAGATTCCTTGTGTGCTGTAGCTTGCTTACTGCAAGGAGTGAACACATTCTCAAATGCAGAACTGCACAAGAGATAAGTGAACTGAGCCACTGGCTGAGGGAGGCAGCTGAATGTTTCTAGAGAGCAATTCCCCCTGGACCTGGGTTCTCATTCTAACCAGACATAATTTATCAGTATGAACACCTGACAAGATAGAAACAATAGAGGCTGCATTGGAGGCAGCCTTTTAAGAGTTTTCATCCTTTCAACTAATTGCTTACTTGCCTCATAACCATTCCTTCATATTTGTAATTTCCACCTACAAACTGCTGTTACCTTACTTAGTAGTCTTTTCCTTCTCCATCTATCCTTAGAGGTACTACTTTTAAAAAGTCAGCTGGATTTATAACATGAGGAATTTACCACACTTAGAAGCCCAGTGCAGAAGTCATTGGAGTGTTACAGGAATGACAATGTTGCTGGTTGAGCTGAGGGCAGCTTTCTTCATCCTATGCCATTTTTTTGAGAGCTTACTGTAGTAAATACTTTTTTTTCCCAGGAAAAATATTATATGCTACCTTTCTGAAAACAGAATCACTGCTTTTCATTATCAAATTCTTCTCTCCAAGTAGGCCTTGTTAGAGCACTTTAGTTTAAAAGCTAAGGTGACCCAAGTGACACAGGGTTTCTGGTTCAGCAGGGACATTTACATTTTAAGTTTTAAGGATTGACTTAAAAATGACTCCATTTACTGTGATTATTTAGTTTGGTACTGCACAAGGTCTGTCTCCACACTTTGCATATGGCAATGCATACTAAGCATCTCTCTCTACAAACAGCAACTGATTTCACAAGACACTTGCAGAAATATTTTCAACAGTGTGCATCTAATTCAAAGGTCTTACACAAAAAGGAAGGAAGGCATGATAGATACTTCAATGAGTCAAGGGATGTTCCCACATGAGAATCAATTTTTACATTATTTATGTCTCTTTTTAGCAGTGAACATTTAGAGTGTGGACCAAGCAATGAATTCTTTGGTATATGCTCCCTTTTGTGACAGCATGGCAATATCAGAGCAAAATTTTTCCATAAAATTTGTCCTGGAAAGTACTTGTCATATTTAACAGTATCCAGCTGCTTATGCTGTGCATTGTTTTCAGGGCTGAAAATCTTGCAGTTGCTCTCCAAAACAACAGCAAATACCATCAGAAATATGAGATCTCCTACAGAGATGAAGACAACATCACACCTCTGTGACCTTGACAAGGTTAGGGTAAGATTTAACTTAAGATCATTCTTTGGCACTTCAGAATTCTGTTTTCTACTAATAATATGGTTTGTGAGATCCCTGCTGTCAACCCTCCTCACATGGTTGGGTTCTCCAAGTTAAAAATAAAAAGATTCTCCTGAAAGAAGTCCTACCTTCATTTTCTGCCTTTGCATTTACTGGGGAGGCATCATGCAGCTGAGGCAAACACTGCTGCTGCCAGACCACTGCAGTGCTTCCTGGAACAAGTGGAGGAGCAAACAACCCAGTATCATTCTGAGCTCCAGTGACCTGGTGTAAATGACACTGTGGTTCTAGTGGTACCTGGTACTCCCAGAAGCCCTGCAAAAGGGCAGAACACCAAGCAAGCAATGAAACAGCTGTGCCAGGTACAGACTTACAGACTGGTGACACTGCCACACCTGAGCCTTGCCCATAGCTCAGCCTGGAAGAAAGGGATCTTGTCCAGCAGATACCATTTATATACTGGAAAAAAGCTGGCAACTCTGTCCTCACCTGACTGAATGGATTTTTTTTTTTCTTATTGAGATCATAAGTTGAAGAAATGAATCTTGAAGGGTCTGGAAGTAAATCTGGGCTCTGAGATCCATCAGTGCTAAACTGGAAGAGCCTCAGAATGTAGAGATATTAGAAATAGAATAAAGAACAAAGTAGCTGCAGACAAAACACTAGTATCTAGATTTAAGGAGAGGAGGAAAAGAGGGGAAAAAATGTGGCCCATCCATGCCTGTTTCCATTATGGTTCTCCTCCACCTGCAGATCCAGAGCTGGGAGGTGAAGAACAAATCATGCTTGATGAAGCTAAGTTCAAATTTTACAATGGAGAGATTCTCTTTGCTTGTCAATAGAAATGGCAGCTAATGTTGACTGAGCTTGTTTGGACATATTTTGAAAGCTGTGAATTCTAATTCCACTAGCCCAGGTTATAGCTTTGAAACCTTCATTAACTCATGCACGTAGCTAAATCATGTCACCATGGTGAGAGGGCCCTTAAGAACACACAGTCACCCACAGTTTCATTTGCTTGAACAGCAAATCACAGCCAACATCCCACAGCCTCACCATAGACACTGGACAAAAAATTATGCAAAGTCCTGTTGGCACCTGTAGAAATACACAGTTGTGGTGACTGGCAGTGCTGTAGACATTTGAAGCAAATTCAAAGTAATGTAAAAATTGGCAATAAGTTAATTGCTTTCTTAAGAAGGTTCTTTTAATTCTTGCCAATGCCTAAATACTCAGTAGCAGCAAATCTCTCTGATTGTTTCAGGCCCTCCTAGTTCCATGGTTTTGCTATTAGAGAACCAGTGCATTTTACACACCTCAGGTGTTTTTAAAAATATACTGCAGATGCAGTGTTAAATCTTTTGTCCTTGAGAAACATAATATCTGTGATGTTTGTGAAAGACATTTAAATGGATATTCCTAGAAAACAATTTCATCTTGTTTTCTAAATGAGCATGTATCAAATGTGCTGAATCAATCTTTATTGTCCTGTCACAAAGCAGAAGAGATTTTATTTAGATGTTGAAGAGAATGATCTTTGCTCTGGGTAAAGGTAGTCTCTAGGTAAAGATAGCTTACAGTGCAAGAATCAATTTTGTTAAATTCACCTATGGGCATACTTTGTATGCTAATATGAGTCAGATAAAACTGGTCAGTCTGGGCTGATGTTCCTTCAGTCCTGATTTTGGTCACACTGATTCATTTATAGCAAATTCATTGATCACCTCATGATATTGCATGACAGACTCTCTCTTTCCAGGAAAAGGCAACCACATAATTTTTGTGGTCTTTTGGTCCAGCTGTTTGTAACTAATGATAAGGACTTTGCATGTCATAAACTAGCAAGTTACCTTCAATTTGAATTAGCATGCAAAGCATGTGTGTAGGTGAATTAAGTATGTAAATACACATAATTTATAGCACACAAATATCTAAATATTAAGCATATATATATAAATTTGAATTTTCACACTGGACACTTCAGCAAACAAAGAATTATATTGTCTGAGTGGGTTGGTTAATAAAACAACTTTTCATTTCTTGCATATATGCCACTGGAAATACATATGTGCAGAATAGAAAGGAGTATGAGTTCTTGCTCTGTTTTGCTAAAACTCTGTAGTGCTGTTTTGTGCCATCATACCTGGCACAAAACCAGTCAAGGGGACTCCACCAGTGTGCATTTGTTCACTCAGTACCATGTGCCTACAGAACGCTGTCTGTTCCCAAGATAAATGGTTAAAGAAGTAATTACCAGAGTGGAAAAAGACAAGGACACAAAGTGTGGTAGAAAACTGGATTATTTAAATGTAGAGCAGAGAATTCTAACGTTTTATTCTTCTATCCTTTATCTGTTTCTTTGTTTTTGTCTTAAACAGTCTGAACTTGAGTTTGCCTTTCCTGGGTGAAGTAAATTTAAAGCAACCCCTTCTAACCCTAATGATATCCTGACATATAAATTCTTGCTTTCTTGTGTTAGTGACAGAAGATGTCTTCACTGTAGAGAAGGGTTTCTAATTCATGACAAATTACATTTCAAAATTTGATTTCACTCTAAATCATCTGATCAAGTAAAATTATTCAAAGTTTCCTGAGAACTACAAATTTGTTAGAAGCTCCATTTTGTAACAGCATCAAATGTTGCTTCACTGGCCCCATATGCCCCAGACCCTTATGGCCCTGTAGCAGAATGACTGAATTTCTTAAATGTAGATAAACTTCACTGAACAGCTGAATGCATCAGGAGCCTGTGGGATGAAGCCCTGGCTGCTGTGGAAGAGCAGCTAGGGCTTCATGGAGAGCATGACTGGATCTGGATCTGCCCTGCATGCTGCTCTGCCTCCCCTCAGAGCCAGCTGGACTAGGGCTCCTGGGTCCTTGGTGGATTTTGTAGACCTCCAGATCTCTAGGGATGAAGGTAACTCAACCAAAGGAACCAAACAAAGGATCTTGTGCTTATTCTTTAAATGTTATTGAAAAATGGCAATGACCTCTATTGTCATTTTGGTAAACAGACAGAGTTTATTGTGCTTTACCCATTCCCATGAGAATGATTTGGTCAGCTGCCTCCCATGTACCTATTTACTCTCATCAGCTTGGCAATGGGCTGTAAAAACTGGACCCCTTACAAAAAATCATCTTCAATATCTTCTGCAAAAATCACCTTTGTATTTTATTTCTGAGGCCCAGGAAATCAGTCTGTACCATAAATTAGTTTGAAGAAAGAGCAGTTAGGAAAAGCAAACAGTTTGAAAAGTAACCATTTTTGATACTGGAGCTCTTGAAAAACAGTAATCATGAAACTCACAGATATCAGTTTCACAGGGTCTTTTTTCAGAGGAAAACTGTGTGATAAACAGTAGGTTTTTTTTTTTAAAGGGAGAATTTTCTTGATTTGAATTTTTCATTTTTACTCTTGACCATTATTCCTATGTTGGGTCCTGATAGAGCATATCATATCTAATAATAATATGGTGTCTTAGCAACATAAAGGAAGCCAGTCTCACTTATTCTGAAGATGCTGATATAATTGCATTTAGCTATTGCAAAACAATTATTGGGCTGGTGTCTTCAAATAGCTTTATTTTCTGGTTAAAAAAGTGGTGCTACTATCTGATATGACATTGTGCCTCTAAGTTGCTTCAGGCTTCTTTTAAAGAGTCTCTAAAAGTCAGTTCTTTTACTGCTAAACAACTTTGTCATGGCCTTGGCTTTTTAACTAGCTGTGCTGGAAAATATTTTTCTTTCATTTTAATGTCAACCACCAACCCAAAGCTGTCATTGCAATAACATTGAATAAGACTGTGTACTAGCTAACATCCCCTACTGTGCAGTCTCTTTTTTCATGGAGTGGATGGGAAAACAGTTATTTCAAAAACAACTCACTAAGTTACGTAACATTAACTAGGGCCATAATAAAAGATACTTAAACAATATTTTTTTATATATGCAAGTGTTCTAAAGCTTGTCTTCCTGATCTGAAACACAATAGTGTTAGATCTGGTTGAAAAAACAAGAGAACATCTCAGATGTAAATAAATTTACCTCTTTCAAGAAACTGCAAGAAATATCAGAAGATCAAGCTGTGTAATTAATTTTGCCTGCAGAATGCCTGCTAGCATGTTCATAATCTCAATTTTTAGTAAACTGACATGCATGGAAATAAATTTCTGCACTCTTTTGAGAATATAGCCCTTCCTTCCAAACAGTCCTCAGAAAATTTCAGTGAGGTATAGATGTCACAAAATTCAAGCACTGGAAATGGGACATGTTTTTACAAGGCATCTACCGGAACTCCAGCAAGCATTTTGCTGCTGTCATTTTGGGTTCTCCTCAGAAATGAGCGTTTTCCCTCCCAGCAGAGGCTGCCCTTGCGGCTCATGCCGTGCCTCGCAGCCCCATCTAGTGGGGAAGGGCAGAGCTCGGGCGGGATCGGGATGCTCCTGGCCGGGGGAGGATGCAGAGGGACCCCGGGAGCGGGCAGAGCCCGGGCGGGGATCGGGATGCTCCTGGCCGGGGAGATGCAGGACCCGGGCAGAGCCCGGGCGGGGATCGGGATGCTCCTGGCCGGGGGAGGATGCAGAGGGACCCCGGGACCAGGCAGAGCCGGGCGGGATCGGGATGCTCCGGGCCGGGGGAGGATGCAGAGGGACCCCGGGACCAGGCAGAGCCCGGCTGGAGCCGACTGTGCCCGCCCGGAGCAGCTCTGCCCTGGCTTCAGCCGGGGCACACTTGGTGCCTTCCCAGTACCTGGCACAGGGCTCTCTTTAGGATTCAAAATGCAAATGGTGTTGGTAACACGCTGATGTTTTGGTTTTTTTGCTAAATCATGTTTATCCTAAGCAAGGTCTGTTTTCTCCCTTGTGTCACGCTCTGCCAGCGAGGGGTTAGGCAAAAAACCAAACTGGGGGGAAGCATAGCTGGGACAGGTGCCCTGAACTAACCACAGGGATATTCCACACCACAGAACACCATGCCCTGTATGTACACTGGGGGAACTGCCTCAAAGGTTGGCTGGTCTGAGTTTGGGAAGAGGGCTCTGTCAGAAGGTGGTGAGCAATTGCACTGTGCATCATGTGTTGGGTTTTGTCCCCTTTTTATTATCATTATTGCTGTTTACCATTATTTTCGTATTTTACTTCATTTTCAATTATTCCACTGGTCTTATCTCAACATACAAGTTTTACTTCAAGCTCCTCCTCATTTCACTGAAGTGGGGGGAAAGGACGGGTCAGGTGAGTGGCAGTGTGGTGTTCCACCTCCAGCTGGACTTCAAAGCATTGCAGACTCTGATTCCAGTAGCTCACCATTAAACTCTTTCCAACACTAAAGAGAAAAAAATGGGATTTGTTCTGCATTTTCCCATGTGATTGTATTAGTTACAGCACTAGATAAGTGCAAAGGAGGCCACCAAGTAGATTCAAGGGATGAAGCATCTCTCCTGTGAGGAAAGGCTGAGAGACCTGTGTTTGTCTAGCCTGGGAAAGAGAGGGCTTTGGTGTCACCTACTTGCATCCCTTCAGTACTTGGAGGGAACCTGCAGGAGAGATTATTTACAAGGACATGCAGTGACAGGACAAGGGGAATGGTTTCACACTGAAAGAAAGAAGCTTTAAATTAGAAGTTAGGAAGAAATTCTTCACTGTGAGGGTGGTGAGGCACTAGAATGGGTTATACAGAGAAGTTGTGGATGCCCCATCTCTGTGAATGTTCAAGGCCAGGTTGAATGTAGCTCTGAACAACTTGGTCTAGTGGGAGGTGTCCCTGTCCATGGCAGGGGGGCTGGAATGACACTCTCTTTCAGGACCATTCCAACCCAAAGCATTCTGTGATTACACTTTATGAAACAGAACTTTTTATTTAGTGTTTGATTTTCAAAAGCTGCACACTCTGAACTCTGGCTACATAAAATGGGTTAAAATGTAAAGAGAAATACAACAGAGATAATGCTTAATAATTTGTTATTTTACAGTGAAAATTTTATTAAAAAGACTGTATTTATCCATGACTACTTCTTTGGAGCCAGCTAAGCTGATACTGTCTAGATGAGAAAATACATTGCAACATTCTGAAAAGATTAAGCTTGAAAGACAAATTCAAATACTCAGAAAAACATTACTCTGGAGATTGGGAAACACAAGTGCAGAGGTCTGTCAGTCTGCAGCTGCAGGGAAGAAGGTCCTACATGAGAACAGGAGCAGCCTTCAAAGTGCCCCTTGACCTTATGTGAATAATAATACTCTTGAGATCTGTTTAATGCCTGACACATTAATCCCCTGAATAATTCTCCTCATGAGTGGACTTGCATTATTCCTTATGTTTTCCCCAGTCTGAGGAGGAAAGCACAGCAGTCTTGGATTACCAGCCAATATTGAATCAAGCCTAATGGCCTGCACTTTGCTAAACAGGCACAAGAACTGCTCATCTTGTGAGCTCACCTGCTGCTTTCCTGGCCACACCTTCACTTTAGCCTGCAGCTGTGAAACGTCCCTTGACACCATGGCAGTGCTTAAGGGACCCCCATGGGGACAGTGGGGAAGGGGCTCTGCTGCAGGGAGAGCTTTCCAGGGCCAGCAGCTGGCAGGGTGGGAGTTGGAGCCTCTTCACTTCGTGTTGCCCCCTCCACAGTCCAGCCAGCTAAAGCAAAACCAAAACAGGGACTCAGAAATCACACAGCCAAGCAGTTCCTCTGGATGGAGAAGCAGACTGATCCCCCACAAGGAATTCTGAGGCACCCAGGTGTCATGGTGCACCTTGCCAGGGCTGGACACATCCTACAAGTCCACACAAAGCTCCTGGCCACTACTGGCACTGTCTGCTGGCTGTGTGCTCATGCAGAGAGGTTTCACCTGCAGAATGCAGGCAGGTGGGCCTCTGGGTTCTTCTCTGTCACTTTTACTTTCTTTTGGGAGGAAAGACTTTCAAAAGAGCTTCAGGACTTTTTTACAAATTGCTCTAGCAAAGTAACTTCTGAGGAGATGAGAAACTCATCAGACACCTAAAAAAGTAAATAAGGAGGACATGAGCTCCATGGATTTGTATCTATGGCTGTGGGAATGCTGGTGCTGGCTTTTTTGAAAACCACTTCTCAAAGAACTGAATTCAAGAGAAAGCCCAGCTTGCTTTTCTCCTCTCTTTCATAGGGACAGTTAATTGCACATTAGTGAAGGTACTGCATACCTTCCTTAATGTGCAATTATACCTGCACACTCAACATTAGTTATGAGTGCAATTCCTACAGGTAACTCTGTTTTCATGGCACTAAGTTGCAAAAAGAAGCACAGTGTTTTTCCAGGACATATTGCAAACCAAGGCTTCTGTGGGATATTCTCTGTATTTTTCAGAAAAGCCATTCCTTAGTGATATGGGAAACCTCTTATATTCACCTGGATCCACACAAGAAAACCAACTCCTTCCCTTCTGACTTCAGTGGAGACAGTACCACACTGACACTTCCACATTTCCAAGTAAGAGCACCAACATGGAAGCTTGATAACAATTTTACACATTCTCATCTCCAGTGCTTTCCTAAATGTTTATTGATCCCTGGAAAACTTCCATTCTGTCTTTACTCTTCCCCTCTCAATGGATTTTCTCTCTAAATGAGTGCTTGCTAGACTATCCTGAACCAGTTTCTGTGCTTAAACAAAATTATTACTTTGAATTTTAATTGTAAAAAATTCTGACAGAATAAGAAATTTTAAAACTAGACAGGAAGACAAATGCACTGAAGGACAAGATTTAGCAAATCCAAACACTAAAAGTACAGGATTTATATCAGATATATCAGTTAAAACCCAGGTATTCTTTAGCTTGATGCTTCCTGCTGTCAGCTTAAGGCTTACAACAAAATTGTTTGTGAATTTGGGTTTTTTAATCCAGATGATGTTAAAGATTTTGAGGAAGCATATAAAAAAAGAAATCACTTATTTTTTCTCTTTGTGTAAGGAGACAGGTATGTGACTTCTGTATCAAATATTTTCATGAGTAAAACATGTTTAGAATTTAAATTACTTCTGTATTCAATATTGATAAATCTAATTTGCAGTATTTCTGCTCCTTCTTTAACCTAGAGACAGGATTAATATTCATGATATTGCTTTTGGTAGTGTACAAGAAATTCCACAAGTCAAATTCACTCCACCCATATTGGTTGGATTATAGAATATTTACCTGTTCCCTCATACCTTTAATTTTGTCAACACTGAAAGCAGATCATGACTTTGTTTTAATGCTGCTAAAAAAATTGTCAAGCTGTTTTGACATTCAGCAGAATACTAATATTGTTCCCAGCCCTCAAGAAAGTAACAAAAGACCTTCAACCAAGCACAAAAATAAATAGAGTTGTTCTGTCCTGGCAAGCAAATTTTTGGCATTTTGTAAATTACCTGTTTTATTTCTGTGCTGATAATGGTATAGAGAGAGGAGAGAAGCTGCATTCCTTGTGACTTACTGAAGTGCTCCTGGCCAAAATTAGGGGTTTTATTAGTCACATTTTTTAGCTGTTACTGAAATATTTTTCAAAATAGTTTTGTTAAAAAACATCTAGACTATTTGCTCAATTATTAGGTAAATGGTTTGCTATGTTCCTTCTCTGCTCACTGTGGATAGCTCAGCAAGTGGTGATGCAGTCTTTGCTCCAAACCCCATTGCACTGAGCCTGCTCCAGATGTCATAAATACATCTTGTTGGGATGTTTTATTTCTCTCACATCCCTGCAGGCAGCCCAGGCTGGAATGGATTTATGTATTTTTATTTTGAAACTGTTTTTGCTGGAAGGCCTACCAAAAAAACCCCAGGCTTTGCATTTTGAGTGAGCTGAAGTTGCACAGTATGGACACCTTAATTTAGCTAGTGAGTTGATTTATGCTCAAAAGTGGTCTCCCTTCAATACCCTTCAGATTCTGAGATATTTTCTCTCATTTTCTTGTCCAGCTCCAAATGAGAACAGCATGGGTAAGTATCAGCCTTAGATTTTTGCTATGAAATTTTGATTACCTTTTTGAATGGAGAGTTAGAACTCTTAATTAGATTGAGGCTGCATGGAAAGTATTCTCAGAGCCTTTACTGTAGCTGAAGGTGCTGATTCTGTACAAGATAATTATCTCTGCAAAAATCAGTGTATCCATGAAAACAAACCAACCAAACAACCAAATCAAACCTAACTTGATTTATTTACTGCAAGGATTTTTTTTTAAATACAATATTCTCATTAAAATACTTCTATCACATCTCCTAGGAGGTACCTCTATCTTCCAGCTAAGCAGAGAGATCCCCCTGAATGAGGTATTCAGATATATCAATCGAAAAAGCAGCAGCAAGTAGAGCACTGGTGGTACCCCAAGATAAGCACATGATTCTCTGCTTCTCTAGCATGCTTTGTAGCAGAGGACATCTAAATCATCCTCAAACACTACTAAAAGCCAGTAAAATTGAGTAGGGTCATGTGCATCTGCAAAGCATGCTTCAGATACTACCCAAATGAAAGTCAACCTCTGTTTCAGTTCTCATTAAAACATACAAGCTGAAAGTACTGCTGTAGAGAAGAAGAAATTTAAACAAATTCTGATGCTTCAAAGCAAGGTAATCATCTCAGGGACACCTATATGTGATGTTCTTGGAGTGTATAGGAGTGTAAAAAAAAATTTAAACTCTTTTATTTCTTATTCCTAATCTCCTGGTGTTGTGGGATAGAGATTTTCTTTTCTTTCTTTCTTTCTAGTAGCTGTTACAGTCCAATGTTGATAACACACCAATGCTTTACTTGCTGCTGAGCAGTGCTTACCCTAAGCAAAGACTTTTCAGTGTCCTATGCTCTGCCAGGGGATGGGTGTACAAGAAGCCAGCAGGAAGCACGGCCAGGACAGCTGACACAAACTGGCCCAAGGGTTATTCCACACCACAGAACACCAGGCCCAGTATGTAAACTGGGAGCAGCTGGCTGGGAGCTGCCTTTCACAGCTCAGGGATAGGCTGGACATTGCTCAGCAGGGGGTGAGCAATTGGATTGCGCATCACTTGTTTTTCTGTGTTTTATTCCTCTCTCTCTTTTTGTTGTCTCCTCGTTATTAATGATTATTATTGTTATTATTATTACCCAGGGGATTTATTTACAGGTGTGTGATCAAGTGGCTCCATGGTATTTAGCTCTCAGCTGGGGTTAGACCACAATGCCTGGTTATGCAGTGAACATCTCAATGCCTCTCCATATACTAGCATAGCCTCTAAGACTTATTGTACTGTAAGATAACACAGGCAGCACAGCCTGATGCATATATTAGGAAAATGTATGGAAGACTCTGTTTTCTTAAGAGGAATGTAATAACTTCCCTCTCTCTTGCAGGAACATCTGCAAGTGGTTCTTTGAACTACAGCAAGACCAGGAAAGAGACTGCTGTTAAAGAGGTAACATTTGTTTGGCCCTAAGACATGGGTGGAAGTATGGAACAAACTTGAGATTGTCAACTGAAAAGTTCTGTTCATAAGCCCATAATTTATTTTGGGATATCAGATGTTATGACATCCTCCACTCTAGTTTTACTACTGTTCTGTGCAGCCTTCTGAACAAACTGCCAGCCTGTCATTTGTTCCATGTATTCTCAAGTATAATACTCTTAATATTTGTATGGGCTTTTTTTCTTTAACTATTTAAGAAATATATGCTAACCTTACAAATTTCAGTATTTCTTTCTAAGTTTCTGTTTAAAACTGTTTCTCTGCATGTCTGCTTAACTTATCAGGGCAAGTGAGACTGATGTATGTGATAACTAATTCAAATGTTGCTTTTATATGATATTGTTAGACTCTGGTGCCAACTTATCCTATGCTGACAACATTGTGGTAGCTCCTATAAACATATAATTCATAATAAATATAAAAGTATTGCACACAAGCAAATTAAATTACTTTGCTCCTGAATGCATCAAAACAATGTCAGTTACTTGATGTGTCATAGTTTCTAATGTGTTATATGCTGAAACAGTCAAAAAAGCTAAAAGCTATCAAGCACTCCCTTCAGGCAGGGGAAAGACTTCAGCTGTTCTTAAGATGGGACTTAAGACCCATAAGAAAAGCCTAGAGGGAGATGGCATGCCCATGGCTCTGAGAGTGGATGGCCCAGCAGAACAGCGTTTTGTGTGACTCCAGGACAAATCACAGACCGGCAGCACTCATCACCCTGGTCATCCATGGTCTCCTTCAGCCTCAGTCTTGTCAACAGGGGAATAAGATCAAGATTCTTGGTGCAAAGGTGCCCGTTACAAATGTGTGTTTCTGTGCAGGTTTTTGCTTTGCTCCATAATGCACATGCACCATGTGTTTGTGGATAAATACAGCCTAATAGTTTGTGGATAAATGCAGCCCTAAGCCTAGAAGACTTGGAGTTTATTAGCAAAGACATTTGATTACAAGTAAGCCTAAAATGAGTGTATGGTAGCCATTTCAGCAACTGCCAGCATACGTGCCTTTCCCAAAGTGACTGGTTTGTAAAATGCTCTATTAATTTTTCCTTTTCCTTTAAATTCATGTGGCATGTGTTCACTGTTTTTTTTGCAGCCCAAAAAGTGGTTTGGCTAACCTTGTGAAAAAATAACAAAACGCCAGGGGTTAAAGTCACGGCAGTTTTCCACCAGTGTAACTCGTGTCAGAATTTCACTCTGGGATATAAAACAATTAATCCCATATCACACAGCAGAAAAAAACTGTTAGGAAACCCAGACTGTCTGACTTGTGATCTATCCACTTGCATGGCCATGCTGCTGCATTTTGACACCCTGAACCAGAAGAGCCTCCAGGCTGAAGCAGCAGCACAGCACAGGAGATTTTACAGCAGCTCTGTAAATAGATCATTAACAAACATGTCTGTCTTAGTCAAGAGGGAGCTTAGGCCTTTCTTTTCAGTCCATAAGGTAAAGTTTGGAGAAGCCTGGATTGGACAGATGTCTCTGAGAATGAGAAGGTGGAAGGAAATGGGTCACACATGCCAATGCAGAGTTTGTAGGGAATGCAGCAGAGCACCAGGATTTCAGAGACAGATCTGAAAATGATGGAGCTCTCCCAGTCCAGCTCTTAAGTAATTGTAGGCATAGAGAAAGGATGAGGAAAGCCACAGAGATGGGATCAGAAAGAGCAGGAAGAAGCACCCAGGCAGACTGAATCAATGGGGCTTGAGCCACATATTAATAGACATAAATGGATTTTGATGTGCAATCAGGAGCATGGCAGCAGAACACCTTGAAAGCAAGGTTGGGAAGTTGAAATGAGGAACACCTGTAGCTGGGCCAGGCTCAGGTCTCAGTGCTTTATTCTGAACTCAACTCAAGACAAACAAGAGCCTTTTCATGGCATTCAGGACTGTGATATACATCCTTACTTTGTTGCTTCATTATGCAGCTGTGTAAAGATAATTGAGAGAACTAAGCTAGATTTTTCATCAACAAGCAATAAAACATGATAAATATGTTACATGGAATGGCAAATGTTAGAATTAATAAGCTGAAATGTTGATGAATTGCTGTTTATATACTTGACATGTAATAATTGCTTCATTTATCATTTGAATCTGGAAAACTTAAATAGCAGGCATTTATAATTAATTTTCTTCCCTTGCAAACTGCAATTCATTCCACACTCAAAGGAGTCAGCGTTAATTTCTTTTCTATCAGCCACAGGCCATAAGTTAATGCATTAAAAAAAGTCAGAACATTTAAAATAACAGTCTAATTAAATTATATCCTCTACTGTTGGAGAAAAACACATGATTCTTCAGGAGATAATCAGTCACCAGTAAACACCATTTAGTTCTTCTCACAAATCTGTGTCTACCCACTGGCAATCTTGGACTGTCAAGATGAAGAATTTACTTTACTGAACAGATGAAGGATATTGACTTCAGCCTCATTAGCAACTTCAAATGAGAATGACAATGGGAGTTCATTAAATAATAATATTTTTCCATATACTGAGTTTTCTTCATCATGCAGAAGAATATGCTTTTCACAGCTGCTGACAAAGCCCACATTTCTTGATCATTTAGATAATGCCATTTCCTGAGGGTCTTTCCTATTTGAGCAGCAAGGGCTGCTGCTGCCTCACTGAAACCAGGAAGGCAGGTGGCACCCACCTCAGCTCAGAACTCTGGAAGTGCCTTGCTCCAAGCTGATCCATCCAAGTCCCTGGGAAGATCTGGGGATTTCTGTGAGGACCACATCAGCTGAAGTGCCTGCACAGAAAGTGCTCTTCACAAACAGAAGTTGCTGTCCTGTCCTATGGAGTGGAGTGGCAGAGTGTCATTAAAGACCTGTGTGCTTTTACTCATCCAGCTATTGTAGACAAAGAATGTTCAGCTAGGTATAAGAGATCCACTCAATGTATACAGCTGGGAACAACTGTCAGAGAAAGGCTGAACTGGCTACTTTTACACAGCAAAATGATCTCAGGTCCCCCACAAACAGCTAGTCCTTTCTCTATGCTCAGTGTGTGTGGTGCCTGTGAAAATCACTGACATAGGTACGCCAAAGGTTATTTTATTACAGAATTCTTACAGCCGAAAAAAGATTAGGGTTTAGGTTGGTTTTTTTTTTTCAGCTGGTAGACATTCTCACATCATAAATTTCATTAAGTTCTGGCAAGAGACTGAGTACTTCATGCTAAAAAAATTCCCTCAGTATAACCCATTTGCTTTTAATGATATTTTTCCATCTAGCAAGAGTCTTGAAATACTAAGGATAAAGATATTTTGCAAACTGAAAATAATGAACGCTTCCTTGTGTACAGCCACAACCAATTAGTTCCCAGTTCTGTGTTAAGAATGTCTTTTCAAGTATTTTTAATTTTAAGACCTTCAGGCCAAAAGAACATGTGACTTCTCTTACGGCTCCCTACCCTAATTAGTAACTTAATTCCACATCCAGAGAACTAAGTAGAATTGACAGACTACAGCTTCTCCTGCATTCTTGCAATTCTCTTTTTCACAAGATACCATTGAGGTCAGGAGCTTTAGAAAAGGATAGAAACCCATCTCTTTCAAGATGCATTCCAGCACCTTTCTCATGGAAACTTGGGAGGTCATTCATTTGTGCAGGTTATCCCAAAGCTCTCCTTTGGTATTTAAACTTTCAAGACAATGCTCTAATTCTTGCTTTCTCCAGGAAAAGGCATACCACTCTCTAGCAAACTGCACTGGAGATGTATGTAATCCATGAAGTCCTGGCTCTTGCTCCTACAACTGTTTTGGCTTTTTTTCCATTGAAAAGTCATGGGAAAAGTCTGCAGCAGCCTCTCAGAGGGCTTCACTGCTTTCTCTTCCCAGCAGAGTGCCTTTTCCAGGGTCAGCTGGATCAGACTCCTTTGGTGCTCCCTTGCCCTGCCTGGCAGGGCAGTGGAGAGAGGATGGGAATTCTTTGCAGCACTTAGGATGCTCATTTGGGACACAAGTTATGAGCACTTGAGCTCATTTGGCCCACCTCAAATCAAGTTAAGACACTTTGTCTAAAGGTGAGTGACAGCAACTCCTCTTAGTAAGACTACAGGAAAAAGAGTAATCCAGGGGGCATCTATATCCCAGACATCATTTTAGGCATGAAATCTGATTTTACTAAAGCATTTTCTTTCATCCTTGGCCTAGCTCTAGGGTAAATGAGAGACACTAAGCTAGCCTTTGTTTGTAGCAGAGATGATGTCCTCCCTCCCTGCCTCACTCCCTCAGCAGACTGGCCATCAGCTTTGGCTGCAGCTTTGGCCCCTGGAACTGACCCAGGAATGTGGTGCTCAGGACTGGCACATCCTTTTCCTTTTGCCAATCATATCAGCAATCACCTAAAGCTGTGTTAATGAAATCAACATACATTGGACTCACTAAGCCTGAACACATTTTATGGAGTAGAAGAGAAAGTCAATCCAAATCCCCTTCTCATGACAAAATCACTGGCTCCATACAAAGAGATGTTCTGATCAAGCAGTTGACATCCTTATTGCAATATCAGGGATCTGTCCAGTTTCTTCAGAAAAACAAAACCAAAAATATTGAGACAACTGAAGTAATGGACAAAGAGTTTCTCTTGTGTTATACAGAAGATGAAACTATCAAGTAAACTTCAATTAGTCTTTGTAATTCAGATACATTAGCAAAAGTAATTTTTAACAGATTGCAACTGCATTATAATTACATTACAATTACACTAATTGTATTGTAGTTAATGTGCTATAATGTGCTTTTGTTTTCTTTCCTTTAACCCAAATAATCAGGTGAATGAATTACAATGAATTATTTGAGCTATATGAAAGCTGCTCTTTTTTGGCAAAGCCTAGCCATGTTCATCCTCTCAGCTAATTACAACTTGTCCTGTTCACTGCAGAAGGTGATCTTTGGAGTTCTCCAATAAGCAGCATGAAAAATGATGCAGTAAGTAATTTTGGAAATTGAGCAACATTTTAAAACCTTGGAAGGCAGGAGAGGATGTTATCACAATGTGGGATAAAATCACCTTCATAAAATCACCTTCCTAAAATCACCTTCATTAATGAAGATCCAGATCCAAGTTTTTGTTCTACTCTAGTCAAAGCAAGTACCAGAATTTACATTTCCTTATTCATTCAAAGATAGTTTAAATAAATCTTCTTACTTCTTACTCCTCTCCTCTCCTCTCCTCTCCTCTCCTCTCCTCTCCTCGCCTCTCGCTCCGCTCCTCTCCTCTCCTCTCCTCTCCTCTCCTCTCCTCTCCTCTCCTCTCCTCGTCCTCTCCTCTCCTCTCCTCTCCTCTCCTCTCCTCTCCTCTCCTCTCCTCTCTCCTCTCCTCTCCTCTCCTCTCCTCTCCTCTCCTCTCCTCTCCTCTCCTCTCCTCTCCTCTCCTCTCCTAGCTGTTTTCCTTTTATGTGATTTAATTCTGTATCTCTCCTCAGATTATCTTCTCTTGCCTTAACTTTTAAATTCATTGCAACACTGTTTGTTTCTTTTTTTGTCAAACTTAATAAAATGAGGCAATTAATATCAGTCTAAAAGAAAGAATTCATTTGTCAGCTCCTAGCAGTTGCCCAGCAACAGAGTACAATATCACCAGTCAGTTGATGGTTGGTTTAATTACCATCTAAATTAGTATTGTTTAGATTCTAATTCTCTCCTATATCATGCTCTCAAAGTGAAGCCCACTGGGCTAGAGGTTTCAGATCCCCACACAGGAATGATAGCAAGCACCAGGATTGCTAATTGCTCACAGAATGCAAACACTTGTATATCATCTAATAAAAATAATCTGTGCCATATGACTTTATATAGGTTGCAAAATGTCATTCCAACAATTGCTTTTCCAAAGGTATCTGGACACCTGAGTTGACGAGCCTGTGTCCATTAAAATGTCTGTCTGGTTAAAGAAACAGTTAATTCATTTTATTCTTGAAGATAATATTTGAAGATATAATAAGAGCAAGTTGAAGACAAGAAATATAAAGAGAGGAAAGGGAGTTTCTCCCAGGGTGATGTTATGATGCTTGTATCCCCATTCATGTATTCTGTTTACTGGATATTATGTTCTGGGCCTTCAGGAGTGGCTCTGAAGAGAGAAAGTTTTGTTTTGGTTTTGTTATTTGTCCCCCAAGGTTGGCAGGACACACAGACAGGACAGGACAAAAGGCTGCTTTTGCTTTTTGCCTGGCTTTTTGCTTTGCTCTTGCTTCTGCTTTGCTCCTGCTTTGCTCTTGCTTTTTGCTTCTGCTCCTTAGTTAGTTTAGCTAAACAGTCCAAATTTTTCCCTGGACTGTTTTTCCTTTCCCTTTTTTGGAACCCCTGAAACCTGCTCTGGACTGGGACCTGGGAAACACGGAGAGTTTGCACCCTGTGGCTGCAGCAGCTACCCCAGCACTGGGACTGATAACAGAGTGACCACCCCAGGAGAGACTTTCTGAATTTGTCATCTTTTTCAGAGTGGTGAAAGAGTGGTGTCAGCTGGTATTGTTCATTTTGTGTGCTGGGGGGTGCTGTGCCTGTTAAATAAACAGGTTCTTTCAACTTCTCTCCAAGGAATCCTTCCCGAACTGGTTGGGGGGAGGGTCTGTGTGGGTTTGCTTTCTGGAGGGGCCTCCTTTGGAGGTTTCTCCCAAATTTGCCCTAAACCAAGACAGAGTCCAAGCTGTTAAATCTGAGAACTTTATCTAACTATGGCACTTCAATAAATATCATTGACAGACTTTCACTCATGAACACTAAAATAAACCCTCTCCAGTCTTTATATTTTTAAATGTGATGGTTTAGATTAATCATTTTACTGGTGTTATTGAGACTTTTGACTTCCCAAACCTGATTTTTTCTGAGTGTATCAATTAGTACACAGATTTTAATACATAATAAGCCCCATATTCTATGCAAAAATATTATAATTTGTTTCAGGGCAGTGCTGTTGAGAAGGATTGGCAGTTTTGCTACCAAGTAGCATAATTCTTAACATCTTTTAGCAGAAAATCTACTAAACTCTCTAGACAGTGCCAAAATAAAGATTCTACAATGAGAGATAAATGGTGACACTGAAGCATGCCCCTGGTTACTCAGGAACTCCTACAGCACAGGTACTGAACATGGGCAGGGAAGAGAGCAGATACTGGAAAGGTGAACTTGAAGAGATTTTTGTCCCTTTCATCCTTGGCCAATAATAATCTTTTGATATATTTACAGATGAATGAGGAAGAGCTCTGATCATTGCTGGAGGAAGCTGGAGCAGCTGCAGGTTACATCAATATGTGAGGTTGTAAAGAGGCTGAAGAGAGGATAAGGATGCCATTCAACAAAAGTCATTAAGCAAGTTGGTAATCCTCAGTGTGTGCATAAAGAAGGCACCTGGAACAGTAACAAAATGTATCTGACGGGATTGAAACAGGTCACAGGACTGAAGGGTTTTGAAAGGGCCTCTAGTGCCACCTCTGCTCAAAAGAAAGGTCAATTAGAGCAGGAGGCTTATTCCTGAAGTTAAGATATCAAGGTCACATCACAAATAGCCTAGCAATCTAGACAGCATTTTGCAGCTCAGTAGTAATCTTTGTCAGTGCAGGAGTAGCTCAGTTCAGCTTAAGACAAAAACATGCTTCATTTTTCACACGACAGATTTGCAGGGATTCAAGTCTGCAGTTTGGGACTATTTGGTAAATGTCTTCAATCAATATATTACACATATTACATTGATTGAAGAAATTCTAATTGAAAAGTCATGAAGGTTTCAGATAAATTTCATTTGCCTCCTGATGTGTTGGGGTTTTTAAATTTGATGGTGTAAAAGTACACTTGGTGTTTAAAAATCTTAAAGCAGTTTTCTTCTGATCAATTAACGGAGGAACGTAATATAGGTTAAGATGATATGTTGGACAGAGAGCTTACTGTAATACTTACAAGAATATCTTGTAAGACAGTCTTGTTCATTTTATGGTAAAGTGAATTGAGGGCCCAATTTAGTCCTCACATTGGTGAATAGCAGCAGATTCGAGAGAAACCCATTCAGGCCTTGTTTGCATGGTTTCTGGTTTTATTTCAAATGTCAGTTCATTAGAAACTTAAAATCATAACTGAAGTTAGCTGATTCACTTGATCCTTGACAGTTTCAATGAAAAGTGTTGAATGAGACCAGAAAAGGGCTTTTAGGGATCTGAGTTCCTGCTGAGGAAATCAGGTCAAAGAAAGTGACTTCTGTCTAGATGTATTAAGAAATAATGCTAGGTCCTAAAACAATGTGTTACTATTTTATACAACTGGATTTACCAGTGGCTTTATTTCTTTTTTTTTGCCAGTGACTTTCTTCCTTTTATGCATGTGCAATTTTGTCTGCACATTGTTTCTGATTTAAATAATTGTTTAAGAGAAAAGTTCAGAAAATAAAAAAATTGAGGAAAGAGACAAAACAATGTTCTCAAAGCAAAAAATAGAGGACTTTCCAAACAAATGGTCTTCCCTTCTTACTGCTAGTCTGTGTGTACTTCTACTTATAACCATCATCTGACTTGAATAATTTTTCCCCATTTAAAGGGACCTCAATACAAATTTTGCTCAATATTGATAGAGCTAAAATCATTGCCTTCATTTACTTACCCAGTAACTTCCTGTCACTCAGATCTAAGGCTGGGAATAGGACAGTGCTCTTCTGTATTTTAACTTTCATGTCTCTTTGAAGGAAAGCTAATAACTGGAAATCACATTGGCTTAAGGGAAGCTAAATATCTCTAGTTATGGTGAGAATTTTGTCCAATGGAGAAAACACAAATTTAAGCATATTGTATTGGAAGAAAATTCATTGGTAATACTGACTCTAGAAGGAAAAAAAAAAACAGAGTATTGCTTCACATTTGCTGCAAGTGAACTGAAATTCCATCTCATTGAAAAGCTTGGCTACATTTTAAATAGAAACAGAACACAGATTTACCATTTACCAAGACCGGGAGGGTTATTCCTTTCCAGAGGAATGTTTTTCTTTTATCTGATACAGGATACCCAGTCACAGTATTGAAATGTGAACAATCTGGGGCTTGACAGATTTATTTTTGTTTAACCCTTATTAGGTTATGTGATCCTGCTACACTCTAGTACTTTACATAAGCATGAAGAAAGTAACAATACTTTTAGTTCATTAACTGAACCAAAATGTCATCAAATACTGAGTGGTTTAATATGAACTGATTTCCTTTGCTCAAAATATAAAAGTACTTGCCTCCTCTTCTCATTTTGTACAGTGCTCTCCCAGCTGTGTTGTAAAAACCTCTCCAAGCATTGCTCAACTATTTTCATTCCAATGACACAGATCTTCACCACTTGTTTGCCTCTTGAACCTTAAGATCAGTAATCTGCACTCTGCTCTCCATCAGCCACATCTCTGTCAATTGAGCGTGATTCTTTTCAGAACAGCCCTTCTTGGGCACCCTTAGCTTTCTTCCTATACCTCTCAATTTACCTTTCCTAACTACTATTCCAGTGAATTTTTGGAGCATCCCTCAAACCAGACAGTCATGCTCTGGACAATGAGACCCTCAGAAATTTTGAGGAGAGTATAAATTAGAGGTGGTGTTGGACACAGCAGGCAGGGCTATCATCTGTAGGGAACCTTGGCAGACTGAGAGGGACCACGTCAATTTCAGCACAGGCAAATGCAAGTCCTGCCCTGGCTGGGGAGAGCCAGCTCCTGCACCAGCTCAGGTTGGAAACTGCCCAAGGACAACTGGTGCACAAAGGTGATCATGAGTCAGCCCTGCAGCCTGGTAGCAAAAAAGGGCATGAAGGTGGTCACAGACTGGTAAGACATGCACAGTGAAGGCGTAAAATTAGAATTCTTGCAGGTAGTCAAAATCCAACTGTGAAAGAACTTGAGCAACCTGGTATAAGCTGGGCCAGCTTTGACAGGGGGTTGAGTGGATAACCTCAGAAGTTCCTTCCAAACTATTTTGTTCCATTATTCTATAGCTGTCCTCTAACTGTGGTAAAATTTACACAGCCATCCACTTTAGGGTTTTACATATTAAAATTATAACTATACTGCCTGCAACCTAGAACTATTTCAGATGGAAACATTTTAGCATCACTACTGTATAGACGTAAAAATAAGAAAAATGCTGTATATTTTTTTCTCCTTCTTCCTTATTACTACCCCTGTTATTCTTATCTAGGCTACAGTGCTCAGAATCAATGTCAAATATGATGTTGAATGTTATTTGTGGAGTGAAGAACAAACTGAACTGAGAAGGAACAAAGATGACTGCCTTCTGCTGGCTCCTTAGTGCCCTTGCTTGGACCATGAAGTGCTGACACAAGCCATCTGTTCCTTCATTCAGGTGCTGGTCTGTAGTGAGCACTTGGGCTGCCTTAGGGTGAAAATGGCTGCATACAAGCAAAACAAGACACATGCTGTATCACCTATATATTTTGGTCTGCCACTGTCATAGACTCTCAATTGCTCACAAACTTAGGGACAGAAATGGTAAAGAAGGCTATTTAGAGTATACAGGATTGCTACAAAGAAATATGGTAAGATTTGTCGTGGTTTCACCCCAGCCAGCTACCAAGACTCACAGAGCCACTTGCTCACTCCCCCACCACTAGGATCAGGGAGAGAGTAGGAAGCATAAAAGCTAGTAAACTTGTGGGCTGAAAAACAGATGGTTTAATACAGAGAGCAAAAGGCCATCACTTCTAATGTTGTCCCTTTTCTTCTTCTTCCCCCCTACCACTTAATATACTGAGCATGCTGTCATATGGTCTAGAATATCCCTCCCGTCAGCTGGGGTCACCTGTCCCAGCTGTGTCCCCTCCTAATTCCCCAATTTCCTTGCCAGTGGCAGTAGGAAAACCAGCAAAGGCCTTGGCTCTGTGTAAGCACCACTCAGCAATTACAAAACCATCTCTATATTATCAACTCTGTGTTCAGCACAGACCCAAACCAGCCCCACACCGATTCTATCCCAGCCAGGAATGGCAGACAGGCTCACCGCAGTGATGGTGAAGAGAGGTTTGCTGCTATACAAGTTTATAGCCATAAAGCAGAATCTGAAATCGTCCACAGCCCTGAAGGAGAACAAAAGAGAGGTTTTTGTGACTGGAAAGAATAACTCCAGGACACTAAACCGGACAGAATTTGAAGCCTGAGCGTGAATTCCTTTTTCAGCGGCGCTCCTGGGCACCGGGCAGGAGCGCGGGGGCAGCGCCGGTGCGGCAGAGCCGGGGGCGCAGCGCCACCTGCAGCCCCAAAAACCGGCAGCACACGCGGGCTTGGGGCGTTTTCCTGTATTTTTGGTGGGTTTTTTTTTTGGGTGGTTTTTTTTGTTCATTTCCTTGTAATAAATCTTGTCCTTTTATTCAAAAGAGAGCCTTATCTGGATACAGTTATCTTTCAGCTGAAACTGCGCTAAAAAGGTGAGAAAATGCTCAGCAAGCCACAGCCCGATTAATTTTCAATCTATAAGTAAATTATCAAACTTTTTAAATGGTAAGCAGTCTATTACAGAGAAGGTACGTATTCAGTTTCGCTGGGAAAGGTATGATTAAATGATTGCATTTTGCAAATAATGCTAGCAAAAATCTGATTATTTGACCATGTAAATGAAAGTGTTCCTTTAATGCAGCAGTTCTGCAAGCAGTGTGCTTCAGAGAAGGTAAACAGGAAAGATTAAATCCCTCTTTTTCAGTGACTCAGCTTTATTGAGCCTAGCAGTAACAGTCAGAGTAGCCTTCAGAGTGTTTTATTGCTCTAAGCATACACTAAGCTAGATCCTAGTTTTCCAGTTAACTACACTGGGATCATTAATGCATATCTAATCTGGACATGAATTATTCAGGTCCCATTACTTTGGGCATTATTAAAAACCTTTAGCAAGTCAGGTAAGTGGTGAAGAGAAGATAAATTTATTTGCCAGGCTGTAAATACACCTCATTTTCAAGAGTTTAATTACATTGTTAGGGAGGTGGAGTATTTGCTGATGACTTACATTATAAAAACATTATAAAAATAGGTGAGGACATATCTTCACTGGAATCACATTTTAGGTCAACCCTAACAATGACCTGTGCTTAAGACTCTTTCAGAGTTTGACTGTTCTATGAAACTTGTTCCACAAGTAAACCCCTCAAGAAACTCATTCCTTCTTCAATTGTTTTAAGCAAAGGTGCAGAACTTGAATTACTGAAGAGTGAATAAGGTTTGGGCACCGACCTTCAGAAAGATTCTGGCTTTGCTGCACCAAAGCAAACTCAGGGATCAGCAGAAGAGATGTCAGGACATCTCTGGGCTGGAAGCAAGCTGGGATTTTGGTGTGAATTCACACTCTGAATAGTCAGATCCATAGGGCACTATGTTCAGCCAGAGTGTGGTGGAAATGACTCACCAGAAGGTACTGCCTGCTCACAGGAGACTGCTTCTGGGCAGCAGCTGTCCACACAATGAGTTTATGGAGGAATTCTTAAGGAAGCAAGGAGTTTGTGAGGTTTTTTGGCATCATAGCTGCTGCAGTCCAATAAGTTTCAGCCACTTAATTAAGCAGGCTCTAACTTAAATGTTTTGTCTAAACACTTCTAGCTATTTCTCTTGACATGTTCTTAAATGCTTTGGAAAATGACTCTTCCCCCATACACTGCCACCAGCATTGTGTATGATGAAAAATTGTGCTTGTAACTGATATATCTGGGATGTTTTATTGGGGAGCATATTAACAGCAGAGATATGGTTATAGATAAGCTGCAAAAGCTTAAATGTGTTATTTAATTTATTTCAGTAGTAATAAATAATTGGACGGAGTCAGCTCAATAAAACTGAGTTTTCCACAGCCTCATTAATACAAGAAGAGATTATCTCGGCAATTGTGTTTGTAAATTATATTCATTCTAGGCAGGGAATGGCAAACGTATCCAAACATTTCTTTACACAAGTACCATTTCTCAGTACAGGGCACCAACAGTGTTTAGTCCTACAGTACCTGCTACAAGAGGATAGCTTTCCATCTAGTGCATTACCAGGCAGCAGAAAAATTACCTATTACTGTGAATAGTTATTTATCCTCCTCTATGCATTGATGACATTTATCTATTCAACATAATTGTAGGGATCACATTTTAATGCCATAGTCCAGTACCAGTCACAGGAGAAAGGCTGGCAGAGAGCACTTAAGTTCTTAAGAGCTGAAGTGAGACTCATCTCACCTAATTTCAGCCTTTTTCTTTTGTTTACTTATATTTTATTTATTGACTGTAAAGGAAGATAAACACCTCTGGAGAGAAAGTCATTAGAGACCAGGGCAGAAAAATCAATTCAATCCTAGTTTTTAGATAATAGAGAAGTTTTGCCTAACACTGGATTCTCCTATTTGGGACCTGGTTTGCCTTGGTGTTCCTGATAATTACTTGCTAACGTGGCTTTCCTGGGGGTTGTACTTCTTGCTTTCACTGTTGATCAAAGATGATCTACTCCATATCTTTTGCCAAAGGAAAATTAGGAAAGAAAGTTTGATCTTTCTAGTGGATATTGCCAGGCTTTTTATCTTTCATAACTGGCAAGACATGTGTCAGGTCAGATATGGTTCTATTGTAGCTTACACAAATAATGTCCAATTCATTTTGCTGTTACATTACTCTCTAATAAAAAAAAAATAAAAAACCAACCAAAACCATCAACCAAAAAATGTCTCAGTAATTAGTACTTGTCTGGCAGCCCTAAAGTAAGTTAAAACAAAATTGCCATTTTCATTATGACTGCCTTTTGGCAATGTAATAGGAACTTATTACTATGGATAATATATTAGATAGGCAAAGATGTATCTGAAAAATGTCAAAGGTCATGAATAATTCTTTCCAGGTCCAATTTACTCTAGGAACCTCGGTCAACAGCATATCTCTGCTGTAGGATGCTGGCTCATTTTCTGTGCCTACAAATAGCAGGAATGATATCAAGACTTTCACTTACTTCCATGCCTGGCCCACACATTAAAGCTAACCTGAGCACAGAGACCAGCCCAGCAGAGACACCCTGCTCATTGCAGGTTCCCTTCTGAAAACAGGGCTGGAGAGCCTCAGTCTTTTGGGAACTTTGGAATATTAGGTTAAAGTTTCCTCACAAGGTCTTTATGTTACGGTGTACATTTTATCCTAGGAATGAACAAGGAGAAAACAGAGAAGTTCATGCATTGTCTTGAAGATGCTGCCCAGAAAATTTTGATGACAAGTAGATTTATTACAGTTCTCCCTTGCCACACTGAAGTGGATGATTTCCATCTGGCCACTCCAAGAGTTCCAGAAATGGAGTAAAGAGTCCCAAAAGGTCTGAAAGGTCAGTAAAATGTTACACTTCTTTAAGAAAACTGCAGATCATTTCTCAATTGGTTGAGATGTGCCACAAAAAAACTAACTCTACAGGCTCTGGTTGTGTGCTGTTAAATGGTTTCAAACTGTATTTCTTGACATTTTGTTGGCTAATAAGAAAATACACCTAAGAATAAAATGCACATATGGAACATTTATTTGTCATACCATCCCTGACAAGTGAATTTCCCTTTAGACTATAAATACAGAACAGCTGTGAAAACCTAGACAACTTATTATAAGCAAGTATATGCTGAATGAGAAAATGAAAACCAGTTATTTTGGAAATTGAGTCTTATGTCTCTAAATAACCTCACAGAAATTTTAATGAATTTCTTTATACTAATCATGTTTTTTTAAAAAGGAGGAATAGGGAATTTTATATTTTTTGGTGATATTGGTATCTTCAAAGAAATTTATTCATTAGACAGAAATTACAAGCAGCAGTAGTAGATGTTATTATCTTATACTGACATAAGTTCAAATGTGAGATCAGATCCTTTCTAAACACCTAAAGTAGACTTATAAGCAGCATGGAAATTGTAACATGGCTTTCATGGGTTTGGCAATGTCAAGACACTTTAGCTTCAAAAACAATGGATGAGACCTGCTGTGTGTAAAACACTATTAATGATGACACTTGTTCTAAAGTTTATTTGACTGTGGGACTGTTTTTACTATGCAAACATGGTGGAAGAAATAGAGCAAACATTTTATAACCAAGCATGCTCTATTAAACAAGTGCAATGCAGCACATTCTATTAAACAAGTTGCTTGGAAGCGAGATTTTAGAAGTTTTCTTTTCAAAACAGAGCTTCCATGTAAAAAATTAAATGGAAGCTTTATGCAGTCATCTCATGTCAATGGAGAGGGATGTATTTCAGGCACAGAAATCAACATAATTCCTCAGACACACACTACAGAATAATTTAACACAACTGGTGGTCTTTGCTTAAGAAAAGCCAAACACTGGAGCAGCAGGGATTCTGCAGGTCAGAAACAGCGTGGGAAAACCTGCTGGCATCCTCATTTCAATGAATGGCAATTATAAGCATTCTCTGAAAGTCATCAGTAAACACATAAAACCTTTCAGATGAATTTTCACTTTAGTCAATTAGCAGCAAAGATGAGAGATAAATGGTTTACGTTAAGTAAATCAAAAAATGGTTTCTATTGCAAGTGTTTCAGGATATAAAACAGCACTTGGATACTTAAGACAGAAAATGTTTTCAAACCTTAGTTATAATAATCTGCAGCAATAGATCATATTCTTATAGGAATAGAATTAAGGGAAAACATCACCATAAAAATAATTTTAAAAAGAACTTCAGAGTTGTATTATATTGTCAAATTGTATAAAATGTCAAGTTAACATTTCATGCCCCAAAGTCTGAAAATTTATTTTAATTAGACACATTTAAAACTAGTAATTATGTCAACTTCTTCTGATCAACATGAGTTAAATCAAGCCAGAGTTTAGATTAATTGCATTAAATACCCAAATTATAACTTTTGTTATAAACAGAAATATTTCAGAAACTGATAGAAAAGCACTGAGTAGTCTGCAATAAGAATTTGAATGTGCTCATTCTTCACATACTTCTTCATCTTTGCCTTCAACATCCTGACAGAAGAAGCTTTCCTCTTTTCTCTTGTCTACCCCTACACACTTTAAAAGCATGTCATCACAGTCAAAGCAATTGCTGATCATGGAAAAAAACCAGGAGAAATAAAGGAAGATATTCCACTCCTGTTTCACTACAATAGCTAATGTCTTACCTTGCATCTTTATTGAGGAGAAATCTATAAATTCTCTCCTGATTTGGTGCTTGAACCCAGAAAGTTAGGTCCTTATCCTATTTTAATTAAGTCCAAGCTTGGTTTTATATGTCATAATCACATTGAAGCATAGTACCACATTATATCTATCCAGTAATAAGATTGAATAGACAAATCCCTTCTTTTTGACTGCACTTTTTTCCAATTCTAAGTTTAGTCTGAATTTCTAATACAACATATATAGTTGACTCAAACTATCCCACAGAGCTGCCTCTATTCTTCCCAGAATTAGACATTTATAGGTTTATGTAAGGTCATCTCTCTCCATAGGCTAAGAATTACAGCAATATCAATTTTTCTGCTTAACAAAGCTGGTTCCCTAAAGGGCAAGTGACTACAGGATCCAATTGCTTGGAAATTATTTCCAAAAAAACTGAGAGAGCAAAGAGAAGATGAGGTTTAACAGCACCTCTCATTTATCCAGAAATTTTAAATTCTGGAGTTATGTTATCTGTTGAGAATGATGAGGTGGATCAATGGTTTCAGGAGATACAGACTGGTCAAAGAAATGAGCTGACACTGAGGTCAAGGAAAATACCCATACAAGAGCCAAGGGACCCTGGGTCACAGCCAAGTTGGTTTTAGTGACAGCAGCCATGGGCATGCTGATGGAGGACAGTGCTGTGTGCCCAGAAAGGAAAGGAAAGGTATTTGCCCCATTTCTGGGATTTGCAATGCATCACCCACAGGAGACTGTGTGAAGTTCTGACACAACTTCATTTTTGTTCTCCCGATGCAAGGACTAATTTTTATGGCATTTGCTTTTCTGGTACAACAACCCAATGTCCTCCCCAGTGTCCCCACCCCCCTCCCCTCTGCATAGCAGTACTATGCAATCTTTGGAGTTTTGCACTACAGTTGGTTTACATCTTTGAATGAATTGAAATGTTGTTCACCTTCAGGTAAACACCCCCCCACCCCCCCAAACCAATAAATCAATAAACCAGAACCCAAAAAAACCCCACAAAAATAATACTCTTAGCTTCTTTCAGTTGGATTTGTGCCATCAGGAAAGCCTTTCTCCTTCTGATTTAAGATTAAATTAAAAAATCTCCATATCCAACCAAAGATCTTTCAACCACAAATTGTCACTTCCCCTTTTTAATTTCAAAATTATGTTGTGGGCTTTCTTTTTGTAGCTGGCACAAAACTATGGTACCTTTCAGTTTTAGTCTATATAAGATAAATATATGTGTAGTTCATTATGCTGGAGAAGATCTTGATTTGTACATGAGCTGCACTTGCAAATCCACTTCTTCCTATTCTGTTCTCCTTGAGTATTGCTGTTACCTAGCACAGAAACACGTAACATACTGCTCTGTTCTACTGTTCTCTGCTACAATCTTACTTAAAAGCCCTTTTTCCTTCCATTAAAATCAATGAAAAACCACACCACCACACCAAAACCCCCTCTGCCAGACTTGAATATGGCAAAAGCCCAAATAGACATGAATGTAGAGGGATTTTTTCTGCTTTTTATCTTGTTTTCTGAATGTTGACTCTCACAGCAGTTCCCAACACTGACTTATGCTCAAAGAAAACCTTCCCCTTCCACTTAAATAAAGCAGCAATCTGATACTGATATTATCAGTAAATAATCAGATATTACTTACTGATAAAATCAGATTATCAGTAAATATTGAAGATTCTCAGTAAATATTTTAGTCACCCCATATATTATATATGAAATTGACAGCATCTACATATGGCAGGAAAAAAAAATATTTAAACTTCTATACTTAATGCCACTCTATTTGTTGGAAGATTTAATGATGAAACATTTTAAGTAGAATGTGACTGGAAGCCAAAAAAATAGATCCAAATCCACCAAAAAAACCACATAAAACTCTGTTACAAAAAAGTGAAGATCACTGACAACTATATTTAGGGTTACTCTTGCTATAATGGCACTGTACACCACAAATTACAATGTAGCACTATGTCAGAGGTTTATTAAAATTCTGTATCAGATTCACATACCCCTACAAAATAATAAAATCAGGCCATTTGACAAGATGTATTTTTCACAGTTTATAGAAATGTTGTAATTAATACCTTAGTCCAAATTTCTTAGCATAAATATCCAGCTTTATTATCTGGACCACTGAAACAAACAAAATTGTTACAACCCACCTCAGCTCACACAGTGAACCTCAGAGATGCCTGGGCAAACAACAGTGTTCACACCTGCAGATTCATTAATGTAGGTATGAAAATCAATATCAATTCTTTCTGTTTATCTGTTTATCTGCACTTATTCATAGCAGAGGGTGCCTCTGAAGTTCCCAGTCAGGAGAACAGCAGTTCCTGGACCTCCATCTCAGCAGAGTTGCACTATGCAGCTGTGTGGTACCTCTTGTCCACAGGGAAGCTGAAGAATGTGTGCTTTCCTCATGGGGCAGTTTTGAAGACTAAAGCAGGGAATGAGGAGAAAAATCAAGTTTAATAAAAGTTAGGTAGTCTTTTACAGTTTGTTTCCTGGCTTTGCTGAGAGTCCCCCATGTAAATCACACACCAGAGCCAAGGTGGAATGCTGACATCATTTTATATCAAAGACAGCTGTGGTTGCTCCTCAGGTTTTTTGAAGGTGGGTCCTGAGTGACACCCAAAATAACCTGTAAGTGTCATTTGCCTCAAATCAGAAAACTCAAGATATTTAATGTACAGAAACAATATTCTAATTTCTCTCACAGAATAATGTCTCTGAACTCCTGGCCTTCAAGCATGTACTGCATTGCCATCTCAAAGAACTTGCTTTCATTCTGGGTGGTATTTTTGGCCTTTTTTCTATTTTGTTTCAAGGACTACTTCTCAGCAGTAACTGTAGTTATCAGGGTAAAATTAATGAAGTGGAAAGTACAGCTGGTCCAAAATGAATTTGGTCATTGGCCTACTTGGTAAAGTGGATAAACTTTTTTGGAGAAGGGAAAATGGAACACAAAAAAACCCAAACAAGCCTTTCTATACCTTCTGCATGCACTGTTTCTCTCCATGTACCTTTCTGAATAGGTAAAATGCTGATTCTTATTTTGCATGCTTCTCTGTGTTTTAGAAGGGCTAACTCAGTTGGTTTTTTTTTTTTTTTTTTTTGGCTGCATGATAGAGAAATAATGACAGAAAAATAATAAGAATGAATGCTTTAACTAATGAAAGATCCTGAATGAGACACTGTGGCTGCTTGTTTCTGGCAAGACAGGACATAGTCAGTGACTTTTCTAGGTTGACTTACAGCAGAGTTTCAGCTGTGTAAAATGGTTGAACTGAGGATCAACTCTAGAAGCTCCCTATCACCTCCCTTTGAAATTTCTCAGTTATTTAAAATAAAGAAATTGCAGAGGATTTTCAAGGTATCTGAAATGAAACAGTTTCTGTTTTCAACACCTATAAGAAGAATAATCTTCATGATTAGAAAGCCATGGGTTAGAAAAACTGAAATGGAGTCAGGGGTTACTGTCCAGGTTGTCAGAATGCTGTTAACATTCTGAGGGCTGATAATGGAATTTAGTTACTCACCTGATGCTGTAAATGGAAGAAATAAAACAATGATTTTTTTTAATAGAGGACAAGGGAAAATTTTTCTTCTTTATCAGGGAGTTGTGAAGAGTAATTATTGTTTGAAATGGGCAAGGAAATTCATGGCAATGACAAACCATCCATATACTTTCAAGGTACATGATGAAAATATACTTGATGGATAAACTAAGGAAAGCATGCAAGTGGCATTTGTGTTGAATTTCTAAACATTGACTTGAATAAGCTTTGGTTACATTTTAAATATATTAAAATATAAAGTATGTAATATAAAGGTTTTAAACTCTTTTAACCCATATAATTTCATTTTCCTTATTAAAATAGCTTGTGGGATGGTGACCAATAAACAAGAGAAAAGGGATTCCCTAGGGAGACAACAGTTAAGAAATGTACAGTCTTTCAGGTTTAGGATGAAAAGCAGTGAGGGTAAAAGTAAACATTTAACAGAAACAAAGAAGAAATTTCAACCAAAAAAAAAAAAAGAATTCTTCTGGCTTTTTTTTTTTTTTGAAAATACAGAAAATACTAAACAATAATTGACAGTGGTATTCAACTTGCTACAGAAGCTGACTCGGAGTGTATCCAGAGGACTCCAAAGATTCTGGTTCTAATAAAATAAGAAAGACTCATTTAAAGTTGTTTCTCAAAAGTATTCTCTATATACTTTCCAACACAATCTGTGTCAATTGAGACCTGAGGGCTTTAGAGACAAGATGTCTTGGAGTCTAAATGTTCAGTCAGAAAAAAAATTTATAAACATAGAAGTTCCTAACAGAGAACTACATAAACTTAATTTCACCTTTGGGATTGTACTTCCATTAAGGTCACTGTTTCCTATTCACTCATTCACTCATTTGCTCACCATGTTATAATGAACTGTTTCTGAGGAGTATTATGAATTTATCTGCTCTACAATGGAAAAAAAACAAACAAACAAACAAAAAAAAAAACAGAGGGAAAATAACTGTATAATGCAATCCATTTTAGGTATTTTGTTCTACTACTATAATTCTCCCATCTTATTTTAATTTCATAAGAGAAAAGAAACACAACAGCTGCCTTTCTCTCATCTTGATGTCCTGGCAGTTTCAGATTTGTGGAAAACCCTGCAAACTGCTTAGTTTTACATTACCTCTAAGAGATATGATGACAACAAAGTTCTTTTGCCTTCTTGTAATACTTAGAGGGGAAAAAAAGGAATAGAAAACGGAGACTAAGCATAGTGTCCTAAAAAAGAGGAATCTGAGATACTCTGGTGTGACAGCAGAGGGTCTGCTGATCTATCCATTACCTCTATGCAGCTTGTCTGAGCATCAGGGCCCACAGTTCAGAGATGTAGGGCATTAAAGCAAAGACCCAGCAAAACAGGAAAAAACCCAGCAATGATGGGGCTAATGCAATAGATTATGTAGCCAGTATTTATCAATTATTATTATACATTGAGTATTATTGTTTTCCAATCAGCTTCAAGCAGGAACTGCTAAATATTTCATAAGGCATAAAAAATTTTACTTAACATGGACCTCCTCCCATTTTAATTAAATTCAAATATGCCTTATCAACTCAAGTGCATTTTAGACATGCCTGCTTATTAAGTAGACTTTGATGACGAAATCCTGCAGATATTTTGAGACTTGCTTCATTTTTTTTTCTCTTATTGAAGATAAAAAACCCCACAAAATATGTTATTGGATATGTCTAATACTACATATGCAGTGAAAAAGGTTAGAAGGCTGAAGACATGTCAGAAATGGACTCTTCAGCAATTTAATTTAAAGGGCTTAAATTCTGCAAGACTTGGACAGATACTAATGGAATTGGTAAGTTTGCAAGGCTGATTTGAGTGGCTGAAAAAACTGTATGAATGAGGTGCCACTGGAGACCTTGCTGCACATACAAACCAACACCCTTCATAGAGGGACAGCTGTATTTCCCATTGCCATCAGCATCTACAGGATTCTGAATTTGCTTTTTTTTCCCCTGCTTGTAGTGTAAGCTAGAGTTTAACACCTTTGTGCATTACTCCTCTCTATGACAGATTTTGCCCTGACAGATTATTTTGCCTAGTGCCACCTCTTCTTTTATAACTACTTCTTTAATTTCTGTTACCTTAGTAGAAGTACTTACATTCTGGTAATGTGTCTAACTGCTAGCACTAGTTCTTCCTCATTTTCACTAGAGAATATTAATGCAGTTCTGGGAAAAGTTTTTTAATAGCTTTAGGTATTTTGGGAATGCAGAAATAATTTCAGAATAAAATAACTTTAAAAAACTACTGGAGAGAATGTGTAATTAATACCATTTTTCTCCTCTGAGAGAAGGATTGGTCTTGGGAATGTAACTGCAGTTTATGTATCAGTAAATTCCATTTTTCCTCTGACTGAGGGGAATCCTTTCTTTTTGCAAAAATGATGAGTAGTTAAATAGAGTAAGGAGATAATAGATATGGAGATATTTCAATATTGTGTTCATATCTCTCAAGTATTGTTGTCAATAACAGCTTTATCATTAGGGATGCTTGCAAGGTGCTATATAAAGCAGAACTTGGAACATTTTATTGGTGTAGTTTCCATAGGTGTTGGATACTTCTTGGCTTGGTTACTCCTGGAATTTTAAGAGAGACTAAAATTCTCTGAAAATACCATTGCACAACCTAAGTTTTTTCCACTAATGTCAATGAGATATTTTGTTCCACAGCTTGAATTCCCAAGGCTTTTGGGAGGTTTATGCTTCTCAACAAGCTGACAGCATTCATTATTCTAAATATGGCTGTAAATGTAACCCCTCTGATAGTAGGTGAATTCCTCAGTCTTCAAATCAGTGTGGCAGTATCAGTTCCATGGATAAAATTGATAATTTATAATTAAAGTTCAAGTTCAGAGTAAATTATTTCACACAGATGTTCGTGAAGTAAGGGTATGGATTACTTTGTTGTGTAATCATCATTTTTCTACAGGCAAGTATCTTGATTAGAATTTTTTATGATTTTCATCAATATTTCTCATTTGAGTGGACTCCTTTAGGTGAGCTTGCTGTGCAATTTTAGGTATTTAGTCGTTTTTCAGCTATCAGTTCTGTTCTCTTACTATTTTTGCTAAACTAAACAACACCATGTAGGATGTGTTAAAGCAAGAACAATATTTTACTTACATTTAACTCAATGCAGGTAATAACAGTTAGTTTAAAAAAATAGCACAAATTAAGAAGAAAATAGCAACAATTAAGGAAAAAAATAGCTAAAATGTCTGTGAAGAAATGGGTTTCATTTTTCAAATGAATAATTTTTCATATGAAAATTATTTTAATTTTACCTACAAATAACAAATTGAAACACTGAAATGAGTGTTTCAGGACACAAAAATATTATAAAAAATAATTTAAACTTTACTTATGAATTTGAAGAGATGAAACCTTGAGGTAATACAACAACAACAACAACAGCAATAAAAATAATAATTCAGTTTGGCCTCATGTTTTAAATACTGGAGAAAAAATACTTTCAGGAAAATCCCAGTCTAAAAAGTATAACATGATTTAAGTAAAAGCTGCTATAGGAAGTGAAATTGTGGGCTCAAGTATCACTTTTATTAAATATTGCTGAGGATGGCAAGGACATCTCACTGTCAGCAATGCAGGTGAAGATTGGGCTGAGGCCCTTGACACAGCCTCTGATATGGCCTGGAGGATATATGGCACATATGGTACAGCATATACCAGACACACTGAGCCACCTCTATACTTCTGCAGCAATAAATGACTGCAAAGTACCATATCTTGTGACCTGAAAGGTAAAAAGGAGACCATGTGACAGTTTGAAATGCATGTGTTTACAACGAAATTTTGTTTTTAGATGCAACAATGTTAAAAAAATACATGTTCTGTTGAGTCATTAAGAGAGACAAGAAAATGCCTACAAATCCATGAGGGAATGGTCCTGACCTTTTACTCTAACCAAGCTTTGCTGGGGGAATGAATTACTGATAGATTGCTAAATGCACCTGCTGCATGGGAATGTTTTGTGTTTTATCATTAAATTATGAACTCGTGCTTTTCCTCTTGTCTGACATTTATTTCAAGCATATGTGATTCCAGCTTTCTAAGTCACAGATATTGGTGATGTGCTGCAGGCCCAGGTGCTCTGTACATATGGAATAAATTCCATCTTGGGACAGTGGTCAGATCTGAACTGTGATGTGGTGATCATCAGATGTTGGTTTTGTTTTGGTTTTCTTGGTCAAAAAGGTTTGCAGTATCCCTTAAACCATAAAAATCCTTTTTAGAGTAGTCTTAAAGGTCTGAGATATTCCCAGCAGGACTCAAGCAGATGACATCTGAAGCGCTGATGATCAGAAATTATTATGAAAATGGAATCCTTACTTTCCAAAACCAGTACCTCAGAAGAGAATCTGACAAACTGACTGCTAAGGACTTCCTGAAATTCATACATCAGGAATGGCATGAATTCCAGGTATTTACATGTAATTTATCAGCAGTATTGTGTAATAATCCTGTGAACATTATTTTAATTCTTAATTGTAATTAGTTGTGGGTTGATTTTATATTTTAATGGAAGAGGTTGTTTCCCTTAATAACTTTGATGTAGATTGTATTTTTATATTTTTTAAAAAATATATGTTTTTCTTGAAAAGTTTGTTCGTTCTGTTTTTCCTAACAGAAATATAGCATTAATCTCACTGAAGTCAAAATTTGTACAGAAGGGAAATATATTTTATTATACCCATGGTATAGCTAGAAAGACAAAAAACCCACATAGAGAAGTGATTTTGTTTTCCTCCTATTTTTAATTTTATTTGTCATTTCAGTCTCTTAAACAATCTTGTTTTTTTTGGTCTTACCTGAAATTAATGTCATATTTCTCAGTCACAACAAAGGAATCTATTCTTAGAACATTTATACCATCAATCTTAATTTTATTGCTCTCAGTTCATAGAAATCTATGTTAATTACTCATCTCTTTCATCTTTCTGTTCCTTTTCCCTGTTCTATAATATTTCAAAATATTCTCAATACTGGAACTTTTATAAAGAGTAAATTATTCTCACCCATTTTTCAACAAGAAAAATATCTAATCCCACAGAATACTTTAAATTAAATCCAGTGGCAACAAAGGGAAAAAAAAAAGAAAAATCAATAAAGATAAAAAATTATTTCTTACTGATTGAAAAAAATTAGGTACTGCTTTACTGCAAATCATTTAGGGAAATTTTATGCAGGAAAATGGAAATATTTTATAAAATTAATTTCTTTATTAGCTTGTTTCATTTTTTTCCTACAAAAGCTTCCAGGTTTTGTCTTTATGTGAAACACTGGTCATATTTGTACTGGAACTAGCTTGAGTCTCTGAAACTGGTCAAATCAGAGAAGAATTATTAAGATGGATTTATTTTCAGTGTAACTTGCATATATTCAAACATAATGATAAAATTCAGTCTATACATTACTACTTTAAGCTATTCCTACAAAACTGTCCAGCATTTTATGTCATCCTTACTTCTAAATAGACTAATGCATCCCTGCACATATGTGGGCTGCAGTGAATATCATTTTGGAGACCCTTCAACAATTGATCTGATATGATCTATAAGAATATATAGAAATAATCAAACTTCATTGCAAGTGTTCTACAGCTGCATATTTTGTGTATGTACATACATCTAAAAGTTACTCTGTTTGAATGTGTGTTTCTGGTTGCTCAGTTTGTCTAACTCATAAAGGTCATGACTCAAGGTGTTTGGCAGAATGACATTTGGAGGGAAAAGGAACTAGCTGTTATGGAAAGCAAAAAGAGATAAACAGAAATGCAGAAGAAAGCACTAAATGTCAACCACTTCAAAACCATACCACATTACATGTCTTTTATGTTAAAGTATTTCCATGCAAATTCTTGACACAGTTTGGAGAAGTGGCTCAACAGTAGACAAAGAGATAAGGTGTAATAAAAAATAGGTATTGGGGAAGAGACTCCATTTACTTTCACAACATGAGAAGACCTAAACTCCAAAATCAATGTTACCAGTGACAGGGGAGAAGAAGAGAGAGAAGAGTGTTTGCCCCATGTCCTGTTCCCCTGCCAGCACATCAGCACTTGGCCAATGCAGCAGGAAGTGCAGCAGCAAGGGTTTCTCTGATTTTTCAGCTGATGTGTCACAGCCAAGGAACCAGAGAGATAAGATGCCAGACAGTCACTGGAAAATGTGTTCTGTGTGATTTCAACCAGACACTCTAAATTTATGCCTTCCCACCATGAACTGTTACAAGGGGAGAAGGGTTCAAGACCTCCTTTTTCATTAGGTTTGAGCCCAAGTCATACACAGCATTTGCTGCATGGGAGAATGCAAAGATCTCTGCACAAAAGCCCTGTTATTACACAGTAGAGCTAGAGGTGGTTTCCAAATGAAAGCACCTAATCTGCTCTAAGTGGCATATTGCCACATTTAAATTCAAAATCTATTTTATAGTAGTATTACTACCTTGACTTGATATTAGCTGAACCTGAAGCGTAAAATCCTGGTTTCACTGGCAGCAATATGAATTATTGCCTTTAGTGAGGCTAAATTAAATTTCAGCTGATGCATAGTGACTTGGTGAACCCACAATGACTTGCACCAGTTGGGGATTTGACCCAGATTTGCTGAGCACTGCTGGGCTTTGCACTATGGACACTTGCCCACTGGGAATAAGCTTAACCATTAGCTTACTTTGCAGGCAGAATTACATCCATCAAAAGGTCAGAACTCCCCGTCAGGACTAGCTCTAGGTGAATTTCTGAGACTGCTGTAAAAGTACCTTAATGAAATGCAGAAGACACTGCAGTATCCCATAAGCCACATTACAGCAAAAGAGAATATCTGACATTCATCTTGAAGAACATATGATAGATTATCCTTTCCTCCATTATTGCTGTGGTTTTCTTTCTCTAATAGTTTCAGACACAAAGCTGAACATTATTTCATTTAGTTTTGAGGCCATATTTTAATAGTAACTGTAAGAGATACAGTCCCAAGCCCTTTGTACAGATAATTTGATACCAAACAGATTCAGCATTTCTTTTAAGAATTCAGCCTGACCTTTGGATAAACTTTGATCAGCACTTGGGAGTATGTTATATTTTCATCAGTCAGAACAACTGGAGTGGGATAATCAAATTTTTTCTCAAATAAAAGGTATTCACTCCACTAATAGAAATTGTTTCCTTGTCCAGAAGGTCTCTGATTCTCTAAATGCAGAACTTTCAGCTCTTGCTGCTTACCATGTTCCTCCACTGAAGCCCTAAAAAACCATGTGCAGCAATGTAGGAACAGCTCTTCATTTCTAATAGTCTGGATTGCCTGTGCCATTGCAGCACTTGCCCCATTTATCCTATGAAGGGTATGAAAATTGTGCTTTACATAATTTCTTCTTTATTAAAATGTCTTTTTAAAAAGATATCTCATCCTTTGGTGTTCATGGTCTTCTGGCTCTGACTGAATTATTAGTTGAAGGCTAAGTGCTGTAGATGGAGGCCTTTAACTTTTGAGGGTTAGAGGCAAGGGAATAAAATCTTTGTGGGGGACATTACCTCAGCAATCCATCTCCCTTATGTAGTTTCTGCCTTTGTTGTAGATAGCCATAGTAGTCCCAAAAGTCCAGAAAAGTCCCCATACAAGACACCTTCCAGGCCCTCCTGCAGGCTCTCTGAGTGTCCAAGACCAGCTGCATCCCTCAAAGGAGAGCCCGAGGGCAGTTTTTGCACATGTGGACGTACAGACTGTCTGAAAGTCTGCCTCTGGGCACCTCTGCTCCCAGTCTGGCATCTTCCCAAAGCTCACTAACTGCAAGAGAGGCAGGGTTTGTGGCACACTGTGCATTAGAAGTGCTCCTTCTCTGTACATGAAGGATAAAATCCATTTAAAAAAATCAGAGAATATAAATATTTTCCTTATTGGAACAAAGGACAAAAGGTACCCAAAAGTGAGAACCATTTAATTTATTTTAACTATTATGTGTGCATTATAGCTCTTAAATATCAAAAGTAATGAAAAAAAAACATACTGGGTAGCATCAGTCCATATTTATGAGTTACTTTTGGGCTCTGGTGTGCTACTGTAGGAATTGCAGTCATGTGAACTGTAAAATAAAATGCCAGTGATCACCATCCAAAAGATTGGCTTTACTCCAAAGCATTGGGGCAGAAACAATGCTGTTATTCTGTATTTGCAGAATAGAAAAACTTTGCAAAATCTTAAATGTCACTGCAAATGCTGACTTCTAATGTGCATTTCAATAACAGAACAGATAATTATGTACACAACAGGAAAAACAGTAGGGATACTTATGCTAAAGGAAGAAAGTGAAAAACATCATAAATGTAGGCAAAGGTAGGTCAGAAAGTGCTTGAGTATTTAACTGTGAAATGCAGCTTCTTTGCACAATGTATGCTTGAGGAGAGATTGACAAAAGGAATAATATAAGTTCCAAATACAGACACCATGTGTAGGTTTAAAAGATTATTATGACTAGACCTATTAACCTGGTTGGAAAGGAATATAAAATACAGCATAAAATAGCTGGAAATAGCATGTGGTGAAGTACTCTGAAAGAAACATGAAGAGACCAATTATCACTGTACTCACAACAAAATCCACAGAACAAGAGCAGAACTGTTATCAGGCAATTCTTACATCATTATTTTATGTTGAAGTATATGAAGTTGGAAAGCTAGATGTTGGCTATAACGAGAATAAAGGAGCACACCACATCAAAAACTTTTCAGTTTGATACAAGATTTCACTTGACATGCAGAAAACGCTGACAGATATGAATAATTAGACCAGAAAACCTGGAGCATACAGAGCAAAAACTTTAATTCCAACACGGGTTTCTATCTCATGTTGCAGCTATGATAGCTGTAGCATATAATGTTGTTCCCATTGGAAGATACCAAGTCCTTCCAAAAGCAAAATCCACAAGTACTCCTAAATACTACAGAAGACAGATAAAAGGTCATGGAATCTTAATGTAATAGATGGCTACTATGGTGATGCTATCCTTGACACTTAGGTAATAAGTAAAGTAAGTAATCAACAGATCATAGTTTTTACACATTTTTCTCAGAAGGGTTGACCAAGGTAAAGAAGCATTATTGTCCTTGTGCAAACAGCAATCCAAAGCACAGACAGAACACCACATCTAATTATGGCTGCACAGTAAATCTGAAACATAACTGGGAACAGAGAATAAGGTTACTAACTCCCAGGCTTGGATTCTATCTGCGTAGAAACATTACCCTGGGCTGAGATCATATTACCAAGTTATACTGTATGAAGAGAATTAGAATAGTAGCCATCAGACAACCATTATATTTGTAAAACACTCGAATTTATAGGATCTGTTTTAAATCTTCTTTATGGACTTGAAATGGTGAAGTTAGTGGAGTCCCAGTGGAGCCTGTGAAAGTGCTCTTAGATCAGAACATAGCAGAGAATCATGACATATGTGCTTGAGGTAAAAAACAGCTTTCTAAAGTAATATATGATGAAGGCATAATTTTTTGCAGAATGAATTCTCTCAGAGAATATTTTGGATTGACTGGAATGATCCCAAAAAAACGAAGCTTTTTATTCTGTGATAAAAACAAAAATCCAGCCATAAAGCTTTCATTAAGAATTTCACAATTATTTATTATATAATTTAACATTCAATGCACTTTAATATCATGCTCTTTGATACTCTTCTGTCAGGCATAAGTTAAACAGTGATGCAGCAAACCAAAAAAGGCTTTGAAACCAACAGCAAAACCTTATATGCACTTATTTCAAGTCTAAACCTCTACTTCAGTGCACAGAACTTCCCAGACTGCACTTGCAATCTAATGGAAAAGAATATAGAGCAGGTTCAGCCAAGGCAAAGAACTTTCTGAAATTCAGCAAAGACAAATGCAGTGTTTTTTCCTGCATCTGGGAAAGAGCAACCCCCTGCACCAGGACAGGCTGGGAGTGACCTGCTGGAAAGCAGCTCTGTGGAGAAGGACCTGGGGGTGCTGGTGAACAACCTTCTGTCCATGAGCCAGCAGTGTGTCCTTGTGGACAAGAAGGTCCATGGGATCCTGGGGGGCATTAGGGAGAGCATTGCCAGCAGGGAGGTGATCCTGCCCCTCTACTCAGCCCTGGTGAGGCCACATCTGGAGCGCTGTGTCCAGTTCTGGGCTCCTCAGCACAGGAGAGATACAGAGCTCCTGGAGCTGGTCCAATGGAGGGCAAGACTGAGGGACAGGAGCCTGTTATGAGGAAAGGCTGAGGTAGCTGGGTCTATTCAGCCTTGAGAAGAGACAGCTGAGAGAGAACCTCATCACTAAGTATCTGCAGGGAGGTGTCAAGAGGACAGAGCCAGGCTCTGTTTGGTGGTGCCAAGCAGTAGGACAAAAGGCAATGGGCAGAAACTGATGTACAGGGAGTTCCAGCTGAATAAGAGGAAGAACTTCTTTCCTGTGTGGGTGACCAAGCACAGGAACAGGTTGCCCAGAGAGCACTTGGAGTCTCCTTTACAGTAGATGTTCAAGAACCATCTGGATGGAATTCTGTGCAATGTTCTCTGGGATGACCCTGCTGGAGCAGGGGTGTTGGACCACATGACCCACAGTGGTCCCTTCCAACTTACTCATTTTGTGATTCTGTCATTCTGTAACAATTTTTTCCTCAAGTAGTGGATGACACCAAGCTGATTTGTGTAGCTGGTATGCTGCAGGGAAGGGATACCATCCAGAGTGACTGTGACAGGCTTGAGAGGTGGGCCTGCATGAACCTCATGAAATTCAACAAGGCCAAGTGCAAGGTCTGCACCAGGGTCAGGGCAATCGTCAGCATAGAATGGGTGATGATAGCATTGAGAACATCCCTTCAGAGGACTTGGGGATGCTGTTGGATGAGAAATTGGACAGTAGCTGTGTATTGGTTTTGCATGGCAAGGTTTGGTAGCATAGAGAGCAGGGTGACTTCTGTGAGAAGAACCCAAGGAGCTTTGCCCGTGTTAGAGGGACCCAAAGCCAGCTAGTTCCAAGATGGACCTGCTGCTGCCCAAGGCAAATCCATCAGTGACAGTGGAAGCATGTCTGAATGACATATCTAAGAAGCTGACCTGGCCTGCTGCTCCTGACTGTGCAGCAGCAGCCTGGAGCCAGGAGTGGGAACATGTCAGAGAAACAGCCCTGCAGACACCAAGGGCAGGGAAGAGTTGCGGAGACAGGACATGGGGCAGCAGTTTTAGACTGGAACAGGGTAGGTTTAGATTGAACATAAGGAAAAAAGTTGGTGGTGAGAAATTGGAATGAGTTTCCCAGGAAGTTCAGGGTGCCCCATCCTTGGAAAACTTTACGGACAGAGTCAATAGGTTTGAGCAAACTGGTGTAGTGGATGGTGCCCCAGCCCATGGTGGGGGCTGGTCTGTAACCTTTAAAAGCCCCTTCCAAACAAACCATTCCATGGTTCTATGAAGTGCCGACTGTAACACCACCAGAAATGTAATGGGGAAGCCTGGGCATTTTGTGAGTTTTTGGAACATATTTCAAGAGATTGATGATGAGACTGAAACAGAAATTATGTCACAGATCTTGTTCATCATCTGTTTCTCAAGAAAATGTCTTACTCTACTGCCCCTGTGCTATAAATTTACTTTAATCAATAAACCCATATAAATTGCACATTCTAGTGCTTCATATTAACTATCTTGTCAAAAATAACTTACAGGAAAAAAACTGTGTTACAATTTTTTTCCCCACTGTAAATCTGTCACCTTTCTCAACACTATCACACTGAAGGAAGCAGAGCCAGGAATGCATGTATTAATTTATAAAACCCAAACATGCTAATCATGAAGGATGAATGATGAGGCAATTTCTCTCTTCGTCGCCCAATTCCTTATTTGTTTTATGGAATCTCAATATACTTCTAAGATAAAATGTTATAAATGAACTCCAGATTTAAAGCATCATTTTAGACTCTGACGTTATATTGAAAGATGTGACTGAAGGCTGACTGCTTTTTTAAAACAATATAACACCATTATCATTATGGTATGGTATATGAGCAAAATTCTTTCTGACTTTAAAATTTTGAAACTTCTTTCTAAAATAAATAAAGCAATAAAGTAAAAAAATATAAAACTCCCACCGTTTCGAACATTTTTATTTCCTTCCTAAATGGATGGCTGAAATGACATCTTGATAATTGACACTTCTGAATTAACATAATCAGAAATATAACCATTGGGAGAGAGGGACAGATTTTTAATCTGATTTTTAATAGTGACTGATTTTTTGCAACTAAAATAAGTAGCATTGTTTGGTTTGCTTCTTGCAGGTGAAATCATTGATGATCTGAACTTTTAGGGTTTTAGATGGTCAGTTTAAATTTTTGAGTTCTGCATAGGAAAGTCCAGTTGTTTGAGTTATATTTTGTGTTTTTTAAAAATATGGAGTTGCAATAGAAAGATAGGATTGGAAAGGACTTATTATTTGACTTTCAATTTTACATTAAATATATAAAATGTATTTTAAAAGCAGGGAAAATCTTTCATATTAAAGACTATCCTGTAGTGGGAATATGGTGAGTTGACCTTGGGTAACTGCCAGACACTCACCCAGCTGTAATCTCTCTCCCATTCCTTAACAGGACAGGGAAATAAACAGCCTTAAAACACTCATGGGTGGAGATAAGGACAAGGAGACCCCTTACCAATTAGTGTCACAAGCAAAACAAACTCAGTTTTGGAAAAATTAACCTAATTCCTCAACAATTAAAAGTTTAACCAGATGGTGAGATACAAAAATAAAACACCTTCCTCCCCGGCACTTTCCCCCCCCAGATTCAACCTTGCTCCCTCATTTCCAATGCCTTGACCTCCTCCCTCACTAGGTTTTGCAAGGAAGGTGGGGAATGGTGATGGAGATTGTGATCAGTACATAATGGCTTCTGTCTGCTGCTTCTTCCACTTCATACATTTCCCTTCTTCCAAAACAGCTCCTCTCCATGGGCTGCAGTTCTTCAGGATAAAACCTGCTCCAGCATTGGGTCCTCCATGAGCTGCAGTGTGAATATAGGAACAGCATGGTTACACAGGCCACAAGGGAAGGTGTTCCAGTACCTGGAGTACCTGTTTCCCTTCCTTTCTCTTTTTTTTTTTTTTTTTTTCCTCTCACTCCTCATTGCTTTGTGGTGTTTTGCTCTTCATTAAATGTGCTTGGCCAAGGGCACCATCAGCTTGGCTGGTGGGTCCAGCTCTGTCCCCTGGTTGGCTTGTTACAGATCCAGTTGTGTCCAGCACAAGGCAGCCCCTGGTCTCCCCATGGAGGCCACACCTGTAGCTCCCTTCCTGATGCCAAAACCTTGAGACCTCCACCTGATATATACTAACTCTGGAAGGATGCCCCTAAATCTTATATTTAAAACATGGACAAAAGCACTTTCAAAAAACCCCAAAACCAAAAACCTCAGAAGGAGGAACTGAAAAACTGTACCACTATGAATGCTTCAAGAAAAAAACCAAAACAACAACAACCAAATAAAAGAGGATGGTATTGTTATGATCTGCAAGAGTGCAAAATACGTCTGGAATGAAGAACAAAACCATCAGTTCTCCCTGTCTAGAGAGGATGGAAACTGAATTAATGGTTTTGAATTACAGCTTGGAAGATTTAAGATAGATATTAAGTAAAACTTTCTAATAACATGGATCATGACAACACTCAAACAGATTGCCTAAAGAGCTTTTAGAGTTCCAGTCCCTGGAAATCTCTAAGGACAGGTTAGGTAAGGATCTATCAGAGTTGACAGGCACAGCTGATTTTGCCTGTGGGCAAAAGCATAGAGTAGAAGACCTCCTGAGGTCTCTTTCAGACTGTTTGTCTCTCTTTCTGTGATAGGCAGAGATTTAATCTACAAGTACACTCATGACTTCAATAAGGGTATTTATAAAAGAAAGTACTTCTCAGAAAGACATTTGCAGAGATGTCTGTTTATTTGAAAGTAAATAGGAATGCATAAAAGGAGTAGAGCTCCTGGCTGAAAATGTAACCCACAATTCTTTTTCTGATAAAAAAAATAACATCTTATATAGATTTTCTCAAGAGTACAGGTGGCAGTTGGGTTTGAATTTTCAAGGTGTGCACAGAAAGCCACGCTGCCTCCCTCACCATTACAAACAGAGCAAAATACTGAAACACATTAAATCTTCTATATGTCTACAACATATGATTTTTATAGAGATAAAAACTTTAGTAATGGGCACTTAACTTACACTCAGAAGATGGTATGTCTTTGCCTGGGTAACTGCCCCCACTTTATCTGCATGAAAACCTCAAAGGCTAGGGACAGGTTAAGTAAGCATCTATCAGATTGGGCAGGTACAGTTGATTCTGCCTGTGGGCAAAAGTATAGAGTTGATGACCTCCTGAAGTCTCTTTCAGACTGTTTTATCTCATTCTGTGATAGGCAGTGATTTTGCTAGCAAGTACTCTCTTGACTTCAAGAGAACTTCCTTATTATGAGAAACCTGGAGTCCTTTCACTGCGTAATCTGACCAAATACTTGCAGTTACAGACATTTGCACATCTACACCTGAGATTTCCTGTGCAATCAGTGAAGAGGAACAGGCACGTTGTTCAGCTCACTTATTTTCAATGTTTCCTGTAGGATGAGATGAGGTGTGCCCTGGATGTGCTTTTTTATTTCCAATGAACATGAAGAAATGAGAAGCTGAAAAACAGACATATATATTAAACAGGCAAGTAAACGAATATCACTCTTCCTTGGATAGATTTTTCACATTGTATGTCATCACTTCTCTTCATACAGCTTCTGTGGAATAGAACCAACTGCTGGCTTCTTCGTGAAGATGTGGAAATGAAGCACAGGACAGTTAAAAGAATTACTCAGGGTCACAGCACAAAACTCAGCAGAAGAGAAGCCTAAGTTTGTAAAGTCTCCGAATGTTTCACGGAAATTTTATTTTTTGGTAACAAAAATTTTTTTTTTAATGAAGCATGTGTTTCCAAGACAGTCATCATCCCAGGGATTGGAGCTCTAGAAGCCAGTGTCTGAAATGTATATTTAGTTCTGGAAATGGAGAGCTGGGCAGGAAAAGGAGGAAAGATGTAATAGTAGAGAAAATATTTTTGCTGCAGTGTAGGAAAAACATGCAGCAAAGAATCTCTAGGAGACACAGAAGTACTTTGTGACACATATTAAAGCCCTAGCTTCTTTTCTAGCTCCCACAGTATTCTCCAAAACTATTTCTTCATACAGTCAGCTCTTATATTAAATTCATTATCTTATATTGGGGATAAATCTCACCTGGGATAATGTACCCTGCTTCTCAAAACACAGAGACTTCAGAGAGAATAAGATTCACATTTAAACTGGATCACATGGGGATTATTAGATTCAAGTTTTTCTGCAGAAGGCCTATTTATAATATGACTCTTATGTTGTCATGTACTTCATTTTAGATCCATGTTTTATAAATTCTATTTAAAAGTATTTATTGAAGATACAGGAAAACTAGTGAGCAAAGGAATTTTTTATATTAATATATATAATATATAAAATATAAAATACTATATATATTATAATTAACATATTAATATGTAACACATAATATATATTATATCTATCCAAACATATTAATATATTATGGAGCCGTAAAGCTCCATCTAAACCCAATGATATTAAATTCATAAGTTCAACCATTCTAAACTAGGAATTACAAAAATCAAAACTGCAAGAATCAAAATGACCCTCACAATTATTTGTATCCATTTCTGATGATTATCATGTTAACATATTTAGCTGTGCAATCAAATCTCACTTATGTTTTCCACAGGATTTCTCCTTCAGGTGGTGCACAAAAGCCACGAAGGCAAAGCTATCATCTTCTATGGGAAATATATATACCTCAATTTTAAAAGAGTTGAATCATTCACTCAAATCTTTACACAAAATATATCACTGGAATTGCAGAAATACTGTATTCCAGGCAACTGGCTCGCTTCTCAGATTCAGTCACAGCAGTGCATGCCATTGTCACATAAGGACTGAATCCTCCCGAGTTCAGTGGGGAGCAGCATGTAAAGAGGAACTGTTGGATTAAGCATTTTTTTGACCCAGAGATGGGGCAACTGAGAGGCATTTTAAAAACCTTTGTTCTGTTTTTAGTCTCATGTGAAGGGTGAGACAATACAGGCATTATAATTCATGCCACCACAATCAGAAGCCAACTATTTCTCAATTACAATAAATTATAAGCATTTCTTGGCTTATCAGCTTTTGCTGCACTGTGCTGTAAATGCCTTAAAGACAGTAATCTAAAATTACCACTTGTGGGTCCTACTACCATGTATTTTTCATAGTCCCATTTCTCTAAAGTATCTAGTCTTATTTGCAAGGCCATCTTTTGAAACTTCTTTCTAGCTCCATTTCTCTCTCAACAATGTCTGTTCTATTCCATGGCATTTCTAAGTCAGCATTTCTTATCTCAAAGTTTGCATTCAGATGCACACTATGTGAGCCTTCTGTCAGGCTTTGAGAATTCTCTACAAATCCATTTCCCACAAAGAACTAATTAAATATCTCCAGTGTGATGCAGCAAATTGGCATGAATACACCTCTCCAATAGTTGTTAAAGTAGACACATGACTCATTCAAAACTCACAAACAGTTTTGGGCTACATTGGGAGATGTTTTTTATGGAAACTAAGAACCTTACAAACCATTATAGCTCGACTTCCTATGTTGTTAGGACAGTTTCCCTTCAGTTTCCTTTATGTCAAAATGAAAATATATTCCAAATACTCTGAGTGTGACTCTTGAAACCTTTCTTCAACAGTGATAAAATGGTACAATTATTAGGAGCGGCATAGATTTTTCATATGAACATTTCCAAGAAGTTTTTGGATATGGAAAGACTCAGGCAACATAGAAAGAAACTCTGAATGTAAAAATAAATGGACTACTTGAGGTTGAATACTTTAAAATAAAAAGCTTTCCTTAGATTGAAAAGGGGAAGAAACTTTTTCTTTTTTAATCTAATCCTGTCACTCATTTCACATTGACTAGGCTTACTTTAGAATAACTAGATAATTAGAAAATGAGGGGTAATTTACCCAATTCTGAAAAAAATATCTGCAGTAAAATCCATAGATTTTTAGAATGGTTTGTCTCCTAAATTGTCATGCAGCCCTTTAACACAATGTAATTTGTCACTAAGAAGGGATCTAGCTGACTCAAAGTCATTATATTTTATTTTAAGAGGGTGAAAAATATCACCTTTGTAATGATAAAGTGATAAAGAAAGTAGGAAAACATAACAAAAGAGCCCTCAAAAACTATAATGCTCATGAAAGGGTTTTCTGCTATTAAAATACACAGGTTGAATTGAGTTTTGTTATTTTGTCAGGAATGCCCTGGGCTAGGAAGACTGAAATGGAAAGGAAGATTTGATGTCATTTCTAATGAACATAAAACATTATTTGGCTTTTTTTTTTTCTATTTATAAAAATTAGTAACAATTCTTTTTTGCCTTGCAAAGAACTGAAGGAAGCACCATATTTTCTTATAACTTTATTTCTAACAACCATGAAATACTATCTTTTAAGAAAATCCCAATCTGCTTTTCCTTTTTTCTTCCTTTCTATAGTTACCATGACAACCATAGAATTTTGGTAAGGATAAAACATTTGACAAGCACATTGTCTTTCTGCTTTTAAAGTCTTCATAGCAATACAGATGATCAGACAGACCTTATTAAACAAGGCTGAGCATTACACAAGTGTGGAAACTACACAAATAACCTGAAGGTCAGGAAAAACGGGATTTCCTGTCAAGACCATGATATAAAACAGCAGAATTTGTCATTGCAGTAACAAACATTAAAATTGTGATTGCTTTGTTATGTGAGCAGTGGGTAGGGAAGGATATTTTCAGCTGGGGTGAATAGACCAGATACAAATGGGTAAAGGTGTCCAAAGAAATGCTAAACATTCAGCCCAGAGCAATATCAGTCAGCTTCTCAATAAAATTGGAGAAGTTTAAAGAGTACTACAAAACCCAAACATTCTCTGAGGAACCTCATCTTGCTTCAGATCACAAGGACATCAGAAATGTCAGACACCAGTACATCTTTTCCTAGATATTAAAACTATTAAACAGCTTTTGAAAAGACTAAGGACAGGCCTTTTAAATTCTTGGCAGTCTAATTCAATTTGAAATTGTGGTGCTTCAAAAAAAGGTTTCATTCTGATTGGGAACTAAAACTAAACCTTAAAAAAACCTCCTAGAAACAGAAATGGAAAAAACATATAATTTTGAGGTGTTTTTTGCTTAGATAAAATGAAAAAACAAGCTTCAGTAATAATTTTTTTTGTTAATTTGGTAGATTTGCAAAATTTATCCTATGTGAGTTTTTAAATAATTATTAGTTCATGGGATATAAACAGCTGGATATTCACCTACAGCACTGCTACTGGCATGTGACAGCAGGAAAAAATATTGGAGTATTTTATTTTTCTTTTAATCTATCCCTAAACTGATTCAGACATTTTACAAACACTGGTCCTTTTTTTTTTCCCCCAGTGTAAATCACTTCACTACAAACCCAAACAGGAGATTATTTAATGTATCTAACTGCTTTGTGTTTTCTTTTCAAAGCTGTCTTTACCTAGAAAATTTTATTTAAGATTAAATCTTTCAAAAACATTTCCATTCTATATAAAAGCATATTTTTCAATGACATACATTTACCTGAAATAATTCTGATCAGTTCAGCTGGCTGTAAATAACTATTTGTTTCTTTATTTAATTTGCATATGCACTGGCATCAACTCTGCACAAAATGTTAAAAACATTGGAATGTATGTTGTGGGAGAGCCACAACACTGTATCACTCTTTCACTATTAAGTTCTGACTACTTAAAACTCTGAACCAAATTTTCAGAATGTTGGTGGAGGGAAAAAAAAAAATATTTTTTTCTCTTAGCCAAGAGAAAATGGGAAGATCCTATAACTAACAGTTCTTGTTAGTGAAGGCCTGATGAGTATCCAGTGTCTTAAGTACATACATTGATACTGGACAAGCTACCAAACTCCATCTGCTCAGTGACATTTGTAAAGACAAATCAGACAAATCAATTGTGTTGCTTGAGAGCCACAGTTCAAAATTAGTCTTGGAGGTAATCAGAAGGAATTCTGCTTAGTAGGAATAGGGGATGCATATATGACATTTGACAGCCTCGTTTCCCATGTCTAGCTAAGCCATAACTAATTACTTCTTTTAGCCAAATCAGACCATCACAGCCCATGGCTGGACAAGAATATGGCAAAAATCTTGTTGGATTGGCAGGGTCAGGGATGGGTGGCCAGTGGGAGCACTCTACGTGGCTGCCTGTGACAAGAGGACACCAAGGGGCTCTGCTCTGGGACCTGTCAGGTTCAACAGCTTTATCAGTGACCTGAGGTAGTGATGGAGAGCACTTTCACCAAGGTTGCAAGTGACCTCGACCTCAAATTTGGGAAAACAGTAAATGGGATGAAGGGCAGCACCACCATCCAAAGGGATTCAGGCAGGATGGAGGAAGGGTCCAACAGGAATCTCAAGAAATAAAGCAAGCATTGCACCTGAAAAGGAAAAATCCCAGGCACCGACACATGCTGAGGACTGACAAACTGGCACAGGTCACTGGAGTATTTTCTTACAAAAAATAATATTTAAAGACATTGGAGGGTGCATATCAGTACTGATATCCCTGTTTATATTATGCTTGGTCACGTCCTCCTAAGATCTGGTATGACAGGGAGCCATACATCTTTCACCAGATTCTGTTCTTCTGAGTGGTACAAGGAACAACACCACTGAAATTTATTACCAATTGAAAAGAGGCAAAGAAAGCCACTTTCCTGGAGTCCTTCAATACTCTTGGGAATTTTTCTCAAAAGTGTCTGTCTGCACATACAGAAGCAAAGTTACATACTTAATTATTTTTAGTACAATTTATAAAAGATTGGGTATACAGGCAAAACATTGCTATGGATTTTCCTTTATTAATTTCAAAATCAATTAACCTTGATGAAAAGACTGTGAACAACAGTCTGAATTATTCTGTATTTAAAATCTTAGCCTTTGCCACACAGAGCAGGAAATTCCATAAAAAATGAATTTGAAGGACCAGCTTCTTCCTAATTATTGTCATTTTCATTCTTTCACTTTTGGTGTTATTTTAAGTTGAAGGACAGAGTACACAAACAACAATCGTTCAAGCACATCAAAAGGTTTCCTCTTAATTCAAGGGAATACAATGTTTTTGTATATCTTGCCTTTTTTATAACTATTTTTTGTTCAAAAAATGTTATTGCAGACATTGAACATGAATATTAAGACTTCATAATTATTAGATAGGTATGTTTTAAAAGGATCAATTAATTATGTGGCAGTTCTGGTATCTGGAATTATGTTTTCTTAAATAATTTGCAAATAAATCATGAAGTATGAATGATATTAAATTATATATTGATGCCAGTTGAGAACTGATAACATGTCGTGTAGGCTGGGCGGTTGCTTGGGACTGAGGCTAATAAAAAAGAATTATTTCAATTGTTCAGACTCCACACACATCCATTGATGGATTTCAAGCCCAAGAGGGTTTTCACCTTGAAAGGTCTGTCTCTCCCTGGCAAAAGCAATAATGGCAAGTATGGTAGCAAATTAAATTGATAAATGCAAGGAAATAATTTTCATACACATGTAAAAAGTAAATCTGCTTTCGTCTTTTTAGGTGATTGCAAATCTGATTGGCAAAGGCAATGTCAAAAGCATGTCACTTGTCTTATTAGGTGACTTTCTAACTAAAATTTGACATTCAGCAACAATCAGTGTAAAGCATTTGTGTTATGTAGACTAGGAAAAAATCTTTATAATTATAATCTCTTTACAAACCAATTGTAAATGAAAAATCCTAAACAAATTAATGAATTTAGTGTTGTCTGTTCTGGACTCAGTGTTATTTAGTTTGTGTATTGGTGATTAGAAACAGAATAAAATAAATTTTTACAAAGCTTCCATGTGACATGATTATTGACTCAAGTGATAAATAATATAAGCAGAATTCTGAATCACTCAGTAATCTGAATTCATTTTTAAACATCATGCATTTTAATGCTGCCATATGCAAGATTGTGCATCTAGGAACACAGAAAGTAGGTCACACTCACAGACACAAATGTTTCTTGGAAAGCCTTTGTCTCTGAAAGCCTTTGGGGTCTGGTGAGTAACCAACTGAACAAGAGCCCCCAGCAAAATACAGTGACTAAGACTAATGTAGCTCTTAACTGTATAAGCTGAAGACAAATAAAGAGATTATAGATACCATATTTCATCTGTATGGTATTATTGACTCCATTATTAGAATCAAAATGTCCAATCCTTATACACCCCAAGGTTGCAAAGTCTCTGAAAAAAACAGATTTGCAGAATCTGCAATGCAGCAACTCTTCACAAAGAAATTTCAGTTTGTTTCATTTATAAAAGAAGTTAATGGTGGTCTGCAGGGAAACCTCCCTTGTATCCCATATTTAGCTGAAGCACAGATTTGGAATGAGTGAAGCCTTGGCTTTGCCCTATTCTGTGTGACCCTGGGAGGAAATAAATATGTTCATTCAACCAACAGCAGTTTGCCTCTGACCTTTCTTTACTGGTATCTCAAGCACATTTTCCTAATTAATCTCATTTAGTCTTCCTTTAGTGTTGTGCATGAAACCTTATTCAGGATCACCATTGAGCACCATCTTGGAGTCTAAGGGGTTGATCCTTGCCTCTTGAAAATAAGTTTGTATAAATCTGAATTCTTTGGCATAAGGTCTCTAATATTCAGTCCTTTATATTCATCCATGGAGCTAAACTCCTATCATTTTCCATTGTGACTTCTTTTCTCTGCTCTTGATGCAGCAGTAAATATTTATTTGCCAGCAGCAGAGCAAAAGGTGCTTTCCAAGTCTTCTCTTTGTCATCTTGTCTCTTTGTATTTCTGATTTTGCTTCTTTTCTGCACTGCATGAAGACACAGACCATAAGGTTGTAGCTCAACACTGAAAAACTCAATCCTTCTTAGAGACAACTGATGATGTCAGCAATTATTTTTCATTCCTAAATTTTAAAATAAGCATCTTTATGCTTTCTGTTATGTTTCTTACACCTGGGAATAATCTCACTAAAACCATCCCATCATTTTTCTTCAAACCCCTCCACAGACCTGACTGCTCTTGTGTGTCTCAAACACACAACATGAGACTTATCACATATTCAAAATGATCTAATTGGTTTCCTGTTTCCTCAAAATCTTTGGATAAACATCTATTTCCTCTTGCTTTATACACAAATGATGAGATTTTTGGGATAGTGAATCCTCACCTCATCCTGCCACCCACTATGACTGATAATGGCACTACTAATATTCTTACTACCTATTACTGATTTCCCTTGGTCAAGAGGAAGAGGTGATGCAGAAAATTACTATTGAATTGCTCCCAGGAGAAAGCATTATTATAAAGACTCAATCTATGAATGAAGAATATCAGCTTTATGAGACACAGAGATGGATTGCTGGAATTTACTCACAGGCTTGACCTAGGACTATGCAAAATTCTATTTCTCATAAGGAGTTGGAGAAGGTCATTAACTTCAGGGGTCACATCAGGAAGGAATGATACAGACCACCCATAAGAATCCCTGGGGAAAAAAGAGTTACTATGCAGTCCTTACCAAAGGAATGGAGTTGTATTCAAACCTTGAAGAAATGTTCAAAGCCATAAGAAATATTTCTTCTCCTCCCATTCACAGGCAGGAGTGTTTGTCCTCAGATGGCATAATTTCTGGCACAAATTAATTCTTTCAATGTCTGCTCTGGCTTCCATTGTTTTACTTGAAAAAAGAAATGGTTTTGTGGAAGCATCTTTCAAAATCCCTTAATTTTCCATGGTAATTTCCAATTTTCCCTTGAGCAGCAGAAAACTATAGGAAACATAGGCCAATTTCAAAGCTCAGAAAGAAGAATAAGGACTGGTGTCTAGCAGAGTTCTAGTTATTACAACTTCTTTGTTGAACTGTTGCTAGCAAGAAAACAATCAAGAAATCATAGGTGACCTGGCTATCTCCCAACATTTTATTAAGTCTATAAGGTCAGTTAATACAGTTAAAAATATACCTAATATTCTAACTAAATGATTTTATATCTTATATATCTCTATCTATCTATCTATCTATCTATCTATCTATCTATCTATCTATCTATCTATCTATCTATCTATCTATATTTCCTTCCTTGTGTATGTCCTGAATTAGTGAACTAAACATGCACTGTAAGTGGGACATATAAAAATGTCTTTAATCTCTGGCCATGAATTCATTAACTAAATAAATGGATATTCAAAAGGCCCATAATGTTCAAACACAGTTGTACTTCTGCATTAAATAAGTACTTCTAAAAAAAGTACCTGCAGACTTCAGTGAAGACCAGGGCCAGCAACTAGTTTTCAAAGCAAACATTTAAAGTGAACATTTTTATTTAAATTTCTTTTCCATTTGGGAAGCATAATTGAGAATACATTTGTTTGTTCAATTATTGTACTGTTCAAATCACAGACTGGTTGAGGTTGAAAGGCCATCTGGAAGTCATCTGGTCCAACTCCCCTTTCCAAGCAGGGACACTTACAGCCAGTTGACCAGGACAAGGTCCAGACACCTTTGGAGTATCTTCAAGCATGGAGATGTCACAGCCTCTCTGGGCAACCTGCATCAGTGCTTGACCACCCTCACGGAAAAAAAAAAAGTGTTTTCTGATGTTCACAGGGAAGCTCCTCAGTTTTCAATTTGTGTCTATTGCCTCTGGTCCTGTCACTGGACACCACTGAAAAGAGTCAATGTCCCTTTGGATTTTACATATGTTAAGGTTCCCCACTCTCTCTGTAGCCCAGAGTCTCAGCTGTTTTTGCCTTTTCTCATAGGACAGATACTCCAGTTTTTTCAGCATCTTCAGGGCCCTTACTGGACATTCTCCATCATGTCCTTGTCTCTCTTGTGCTGACAGGAAGGAAAGAATGACCACACTGGATTTGCTTGCAGTACTTTACCCTAGACAAGAATACCTTTCACCTTTTTTTTTTTCTGTCAGGGCATTTTGCTGGCGCATATTGAACTCCACCAGGACCCCCAGGACCTTCCCTATCAAGCTGCTTTCCTGATGGGTGGACCTCAGAATATATCTGTGCATGGAGCTGTTCTTCCCCAGGTACAGGAGTTTCTACTTCCCCTTTGTTGAACTTCATGAGGTTCCTGACAGCCCATTTTTCCAACCTGTTGAAGTCTCTGGATGGCAGAACAGCTCACTGGTGAATCAGTCACTCCTCCCTCTTTTGTGTCATCAGCAAACTTGTTCAGGGTACACCCTGATCCACCAGCTAGGTCATTAAAGAGGATGTTAAGAATTAAGGAAGTATGAAATACTGAAAATGTATTTCTGGAATAACTGCTCCATCACCTTCCCAGGGATCAAAGTGAAACTGCTTAGCCTGCAGTTTCCTGGGTTGTCCTCCTTCCCCCTTCTGAAGATAGGAGTTACATTTGCTTTTCTCCAGTCTTTGGGCATTTCTCCCAGTGAATGATCAAATATTACCTGAAGTGGCTTCACCATGATATCTGTCAGCTCTCTCAACACTTGTGGGTGCATCCTGTCAGGTCCCATGGACTTCATCATGTCCAGTTTACTTTTATGTTCACTGACCTGGTCCTCTTCTGACAAGGTGACATATTTCATGCTTCCTGCTCTTTGGAAATGCCATTCCTGAAGGCTGGTCATGATAATAAGGTCTGGGGCAAAGGCAACATTCAGTTTAATCAAGTCCCCTGTCTCATTAGGCAATGCTCCCGTATTTTCCTTAGTCTTACATCTGTCTCCCATGTACTTACAGAAGCCTTTCTTGTTCTTGACATCTCTGGGCAGATTCAGTTCCTTGTGAGCTTTAGCTTGATCCCTGGGTTCTCAATGTTTCTGTATTCTTCCCTTATTCTTCCCAAGGAACTTACTGACCCCCTGTAGGCTTCCATTCTTTGTCTGAGCATTGCTAGGGTCTCCTTTTCATCCACAGAGTTCTCCTGGTATTTTTGCCTTCCTTTCTGTTCATAGGATGGACTGCTTTTGAGCTTGGTGAAGGCGATCCTTATATATTAAATGACTTTTTTGAGTCTCTCTTCCCTCCAAGACCTTACTGCACTGATCTTTGAAGAGGGGAAATCTGCTCTGCTGAAGTCCTGGGCTTTGAACTCAGTTTTCCTCTCCTCCCTGCCCTCAGGATTTTGAACATCTCATGGTGTCTGCCACCAAGAGTGCCCTTGACCTTCACATCCCAACGAGCACCTCCATGTTGGTATGAAGTCCAGCAGATCACTTGTTCTTGTTGCCTCCTCTATCTCTCAGAGGAGGAAGTTATCAACAACACACTCCAGATGCCTGGATTGCTTATGCCATGTTGTCTTGTCCCTCCAGCCAATGCTGGGGTGGTTGAAGCCCCTCAGGAGGACTAGGGCCTAGGAACTTGGGGCTGCTTCCATCTGTTTGTACAGGGTCTCATCCAGGAGAGAGAGCTTTTCCTAGTGAGATGACCTATGGCAGACACCCACTATAACATCACCTTTACCTGTCCTCTCTTATGTGGTCATCTCCCTTCTCCATCAATCCCCAGACTGAGCTCCAGACACTCCAACTCACTTCTCACATAATGGGCAACTCCCCCTCCTCACCCTGTCCTTCATAAAAGACATACATTCTTCCATTGCAAGACTTCAGTCATGGGAGCCATCCCACCGTGTCTCCCTGGTCCTGACGAGATCACAGCCCTGCAGCTGCAGCTGGATCCCTGACTCACTGTCTTTACTCCCCATGCTGCCTCCATTAGCACACAGGCACTTTCGAGAGGCACCCCTGCATGCTGAGTTCCTAAAGAGAATTTGGGGAATTAAGTTGTACCCAGAGCTGTGATAATTTTTGATGTAATGTAGTTAAAGCTAAAGACAATTGAGTAAGAAATGGCGTATTAGGATGATTTAATGCAATAAACTTAATCCGTGAGCTAGAATACAGTGGTTTACAGGAAAACAAGATATATTTTTAACATTAACAAGATCTCTTCTATTTTTTTTTTCCTGGAATCAGAACCTGATGTTGGCAGTTCCCTATGGAGTAAGAAGCAATTCTTTAAGATGAAGCTATCTTAATTCAGAATCGATTAAACCCGACTCATTAGCAAGCACTAAACCGGCACAATGCCCGGTGGCTCTCGCCTCGCAATGCCAGCATGTGGCGCTGTCTCCTGTGAAAAAACAGCCCCTGGTTTGCGAAAAACCTCATTTGAACATTGCCAGACTCTTCTGAAGCACAGGCAGGAAAATAATGCGGATATTTTTAGCACAAAAATAATACTCTGCACTCGCAAAAATTTGTTAGCACCAATTCCACTATTTCTAATACAAAAAGAATATTTAATGTAATTTATGGACAAAAAAAGAGTGAGCAAAACATATGAATGCATCCATGCATCTATTAATCTGGTTAAAGACCATAATTATATTTTCAGGTTGGTTGAAATGTATACATAATTTATTTCCAATTTTCTTTATTCTGTAGCCAAATTATTAAAGTCTTTAAAACGAGTATATTTACAAACTTGCATATCTACCCCTTTGGTCTAGAAGATCTTAGTCCACAGTGGGTTTTAATTACCTACTAAATTCTTGAGCTACCGAGCCTGTTTCATAATCTCCACATAGGGGAACAGGACCTGTGTGACTACAGTTTTACTGGAAGTGAACAGCCAGTCTTTTGTGTGCTAACCAAGTCAGCCCTTACTGAGAAGGAATTTAGTGACTACACTGATGATCTCTGTAACCATGAACTTTCAAACAAAAGCAACTGAGTAAACTGTGTATTCACTAACTTTAATCATTAAGGGCTCTATGCCCTTTGCTACCAGACTTCTTAAAACAAAACAAACAGGGTTCATACCCTTTTACTTATAATATGTGACATAAAAGGCATTAGTAGTAACATGAAGGGGATATATCTACTGAATTTTCTGACTTTACTAGATTTGCATCTGATTTACAGAAAGTTACATATTTTTTTCAGGCAGTTCTTACGATCTGCGGTAAAAGTTCAATGCATTCAGTGTATCTGAAAACACTATGAATCAGCAAAGCAATTTTCTTTTCGTGACTCAAGGCAAAAAGTTGCAAAAGTTTTAGCCAAGGCTTAAGAAAAACTATTTAAAAGATTCAGCTAGCAAGTGGGAAGTCCTGAACTTTATACTGATGTTTGCCATAACGCTGCAAAGACTGTGGATTGACTTCTGTGTTGTTCTGTCATGTGCTGTTTTATTTTGTAAATATAGAGATGCTGGATCAGGCAAAGTAAACAGTTTTCTAGAGGTGAGAGATCAGTCAGAATTAATAAAAGCATTTGGAAACCCCTTATGATCTCTGCTCACTACAAGAGGAAAGGTAACCATTCCAGCTGCAAAAATGAGGAAGCTACACAGAATTGACAGAATTGACAGAATGACTAGGTTGGAAGAGACCTTCAAGATCATCAAGTCCAACCCATGCCCCTTCAGGAGGTGCAGCTGAGATGGTCTCCTTTGATTAACCAGGGCATTTCCAAAATAGCTGGCAGGTGACCAGTGCAAACAGCAGGGCACTTTCTGTGCCAGGATGTGGCAGGTGACCTGCCTTTTGACAGCTGTGCTCTCTCAAGCATCCAAGGGCACAAACTGTCATCTCCATTTGGTAACACTGGCAGGACTGACTCTGGCCTTCTGGTTTTTCGCAAGTGAAGATTTCTGACAGCTGACAAAAGAGACCACAAGCTGCGAAGTAACATCTAAACTAAAATGTGCCTTGTTTTTTGTTATATTTGTATGTTAGCAACACTTCTGACAAGAAATCTTTTCTTAATCTGTGCCTTAATTTTGTGGTAAGACAGTAAAACTATAGCTAGAATCTACTGGTAGAATTTGACAAGTGATTTCCTAGTTGGGATGTAGCAGACCTTTTTATTCTTTGAATTTCTATATATAAGTGCACAAAGGAGTACACATATAGCCTGGTGAGAATAATAGCATTGGGGAATATGTTTTTATTTCATATTTGTATACATAAGAACATTCATAAAAAAATTATAGCCAAGTAAAATTAGTACCAGCCAGAACAGTTGAAGATCTTGCTGACTTTTATAAGATTTTAGATGACTTTCCTAGTGAGCACTTAACTTTTACTTGAACTTGTTCCAGTAAAGATGCCTCCTGTAGTCTTTTTAATACAGGGTTTGATAACCACACCAAACTACTACTTATAGTAGTAACTGACCTAGTACTAACTCCTGAAATGGCCTAAAAGGTACTTATTTCAGCTCATACAGCTGTGGGATTTTCAACTTCAGGAGGCTCAATCCACAGGCTCCGGTGAGAAATCATCCACTTGCTCATTCTGGCAACACATACTTGAGACGGGAGGAGTCCATGCAGCGCACACAGGGAGAGGAATGTGGTAGGTAACCTCTGTGCTACATACTGCGGCACACGCTCCGGCCCTGGAGCTGACGACAAGAAGGAAAGGACGTTAGGCTGATATTTACTGTATGGGGGCCATTTTACAGCTCAAGGTGCCGTTTTAATCTTTGCAGCTATTACACAGAGGTATTTGGGCTAATGACTTGTAGATTTTCATTTTTAAATAACTCTTCAGGGGAGCCTGTATGTGTTTCACCTTGGGACAAGCGCTCACCGCTGTGTTACTCTGTAAGAAACACCGAGTTCCAAAAAGTGATTTCCCTCCGTTCTTGCTTCGCCGTCCTTTTTTAAAATTGATTTTAAAAAGAAGAAATAAAAGAGACTGAAGCAGGGTGTTCCCTGGCGCCCAGCCACCCCCACGCAGCCCGCCCGTGTGTAGGGGACAGGGCGGGCGGCTCGGTGGCCGCCCGTGCCCCGCAGGTGGCGGCGTGCGGGCAGGCTCCGGCCGCAGCGAGCTGCCCGCGGGCATGGGGCCCGCCCGCCGCCGCCGGCGCTCGGCGCAGCCAATGGCGCGGCTCTGCCGGCATCGGCCCGCCCGCTGCCGGCGGGGGAGGGCCGTGGGCCGGGGCGGGCGGGAGGGAGGACGGGGGTGAGGGGAGTTGAATGATTGAACTTTCTTGTGTAGTTTCTGCGGCGCGGAGGTGTCCGTTCCCGGCGTAGCCCGGCACCAGCCCAGCGAGCGGGAGCCAGCTTACCCCGGCGCCTGCAGCCCCCCGCGCCGCCCGGCCGCCCCTCTGCCCTCCTCTCCAGCAGAGCGATGGTGCGGAGGGCGCCCGGCGTGTCCCTCGCCCTGCTCCTCTGGGTGACGGCCGCCTGCGGCAGCCCCGACGGGCCGGGGGCCGCCGCCGCCGCCCGAAGGCAGGACGAGGCTTTCGCCACCGCCAGATGCACCTCCAGGTGCCTGAGCCTCCAGATCACCCGCATCTCCGCCTTCTTCAAGCATTTTCAGGTAGGGGCAGGGCACCGCGCAGGGAGCCTCTTGCCCACCGTCCGTAGAGGGGTGTCCCCCGGGGTGCGGGCGGAAAGGACAGCCGGGCCCGGGGCTGGGGTTTGGTGAACTTGGGGGTCCGCGCCCCCAAGGGATGGCCGGCACCTGGAGGAGCCGGGCAGGTGGGCACGGCCCCGCGGCAGCGCCGAGCCCCGTCGGTGTCTGTGGGTGCCGGCCGGACTCCTCGCCTGGCGGGTCGTGGGGCTCCTGGCACGCTCTGGCTCCTCGCAGGTGCCCGGCGCTCTCGGCCGCTGCCTCCGGTGGTGTCTGGGGCGGCGGGGCGGGCGCGACGCGGTGCTCCCGGGCCGGCGGTGCGCTCGTCCTGCCGAGCGGCGGGCGGCCATGCCGCGGGCTCCGCCTGCCTGCGCGCCGGTGCGCCAGCCGCCGCAGGTGGTTCGCTTCCCCAGCCCGGTGGGAAAGTTTGAGCCTGTTTTTTAAGGGAGATAATCATGAACGTTTAATACTTGGTTTTGACCTCCTGGAAGGTGAAGGGGGGGGTAACGCTGTATTTTTTTTTTTTTTCGCTGGGACGGAGACGCACATCTTTGGCTAACGGGACAAGTAGGGATAAAGTGGGGAGAAATGGAATTGAAGTGTCGGGAGACCTGCGGGGCTTAAAATGAAAGCTGGAAGCAGTGCGGAGCTAGTGCAAGAGCAGCGGGTGTCTGCCCGTCCTTCCCGCTCTTCTAGTTACACACGCACCTTTCTCTTTCCCCACCTGTTCTTCACTGCGCAAATATTAAACCTACTCGAATTCGTCCAAATGACGGAAACCCTTCCAAGCTGCAAGCCATTCTCCCTGCCCAGAGCCGCAGCCCTTGTGGGGAAGGGATGGGTAGCTCGGTGCGAAGGGAGCCACCTCGGCCCTTCGGGGCGGCACGCCGGGGGACGCGCCGCTCGCTCCCCCGGGGGCTTCCCGGTCCGTGAGAAACCGGGAACGCCCGGACGAGCGCCTTGAGTGAAGTTTGCGTTGGGCAAAGGTGTTCGCAGCAAAGGCAGGTCTCCGAGGTATTTAATCATAAACCGATTTAAAAAGACACAAAGAGAGGGAATGTTAAAGGAGAGCTGAGTGTGTGCGCTGTAAGGGCAGCAGAAGTTGGTTGGGTGCCTTCAGCCGGGTTTGGGTTGAAGAGACGGGGCTTGTGACCCGAGCCGGCTGGAGAAGGGGCGGCCCTGCCCTGCCCTGGCCGCTGCTCGGCCGGGGGCGGCGGAGCGCCCGCTGTCAGCGTGCTCCGTGCATCCCGGGATGGCCTGAAAGGAGGATACCCATTAATATAGCTCATTATCCCGGAGAGCGGTTAGTGTTTTTTATTGCGTTGTCAAGCGGTTGTAACTTACTTGTTTTACAGTTTCAGTGGCTAAAGAGGCAGTTTAGATCAAGTCTAGATCACAGTGAAAGCCTTTTTCTTGTTTTTTCTTTTTTTGTGCGTTTTCTTGGCAAGATTTCTTTTTCAGCGTAAAACTGCTGACAGAATGCACACTGCACACAATCGTGATTACATTTTAATTAACTAGAGTAAAATAAGTAGGGAATTACTCAGTTAGGACTTGATAACTGGCTGGTTTTTTGCAATCAATTGAAAATCTCAGAGTTTTAACCCCAACCTGCTAAAGCACTTGGTGATTTATCTTAATTACTACGGATTAAACTCCTGTTAGACATGAAACGACTGTAATGTTTGGAAGATAAAGTGGTCTTGTTTATAAAAGCTAAACTCTCCCTTGTCTTATAACGAGGAAAAGGAGGAGAGTTTTAAAGTACATCAAGCATCCAGTGTTCTCACAGGAGACTGATAAAACAGTGTGGGCTGTAGGATGTGCAAGTTTGGGCCAGATTATTCCATGTGGGTTTAAAGGTATGATCCATTCCTTTCTCTTCTCCCTCCTTCTAGCCATTCCCCTCCCCTTTTCATCTCAACTGGTAGCAATTTCTGGAGTTCTTTTCATTTCAGATGTCCACTTATCTTGTAATCTGATTCAACCTTTGAAGCAAACTAAACACTAGCTCTTCCCAGTCAGAGCAGGAAGGAACTCTAGTGTCTCCCAGTTAGGCAAGTATTGAAAGACTGACCCACTCATTTCTGAGCCCTGCTTTAGATACAGCCTCTGTGGTGGGGGTTAGGGACACAGCAGCTGGACATGCTTTGCAAGAGATGATGTCCCCAAAACTTCACAGAGACTTAATTTCACATAGTTTATGGTACTAAAATCACACTACTAACAACTTTTTAAAGAGAATCAGGCAGTATGAATAGGAAGTCTGGGTTAATTCTGTGTCTTTTGTTTGAATGGCAGCTAATATTTTTACAACTTTTAAATGTCAACAAGGGATTTTAATCCATTCCCCCCCCCAAGACCTTTCACCCATTTTTCTTTACTGTTCTTATTTTTAAAAGTTTCATTAGAGGTATTCCTTCTAAAAAACCTATTTGTTAGTTTACGCTTGGGAAGCAATTCTAAGCCTATTTTAAATGTACACTGTCAGTAGACACTGTCAGTAGAAATTATTTTAACTGAAGCATAGGTTGAATAATATATTTTTTTATTCCTTGTAGACTATTGATGTGGGCTAGAAGAAGAATTGGTCACCTAAATCAAAAATCTTTGATCTTCAGAGTACTTGTTGAAGGGGCATGGATGCCTGCTTATTCCTGTAAAATCTCCATGGCTAGGGGGGTTTTCCAGTTCTGGTGGTGTTGGGAAGTTCCATGTAGAGATTATACCAAAGGATACATGAGATCATTGAGAGTTATGCACCACATGGGTCCTAGACCCAATGAAATGTGTGTGTTTAATATCTGTGGCCTACTTCCAGGCCATGATCTTTCACAGAGAGCATGCTAGTGCAAAGGCCTTTCATCCTAAGCAATCAAACAAAAAATTATAATTAGGAGGAGTCATAGTGGATTCTTCTTTTATATAAAACTTTTTGATTACATGCTCATCCACAGTAGAGAATTATGTTTAATCCCTTCTAAATGAAGGGACTCCAACATATCTCTTCTATCTTACTAGAATACGTTCAATTGTGGGCTTTAGCTTCCTCTGAAGTTTTGCAGATGAGAGAAAGCATTTTTATCCCAACCGTGTAACTCAGGCCCCTGGACAGCACTGAATGAAGCATTCATTGACCTGTGACCAGACAGACTAAGGGCAAAGAGAGCTCATCTCTTTAGCCTTATGCTCAGAGTACTTATTTTGGGTGTTGACACTAGAGTTTTGCTTTGACTGTTGCAGAACATGTATGAGGGAGTAATTGGAGCATTCACTGAAACCTGTCCATGCTCTTGGGTCACTCCCTTGATAAAGCAGAGCTCCTCGTGCTGTGCTTCTTTTTCTGACAAAATTCTCTCTAAAACACCTGAACAGGGGAGGATGGCAAGAATGGTCTTCCACTAAGCAGGAGCTTTGCCATCAAATGGCCTGCTTAGGAGAAGGTGTAGATTTGAACCTTGAAGTCCTATATCATAGTCAGGGTTGTGTGCGTTTGGCTGTTATCTAAAAGACCATGCCTGGGTGTTAGTATGGTGCCCTTATAAGATGAGCAGGGCAATTCCTTTTCTAGTCTGAAATGAGTGGAAGGACTAAGGTGTCTGGCTCCATAAGAAACACCAAGATTGTGAATCCTGTGTGGAAAAAGGCATACTATTTTCAGGACAGAAGATGCGCAGTGATGTCATTGGATATAATCTTTCCTCAACATTTTCTTATTAAGGCAGTTTCTGTCTCAGTGTTTGAGTTGATCTCCAGGAGAAAGGTACAAATTTTAATTTGATGTATTCAAAGTTTGTTTGTGAATCTAGTTTTATATTAATTTAGTACAGTAGGTAAAACCCCTTGAAGATGAGGCCAGTTACTGCACAAGTTTTTGTTTTTTGAAAAGGGTATGGGTATAAACAGGGACCTCATACAGCCAGCTGGACAAGAGGCCTAATCCTCAGATTAGTTTTGGTAGAGCTTTTCTGCATAACCTGCTGGTTTTAGTGGAGTGAGACTAAGCTTGCATTGCTATCTGTGGGTGTAGCCTTTCCCGTTTGTGACATTAGTTGTGGATGAACTTGTTTTATTCTGGGGGAGCAGACATGGCAGTGACCTTTTTAGTGTTTTGTTTTCAAGTTGAGTGAAAAAACAATTTGGATTTTAATCTCTAATGCCAGCCATTTGAGACATGTTTTAAAACCTGGCATGATTAAAATTTTCTTTGTGAATAAGAGCTTGAACATCACTGTAACTACTTATGCTAAAATGTTATGGTGAGATAACTTTACTTTTTTCCTGTGGACTCCTTGATCTTTGTCTTAGTGGGATCTGTTATAGACCTCTCAAGCTCAAGTGTCTTCTGCGTAATATGTGCAACTTGATAATTTACTTAAGACACAGGACTGGTCAGTCTTGTTTACTGGGTCAAAAGCTGAGAGGGTGGTAGAACATGTCCTAAGAATTTGGGGTAGTTGCCAGTAGGATTGCCTGTGGTTGTGGTGTGATGTGTTTGTGGTGTCACTGGAGAGGTTACAGCCATATGCTTGCAGAGTATATGCTGAGGCTGAACAGCACCTCTTGGCAACTTGTTCTAGCATTTAACCACCCTCACAGTAACAAAAAAGGTGTTTTCTCATGTTCAGTTTAGGTTTCCCATGTTTCAAATTTGGCCATCACCTCTTGTTGTGTTACTGGGCTTTACTTAGCAGAGTCTGGCCTCCATTTCTTTACTCTCTCCCATCAGGTACTTACAAACATTGATGAGAAACCATTGAGTTTTTTCTGTTCCAGACTAAACATTCCCAGTTCTCTTAGCCTCTTCTCATGTCAGAGATGTTACTATCCCTTTTCTGGGCTCCCTCCACTAAGTCCTTCTCTTTCCATGTCATGGGGGGCCCAATACTGGACCTAGCACTCCAGGTGTGGAGGAGTGACTAGAAGAGAGAACAGGATTGGCTACCTTTTAAGAGTATAATGCCTGTTAAATACTGTTTCTTGCTTTTAAATTCATTTCCATGATTTAGATTTTCTTACATGAGTTCATACATGATCCTTTATCAGTGCATTAAAACCACAATGCTAATGCTAAAAAAAAATTCTTAGATATTGGTACATCTCACTATAGTTTTAAATTTTTTTTTGAGGGGATAATCTTCAGTACTAAATTGAATCTTAGAAAATCCATTTCTTTATTCATCAGGGGAAAGTCCAGGTACATGGAGATGTCTACATGTTGTGTGATCCAGCATAGTGACTGCTGCTTGAACAGGCTCATGAGAGATTGTTTAAACTCATTAAAATGGACACTGGTTAGAAACATTCAGGCAACACTGTGGATGACCTTGGTCACATAAGGGTTCTGTGTTCCTGTTAAATTGTTTGTGAAGTGAAGGAATTGTAGCTGAAAATTTTGATACAACATAGACATCCTTCAAGTGGTAAGCCAGTTTTGTGATATATGGAAGGAAATTAGAGGGAAATTACCTCTTGTAAATGTGATTTAGTGTAAATCTAATAGTAATATACTATGATTTAGTACTTAGGAATTAGTACTAAGCTAGATGAGCCAAGGCTAACTCAAAATTGTTTTTGAAAGTATGGAAAAATATTGTTTTAAGCTAATAGAGCCATATGTTGCATAATGATTAGTAGCTGTAAAAGGGAAGAGTAAGGCCTTAGAAGTTTGTTATATTGAATGACTGATAACTCTATGGTGGTAGGAGGTTGTTTTTAGGGTTGTAGAAGGACTTTTGTCTTTCAGGACAACTAAAGTTTTTGAAGAAAACCAGGCAATTCTTTTAAGTAAGTAATAAAAGGTTCTCAGATTTTATATCTGCAAGCAAATAATGTGCAAGTGATTACCTCTAGATAAGCAATACCAGATTTCACCTACAAGTCAGGAAGCTAGTTTTGTCTCAAGGCCAGCACATCTGCCTTCAAATTGCCTGTAACTCTGAAGTGACTGCACCTGCAATAATCTGCAATGGGTCCCAGCTGGGAAAGTGGTGGCCAGGCTGAAAGTCCAGGATGCTTGTGTCTCTCTATGCTCTGCTGTAGAGATGCTGGAAATCATCAAGAAATCCTTTATTGTAACCGTCTCGAATAATTCTGAAACTATAAATTGTTTTTTATTAAATCTTTTGAAAAGATATGTGGTACTTCTGTAGTGAGATATGGTAGATATGTAGTGTCTTATTCCCAGAATATTTCAGTTCCAATGGACAGGCTCCCCAGGCACTGACTTTACTTAGTTCTCTTGGGACATGTTCACAAACCTTTTCTAAATGTGAGGATGTGTGCCATCTGCTTTTGTTCTGTTTCAGTACTCATCTCTTTTCCAAAAATAGCCCTTGTGTTAAGTAATTCTGACTTTCATATGTCTTGCAAAGCACACTGCTCCTAATTTATTTCCACAGAAAAAATGTAGCATTTGTCATTACTTTTTCTCAAAACCCATTAAAAGGCCCAATTCTTCTTCTGTTTTTAATGTTCATATTGCATATGATTTGGACAATTATTCTGGTATTTGGTGTGCCCTGATTATCAGGATCTGCTGTTCATGAGCAAAAGGTGCACTGATGTAACAGAATCTTGGGTAAAACCTGTGAAAATGGAAGGTTTGTTTTGAATAACAATGGTTACATTTAGTGAAAACAGCTGCATTATTCACCATATTGTGTAATTGAGGCACAGTTAGTCTTTGCTGTTGTAACCTGGTCTGGTATGAACCTCCCTGATTTCTGATTTGAACCTCCCAAAGTGGGAGTTTTAATTTTGTCATAGCCAGACCCCAATCTCTTTGCCCTCAGTGGATGCTTGCATAGTTGATATGAGTGCAGGGGTTTGCATGGTCTGGTCATTGTTTTCTAGTGGCTTTGATGACTCAGACTTGCTCATTGCTTTCCTAAATTAAAATACTTGACTGTGTCTCAAGTGTAAGTTTAAATGCAAATCAAGTGAACTGTATGAAAATGTAAGTGGATACTGAGCAATGGGAGTTGCCAAGGTATCTTTCTCATGTTTACTTGTGTGTTCTTATATGTTAAGAAAAAAATTTCTTTATGCTTATGTTCGAAAAATTAAAATTGCTGTTAATTTGGTAAGTGTGCTGGATACCAGGTGCAATAAACCCAACAGGAATTACTAATAGGTTTTAAAGCAGACATTTTATGTGTAAAAAATATTGGCAAAGAATAGTTTAAATGTCACAGTCTTGCTGGTGAGGGGGAGGAAATGCTGCTTTTGAAAAGCATTAGAAAACTTCTGAAAGAAAAACACTGTCAGTTCTAAAATGTAAATCTTTTTGCATTGGAAGATATAGCCACTTAATACAGAGCAAAAGGTTTTTCAGATGGGTAGCGTTCATGTTAAAACTATTACTAAAGCATTATTTATTGTCTGAATATGGATTGTCTCTGTGATTAACTAGTGCTCTGAGCTTAATTTAAATATATTTGATTTAGTAAGTGTTGTTTAAGGAAAAACCCCAAAATGTTAGATTTCTGAGACAGCTTGAAAAGCAGACTGATTTTCCAGATGCTCATCATTTGTCATTTTGTAAAGGGCATCTTCTTGAGTGCTGAATTTGTGTTTACTGATAGAGATTGTTATTCACACTCTGACCTGCATCTCCACTGGCCATTCTGTGTGAATTTTTACTCTGACTAGCTGGATTGAAGTACATAGCCAACTTTTGTAAACAGAAAAAGAGAGTGGTATAATTTAGCATCCATGTCTTTAAAGATTGAAAGTAGGAATAATGACTGAGTATCAGGAGTATCCTACAGAAGATAGACACATCTGTATTGATATTTAGTAGCTGGTGCCTAACAAATGTAAACCTTGCACTAAACTCCTTGCCTAGGAGTTTACACCAAGAATCTTCATTTTTTGATCTCTCCCACAGCTGAGCTTTATAAGGCTTTTTACTTCAGAAACCTTTGAAGTTCATGAAAAGCCTTCTGTTGATTTCAGCTGGATCAGGTCCACGTGTGAACACTAGGTCCATGTAGTCAACAAAGTAGAGTGCTGTGAACTGGGTGTCCCAGCTCCAGTTGTATCTGTTTTTCAGTCTTTTAATGACCAAGAGGTCACAGGACACAGAGATGGAGGACTGGGGGTGTTGAAAGGTAAGTGGATCCTTTAAACTTGAAAGTAGAGTATTGTTCTTTTCTTCTCTGATTAAAAAGAATCACACATTCTGTCTTCTAAAAAGAATATCAGATGTTTCCAGATTTGGGAAACAACCCCAGTCTAAAGTTTTAATCGCATTTCTGTTGTCTTCTGTGAATAACATTTTCACCAATGCGTCTCTCTAGACTGTCAAAGAGATGTGACATCAAAGTTATGTACACACACATGTAATTACTTTCCTCTAAAAAAGAAGAGACTTGCCTCAAGCTTGCAAAGGACAGGACTCCCCTGGTGGGCAGCTGAGATTGCTGGGGAGCACGTCTTCAGAACTTGTAGGAAAAGCGAGAAAAGGGACAGAGTCTCAGAATGGAGAAAGGTGGAGATAGGTGGACTTTAGCAGGCTTGTGATACTGGAAGGAGAAATTATGTGAGAGTAGAGGGCACAGTAAAATTTCCTGTGACACAGTTAATTGAAATTAAGGAATTATGGGAGCAGAGAACAGATGTAATGGGTCTGTAGGAAGAGTTTTTTGTAACTGTTTCTTGTGAACAGGTTTTATTTCTGTCCTTTCTCAGCTGCTTGAAATTTTACTTGGTTTAAAAAATTTAATTTTTCATTTTTGAAACACAGTAAGCATGTTTTGAAAACCCTTTTGTCTTCATGGAAGAAGTCATTTACAGGAAGGGCTGCTATGAAAATTCACAACAAAGTTGTAGCTGACATGTATTTCATGTCAGAACTCAGACAAACTGCTGCCACTGTAATTCCTCAAGTGGTCACAGCTGAAACTGCAAACCTGGCCAAGGTAGTGAAGCCTGTTTTTTCTGCCTGTGAGGGCTGCAATCTAGCTGTCATGGATGCTAGATCATAATAAGATAATATGAGGGAAAAAGGATTGCTTTGGAGCAAATGTCTTGTGTCCAGACAGTCAGAAATTGAGGCTGATGGTGAAGATTGGATGAGAATCATGTACTTATTTAGTCTAGTGCAAGCATAGTTCAACTTTCCTTGCCATTCTTATGAGAATTTAGAAGCATAGTTCTGTTTTTTCTTTTTTTAATATGTTACTCTTTAGGGAAGTTATCTTCACAGTAATTTATCTTAAAAAAAAAAAAAAAAAAGAAAAGCAATCTCAGTTCATGTACATGAATGTGATTTCTCAGCTAGTGATTTAGGCCATGAGCATAGAGCAATATGTCATTTGTATTTAACTGATTGTGTTTTTTAACTGCTAATGGCTGGAACATTCCAGTAAGGCCTCAGGGCATTTGTGGACCTAGACACTACAAATTCATTTTTTTGACCTCGGTGCTGTAAGACTTTGGGTTTCCTTTGAATTTAGCACATGGCCAAACAAATATGTGAAACAGCAAATAGTGAGGAGGGGGTGATAACAATATATTATGATGATGATGATGTCTTGATACAGTGACTATTTGTATCCCTATATATAAGCTATTTCAACTGTGTGACTTTTCTTTCTTTTTTGTTTAGGTGATGGTTGTAGCTCCTTTGACAACAATAAAATCATGTTAATGTGTAACTACAACTAGACAATAATGAATCACACCATTATCTGCCCCCATTTTAATTAGTTACAAAGAGTGTATTACATGTTGACATTTAATTTGTTCCTAACAATTTTGGGAAGGGAACTGGAACTAAAAGAGCTTGAGGCTTTCTTCTGTTTTGAAATTTCCTTCTATGCAACTATGAACTGAGATCAAGAATTAGCCAAACATTGGTCAGTCTGGATATGCAGTAGGTGGAAGAAACATTTGGGTTTAGACAAACTGACACAAAGAGGTAAAAATAATCCAATTAATGAAGAGTGTGTCACTTCATATACTACTTAGTAGCAGCTATGGGACATGTTTGTCAGGATAGATAAAGAAAGAAGATGTAGAATTTTACAGCTAGGAGCTTACAGCTGGATTTTTTCTTTGAGTTAAAAAGTTGAATACACAATGTGAACAACAGTAGCTTTCTGGTAAGTTTCATGGGTTTTCTGTCCAGTGGCTTCTCACTGGCCAAGTGGAGTAGAAATGCACATGCAGCATATTAGTTCATTTTTTAAAAGATTTGGATTATTCATAGATTCACACCCATGCGTTTGAGCACTGGACAGCATCAAAGCCAGAATTTCCAGTGGCAATTGATGTGGAACAGCAAGCAAGAATTATTTCAAGTCTTCTTCCTGTGTTCAAAACTGTCCTTATGTAAAAAAAAAAAGAGCAGCAGTGTGAACTATACTTGAAAGTTAAATTTAACCTCAGCTGTTTTCCAAATTGTAGAAAAGTGAACATTTACAGTTTCCTAAAGGATATGCTGGCTGCCTTTGTTTTGGAATAGAAAACACGACTTGGTTAGTTTTAAAAACTGCAGAACTTTACAAATTAATGAAGGGTGGGCTCATGTTGTTTACTTTCAGATTTCTAACCGATACTCATTGATTCTTCCATTTATATAATTAATAGGCTAAGACAGGATTTTTCTGGAGTTTTTGTTTCTGGCCTAAGTCTGATATCTCTACATTTGATAGTAATGCATCCATCAGTTTCAGTGGAAAGAAGCTTAGGCCAGTGAAAATATAATAGAAATATCTGCTTAGAGTTTAAACAACATGCAGAGAACTTTCTTGTTCTTATCTATAAAGGTGATTAACTTGAATTCGTTAAATACCATCTCATGTTGTATCATGACATCTTTCTTTTCAATTCAATGGTAGTAAATAACACAATGCCATTAGGACAAAGTAAAACTGAATTGCCAGTTATGTGCTAGATGTAAAGCATCTTTAAATATTTGTAGAAGAGATTCTTTGAGATGACAAGGGAAGGTAGAAGCAATTTAATGTAACCAGAGCTAAGTACCTCTAAAGACAGTAGAATATTTTTTTTTTTTTAAAGATGAGATACTACCCAGTTTCTGATTGTTATTCCATGTATCCAGGTGCTGTCAGAGATTCCAAAGTATCTTTTTAAGTTTCATCAACAGGCATGGCTTGTTCTCTTAATAATAGGAGCAGATGTCAAATTTTTATGCCTCTAAGATGCTTAGTCATACCTAGGAAATCCATCTGGTAAAGATCGAGCCTCAGTTAACTTGTTCTCACCCATGAACTTCCCACTGAGAAAGTAAATTGAGCAGAGCTCCTCAGTCCAATGAAAAAGAAACTTGAATATTATCAATCTACTTGTAGTACCAGAACCCCCTTCACTGTCTTTCTGTCATAGTTGCTTTACACAGGTGACAAGGCTAGTAAAATGGAAGGAAACTTAATAATTGGGACAGAATTCCTGGAGCATACCACCAGTATCAGCAACTTTCCAAAAAGGAACAACTGAAATATTTGTCAGTTCTGCAGAAAAAGGTGATTTAAGAAAGAGAAACAGAATCTTAATATGAAATGCCTGCTGATGGTACAAGTTATTGACAACTGGTATTAACTGCAGTCATCCACATTTTATGAACTTAAGGATACATATTACAGTGGTTTTCTTTTGTGGCAGTTGATTTAGATTAAAGATATGAAAGCAAATGCTTTTATTTGCTTCACAACTGGTGTGATTCCTGCAGTGGAATTCTGTGTCATTACATATCTAATTGTTTACATTAACTGAAGGCTTTAAAATTCTGTGGCTTGGGTAGGGACTTAGGCTGTGCTTTTACATCTCTCATGTTACAAGCCTTTCAATTGCTTCAATGCAAATTAACCTGATTTAACTTTTAGCTCTTTCACCTGGTGCCAGGAAGGTCTGAAACATGATGGACCTGTCAGCAAATGCTTGTTCTGCATAACAGCTACATCTCTGGTAACCATATGTGTTAATGACAAATGCTTCAGTTCTGCCTTGAAGGGAGATTTATTTTCCTTTTATGGTATGTCTTCATTAGTTAGTTATAAGACTGTATTCTAAAAACCTGACATATGAAGTGCTTTTATGTTTGTGGGAAATTTTATGGCAATGTGATGAAACAACATAAATCTTCCACTGAAGATTGTCAGTGAAGAAAGATCAAGTTAATACCCCTTTACCTTGAATTGTATGAGTAGTTTTAGTCTATTGTTATCAGTAGAATTTAATGTTGATTTCTTCTCTCTCTCATCTGTCCTTTCACAGTCTTAGGTTGCTTGCAAGGTGGTCTAGAACACTGGCCTGCAGCAATTGTCCCATGGAATATACATTTCTTGTAGCATACAGTTCTTAAACTGGAAAAAGCCCCTAAGAAAACAGGAAGAATCTATTGTAACTTGTATTAAAAGGCTGTTTCTCTCAGGAATATACTGTCAGTGTTGCAGGGCCAAAGGGTCTCAGCTAGGATCAGGTTAGCAGATGTGTTAAATTTCAAGTGGAAAGGGAAAGACTCACCCACCCTTCAGTGTGTTCCTTTTCTTGAGCCCTGTTTTTCATCCATTGCCACCACAATGTCATCGCAACTTCTGCTGTCGTGGGATCTGTTACCATTCCTTAAAATAGGAAAGGAATAAGAATGTGGTCTGCACATAAACACCAACAGGGATTACAGGTCTGGGAGCTGGGGAAAGGCAGCAGCACTGACTGGTCTGGAGAAGGGCATCATGGTTTCCTCTGTTTGTGTGACACTGTTGGGAGGAGGAGGTTCAGTAAGTGATGGGATGTGTGGTATCTGAGCAGATGCTACTGGCATCCCCTAATCTTTATGGCAGGTTTAATTGGCAGCTCTGTGTGTTGGCCTTCTGCAGAAATGAGAGCTGGGTTGGGAAGGGACAGGCCAAGGACCAAAAAAAAGGATCAAAGGAGAGAAGAGTCTTAACCTGTCTGATAAGATTTTTGTTGAGCTGTGCTTTAGAGATGAAACAATAATTTGTGGCCTTATTAAACTGCACCCATTACATCTTTTCTGTTTCCCTTCAACATCTACAGTGAAAGCAGATGTATAAAAATAATAATAATTAAAATATATCAGGGCAATAATGCTTTTTTTTTCTTTTGAAATGCTGCTTTAACTGTTGTGGTGAAAGACTTTTTTTTTTTTTTGTGTGTGTGGTTTCTAACAATACTGTGTTGGGTTTGGTTCAGATTGCAGAAAGGCTATTCTGCTCAAGTCCAAGGGTCATTTTTTATTTGACAAAATCTCTAATTCCTGAATGGCCACAACCCTTTTGCTAATGTTTCTATAAAATCCCAGGTCTGGTGAGGTACACTTCACTCACTGAGATAGGTCTTCTGTGGAAAATAGAACAAAATCCCCAAGGACTGTTTACACAACTTTTAGACCTCCAAAGACTGTGTTAATTTTGAGAGCTTTTCTATGCACTTTAATATTTCCTCCAAAACATTATTTTGTATAAAAAATGTTACAAATATAATAGGTCTCTGGAGCTACCAGTGAATAGTTGTGGTCAAATATTAGACTGCATATTTCATCTGTAGGATTGTTGTTTGTGCTAAGTTTTACTGCTGAGATTATACTTCACTACATGCTTTAAAAATGTTAAAAGATAATTAAGCACAATGTTCATATTGGCAATTATGTTTATTGAGCTTATTGCCTTCAAAGAAGAAAAATCTTTTAGTAATACATCAGGACAAAAGGAATAAGGAGATATTTGTCACAAATATTTTATGTTGAGAAAGGTGCTTCATGGAATTTATATTTTCATTTGTGTTCCTTTAAAAGGGAACTGAAAATATATGTATTCATCAGCTTGTGGGGATGTGGCTGCTACTATGGCTTGAAATATTTAGTATCTTGTAAACTGGTAACATGTGCCAAAGGGAAAGGAAACACATTCCTGAAATTTATCATAGTCATGGCTACTGAAGAGCTGCTAAGTTTGAGAGACAGGTGTGTATCCATACTCTTGCCAAAGTTACAACTGTGGTGTATAACAATGTCCCTCGAATACATTCCAGACAGAATAGGAGAAAATACAGTGAAACTTCACATGGCCAGTATGTGGTGCAGTAAAAAGCATGCAGCAGTTTTTGGAATCAGAAATTACTCCATGATAATGCAACATGCATGGACTATTCCGTGTTTGTGTAGTTTATGGCTAGCCTATTTATAATGGGCATTTTGGTTGATGTAAAAATGCATGGTGGTTATTTTTTGTGTGTGTGTGTGTGGTTGGTTTCTTAAGGATGTGAGACAACAGAACCTTAAGCATTTTGCAAGTCTGGAAAGTAAAGCTGCCCTGACTGACCCTGAACCTGTGGTTTCAGAGGAAAATTTAGTCTAATAGGAAGCACTGAATTACTACTCTTGTGTGTTCGGGAGATGTTAGAAATGTCTGAGATGCAACTTCACATTAGTGTTTTAATATGGATCAGAGTTTGTTTTGGAAGTGAGTCTCTTAAGTATCATGATCACCTTTTCTTTCACATTATAGACCAGTCTAAGAGTTCATGCACTGGATTTCTTCTGGATTAACATAACTGGGAGAGATAATCCAGAGGGATGTAATGTACTTTAGCAACTAATGGACATTGTGTCCATGGGACCAGACTAGAATTAGTTTAAGGAAAGGGGAAAGTTGAAATATGTGTAGTGCATACATCAAGCCCATCAGGACCAGGTGTTTTGCTCAACAGATGTATTTCTGTGGTCCACATGACTTCCTAGGGAGTTTGTAGCTGATTCTGGAGTGCTCTGTTGGTAGGCAGTGGAGGCAAATGCAGCCTGTGATAAACATACCACATCACATGCTGTTGGGAGTCACCCAACTAACCAGTCATCTTTAGAGAATAGTAATATGGACTGTAGTTTTCAGTTATAAAATCAAATCAGCATTCAAAGCAGCATGCAAACATTGCTGAAGCATTGAATCCTACAGTATATTGAGAACCAGTTGCATTTTTTTCAAATACAAAGTAGATTGTATATGTCTGCATTTATATTGTATCTTATGTAAGCAAGCATTACATTTTTAGGATGCATTTTGTTCTTTTTGGTATTAATTTCCCAAGGCTACACTTCTGTCACATCCTTGATCCACCATATACTTTTTATCTCATTATTTCATATGTACAGCAAATCAAGTTTAGGACACAACAGAAGAGGTGCATTAGAATTTTGAAAGGGTGGGGATTTTGAAATAGAGCCTATGAACAAGTAGTTGACAGGCTATCTTTTGCTTCCCATATGAATGCTGTTAGACTAGTTTCTGTTCACTTCAACTGGATTATTTAATCCCAAAAAAGTGTGTTTGAAATTTGGCCCATATATAGTTGGAGCTTTAATATATAACTTTAATATCTTCCAGTGTGTTTAATTCCTCCTGTTGCATGGAGAAGTGAAGTTTATTTCATCTGGATTCTTTTACAGATTGGTAAAAACTTCTGCTAAACAGAATAAGACCTCAGTTGAGATCAGTCTTAGAAGTGGTAAGAGTGAAGTCTGTGAAACCACAAGAAGGCAGTCATAACTCACAAGTGTGTGGAGACACAAGGATTTCTGTGCTCATTTGTTTTTACAGCTTGTGTTTATCTAGGAGTTTCTCTGTGCTTTTGAGAAGACAGTGCTCGAAAAAGAGGAAAGGTGTCCCATACTTAGAGATGCAAATTTAATGCAAACAATGCATAGTCTATTCTCAAAAGTACCAGTCTTCTGCTGTTTCATTGGTAATGGCCTTTGGATTTTGATGATTGTCTTTCTAGGAACCTATTGATGATGACAGAGAGCAGATAGTGTTGGGTATCATGATATAGGTGATGGATGGTGATTTTCTTAATTTCTTTTTTAATTACTCTGGTCTAACTTTTTTTTTCAGATTTTGGTGTATGTGAAGTTGTATATTTTAATGTTTTGGTCTGTAACAGCAATAAAGGTTGATTTTGTATAAACTATTTAGGAAATATCAACACAAAGTTTAGGTCAATATTGTTCTATTTGTAGCCATCCATCTACAGGAGGACCCACCATATCTTGTGATAGGAGCTAGCACATTACAGATGATGGCAATGTCAACATAAATCCAAAAGAAAACCTGACTAAGACTTTCTAAAAAATTATTAGTGATATCCATTTTCTGGTGTCAAATCCAGATGTTTAAAATTAGGTGGCAGTGTGAGTCACACTGTGGCCCATGATAATTTAATTTGGTTTATGGCTGCAAATTCAGAGAATGAATTTTTAGGATGATCAGTTTTATAAGTATTTCTTTCATTCAGTCATCTCTTTAACTTAATTACTTTGGATTAACCAGTAGGCAGCATTGACTTTTCTATGGTTTAAACATCTGTGGTATAAAAATGGCTTCCTCCACGGGCATTGTACATTTGATTTAGTTGTGAGGAATCACAGGGGTTAGTTACAGTAGCAGAATTACTTCAGGTGTTTGTTCCAAAATGTGTTCTTGCCTTCAGCGTCTTTTTTTTTTTGGGAATACTGTTGCTTGGTGGGGTTTTTTCCCTGTTTTTTTTTTTTTTTTTTTTTTTTTTTTAAGAGTTGTATGTCATTATAAGATGGCAGAGGAAATATATGTACATAGTTAAGCTTAATGCTGAATTTCTACATGTGTTTATATAACACAGTCCTAAAGTTATCTGACAGTAATATATTAAACAGTGGGACTAATATGGTGCTAAGTGCTGTTTGAGCTCCTACCTTTTCTCACATTTGAGTTCTATGCAATATTTTATGTTGCTTTTTTTGTTTTGTTCTGGTAGGTTTTATATACTTTTTTTGTTTTCTCTTGTTTGGGTGATCTTTATGTGGTTTTGGTGTTGAAATTTTGCTTTTTGCCTTTGCTGACTAGAATAAAGTCTAAGAACATTACTTATACATCAGGAATAAATGAAAATGTTATTTTAGACCTTAAAGCACAGTCTTGTGCTTTCAGTCTCAGCCTGGGCTGGCTCCCAGGGCGTTGAGAGCCAGGGGCTGGAGGTGACCTCCTTGCAGGCTATGGCCTCTCCGAGGGCTGGGCAGAGCTGGGTGCTGGTAGCAGGGTCATCAACAGCCTCAGGCATGGCAAAAGATGAGCCAGGGTCAGGGAATGCCAGGGACAGCTGTGGGATGAGTGGGCTCCTGGTGTGCTGGGAGAACTGAAGGTCAGGGCTCAAAGGTTTAAGCAATGGGGCCACATCTGGCTGGTGTCATCTGGTCATCACTGGTGATTCCTCAGGGTTTGGTTCTAGAGCCAGCTCTGTTCAATGCATTTATCAGTGCTCATGGTGCAGCAGGTGAATGCACCACTAGTGTAAGCTTGCTGATGATACCAAATTGGGAGGTGCTGGTGATTCTTTTGAGGGATGAGAGGCCTTGTATGGGGATCTAGATAGGTTAGAGCATTGAGCAATGGTTAATAGGATGAAATTCAACACGTAAAAAATGTTGGATTCTTCATAACGCTGGGCACAAGTATATACTGGCAGAGGAGGAGTTGGAGAGCAGCCCTGCAGAAAAAGATCTGGGGTGACTGATCAGCATCAGACTGAGCAGGAATCAGCTGGGTTCCAAAGCAGCTGAGAGGGAAAATCACATCCTGGAGTGCATCAAACACAGCCCCACCAGAGCTGCTCCAAATGGTGATTATCCCACTGCATTCATCATTGGTGCAGGCTCACCAAGAGTGCTGTGTGCAGTTCTGGGCCCTACAATTTATTAAGGATGCCAAAGTCCTTGAATGCTCCCAGAGGAAGACAACAAAGCCAGTGACAGGGCTGGAAGACATCCTGAGAAGTGTGGCTGAGGACTTTGGGCTTTTCTAGATTGGAGAGGAGGAGGCTGAAGGGTGACCTCATTGCTCTCTATCTGAAAAGGGGAAGTGGAGAGGAAGGCACTGATCTCTTCCTGGGGTCTACTGACAGGACAGATGGGAATGGCTCAAAGCTACACAGTAACATTCAATTTACTATTAATTGATGCTCACTTTTTTCAGTTTCATTCTTTCTTAGAACAATTATAAGGCAACAGAAATCCCTTACTAAGGACTTATTTCTGTAAAATATAATGTGCAATGAAATCATAAAGAGAAAAATGTACTCATTTCAGTTCTTTGTATTTCCTTCCTTTCTTTCCTGAACAGAAGCCAAGGAACCAGAATATTATTATTACTATTCAGAATATTACTGCTATTTTGTTGTATTTTTTGGGTATTTTCATCTCATACTGTTCTTCTTCTATCCATGGCTTCTCCAGTGGATGGTCTTCAGGCTTGACATATGCTGATCAAGCATGTAGTAGAAACAATGCTAAAAATATGTTTGCATAAGTTGTCCTTGAAAGAGCCAGTCTTGTTTCTGAGATGGACCTCACTATTGAACTTCATTTCTCCTTCACCACCTGCAGCTCCATGTTTCTCCTTTGCATTTCTACAGAGTGGTTTGGTTTACTGGCCAGGTTTTAGTCTTCCCTCCAGCCTGCTGCTGAGTCATCTCAAAGTGCATAAGAGCTTAAATTTGCTGTAATTTGGTGAAAGACTTCTGGGGTGGGTGTGCATCGTGTTGTGTCCTCTTTTCATTTTCCTGCATTGTTTTCAAAGAAAAATCTGTTCCTGTTATTTATATACAAAAGCATGACTAAATACCAAAGACCAGGAAAGGTGGTACTGTGGTTCCCCTGCCCATACATTTACTACAAGTTTGTGTTTGATCTTGATAGAAGGGCTTTAAGAAATAAATTTCTCTTTGGCATTTCCTATCTATTGGTTTTGATAACTCTCTCCACTAAGTGTACAGACTTATCTGAAATTCATTCCTAAGTGCATACTTTTGTATTTGGGAGCTGAGATGCCTAGTTTGATTTTGTTGATTCCATTTTGCACCTTAGTTCCACGTTTCAGAGCTGTGCCTGGGGCACACAACAATGACATAGACAAGTGCCTGTTTTAATTTGTGCCACAGTAACCAGGCAGTCAGGAAATGCATGTTAAACACAACTTATACTTATTGTTACTTTTAACTTCATGCTGTTGAGATTTTTGAAAGGGTACAGAAAATGTATATTGGGAGCCTCTTTTTAAATTCATCATTGCAGCAGTATTGATTGGTCTACTCAAATGTTCTGTTTTACTTCAGTGGGTACTGTTATTTGAAGGGTTTATTTCTATGCTATTTTGTCATTTTGAAAGAATCAATGAGGTTGTCAGGAGAGGCCCCTTCTGAGAGACAGTGGTTTCACACAAATGTGGATTGAAGATTGGGTAGGGGGAAGAGACTTCCAAAACTGATAATAGATATGCAGCTACTGTCATAGCAGATGAGGTGGCTAGTTAATTTTCACAACTCATGTCTGGCATTTCAAAACAAGGGTTGTATCTCCTAAGATAATTAGGGACAGAGATGCAAATTAAGTAATTTGATACTGTTTTTTTTTCTTTTTTGACATTGCTCCAATCAAAGACCAGTTTGTACTTGCTTGTGAATGTTATTAACTTTTTTCCCCCCATGGGGCCTACTGTAGGTAGAAGAAGATTGATCTTTCTTACTTCTCTACATGTATTTTTTTCTATACAAGAGAGGCTGCACAGCTTTCCTTTTTTCAAGGCACAGAATACAGATGTTTGTGTTAACTGTTTAGGACGAAGGGCATTTGCAGTTAACAAAGGAAATCAAGTTACTTGCTGGAATGAATCTTGTAATATGGTCTTGTAATCCTAAGAGTCTTGTAATATTTATCTGTTGTTTCGTTTTAGTTTTTTTCCCCGTCCTGTTTTTGGTTTTTTAAGCTCTTTTTTTTTTTTTTTACATGTCAAACAGCCCTGGTCTTTGAAGGTCTGATTCTTGAAGTTTGTCTACCATTTCCTTCCTGGCAGATTCAAAGTGTGTGGGGCTCAGGTGGTGGCCTGAGTTCCTCTAATCCATCTCCTATGTGCTATTGGAGACTGCTTTAGTTTCCTCTGCCTGGCATCTTTTATACAATGTGTCAGGCCTGGGAAGATGGGATGCTTGGAATTTGCCTTGTTGAGTGCAGTTTGCTCTCTTCAGTGTGCAAATTAGGATGCTTCTAGGTTGCCCTGAAGATAGGCTGTGCAAGGCTTATAAATGGGTAGGAAAAATGGTATGTAACTCTTCCTTGAGGCCATTTCTTCACTGCAGATTGAAGCCACCACTAAAGACAAAGTCAAAAGTCTCATCGGCATAAGTCAGAATGGAGTTTGAAGAAAAACAGACATGAGGGAACTGAGAATGGAATGTGGGAGCATGTAAAATGCTACAGATAAACCAAAAATTGCTCATTATTTGAAATTATGATTTCAGCCAGGTACACTGGCATGAGCAATAATCACAGCTGAATGTTTGTGATTAACCAGGTGTTAAGATGCAGAGTGGAGGAGAGCCTTCATTTAGAGTTTGTGCTTGCTCTGATACCTTGCTGTTCAAAGGAAGCCTGTAGAATTTGTTTTCCTTGTACAATGAAAGGTCATTCACATCATTTTAGTTTGTATGAAGTTGAAGTTGCTAAACAATATTTTTACATTTTTATAGACTTCCTTTTTAACTCAAGTACTAAAAGGTTTCAGTAGAAAAATAAAAGCAGTTGTAGATGTTGAAATTAAGTAGGGGAACCACACATCTGGGCATTTATGGCTTTATTGTCTCAAGTAACAGATCTAATTTAAAAGCAGAGGTGCTTTTTCTAGTTCAGTGGAAAGTAGCAGTGTAACTGAAACAAAGTGGTGAGCTGCTACTGATCTGTTATTGCAATCAGCTACTTCTGTCACATTTTATGTGGAGAAGAAAGGGGGATAAATTGAAACTAGCACATAAAATATTGTTTTAACATCGCTGCTGGCTAGATTTGTAAATGGAAATAATAAATCCTAATACAGCATTGAGAATAGTACTAAAGAATTCCCACTAGCTTATGTTATTTACAGCTGTTCTAAAGTTTTATTTCTTTTATTTATGTCTCTTTTCAAAGGGGTTGGACCTGAGATGGTGCTCGTAGTTAGCTAATCTTATGCTAGTGAATCTGTTTTAGCTAAATTTTACTGTAATGACAGATAAAAATGGTATTATAAAATTAAGTAGTATTGCATGGTAATCTGCTGGAAGATAAATTTTCATAAAATATTGAAATTAAATGGTATAAACTGAGTGTTTTAAAATGCTCCTAAATAACTACAAATAAGTGGAAAGGAGTGAAAAAAGTGGATATGTCTTTATATTTATTATCCCCATAGTTTCCTTGGTAATACAGGAGTAGAAATTGTTAGCATTTCAGCTCATATGAAAAAAAGACATATATGAATTTTCTGAAGTTCAGATTAAGAGTTGTGGTGAATGCCAAACCATTCTGTAATTCTGACTATGGAGATTGTTGAAGTCACAAAATGATGGAGACTGGAAGAGATCTTTAAAGATCATCTAGTTCATCCTTCCTGCCCTGGCGTCTTCCATGAAATCGTGTTGGCTGTTGAACAGTTCCAATGATGAAGCATCCACTTGTTCTCTGGGGCAACCTGTTCCGGCATCTCACCACCCTTATCTAGGGAAGAAACTTCTTATGATCCAATCTAAATCTGCCCTCTCTGTTTTCATCTGTTGCCCTTTGTTCTGTCCCTACAGGCCTTGGTCTCTCTGCCTTTCTTGCAAGTCCCCTTTATATAATGAAAGGCTGCAAAAAAGTCTCTCTGGAGCATTCTTTTCTCCAGACTGAACTACCCCAAGTGTCTCAGCCTTTATTGAAAGGTGCTCTGATCCTCAGATGATTTTGGTGGCCCTTCCCTGGACCCTCTCCAACAGGTCCTTGACTTTCTTGTCCTGAGGATCCCAGAACTGCCTGCAGTTCTCCAGGTATGGCTCGTGAGAGCAGATTAAAAGAGGACAATCCCTTCCCTTGACCTACTGCCCACTTGGAAACATTTGTGACTACACACTTGTATGAAGGCATGCACAGACATGATCTTTTTAAACATTCACAAAGAGAGATTCAGCTTCAAAGCTTAGGATTCATAGTTGTGGTAGCAAATCACTTTTTTCAAACTTAGAGACTTTGCTGAGATCAGAGCACAATGCTACAAATTATTGTGGTTGTCTCCATTAAAATGATTCTAATGTATCTGTTTCTCCTTCTGAATTTTAAATTGACAGAATAAATTTTACTTTATCTGTGTTGTCTGAGTTTTATACATTAAAAGTTATGTATTGTTGTGGTTAAGAGCCAGCTGGCAGCTAAGCTTGACATGTGCTCACTCAGTTGATCCGTGGGTGGGACTGGAGAGAGTATCAGAGCAGTAAAAGTAGAAGAACCTCATGGGTTGTGATAAAGACAGTTTAATAGGTGAAGCAAAAGCTGTGTGCACAAGCAAAGCAAGGAATTATTTCACTGTTTTCCAGATGTTCAGCCATGCCCTTGGTCATGCATAGTGGGATTTGGGAAGACAAACACCATCACTCTGAATATCCGTCCCTTCCTCCTCCTCCCTTTGGCATTATATGTTGAGTAGGATGCCATATTGTATGGAATATCCCTTTGGTCAGTTGGGGTCACCTCTCCCATCTATGTCCCCTCCAAACTCCTTGTGCACCCCCAGCCCTCCCTGGTGGGATGGGGTGAGGAGCAGGAAAGGCCTTGGTGCTGTATGCAAGCAGTTATAAGCACTGCTCAGCAGTAACAAAAACATCCCCATGTTATCAACACTGCTTCCAGCACAAATGCAAAGCATAGACCATACTAGTACTGTGAAGAAGGTTGTGCCGGATGAAACCAACATATGTAACATATGTATATCATTCCATTATTTGCATCACTCTTTAATAAAAAAAGAAAAAAAAATTGAAAAAGGAGAAAGAGAAAAAGATATAGAGCTGCTATATCAGTACTTTGCATTCTGGCCTACTTGATTCCTCCTCCTTGGAAACTGATTTTCAGATCTGTAGTTGGTGCGAACAGTGACAGAATACTGCAGTCACATTCCCTGTGGGAATCCCTTGCCTAATTCCTATGGAAGGGTGTCCTTTTGCTCCCTCAGAGACTGACAGTTGTAGCCCAGTTCTGAACAACAGATTTATCAGACTCTTGCCATTCTGTTTCCAGAGTATGGATTTATAAATGATGGAAGAAGTACATACATATAACGTCCTTACCCTGGACTTCAGTTGTGTTAGAGGGTTTGTACCCCATTTCTCATGTTCAGTCATTTAGGTCTTCCTGATGTTGTTTCAATCTTTCACCATACAGAAAGTAAATCATTATTTTGTTTCATCTTTTCCCACCACAAACATACACTTCTGAGCTGTGAGTTTTTTTCAAAATTGATGCTTCAGAAACATCTCTAGAAGAACAAGTTGCTGTTTGTCTCTGTGCCAGTTTCATACTTCTCTTTCTCTTCTCTTCATGTTTTCTTTTCCTTTAGCTTAAATTATTATTTTGCTTGTAATACTGTATTGGTTGTTTTGCTGCAGTCAGGATAAATCACAGCTATGCTGTTTCCTTATCTTGGGAACACACTTTATTATCAAAAATATAAAATAAAGCTGGCACAGGTGTCTTATGGGAAACTCATATTGCATTTAATTGAATTTTCCATTTATTTAAATGTTGTTCATTATTGTTGCTTGACAATTTGTTTTTAATGTTGTGCAATATTGAAATGCAACTAATGGACTTTTCATGAATCACTACCAATCTATAGCAATTTCATAAATGCAAGTGTTACCTTTTGTCTACTCCTTAGAAATTCTAGACAGCATTTACAAAGATGGACTGAAAGATGACTTTGTTCAGTTTTCCACCAAACTTGCCTGCTGAAATGCTTTCCTAACTTTTTAAAGTTCACTTTACACTTGTGTGAGCCTTTAATGCCACAAAAGGGACCAGGAGTCAGGATTGGCACTTATGTTGTGGCACAACATCATTGTCTAAGCAGAATTGGATGGTGTGTTCCAATTAAATTTGTTAGGGTGAATATGTCTAGCCTGAAAGAAATATTACTATTCATGTACATTTCTTTTGTCTTTCAGAACAATGGGTCGCTTGCTTGGTGCCAGAATCATAAACAGTGTTCAAAGGTAAGTCTGTTTTTTTTTAATCTGCTTTCAGTCTTTTTTTGTCTGTAGGTTAAGTGCTTTTCTTCTTAGCCTGTTTTCAGAAGTGTTTGTTTATATTTTATTTGGAAACCTCAACCTGTAATAAAATATCAAAATTACAGCCAAGTGATTTACTCTTTCAGGACAAAGGAACCATGTTGGAGGATACATATCAACCATAGTTAAACCAACATAATTCTGTCATTTTAAGAAAGTTTACACTGGCTAGAAACTGGTGTCTCATTTGTGGGTTTTTTTCAGTATTTTTGGTCAGAAGAGAGTAAAACTGTCAATAACTTAAAAATCTTCCTCCAACAGTACCAGGGTATTTCAACATTCAACATTTCATTCAGTTTGGGTATTTAATTTTTATCTTGAACCTGAGTTTCTTGGAAAGTATTCTTGACACAAATCCCAGTGACTCTACTGATGCCCCTTTCCCATTCTAGCATTTAAACCCTGGAAGCCTAAAGGGTAAATGGGCTAATTGTAAACTGATTCTCCTGTGCAAAGGTCTTTCTATGGTGCCTGGGTGGAAGCAACAACAATTTGGGAGCTTTAGTGGGTTTAGCTCAAATAGAATTGAACATTTGTTGCTGACTGTTCATAAATCTCATGGAAGATGCAGTCACTGGAAATTTGCCTAAAGGTCCTGAAAATGTGTTTCGACAATAATTTAGGTCTTTTTATTCATGAAAGTTGTACTGAAAATGGAATTAAATCTAAGTAGCATTGTTCTGTATTGTTTCAGTAATGCAGTCAATGTTAAATGCTGCTGGTAACCCTTGATTTTAACACATGTTGATTTCTTGTGTACATTTAAAGAATGAGATTACACATTCACTGATCTAGCTTTTGTTGACATAAAAGGGATTGGAAATGGGCCAATTTTTTGACTGTTCTGTTGCAGGTAAATAAAAAAAGTTTATTTTATCTGTATTAAAATCCAGGGTGTAACAGTGTCAATATAAGAAAATAATGGAATGGAACATTTCCTGTTAGCTGTGTTACACTGCTAAGGATTTCACTTCTGCAATAAAATCTTGTAATTCTTAAAATTCTTCTTGAAAACCCCAAACAGATGTGCCAAGTACATGTTTCATGATAACTGAATTGCCTTTGCAGGAAAGCATGAGGGCCTTGTTCCGTAGTGATCCATCACTTGTTCCATAGTGATCCTGATACAGTTTTGTAAAAATTTAGTTGCAAAGCCTTCTGTGGTAAGTAATTGGAAGGGTTTTCCAGTGGTTTGTGTCTGCCCAACAAATAAGGAATCACACAAGAAAAGTAGTCCAGGTTTTAAAGCAGGGCAGAGGTTACAAGAATATCTCTCTGAGTCACTCCCAAATTTATTGAATCCACATAAGGTGTATATAAGCTGATATTAATTTTACTTTAAAATTGAATCACTATCTTGAAACCAGTGTAAGAATGCTAGAAATTATTATTTTATTGTATTACAAAACAACGATAATTTAAGTTTTAAATTACTTAAAATGTGCTTTGCAGTCATGCTACCCTATGTTTTTCATTATTTCTTAGGAAGGTAATATATTTTCCTTAATAAAGCAGCTTTACCATATTTAGAAAATAAATAAGTGTAAACTTGGCCAAATTGTTAGCAGAGCTAAACTGAAGCATAATGGTGTCTTTCCAGCATGGATTTGATTTTCTGTGTTTTGCAATGAAAAGTTAAACAATTGCTTTAGCTAGCTAAAATTTTCAAAGTGATGCAGGGAATTCACTTAACCTTTTAAAAATGCAAATTCCTTTTACTTCTTCTCAGCGCCTCGGTGGAAGAGATTTGTGTGAGTGTGACAGGTGGTGGAAGATTCCACAAGGAATGGTGTGCTGCTTGCTGCTCAACCTTACTACAACTAACATGGAAGGCCTTGTTGGAGATAAAAATGTTGGGGGCAGCCTTGGCTGCAGTGACCATGGGATTGTGGAATTCAGGATTAGGCAAGAAGGAGGCAGGGCAGCAAGTAAGCACAGACTTCAGGAGAGCAAGCTTTAGCCTCTTTAGGGGTCTTCTTGGAAGAATCCTGTGGGAACAGATCCTGTGGGGAAGAGAGGTCCAGAAGAGCTAGTTGATCATAAGGATCACTTCTCCAAGGCTCAAGAACGATGCATCCTGGTGAGCCAGAAATTGGGCAAAGTGGGCAAGAGACCTGTGTGGATGAATAAAGAACTCGTGTCATTTCTCCAGTGTGAGTAGGAAATACACAGGAGATGGAAGCAGGGTCAGGCCACCTGGAATGAATACAGAGAAGTTGTCAGAGTGAGTGGAAATGAGGCAAGGAAGGCCAAGACACATCTGGAAATAATGGGAATGGGACCGTGGTAACAGAGGACAAGGAGAAGACAGGGTTGCTGGACGCCTTCTTGCTTCAGTCTTTACCAACGAGAGCAGCCTTCAGCAGTCTCTGACAGAGCAGATCTGGGTAAAGGAGTGTTTGTTGTAAGGTTTCCCTTGGTTAGGCTCTCATGGGATGCACCCACATGTGCTGAGAGACCCGGTGAACACCCTAAGTAGGCCAAAGACCTTCGAAAAGGTTGTGGCAATCACAGGAAGTGCCTGAGGACTGGAAGAAAACAAATGTCACCCCAGCCTTCAGAAGAGGCAAGAAGGAAGACCTAGGGAATTTACCAAGCAGTCAGCCTCATCTCAATCCCTGGAAGAGTGGTGGAGTGCCTCACTCTGAAGTCCTTCTCCACATGGATGACAAGTAGATTATCAGGAGTAGTCCTTGACCAACCTGATGGCCTTCTACAATGAAACAACTTACCTGGGTGGATGGGGAAATGCAGTGGATATTTTGTACCTCAATTTCAGCAAGGCTTTTGACACTTTCTCACAATATCCTCATAAACTAACTCAGGAAGGACTGGATGGATTGAGAAGTGACTGACTGGCAGATAGCAGAGGGATGTAATGAGGGTCTGGCTGGGGCCTGTCAATTGTGGTATCCCCCAGGGTTCAGTACTGGCCCAGTATTGTTTCTCTTGTTCATCATTGACTTGGATGAGAGAGCAAAAGCCTCCTCAGCAAGTTCAGTGACAAGACAAAGCTGAGAGGAGTGGCCAGTACCCCAGTGTGCTGTGCAGCAGGACCTCGACAGGGTGGAGAGATGGGCAGGGAAGAACTGCCTGGAATTCAGCAAAGGCAGGTCCTGCACTTGGGGAACAACAACCCTCTGGGCCAGGGCAGGCTGGGAGTGACCTGCTGGAAAGAAGCTCTGTGGAGAAGGACCTGGGGGTGGTGGTGGACAACCTTCTGTCCATGAGCCAGCAGTGTGTCCTTGTGGCCATGAAGGCCAATGGGATCCTTGGGGGGCATTAGGGAGAGCATTGGCAGCAGGGAGGTGATCCTGCCCCTCTGCTCAGCCCTGGTGAGGCCACATCTGGAGCTCTGTGTCCAGTCAGGCCCTACCCATAGGAAGGCCTGCTGCCTTCCTGGGGGCCTGGGTAGGGATGACACCCAGAAACTTCCTAATCTGGAGCAGTCCTGAGACTACTACTCATTGCTGATTTTCCACGTAGGGGATGATGAAGTAGCAACACGTAGTCCAAGGATGATCAAAAAGGACTTTCAGGGCCTTGGAATGTTTGGTAAGGGGATCTGAGGCACAAGTTATGATTTCCTCTATACTCCAGTTGAAGGCAGCAACATTGGAAGAAACAGATGGGCTGAGTCTATTACCACATGGTTCTGTGGCTGGGATCACCACCGAAATTCTGGGTTTTCTCGCCATGGAATGGTCTGTGCAGCACCAGGCATGCTTGTACCAGTAAGGACTCGCCTTTCTCAGGGAGGAGAGTTGCTGCTTGGGAACCAGAGGGGCCCATTGATAGAGCTTTAAACTAGTTGTGATGGGGGAGGGGGACGGTATCAGGTTTGTGCCTGGTGACCTGTGGGATAAGAAGTGAAGGTTGGAGGGACAGCACGCAAGAGGACCCTCTGCCAGTGACTCTGAGATGTGCTGGCCACACTGGAATGCACTTGCAGTCTTAGGGAGCCAAGTAATGTAACAGAAACCAACAGGAGAACAGCAGAGAATTATCTCAAAGGAATTAAGGGCTGTTCCTTTAGGAAGGCAACTGGCTGACAGGCCAGCTGAGGTGCCTTTACACCAGTGCCTGCAGTGTGGGCAGCAGACAGGAGGAAGCCACTGTGCTGCTAGAAAGCTGTGGCCCTGTTGCCATTTTGGGACAAGGTGAATGGATTCAAACTGTGTTTGTGTAGAGGCATTTCACATACACTCTTCAGCCTCCACATTCCCAGGAGCCACATAAATGTTTCTACTTGCATTGACACTTGCATTAGGACTGATACTACATGGTATGGAATTGTTTGTGTACTGATGTTCCATTTATATTTGGTCTAGGTAATGAAAGTTAAAATATAGCATTTCTTTTACTTTACCAGTAGATTGCTGGCTGCCTGTCAGACTTGCTGAGTAATGCAGAGGTGGACTCATAAACAACAGCATGAGGAAGCAGAACTGCAAAGTGGAGAGACTGGAAAAGAAAGTGGGCTGGATTGAGCTGGGCTCAGTATTTCTTAACACAGTTGTTGGACCAGCACCTGGTCCATCAGCTCTACTCATTCCTAGACACCACAGGGTAAAAAAACTTATCTGGGGAGAGAACCAGACAAACAGACACTCCCTTCTTTTTACCCCATACATGACTACATAAAACCCCAGTTCCTGTTGCCAACAGCTGGTTCAGCAGGGAATTAAAAATAGAACCTCTGCAGAGGTTATTGTCTGGTTGGGGAAAGGCAGTTAAAGCTGGAGACTGATGGATCTAGTTTTCTTATGCATCTGGCCTAAAGTCTTTCATCAAAGCCAAGTGTTTGGCAAAATAGTGCAAAAAATATATTAATGCCTGTCATCTTCAAACTGTCTTTAAATAATATTTTCACATGAGTTAGGCCTGTAGGTAGGCAAATATAACCTATTTTGGGCTTATTCCTCCTTTTCCCATCCAGCTAATCATATTTGTTATGATATATCAAACTCTGAGTTACCTAAGTGATTATTTTAAAGCATTATGAGGTACAGGTTATATACAGGATATAAAGTATAGATTTCATCTAAAACATAATTCAGCTTGTTTCCAACACAGGTAGTCAGTCAGCTTTGCTACTGGAGGAGGTGCTTCTCCCATTTGATCATTTTTGTGGCTCTCCTCTGGACCAGCTCTAACAGGGGCACATATTTCCTGCACTGAGGACAGAGCTGGAAGCAGCTCTCCAGGTGGGGTTCCACTGGAGCAGAGTAGAGGGACAGAATCAGTTGCTGACACTGCATTTGATGCAGCCCAGGATGCAGTTAGTGCAAGTGCACACTCTGGGCTCATATCCAGCTGTTCACCCACTGCTACCCTTAAGTCCTTCTCCCCAGGGAAGCTCTCAATCCCCTCATCCCCCAGCCTGTATTGATACAAAGGATGGTCTCACCTAGATCAGCACTTTGCACTTGTTGATCCTCATAAAATTCCCGTGGGCCCACTTTTTAACTTGTCCAATGCCCTTTGGATGGCATCAGGCATGTCAGCCACACCACACAGCTTGGTGTCATCTGCAGAGGGTCTTGCTTAGGGCACCCTCAGTCCTGCCATGCCACAGATGACAGTAGTAAGATGTACTGATGCCTGGGGGTCTGGTGACCTCTAGGGAGCACCACCCTCTGGATGAGACAGCCAAATAGATTCTCTTCAATCAAAGAGTCCAACTATCAAATCCATCTCTCTAATTTGGAGAGAGGGATGTTTTGAGAGACCCTTTTAAAGGCCTGGTTAAACCAAGCCATGCTGTGTATCTCAAATAACCTCCCTATCCTGTGCCTTAGCATAGCTTCTAGAGGGATCTGTTCCATGATTTCCCAGGCACAGAGATGAGGCTGACAGGTTAGTAGTTCCCAGAGTCCTTCTTTCTACCTTCAAAAGTGGTTGCAGCATTTCCCTTTTTCCAGCCATCTGGATCTTCACCTGTCTGCTATGACTTTTCAAATATTTTGGCAGCTACATCGGCCAGTTCCCTCAGGTCTCTGGGATACATCTCCTCAGGTCCCATAGACCATGCATGTTCCAGTGGCTCAGGTGGTTATGGGCCTGATCTTTGGTTACAGGTGGAGTGACTTTGCTCCTCCAGTCCCTCTCTTGTAGCCCATCCACTTGGGCAGTGGGGGGAAAAAAGGTTGCCTCTGAAGTTTGAGAGGAAAAATGTTGAATAGCTCAGCCTTCTCCCTAACCCTTCTTGCCAGGATAGGTGTCCATACTTCCACTACCTGTGCATTTCCTCCTTGCCCTTTACCTTGACCAGAAGGTCTCCACCCATCTGTGCAGGTCTCTTGCTATCCTTTCTTGATTTTTTTACACTTAGGATTGAGAGTTCTTTTGCTGTATGGAACATGTCCTTAAAGATCTGCCAGCTCTTTTCTGGTCCCTTGTCCTTTAGAGTAGTTTCCCAGGGAGTCCTGTTGACTAACATCTTGAAGAGCTGCAAGTTTACTTTTCTAATATTTAGGGTCCTGACCTTATTCTTTTCTTGACCCTTATTCCTCAGAATTGTAAACTTCACTAGTCCATGAACATTGCATCCCAGGCTGCCTCTAACCTTCATACCACTGATTAACTAACTTGGTTAAAGCATTACAATAACCATTAAATTTGCTGATCAATCTTTCCCTAATTGCTATATGTGGATTTAAGAGCTACTTGATAGATGAAATACTATCAAAACCTGGCCTAAGAAAATAATCTGCAAGGTTGACTGAAGTACTTCAAGGGTAACAACTTTGCACTGGAGGTTTGCTCTTTTTGTAAATAACAATAAACTGTTCTATGTTGTGTTTTGAATTCCTTCACTGACTTGACCTTTGCTCTTGGATTTACCTTTCACATCTTTACATAACTCCTGGGTTGGGGTTTTTTTGCGTCTTCTTAATTTACCCTCTAAACATTTTTATGGGATATTTTGTCTCTTTCTCTCCACTAGTGTCACTATTCTGTGTGCTTACCTATCTATCTGTTTCTTAAAAATCTATCAAAGAATCAGTGAAGTGGTTGGAAAACCCTTTTGCATCTTTTAAGGAAGGGTCAACTAGAGCAGGTTTTCCAGAACCACATCCAGTGGAGATAATCTGGAATTTGATTATCTCCATATGTAAAGACCATAACCTCTCTAGGCAGCTTATTTTGGTGTTTGACTACCTGCACAATAGAAGAGTTTCTGTGTTTCTTGTTTTTTGATTTGTGCTTATGGCCTCTTGTTTAGTCCATAGGCATGGCAGAGAAGAGCCTGGCTGCCTCCTTTTCATTGCATCTCAGTGGATATTTTCAAACATAAGTAAGATCCCTCTGAACCTTTTCTTGAAGCTCATCAGTTCCAGATATCTGCACTTCTCTGTATATAGCAGATCCTCCAACCCCTTAATGAAACCTTGGCCCAATGTATTCTTCTTTTCTACTTATGCTTTCTAAGCCCCAGATGACTCATTCCTACTGCCATTTGCATAACTTCTGTCCTTAATATCCCATTGCCTTCCAGCGGCCATTCTTGCTAGATTGGATGTGAATGCACAGCTTTGGCTGTTCCTGCTCCATTTTTCTGGTTTGTTTTTACAGTGTGAGCTCCACAGTTCCAAGGCTGTTCTTCTCAAGTACTTGGAAGTGCTGAGCATATAACAGGTGCTTCCCTATAAAAACAACAGAGCTGATTGCTGCTGAGAGTAACCTGAAAGGGCAGAGTCCTGCATTGATGCTGGCTTAGTGAAAAATGTGGTTTAGACTTAAGGTGGGGGGCAAGGGGGATGAAATTACTGGGAAAGGCATTTCAAGAGTTTGTGAAGTAGGCATAATTTATTTATTTTTTTTTTACAGCTCCTTATGCAAGGTTTTTTGTTGTTTTCTTTTTTTTTTTTTTTTTTTTTTTGGCAGCTGAAAGTCAGGAGACCAGCAGGCATAATTTAGAGCTGCATGTGCTGTGGCATTTACAGGGACTGGAGATAAATGGGGATCATCATAATGCACTATGAATTGCAATACAACTTTCTTGTTCCCAGTGGCCAAGACAGTGGTCCCTGATTGATTGATTCTGTGGGAAGGCTGAAAGGCTATTTCATGAGTTTTCAGAACTAAAAGGACAATCTGAAAATAAACAGTTTATGAATTCTACAGCCAAATAAACATACTGTTTGACTATCTCAAAAAGACAGTTTACTTTCTATTTAGAATAATACACACTCCTGAATTCCTTTTCCAGCAATTTTCAGGTTTCCAGCTGAGCTCTTTCCAGAGATAATGCAGGTGGAAAGATGAGTTAATGGTTTAAACAATTAGAGATTTGATGCAGTGTTTCATCTGTCAAAGCCCCCTGAAATGAAAGCTCACTGTTTTAATTCGTGCCTCCAGCATCTAACTCAGTCTGAAACGGTGTCAGCGATTTGCCCTGCCCACAGTAGTGTTATTCTTATGTTAAGTGTTCTGTGCACACATGCTGAGAGACTTCTATCAAACATATTAGTGTGCATTTGAGAGATCATTAGCCTGAAGTAGCTGAAACATTCTAGGTTTCTTAGCCAGGAAACTCACATCTCTGCTGGAAAGTGTGTTGAGCCACTGTTATTAACACAATAAAGCTAGAGAAGGATAGGGATAGCTTTGTGAAGTTTAGCAGGAATAGTGGTACTGTGATTTAAGTGGCACCCATAAAAGGGTGAGATAATGAATGTTTTGGTTTTTTGTCTGAAAAGATGGATTCAATAAAAATTTCTTTCTTTATCTGTTAGACAGCTTTTTCTAGATCAAAGCAAAAACAAATAGCAAACCATTTAATAGAATTGGAGTTAATAAGAATTGATCAATAAGATTATTGTTTTTCTAAATAGATAGTAAGTCATGAGCATATAAGAAATAAAGCTGATGTGATATTTATTGTTTGCATTCTCCTGGATTATTTGATTTTTTTTTTTATATTCAGCTATAAAAAGGTAGAGGGAACTGAGAGAACCATAGTGGTTAGATGATTAAAGCTGTGCTAGCTAATAAATAGGGTGACTGAAGTTTCTGAGTATTTGTGTTTGGGGAAATAGAAGAAAGAGCTTTGTGATTCAGTGTTTGTGTTTATATGAAAGCATTAGTGTATAAGTGTGTTGTGATTACAGGAGTCCCTTTGTTCCTAAGGGCCTTTAGAACTGACAAATAAACAGAATCGAAATGCAAACAATATTTGCAGTACTCTGTAATACTCTGATATTTGTAAATATCAAGTTTTATTTTTTTGGGTATTGAAATAACAGTTGTGTTGAAGTGAACATGAAATAAGTTCATATTCTTTACAGTTGCTATATTGGATCTGTCAGTTGTCCTTCTAGTCTAACACGTTTGTTACCAGCTGGATACTCAATAGATAAGTAAACCTGTAGGTCTGGAATAACCTACTGCTAGGAAAAAAAAAAATTCCTTAAACCCTGTTACTTGTTTTTGTGTGATACTGTGCAACTTAAAGGATATATCCTTTCCATAACGCTAGTTTTGACTTCTCAGCTCTTGCTGCTTGCTGTTTTGTACACCTTAAATTTTTTTGCCTTGGAAGAACTGACCTCAGGGCTTTCTGGGAGGTGTTTTGCTTGGCCTTCACTCTGAATGATGGTGCTGATAAATTTCTGTCTCTAGTGCAAATGGTTAGAATCCAGTTACTTTCTTACTTCCCTTGTTAAAAGATTATCAAGACTGCCAGAGCCCTTATGAGGGATAGGGAGGAAAGGATCAGATTGGTTTTATGTCCCTGTAGCCCAGGTTTTTGTTAATGAGGAATGCTGAGGTTGTCATTGATCTTCAGCATGGCGTTACAGAAGAGTTTGGTTCTTTGGACCTTGTTCTTTTGGCCAGTTGTATCTGTTCTAAGGAGATAATCAACTCTGATCACTGTGCTGTTTGAAATCTGAACTCCTGAATACTGAGCAAACTGAGCCAATGCTGAGCATAACCAGCTGAAGATTAAGTAACCCTCTTTCACAGAGAAAGGACTCGAAATTGTCATTAATGGTTGAATTGTGCCAACACTGCCTTTGAGGGTGATAGCATAGCAGTCTCAAGTTTGTTCTCAAAAAAGCCAGTGCTGGCTTTAGACTTTAAATCTGCATACGCTGTGGTAAATAGAGACATAGACTACAGCTAAAGGGAGAAATGTGTGCATGGGGGTGCTCACATATAAACACAACAGATATTATTGAAGCTGGTGTGCTGAAGCACTAAATGCTTCTTTAACTTAGCTTTATCTGCTTCACTGAACACTCTTCAAATCCAAGGACATTCAGACCGCAGAATCCTTTATTTAGAGGTGTTTGAGCACAAAAATAATCCCTTCCTAGAAACTTTTGAAATACCAATGCAGCTGTTCAGTCTAATCAACTGTAAATTTTTGTCATCTAAAAAGCAGTTGATTAAGTAACATCTAGCAGAAGGATGATTATAATTGAAGCAACACTGGTCAGACAGTAAAGACAGACGCTGCTACTGAGATTAAGGAGAATTAGCAGTAAATCTTCTTGAAAACAAGTAACAGATTTGTATTCCAAAATCTTCAGTTTTACCAGGTCTCTCACCGCTCAGTTTGCTCAAAGCTTTCCCATGTTTTTTCTCGTCTTTCAGTAACTTTCCATGGTATATGCAGAGGGAAACATGTGACGTGAAAGTGTTTTTGAGATTTTGATTTCCCAAATAAATTCTTAGTTTCCAAAGCTCCACTGCCTGAATTACTATTAGAAATTTTAATAACTTTAATATGTTAGAGAATCTGTACAAAATTTATAAATTTGCAGTTGAGATGAGAATCTTAATTTTATCTTTTTACATTGCATTTCATTAATCTGATTAATTCATAGCGCAAAACAGGCTGTAATAGTCTGTTCAAATGTATGGACTTTTTCTCCTCTTGTGGGAGGCAATTGCAAAGTTAGGTCAAATACAGCTCTAGTTAAGTGACAAAGACAAAATACACTTGCATTGACCTTTAATGTAGTCATAAAATACATTCAAGCCACTGGAAAGGGACGTATGTCTGTATCTTAGCCGTGATTTCAAAAAGAGTTTTGCCTGACTAGCACCAGGGCATTATTCAAAACCCACTGAAGTAAGGAATACTGACTTTCAACAAGCTTTATACCCATCCATAAGTTAAGATTGTGCTTTTTCAAGTGACCTCCCTTGGAGTTTCTGCATTACTCTAACATTGAAGGAGATATAAAAGTGTGCTTAGGTAGATGGAGTTACTGTGCTGAGAGGGAGGCAACTGTCTTTGAGGCAGACAGGCAGGGATGCAAGTGCCCTTTTCTCCACACATGCATTGAAGTGTAAGGAAAGCATTAAGCTGGAAGTAAGAGCTATGACTCTTTTCTACTTTTGAGTGCCTGCAAAGAATTGGAAAGCTGTCTGAGCACAGAGGCATGGTCTGTCCTTAAACAGAAATTGCAGGTTTTATTTTGTAACAGTAAATGTGATAGTTAATCAGATGCTGAAGAGTTAATTGCCATTTAGCAGTGACTGTATATTAGAATAACTCTCTGTGCACAACAGAAAAAAATGCTTCTGAAAGGGTGCAGTGTTAAAGAGTGGGTTTTGTGCTATGAATTTTAAGTAGATCTCCTTATTGAGTTTCCTTAAAAAGTTCTCCTTAAAGTCAATTCAGGGTATAGTCTCAGGTGAATGGGTCAGAAAGGTAATTGGTTCTGACAGTTCTTTCATAATATTCACATCTACTATATGGATTACAAGCATACATTCTGATCTTAGTCATAGCAAATATTTTTAGCTATTTCTGTGGCCTGAGGAATTTAAATGCACAGTGGAAGCATATAACTGTACAGATAGAAGTCCCAATATGGAGATAGTGACAGGAAAATATTTGGTCCTTTTTTCTGATACCATAAACTTTCTGAAGTCTGCAATGGTTCTAAAGGCAACTTCCTGCAGTCTAATTTACATTTGGTTCGCATCCTCATTTTAAACTAGTGAACAATTACTTGGGGTGTAAAGTGAAAGGGAAATTCATAGCCATATTTATTGAATGCTGACATATGCATTTAATCCACATGGAAGATGTGAAGGAGTATTTTGGGTTCATGTTCAGCATAAGGAGTTGCCCATGCAGGAATGCCAGCAGGATCAACTACAACAAAATGAAAGAAGACATGGATACCTATTCAGCCTTGCTTTGATGCTGGTGTATGAGTGTACAAAATGGATTTCTTGTTTCAGGTAGGTGTTTTCAGCTTATGCATTTAGAAATTAAAGGATTGCTGTAATTAAATCTGTAAAGGAATGTTTTTCCTTTGGAATGTGAACCAGAAGATTGGGTTATGAACAAGGAACTTTTCCCCACTATATCTAATACTCTGTTTGCTTTAAGTTGCAAAACCCCTGGGTTCCAAAGAATGTTGGAGTTTGCAGCCCCTGACTTTGAATAAAGAATGCAGCTGACTATGTTTATTTTTCCCATACACGTGATATTGTTATATCTAAAATCCATTATATTTCAAAATCCACAATAAATCAGGGTATGAGCAGGAAAAGAAAACTGGCTTACAGCACTGGGGATTGGAACTGCACCCTTCAAAAACAGTAGAAATTTTCCAGAGCTAGGAATGAAGAATAAAATTTTAAAGTGATTTCATAGAAGGAATGAAATATTTTCGTTTTTTTTGGTTTATGTGAAGCATTTAGCTGCATTGTTACTCACTAAACTTTGAGCACCCTCAGGAGGGAAATAGACTTAATTTTGTTTTACATAAATATGACCACCCTTTCAGCCTAGTAAACAACAAAATAGTGGTTAAACAGTTGTTACCACTTTATAATTTTTTTTCAACTTTTGTCCACTTAAATCAGGCTTTAACGTTATATGGATTCTCATGTGCTTTTCCTAAATCTGGAATTCTTTCAGTTTGGCCTGAGAACACAAGGCAGAGCATCAAACACATCCCTGGCCTGGTCCATGCAGTTGTTGGGAGGAGAACTAACTAACCTGGTTTGCTTGCAGAACTGCTCCTGGGAGGTATGGTCAGACCCAGCAGGCAGAGCTCAGTCTGGCTACACTTGTTAACTTTTGTTTGGTTCTGGACCATATTGTTGAGTGCTATCTGAGGATATCATTATTCACTCACCAGGAGGCAGGTCTAAAGCTCCTAAAGAGCTGGGAGCAAGGGAGGGAACTGCAGTTTTTTGGGTGAGATTTTTGAAATGTTAGGATTTATATCTGTAAAGAAGCTCTGAGATAGTCGAGCTGATGATTTAAATCCTTGAAGACTCTACCAAACCTGGCTCAGCAAATGTTTCTTAAAGGAACATTGTTTTTTCAGAGAAACTCTCCAACATCGTTCCACTGCTGATCTGTTCTGCTCATATATTATTCAGTGTTCTATTTTCCTTTCCTGTTTGTTGTTGAAGGTATCTGCATGACAGAAGTATTGTTTTTCTTTAGAGTTCAGCTTCTCCTGCTGTACAATTTCCTCATCCAAAGTCATGTTTCAGTTTGTGTCAAATGCAACTCCTATGATAATTGTAACCTATCTTTGTGGTGAGGCCATGATGCATAAAAGAATCCCCTTTTAATTGCTTATTTTCTTCAAAAGATGAATTAAATATTTCTGTATCATAACTGAATATTTTAAAATTACGTATAGTTAAATAACATATTTGAATAACAAATGAGTGGTTAAAAAAAATATATTTAGTTGGTAGCTTTCTTGCCTTACTTTTTTCATTTCAATTTCTACCCCTCCCATTAAATAAACTGAAACCAGGAAAACTGAATTGGTGTAGCTTTATTGTGGAGATACATTTTTGTTAAATATTAATAGTGGTGCAAAAAAGCACAACATGCACTTCATTCAAGCAATATCCATCTGGAGGGGAAATCATCAGATTTTCATGTTTTCTCAGTTTAATAAGTGTTTGAAAGTACTGCAGATTGAGGACTTGAATTCCTTAAATGGCAAGTAAGTAGGTCATCATCATCTTCAGGGAAAGGCTTATTTGTCCTCATTATTCCTGGGGTCCCACATTATGCAAATTTGCTTCATAATACACTTGAAAGTAGTTATTGTAAGGAAGTGGGTGTATCTATAGGCAGTACACTTTAAAGATTTTTATCCTGGCAACAACTACAGCAAAAAAGATTTGCAAACACTATTCATATACATGAATGTTTTTAATCAGTAATAGGGGAAGATGGAATTAATTAGAAATTCAGCTTTTATTCCCCCTTTTTACAGGTTCTATGGTAGAGAGATTGTCAGATGTAATACTGATTTAAAAGGGTTAGTGACTCGTAAGTACACTTAATGGCTATTTAAACTTCTGCTTTTGGCAGACTAAATAAAAATGTTAAAAGACATTCATGGTGCTCTGTTTAAAAAAAAAAAAAAGTAAGGGCACAGCAGGGTGGTGAAAGAGCAATGAACAGGCAGCATAGTAGTGTAGGCAGATCACATACTTGCATCTTTACCAACAAATGTCAGGGACCATTCCTGCCCTGCCAGCAGGATCTTAGTGGAGGCTTTTTGCACCTCTGCCATCTGCCTACCTCACCTTCTTCTACTTAGAAAAAGGACTTGTGGTTTTAATTGTCTAGCTCTTATTAAAAAAAATAAAAACAATCAAACAAAAAAAAGAAGTTGCTCACCATGAAATTGAAGGAAGAAAGAAAGTGCCATACTGTGATAATTTGAAGTTTTTTTTACCTCCACAGTTGTCAGTTTTCTGGGTAGGTCAGTGCAATTCAAACAACTCTGTCTGTGGCAAGTGTATTTTATGTTTGCACAGAAACTCTCTTAATTGATCAGTTAGTCTGGGGTGGCATTTTAAGTGCATTATAGTTTGGTTTATTAGTTTTTTTCCCCCCGGGGAAAGGCTGAAAAACCTCAAGATAGTTTTTATTTTCTTTTTATCAAATAGTGAGTTTAGGCAAAAGCTCTTGAGTATGTTTTATTATGCTGTCATGGAAAGCTAGTGCATTTTTTCTTTATTGCTAACATTTGTTGGGTGATGACAGGTTATCAAACAGTACAGAGCTGTTTAACACCTTGGAAGAAGACAATAAAGAAACTGGTGACACTTGCTTAACAAGAAGCACAGTGTGTTTTGGGAAATCTGTCAGTGAGAAGACAGGCCTGTAAAGATGTCAGGCCTATTTTGACCTTTCTGCCCCTTGTTTGTATTCTACTGTTTCAGCTTTGCAAATGACTCCACATTTGGTACTTGAATTGAAAGTAGGCATCACATAACAAGGAAAGGACATGAATAAGTTTTAGAAATATATTGCGAAATGAAGAAGATGGATACTCAGAAAGTGATGATCCATTTTTTTTTTCATGGCTCCAGAGCGCTATTAAAGGAAATAATTTTTTAAAAAATTGAAATTAATTATATATGTAGTTTTTTTGTGGTGGTCTGTCAAAGTGGTAGATGTTGCATTAAATCCAACTACTACTGAAGCCTGGTACTGTGTGCCTACAGTAATCTGAGCTCTCTGTAATGATGTATGACCTTCACTTTGCATGCTCAGTGCTATATTTTATCCAGCATTTGGATAGCATGATATTCTGACCTTGTCTGATTGGTGATTTCATTTTCTGTGAATGTTGCAAGAACAGTAAACAAAGCCTGGAAGAATTGTCAAGCTGACAAGTTGTATTGCTATGTATCTTTTCAAGACAAAGCCACAGAAATTTATGTGTCTTGACACCTTTGTCTCTTGTATTAAGAAAGGTTTAACTAATTTCTCCTTGATTCTGTAGTCCGCTATCTAAAAATGCCACATCTTATAAAGGTAACAGGTAGATAGTCTTTTAAGGAAAGACCTCAGAGAGATGGAATAAGTTAGGAAAAAACCAGCAGCAGCTAAATTGTGGAAGGAATTCCAAGACTAACAAGATTGCCTCATCAGAAGAGTGTGTGAAACATTTAAATGGCAGTTCTGTATTAAAATTTATACATGGCTATGTGTAAATATGTTTTACAAATATGTTGAGTAGGAGAATAGTTTTCTGCATAAATCTCACAGGCATTTACAAATGTCAGTGATTGCAGGAATGCAGAAATGGTTTTGTTTTATTGTGTTTTCCTTTCACCTTTCTCTCTCACTCCCTCAAGAAACCTATAAAAGCAAAATGTTCTGCTCTGTTGAAACCATTTGGGGGTTTTGCATCTGGAAAATTTGAACCTATCTGTATATATCTTACTTTCAGTTGAATACTGAGCTCGTTTAATTTGCATTATTTAAATCCTGTGTTTGAAAGATAAATTATTTGATCTAGAATTGCATCTGCATAATGTACTTTATTGCTTAGACTGGCTTTGGTAACTATTTTACTTTTAATGAGAAGTTGCTATTGACTATACACATCAGAAGCAATGAGAACTTCAAAAGTGAGGGAAGTGTATGGCTAAGTGGCAGTCTCAATAGAAAGTGGGATTACAGCATACTTCTGCTGGGATTTGGGTGTAAGGTCTCTAATTTATTTATAACAAAGTTAAATCATCTTCTAGTTGAGCAGTTAAATACTGAGGACATCTCTTTTTGGAGTAGTCCTATGCCTCAGCCAATTGACAGAAGATAAGCTGCTGTAGCCATCGCTCGCAGCGCTTTCAAAGCGCAGTGGAGCTTATTAGAAATGAATGACTCATACACAGGGTGGAACAAATGCACCATTGGTAGCCCACAGAGATAATAACACTGACCTCCGGTCATTTTACAAGGCAGCTCTCTCGTGTAGGTCGACTTCCCACTGCTTTAAACCCAACCTAAATAGACTATTCACAGGCAACTGGATTGACAGATTAGAGATTTATATGCACAAGTGTGGGCATTAGCAGCATGGTCTCTGCACATCGGGACATGAAGTAGTTGAAATATCTGACCACGAAAAGCAGAAGGATATTTTTCTGTAAAGAAGTAGTTTTCTAAACTTTCTTCAGACTTGTGAAATATGGGTGGTAGGGCAGTCATAAAAGTCCAAGCTTGCAGTGTCTGTTTATGTAGGACTTCCAATAATGTGAAATTGTTTGGAAATAAGGGTTATGATAGGGCTGCCACTTCACAGGGAGCATTGGAGTAGGTGAAAAGAAGACACAATTTTAGGTTCTAAGTCAAAATATGCTCTATTTGCCTTTTCCTCTTCAATACATATATATACATAAAGGGAATAAGCGGGAATAATTTTGTAAAAGTATGAAGTTTAACGTTTATCAAATTATACCAGTTTTAGGAGGAGCTTGTGGTACTGAGTTTAAACATGAGAATACAAACGTGATAACTTGTACTAACTCAGACTTTTATACAAGGTATGAGTGTGTCAAATGCCTCCATCTTTCAACTCTGTTAATATTAATGAAATACAATTTGGCAGTAGAACTCATCCACCCAGTGTGTACTAGAAATTTAATTTGTGCCTTTCTGCAGAAGGAGATGTGTTCTATTGCCTGATCTTACAAAGGGTTATATTGAAAGGAATGATTTCAAAGCAGATGACAAATTACTGAAAAGACATTTTTATTGTACAATAGCATGCTCCCACAAAGAAAAACAAGGAGTGAGTGGGACACAACACTGCTCCCCTTCAGCATTCTCTAACACTAATTTAAGGAAAAACACATTAAGAGACAACCTTCAGGGGATTTATTCTTTTAATTTCTTTAGAAGAATCCTAAAGCTCCTTTTTTTTTTTTTTTTTTGTTGGGCCCTTCAGTAGAAAACATTAGGACATGCAATGGGATCTCCCAAAAAAAGGTTGTTTTTTAAAATTATCATTTCTGTTATATTCTATGTGCAGAATATGTGGCAAATACATTAATGATGCTTCATTTATAGAGACAGACTGTCTTTCAAACAGATTTCTGACAAATTTTTATAATTTGTGTTTGAAAGACAGTCGTGAAACAAGAATTTCAGTCCAAGTGTAGATAAACCATCCTGGCCCCCTTACTCAGCCTTTATGTGGAATATCAGAATTTTCAGATCCCTAGATCTGATAATGTAATGATAAGGAAAACATGTCATAATGTGATATGTTTTCAAGATGCTAATTATCTAAATCTGCTCTGATACCAAAGCTCCTGACTTTTACTGAAAGCAGTGGAACTTGGTTTGCTTTTTTCACAAGTTTCTATGCTCTGAAATTGTTAATTTAATGCCTGAGATTTGTAATGCAGTATGCAGATTGTCAATGCTCTATAAATGTATCGAGACATTTATTTGAAAATAAGTAATTTTTATTCTTACTGAAGCGAGTGAATTGATATTGGCAGTGACATTCAGTTACCTGGCCCAGGAGGCTTTTGTTGAGACCTGAATCCAGAGGCCTTTCCTTGGTCACACATCCCAGCAAACAAATCCAGAACAGCAATTTCCTGGGTCTTTCCTTACTTTGTATCCAGGCAAAATTTTGGTGAAACTCAAGAAACTGCAGTCATACAAAGTCTTCCTCCAGCACTTACATCCTTTGAATTGAAGAATTTGCACATGGGCTTCAAACTCACTTCCAGTTTTTCTATTTGGAAGTTGCAGGCTACAGCTGGGATAATGCATATATGTTCATTCTTTGTGAGTGGTTTGTGGTGGATGTTTTTACCAAATACCAGGTTTTATACAGAATTCATATTTTAAGTCTGGTTGTCTTGTCCCATATCTGAGCTTTTATCAAATAACATAAAGTTGAAATGGGTGTCTGGGAGAGAAGGAATATTTTCCCTTGTATTTCTGCTGTGTTATCTGTGTGAACAAGCATCTACCTAAGTAGGAATACACATTCTCAAAGGTGCTAATTTGTCCTGCTTTCTAATTTCCACTTGCTTAAATTCTAATTTTAAAGGGCTGTGTGTTTGGAGAATCTTTTGATTCTTCAAGTATGTGGATTAGTTTTAACCTTTGTCATGACTTTGCTAGCATTTACAAGCATGTGCCTTTGATCATTTGAGTTGCTGTGAAAAGGAAGAAAAAAAGCACAAACATTTGGCATTTTCTGCTTGCAGATGTCCTACACGTCATCTCAACTCACCTTTCAGCTTCCATTCTCCAGTGCCACTTCCCTCAAAAAATTTAACTGCCTTTCCCTGAGTCCAGTATTTCATTCAGATAAGTAGAGGTGTCCTTTTCTCCCCAGAAGGGAAGAATTTTTGTTTGAAAATTGTGATTTTTAGTTGGTTCTAAGTGGAGATTTGTTTTTTTTTCTCTCTGTATCTGTTCTCATTTTTGCTGCTTCACAAAATGTTGCTTTTATGCTAGGGGGGACGATAGCCTGTGGCACACTGAGAAAATTGTTTGGGACTTTTGCCTCTCTTTGAGCTTCTGAAATGCATAAAAAACCTGCTCATCTTAGTAAATACATTAGTTCCTGTGAAGTTTTTGTCTGCTTGTTTCTTTAACATTACACAATATTTTCAAACTCTGTTTTTTTTTTTTTTTTTGCTTGCAATCCAGTTGGTGAGACATCCTGATTTTCATTTTTGTTTTAGAGTATATGTTTTTATAAAGCATGGCCAGTCAAACATATGTCCAAAATGGCCATGTTTCCTCTTGAATATAATAAGGCTTCCAAAATAATGACAACCATCAGGATATTTTGAGAGAAAACTTTTTTTAACAGAGACTGTGCAGTGAGATTGCAATGGAAAGCTAGAAATCTGTTAAATTTGTAATCATCCATCCTAGATTTCTCCACTGGGGCCCCAATTTAGAGATACTTGTTCATGCTTTCTCTACTGTGTTTTTCAAGTAAAAATCCAGTCCCCAAGGAAGTCAGCGTAATTTTCTCTGAAAGTGTCAGTGTGCTAACAGCACTGAAGTTCATTGGACTTGCAGGACCATCTTTGCAGATGGTGTAATTCTGAAGCTAAACAGTGGTGCTCTACTTGGACCAGTTCTTACTACTTCAGGACTTACTTTGTTGATGCAGAAATACTTACAGAGAATTACAGCCTGAGCTCCTGGAAACTATAGAATGCTATTTGCAAATAAAATGTCTTTGTCCTACTTAAGAATTACATCTGTCTAAAATACTAGGATGACACACCAAAGTTGTTGTTCCTATTTATAAAATAGATTAAATATCTGTTAGTAACTGATATATCTAGTTAGAAAGAATTACAAGAAAAGAATTACTAAATCCCTAATGCTTTTTTATTTATCTTTTTGTCCAGTATCTAATTAATGTCTAAAAGTGCATCCTCAAGTAGTGCCTGTTTCAGGCGTACCCACACTGAAGCATTCCCACATCATGGCCTTGGGCAACCCTTAAAACACAGCAGTTTGGTGGCTTTTTATGACAATATCATTTCATTTATCTCTACTGTAACTTTAGTTCTGGTGCTTCTGTTCTGTGGTGAAACAGACACTCTGTGAAGGCTGAGCATATCTGTTACTGTATTTGCTTTCTAACATATAGTCTTTTGTTGGATAATTTTAATTTGCATGGGAAATGGGAAACAAAGGAATTGTTTCTTATGGAGCTTTTATGCATGTAGGATTCTAATATAATCAAAGAATGACCCTTCTCTGTAGCATAACAGCATATACAATAGCAACACTCTTTCTACATGGAACAACTAGTGGGCTTTGAGCAGAGGGAGTTGGACTAAATGCTCTCCAGAGATCATTTCCAGCTTTAACTCTTCCATGAAGTAGCTATAGGTATCATCTTGAAGTGCTATACAAATTAGAAAACAGACCTTCTGATTGCTTATATTATATGCTTATTTGGACAACACATTTCTTACCAGCCAAATTAAGGAATTTAAGAAGAAAAATTGAAAAGAGGAGATAAGAAACGTGAAACACAAAAGGAGGAGTAGGCAGATACTGTCTTCATTATCCAACATAAAAATGTCTGTTTCCTTTGAAATGCAGATTTTGTTTAAGAGAGGAAAAATAAGAGAAGCCTCATTTAATTCATATTCAGGTTGATGTGAATATTTTAAAGGAATGGATAAAACACCTTGGAGGAAGGGGGATGTGCTAATTTTAGGTTTGCACAGGCTGTTTTTTGAGCTGCAAGAAAGTATCATTTAATTTTTAGCAATCTACATCAGTAAGGAGTATTACAGGTTGGACTGATATTTACTTGGTCACTTTATAATTGCAGGTGACTTTATTTACAAGGGGACACTGCTTGCACTTTTGGAATTCATAGTTGTAAGAGGAATATGGAAAAAAATATGAGTTACTCTAAACTGAGTTGTGATATGACCATATTGTTACAATTACAGAGTTTTGCCAGTGTTAATTTGCGCACCAGCTACCTTGCTAAATGATGTCCTTGGTTTTTTTTTAATTTTTTTTATTTACATGCACACTTGTAAGAGGCTGCCTTAAGTCCATGGATGAGAATTAAATCAATCACTTTTTCTCTTCCTTTTTGAAACTTGTAATTTCCTTCAACCTGTTCTCTTACTGTTCTTGTAGTTTAGTGGGCTGAGCTTTCTCACAGTGAGCATTCATTTGCAATTGTTCAGAGGTCAGGTTAGTGCAGTGCTAACCAGGTGAATTCTCCTTCTGTCACAATACACACCTTTCCTTCAAGCTGGACTGCAGATTCTGGTTTGTGCACTGTGTTTTCTGGGATTCTTACAGTACCACTAAAGAGGTGGTTGTCTCCCAGCTGACCATCATTTCTTCCCATTCTGCACTATCCCCATGATTACTGCTTCTTCACTCTGCTGCTGCAATGAGCACATCCTAAACTGTTTCAGTCAAAAGAAGTTAATCTGGACAAATTTACAGTTTTTGACAAGCAGCTTAATTGGAAAAAGTCAAAATTGATTGAAAAAAGTCAAAAGACCCACCTTCCTGAGGAAATCTCAGGGTGCAGTATTCTATTCTGCAAAGAGTAGAACAGAAGACAGAGGTGGGATATGGGGATCACCACAGCAAAATCTGAATGTAGTACTTTAGGTTTGGGGATGTCGGTGCTGTCATCCAGGAATAGAAAATTATTTTAAATGGTGAATTGCTTATAGGGAACTTTTAGGTACTTGCAGGGAACTTTGACTCAGGTAGGAGTAGCGTTGTTTTGCTTTACCTGCAGTTGAGACATGCACATTCTTATTGCTGATAAACTTTAAATTGGCTTGGCAAGTTCTGTGCCCTCTGTATTCTATGACTTCCCTGGATCTGTAAAATGGAATAATATATACCTCCCATTCTTTGTAGAATGAAGTATTTCAGTGAACATAGGAAGCCTAGACTGTCCAGTGTCTTTGTTAGGAGTCTACACCAGCTCAAGTCTGGTATGAGTTTATGTAAATCAGCAATGAGACGTAGGAAAGAAAGAAACATGAGTACCCAACACATTAACAGAATGGCATTCAAGGGCAGCTCTGGTGGTAGGAAGGCTTGATTTCTTGTCAAATGTTAGCCCTAGTTTTATATTGCTTTTTGGTTTTTTACCAAGTAAGAATAAGACAGGAAAGACTTTTTTAGGCTACACATGCAAGCATGCAGGGTGCTGGTCACTATTGTCTTCTTGGATATTTAATACCACTGAATTCTATAATCATTTTTCATGGCACCTGGTCTAGTACAAGGAAGAAAAGAGTAGCAAATAACACAACAATGAAAAAGACTCATTATACTCTCTACCAAGAAAATCATCAACCTTTTTCACAGTTTTTTCTAAATATATCGATGTTTACATTTTAGTGTGCTAAGTAGGTGAAGGATTGCATTATGGTATCAATGGCTTCCCCAAAGTGGAAGCTTTACTGGCATATTTATGGACTATTCCATGCTTTATAATGTAAGATATTTTCCTTTTTTGGCTAGATTTGAATTTTGGATTAATTCTGGCTTTTCCCCCTTCTTTTGGATGATAACTGACCCCATGATAAACTGATAGGAGTGAAAAAAATCTGCCATAGTTTGTTTTTCTATTTCCAGCACTACAGCTAGATAGATAAAGAGCTTGATTCTTCTTACATGTCATCAACCATTCTAATACATTGTTTTAAATTAATGTCCTCTTAATAATATTTGATAAGTTAATTTCAATTTAAAATTTACCTGTTGTGAACATTGAAGTTAATTTCAATTTAAAATTTACCTGTTGTGAACATTGACTGTGTTGATTGTAGTTAACTCCTACATGGCTAGCAATAGACAGTGAACTTCTTGCACTTTATGGGTGTAATGTCTTTTGATAACAGTTGGCATAATGGAATAAGAAAATGACTAGTAGATTGGTGGCCTACATAGTATTTTTCCTGCTTTCACCTCTGTATAAGTCCTTGACATCCTGACTGAAGCTGTCACATGCTGCTGTGTAAATCATCTCAGTCTTTTTAGTGATGGTGGTTGAAGCTGATGATGGAGATGTGAAATGTTATGAAAGTATAATGTTTATTTCCTATATTGTGACCCAGAATGTAAAAGATGCAGTAATAAGGTTCATAGGAAATCAAATGCTTTACTTCTTCTCCCTGTGAATCTAAAACTTCTGCTCTGTTTTATGTTGCTCTCTGTTTTTTTAGCTTCAGTAAAAAACTGGCTTTCATTTTCATATTTAAATCAACTGTAAGAGACTAAGGAGCTACAGAGTGAGTCTGAGACAAATTTAATTTAGAGTTCAGATTGAATAGTTTAATACTGAAGCATCCTGTATGTCAGCTGAGTGTGGGAAACAATCATAGCTAATTTTTTAAAATGTGCAAGGTGGGGGGATGAAGAAAGCATTTGGGTAAGCCCTTAATGATCATTCTTCTAATTTTCTTTGAAAGCAAAACAGGTCTGGCCTAGCTGGATATTATTTTAGTTGTCAGTTGTTCTAATGTGTCTTACAATTATATGAGGAAAGACTTGACATCAGAAAGCATCTGTAGCAGCTCTTTTGCTTTTAGAGTTAGCATAGAAGGGTGGTTACATAATGAAATAATCTTCATAGTTGTCTGCCAAGTCTTTGATCTGTAGATCTTGCTTTTTCCTAGATGGCATGTCTCCTAAAATTATGACAATATGCAAAACATATTGTATGACTCAGAAAATAAGAACTGAAGGTAATATATTGTTGTTTCAGTCTCAGAGTATTTATACTAAAATTGACTTAAAAATTTCTTTACATGATTTTCCATGTTTTTTCCACTCAACAGACAGAATTAATGCAACAGCAGTTTGCCTGCCTAACAAAAATATGCAATATGAAAAATTCAAAATAAAAATACAGATGAAACTTATGTGCCTTGTTATGCACAAAAGGCGCTGTAGCTGTGACAAAGTGACACCTTCAAGCTTTCAGGGAGAAATTCTTGCTGTGTCCTTAATCCCAGACTAGGACATTGCATTAATTTGTTCTCCAGGCTGAGATAATACTTGAATCTGCTTCAGTGTGATCGGGAAATTATTTGAAGCACTTCTACTTTTCAGAGGAAAATATTTCATCTGGGAGAGGCACAGAACAGCAGAATCTTCTGGAGTGTTGTTCCCCATGTGCAGTCAGCTCTCTTCCCTGAGAATCCAGAGTCTCTTTGCAGACACACACAGGCAGGTTTGTATCTAGGCACACATTTCCTTCTTGCTGTGTAATGTCAGATTCCCTGCCTCCCATAAATTTTGTTAGCAAGCACTTCCAATCAGGCAGATGCAGTTGGAGAAGCTGATGGGTGTGCAGGAGTGTTGGGTGAGGGCATTGAGCTAGAGGGGAGGCTTGAGGGGAAAGAGGGAGGGAGAGAGGACTTAAGGTGAAGGCCAGACTGGTGGGCATCTCTTCTGTCACGGTAACTCTTCATGTCTGTTGGTTTACTCTTCTTCTTCTTCTGGAGTGCAAATCAAGAGAAGTCATCTATTGCCCAAACCATAAACTGACTTCATAGGGGAAATCACATTTTAAATTCTTTGAGAGCTATTTCAGGAGCTTCAGCACTTTTATAAAAGTGTGGTGCGATGCAGAAGTACTAATACCACGTGTTGCTTCCATCTTATCATCTCTGTATGTTTTAGACTTTCAAAAACAACCAAACATGGGAAAATATAAACTGTTATGTATGTGCTTTTCTATTTTTGTAAAAAGAAAGTCCTGTTAAGTTTTTAAAAATCTCATTGCTTGCTATATACCATAAATCCTCATAAAAATGTAATTGCATGTAATTTATGCACATTCAGTTCTAGACACAACTTAACTATATAATTAATCAGTGTATCAACCTAAATTTATTCTGCATCTGTTGTTGGAATCAACATATTGCAGAAGCTATACTTATAATCTGTGTGTGTACAGACAAACGTTTTGAAGAGGGGTCTGGTGTGTTTCAAATTTACATAAGATTATTTTTCTCAACATCTTTTCCTGTTTATTAAACTATAATGACGTTACATCATTTGGAGTTAAAGTAAGGAACTGTTGTAAATATAGATTAAGATTTCATCAGATATTATCAATAAACCTAGTCTAAATTGAATGTCTGGGAAGAATTCCAACTTTTATCAAATCATTCAACCATTTTACAATATTTCACAGAAAAATAACAGGAAACAAGAAAATGTAAACTCATAAGTTAGGTTTTCAACAGGTCTTAGAATTTTTAAGTGCCAAACATGTTTTGTATGCTCAGAATCTATTGACCAAAATCCTTTTTGAATTACAAATTATTTTCAGTCTGAAAGCCTGTTGTTAGGGAAATGCAGCCTGTGAATGCTAATTTGGATCTACTTTAGCAATTAAGAACTGTAGTTTGAGCTGGACACATTTTCTGTGAACAGTTCTTTATTGTAAATGTGTGAATGCTACACCTAGAAGTTACGCTTATCAAGTTACTATAAGGTTTAACAGACAATGTTAGTAATTAAACACAATATTTTTGAAAGTTGTCAAAAGGTCTAGAAACCAGTACAGTTTTAAAGTTGTTGTAGAAATTTGTATTCTGCATTGTTAAGAAGCTTCAGCAGACAAAGTTCACTGTTAAATCCTGTTCAATAATTGGGGTAGTTTTTGAAAGGTAGAGACAAGGACTATTAGGACACAAGATGAATAAAATCACCGCTTTATAGACATTTTAAAAATAAAATATGAACATTTGCATACAATATTTATTGCTTCAAAATTGCTGAAGTTTAGTAAACAAAGTTTTGAATGTTTCATATTTTGGCATTATGCTAAAAATGTGCTCCTCTGTGGAAAAAAATATCTTCTAATCCTTCACTGATAAAATGTAAAACTAATTGCACTGGAAAGAAATGGTAGGACAGAATTGCAACTTTTCTTTAGAGGGCAAACTGTTTCACACCTTGAGTAAACAAATGCAAAAAGAGAGTTGAACAATATAAAACTTTTACTTTGGAAGCTGCTGATGAAAAAAATGCAAACTTGGATAAGTATTTACAGAAAATTAATTTGTTCAAACAACAGAGATTGTAAATGAGTGGGGGAAAAAAGACCTTTTGTGATTAATAGTCTCAGTTTTCAACTATCTATTATCATGATGTGTATGATATGATCAGAAGTTATCTTTCAAGACTCAATTAAAGCAATTATAGCTGTATTGAAAGCCTGCTGAAGTAAATGCAGATATCATTGGTGTCAGTTGACTGTGAGTCTAAGCCTTATTGGTTACTTGTGATTATCTTTTTCTGTTTTAAAAATCTTATTTTTATGATAGAGTTTTCAGAATGCAATTCTTTGCCCTTCCTTTGATTGTTTTTCATTTGACCAGTGATAGATCTTAATTTCTTCCCTTTTAAGCTTTTCAGTGTTTGATAAAGATCTATTAATTTATATTTTTGCTCTCTACCAAGATACCAGTTTTAGGAAAGATAAGAGATATTTTTCTCTCTCCTTCAGACTAGATTCTTCATGTTGTTGAGAAGCACTTGAGAAACTTCTGAGCTTTTTTTAAAGAGAATTTCTGAAAACAGTTGCATATGCCTAAAACTCTTGTGAAGATGCAGAGCAATGAGTGTGTAGTTGGCATGGAGGGTGAGCTATTGTAGAGTGGAAAAAGGCAAGGACAGTTCACAGCTCAGCTGAGATTCTTGCTGCAGACCATGGAGGCCAGAACTGAAACCTGGTAAATTCTCCAATTCCCATAACTTCTTGCTTTCAGAGGGGACATGTGAGATTAGGATAAAAAGCTTGACTTTGCTCCTTAATGCAGGTGTCAGATTGAAAATAAAGTAAGAAGTTGAGATATATACAATATATTATTGCAAACTCTATTGTCCAGCCTTAAAGTGTATAAGCTTTTTGCCTGAATTGGTAGCAATTTAAACAGTATAACAATGATTTAATGAATAAATAATAATAATAATTTTAATTTCTGTGTGAAAATTTGTTTATTAGACCAGTCATAAGCAGCATGGTGACATCAGGGTCTTCTTTGTGAGTACATTTTCTGACTCTCAGATTGCTCAAATTTATGTGTCTGTATTTGAGAACTTGAGCAAAAATAGGGCAAATCTTGCTTTATTATTTTAAAATACAATACTCCTTGCTTTCAGGATTATGGCAGCAGTTCACATCTTCTAAATGCAGGAGAAAAAAACATTAGTGTTTCATTTTTTATTTATTTATTGGTCACTTTAAAATCCAAATTATTTTTTTGTTTAGTAAAAGGATGAGGAAAAAAGAAAATTTCCAAGACACAATTCATTTTGGAGTTGGCTGTCCATAAGGCTGTTTTCTGTATCAGTTGATGTGTGGAGGGCAAGTCTTCCCTGTCCTCAGCTCCTGGTCCCATCCCAGTGGGCAAGGTCAGCTCACACATCTGGCTGGAAGCTGCTCGAGCAGGGGAGATGAGCAGGTGGAGGCTTCTCAGCACTGCCAGCCTAAAGGTGTGTTTACTTTTTAAACTGAAGTACTAAAGAGCGAACACAGTGGGCTGCCCAGACAGAGCAGGAGGACAGAAGCAGAGCTTCTGCCCACGGTTGGTTTGGTTTATGCTGTTCTTACAGTCACACCTGCTCATCTCTGCCAGCTGCTTGCTCACTCTGGTTACAAAGGACAATGGGAGTGATGTCTCCTCTCAATTGCAGTACTTAGCAACTGGGGGTGAGAAAGCCACTTCTGGACTTCATCTTGACTAATACCTCACTTAACCTTCAGTGTTTGCTTTGTAAAGACACCATCTCTCATTCCCAAACTGAATTAAACGAGTTGGAAAACGCTGTTGTTCTGTTTTCCTGTCACTTGAGTTGTGCTTGGTTGGAATGGCTCTGCAAGAAGCAAGACACTGGAAAGTAAAACCCACTCCAGGTCTTGTGCTGTGCATGATCTGCATAAAGTTGAATAAAGCTTTTGTAAGGCATTAGCATAATTTGAAGGGGGTGGTGGTGATGATGGTGGTGTGTGTGGAACTAAACAAAAACAACTGAAAAGCTTTAGCATATACATACTCTCAAGCATATTTATATTTAGGGAGAGGATGGTGAGTGTTCTGGACTGGTTATGTGTTCCTTGGGCAGACTTGGACAGTAAATGCCACTGTTTAATCTGCTGTTGCTTTCCTATGTTTTGGAAGACATGGTTCAAACATGAAATGTCCCTATCTTCTATACTGTGTATTCTGTTATATTGGTCAAAGCAATCCTTTAAAACTACATTTCTGTGTATTATTAAAGAAATCTTGCTGTAAGGTAGTTGTCATTTAGAAAAAAGACAGTAAAATGCTATGATGGGGGAAATAGCTTTTGGACACTCACATAGGAAATGTAATGACTGATTGTCTTTCTTGAGAATAACTGGAGCAGTTTGAGTTATTAATATGGCACATAACAAACTTCAGAGTATTTTTTTTTCTTCTGAGATATTACATTAAAGTTTGCAGAGTAAATGAAATTTAGTTCTACTATTACATTGGGAAAGGGCAAAATGTGCCAAAAGTATCCATGAAGGAAATAAAATAAAGCTCTTAAAAGAAAGCCTTAGATTATAGTATTTGCAGTGCAAGTCAGTTACTTGAGAACAGTTAGTGCTAATAAATTAACTTAAAATGCACTACAGATGAGGCTGGTATGTTTTTTCTCTTCAGCTTCTTGGACTGGATTTTTGCCTGAAGAGATATGGTGACATTTTTCCAGAACTGAGCTATAGTGGTTCTTGGCTGGAAGTGTTCTACTTTAAAGAATGCTTGAATGGCCTTAGCACTGTACCTTTGTCATACTGTTGTCAGGTCCAGGAGAGGAGACAAATACAGAATTTTATCAGCAGCTGGTTTGGCAGTATAGAGCTTTTCAATACTTTTCTATCAAAATACTTACAGGGATGTAATTACAATGGCATAAAAGGGCTTTTACTGGCACAGACTGTTTCAACTTAACTGTAATAGGCTCTGCCTTAAAGAGCACATTTTATGGTGTTGTAAGATTCCTCTAGATTAGAATGATTTTGTATATATCATGTGTCGTAGTAACCAAAATAAAGCCTGAGATATACACAAGAAGTTTAGATTTTCTGACACAGATGAAGTCCATGTCTGCCTACAGTGATGCTCCCTTGCTGGAAAAGCACTTATTTTGAAAATATCTCGATGTTCATCTTTGTTGGTCATCTTCAGGCTTGGAAAGGACTGCAGTAGATACTGAGCAAGAAAATGCATGAAGGGAATGAGAAAGATGTAAGTAAATCTACTGTAATGACCACAATTTAGAATAATAGAATCTTTAAGCCTCTTTTAATGTCTGAAGGAAAATTTTATTCATGGAGGGAAATGAAAAAGACATTATTTGAAGTGTCTTAAAAATTCAGGTATAGATTAGTCTAAGAGGTTAAAATGAAAAAGAGATAGATGTATTTGGACAATGAGCTCTGACAGCTGTTACTGCTCTTACCTTTTGTAAGAATATGACTAGAAAGATTGTTTATATAAGTGGCTTGGCCTAAATGTTGTTTTGGAATTTGTGCCAAATACATAAATTATTGTTAAGATACTTTGAGCCAAAATCTGTCTCCTTGATTGCCTAGACAGCTTCTACTAATTTTAATGAAGATTGCATGTTTTAATTGAAGTAAAATTAGGTCTCTGATACTGAGGTTGTTTCTTTATGAATGTGTAAGCAATTTTAGGATACTTGAAGAGCACATTTGTCAGATGCATGCAAACTTTTATAGCTTTCCATTAGGCAATTGTAAAATGCAGAACAGAGGGATTATATTTCTTCAGTCAGGCATTATTCAGATGTTTTTAGTTGTCAAATCCTGAAATATTCTTCATTCTCATGTATCTAAAACCTCTAGTCAAAAGGTTTTGAGCTGTTCCCTGAAAGGGTTATTTTTTCCTGATTTGATTTGTAACAATTGGCATTTACAATAAAGACTGTATATCTATTCTATGTTACAAGTAATTCTATAAACATTTTCAGTGTACTAGTAGTTTTTTCTCTAGGCCATGGCAATTTTTCATGGTAGTAGGCAAGTTTTATCTAACTTTTACTGAGGTTAGTGAAAATAGAGAATTTGTTTTTATTATACTTTATCAATTGATGCATTTATTCAGACAAATTTATTCAAGATGGTTACCCTAAGGTGCTTATATATTAACCTCCAGCAATTTGCCCAAAGAAGTACTGTGGAATAAATAAAAAGACAAGGACAATTTTCTTGAATAACCAAAAACTAGTGTCTTGTTGGTTCCATATATAGACCTAAACATATTTGAAATGTAACAGCAATATAAAGTTATATAAATTAAAATTTTGTTGAGGGAATAAATATGAGTAAAATCAGGTGGCATGTAAAATCATGTGACTGGTGGTGAAGAATTATATTTTATGACTTGTACAGAAGTCTCATCTTGAGAAGTTTTCTATCTACTTATCTGAGTGTTCTTGTATTTAAGAAACAGAATATAGCTACAGGATTATAAATGTCTGCCTGAAATAGTTGTTAAAGAAGTCTTCTGTTTTCAGGAATATTCTGGAATATTACAGTTGCTGGGTAAGAAGTGGTTACTCAACCCTATAATTCCACCATGCCAATCAAATTAACAATACTTTGACCACTGATAGGATTTGAGATTCAGACACCTGAATCTTGAATTTTATACAGTTATTATGTGATGGAGATAGCCAGAATGCTGTCAACAAGTTAGTAACCTCCAGAGGGATCATTATCCTGCCCTATAGGAAGCACCTGGGTGTCATCCACTGAGTGGTTTTTCACATGCCATTGACTGGATTGGTGAGATCCCCATGAGCCATTGACAAGTTCAGTCCCTGTCTCACCTGTCTTGTGCAGCTTAGATACCTGAGACAGAATCCTGCAGAAGGGACATACTGTTTTTTACACATGAACACCTGGTTCCATTGGGGCCTCTTTGGAGGCATCCCTGTAGGGCTGGCAGGTGTGAGATACCTAAGAAAAATTCTGGCTTTCAGGAATAGCAGCTGGAAGCTACAAATGGTATTGGATATTGTTATCTGTGTATGGGCAGTGGTACTTGGTACTTTCTTTCCTGATGTTTGGTTTCAAAAGGCAAATATAACTAATAAAAGAAAATCCCTAGAAGATTTCATTAAAAGAGCTGTAGAGAAAATAAAGCTATTAGAAAATAAAAAACATGGTAATATCCTGACTGAGTGAAAAGCTGCAGTATTTGCTTACACATTAATTTACCCTCGAGGATGTAATGCAGTCCTTACAGATGACTTCACACAGAAAGGTTTGCAGGACTGTGTTTTCAGCTCCCCTTTTCTATTTCCTTTGTCAATTGTGTCATTGCTTTCTTTCTTCCAATTGCAGGGAGTCCTCCAACCTGCCATCTTATCACAACCTAACCCTGTTTTTTTTTGAAATGTGTGGTAAAAAGCCAAATCATCCAGTTAGAGCTGCTGCAACTCCAGAGCTCTCAAGTAAAGTATTTTTCAGGATTGTCAAGTTTTGCAGTTTACAATGACAGTAACTACAGGCCAGCTCACAGCTACATGCTTTCTATACTACACTGAGCATTCTGGTGCTCTTATCTAGACATGCCTTACTGTGAGATTTAGGATGCCTCTGAGCAATCAGAGAGAGTCAGTTCCTGAGACTGATGGGCACCTGCAATCTGTGCTGATTTAATCTGGAATTATGACTTCTGGTTCAGACCCTTTGGCTGTAGTTCATTAACTAGTGTGCCTTTCCTTGCATATATTTGCATAAAAAGGCAAGCTATCCATTTCATCTGCCAGCATTGTGCTATGCAATGTGCTGCTTTGAAGACAGTTGTTCTCTGGGGGCTTAATGCCAGCTTGCTTCCATAATCTTACTCTTTGATTCCTCTGAGAACTTGCTCAAGACTCCTGTTAAGATGAATGCCAGAAAACCAGGTGAAGCATTACATTCCCCAAATGCCCACTGAACATTTTTTTTACTGTGCTACAGCATCAACTTTATCACAATTATATTCCATTTCAAACAGTCATGGGATCATTTAGGTTGGAAAGATCATCAAGTTTAAGTGTTAAAGATCATTTCATCATCTTTACATCTGCGTGCTGTGATAGCTCACTTTAGGATGTCTAGAAGTGTATTACTCCAAATCTTTGCCTTTATGTATTGCAGTTTATGACAGTAAAGATCAGTGTGTTTGAATAACATTTGAAATCAGTGGATAATGAATTAAAATGCACAGCTTCCAAGTTAAAGTGAAAAAAACCCCACATCTGTTGAGTCACAATTCAAGAGTACTTTTAGGAATGATGTGTGATACCTATCAGCTAAATTTCAAATTTAAGAAAAGCTTTGGCAGAATTTTGTTTGCCCAGTTATCAATCTAAGTTTATACAGTGATGAAATGTAGTGATGCCAGTTTGAGCTGCAGAGGTGAACTATAAAATTCATGTGCACTGAAAGCAGAGTGTACTCCTGTGGTGCAGCCTGTGACAGTCTGGACAGCCAAGTTGTCTTCCCTTCTGTCTTGGAAGTAGAAATGGAAGTAGAAATGCCCAGTAGTCTGTCCCAGACTATGACAGGGTAAATGTATCCAGCTTGATTCTTCTAGCACAAGGCTGAAGTTTGATTTAACAGTTTATGTTCTATGACGGTTTAATGAGAACTATTTATTTATTAACTCAGCTGCCAGTTTGTCCTGCTTACCTCTCAGCACCATAATGTTAACCTTCATTACTCAGCCTTGGAGGGAAAATCAGATATTAGTTGGTTTTTAGACTGTGGTTTTATGGCTGGCTTAAGCTGTTTTAGGTTCAGACTCTCAGTTAAAGTGGTGTTTACAGACTCCTCTTTCTTTCCTTTTTGCCCAAGTCCCCAACCCAAACTTCTGATTTTTTATGAGACTACAGAGTGAGTTGAATGGGGAAGTTTGCTTACCTAAAAACTGGTAATTTTTTCATCTAGAATGCCTCTTTTAGCACATTTACATCAAAAGAAGTGGGCTAGCAGGAGCCAGTCCCAGTTCAGGACTGCCCCTGTTTTGATGGCATTATGGATTTAGATTTGCTTATGCTCATTGCATAACCTAAAAACCCATAAAAATTAGAGATAAAGAAATTTAGTATGGATCTGTAGCCTTCTTTGCTCATGTGTAGCATGCATTGAAAAATAATGAGAGAAGGCATTTTTTTAATACCTTGAAAATACTTTGAAACAAAATAGTTATTTTAGATTTATTTTCCCGTAATTTAGATTTAATTTTTCAACTAATATGTGAAATTATCTAACCTTTAAAGTATTCCCAAGCAGTGTTTATTTTATGAATTATTATGTAAACGAAAAGAATTTTGGTAATGTCAGTGTTTCATTAGACTGTGTTAAGATACATGAAGAGATTATTTTGAAAGGATTCACATTGTCTCTTCACAAAAGATTCAATGAATACAATAGGGTTTCTAAACACAGGACAGAAAAACATTCAGTGTATAGAGGGAATATATCTGAAAAAGCCAAGACAAATGTAGAAAACTTATCAGAATTTCCTGTACCTTTTTGCCTTTTTCTTCCTGTTGTGCTTGAGATTAATGGAATTACAGCTTCTGCTTTTATAGAACTAGGCAATATTTCTATTACATAAATAGAATGCAATTCTAAAAGTACCTGTAGAGTACCATACTTGTTTGTTATTGCTAATCATTTTCACTGGTTTACTCTGAAATTCAAAAAATTCCAAATTTGTTGTCCTTAGATTTTTTTCCTTCCTCTCAGATATTTGTATCATCAGTGTACTTTAGGTCAACAGATTTTCATTAGAACAACAAGCATAACTTCTGAGTACAATGAAAACTTTCTAAAGTTGTTATTATTAGATAGATTGGTCTATCAATGAGGTGGAGAAGAGATATATTTAAAACTATTTAGGCCAGGCAGCAGAATGCACGCTTCAGAGTAAGGGATTAATATTTTTTTTCCTAGACAACCTCCTTTTTAATTTTTCTGTTCCTTTTCCTTCCCTTTTTGCCATAATTGCGTGAAGAGGGGCGCACAGATGCCTGCTGCCAGCGTGTGATGCTGAACCTGACGGTCAGAGCAGCCCCACAAAGGAAAGCTTTTCAGGTCCCCCAGTGAAACAACCACTGCATTTTATTGTGGCGTGAAATTAGAAGTGAAAAGCCCCATGGCTCTTGCTGTTTAGTAATGCGGAATATGTCGTTTCTGATGGTGATGGTAGTGCTGGGAGGGAAATGGAAAGCCAGGGGAGAGAAACAAAGTAACGATTTAGACAAAGAGGGCCTCCCTTTTTTTTTTGTCCTCTCTGATTGTTCGGTGGTCTATAAAACCATAGAACTGTGGTGGATACAAGCAAAAAGAACATTTAGTTGCGGCTCTCTCATTCAGAAATGTATGTGTGAATTTGCAGGGTGATGTATAAGGCAAGTCATCTGTTATCAGAAGAGTTCACTAGTTTAACTCATTTATAAAATGGCAACAAAAAAACTGACTTTTCTTGGAGAGAGCAACGCTGCTCTGACAGACACTTTAAGTTGCACAGCAAGATGGTGTTTATAACAAGACTGTGTGTGGCTTTCTGAATCTGCCTTGTAACAGATTGGAAGGGGAAAGTGCCAGCTTGAAGAGGCTTTTCCTTGACTGTTTAAAATTAAAAGAATGATGTTTTCTCAATGGAAATTCTTTACATATATAAAATGTCAAAATATTTATGCTCACTTTTACTTTAAAAGTATTATGTAATCTCTAAAGCAAATGGTCAACTATTAGAAAATGAAAAGGCAGTTTATGAGAGAGACATTTTAGTACATAGGATGGGCTTATTTTTTATAGAATCATAGATTCATTTATGTTGGAATAGACCTTTAAGGTCATCAAGTGCAACTGTAAAGTTATCTGTGAGCTGAGCACTGTCACTGCTGCTGGAAACAACTGATGCAAGTCCATCCACAATTCTAATATTTGGAATGGAAAAGCTGTTACATTGTGCAGCCTTGTGTTGTTAGCAGTAAATATTACTCTTATTTTTATTCTATTTGCATGGAAGAGGTGGCAGGGAACAGTGGCCTAGAAACAGTAGGGACACACAGGTGGAAATTTTCTAATTGTGTTGCTTACTGTGTAAGTTCCAGATGCAATCTCAGAGAAGCTTTTAAAGCAGAAAGGAAAAGGTTGACTGATCTATGACAGATTGGTGGAACAGATGCAAACATGGCAAATCACTTTATTGGTAAACCGCACTGCAGGACTGCAGCCTGAAGAAAGTTTGGACAGAGAAGCAAAACTGCTAATATTGCTCAATTCAGGGAGCTCATGTCATTGTTCATTAATACAGCAGCTACACTGCCAAAGAAGTCTGTGTGTAGGCAATAGCACAGAAAGAAGCAGGAAGGCACTAACTAATTAAAGCTATTACCACTATCAGAAGGAGTCTGTTACAGAGAGCTTCTCAATGTTTTTCAAGTGTATCCCTCTTAGTTGGATTTAAAATAATTTATGCTCTTTGCTGCAGTATATATTTTGTGTGTGCATTTGTGCATCAGGCTTGACTTGCTGTTTCATAGCATTTTGCCAATACATCTTGATAGGTGAAAATTCAGAATGTAGAGATTTAGAATAAGGGCTAGGAAGGGGTTTGAAAAAAAACCTGAATTACTGGCTCTTGGTGCAGCACACAGAAGCAAGGTAACAGAAGGATAGGGAAATGGTCTTTGAGGCAACAGTCTGAATAGGGGTAATTAGAACAACAGTTTTCAGTCCATAGTTGGTTGGTAGATGAATCAAAGATGTGAAAAAAAGCAGAGAATATAAGAGAGTATTATCTCTGTAGCAAAGAAGTGGTGGTGGAACAGCCATGGCACTGAGAAAGAGCCAAAATATTTGTACCCATTCTAAACATTTCAAAAAAACTCCAGGAGGATCAGAAATGCTGCTAGGGCATACCTCTTCGTGATGAAAGCTTGACATTTAAGTCTCTGTTCTAGAGAAGAACTCATTGCTTATACAAGAGGAAACAACTTGAGAGAGAAGCCTCCATCAAATACTCCATGTTTAGAAGATTAATCTTTAATGTAAGAGATTTGAGTTCAATTCCATGTTTCAAAATCAGGCAAAATAAGAGCTCGCATTGTTCTTTGGTGACTGTTAAACTTCATGTTATGAGGCAGAAAAAGAGAAGAAAGTACATGTTCCTGTTTCATATGCTGGAACAAAACCTTGTAAACAAATTTTGACAAGAACTGGTCAGGAATGAGCTAATGTTTGGGAGCCAACTTTCTCTGGACATCGATGGCCATGATTTTGACTTGGTAACAAAGAATAGAAACATAGAAAAGAGTCTTAGGATTATTCTATCCTTTCAAACAAACACTTCTGCTGGCAAAATTTGACATGCCAGACAACTGAGCTATACAGATAGATACCAAGCTGTCAGAGTTGAAAGTTGTTTTCATTCTAAAAGGATTATGGTTGAAAGTGCTACATTTCAGCTGAAGTGTGATGGTATGACTTCCCCTCTTTCTTTTTCTATTTATTTATTTATTTTTTCAATAGTAATATACTTTTCAAATTTTTAATGTCAAAACAGTTCCTTTTTCAACACTTTCAGCGATTCTTGCCTTCAGTATGTGTATAACTTTTCTGGCACCTTTTACTTTCTGTTTAATTTTGGGAATTAACAACAAAGGCTACATGGACTTCCAGAATATTTGACCTGAAGTTCTTGGCAACGATCTTGGTCTTTCTGGTGCCATAATTTTAGGAACAAAGCCTGTAATGCTACTTTGTATATTTAAAGGTCTGACAGACTTAACTGATATACTGTGACTAGCCCTTTCCCTATCTCTGTTCCAGGAAATACTGGTACTGTTCCTAGGCAGATCCTATAGATCATAAGGCTTCCTTTATTTGCTTGGGTATTGAAGGTATTCAGTAACTCAGATTGCTAACAGTTAATATCGTGGGACTGGCACCCTGATGTTGTGTACTGAAATGAACTGGGCAATTAAGAAAAATAAATGTTGTAAGCTCATGTTTTTGTTAGATAACCAACAATTGGCTCTTCTGAATATTTCCTTTACTCTAAGTCCTAATTTGATACTAGTAAGTTTGCATAACTGTGGAGAGTGGTAATGCCTGTCTCTGTGTGTGCTTTCAGTCCCTCCACACCCAAGTAAAATAAATACACACCAAATGCAGCTATTTGCTATAGAAGTTTAAACTATACTTTGCACCCAGTTGAATTTCTCAGAAATGTTCCATTCTGCTCTGAAATAATCATTTGAAGGATCAGGCCACTCTCCAAAGTGCTGGTAACAAATAGGAGACAGTTGCACCTAGAACTGCTCTAGGCTGCTTCACTAGCTGTGTTTCTAAGCCTTGTAAGAGGCTGAGTGAGCAGAGCTGTACTCAAGGTTTTGACCACATCTCTGCTAAAGTAGCAAAATAGAGCTTCAAAGAAATGTGTCATGTATTCTCTCTTACTCATCTGGATATTATTTTGAATATTTTTCCTATGTCTTTCAGAATTTTCTATTTGGAAAATACTTGTAGGTATGTTCTGCTTGGCTTGGTGAAGTGAAGGTTGCAGTGGACTGCTGTGGGACACTGACAGTCCCATCTGCAGAAACCCTTTCCTGTTTATTGAGAGCACACTTCTTGGATGTGAAACCAGAAGTTAAACTTTTTAATGCTGGTTGAGAAATGCAATTCTAAAAATTATTTCTTATCTAAAGTGAGTGATATGTCTGAATTCTGTATTTCACCTGCAGGTTGTATATGTCATCCTCCTTAGATAAGAATTATTAAAAATAAATCTCAGTTTCATATATAATATGTTTTGTGTCTCTGTTATTCAGTATTGTTATTCTTTTCATAAAGGATGTACTAAAATCTGCCAGGAAATAGCTTCTTGACTGAGGTCAGTGCTGAATAGCTTATACTCCCTCTTATGTTTTGATGTTAGAACTCAAGACAAAATGCTGTATTCCTACAACCTAACCCTGGATACTTTTAATGCCAAGTTGCTTTGCATGAGGTCCCATGTGAATTAACCAGGGAAGTCTCTTGGGGTGTCCATCTCAGATGAATCCCAACCTGCAGGTGCACCCTTGTGTGGTGTGTTACAATCTAATGTGATGGTGGCCACGTGGCTGCTGTTCCTTGTCCCTGTCAGTTCGTAATTGCTACTCTAGGACCCTGGAGGTTTGTGCTTCATTGTTTTACCTTACAGTTGTTGAGGATTCAGAATAGTTAAGGTAGATGTAACTGCACCTTCAACAGAGTCTCCAATCCCTTCATTTCTGTCCCAGCCATTTTGTTGTGTTCTTGTTCTGAGCAGTAGACATCTAAAAAGTACAGCACAATCATTATTAGCCCTAAAACATAAGATTAGACTGTCTGAATGTTGGTTTCAAATTAAGGATTTTTCCTTTTCTTTATATATGTAGATAAACATTTATGAATTAGAATAAAGTAGTACTTGCAGATGATAAATTCCACATTAGCAACCTGTTCCTTATCATCTATCCTACCACAATCCACACCAGGATGTCATTGATACATAACAACAAAAAACACATTTCAAGAAATCTAAAACCCCCTAACTATTTAAAACCTGAGATCTGGCTTTCATTCAAAACTGGCTCTACAATTAGCAATACTTTTAGACAATATCAGCTGGATTCCCAGTGTACATGATAATGTCACAGAATAACCCCAACTGTAACTAATTTAATTAAGACTTGATCCTTGAATACAAAATCACTCCTTTTCACCAAATCGTGATGCTCACTGACCTACGGGAGAGAAAACAGGCAGCACAGACAGGGAACCATTCTCTGTCATTTAACCCTTTTGTTTATTCAGCTACAAGGGAAATATATTATTAGTGTAATTCTCATGAGAACCTTTTTAACATAAACAGAGGAGTAACTCCAGGTAGCCACATGAAACTATTATTTTACACAAAAAGATTATGTTTCACAGTTGTTTCTATTAGGCTTTCAAAGTTTTGCAGATATGTAGACCTCTGCCAGTCTACATTGTGTAACTGAGGTTTAGAAGTTGGTTGTGGTTTAAACCGAGCTGACAACTAAGCCCCACACAGCCTCTCATCAGCTCCCCCCATGATGGGATGGGGCTAGAGATTCAGAAGAGTAAAAGTGATAAAACTTGTGGTTTGGGAGAAACAGAGTTATATAGGTAAAGTAGAAGTTGTGCAAAGCAAAGCAAACCAATTTATATACTGCTTCCCATGGACAGGCAGGTGTTCAGCCCTCTTCAGGAAAGCCAGGCTCCATCACATGTAATAGTGACTTGGGAGGACAGAGGCCATCCCTCTGAATGCCCTGCCCTCTCTTCCTCCCCCATCGTTACGTGCTCAGCACGATGCCCCATGGCATAGGATAGATATCCCTTGGGTCAATTGGGATCCACTGTCCCTGCTGTGTCCCCTCCCAATGCCTGCAGCCCCAGCCCTCCCTGGTGAGATGGGGTGAGGAGCAGGAAAGGCCTTAGTGCTGTATGTAAGCAGTTGTAAGCACTGCTCAGCAGTAACAAAAACATGCCCATGTTATCAACCCTGCTTCCAGCACAAATGCAAAGCATAGACCATACTAGTACTGTGAAGAAAATTAACTGTCCCAGCTTAAACCAGCACAGAGCTAAAATGTCACAATGTCACACTGAGTTCTAGAAAGCTGATGACTAGTGTTCTGATGATTCATTCTGCTAATGAGGGAGGAGAGGGAAAAGAGAGAAGCAAGAGACTGACTCACATAAAATGGATCTCACAGAATGCTCAGAGGCTTCTTGAACAGCATACATCAACCTACTAGCTAATATGACACCTACTGATTCTGCAGTTGAACCCTTCTCTTTGGCTTCATGGATTTTTTTCAGCCTGAGTAACTGACTGATTTTTTAGGTCAGCTTTACTTCTAATAGTTTATTTTAAGCAAGATAGATGTGTTCAGGGTGTGCCTGACCTGATAGGGTGTATTAGCACGCGAAATTGCTGAAATAGCTGAAGTGCTTCAATGCCTCATCTTTGGCACTTGGTCATGAGGAAAGGTGAGTGCAGCACCATGTGATACCATGAGCCACTCACATGGAGCAGTGCTCATGTGCAGCCTTGGAATCAGTTGAGCTGCCCAATGGAGTGGGTCTTGCAGAGCACTGGGAATGATCCACTGGGGCAATGAGATTCACCTACCTGCCTGTGTAGGATTCTTCACTCTTGAAATTCTCACTGCATGTAGTCCTGTTTACGTGAGCTTTTAATTTTATTACATAGAGTAATATGTGGTTTTTTGGGAAAGAGATTTAAACTGCAGATTAAAAAAAATAGAACAGGGATCTTTAATAAAATGTGTTTAACTTCACCTTCAGAACCAAACATTTCTTTCTTTTAAATATGCAGAATGCAGGTAATTTGCTGTTCATCTTATACCCATCTAGAAGTTTAGGACATGAATAGCTCAGAAAAGACAAATGTGTAAATAGACTTTTACAAAATGAATTGACAAGAAATTATGTACACTCCTCAAATGGGCAGCCAGAGTTCTAATATTTTTCACCAGGCTACCATGCTATTCATTGCTTTGAACTAGGTAAATGTCCATTTACCATTCTTCAGACATCTGACAATCTGATTTTTGAGAAACAGAAAGATGTTTAAAAACATCTTAAAGGTGTTTAAAAAGCATCTTTAAAACGTTAAAGATGTGTAAAAAACCCCAAATATCAAAATAGTTATTTCTCTCTTGCTGCCTATTTCTGTTTTATGTTGTGTTTACTGCCACTGTGCTGAGATTTGCAGATTCAAAATCGCTTTTCTTGTGGTTCCATTGGTTGCAATTGTATATTTAAATGTGCCCATCACAAAATATTTCTCTCTAGAGCTGATGAACACTATATTCTCCCTTGACTCTGGGTAAATTCCTGACTCTGTTCTCTATGTAGAGAACAAATGCATTTTTCAGGTACTTGTTCTTATGCATGGCCAGTTATTAGGAGATTGTACAGTGAAAGCTGTTTTGTTCCTTTTTTTTTCCTCCCAACCATCTAAGTTCCATATAATTAAGTTCCATAGACAGCAAAACACTTATATTGTATATATAATGTGTATGTATTGTACAAGCCATTAATTTCTGACCTTGCTGTTGCCACTGGAGCAGTGGCAATGGTGAATGATAATGAAAAGGATAATTTTAGTCCAGCTGTAATACTTAGATTCCATTGCTTTTGTGACAGATTGCATATGTCTTAGTTTCTACTCTGATGAAGTAAAAAGCCTTTTTAGACAAAAGTATTGTGGATGGTCTCTTTTACTCTGACAGAAATAATTTTTTTGTTGTATAAATAGTTAAAATATGTAATTTTCAGCCATTTAATTTAAATATGATATTTTAATAAATATATAGTAATTGAATAAATATTTATTTCAGTACTTAAATTATGTTTTGCAATTCATTAGATTATTAAAAGTGCTCTCTTGGTGTAGTTCTCTTCCACTCAGGTCAAAGGCATCATTTCCCAAGCAAAAGTGTTAGTAGACTTATTTTGAAAACCCCTTTAGTAACTAATGTAAATGGCATGCATCATATGCTAGTCTCCTGGTAGCTTTATTTATAGATTAAAAATTAGAATAGAAAATTCTCTAACATGAAATTCTCTAACATGACCCTTAAATACACATTTTTTTGAAAGATGAAATAAAAAATGCAATCCAAAATATTTTAAAGTAATCACGACTCTTTTTCCTTCAATGAAGCAGTATTATGTTCTTGTTTCTAATTTTATGCAGTCTAAATATCAGCAGGTTTGTATCATCAGGTTAGATTTGTACCTGGGAGAGTGTGTAAATGTACACTCACCCTCCCACCCCCCAAACTTTGAGAGATGACAAATACTGGGATGCTTTCTATAAGCAATTGTTTTGGCTTTTGATACAATTGCTTAGTACATCGTAATAAAAGAATAATCACTCTGCAGCAGTCTGGATGAAGAAAAAAGCCTCCAACTTCCAGGTTTAAGCACTGGGTTTGATGAAACAAGTTCTTTAGGAGGACTTGAGTCATCAAGGCCACTGTGATTGACACCCATGATCCTCTGACCAGTGCCACTGTCCCATAATATTCAGTGCTGTGTCCCATGTCTCATCCTGCCTCAGCAGTGCAGAGCCCACGTGTGGTGCCAGGGCAGGGTGGCTGGTGGCTCCAAGGGACCAGTGGCACCTGGGGTGCTCCCTGTGCCACTGCCCTGCTGCCTGCTGGAGGTCTGCCATCTTCATGCCTAAGCTTAGCTTCTGTGGGCAGGTGGTTATGCCTGCAAGGTATTTTTTATTAGATAAAGTAGAGCCCAAACCAGCTGCCAGCTGCTCTCTGCCCAGATTGCTTCTTATCCTAAATCAGATCACCAGGCAGTGGGAGAGATCTCAGGATCTCAGCTCGTTTACATTTTAAGTCAAGGACTCAAAGGTGAGACCTGGATCCAAGCTTTCAATGTTTCTACTTCCCACTTCAGGGAAGCATCATAACAGGTTAGCCAAGAGGATAAATGCACAGACTGCTGTTTGTGAGGTGTCCTCATCTTTACTGTTGAAAGGTTAATAGCTATTTCTTTAGCAAGACATGTCCAGATCTTGGCAACTTTTTTGTCTGCTAGCAGCTACTCTTCACCCAACATGGTGCAGTGGTACAGCTCCATTACCTTCACCCAACATGGTGCAGTGGTACAGCTCCACTCTCATCACCCAACAGGGTGCAGTGGTACAGCTCCACTGTCTTCACCCAACAGGGTGCAGTGGTACAGCTCCACTCTCTTCACCCAACATGGTGCAGTGGTACAGCTCCACTCTCTTCACCCAACATGGTGCAGTGGTACAGCTCCACTCTCTTCACCCAACATGGTGCAGTGGTACAGTTCCACTCTCATCACCCAACAGGGTGCAGTGGTACAGCTCCACTCTCTTCACCCAACATGGTGCAGTGGTACAGCTCCACTAAAGGCAGGCAGTCAGCTTCTGCAGCTGCCCATGGTTCCAGGCTAGCCCAGTGCTCTGGGGACTCCTCATACAGCAGGAATAGGGAGATTATTTTTGTTTATGTAAGTGTTTAGGTAAGGGTGTACCCTGTAAGAGCCTATGCAGGCCTTATGACAGGCTCCATCATCTCTCTTCCTTGACATATTCCAAGAGTAGTTGAACTGCAGGGTACTGCTCAGCCCTGGTTCATCTTGTCCATCATCCCTTGAGGATGCCCATTGTCTCTGCCTGTCCTGAGGCAGGAGCTGCTGGGGCCCAGTGCAAGCAGCCTGGGCTTTTTTAAGCAATTTTGAGTGACTTTTGAAACAGTGACAGCCACAGGTGATGTCAGGTGCTAGAGCCTGACTTGCACTGGAGATACAGACTGGTTCAAACACCTTGAACAAACCTGGCAGTCTTGGGCATCACTGACAAAGTCACAGAATGGTCGAAATGTCTCTCGTTTTCTGTTTAAACCACTTATACCTCAGTAATTTTTGGACTAAATTCATTGAACAGGAGAGCTGTAAAATGACATTACAGTGGAATTGAGCTCAAATGTGCAGTATCTATGCCACAGGAGGAACAACACTGTGGAATTAATTGAATTTACTGACTTCAGTGACATTTTATAATGTATCCTTCTAATTAATCTGTATATGACATGTGAATTTTGAAGAGCTAGAAACTGAGTCTAAATATATATATATATATACATATATATATATATATATATATATATATATATAAAAAATGCTTGTGGTATATTTTTTTCTGAAATACATAGCCTCTGTGACTAATGGTTTTTATTACATTTTTAGGCTTTGTTGCTAGTAAGAAAAATGCTTAACTTTAAAACACTGTTGTTTTTATTGATGATACAGGTGTACCACTGAGGACCAGTCCATATGTATTCATGTTTGATTTTGAATAGCATAAATGTATATTGATACAATCTAATACTGTGTATAAAAGGAAACTATATAAATACTGCATTGCATGTCAAAGGCCTTCAGTTTTGGTACAATAAGTATCTTTCCACTATTACCAGGAGGAGTAAGTGTCATTAGCTCCCAACAATGCTAGTATTTTTCAACTTTTTATGTTTAACAAAGGAAGAGAAAAGGTTTCTGGATGTGAATCTGAATTAATGTTTCAGCTGTTGTAAATGCTCTTAACAGTGTGATTTTTCTTTATGCTGTGTGAAGCTTAGCTCTGAGCCTCAGCTCTCTGTGTAACCATTGCAACAAAGGTTGAAAGTGAAATAATGATAATATGGTACGTGAAATAAAGTGATTTTGCTAACAGACCAGTGAACATTATCCATTTATACAGAAGTTGTGTTCTAACCTCTGCTGAGTTTACTCCATACCTTGATGAAGTAGTTTCTTGCTTGGGAAGGAAATGTGCCTGTCTACTTTAGGCTGGACAGTGAGGAGAAGATTTCACTTTCTGTAGTTTAGAGCAGTGCTTTTGGCATTGTCTCTGTGATCCAGGAACATGGTGTTAGATGGTATTAAGACCTACATCCAGTAAGTTGGAAAATAGGATGGCATAATAGACAAGTGAGTCAACTGCCTTGAACTGTAAGAAATACTGAAAATATTTCTTGTGATCTAACCATGACTTCTCATGACCTTATTCTGACATCATGACTCAATGACACAATTTTGTCCCCAGGAGAAGTGGATTATTAACTTCCTGTGGGCCGAGAAACTGGAGAAGAAATAGGGTTATTTGTGGTTGTTTATTTCATTCTCTTTCTGACACTTCTCTGCCTCCTGATTCTTCCTAGTGCCTGGAGCCCTGCAAAGAGTCCTGGGACCTGAAGAAAAACCATTGCCAAAGCTTCTGTGAGGTATGTCAGCCCAAGGGCACGCTTTCTCACTTTGTTCTGGCAGTCTCTTCAATTTAAATTATTGCCTTCAAGGAGACAGCTGAAAACCATGGTATTTTTGCAGCATTTGCCTTCATTTGAAAGGATACAGAATAAGCAATGTAGCCATATTAATTTTGAGTTAAAAAAGGGTTTTTTTCTAACCAAATGATTTATCTTGACTTGTAAAGACTCGATCCAGTCACACTTCCTTAGCATCTTTCAGAAGGTGCTCTGACATCCCTCCTCTAAGATGCTTTTTCTGCCACCTGCCCTTCTATCTTTTCTGACTATGTGTAAGCAAGACAATCTTTGTTTAAAAGATAAAATCTTATTGTGTGAAAAATCCTAGTGCAGGATAGCTGGAACAGATGACTTTTCTGTATGTCAGAGTCAGTCTGATTTATAAAAGAGTAGTTCCCCAGGAGTAACTGGATTGAAGTTCAGAAGACTAATATCAAAATAAGGAATTATTCAAGAGCACATGTTTTGAAAACTATTTTTGAACAATCTATCAGAATAATCTGTGAAGAAGCAAACCTGAATCAGTCAAACTAGAACAAAGAAGGACATTTTTTATTGGATTTGAAACATGGCTCTGAGTTGGTGGAAGTGATCTGTTGCAGTTCTTAAGTGGCTTTTAGTTCACAATGGAAGTTCAAAATCAGCTCAATAGAAATTTGCCATATTATAAAAAAAGTTCAAATATATTCAAGTCTATTAAAATGAGTTCTTAGGAAGATTTTAATATTTTCCTATAAAAAATTAGAATTTACCTTACTTGATATACTGATCTTACTGGTACACTGATTTAACTCCTTCTCTTTACTGTGGACACTTTTTTCTTGTATAAGAGAATGTCCTACGTTTAAATTATTTTAAGCATCATGAGGATGGTTAGGAAAAGTTGTAATTTCAACTAAAAAATATTAGATGCAGCAATGTGTTAATAGGGATTACTGAATGACTGATCTATGGAGTTACAACAGAAGACCAGATAAAGGTTTCTCATGAAAACCAAGCCTTGCAAGAGTTTTTTTATCTCAGATTATTTGCTACTTTCACATTTACAAAATTCTAGAGTGCTGTAAAAAAGCAGTTTTAGTGGATCTAATTTGTGTTGTTCTTGTATATCGCTCTTCACTCATACTATATGTTTCCAGATATGGGTGAAAATTTGTATAAAATTGGTTTAAAAGGAAAACATTTGTAGAACACTGTTCTGTTGTAGTTAAAAACAGTGAGCATCCTTCTTTGATTAGTGTTTTGTGCTTAATGCTAAATTTAGGACTTCAAAGGCCCATAATGAGGAGCAGCACATTTAGCAGCTAACTGAAAAATGAGCTGTGAAATAGGGTGAGGAGGAGAAGCCTTGAGGACGTATTATGCCTCAGGGAGCTATAACATTTTTAATTAAGTAGCTGCAAATTTGTGATGTTTTAGGATTTGAAATTAGCTTCAAACACAAAAGCCCAGGACCACTTTCCTTTATCTCAGACTCTTGCATACTCCATAGACATTGATTGAGTGAAAGGAAGCTGTTTTCCTGGGAGAGTGTTTTCAATCTTTTTGCATTTTGTAAAAAATCTGGAAGCAACAATTTAGCTTTGTGTTTCTCGAAGTTCCTGCTTCATGTGTTACTTCTTATTTACCAAATGAGTGTATTACTGAATGTTAAAGGGAACCTTATGTCTGAGGGACAATTTATCTGATTCCTTGGGTTTGGTGTTGGTTTGTTTTGTTGTTTTGGGTTTTTTTTTTCCTATAAACTAAGTTTCCTCCTCATTTAGCTTTTTAATTGATTAATCATGGCATCAGGTGCATTCCAATGGGGGGAACAGCAGGAGTGCATGTGCAAGAGGTCAGGAGGAGGCCTAGAGACTGCTCATTTTTGCAGCATTTAGACTGGGTAAAACCTGTAACACCCACATCCATGCCTGAAAGCTTGGTTCAAAATTCTGGAGTGTTGTGTATGAAAAATGGGAGAGGTAATGTAGGGATACATTCTTGTGCCACAGTGACTTTAGGGAATAGTCTGTGAAACACCTGGGGCTCTGTAACAGCCAAGGCTTCCTCATTTCACCAGAAATATGAGAAGAGAAAAAACCAGAAAGTAAAACATTTGAATATGGAAGAAGTTTCAGAAGTGAAGTGGCTAGCTGGATATAGAGGGTGGGTTGTAACTCCTGTGTAGGCTTAGGAACTTGTAAATCAGATCTGTCAGGGTGGAAGGTTTTTGTTGCTCTGGTATGGCAGGGCCAGCTACAGACAGTGCCAGTTCCATGCTGCAGTCATTCCAAGGGAATCACTTCAGCTGCTTCTGCAGCAAACTAAACAAAGAGGAGATGGAATTTCCATGTCACACACCATATTCGCCCAGGGTTGTAGAAGCTATTTTAAATACTGTTTTAGGTGGACCTTGCAAACCTCTGAGTATTACATATGCTGTAAAAGGTCTGTGCATTGAAGCATCTTCTTAAATATCTAGTCTAGATTTCTCAAGTCAGTAGCATTCACTTTGATCTTTAATCAATATCTTTAAAGCTTATTTTAATTTTTATTTTCTGCTGATCAGTTTATTATAAATGTAGTTCCAGTTCCATGAAGAATTATACAATTACTAATATGCTGGCAAGAACATAAAGATGCTGCAAAATTTTCTCTTAGCCAACTTAGTTCAAACAGTATAATGAAACAAGATTTCTCTCATTTATCTAGAATGGCATTACATCAGATATTGTGGGGAAAGTGTTGTAAAGTTCAGAGGAAAGAATGTGGGGTAGTCCAAAAACATCAGAGTGTCTGGCCATTGCTTCCCCTTTGTTTTGGGAGTGTTTTTAATCTGTCATTGAGCAACTTTATAGCCAGTCAATGTGAGGAAAACAAGGGAAAGCTGGCAGATATAAACAACATAGTTCCATTAAATATGGTGGTCTTACTTAAGGGAATTCATCATTCTGTACTTGGAATGCTTTTTCAGAAGTGGCTTGAATATATAAATATTCAGGGATAGTCTTGCAAGTCTTACAAAAGCTGGAAATCTGAATAATCCTTTAGGAGGTCTTGGAAAATTTATAACATTTTTTCTTTGATGGGGTTTGGTTGGGTTTTTTGGTTGATTTTTTTTTTTTGGATTGTTCCTGTTGAAAACATACCCTTCTTCTGTTTTCCTTTTAGCCTCTTTTCCCCAAGAAGAATTATGAATGCCTAACTAGCTGTGAATTCCTTAAGTACATCCTGTCTGTGAAGCAAGGAGACTGCCCAGCACCTGAGAAGGCCAGTGGCTTTGCAGCTGCCTGTGTTGAAAGCTGTGAAGCTGATATTGAATGTTCTGGAGTGAAGAAATGCTGTTCCAATGGATGTGGTCACACGTGCCAAATTCCAAAAAATCTGTATAAAGGTAGAGATTCTTAATATGTACTCATCCTGGGCTAACAGCTTCAGGCTATGGTGAAGTCTCCTAGTGAACCAGGACTCCCATTTGCTGGGAGTTTGTATGGATGGGAAGAAAAAGGAGAGGTACCTGTAGAGATGTGGCTGCACAGTGAAAGAGTGGAAAACCAGAGAGAAATGTTGCTTAAATTTCTGATTTTTTTCCTCCTTGTGAAGCCCATGTCTGGAAATCTGTGGAATGTAAATTTGTGGCTGAGTCATCTTAAGCAGAGCAAACTTTGCCAATTTAGGTGAAATCTCACTTTATTTGGTGCCAATTAGAGAGAATGCAGCAGGAAAATATTTAATGATAAACAGTTCAGGTCCTATTAATCAGAAATAACATTTATGTCTACAAGCCAAGCAGATGGGACTACCAAGTAGGAACTGTGAAATAATCTGGTAAAAGAAAAATCAACACAGAATAACATAGTGAAAGATTATAATATCTGCATACAGATATATATTAATTCATTATTTGAATCTAAGGCAATCTTATTAAAAATTTTTCAGTTGAGTCCTGAGATTCTGTGAATAAACCTTTTCTTTGACATCCTTTGAAAAGAACATATAAACTAAGAAGTTTTTTGCTTAGACAAATTGCAGGGTGTAAGTTCCTGGAATTTAAAAAAGCTTTATACACTTAAATATTTGGAAAATGTTCTCCTAATGCAGAAAAGTAAGCATTTGTGAAAAGGATATTCTTTTACCACATGGTTGGTTTTTGTAAAAGAATCAAGTCTTCTTATGTCAGTGATAAAAAATAAATATTATTCAGTTATTCACTTATTAATCAGATAGCATGGGCTCTCTGTGGGAGCCTAATCAGCAGAACCCTGGTCTAAGCTCCAGGCTTAGGTTTGAATCCATGCTTATTTCCAAATGTGGATGGAAACATGATAAAATGGGTAAAGAAGATGGTGAATTTATTTTTAAGTTCATTATTTTAACTAAAATATTAATAAATCTTTTTCAGTGTGTTCAGAAGGGAAACTCTCTTGTTTACAGGATGCTTTAGAGCATCCTTTAAAACTCTAAGGAATTTCTACACACCAGCACATAGCACCTTTCAAAATGAAAGTTATTAAAATGGATCACTTATTTGTTTCTTTTGTCTTATTGAGACAAATGAGCAGAGTGGTGAACAGGCATTCATGTTGTGTGTGTAATGATTTACACGTTCAAGCTCCATGCAACAACTGCAAAGCTTTCCAGTAAATATAATAACTGGAAAAGGTAAAAACAAACAAGCAAATAAAACAAGATTAAATGCTCCTGGAGCTGGCACAGCACATGACAGGATATGATACATTCTGTAACCACACACTGGAAGGTCTCTGTTTGGCCTGATTAAATGGGAGCAGAACTAACCTTCCCTAACATCTTATCACTGATCTGCAGGAGCTGCTGGCTTGTAAGAGCATATATGTCTTGCAGAGGAAGGGCAAGCTCAATACCCTACTGCCTTCTCAGCTGATGAATTCAGCTAATTAGCCTCTTCAACCTGTCTCTCTGCAACAAAAGACAAATAGAAGTGGAGCAGGCTTGCTATTTATTTCCTCCAGGGGTAAATGACCTTCCTGTCACTAAGGAAGAGCAAACTCTGCAAGGATGACTAAGATCTAGTGAATAAGTTCAGTACTTATTCTTATCATTTTGACAGCACTCACAGCTTGAAAATGAACTCAGATTGAATCTAAGAGTCTGCAGAAGTTTCCACAGTTTTACTGTTGATCAAGTGCTGGAGATTAGTTACAACAGTAGACGTAAAATTCCCATCTGATTTGCTGGATTACCAAACTGAATTTGCCCTCTAGTACTGAGTGCTAAAGCCCAATCCTAAAAAAAATGTTAATGTGTGTACACTGCCACCAAAGACACATTACAAAGGTTCTTGGATTAATGTAACAAGTACATTTGCATCTCAGTTGGGAGTATTACTAATTGGCTATGTAGTCTTCACATATTTATATCCCTTTAGTGGAGATATCAAATGTTCTCTCCTACTCTTCTATCACTGGCCTCATCCCCCTTCTTTACACTGTCTCAACTAGTGAAGGACTTGAGAAAGTGTCTCTGCAGATCTGTAAAAGAAGGTAAATTGAGAAGGGAAGATTCAGACATTCAAAGGGTCTGATGATGTGGCAGGATTATAGTAGGATAACTGGGGTCAGATGGTCACCCACAGTTTTATGACTCTTAATGCTTAAAGAAAAATAGTTTTGTATTAAAAACATAGTGCTCAGTTTTATAAGTGCTCCCCTCTGAGTGCTTGCAGAACTGTGTTTACAATTGTGTTGATGCCATGGATGTACCCTTTACAAGGCACACCAATGGAAACATCTTGAATTCTGGGGGAACCAATGTTTAAGGTTTTCATGACAGACCAATGTGCAGCTATTGAATTCTGGGGGAATCAATGTTTAAGGTTTTCATGGCACAGAGATGCATGTGCTGTTTGAAAGACACCTTTAGATCCATTTTTCCTGGACTCTGCTATTGCACCCATACAGTGACCAGTGATTTGAATTCTTTGGTTAAGCACGGCAGACTTTGGGCTAATGCAGACTCTGGAGCACTGCAGACTGAGGGCTAATTTGTTCCAGCACAAAAAAAGGGGCTGACCATTTACATAATAAAAGGCACATTGAAGAGTAATTGGATCTTCACATCTGGATATTAAACTGGTGGTGCTGGTTCCACAGAAGTATTTTGAAGTGCACTTGTGCCGTGCTCTCATTGTTTGCGCTGCCGTGCTCCATCTGCACGCGATTACAGAACACTGAGATACTTGCAATCAAGTGAATCCAAGTGCCCCTAATGCAAAGCAGATGGAAGTTTTCTCAACATGCAAATTGTGGGATTATTGTGTATCATAGCTAAAGAAGGATTTGCAAATGTGGAAATCCGAAGTCATGTTCATTATGTTAGGCTAAGACATCAGGCTATTGAAGGATATCCAGGGTCTAAGCTGCTGTGATAGCCACATTTAGGTACAGTATTTTTTTTTCAGGTGGATTTTGGGTTTCTTGAAGATCTGCAAGAGGATTTTCATTTACTTTTAGGTACTTGTATACTCAGGTTTATAAGAACACCCCTTAAAATGTAAAAGTGGTTTGTTGAGGAAATTTTGGTACTAAGTAATCTGTGGCAGACTGAGTAGGAAACAATTTCTCAAACCAATATATGCAGGTGGCCTTATGTCATGGAAACAACAAAATAACTAAAGTGCATAGGTTAACTTGCTAAGCAGGTTTATATGTCAACACAGAGATCCTATTTGTGACACACCCTCAAGTGACAAAATGCTGCACACTCAAATATAAATATTCCTTACATGCGCCTAGAGAAATGTATCTAACACTTGATTTGTTGATTTAATAAAAAGATGTCCAATTTGAAGAAATGTTTTTTCCTTCAAGCTACTGCAGATGTTTTCAGAAAGGTGATACTACTGGCAGTATAACAACATAAATAACCATCTTTTGGTGTCACTGTGTAATGAGAAATTACAGTAATATTTTAGAAATATATCTTTTTCTCTGAAATGCAACAATTTGACAATATACAAAACATATCTATTCCAAGATGTCTTGGAATTACCTTTCCTAGCTCTTTAGGGAAAAGTGGAGAGTGACACATCATGCAGTACAGCTGCAGCATGTGAGTCAATAAGATCATGCAGCCACAGAGAAGCAAACAGCTTTCTTAGTACATCAGACTAATGTAAGATGTATGAAATAATCACACTTCACTGGTCTGCACTGCTAAGAGCTTAGACACAGTCTGTGTCCAGTTTTAGGCTTGTCTCTGGAGAAGGACTCAAAGCTGGAGAATCTCCAGAGGCAACTGCAAGAATGAACAGGGGTCTGGGAACACCGATTTTAAAGGGAAGTGGAGTGCACTGTGGTTATTAGACTGAAGAAGAAAACATTCAGAAGCATGATAACACTCTTGTGGTAACATGAAAAGCTTCTCCATAGATAACAGAAAGAATCTGTTCCCCATGACCCACGAACATCTTGGACCACTACTGAGTTGATGATGCAGTGAGGAGACTAAACAAGGCAGTGAGAAAGCTTTCTTGTAGCAAGGATGGAGAAGTAGTGAAACAGACTACTTTGTGATGATATGGAAATTTTGTTACTAACTGTGTTTAAGGATAAATTGGGTGAAAAAGTGAGCATTAGGTACAACTGGTTCTGCTTGGGGTCAAAGGGATCTTTCTCCCAGTTGTATTGGGCAAATGTTCTCTGTAAAGTCAGTTTGAGTTTACAACTTTCATGTCCTTCAGTTTTTTATTGAAATAAATAAATAATTTTGAAGATTTTTTTTAAAACAAATTTTATAAATGGGTTAGCTAGGAACAGTTCAGAAACTTCCATGCTTATCATTCCTCCCTTTTTGGCATTTTCTCTGATAAACAATCATTTTTTTCAATTATTGTTTATACATCTTCAAATCTTTTATACATCTTCAAATTTTTTATACATCTTAATCCACAAATGGCTTAATCATACCTTGTCAATTACTCATATATTTTTATCTGTGCATTCCTACTACAGGTGTTCCACTGAAACCCCGGAAAGAATTAAAATTCATAGAACATCAGTCTGGAGACCTGGAGGTGAAGTGGTCTTCAAAATTCAATATTTCCATTGAGCCTGTGATCTATGTTGTTCAGAGGAGGTGGAATCAAGGGATCCATCCAAGTGAGGATGATGCTACGAACTGGCAAACTGTGGCACAGGTCAGTTCTTTGTAAGCAATATGGGTCTAGTCTCAGAATGTCACAAATCTCTTGAAAAATGTAGAATTAGAGACCAAGATCCATTCAACGAGGCCCATTAGGGACATAGTCCTTCTGAGTTTAGTGGGACTCATTGCACAGTGTCCAAGGCATGGCTTAATTCTTGTCAAAAGTAAAAAAACCCAGCTGGTGAAAAGCCTATTTATTAAAAATAAAACAAACAAAAAAAAACCCCAAAAACAAAAAACAAACAAAAAAAAACAGAGTGAAAAAAAATTACTAAAACCTGTATTCTTTGTAAAGTTGTTTTTCTCAGGTGTGACCCTCCCAATTCAGAAAAGTCTATGATGTCATGCTCATATCACTCAGTGCAATCCAGACTAAAAATGTAAGATTCATGAGCGAATGTTTCTTAATGAGAAGCAGCCAACAGAGCATAAATTTTTACTTAGTTCCTTCCCAGTTTCAATCTATTTTTTGCCATGCTGACAGTCCACCTGGATGGCAGAGTTCCAATCGTTTATCTTACTGCTTCACCCTTATCCCTGCTGACAAGAAAAATAAAAGGCTGGTTTTGAAAAGATCTGCAAAATATCATTATAGCTAGGAAAAAAAAGAAAAGAGAGAATAAGTAGAACCATCCACAAAACAGAGTAAGGGATTTAAATTCTGTGACAATTTGTGTTCATTCTCAATTCAGATTGTGTTGGAAAATGCTGTCTTACAAAAACATGAAGCTTGTGAGACTGAACACTCAGAAGTGAATTTCTTAGCTTCAGCATGGTGCTAGAGGGAGCTGTCACTATGTTGTAGTCTTGCTCAGGAAAAGCCCCCTGCAGCAAACCCTGGCAGGAAACCTTGCTTGTGCAAGCCCATGAGAGCATGTCCAAAACTGATCAAATCACAGCTTATCATCTCTCAGTTGAGGTGCAGGTCTTGAACCTGCATTCTCCATTCCAGGAAACAAACTCCTGCCTTTGTTACAAGAAAAATACCAAGTAGCAAAAACTGTGTGCCAGATCTGAATTACTCCTCACTGTTGCTGAACCACGTGTATGTGATAGACTGTAGAAGCTCAGCTGTTGTGACTGGTGAATCCAGCCTGCAAAGGGAGCACAGTGCTCTGCTAATTCTCATCCCAGACCTCATGCACATTTCTGGGAACATGCACTGTAGATGCTCCACAGGGGTTCTGAATGCTGACCATACATGAACACACATGAACCCTTGCCTTGCAGTGGATCTGCAGGAGAGTGTTTCAGAGCCGTGTTCCTGTGCTAGAGCAATAGGAAACCTGACAGCTGCCTTTCCTGGGGTCTGGTGAATGCAGGCAGAAGGGGCTGAGTTAATCACTGTGGCAGGAGAAGCCTCCTCAACTGACATCTTTCTGACAACTTCACTGTCCCTTCTGCATCACAGGAGACATGAATTTGATTGTGTGGTGGACCCCACTGGGAATGTCAGTTCAAAGCACGCTTCAGGATGCCTGAGTGGCTTTGTGAACTGTGTATACCTTATGGGACATGCAGGCTGGGCACCCTTGAGGGGTGCTAATAAGCAGAATTTGTGACTTTAGAGAGTAGTGTACCTCCATGTTGTTTGGAGTTTTAGACATCCCACCAGGCAATCAAATTTGTTTGGCCAAATGTGATAGACTTTATTTTGCAATATCAGCAGCAAGGATGGATATTCAGTTTGACTGCAGTGATTGTGTGCACAGTCTCCAGGCTTTCCTTGTCTGTGTAACAGAGATGTTTTTCTTGTATGATTCCAAAACATTGAGGTATGAGCCCTTAATTAGAGGCAAAGGCTGAGAAGAGCTCAGCAATTTAGCTGAGAATTCCTAGAGCATTTCAGTCCAGGGGAGATGATTCTGGCTCTTGCTTTACTCTGCAACTTAAGGTAGAGACTGTGTAAAAAGTAATCCAAGATCGAAAGAGCTGTGGAATTTGTCTATGCTTATTCCCATATGTAGCATAAACAAAGTTATTGTCTGCATCCTCTTATAAGAACTTTCATAATATTTCGAGTTACTAATCTAAGATTTTTTTGTCTGTACAAGAACAAGTGGGGTTATAATCTTCAATAACTTTAAGGGGTTTAAATTTGAAAAAAACTTGCTGTATTCTATTGCCCTTAGAAGAGATAATTTGCAAGCAGTTTCTCATGTTTGACACAAATTTTTACTTTGTATTGAAACAAAAATTTTGAAAAGGTTTGTTTATTATTGTGCCACGTTTTTTGTGTCGTCTTCATGTTTTCTTTTTAAGAAAGAAGGCTCAATCTATATTATTTTGCTCTCTAATTATATTAGGAAAGCAAACACATTCAAAACAATTTCAGTTATTTTTCACTTCTGGAGGAAGGTATTTTAATGTAGTTTTTTTACTGCATATTTTGGGGAAAATTTGATATGATTAACAATTTGACTAATTTCCATTGGTTAATATAAAAACTATGGTGACTAATATGCTAGTTGGCCAAGCTGGCTGTGATGTAGAGTGTCCTAAGTGTTATGTGAAGTTTCCTACAGTGCTGTAACTTAAGATTTAGCCAGCTGAGCAGTACCTGCTGCATTATCTTATGGAAATACTGCATGTCTTGTGAACAGACTTACCATTCAATTTGGTCCTAATTCTCTCTAAAAATAGTAGCATTACTGTTTACATTGGAAATTCAGCTATTTAATCATTTACTATAATATAATAAAGTTGATTAAAATATACCAGGCCAGTTGTTTTCAGACAGAGCATGTCTGTGTTGTGTGAATGGATGTCGTGTGTACATACACACACACATAATATATACCTATATCTATATCTATATCTATATTTCTATATCTATATACATATGGGCAGACAGTGATGAAGTACATTTATTAGTCTAGTCCATTACTAAAACAAATAAGGGACAGTATTTACTGGTAGCTTGATTGTGACAGACCTTAGTGCTTCACCTTGCAATTGTCTAAACTCTGTGGACAGCTAATCTGTTTCAAAAATAAAGCTTCTGAAACACTTGAAGTTCTGGTTCTGAGGATCACAAGGAAGTTCTCAGCCCATGACAGTGAGAAATACCTGCTGGAGCTAACCACAAGTCCTGTACACTAAAGGTTTCTTTCTCCATCTCCTGGGGAGGCTTGCTTTGGTAAGCAGTCTTAGAGAGTGCCCACCTTGTGTGGAATTGCATTCACATGAAGTAGGGCAGATCTGCTGTCCTTTGTTAGAGTAGTGGATGCAACACAGAATTTCTTTTGTATCAGAGGAAACATATACTCAGCTTTTCTGATACCCTGGGTGGTATCCCTTCACTTTTTGAAATGCAAATTCTTTTATCACTGTGTTGTTTCCAAAGGTGTAGAGCTGTGAACTCAGCAGGGTAAGGCTGTGCTCTCCTATTTCTATTAAACCTTTGTGCTACAGAGAGGAGTCCTGGATTCATAGTGGGGAGAAATAGGGAATGAGCACAGTGAACCAGTCCATTGATTACTGTAATCCTTGGACAGAGTCCTCTGTACAAGTCTTTGCTGTGAAGAGTTCTTTGCACCAATTTTTAACATCTATACATAACATCTATAAATTGTTTGGAGTGTTGACACAAGAGTCCCACCTGAATGGTCAAACTGCTATGCTGCTGGTCAGATATTCTCTTTTCTTCTCCCTCCCAGTGGTAGTAAATCCCACCTTTTTCCTTACAAGAAATTCTAACTTTCAGCCTTTCTTTCTCCAAGGAACAGTTTTGTGTGTAAATATATAACATGTTATATAGTTCAACATGCATGCAACATCCAGGGTACTGGGGAACATCTTCCCCTTGCCTCTCACACAAAGGATGGAGTTGAAGATAGTTCATCCATGGTCTGGGATGCTCTTGATCATTACTCAGTTGTAGGAGCAGCAGAGGGAAGTTTCTGAAGCCATGATGAGGACAATAACAGATAATCCCCTTTTGTAGGACAGGATGAGGAAACTACTTACAGGAAAGGGCTCAGGATTTAAACAGTTAGGAGCTGCTGGAAAAGGAGTAGAATTTTGAGTGCTTCCTAAATGGAGCAGCTCTGGGCAAATCTCAGCCAAGTTTTCACAGAAAGCCCAACCTCTTCCTGCTTTCTGGCCACTGGAGGTGGCCTGTTGTCCCCTGGACCTAAGATGAGCTCTTGAGAAGAGAGGTATTATGGTATTATGTGTATTGGCCAGCTTATGTCATTAAGATTACATGCTGTTCTTATATGAACTTGTATCCTAATGTAATTCATAGGGATTTTCTCTTGTCTTCACTGAACATTGCATGATACTGAAGGTGGACATGTTGGCCAATTATTTTGTCTGAGGACTATTTTCTTATTTTATTCCAAATAAAATACCTATTAGGATTTGAAGCTACCTTCCAAACATTCATCTTTTAAGTAAACAGGTGATGCATAACCAAATCAATGGGAATTAAGATTCTGTAATGATTTGAGTGGTGATCTTTTGTTTTTGTCTTTTATTTATGATTCTTAAAAATTTTTAAAAGTATTGTTTTTTTCTTTCCTATTCAGACAGAATTTCAGGTGTGTGATGAAATTTACCCATTAGTTATTTGGTACCACTCAGCATAGCTTTTAATGGGTTTAAATTAATGTGAAAAATATTGAAAGGACTCTAAATATTATGATCACAGCTACAAACATACTTAAGTAGTCAGAACTAACTAAACTAAAGAAATTAAATGAAAAATAAATAGATATAGCATTAAGGTAGTGTAAGATATCTCAGCAGTACTTAGATATATCTCAGTTAGTACCTAGAAATGTATTAATTCTATGTAAAAGATAGTTAGAGGTGCCAGAGTGGTTTATATCATGGTAGTTGGAGGAAGACCTCCTGCATGCCATTGAGCTTAGCAGGAGCTTGGCCAACAAAATGAATTATGAAAGTAACAGGCCCAAGGCATATTCATAAGTTAAAGTAATTTTGGCATTATGCATTGACAGTTTATTTGATTTTACATTATTTTGTGGTTGCCATGGGAAACTGACACAACTGAAATACTTTCTTTTAATCAACAGAATATGAGCTGATACCAGTGACAAAAAACATTCCTTTGAGGAATAAGTTTATTCAGATTATGCTTGCCTTGTAACAAAGTTCAGCAAACACGTTTTTAAAAGCCCAGCAGACTGTAACTAGTTATTTTCAAGTAAATATTTGTCCTGAACCTGTTTTCAGTTGCAGCAATAGGGGAGCTGGCTGCTGGAAAAAAATAGGATATTTGAGTGCTTCATAAAATAAAAATAATTGCAAAAGTTGGTTCAGGCAGGCTCTTTCTTCCCTGGGGCAAACCTTGGATAATTCGCTCTAGAAATAATATAAAGGTTAAAAAGGGAAAGGAGATGAGGTAGACTCTCAGGACTGTTACCCCTGCTTAAGAGTGGCTTGAATGGATAGGGACTCTGAGTAGCAGCAATATATGATGGGCTCAGAGTCTGCAACACTAAGCAGTCTGAGAGCAGTCAATAATATGGTTTAGAAAGGGTCTCCTTTCCTTACATGCACACACAAATGAAATATTTGTTTCCCTAAATTTTGTTTGTCACCAAATGAAGAGACTAAGTGGAGAATAACACCTACAAATTTTATTTATCGGGGCTCTAAAAAGCCATTGCTGAGGAGCTGAAGCCAAGTCCTCAGTTTCTGGTTATCTGAGTTATGTCAGCAGCTTCTGGTTTCTTACACAGATTTGAAAGGGAGCAAAAAGGAGAAATTATGTTGTGCCTTTTTCTGGGAGCTACTTAGTATCATTACAAGTAATGTTGAATCCTATACAGGGAAGTTGGCTTCTTGAAGTTGTATAAAACAGAGCTTGTAAAAATAAATTGGTGTAACTCCATTTTTAATGAGCTTGCATGTTTGGTCAGTAATGGAAATCAGTGATGATTGTATAATATATTTAGACTTATATATGACATCTGGATCAGGTTCGTGTGTTAATTTGATTAAGGAATAAATCAAAACGTAGTAAACACGACATACTAAAGTAAATTGAAGCCTGGATAATTGAGAGGTAATTATAAAAATAAAATTTCCAAGTGGATGTGGTTTTGATGAGTTCTACAAAAATGCCACATCTTTTGTAGCTGGAAGTGATTCAGTGGTTACCAGGAGGCTGTGTTCAGTTCTGGTGTTTGTACCTTAGGGGAAAAAAAAAAGAATGCAAAAGATTGCTCTTCAAAAGTTTAATGGGGTACAAAAAATGGAAGAAAACAGGGCTCAGAATAAGAATGTAAAGCACTTCCTACTGAAAGGGTTCAGAGTGTATCTATGCTTATGCCATATTTCAGTGGTTCTCCCCTCAGGATTTGGAAATTGAACTCATGACACTGGCAATCTCAGTAGGTGTTGCTGGAGGAAAGGTCAGCTCCTATGACCTGAGAAAAGTCTTCAGGGAAGAGTTAAGGCTGTAAGTGTCTTTTTGACCTAAGTGCCAAAGATGTGAAGAAGGCTTACATTCATTTTCTAAGAGTTTTGTGTTTCCTATGACCTAGAAAAAGTGGGTTCTCTCAGCACTGGATTTCATTAAGCTATTTTGGACCCCTAATTCTCTGAGAATTGAGGACATCAGTCCCGTCACCTGGGGTAACGAGTTCCCTGAAATATCACCTGAACAGTGAGACCCTAAACACTGGTGAAGGTTGTGATAACTGCAAAACTAATTGTGTGAATGTAACAACACTTCACCTGTTTTCTAAAGGCTACTTTTTCCAGAAGAGACCTGCAATGCACTGTAAAATTGGATGGTTTTATCATTTTGCTCACAGCTGTAAATGCTTTGCAGTGTGGAGTGATGGCTGGAGTCAGGTGCATACAGCCTGTGATGCTGGTGTGTGCTCAGCCAGACTGGTGGGTGGTGATGCACCCAGGAGGTGGCAGGTACCCTTGTCAGAACAAGCCGTGTGAGTGTGACATTTTCCCCACCAGACCACGGAGGAGCGCGTTCGGCTGCCGGACACCCGCGCCAGCCGGTGGTACCAGTTCCGCGTGGCTGCTGTCAACGTGCACGGCACCAGGGGCTTCACTGCACCCAGCAAGCACTTCCGCTCCTCCAGAGGTGAGTGTTCCTCCTGCTGCCTGCTACCCACCTTCCTCTCACCCCCACCTGCAGTGCAGCCTGATCTGCCTGCTTTTGTGGCAGAAGGTTTTGGGCAGGTGGGTTTTTGTGTAGTTTTGCCACTGACTTTAGAAATGGTGTGAGATTTGTTTGATGTCAGCAAACGAATTAAAAGTTGAAGTGTCATTATTCTTTTATCAGTAAGGGTCCCCATGAATAAAACTCCTTTGAAACGTTTTCCATGTGATTGGAATCAAACTACAAGATCCTGTGATTGATATCAAACTACACGACCCTAACTGTGAAATAGGGAAGAACTTGGGTTTCAGCGTGTTAATCCAAGAGGTTTATCTCTTTTTTTTTTAGTTATGAGAAATATGTTATTGTCATATGTTCAGTAGAGTATTGGTATATTTTGTTGCCTGTATCTAAATAATTGTAGCAGCATTGTTTTGGTGGAACTTTGAACCCTCTTAATATAACATTCCCTTGCTAGAACTAATTGTAAATGCTGAAGAGTAAAAAAGAGCATAAATGCAAAGCAGCGTGTTTCTGTCCATTAGAAAGGCATTTGTGATGATCCACAAAGTATTGTAGGAATTTTTGTTGATAGTTCTGGTTTTGCAACTGTTTGGGCAATAAAATAACTTTGAAAATCATTTCTGTACCAGTAATTGGTACATGAGGGGTGGAGGCGATAGAAATGGTTCTCCCATCCTGTGAAGTTCCTGGCATTCTCCCTGGTCTGCTTTTGACCAACATGGAGAAGAATTTTCCCAGATGACTCTTAGGCATAGTATAGGGGTTAGCACAGGCCAGAAACTATTCCCATTAGACAGATGATCTGTATGTGGTCACCCTCTCTTAAAGGCAGTCAATAATGTGGGTATATGCAGACCACACCAGTCGACTTTAGTGCCAAAGAATGAGATCCAGCACTCTTCACTCTACTAATAGAAGCAGTTTCTAATAGAAAGACTTGTTATTTTAGTAGTGACAGAATCCTTACACTGCTATAATTTTGCACACTTTGAGGAATGTATTTCCTCCTCTTCCTGCAGACTGAATTATCTTGCAGTACAAGCAGTTGCCATCTTTGGGTTCCTGTGCTGGCTTTTAGCTTACTGTTTGGCCATAGTCAGTCCTAGAAAAGAATCTTTTTGGTGGTGCATTTATAGAGGCCTGCCAATACTTTTGCCAGTATGGAAGGTTTAATCTCTTACTAAATAACTACATGTTAGCCTTAATAAATGTTGGTGCCCTAGCCATATTTGTGTAGGAAGGTTGGCTGGCATAGCTGTCCCGTTACTTCTGTGACCACAAACCTTTTCATGCATAGAAGAAGTCTTATTTTAAGAACTTATGATACTTAAGTAGCATACAATTTCAGAAACATAAAATAATACAGTTCCTTCGAGCTGTGTTGAGTTTACTGGAGGAACTCCTCTTCAGCAGCAGTACCTTTCTCTTTACTTCTTGAACAGCACTTCAGCAGATACAGCAGTTTGTTGCTGAATCTGACACCAGCTTTCTTTTAAATTGAGATCATTGACAGTTGCTTTGTTGAATTTGTAAATATTTTCCAACTATTCTGCTTGAAACCACTGTTACTACAATTACAGAAAGGTATGTCATGGTAGCACTGAGGTTTTGGCTTGAGCATGACATTCTCAAGTAGGATTTGTTGTACTTTCAAAAAAATTGGCCCCCTGCTGAGTGTGCTAGCCATGCTCAAAATACCATCCTTGGTAAGGAATGTAAGAATGTCCATGGTAAGTCATCCTGAAGGTCTCTTTAGCCCAGAATCTGAGCCCAGCCAGAGGTGGGCTTCTGGATAACAGTGTAAGAGCACGATAAGCACCTAGGGGTATTTCTTCAGAATAGTCTCCCAGCTGGCAGTAATTTGTGTTTCAGGAACCTGTGGTTTTGAAATCATTACATGAATACCAGAGTCCTCTTGTGGTCTCTGCAGCTACCCCTGAAGCACTTGCTGTCCTTGAGAACTGCTCCCAGCTGTCTAGTGGAGATGGAGAGCACTTTTAGGGCTTTGTGACAAGGGCAGTGGGAGTCAGTAGTACCTCTGCATGCTCTTACCTAATAAACCAAAAGTTTGATAATGGCAGCAAGTATGCAGCTTCAGAAAGCTTCTGTAACTCTCAAAATAACTGTTTTCAAATCTGAACTCTAGCCCTTGGCAGAAGATTGTGAATTGACAGACAAGCAGCAGGGAGTTCAGTTAGCCATCAGCTTCATAGGCTAAATCAGCCTATGCTGGCAGCTCATTTGGCCATTCTAGGGGCTGTGGAACTGCCAGTGGTGGTTATAAAGATGTCAGGTTTGCCAGATGAAATGTGTAGTCACTCCAGGTGACTGACATGAAGATGCTGCTGGGTGCTGAGTGCTGGGAATGACACTGGGATGCTTCTATTGGTGTCTTTGAGCTTCCATATCCCCAGGTGAGCCGTCAGAGTGGGAACAGTTACAGTGTCACACTAACATTTCATTACTACTGTGGAGCTCAGTGGGAAATGACAGCCCCTGCCTGGAAGAGAGGCAAGAAACTGCTGCTCAGATGTGCCTAGTTTTTTGAGTGCCAGCATCTACTGGCCCCTGCTGAGCTCCTACAGGCACATTTAACCTCCAGTTTGGAAAGGAAAAGTGGATTTTGGCACATCACCTTTGGAAGTTTGCTGCTTTTCTGTGCTATGTTTGTGTGAAGCGTGGACAGAATTTCCCATCAGTGTTTCACTTCACCCTGTTGTGCCAAGACCAAGAGAAGATTATTATCTTGGTCAAACTTAGCAGAAGGTTTCTTCAAAAATAAGCCCTTTGATCAGGAAACATGACAGTAATTCCTAAGACAGTTTCTCACACAAGACACTGAACTTTTACCAATTGCTCATAAGCAATAATGAATAGAAAATTATTTGGGTTTGTTTTTTCCTTTAAAGGGGGACAAATATGATATTTAATATGTATCTAGGAAAAAGTATGGCACCACAAAGTCTCTGTCACTAAATATTTTAAGATGTTAAGAGGAATATTCAAAAACGTGCTGTAATTACTCAGAGAGAGAATTTCTGTCTGGTTACCACAATACTTTTTATACAGCTTTGTCTTTTGGAAAATGCAAAAAACATGCTCTCTAAGTAGACACAGCAAAATAATTTGTTTTTTTTGTCGAATTTGTTTTATTCAAAATGATGTTTAAGTCTTCTGAGGTAATTTCCATTAACTTATTTATCACAAAATAAAACTCCTAATTTTCCAAAGTAATTTAGTTTTTCAGTCATGAAGAAGACAAAAGGAAAACAAGAATATTTCATCAAACATTTCAACTTGCCATTCTTCATCTAGTTGTCTTTTGAGGTCTGATCTACTGCAGCTTTGGATGCTTTTAGGTCATAAACATTTGAGGTGAAGGTTTATTTTTTATTAGCTGTTCTACACTGCCTCGTGTGTTCATCCAGGATGAACATTAATTTGTTGGCATTAATTTGTAAATAGTAAATAAAGTGACACAGCTGAGAATTTTTGAAATAGTCAAAGCTTAGGCAGAGCTCCTTTTTTTAATGCTGTTTATTTTTTATAAAGGAAAAAAAAGGGTTTGCATGTACTTGTCTGACATGACCCTTCACAGGGAATAAAGTGAAGCTTTGTTTTGCCAAAATGTGACTCCAAAATTACAAAAAACACAGGTTGGACTAGATCAGTCCATGGTGGGGTGGCTGGAAAATTAAGTGAATATTGCACCTAGAAAGTGGATTCTTTCATATGACTGAGACTGTGCACATGGACTTCTACATTGATACTGTCAACTAAAATTGAGCAAAATTTTCTGCTATTTTGGCAATGGTTTCCACTTCTTTTTTTCAGGGTTTTTTTATCTTTAAGTGAGGGGCAACAATTTCCAATAACAGCAATAAATTAAGGTAACTGAATACCTGACAGAACATTTTTGATCTATAAAGATACAAATATCCTTCTATTCATATTTAGACTGGCTCTCTCCAAGCTGTTTCCTCTCTTCTGGAAGCAGGAGAGAACTGTTCCTACAATCCATAAATTAGTCTCCTTGGATGAAAACTACCTGTGTTTTTCTTCCAGTAAGCAGGCGCTGGATGGTTTAACCTAACTGGTCAGAAGCTGCTTGGCACTACTAATACAATTTCTAATTTGTTGCATTTGGTTCAGAGTACTTGGGCTATTTTCCCCCTAGCTTTTTATAATGTCTGATGGGGGAATGAACTCTCAGTACCAGAGACTTCAGTTAACTCTAAGACTCAGTGTTAGGCATTTCTATGTCATGTATTATCTCACTGTTTGTGGGTAGGTACTGTGCCATTTCCAGATGCAAGAAGATCAACACAATGAGCCCAAACCATCTGACCCTTCCACCTCTGCTAAAGGTTTTTATCATCACCATGAAGGCAATTGCCAGCATACACTGGATAAATTGTCAAGCAAAAGGAAGCAGACAACATTGTTTTCACAGCACATAAGTACCAGGCTGGATGTGATTTCATGCATACATTACTGAGTGTTAGAAAAACCAGAACAGACACCCACTCATGGCAATAAAATTCTTTCAGTTGCTCCTTTGAGACCAATGATTATTTTATGCTGTTGCACAGCTGGTTTATGTGTGCCATTTCCATAGGGCAGAGCCAGTCCTCCTGCTTACACCGTGGAACTGTTTAATGGTTGGAAACTTGTCTGTAGAGCAGCTTCAGCAAGACTTTTAGAGTTGGAAGGTCTCATGTTTGAAAGATAGCAATGGGAGATCTATTTTAAGTCAGGAAAAATGCTCCATTAAAAAATGGTTTAAATTATTGTCATACTTGCTCTCACTTTTACAGCTCAGAATGAGAATCCTGATTCCAATGCCATTATTCCCCTCTCTGACACCTCTTCCAAATCATTTACTGTTCTCACTACAGTTGCCACGTTGAAAGACAAAGTGGATGCACTGAAGCAGTGTGTGATGTGATTCATGTGAATAGCTAGTCCATACTGTTTTTTAAGGTCTTGCAAAGGTGTTTGAAAACACTATTTATTTAAAGAATTTTGGAAAATATAAGCTGTTCACAAACTATGTTCACAAATATGAGTGTGGGAAGATGTTCATTTTAAAATGGTGATGATGTGAGTGTTTTCTTTCTTTCCTTTATTTGCAGCAAGAAATCCTCCCTTTTGGGGACTGGAGACAGAATTTTGCTTGTGATGGCTGAGTAGCCAGCAAGACAGGAATTTAAGTCCTTTGGGTATACTCAAGCCAAACACAATCCAGACAAATGGAGTACTTATCCCATGTGCTGGAACAGCAGCTTCAGCCTTGACCTAATGAAGCTATCATTTCTAGCAGTGAGAAGCGATTTACTTGTCAAGCTGCTGAGACCAGAATTTTTTAGGAGTTGAGGACAGCTGTCTATGCCAAATTCTAGGATATATAGAATGACTTGTATTTTATTGCCCAGTTGTATAAACTGCAAAGGAAAAGCTGCAACCAGCATTGCTCTTTCTGCTAACCAAAGACTTTGATTTAACACTCAGATAAATTGATGTATATAAAGTATCAGTATTTTGCATTTGAAAAACTGGCAGCAGTTTCCATTCCAGTAATTTTACATCTGTGTATCTGAATTATACATGTGGGCAGTCAGTCAGTCAGTCAGAGGGATCACAGGTATAGGAAGGCTAACAGTAGTATTGGCTTTATAGTCAGCAGAACGTCACTTTAGCTTTATAGTTAGGTTAACAAACACCTTTTGTAGTCAGCTTTATGATTCAGTACCAGTTATTAGACCTTGAAGTATTTTAGCACGAGTTGTATAGTGCTTTTAATGTCTACATGGACATAAGCATAACAGACCACCTTGTAGAAGCCTGACTTTTCCATTCAATAATGCAGAAAAAAAACAACTAATCTGTTATGTGGTAACTGGCTGGCATGCATTGTAGAGGAGCATGCTCATAAACATGTCACAGGTTTTTTTTGTTTTTCTGGGTTCTTCATTTTTTGGGAGGCCTAAAGGGTTTAGGAGTTTTTTTGAGCACTTTCATGGAATGTGGGGTTTGAGTTGTTTGGTTTTTCTTCCTGTTAACAGAGTTCACATTTTCTTACCCTGCTATTCCATCTCACTTACCTGCTTTGCTGGTGAAACCAAATTCTTTCAAATGAAGAAACAATTAATATTCTTGGGTTCTTAACTTACAAAATTATCATTCTGTCACTTGTAATAGTGATGAGTGTCACGGAAATATATCAAAATAGATGAAGAAATTATATAGTGGTATTGAAATGCTTCATATGGAATGGATTCCAATCTGATATAAAATGCTCACTGAGTGTCTTAATATTTCAGGTAATACACCCCAAATTCACAAAATAATTTACTCATGCATCCATACAAAAAGACAGGTTTTTCTTTCAGTTGATTAAATGCAAAACTGAAATAAGTTTTATCTTTGATATTTTTTATCGATACAGCTAATTATTTTCTTAATCTGTCTACTAGTTTTAATAAAGCTCTTGTAGAAAATGTGTTACTTTCAGTGTCTCACCTTTTCATGTCTGTTAGCTAAACATCTCCTCCTTTCTGTCTTCTACCACCACCGCTGTTGTTGTTCAAAGGCATTTTTATGGATGACATTTGAGATGCTTACAAAGAGTCTTTGAAGAAAGAGGGCAGTCAGGAAAATATCTGCTATTGCTGTATTATTTCACATGTATATTCCTTCTAAGAGGACATTCTTTCTATCTTTAACTGTAATTAGCCAGTGATTTTTAATGCAATGTTTGTATTCTCATACAGCAAAGTAGAAAAATTCATAGATTTTCTTTCAAATGTGGATCAGCATTTTGTCTGCTGCCTGGACTGTGTCTACTGAGCACAGAAGAAATGCTACTGATAATGTTTTCAATAATTTGTGCAATTATAGGAAGTACAGACCCACTGATGCTGAAGAATTTAGAAATGACCTGTTGGTTTCAGTACACACATAGTTCCTACTGCTTTCTTTTGCTGAAATGGGCATATAAACATTTGAATAGAAAAAAATCTAAATTTGGACATTAGTTTTTAGACCTACAAAAAATTGGTGAAGAGAACTTCAAAATGTTTTTAATCATTTAATACACTTTGCCCAAAAGAGCTATTTCATATAACTTTTTAATCTTTTAAAAAATTACTCTCTATCTCCTGTAGATGCAGAATGAGGACAAACATGTTTTATTGGTTGAATTATTTTTGCTTATGTCTGACCATTTGGGAAGATATATTCTCTGAAACACTTTTATTTTATCCCATATGTTTTGTATACATAATACATGATGCATAGCACTTCTGGGAGATAACCTGAATAATTCACCTACAGTAATATGATCATGTTGCACTTCAGGTTATAAATGTTTTATATCCCTAATATGTCATATAACATATAAAAGCCCTAACATTTTAAATCAGTGGAGATGAATGCTTAATAAATGTCTTATATATGTGAATCATGATTCTGTTTATATTTAGTTTACTTAAATTACAATTTACACTTACCTTTTAAATAACAGAAATAAAATTGTATGAGAGAATAGTTCAAACTATTTAGCTAAATTTTTCTTTAATTCTGGAATAAATAGTTTAGTATACTTTAACATGGAGTGGTTGGCAGCTTCACAGGTGAGGAAATGTAATAGCAGAGCTTCTCCAAAGCCAGAAAAAATAAACACAACTGACTTGCTAGTGGATTAAAAAAAACAAGTGAGAAGTGGGGCTTTATTACTATTTGGAAATTATGTTCAATTTCCAGAATTCTTAAGTATGCTTTGTAACTTTTATGGCCAAAATTTAGATTGAATTGTATGTGTGAGGAAAGAGAGACATTCATTTAACTAAAATGGAATGTGTGAGGAAGCAGGAGTATCCATTGTTATTTCAGCAAAAGTCCTGTTTAATAACAGGAATAAGTAATTTTTCACATCTGCTGATCTTTAAAAGGGAACTGCTGTCTTTATTAATTCTGAATGTGTCTATTTTATAAACTAAATGATAGAATTTTTCAGTGAGACCATTTGTCATAGGGATTATCTGATGAATTAAGTATGCCTGGAATGTTTATTTAACAGCTCATTTACCAATTTAAAATAATGCAGGTGAACCATACAGTAAATGAATGAATGATGTCTCCTCCTCACACCTCCAGTTTTATTTCTGGCAAATAACTGATGGCTCATATGGGTCTACATTGATAACATGTCTTAATTGCTATGAATATCCTTTGTTCTTCTGATATGCTTTTAATTTATTTATTTTTTTAGTCTCACTGCTTACTTCTGTGTAAATTTTGTTTTTGCAGTTTCCTTTTATTTTGTCATCAATTATTGGCTGACAGAGACATTTAAAAAAGGGTAGAAATTAAAAAGTAGGATTAAAAGTAGAAATTGGTAAACAGCAAACTGGACTTTCAGAAGCTTTGTTGCAAAATCTTCATTGATTCACATTACTTGGGACCAGGATATTACATAGTGCATCCACAAGGAGGGCCCCAAATTTAATATTGGAAAAGATTCAATATTTAATCTTATTCAAACTCTGACTGCTGTGTGTCCTTGACTCTAGAGTCAGCACAAAGACAACTGAAGGAATACTATCTCAGTTGATATTGACCAGGAATTGAACCAGAATAGTGAAATAAATCAAAGGGATAGCTAATTGCTTTTTGACATTCTACAAAAACCCCTATAGATTTCTACCACGGTGTAATATATCATTATGCTTTAATTACATTTAATTACAGTCTAAGGAAGTGTTTGTGTCCCATGGTGGTAGATATCGATATTAGAATTTTGAAGAAAGATTCAATATGTCAAAAAATAATTTAATCATCTGAGAATTATCTGGCAATGAAAAGATATTCAGTGTTTCAGCCCTGCAGTTCTGTGGTGACTCTACAAGGCCATTTGTAGAACCTGAATGTTTTACACTCACTGTGTATTCAAAGTGAGTGACAGAAGGAAAACTGATTATCTGGTACATTTTGATAAAGCTTCATAATGTTTGTGAACTATCAACAGCACAGAATAAAGACAAACTAGATGCTAACCCATAATTTTTTATTTCAGTAGAGTTTGAATTTCTAGAATTTCCAAGAAGCCATATCAGTTACAGGATGTCTTTGCCTGGATTTCCCTCAATGTATTTAGAGTGTTTAATCCAGCTTATGAATGCCTCATAAATACATGAGGTGAAGATAATCTTTACCTTAATGAAGCTAATTTTTCCCTTAGAATATTTTCATTTTTTTCTAAATTCTAGATCCATCTGCTCCACCAGCTCCATCTAATATCAGGATTGCCAATATCAGTGCAAACAATGATGGGAGTGTAAATGCAATGATTACTTGGGATCTTCCAGAAGAGCCTGATATCCCAGTGCACCACTACAAAGTCTTCTGGAGCTGGACATACAGCAAATATGTAATTCCAGCAAAAAAAAAGAGAAGGAAGATTACTGATGGGGTAAGTAAGAAATCAGTAACTGGGACAGAAATGTAGTTTATTTTTACACAAAATCGAGTGTAAGTGTAAAATGTGTGATAAGTTCCAGTGATTTCAGCCACTGATAAAGTAGTGGTCCTAATTTTTAGTATCATGAAGCCCATAGAATATTTTGATCTCTCAATCCTTTTCTTCATTGAACTCAGGGAGAGAAGTAAACTTCTGCCTTAGAATACAGGTAAATAAGATAAGATTTTTTCAGGAAAGATGAATGACAAGTTAAATGCTGTTAGTCCTCTAAATTTAGGCTTTTTTGGTTAGTGCTTTTTAAAGTTTATTTTATTTGAAAGCCTGATTGTCTGTCACATTGTTCTTTCACTGTGCAAGTAAAACTTGTGACACAGTCATAGAGTAATTGTTAAACAGTCAGTACAGGTCTGAGGGAAAACCACACAGAACTTTTTAAATAAACTGCTGTACCAAACATCTGGCTATATTTCCATAGCAGCAACTTCCTATGAGTTTCTTGATTAATATGTTTAATATTGCTTTACTGGAAATTTTTTTGTTATGCTATCCTTAAGGATATTGCATGTTATTTTAAAACAATAGAAATAGATGGAAATAACAGAAATCAGTTGGACATAACTTGATTCTCAGTGCTTTTGATAGTGAGAATTTGCTCCCATGTCTATGTTAACACTGTGTTTTGGCTCTGTCTGCCCATTGCACTGTGATGAATGACAGTCAGAGGGACACAATTCCCCCTCTGTCCCTCTGTCTCCTGACAGAAATAAAGGCAGTGAAGGCTGTGTGATGAAATCAAGCAAGCCAATTTGCTCAGAAAGGAAGTTTAGTTCTTTATTGTTCTTTAAAAAAATAATTGTGGCAGGATAGGAGAAGGGTTGACTGTGCTGCATAGAAAAATTTGTGTTCCTCCTTTGTGTTCAACCTTACATTGGGTAAAGACCTTCAGGACAGAGCCTTCAGCCTAAAGATAACAGGGAGCTTTCTCTCTACAAGCTGGTTGGTACATCAGAAACCAAGGAGAATTTTAAAACTGAGCTGGGTCTTTAATACCTTTCCATAGGGTACTTCCTACATACAAATAATGTTAAAACATTAGAACTTTAGGGTAATTGAGATGGAGTTCTGATTTGAATATAGGGAAAACACAAGGTGTATTTTATAGAAAAGGCAGGTTCTTACAATATCTCTCATATTACTCCTGACTTGTACTTTTTCTTCTGCAGCATGTCATGAAACTGCAGAGCACTGCTGGTGAGATTCAGGACACTCCAGATGCTATTGCTAATCAATGCTCATTTGAATATTGTAGCAGCTCTTAGGCTAAAGAATGGCAAATGCACAAACATTGAAAAAAACAAAAAAAGAAAACGTGGAAAAGTCTTAACTTCTAAAGATCACTGAAGATTATTTTTGGCCAGTTTTTACCTTTAGATGTAGCTCAACCCAAATAATTTCGTACTGATTTCGATATTAGTTCATTCCAGGTAGACATTGAATTAGTTTGACTACAATATTGACACTGTTAATCAAAATTTATAATCAATATATCAGCACTAAACAGGTAAAGATAATTAATACTAAATACTTTTTGGCAATCTCCTTTTATCATCCTAAGTGTTAAATATAGGGTGGTTACCTTGGTACATGGTTATCTTTTTTACTCTATATGGACTGTAAAACTTGGAACACACAAGAAATTCTAATGAAAACATGGAGTCATATCTTCAACCATATCTTTTGTGGACTAGAAGGATATTTTTATAATTAAATCTGGCAAAATAAACTATAAGACTGAGAAGGCTGGACTCTTCTTTACAATATCATCTGCCTTGCCTTAATGAATAGGTTTTTGGCTGGAGGATGATCAACCTAATCTGTTGTTTCCCCATTTTATACACTTCTGTGACATAGGAAATAGTTTTTGTTCTGTTCAGTTTTCCATTCTACAGAGGAAAAAGTGATCTTTCCAATGAGAGGGTATTTTTGGTTGGTGCATGTTTTTTAAATTTTTATTTTCAAGACTTTAAACAAATAGAGTGTTTTGAAAAATTTATTAAATGTTGGACTTCAGCTGTCTTCAGACTGACTGTCTCTGTGTTTCTCTAACACAGAAATTGTGGAATTAAGGGCTTAAATTCCTTTTGCTAAAATGATTTTGGTATAAGAGAAAAACCGTGTTATATAGAAGAAAGCCTTTCAAGTTTTGCCTAAACAATAGGTTTGGAATTGCCAAGAAACTGCCAAAATTATGCAAGCATCAAGTAGATTAGTATTTTGAACATGACACAGAAAAACAGAGTCCAATTAAAAAAATCTTTTGCAGAAAGGAAATTTTGCTCTGAAATTTATATATGAGTTTTCTAACTTCAAAAAAGTAGTGTGCCTAAGATAACAAGCCTGCTTTTAATAAAGGCATGTGTTTCAGCAATATTATAACTGCTTTGTATATTTGTTCTGTTATAGGCCCAAAATTATGTGGTCCTGGAGGGGCTCCAACCCAACAGCAACTACAATGTGGAGCTTCAGGCAGTGACACGTTGGGGTCAGATACGCCTAAAAAGTGCTAAGGTTTCTCTCCACTTTAGCACAACTCAGGACATCAGGAATAATAGTGAGTAATCAAACACCTGAATGCTTTCTCTCTCCTTTATCTGGAATTTGAATGTTTTATAATGGTTTTTTAAGTTGCAAAAAATCATTTTGTTTAAGTGGGCTGTTCCATAGCACAATGATCATCTCCTGGTCAAGCTGAGTAACCTTTTATTGTAAATTTCTTATTTAAAAATTGGTGACAGTTTTTGCCTAATTCTTTAACTTGGACTCTACTCACCTAAAATAAACAGTTGCAAAGAAAATGGAAGTCTTTGAATAACTGTTGTGTTAATATTTTTTAGATTCAATACAGGTATAGATATTGACTGTGTTTCTAAATGGATGGAATAAAACCGTTTTTATGTGTGTTAACTGGACAGTATTAACCTGCAATGTTTTCCAAAATCCTGGCTATTTTTAGTAGCCCTTTTTGGAACACAAAAGCTTGTGTCTACTATGAGTTGATATATTAAACATTGACTCTTCTTTTAGGGAATCTAAAACATTGACTCTTCTTTTGGGAATCTAAAACATTCCACATCTGACAACCATGCATTCTCAAAATATTGCACACATAGGACCCACATTCAAATTAAAATCTCAAGTTGTTCAGATGATAGGTTATATAGTGTAGAGGTCTTTAGAACCTCACATGCTAAGTAATGTAATTGCAAACTGTGTCTGAATCTGGCAGAACACCATGATTCTTAGCCTTGTTTAAATGCTATTTATACAATTACAGTACAATACTGAGTTACTGCCCCAATTGCTGATTAACTAATACAGCAGAGTTCTGAAAATAAGATGTTAAAGAATATGAATGTAATTATTCTGCCCTGACTCCATTTCATTTTGTATTAATTTACATTCTTTCTTTAAAGTACACTCACAGTTTAAACTTGTAGCCATTTTCATAAGAGATCTGTAATTACTTTCAGTCTCACTACTCAACTGCTGTTGTTGCCGTATTCTGTTTGGGTATAAATAAAATATTGTAATGTGATTGTTAGCTATCACAGACCTTCTTGTCTGTGGTTGGTATTAATGTACCAAGAAGAAAAAATAAGCTGAAGTGTCCTTCTTTTTCCCATATTAAACTAATCTTTCCTACACTTTTGGGCCATCTTGAGAGACAGCAGAAGGTCAAGTTTTCATCTCTTCCATGCACTGAGTCTTTGTTTCAAATCCATACCAGAATATCAGCTGGAAACTTCACTGTCTGTATATTAGGCAAGTTTGAGTTAAATCCTCAGTGAAGCCCAATGTAAGTTAAAGCCTTTTCCTTATTGGCCCTCCTAGGTTGTACCTGTGCTTTTCTTCTTCCCCTAGAAAAGGAGCTTAGTTTGCTGTGCACGGTATCAAAATCTTCTTGCAGTTATCACATTAAGTTCTCCTTTTTCTATATGTACACAGGAGATGTAATAGAGGAAAAATAGCTGTGGGAACTGGGAGTTTAATTGCATACAGTGAGCCATTGAGCTCTGCTAGAAGCATATAAATGATGTTTGAGAGATTTCAAATTCTGCTGTTTCTTTTTCTAAGAACTATTAGTGGGGTTTTCTGCTCTTTTTTTTTCCTTCTCTTTCTTCACCCCCTGCAAAGTTCACTAGATAAACCAGCAAAAATTTTTTTTCACACCATCCCCCTACCCAGTTTCCTGCTAATTTTGATAAAGTTTCTGTGAAGTTCTGGGTCTTGGTGCTAAGCTTCAAGGTTTTTAGTTTTCAGTGCAGTCATCTTGACTGTCATATCACCATGACATCAGAGCTTTAAGTAAGAACTAAATCCACATCCTGATGTTTGGGTTTTATCTGTCTGAGGTTTGTCTGTGTCCTGCTAAGTGGGAGAAAATTCTAGATGCCATTGTATACAACTAGCCAAAGAGAAAATGGACAAGCTTTTAAAGTTCTTTGTCTCATTTTATTATTAGTACAGCTTTATAAATGCTTCCAACTTGGGAGCAGGGATAATTAATCAACTGACCTTTGTCATGCATTATTGGTACTCCTGACACTAGGTCAGACCATCATAATCTTTAAACATGATAGCAAATAATGATTTTCCATATGACAAAAGCCTTCTAAACTGAAGGTAAGTAATTAGATATGGGCATGTAATTTTTTGTACTGTTTCATATTTATTTTGAGAAATCCTTTCACTGGTAGGTCTGTATTAGCTCTCTGTGGCCTCACTAATGTTCTGACTCTCTTGCTCTATGAAGACTCACCTCTGGGTTTATGTTGGGAGAAAATCTTTGTTTCAGTTATCCTTCTTCAAAACATGGGTTTTTAGAATCTGATGCAGATCATATCTGAGTTATTACTTATAAATTCTCCACCAAATGGAGTTCGTTTATGCTATACCTCACATGTGACTCCACTGCTTCATCATTTTCTGTCCACTGCAGTGGAACCTCTTTCCTTTTGTTTTCACAACTAGATTTAAATTTCTTCCACAATTTTGCTTGGATACCCTGCCCTCTCCATGGTTGTTTTGCTTCAGAAAACAGACCAGCAGTAGCTTTTGTGAAAATCTGCTACCTACTTATGTCTAATTAGTACAGACTTTCTAATGCCTTGTGCTTTTTTTGCTTTACTTGGGTGACCTTTTAGTACTAAAAGGTTCATGAATTGTTGTATTGTTTTTTAAACTAGAGTAAAACTACATTGGGAACAATATCTTTTTGAACTTGTTTACTTCAAGAATTTTGACTGTTCAAATTACGAACATCCATTTATTTAATGAGCAGTATTTTCTTTTTTACTGCAAATCATTGCCTGTACCACCTAAAACACGAATTTTTTTAGAGTATTTCCATAATAAGTTTATAGAAAAATTTGAGCATCCTTTCTCTTAAAGCCATGAGGTAAAGGAGTCAAGATTCTTTGAACCTAAACCACTGATATCACTCACTTTAATTGTTAGAGCACTCTCAATGAGAGATGTATTTAGGCATTTTTGGATATTTCTTTAAATGACTAGATTATAATTTACATAGAAAAGCAAGAAGAAACTACTCCTGGAGGAGATGCAAATTCATCTTCTATATCTCACTCAGGTTAGTTAGGTACAGAGCCAATCTTGCTTGATGTAATTTTGAGAATACTCAGAAGCAGATGGAGAAATATGAAAAAGAAACAAAAAAAATTGCCTGAATATTATCTAGGACATGACATCTTTGGCTTGTCTTTATTTTGGGACTTTGTGGACTTTGGGAAATAATTCCAGAAGCAACTTTGCTGAAGTTCCACTATCAGATACTCATCTCTGTGTGGAATTAAGCTCTGGTTTTTAGGTGTCTGGTCCTATTGTCAGAGTAGAGATAGCCCATACCCCTCTGAAGTAATTTAGTCCTACACATTTCTGTGAGCTTTGACCTCAGCCCTGTGGCATTACATTTCCCCACACTCAGAAGGGCATTGCCTCACTATATTTGTGTGCTTCACTTCTGGGAATTGTACAAGATTCTTGCCTGATCTTTATATAGAAATATTCTAAATTGGTGTCCTGGTTTTTGTGGAAGTGGAGCAGACAGAGATAGCAAAGGAGAGATTTAATAAAATTAAAATTATTTAAATTGAATACCTAATGGATTTTAGTTCATACTTCTCTCTATAACTTTTTCATTTTCATTTGGGTAGTAGTAACTTTATGGTTACCTTAAGAAACAATTTAGTTAAGTTTGGTAGTTTAGTTTAAAACAAACAAAATGATAAATGTATCAGATTCAGCAAAGGGCTGAGAAAGTAAAACTTAGCCATAAAGCAAGTCAGTTTTAATTGAAGCTGCACATAAGGCAAAATGTTCAAGTTTATATATTACTCCTGGCAATTATTGAAACCTGAATCTTTCCCTCTTTCTCTCAGGTATGTAGTTAATAATTTTCCACTTCCTGATTATTGGACTCTTTAGTTTTAATTTAGGTGTGATATTGAATTAAATATGGCTTTTTTTGTTGGTTATGATCTGATCCTCCAAATTAGATCAGATACATTTGCAAGTGTGCAATGAAAAGTGCAGTCTGAATGAACAATTCTTTCTTTTCAACTGAAAGTATTTGTAAGTACTGTCAACCCTGCTAAATGATGATAAATTTTTTACCAAACAAAATGCTTGATGAAGGACATTCAATTGCAGTTGCTTGTGGGAAGCAAGGCATACAGCACCAAGGGAATTGCTGAAAGAAAATTCTGCTCTTGCAATGTTTTCCTAAGCCTTCACCATTCACTGTTGGGAACAGGAAAGTGGGCAAGACAGATCTTTAATCTGACCACAGTGTTCCTATATAGCATACCAGAGGACTATATTTACTTTGATGTAGTAACCACATGTGGCACTCTGTGTGTTACATTCAATGCTGTCCTTGAATTTTGTGCATGTTCAAACACTGCAAGAATATAAAGCCTGTGAAGTATTAGAACTACTGGTAGACACTGTGCCTGTTTAAAAAATCATTGTGTTAACATTTCTAGTTCTTGGAGATATAAATACAGTCCATTTCCTTATTACTCTTCAGAAAATTTGCAGAGCATTTCCCTGTGAATTTTTGGTTTTTTTGTTACTTCTAAATTTGACTGAATTTCAAATGAGTGACTTTTCAACCATTATGGACAGTTCATTCTTTGCATTTATTTCATTTAGGTAAGAAATGGAAATAAGATCATTTGGAATAAAGATACTGTTATTTTCTGAATTGCACAGTCATTATAGAGCACTGTAGTTACCTGAATAGTTTCCTGATTGTTCTGTGTATTGCAGAGGAACGGACATCTCCTGGGAAAGCACAGAAAGGACTGGGAGATCCTTACCCAGCCTTTCAAAGAAGGAAAACCACTCGTTTTCTTAAAATTGGAACTCCCTTCTATCAGGACAATCAACTTCAGGTCAAAGTTTACTGGAAGAAGACAGGTTTGTCCAATTTTGATTTACTATTTTCACTAAGGAGGACTCTTCCCATCCATCTCAGAGTTGTAGAACATTGACACAATATTATAAGTAATTCATAGTTGAATCCTACACCCATCCTTTCACCCCTTCATCTTCACATTGGAGGGAAACATCGCCTCTCCTCTTTGTGCTATGTCTGTGTATATGTCTTACAGGAGGAAATTAAATGAGTCAGCTATCCAAAAACTATAGTCAGTCATGTTGGGACACTGAATCTTCACAGAGCTGAGACAATTTTTATTTTAGTAGGAATTACCTCTGTAAACTTTTAAATAGCAGAATTTGACATTACCCACAGAAGTTCTGAGGAACATAGGAATGTTTAGCTTTATGCCAAACTTTATCAGTCACCTTGATTTAAAACAGAATGGATTAAAAATGTTTCTGGTCACAACCAGAAAACATTTTGAAGTTAGTTTTCTTCTAGGCTGCATATTTCTGGTTTACAGAAAAGTTTTAACATCAATTCCATGGTTTAGTCCTCCAGTCAAAAGGAAAATGACATAAATTTATAGTGTCTATTCATATTCAGAAATCAAAAAAGGGATTTTCCTTTCCTGCTCTTGTTGAGCATATAGGTTGCTCCAGTTTATGCTGTCATTTCAAAATGTGCTCACAATATTCATTTTTTAACTTGGATCAAAATATATGTGTATCAATACCACTAAATTAAATCCATTCAATTCTTGTGTTTGAAATCAAGGGCTACAAAGTGGATTGTCATGTTTTCATATTGAATATTTCAAAGAATTTCAGAAATATGTAAGTGCTTTTGGGTTTAGATGTGTGCACCAACACCCTGAATGGGGACAGGCTATATAAATGTTCAATTATGCTATGTAACATAGGAATATGTCATGCTGGATATTGTGGATTGTAAGAGGTGTCCTTTGCTTCTTATCCTTTGCCTGCCTTTTTTAATGGTTACCTTCCAGGCCCTGCTATGCCAATTACTTTCAAATCCACCCTTATTCCTCCCTAAAACCTGCAACCTTTTTTCAGCTGAGTACGTGCACATTTTGAATACTTGTCCCTGTCTTGGCTATGCTAGGTTTTTTAAATTATTTTCCCCATTATATTTCATTTTTGAGTTGCTTCATGGAAAGCTGGAACAATTTGAAGTTGAAATAAAAGTTTAATCGGGAATGTTCAGTTTACAAAAAAATGTGGTTTTCGTTATCCAAAGTGAGATTTATATATTCTGAGCTTTGTCAGGACTGATCACCATAAACTTTAGCCTCTGCAAGTGAGATGTCAACTCATTGTCCAGGCTTCTTTTATTGTTAGAAAAGAAAAGCAGGTGACTTCTGTAGCAATTCATCCCCCACAGCAGCAGAATTGCTCTCTGGAGATGCCTCTCTTCTTTACTGAGAACAGAGTGGAGCCTAGACAGCTCATTTGTAGAAAGCTTAGAGATGCCTAATGTCTCTCTGTGAGCTGAGGTTCTATTCTTGGCAGTCTGTGTTGAAAAAAATGAGGGACAGGATTCAAAGATGAGGAGACAATGATGTCTCCCACAGGCGTCAGACAGGGTTGTGCAACTCACAGTCTGCAGATTCAGCCCAGTGGAACAATCAATCCTGCTGCAGCTGTTTTCCTGCCAGCCTGCTGCCAGAAGAAAGAGCATGTGTCCTGTGACCAAACTGCCAGCACCCCTGCTGACATTCACCTTGTGAATAGTTTGCCAAAGTTCTGCTTAATGTAGGGAAAGTCCTGAGCAGAACAGCAGTATTCTTGTTCCAACACAGATATCTTGAACTAGGTGTCCACTATTTATAATGGTATTATAACATAGTTATTGAATTTAGAGGCATTGCACCATAGAAACCTAAATGTTTCCATCTAAATCTGGAGCAGAATCTCACTGTCTGCTACATACCTGGAGGTAATATTTGGATTAAAGGCTGTAAATGTCTATAAAAAGAAATAAGGCAGTCAGCAACCTTATAGTGACTCATAGTTTGGAAATAAGAGGATTTCAAAGGGGTGTAATTTCCAGAATTGGAGCATGTCAAAGACAGCTATGTCACAGACCTGTCAAAAATGACATGGATTTTCATGCTGTCACCTTGTGCTGGGGTGTACTGGCTGAGTTGCTGAGTGTACAGCTGACTCATTCAGTGTGGGGCTGGGTGCATCCAGTGACATAAGGGGACACCCAGAAACCCTTTTGGCCCTGGGTGGGGGGAAAATTCTGTGAGGTGCACTGGGGTGTTTAGGTACATGCCCCAGCCCTGCAGTGGAAGATTCCTTCCTTTTCCCTGCAGAACAAGCAGTGAGAGCAAAGGTGTGTAAAGAGGGGCAGAATGTGGCAGTTCATCACTCTTACCTTCCTTTTTTTCTTTTTTGAAAAGAAAATATCAGTGTTCTGAGTGACAGCACATGCAGTAACTCAGAAGGAACCATTGCCTTGTGTGGAACTAGACTATAGAAGCCAGCAGCTTTTATAAGCTCTTGCAAGGGTTTGGAGATTATGTAGTGCATGGATGAGGTACTGTAAATTTGCTAGTAACAATTTACTGCAGAGCAGGTCTGTGTGACTGTGCAAGGAACACAGCAGGAAAATCACATTGTCTTCATGAAAAACAGCAGTTACTGAGACAGCTGTGCTGGGAACTGAACCCACACATCTTTCACCTTTATGAATTGAGGTGTTTAGGGACTTGTAGGAGGTAGTAGAATGCAGCAACTACAACAAGAAATAGAGAGACCTTACCACTGAAATGCCTGCTCAGTGGCATGGCATCTATTTTTATTGCAGGTAGACAATTAGAGTTCAAATAGTTCCTGAAAAAAAAAATTGACCTGTTTGTCTCCTACGTAGTGGGTGAACACAGAAGTCTCAGGTTTTTGCACTAATGTTTTCATTTTTGTGTAGTTTGCCGTTAAAATTCAACACTTTTTTTGATGGAGAAACACAGCAATTCTATAGTCCTAAATTAGAATATGTAACTTTAAAACAGAAAAATTAGGAGGCCAGCATGAAACCATGTTAAATAAGTAGGTTGGTAAGCATAAGAGTTACCATAATAAAAAAATAATTCAAGAGATAAATGCCTCAAGCTTAAACATGTTGGACATTTGTAAATTGATCAAATTTCAGTTGGTAGTAATAGTAGTCTTTGCTTTGTCTTATATGGTTTTCAAGTATTTTTGGACTTTCTGTATTAGACTTCATGATGTGAACAGGTGATGGTTGCAGAGATGATGAAATAAAAATGTTATTTACATTTTAGATGGGGTTTTTTTTTAGATGAAGATTTAAACCAGTATGTTATCACAGAATTACAGAATGGCTGGGTTTGGAAGGGACCTCTGGAGATGATCTTGTCCAGCCTCTCTGCTAAAGCAGGTTCACTTGGAGTAGACTGCATAGGATCACATCCAGGCAGGTTTCAAGTATCTCCAGAGAAAGAGACTCCACAACACTTTTGGGCATCCTGTTACAGTGTTTTGTCATTGCCACTTAGATGAACTTTTCTCTGTTCCAGTTTTTACACATTGTCCCTTGTCCTGCCACTGGGCACAGCTGAAAAGACTGTGGCCCCATCTTCTTGGTACTCATCCTTAATACCTTTGTAAGCATTGTTAAGATCCCCTCTCAGTCTCTCTTCTCTAGGCTGAACGGGGCCACCTACCTCAGCCTTTCCTCATAACAGGCTCCTGCCCCTTAATCATCTTTGTTGCCCTCCACTGGACCAGCTCCAGGAGCTCTGCATCTCTCCTGTGCTGAGGAGCCCAAAACTGGACACAGCACTCCAGATGTGGCCTCACCAGGGCTGAGCAGAGGGGCAGGATCACCTCCCTCTCCCTAACCCCCCCAGGATCCTATGGACCTTCTTGGCCACAAGGACACACTGCTGGCTCATGGACAGAAGGTTGTCCACCAGCACCCCCAGGTCCTTCTCCACAGAGCTGCTTTCCAGGTCAGCCCCCAGCCTGTACTGGCTCAGAGGCTTGTTGTTCCCCAGGTGCAGGAGTCTGATTTTGCTGAAATCTACAGAACTCTGTTCAACCCTACAGTTGCCCTTGTTGCATTGAAATAGTTTCTTTGAGCTGTAATGAAAACTTTAATGGCTGGTAGAACAGCAGTCTTCCTTCTACTAAGTACAGAGTTATTACTTTTCTGTATTTATAACTGCTCAGGTTTTATTGTATTCCTAATTCAGTCATTGTTCTATTCTATGCCGACCAGAGATTTCCTAATTTTTTTTTTAAATTTCCTCCTAAACTATGATGGCTCTTTAGAAGAGTTTTTTGCTGTGTCCCAGCACTGTAGCCTCACAGGATACCACAGATTACAGAAGCAGAAGACCTGTGTAGATTGCTTATATCACTTAAAGAAACACAAACATGCTCCTAAGGTTGTTTTAGATTATTTCTTTATTTTCATTGGTCCCATTTTAGCTGAGAAGCTATTTTGCTTTTGAATTTGAGTCATTTTACTCAGTCTAAGGAGCTAAATATAGGTCAGAGTCATAGAAGAATTTAAATGGGCAGGAGGGGCTTCTGGAGGTCAGCTGGTGCAACCATCTGCTCAAAGTCAAACTGACTGTGAAGTTAAATCAAGTTATTCAGTTCTGTCTGTAAGGCCATGTAACAGATATTGTCACTGTTTTTTCAATTTGTCCTCTATCAATACAAGCCTGCAGAACCCATCTAGGTTTATTGCAAGGTGCCTTATGACTTACAGAAGTTATGGTGGTGTCTCTTGACTATTCAAAGATAGTTCCTCCATGACTGAAGATGCATTCCTCAGTGAACTTTGCAGATGAGCCTCTGGGTAGGCAGTGAAAAGACCATAGTGATGACATCAGGGCCAAAGCTCTTGGTTTTATATCATCTTTCTGAACAGAATTTATCAGACCTCTGTCCTGCATCAGAGGGGGTGTTGCAAACTGTTATTAAAGTAAACTATTGCTGAGTTTGTTATACAGCAAAGGAGTGACTGCAAATCAGTACTTAGGAACTGAACACAGTGTTTGAATAAAAGTCTGAGTAAAGGGATGGATTTCCATATATATGCATCATAATGTGCCACAGCTAGCTAAGGAGGAAAGACTTATCTAGGCTTGTTCTTCAAGTGTCATTTCTTAAGTCCCATTAACTTTAGTAAGCATAAGGCACGAATGGAATGTAGAACCTGGACTTTACATTAAAATAAAGCTTTTTATGAAATAATCTTTCAGTTTGCATGCTTTGGTATGATGGCAATAATCACTTCAGGATGTATGTTAGCAGAAATACCTCCACACTTCAAGCAGTACAAGGTACTTAGCAAGTGCACATGATGTTGCTAGACAGAGTCATCCAAAAGCATGCTGCATATGAATACAATAGCTTCTTTCTGAAGGAAAAAAATGCCTTTTCCTTGCTGCCTTTCACTTAGGCCTGGGATTAGAGAAACAGTGCATTCCTTAAGCAGCATGAATCCCCCTTTTGTTAATGAAAAGTAAAATGTGTTCCATGGCCAGATATTTTGGCCATCTTGATGTGTGAAATTAGAAGTCGCCAAGTAGTGGAATCAAATTAAACAAATCACTTTCAACTCCTTGGTGCTGAGGTCAAAGAATACCATCTGTTACCAAAAATGGATGCACTCTGAAACCCCTATTTAAGGGGATTAGATACTGGGCATAATTAAGAACCTCAGTATGTTGTGCAGTAATCAAGACCAAATGTGTGAAAATAAAAAATGTTGAAGTTTTGTCTGTTTTTCTGGGGTTGGAAAACTAGAGAGCTGAGTATTGGACTTAGCTGAAAATCCTCCAAGTTGCTGCAAATCTGTGTATGAAAATAAAACTTTGCCCTGACAGAAGGAAAAATATCCCACCTTTTATGAACTCTCTGCATCAATTTTCATCATTTGCTGCAATAATTATAATGCACTAAAATATCAGAATGTAATTTCTTTCCAAAGTGCTTGTCACAACAATATTTTCTAAGTCATTACTCTGCCTTCACTACCATTTTCTCAGTGCCTGTTATTTGAGTGCAATACAACTCTCCTTGCTCAGGTAAAGCCTTAGCTTCCTTTCCTTTGAATTAAGTCTATGTGCATTTACTTCTCCCTGTTTAAATTAAACATTTTAAGTACTTCTAGATATTCAAAATCAATATGTCTGCCTCTTGGTTTTGCTTAAAAAGACAAATATTTAAAATGCATTAAGACTTGGCTTCAGGCTTCTTTCTTTGTGTTTCTATAAATGCTAAAGCAGAAGAAAAAATACTTAAGGCAGGAAGAGGCAGAAAACCTACCATTGTCAGATAAATCAGCCAAACAAGAGTAATGAATTAAATTACAGAGAAGAATAAAATGCAAGGCATGGCAAAGCAAATAGAGAGCTAACACAAATGCTTTTAAACCCAGATCTTAGGAAAACAAAATTAACTTTCACTTAGTTTAGGGACATAAATGAAGTGACTGTGTGTGCAGACTCTTTGTTTGTAATAAGGTATTTCATATGGCAGGTTTTGAAGTGAAAGCTTTCCCATTGATAGGACCATTTGACATGTGTTTTCTCATGGCAGTAGAGCCATTGAAGGTAAAGAAATCCTTCAGTGGCAGTTGGAGTTTCCAGCTCGTACTGCAAAGAATTCTGCAGTACTTGCTTAACACTAAAGCATTATTTCATTTGGTACTAGCTCTTGCACTGGGCAGATCAGTGTTTGAGCAGCTGGCCATATTCTAATTATTAATATTCAAGCAGTAAAACACTTGTACCTTAAGCTATCACTGTGGTCCAGATGGTTCTTTCAGCAAAATGACCTGACTGCTAATTATAGTGAAGTATAAACTAATATATTGCCTTCAGACTTCCAGGAGAATACAGGGACTCTGTCTCAGCAGTGGTTGATCATTATGGGTATGCATAATGTGCATTAGTTCTTAGGCATTTAATTAGTAAAGCTGGCTCTAACACAGGACTCTTCAACTAGATTACCTCTTTAAAAATGCACTGGTAGATATTAAAGAATTTTCTTTTCCATATGTGCTACTCCTAACTCAGATGCCTGTATCCTATGGGCTTCCACAGCATCAAGCCTGGGGAGATAGGTAGTGCTGTAAGCTTTATTTTTCATGGGAAATTATTCTGTAGTTAGAAGAATATCCTGTCAGAAGTGTCTGTGTGGTCCCTACACCCCCCTAACTTTGTCTTTCTCCTTTACTTTGTCTTAATGGAGTTTCAGGAGGAAATCTCTTTGCCTTTTTAAAAGGATGTGAAGGGTAGCATCTGACCATCTCCAGTTTTGTTTGCTTTACTTTATGAAGTGCCTATAGGACCCTGGTTTCTGTCCAAATGTGAAATACTTACAATACTTACTGGTGGGAGTCATGAAAAACAGCAACCGCAAATAATAGAATTCGTTAGAGCAGACAGTTTTCAAATTCTCAAATAGTCTGCATTTGATTAGTGGGGCCAGCTAAAAAAGTTTTAAAATTATATTTACAATGATGGCAACCTCAGTGGCATCTCCCCTGAAAATAGGACAGTATTGGGAAGTCTTTTCAAAGGCACAGTTCAGTGCATTTCTTCATGATTTCACTGGCAGAACAGAAAGCCATTACTTGTTGCCTTGCACTTGCTTCCAAACCTCCATACCTTTCAGGGTAGGTGGTTAAAGCTCTGGCTATGAGAGATTTAGAGGCAAGTTTGTCCAACTGCTAGTCTGAGGAATGTAATTGGAATTGATTCAAAGTCTGCCAGGAAATCAAATAATCACAAGTCAAATCAGAACTACCCACTGTGTTCCCAGAGCACAGAACACTGACTTTAGTTAACAGGCACCCGCTGATGTTTGCTGAAGGCTGTACTGCACTGGTTTGTACATTTGCACACTTTGTACATTTATTGTTTAATTTTAAAATTCGTGTAGTGTGGGCTGTGCACAATTCCTCAGTATGACCTGAATCATACTCCAGAACATCTTTAGTCATTGCAAAAGTGCTTTTAATTTATCCTAATTTATGCATTCAAAAGAAGTCTTCTTTTTATTCTTAAATTCAGTAACTGATAGAAATTTAAGCCTGATTTCTTTTGAACTTCTATTTAAAGTTTTAATGTAAGTGTAATTGCAAATTACCTGGTCCATGAGTTCAATCCAAAGATAGACCATCATTAGCTGGAATGCATACCTGCAGTCAGATTCCAAATACACTTTCAATATTCCATTGCAAAATCATTTATCAAGACTTAATCCACTTGAAGGCACTGAAGAAATTAACTGGCCAACTAATTAATAAACTCTTGCCTGATTTTTGATTCCTCAGGAAAAAATGCATTTTCAGCATCTCTATGTACCTTCAATATGTCTATGTCTGACTAGTACAATTTTCTCCATTTCTAATTACTTCCTGAGTATTACCACAATGCATAAAGATAATAATTTTGCCAAAAACCCAGTACTTTATATATATATATGCATACATATATAGTATCACTAGACTTGGCAATATCTGATGTGAGGTGGTCTAGATAACTGAGGGGTAAAATGTCAAGCTTTTTACAATCCAAATATGGAATCACAGAATTTTCTGGGTTGGGGAGGACCCAGAAGGATCCTTGAGTGAATGGCCCTTATGGGGATCAGACCCACAACCTTGGCACTGTTAGCACCATGCTCTTATCAGCTGAGCTCTTCCTCTCCTCTCCCCAAACTGTGTCATTAAGTCAAAGCTCTGTCTCACATGCTTGCACTCTCATACCTGGAGCAATCCTACCATTTCTGCTGTGAGTAAAAGGTACTGAGGTTCACCAGTTTCCAGGATGCTTCTCATGAGCTGTGGGCTAATAACTGCTCTTGAGTCTCTCTTAGCCTGCCTATGTTCTGGATAAAGCATTGATCTTATGATCCAGGGAAGGTTAACCTACTAGTAGGGAGTCATCATGCTTATGGTGAAGGTGGCTAAAACTAATGAGTTTCCTCTTTTAAACTGGGTCAGTTTTCTTCCACATCCATCTTTTTAATCTGCTGTCATCTTATTGCAGAGCTTCCTCACCTTCTTGGTGGTTTCTCATGGATAGCTCTTCACAGCACTGACTCCTTCTTCTCAGCACAGCCAACAAACTCCAGCAGCTCCCTTCTCACCCAGCTAACCCACTCTTTTGTGGCACTGGTCTTCTTGTTGGACAGAAGGGCAGGCCTGTTCCTGATCTTTGGTGATTAGTACAGCTGCAATTCCTCAGGTGTGAGACCACATTCTGCACAACCTTTATTTTCTCAATTCTATCCCTCCACAATTATCTGTATTTTTAATTAGCTGATTTATAAGGTGGCCATAAAACCAGTCACATAAACACTACAAATAGGGGAAGGAAACTGGACTATTTGAAGGAATAGCTAGAGTTGGAGGGAAAGAAACCAGAAAAAGGGTTTCTGAAACAGAAAATATAATCTAATTTTTAAGATGACCTGTATATGCAGCTGATGATGATAATGAGTTGTTAATATCAGTTTCTTTTGCTCCTATGACCATAAACTAGATGCAAAAATATCCATAGTAGTCTAGACCAAAGATCCTACCCAAGAGGTGTTCTGTCCTTGGCCGTGGCCAAAACCAAATCCAAAGGAAGATAAGAACAGGGCAAGAATGTAACAGCATTTCTGCATGTTATTGTCCCAGCTTCAGACAACTTCTAGCTAGCCAAAATTCCTGAGCCCAGTGTGATTTCACTGTATTTATTCACTTCTCTTGCATTTATCTGCACAATAATATTCAGTGTCTTATGAGGGTCACCAAGTTTCAGGGTGTCTGAAACATTCTGAGGGGTGGAGTTCCAGAGTTTTAAGTGCTCATTCTATGTAGAACCACTTTTCTTTTTTTGTGTCTTGAAGCCAATTCTTCCACGTTTATATGAATCCTAATTCTTGCTCTGTTTACTTTGTCTGTGTGCACATGATTTTATAGATACTTAACCTGGTTTTGATCTGTTTTATTTCTTATAGACACATTGATCTTAAACTGCAGATTTAGAATTTAGGATTTTTTGAATATCAATTCAGCAAAGCAACACCCTGTTGTTACTATATTGCAAAGGTTCCATATTGCTAGAGTTTCCTACCTCCTTGATGTTTCTTGTAGACAGCTCCTCTAAGCACTGACTCCTCCTTCTTCTCACAACTGACTCCAATTCCACCTCAACTAACCAAACCACTCTTTTATAACACTCTTCTTCTTATTATTGGCTACAGCTGATCCCAATCTCTAATAATTGGCTCAGCTGCAACTCCTTGAGGGGTAAGATTACTTTCTAGACTACCTTTAATTTCTTATGTTGTATTCCCCTACAATACCCAGTTATGATGTTCCACGATGCATATCAGGAAAGTCCAGTTTTGGCACTCCATGGATCACTGCATGCAAACCTACCCATGTATGGCTTTTGCATGAGGTCTGAGAGAGAAGGGAGTACCTGGTCCATCTCTCCTTCTCTTCCCATTGAGGAATTAGGGGCAAGATGAGTCTGTGCTTTGGCTCTGGAATTGGGAGAGATTCCAAGATTTCTTACCCTCAATATAGTAAACTTACCCTCATAGTCTAAATTATTGTCCACATTTTTCAAAGTTACACAGAAGGCTAAAGTTAATGGTGGAGTACCTGGTGACTTTTTCAGTATGTGTATAACCTTGGTGAGCCTTGGACTTGTTTGTTTGGGTTTTTTTCTTTTCCATTAAATTCAGGTCTGGGATGCTTGGCTAGCTTTGAAAATCTAGCTGAGGGAATAATGTAGAAAGCCTCTATTCAGGCTACAAGCAGCTATTGTGAGACTTGGAGCTTACAAGAGGCAAATTTCCTTGTAATGGAAAACCAGAATGAGATACTGTTGAACTCACTTTGTGTAGGATGTTGTGTGTGGGAAAATAAGTAAGGGTAGAGGTAATCCAGCTTAGAGGTGATCCCAGGCTTAAATCCCTCAATATAAACATCTTCAAATCTTGAGGCTTCCTAGGTCTAGATATGGACAAAAATACTGTGTGTCAGGCCTGTCTTTAAATTACACAGTAATTGTTAATATCATTTTTGGAAAGGCTTACTGTTCTATTATACAAAGAATGTGTTCTGTAGAAAGTAAGTTTGTTTTAAATGGCATAACGTGAGAAACAAAATCTTAGTAATTTAATCGAAACTGCTTATATTCCATGTAAGAGCAGGAAACAGTATAGTTTGTCTTGCTGAGAATTGTTTGTTGAGTGAAGTTTAAATGTCAGCTGAAGGTTTTGGTGTTATTTTTAAATGTACTGCTTGAATAAGTGATTATTAAAAAGCTTTTTTTCTCAAGAGGTGTCACAAGTACTGTGAATTTTATAACCAAACAAAACTTTGGATTTTTTTTTTTTTTTACACCATTGGGTGAATCAATGCAGAGGAAGCAAAAGACACAGAGCTGTTATAATTTAATTTTTTTCAAGAGAACTTACCTAAAACGCCTGTGACAAAATAAGTGTTTTGGAAAAGGAAAAGGGTAGTGCAGAGAGACTTGCAATGCACTAGCACATCAATGCAGCATTTTAACATTAGTTGGAGGTAAATTGTGTTTACCTCATTTTGCATTTGCTAAACTACAGTGAGTAAAATAGTACTTCTTATTATAATATTTCCTCTTATCCTATCATTAGATTCAGATTGCAAATGTTGGACACCATGAATCAGAGTAATGCAGTGGCTCCTGAACCAGTATATGAAGAAATGAATGTGTTATGATCTAGTACTGACTGAGATCATATTTTGCTTCTCTGCAGTACACTGAAGTATCTCTTCCCAAACTGGTCTTCCATCAGTCTGTTATTTAAAAGTAAAAAATACAATGTGAATCACTTCACACTACTCATGTCTTCAAAACTGAAGGAACTAGTAGTAAATAACACTGCTTCATTTTTGTCCATATTTCAGCCTTCCCTTCATATTTTTCAGGCCCTCTCCAGCAACTGAATTTCATCAGAAAAAGCATTGTTGGAAAACTGCATATATTAGATGTCTGTGTAGACATGGAAAACAATATTTGTCCAATAAACAGATGAGCATGAGCCTGAGCATGAGAGAGCAGCAGGCATTTCATCACATTCATCTCTGATATTTCCTTTCTAGTTTGTGGTGGGGAAATGCAGGCAAGTGCTGCTGCAGGGCAGACACTGCTGCTCATCCTTCTGCTGGAGTGGTGGGTTGGAACAAGTGCTGGGTTGACTTGTGCAAGTGTTTGAGCACTTCAGAGTTGATAGTATCTTTTGATTTATGCAAGTCATCATTAATTTCACCATTTACCATTGCTACAGCTTTGCCATTCAATACAATGACTTAAATATTTTTCCTGGATGCTATGCTGACACAGGATTTATACAGGATTTTTTCAGAGCTCTGAAAAATCATGCTATGACTTTACAGTAGAGTCAGTTAATCAAGCTTGTAGATACTGACACATGTACTTCAAGTGTCCTGAGCAGATTCTGCCCTGTGTTGTGATATTAAATAGAAAATATTTTCCCCTTGCTCTAGCCTATATTTAGAGCAGTAATGATGCAGGGCACATAATCCAGAAAAGTAATTACTATTTTTTTTTTCTAGATTTCCTTTTTCCTCTTAGTCTAAGACCATCAAAGACATGTTCAAGCCCATTTTTTAACCATAGTTTTGATGGTCATTAGCATTTTGTTCTTGCTAGGTTCTAAACTTTCTGACCTGATAATTTAGCTACCTGTAACTATTGAAGTTAACACAACTGTTCATATACCTAAGTGCTTTGTTGAATAATGGTCCATGTGCTCAGAAACTTGTAAGAACAATCCTGCCAGTATGCAAAGAAAAACAAAAAAACATTTAGGCCAGTCACAAAAAATCATTGTGGTTCGCTAGATGAAATATGGGATCTAGCAAAACATGATAAAACTTTAGCTGCACACAGAACAAATTATCTCAATAAATTTCTTACTCAATAGGTTCAGAGACATTTCATCCTCCTTATGGCATTCTGTTTTAAGAAATTTGAATGAAGACAACAGGTTTACATATGGCTCATTATCTTCCAAGCTTTGATAACAACTCCTTTTGACATACAGTTACCATATTAATTATGTGTATATAATATGGAGAGAGTCAGTTTGTTGAGGTATCGTGACAACAAATACAGAACATTGTTTCTTTTTTTACTGAAATACTTATTTCAAAGCTGCTAGCTATTTCTATTAAATTGCTAATTTTATGCTAGCAGGTAAAGGTTTTCATATGTCTTATTTTATAATATTTACTTTTATATCATATTTTATTCTAATGGGAAAATCTATCAGACACTGCATGTTTATTACTTTCAGTCCTGTCATGATGCAGAAATCAACTTGATGTTACCGTGTTTATTGATGCTAGACATTTTTATTGTAATTAAACCTTAATTTGAGCTGCTGTTGCTGAACAATTCTGCTTTGAAACCTTGTTTTCCAGCAAATCCCATTTGATTTTCCTTCTAATAAGTTTTTGTAATTTGGTTGCCTGCATAATAGTGCTGTCATGGCTGGTATTAATTGGGATTTTTGAACCAAATAGTAGAGACCCACATCAGAATAACATGCAAGAGCTGAAATACTTTTACAACACACACTGTTATCATTTTCACTCCTTGACAGGGGTGGAACAGAGATAAGGAGCCATGAAGTACTTTGCCTAAAGACCTCAAGCAAACCAGTGGCAGAACTCTCCCCAGTTCCTGACACAGCCTGCTGCAATTTTCTTGCTGTGGATCACAGGATACAAAGAAATAAATCTCTCTGTTTACCTGGTTTTCTGGGTAGCTCTGCACTGGTGGTGTTGGGCTGCATCAGCAAATGTCACTGCTGATGTGCCCCTGCTATGCCAGTTTTTCAGCTACAAAGCTTCAGCTCCTTATGAGAGCCAATTTGGCACCCTCCTGGAACAGTGACTGCAATATAAAGGAGAAAAAGTATTTGAGGCAGAGAAAGAAGCTGTCTGCAGTAGCATGGTAAAAAAAAAGAAACCACATTAGATGAAATTATTCATACAACTGGCAGCAGTGTATTTGTACAAAACAGAAACCTGGAAGAGGTCAAAAAAGATGAGAAAAAGAAAAGGGAAAAAACCTTTAAAATGTATTTTATTTTAAATAAACTGTAGAACCATTTAAACCAGAAGTTCCATTTAGGAGAACTTGCAGAATGACCTGCAATTTTGTTGGATTACTTTTCTGAATGATACTCAGAGCTTTAAATTCTGTGGGGAGGTGATTAAGTATTCCTAGCAACTATTGTGCAGCCATGGCTTAGGCTATGTTGAGGTCCATCAATTTAAGATGCCTAAATTGTGCATATGAACCTGAAGTTTTCCAAGTGGCAAACACATGTACTTGGCATTGGCATTAGTAGAATTTTGAGCTGTTTTTACAGCTTGAAGATATAGAATAAATGCACATTTTCCATCCAGAAAACTCAGAAGTTCATTTATTTGTTTTTATTAAAATTGAACTAAAGCATTTAAATTGGGGAGGGAGAGAAAGCACAAAAATCTGATGAAGAACATCTTTCTAAACACTATTGATAGAGAGCTTAGTGGAGGTATTCATGTGAAAATAAAGGCAGTTTGGGTTAAATTAAAAAAAAAAACCCATGCTTTAAAACATTCCCTGATCCATTTCTAATTAGAGATGTAAAATCTCTGTCCAACAAAGTTAGCTGCATACCCTTGTTGAGCAAAAGAGCTAAGAGTACAGGGAATTTTGAGAACATGATCATGTGGTGTCTGTACAGCCATTTATTTTAAGTCTAGAAAGTCAATTTATACTTCAGAAAATCTACTTTAACATCAACTATTAGTTTATTTAAAAAGATTAGTTATGTGCATTTGTCTTACAGACCTAAAAATCTTTATCTTGGGCATTTGGAGATAGCTTCCATGTCAGTATCATTAAGAGGTTTTTAAAGTAATTGTCCTGGGTTGCTTTTTTTCTTTTCTTTTTTTTTTTTTTCTCTTTATATAAATTTAAAATAAAGTAATTATTTGAATAAGCTGTCTGCTGTTTGTACTTAGGTGGCTATTTTGTTGACTAATTTCACAATTGTAGAGCTGCTGAAATGAGTGCTAGTACTTACTGTGTCCTTCAGGTTCACTGTTTCTACACAAACATTTTGAGTTCTGGGAAATACAAATGCTTGCTGTTTGTGCAAGCATCACTATTTCTAGTATCAAATGATAGACATTCTAACCATGAGAACAATTAAGTTAAAAAGCTCTATAAAGACTTTTAATTAAAAATTTAGCATCAAGAAAACTCCAGATATTCAGAAGGAGGTTGATACCTCTGAAATACCAGGGATGCAGAATGAAACAGTCTGGCAATTTCTTGACAGTGTTTTGTACTTATAGCAGGAATGGCTGAGTTTTCAGATAAAACTCTCCAAAATCAGTCCCATTAGATAATGAATATTCTGTTCATACTAAGTACTCAAATGGCTTTTTGGAAGATGTGGCTGTGGGCTCAGTGTTGAACCTTTGCTGAGCTTGATCACAGCCCTTGGCTCTGGTGGCAGTGGCTGATATTCAGCTGGATGCAGCTTGAGCTCATCCATTGCCCACCCCTCAGTTTGCATTGGACAGCTAAACCCAAAAATCTCAGTAAAATTTGTGGCAGTGATCTCACTAGGACAGTGTGCACTGCTGAAAGGAGGCCTGGGAGAAGCTTTTCTTTTGCATGTGTGGGAAACACAAGATCAACTGTAGAATGTTTCATAAAACTTTGGAGTAATGATCTTTAGGAGCAAGTTTATAAGACAAAGGCATAATTTCATAATTTTTCTCAGCTTCTTATTGAGCTTTTTAGATAATTTCATGCATTTAGTCTCCTTTTGCTTTTAAAAATATTAAAGGCAATTTCTTAAACAGTCTTGTAATTTCATGTGCATACTTCATGCATGCATATGCATTTTGAGTTTTTCAGGCTTCTGGTTTATTTAATCACAAAATTTCCCACCTTTCCCTGTTTTTAAAAAGTTTCTGTCTCAAGTAGGAGCTACTTCCTTACTGTGTTTCATACTTTATTCTGTTATAGTGTATTGTATTAGTCAGACTTTTGACAGTGACAGAACAGATTTTTCAAAAGGAGACAATTGGGGGGGATTGTTGTGAATTATTTTTACATTTCTCTTTTTTAACACATGGCATTTAACCTGTGTATCTTCCATTTTTAGCAATCATAAATATAGAGGTGAGAACTGAAGTTTTAGTCTTGCTGGCTCTTATGATGCCTTTCAGTTTATAACAGTTGATGTACTTGTAGATGTGATACAAAAACCTTTTTCAGATAACCTTTACATATGCACTGAAAATTTTAAAAATCCCCTTATTTTAGTGTATGTTGTTATCAGACTACCACAATACAATCAGATTTAAGATTCATTAGCTCAAATAAAATTAGGAAAAGAATTAAGAAAACCTTCACCCTACATATACAGTACAAGCTGATAGGTTTTTTAAATGTATTTCTAATTTTCAATATTCTTCTTTAACCTATTTCTGTTTTCTTCAAGTAGAGAAGCTATCAGAAACCACAGGTGTTTACAAATGGGTTAATCAGGATTTGCTAAGGCAGAAAAGAAGTAGGAAGGCAGGAAGAGAAGAAGTGCCTTGGAGTAGAAACTCACATAATTAATGGATGTGGACCTGCATGAAAATACAAGAGGATTCCAATGTGCCAGTAGCTGGAAATAAATATTCTTTCCCATCCCAGGCAGTGTACAAGGCTGGGTTGTCTGGGGCACTGAGCAGCCTGGTCTAGTGGGAGATGTCCCTGCCCATGGCAGAGGGGTTGGAACTGAAGGATCCTTAAAGTCTCTTCCAACCCAAACCCTCTGATGATTCTGTGATTCTACCTTGAATTACATTTCTGAGCAGAGGCCTGGTAAACCTCTACACCAATATATCTGAATGCTGAGCTCCTGTAAGGTCTTGATGCTTGGGATTTGTCTTTTCCCAGTTGCCCATGTTGTGGTATTTTGTGACCTACCTTAGGGAGGTTTCATCCAATCCCTTGGAAAATTACAAGGTTTAATTGGCTTGGATAAATGTTTAGCCAAAGGAGAGTGATTTATTTATAGATTTCAAGTGAAAAGTATTACAAGCAAAAATAGACATTTTGTAGCTTTGCAAAGGGCAGTCCCCCCATGAAGATAGTTTAAAATAATCAGAATGATAGAATGGTTTGGGTCAGAAGAGATCTTAAGGATCATTGAGCAGGTGATATTCAATAATGGAGTCAACTGGAAGAGATGAAATCAGGTGAAACCTACTAACAAATGCACTGTCAGTTTTTGTCTACATCCAATAGGCACATCAAGTGGGAAAACTTGAAGTTATATGCAAAAACACATTTCTTTATTTATTTTAAATAAGAGGGAACAATCACAAAGCAGGAAACGTACTTTTTATTGGATTTCTTTTTGAAGGAAGTATTGTTTCCAAAGAAATTGCAAAAATAATTAGCATATATGTTTTTATGAAGAACAGCTACTGCAAAAGTCTATTTCAAGGGGCCATTTCAGCTACTTTCCTACACTAGTAATTTTCTCTTTCATTTGCAATCCTTTTCTTCTGAATCCAAACTGCTCATAGCAGTCTAACACCAGATCAGCCCTTAAGGCATCAGAGATATTTGTTTTCCCTCCTGAAGCCGACAGTCAGGCACATCAGTGACTCTGTCATACCAAGCTAATTAATAGTAACAGACATAATTTTGCATCCCCTATATAGAGAGTGAAATCCAGAAAAATGTCAGGAACTATTTGCACTACCTAATGTTTTCCTTCTTTTGTCAATTCTTTTTTGCTCTTTGTTTTGCTTCCTAATTCAGGCATTATTAGACCAAAAGCTAGAAGAGCTGGAAATAAGTTGAAAGTTTATTCTGTTGGTACTGCAGCAAGTTTTGTCATTCATTTAAATGGGAGTAAACTTAAGCCTTCAGTATTATTCATAAGAGTCAAGATTAGAATTTTATTTGGACAGATACTGAACTAAAGGTTTTATGGCATATCCTGAAAGAAGAAAGCTTGGGGATTTACAGGCATTTTCACATATTTTCAGGCACAGATTTCTCAAGCAGTGCCAGGCAGCAGTATTGCAATGCTCTAACAATATTAACAGTCAGGCAGTTGACACCCAGTCAGTCTCATTATTTGCAGGATGATTAGAAATAGCAGCATGGAGATTATTTTTTCTAATGCTCAGTTTAAATTCTTTTTTTTTGGTAATGTAAGCAGTATATGGTAACATATCTGAAAATGAAATTTCACTATGTATCTCCTTTAGCTGCTACAAGGTTTAAATTTCATTGGTGTATCATATTTTCTCCATTATATCAAAGATTGCTTAGTGAGGAATTACCAACTCTACACTATTTAAAATTCCTTCTGTTTTTATCCAGAGAAGCCAGAAGAGTTGCAATGGTGAAAACGTACTTTTATGTCTTTTGGTGAAAACATACTTATATATCTTTTCCTCTCTTTTTGTATCATTTAGATATCAGCATGAATCAATTCCAGGTCCACTGGTTACTGGAGTCCTGTGCCCACAATGACACCAAAGGACTTAGGAAAGTAACAGAGCTGACTTATGTAAGTCTCCATTCAGCCCTCTGCTTGACTCTGAGTAGCTCCTAGGCAGCAAGAGAAAGGATGGTTCTGTAACACAGCACAATATGTGTTATACCTTCTTTCATAGATCAGTAAGGATGCTTTCTTTATTATGTACCTCTTTGGCAAAAGATAAAAATTATGTATCTGGACTGGTTTTGGGTTTCTTGGATTTCATAAATCCACCCTGGGCTAAAATATTTTATTTGGTTTTGTGGTTATTCAGAAAATGAGACCAGACAAACTTCTAAACTAAGTACTTCTGCAATTAATAATGTAAGACTTTAGCACAGTGCAAATACTGAACACTAATAATAGTAATTAATAAACCAGGTTTTCTTTTAGACATGCAGATGAGTTTCAGGTGATTATTCTCCCTGAGGAGAATAATAGATAAGAAAAGGGGGATTGTATGTGACAAATACTAGATATTAAATCTGGAAGTCAAACAGATATCAGATGGGGAGAAAAGCTCCATGTAAGTACATGGCAGCCCAAATATAAATTGCAGTGGCAGTACTTCCTACTCAACTTGCTGGCAATCTAGTGCCATCTGTCTCTATAACACATGATTTGAACAACAGAGTAATGTGATTGGAGCATCAGAACTGATTCAGTGTGTTATGCAGAATGGACAAAATCACAATTCACCTTTCCTTCTTACCCTCATCTGTACTACCCCACCAATTCAGGGGTGTTAATGTCATGTAAAAGAGTAAATCAAAAGACATGATTTCTCACACTGGATGGTGTTAGCTTGTAAGATTTACTGCTTCATGGGGTCAGCAAAGCACAAATTAGAGGTGGATTTAAAAATTTGTTTTGACATAATGTTATGGAGATGGGAAAAACTTAACATTTAAGAAGTTAATTTCCACTAGAGGTCAGGAAAGACTGTTTGGACATCTGTCCAAATGCATTGTGGGATTAATGAACTTATTTCCTTTTTTTTTTTCTTATTTCCAGTCATTTTATGGTAATTCATTCAATCTGTCATGATGAATAAAAATAGTCCTGTCACAATTTTAAGGAGACATCACACCTGTTGGACCACTCTCCCAGCAGGTGGATGGCAAGGAGTCCAATCTCAGCCCAATTTGTTTGTCCCGTGAAAATGACCTTCCAAGTGGAGGTTAGACTAATTTGCAATTAGAAAAAAAGATGGAATTAGGCAGAAGAACATGGGAAATTAGTGATTCTGAAGGGAATTAGAGATCCAAAAAGTAGTGAAAGACTTTTGACCTTAGCCAGTAACATATTATTAGAGATTTTTTTCAGGATAAAAGCCAACCAACCAAACATTTTTTTTCGTACATGATTTGTGTTAAAGCTTTCAGACTGTAATTTTCAAAAGTACTTCAGACAATGGTAAGAAATTAGAAGGATACTTACACTTTGTGTAAAGTTTTCTTCTCCACTCATTGTCCTTATATAGAGACTTCTGCTTTGTATTTAGCTGTGGAGTTTTTCTTCCTGATAAGAATATAGAAGTAATGTACTCAATGTACTTAATGCACTCAAGTGGAAAAATATACATCCATTGTGCTATGCTGACTTTAAATGTGCTTTTAAAAAGTTAAACATAGATGAAGCCTGTCATTTACTGCAGCTTAACTCAGCTTTCTTCCATTTCTTTAATTCGATTAGCATTTACAGCCTCCCATTGCTGCCCCCACTGCCATCATTCTCAGAGACTGTTCTAAATATTAGGAGTCAGTGGCTTTGATGCCATGTGTCGAAGGAACTGGGAATTGAAGGACATATTCAAATACCATGCTAATATATTTTACTACTGAAAAGAATCATGACATTGACAATACTTGCTTTCTTCTCTGAGTTAAAACCACATTGGCATGTGTTAAGCATCCAGGAAAATATTTTTGTGGAGAGAACTTTTCATCTTTTGCCAAAGTTATTTTTCAATTTGTTCTTCTTTTTTTTTTTTTTTTCCTTTGGGCTCTATTTGCAGCATGTGATCTTTTTGTTTTTCTTCTTGTAGGAAAACTACATTATTCTGAAGGACCTGTCATTTTCATGCAAATACAAAGTAACTGTTCTGCCTGCAAAATCTAAAGGTCGTTTTAAGGCTGAGAGTACTTTCTTTGTTACCCCACCTTGCTCTGCATTTAAAGAAAAAAAACACAAGCACATTAATTGTCCTGCTGAAGGAGGTAAGGCATGGTCTGGAGAGCTACAAAGTTCCAAAAGCATTGATAATCACCAAAAGAGAGTCTTAAAAAGCAGTTTTAGGATAGAAAATGAGAGATTCAAAGCAAATAAAAATATCACTAATGCTTATGTGAAAATCAACAGAAATACACAACAGTATCAATTTTGGCTAGTACATTATTACTGCTTTGTCAATTAAGAGTAATCGTTGTGGACATACAATAATATCTGTAATGGCATGGTTGGGTTTTATTGTAAGGAAGAGTGGTCCCCCATTGTATTTATTATAATGAGGGAGGATAACTGTAAACATAATTATGGTGGTGGGACCCATTTTTTTAATGTTTTGCTGTAGATGCAAGATGCTTTTTCGTTTTGATTTTGTTGAGGTTAATTCTGCTCTTATATAAGAAATACAGGCCTTCTTATCTTTTCCAGCACTGTCACAATCTGTAACTAGAGGGTTATGGAAGTTGCAGAATTATGCAGATATTAGTAGGACAGGAGCTCTGTGGTCAGCTGGTCCTGGCTCAGGTCAGCCTTGGCTTTGCACTGCCAAGTGTGGACACCTCTCTCTCTGGCTGGAGGGAAGCCCTCTCACCTTGAGTCCCTCCTGTTCCCAAGGGTACCCCCATGCTCCATAAGTCACCCAGCACCCTGCTGGCCTTCACTGCCATTTCCTTAATGCCTGTCCTGACAGTTTCCAGCATTGCAGCCTTCCTGGGCAATTGTAACTCAGGTCTGACTTTCCCCTAATCAGAGTGCCCCAATTAACTTGTACTACAGTTTTAGTGCATGACTTTTAATCTATGGCTGAATTATGGAGTTCTGTGCTACCCTGTGCATTTTCTTGTGGTCCCAGAACTTGCAGTCTGAAATAACTTGCAGGTATTCTGAACTATGAGGAGCAGGAGAATGGCTCCCTGTGAATGAGGCACTTAAGTCTGTACATGCCATAGCTTTCTTTTCTGTACCTGCAGCTGAGAGCATTTTATACGAAGTTTGAGTTTGGTCCAAAATGACAATGGAATATATCAAACATAGGTTTTTGGTTAACACTGAAAATGTGGTGGTGGAAAGCTGCCTGCTTCGTGTGTAACAATAGAAGTAAAGCTCTGCCTGACCTTGATTTCTGAAATTAAATGAAGATTATTGAAGATTATCTGTAAAAGTTCAGCTTATCTTTTTTTGCTTTCCAAATTTGTAGTGCCAGTTCTACCCAAAGTGTTGGCCAAACCCGAGAACCTGTCTGCATCTTTCATTGTTCAGGAAGGTAACATCACTGGGCATTTTTCCTGGAAGATATCTAAGGCAGACCTTCACCAGCCCATGACAGGGTTTCAAGTCACTTGGGCAGAAGTGACCACAGAGAGCCGGCAGAACAGTTTACCCAACAGCATCATTTCCCAGTCACAGATCCTGCCAGCAGTAAGTTGTTTCTTACTTTCTTTTGACAATGGCTCCCTAAGCTTGTGTGTCTGTTCCTCATTGTAATGTTTAGTGGTGTTACAGATGCCAAACACTGGTTCTGCAGGTAAGTTGAAGCAGGAAGTACTTAATTTTTCTTCTTTGATGGAGATACAAAGCATGGCTACTATTCTTGATGATACATCAAACATTTTAAACTGTAGAGCCTGGAGATGCCTTTAATTATCTATCACTGTATGTATTTATAGCACCTGGTAAACTTGCAGAAGCTTCTGATTTGAGTTGAAATAGTGTCTTCTTAGAAACCACCAAAATTTAGGGTATTTCTACCAAAAATTTCACTCTGACTAAAAGTGTAGTACTTACACAACCAGGGCTGAAATGCACAGGGTCCAGCTGCTGGAGGAGCACCTGAATGAGCAGAGTGAGTGTACAAGTGCAGTGTATGCACTTCTCTCTCTGCCTACCCATGCAGGATTTTACATGATTTGAAACAGCTTCAGCCAGGTCTGTTAAAGGCAGTCCAATCTCAGAATATGTGCTAATTTGCCAGGAAAACAGCATGTTTCCCCCCACTTTTTCTCTCTCTCCTTTCCCCTTTACTGTCTGCTCTGGCAGTAGCAGCAAATTATCCCACAGGAATGACCAGAGTTATTCCCACAATGTGCTTGGGCTTCCCCTCGTGGGGCAGGTACAGTGCCAACCAGAATCACCTGTCCTGTGGATTCCTGGCCAGACCAGCCTGGCTGGTGGCAGGAACACCCTGTTGCCCTCACTGTCCAGCATCACTTCTCCAGGTATCTCCTTCCCGGACCTGGGCCTTTGCAGCTTGAAATAAGATGAGTTATTTGTTCCAACTTAATGCAGATGTTGCTTTGATTTATAGTTTTGATTTTAGTTTAGGTGAATGACTTCTGATTCCTTAATATCTGTGAGTTTAGCTAGATGTATTCCCATGTGAAAGTTCCTATGAAATTACTTTGAAATTATTTAGCACATGTCTAAGTGACAACAAAAGGTATGGAGCAGTGCAAAGTGAATCCATCATGCCGTAAATGATGCCTTAAGAGCAGAAGGCAAATTCTTATGGTGTAATTGTGTCAAATCTGAAATTAGTGTGGTCACCCATTTTTTCCCACAAGCTGCAGAAGTGGCCCCAGGCCAGCCACTACTTAAATTACCAATTAGTACAATCCACATGCAAATCCAAAATAAAAACAAGTTTATGTAATGAACATGTTTGTTAAAAAGAATGGTTTGGACAATATATTTTGATTCATTTTTAGTGATGAGCACGTCACTCATGTGATCAGCACACTTTCCACAAAAGTCTGTAACGACTTGGACCTTGTGTTTTAACCATAGCACATAGTGTTATGGTTAAAAATGTGTCTGTTCAAAGGGAATAGCAGGCAAAAAATTCAAAACCTGTTTGCTCATATGCACGTGATGCGTAGGTTAAATATTTTTAGCAGAATTCTATGGAAACAATTTGTGGTGGCTGACAGTGATAGAACCTGTTTAAAGCACTGATGTGTGTGAGCAGATCAGCTATGTTTTATTTTCCAGTGGTCTGAGAGTTGATGTGTTTATTTTTAGGATCACTATGTGCTCACCGTGCCCAACCTGCGGCCCTCCATGCTGTACCGCTTGGAAGTTCAGGTGCTGACGACTGGCGGGGAAGGGCCGGCCACGATTAAATCCTTCCGCACGCCCGACCTCCCTCCGTTTGCACCCCACAGTAAGCACTGCACTCTCCTGACAGCTGCTCAGAACATGTTACAGAATTTCAGCCTTCCACATGTAAAGAGTGGAAGCCTTTCTCAAGCCTTTGAGCTTTTACTGATTCCAGTAGTGTTCCATAAACTTCAGATGTGTGAAAATACTGGGGTTTTTTCTTCCTGATAACTGTCCATCAGCAAATCCAGTCTTTCTCTCACTCAGTTTCTGTGGTGTAACATTTGCCATTTGTTGCAGCCACAGATCTTTGGCTTATGCCTATAGCACTTGGGATTCAAAGTTGGTCTGTCCTCCAGGTGCAGCCTGAAGGACTGCATAGCTTTCAAGATTAGATTTTTTTCTGGGTTCAGTCAGTCCAGCATAGATAGAGCTTAAACATATTTCTAAAGCAAGCCAAACCTCTTAATGGCCATTTCCAGCACTTCCTGTGTTTCTGGAAAATACAGGCCAGTATTGCAAAGCCAAGTAAAAAATACAATTATTTCAAAATCTGTCTGCTTGAATATTTTTGTCCCTTTAAAGGCCCTCTAAAGTTGCCTGGACTGCACATACACATAGTTGCCAGCGCAGACTCAGCATTTGTAAGCTGAAGGGTTCAAAGCTGAAGGTCTCACAAAGCCTTTTCAGTATGGATAAATGTTGGCATTACGTATCCAGGGTTTGATACCTGCATAATTTCCTGTTCTTTTGTTTAGGACCTCATCTGAAGCAGCATCATCCACATCACTACAAGCCATCCCCAGAGAAATATTAGACTGTTTCAGGTGATATACAAATAACTGAGGGAAAAAAACTGAGCTCCTGAATGAGGGCTGGGTAACAGCACATCTGTTGGAGCAATGAACCCAGTTTTCCAATGGAAGTTACCATCCTGTACGATCTGTATCTACTTCTCTGTAGTTTAGACATGAAGAATTATGTTTGCACCATGACCAGGATGAATCATACAGCAAGCATCATTTCAGTACCAGCACTATTCAACAAACTGAAGACCACATCCAACTCATAGAGAGAAAATACTCATTATATTGTTCATTATAATGTTTTCATAATCTGTGTTTAAAGTAGGTTAAAATGGTGCAGTGTATACAGATTTTTCTCTTCTTGAATTCAGTGTTACTATTTGCAAGGTCCTGTGATGTATACATACTTTTGAAAAATGTTCTCATTAATGGATTTAAATTATCTATTTTACTTAAAGCCCTGCCTGTCACCAATTTAAGGTCTAGTTTTGTTATTAAAGAATAACTCAATTTGTCTGAAATAAGCACATAAGTAAAATAAATACCAGTAGCAGAAACCCTGAAATACCCAGTTTTTAATAATTGTAGTGTCACCATGGAAGAGGATGAGGATATATATGCATTATCTGTCTGGGTGAAGTGGTAATATTCTATCATGTGGATCTTCTATTAATATAGTTAATAGTTAAAGGATATACAGGGTAGAAATACCACTGTAGAGAAGCAAATAACAATTAATAGAATTGTTTAAAATATATGGCAATGAATGCAATTAATTGATAGGTCCTAGAAAAATAACTTTTAAAATCTCATCATTTTTTTTGTTACATAATATTTCAGGGTATAATATTATCTTGAATACAAACACCAATTTTCTAGTTAAAAATCTGAATAGTTAATATTAAAGTTTTAGAAACTGAAATTCTGAGGCACATTTATTATTATAGTAGCTGTATAGCTACTTTTTGGCTTTGAATTTTGATGCACATACTTCTTTTCCCTGTGGATCTTTAGAACAGAAGGATGGATGTATTGGCTCTATTTTGCTGTTCTGCTTACAGAAAGAATTATGTGACAATATTCTGGCATCTGGAAAACATTGGCTTATAGTTTATTTGAATTCATTTTTCAAATTTAGACAGAAGGGTGCCCTTTTTAACCATAAGGGAATTCGTATTGCCTTATTGTGCAATATAAGCTGTCTGGAATAATTTGTCACACAGAGACACATGTCTCAATAGTAAACAGAAAATGCTTGGATTTATTATTGGGAGGGTGGAAAGTATCTGCCAATAAATATCCATACAAATACCCATAATCAGCTCTTAATGTTCAAGATGTTCAAAGTGCTCCTGAATTCTTTGGCACCATTTCCATTGCTCTTTAAATATCACATCAGACTAACGCACCTCAAAACTTGACTCCAACTGGACAAAGTGGCCACTTTGAATATCTCAGAAAAATATGAAGGACAGACTCATCTTTGCTTCATATTTTTCTGAGATATTCAATAAGAGGAGCTCAGACAGTAGTGGTACTTTTATTTCCCTTGTCTTGATGACAAATTGTTCTGTGAAAAAGCAAATATGAAGAAATACCTATCTGAAACTGAGGATCAGAGCTGTGTTTATCATAGTAGAATGTTCACAAAATATTCAGTTTGTCTATACTGAAGTTTACAGCATTTACAGGGGGGAAGGAAACAGCATTAATTTCTGATCACTTGCTCATTATAATTTTTTTACAATTTTACCTTCAGTTTTAAAGGGCTCTTTTGCATTCTTTTTCTATTTTGATTGCTGTCTTTTTTGATATTCACTTAGTGACCAAGAATTTTCCCAGACTTTTTCTATTGCTACATGGTTTGCAAAGGCCTTTAACAATAGCTTAAAATATATTAGAGGCTATGGTGCTTTGAATTCCTTCCTCTATTTTCCAAAATCCATTAGCAAATTTGCAGATGATCTCTTCTTCCCAAAACCTGTAGTATAAAGGTTTATTTTCAGTTTTCTTAGAATGTCAAAGTCTGAGATATTTTTGTCAGGATGAAAGTGTTTCAGTGTAAGTTTTCACAAAGAAAACAGAATTTGCATTGGACTGGTGTGCAGCACTGCTTTCACATTTGGATTGCACAGGGCATAGATGAGTCTGGAAGTGATCTCTGTGGTGTTTGCTGGATCAGCAGGATCAGGGAAAGTAATTACCTCAGTCTTCTCAGAAGAATTCTGTCCAAACCTTTCAATCACAGTCTGTTCCACTTGTGCTGGATCAAATTGACAGTGACTTGATTAATGTTAATGAAATTACATTTCATTCATTGTGACACTGTAAAGAATAGATGTTGGTCTTTGCTCCAATGGTGCCAGTTCGTTGGAGATAAGCAGGAAGTTAGGAGCCCTGAGTCCTCATGAAATCATCCTTCTGAGAAGAATCAGAATCGTTACTATTTGCTGATGCCATTCTCTCTGAGGCATTCTTCTGTTCAAAGTAACAGTGGACTTGTGACGAACACTGAGAGCTTTTCCCTTCTGAACTGGATTGAGCAAAACCAAAAGTTGAAAGTAGAAATCTAGTAGTCAAGGGTATTATATTGAGTCCACTAAGATGTAAATTATTTTTTTCCTTCTACAAGTGATTTTACCAACTTATCTTTCAAGTCACCCTCCAAATCAAAAATTAAAAATACAAAGTCAACAAAGCTCATGCATGGATGTTAAATTACCAGCTGTGAGTGATTTTCTGATTTTTTTTTAATTAGCTGTAGAGATTTGAAGTTTTTGTGCCTAATTCTAAAGCTTTTTCTTTGTTTGCTGAATCACACAGGGTATTGTCCTAATTTACTAGACTAAGCCACATTAAACATTTAATTCAGCAATAGAGTTGCAATTTGCTACTTAATTCCCTAGTTAAAGATTTATTTTCTCTAATGATGTTGTGTAATTCAGAGTTAATATTGGGAGGATATTAGAGATATTGGGATGTTTTAAGATACTCTGCACCTTTACACTAATGTATTATTTACTGTGTACGGTTCTGATGGATTTGTCAGTTGAATTCAGGAGGCATTTTGTTTATCTTTATTTCTTAAAGGAGAATTATAAGATTATGCTATTTTTGCTAACTGCTTTGTGAAATGGTTTGTTTTTTTTTGTTTGTTGGTGATTTTTGTATAAGAAGAAACTGTTTTTTTCTTGTTATATCTTTTTTTTTTGGACCATTTTTGAGTTGTTTATAGAGCAGGAGAAAATTGGATGATACTTGTGCTGTATCATCCATGTGTGTACCAGCTTGAATATTCATTAAGAATACAGCACACAGACAATAAGTAAGAAGTCTGATTCTTTAAATGCTGAACATCCTCAACTTAATGGCTTCAGAAGGAGCTGAGGACCTGGTGTGGCAATGCTGACATTGACATTGATATTTGGCGTGTTCACACCAAAGTAATGTCTCATGTGGGTGGGAATTTGGCAATTCTGCTAATTGTTACTAGCAGAACTGTCCAGAAACCTTAATGCTGAGTCCATTTATTTCACAATACTTTCATCTTCATGCTCCCAGCTGGAGTCAGGGAGAGTTTCCAGTAAGCAGGTCCTGATTCAGGAAGGTTGGCACAAAGGAAGTCAGTGGCATGGAAGTAAACCTGTGCAGTTAAGAACGAGCTTTAGTGATGCTTCAAATCAAGCATCAGGCATGGATGTCAGAGTTTGTTTGAATAATGTCTTAAATCAGGGCCTTGTAAAACAAAGTGGGGGAACCAGACCGTTCTAAATTCTGTGTAAAACACCATAAAAATTTTTATTTTTGTGTATATGTAAATGTCATAGTGATATTGACTTATTTATTAATTCATTTTCTTATACTATGTGCCAAGTATGTTCCTACCCTTTTAATCAGTACCTGTGAACATCAGTTACTAAAAATAATGTTATGCAAAACTTGTGCATTTTAACCAGGAATATGCTACTAATAATCTGTTGCATGTAGTTTTCAATGATTAAGAAAACCCTTTATTTAAAAAAATGTAAATGGATACCTGCAGATGTTGATGAGTATATGTGGGTTTGCATGCCAAAACTCATTGTTCAGTTGTGGGCATGAAATGTAACGACTGTATTACCTCTACTGATATATTAGTAAGGTACTATTTACAAAGTAATTAACAGAGCTCTATATGTAAATTTTTTCCTTTTTCCTTAATTATATTGTAGTAAAGGTAACAAAGGCTTCTCTGTTACCCAAATTGGCTGTAGAAATTATGTTCCTAAAAACAGTCATTTAAAGTCAATATTTATTTATGTATGTAATACAAAAAGATTGGTCTTAAGTGTTTGTCCTGTTATTTAGAAAAAAAATATACACTTGTAAAAACATTTTGTAAAAAAATACAAATGTAAATAGTCTGATTTCTTTTACTCACTATTTTCATGTTTAGAATTTGTACATACTGTTTATGTAATAAACTATCCTACATCAAAATATTGCTACATGATCTCCTCCATACAGAATTTAGAATTTTGCTTTTCTTGAGTCGAAGAGATAGAGCCATCAAAGAAAAATCAGTGACATCCCAAGTACCTCTGCTTCATCTACATTTCATTGTGTCTGAAGTCACACCATTTTACCCTCTCTTTACTACAGCATTTTGTTTTCTTTAGATAGTCTTCAAAATAATGTGAAAATAAAATTAAATATTATTTGAGTCATTTACATTTAAACCAATACTAGAAGAAGTAAAAAGTCATGCATAAGAGCTTGCCCTTTCTCTGGTCTAACTGGATAGTTCACAGTGAAGATTTGTTGATCCTTTTGTTATGCACACTTAAATTAATTATGTTGCTGGATCTTTGCCAGTGGCTTGATCCTTCAAGCCAAGATTTTCGTGACTAAAACTCATGGTGAGTCTGTGTATGCACTAGATTTGGAGTGTTTTCTGTTCAAAAGTGCAGTATCCCAGGGCTTAAATTTTGTATTTTTAACAAATATAAATATCTGTCTTAGTACAAATATTTTACTGTTTCAGATTCTCATAGATGCTCTCTTATTCTCAGGTGCAGTATCCTTAGTCTGGAGATGCACCTTTGGGTAACTCTTGACTTACCTAATAAACATTGATTTTTTGTTAACTTGATCCAAACCTCCAAAATTTCCTGGTATTTCTATCTCATTAGAATAACTGCTTAAATTTCTAGTTTTGATTTTCTTCCTGCATAAATGAATAATATTTAAAAACACCCCTATTTTTAAATTTCTCTGCAAGTGGAACTATTTCTATAATATTTGCTGTTGTGGTTCAGTAAACTCAGATAAGAATGGTATATCCCCTGAATAGGTGAATGGGTAAGTTGTCAAAATAAGTGGTTGAGGTGTTCTATATACTGTAATTCAGAATAGAAATTCATTTTTTCTTTCCATGTCCTCAAAGAAATATTTTATTCCACATTGGCTTAAAGGACACAATGGCTGGATTAAATAAAGCATATGAAATAAAAGAAATTTGCTATCTATTGAACAGTATTCATCATTTTGGGGGTGGTACAACCTGGCTTTTGTGCACCTAAAGCCAGAATTCACTCAAAAAGATTCCATTTCATTAAAAAATTGACTACAATGAAATCTTGTTCCAGTACAAAACCAATCCTCCATATTTCTATTTTCTGATTACAGGTGTTGTGTTGTCACTGCCTGAATCCATGCCAGCCTCCTTGAAGAAGGCCTTGGGCCAGAACAGTGGCTGCAGCCCCTGAGGGTAAAGCAGGCACCAGGGAGAGCAGTGGGGATGAAAGCTTTGAAGCAGAGCCAGTGTGCAAGGAGTGAATTGCTGGGTCCCCTTTGCACTGTGCTTAATTTCCTTCCTTCTCCTGCTCAAGGTGCTGGCAGGAGGGCAGATGAATATTTAATACACACCTTGCTGGAAGCATTTACTGAGAGTGCTGTGAGGCACAGAAACTAAAGAATTTATGAATGCTTTCTGTACCCAGTTCCTTACCTGTGCTGCTGATTTATTCATGTTACCTAATAATGAGCTGCATTCAGCAGGTCTGTTTCTTCTCAATGGAAAATCAACTTTGGAAGCAGTGGACTGTCATTTTTCAGGAGAGTTAGGCAAATATGCTGCACAGAAATATCCCTTTATTTGTGTGCAAATGTATTTGTACAGCAGATAGAGCTTGCTTGTCTTTTTCATAAGTTGTTCAGCTGTGTGCAATAGGTTGAAAATTCTCAGTCTTTCACAGTAACTCTGAGTGGGCTGATTAGTAATGATTAGTCAACATTTTATAATAATTTTTTATTTTATTTAGAAAATGTTGACTGATTTAAATGGTTCAGACTGCACAGTTTTGAGTAGATGCAGAGTGATAGGCTGGAATTTCCATGCTGTCATTTTATGTAAGTGAAAGGTAGAGGAGGCACTGGGAACAGAAGAGCATAGGTGACACAAAAAGATTCTGCTCACCTGATGTATTAGTTTCTTTGCCAACATCCAATTTCTAATATTATTTCAAGTATTTGTAGTCATCTGCAAGTATTCAAATTAATATTTTAAATTTCTTTTCTGAGACGTGCTGCAATACTTGCTTGAAATTGAAATATTTCAGATTTTCAGTGAATGTGCCTGCAAGATCTACTAGACTGTGACCATAAAACAAGAATTTACAAGAAAAAAAATAACTTGGTGAGTGCTAGTTGTCCTCTCAGAGCAGTTACTGACAACTGTTATTTTTGCTTGGTGTTTCTTGAACCATGCTGTAGACAAAGAAGATCCATACACATTTTTCCCGTGCTCTGAGGGAAATACCTCTTGTCACAAAGGACAGCATTTAACTGGTTAAAGTGCTTCATGAATGGCTGAGTCACCAGAGGCTTACTGAAGATTTACACTAGTGAATGAACCCTGTATTTTTTATTTCTCTGAAGATGGTGTTAATTTCCTCTTGTCTTTTAACTTGAACTTGAAGGTTTTGCTTTATAGTGGATCTGTGTGCATAACTTTTGTTGTGAGACTTGCCTCTGTTACTGTTCTTAGTCCTACATGCCACAAGCATGTTTCTCTTCACTGCCTAATGCTGTAAAGATTTAGGTTTATGACACCTTTCCCATAGAAAAGAAATCTATTAGATAATGTATATTAATATGTATATATATAAAATATTTGCAGCTGTATCTCATTTAAATTATGTACACAATATAGTTTTGTTTGTAGAATAGAAAACCTATCTTTTTACACATCAGCCATGCTGGCCAAAAGAAGTTGTGGTTAGCACATATACCTAAATATTAAATGCATAGATATAACTCATACTTGCATTGGTAAATGCCATTAAGAATAATTTTTTTCAGCTTAACTAAATATGTCACCCTGAGTAAAATGGATCCCAGTTCATCTGCAAAACTTTGATAAAATCCTAAGGTGATCCCACATTTATTTTGTAAGTGATTTTGTAACATTTGTTAGTAACTTTGTAAAATATGTGAAACAAATAACAATTTTTATTTCAGAATTTTATATGCAGTCATTGGGAAACTACGAGACAACATAATAATAGTGTTTTCATTAGCTCCAGACTTTATCTAAGAGACTTGTTCTTTTATCTCAGCTAACCTCAAAATCTCTAGAACATCTCTGTCACAGATGATGGGTTGCTCAGTGCCTTGTCCTTTCATGTTTTGGAAATAATGAAGAATGGGGATTCCACATCCTCTCATTAATTACTTGTGAAACAACAGTAAGGCAAGCAGTGACATCTTAAATATCAAGGAAATTGTATGAAGAAAAAAAGTGGCATAAACAACTTCCATTGTGTTATGAGCCTGTCATTACAAAGAAATTGAAAAGTGTTCTTTTAAAGCAAAAGCTTATACATTCTTTTATTTTCAGTAGGTTTGTGATTAAACCCTTTGCACACTGTCCCTGGGAATGCAAAGCTAAAAGAAAATGAAACCTGCAACTTCTCAACGTATTTTTCTTTTGTCAGACATTGGTTATCTCTCCAGTCTTGAGAAATGAGAACTTGATCAGCTGTATTTCTAGAGAAGTTACTGGTTGCCTCTGAGAGGTCCACTACAGTGTCTGTTTAGTAATGAGTGCTGCTTTGGTGTTTTCATGTTCTTTAGCCAGATGAGCAGAAAGGATGGCAAAAATGCGTAAGCAAAAGACATGAAAGAAGGTCCCTTGTTTCATGATTTTAGGCCATTATTTCCAGATTTAGGCCAAGCTTCTTCCAACTGCTTTTAATCTCCTCAGTGACTGTGATTTAGTTATGGGTTCAGTGTCTGGAATCCTGTTAGTGCTGGGTTTGTTGAAGGCACAGTGCTGCTGAGGCAGACTTTGCACTGAACAAGGCAACTCCTGTGTCCCCAGGGCTGCTGAGCACTGCCTGTAACCACTCCATCTGGTTCCAGGGATCATCTCTTGAGAAGTCTCTTTACAAATCACAGTCACCTCTGCCCTTTAATCCATTTTCAATTTAATAGTAACACTGCCAGTTTTGAAACCAGCAAATGAAACCTGCTTATCGTTGTTGACTTTGAAAACAGATCCTTGCTTCTGTGAACCACTTACCCTAATTTGGTGATTTTTCTAATTCTTTCTTTTTGAGAGACAATCCTTCTGACTTTTCCTTTGCATATCCTGGATGTTGACAGCTTCTGTTGTCTGAGCCTCTGTCCTCTCTGCTGTGTTCTGCCTTGCCCCTAAGAGACATTATTCTGCCATGGGAAGTCCTCTCTACTAAGAAGCATTTTTAGGGGTTTCTTGTTTCTTCAGGGAGCTTGCTTTTTTTTTTTTTGTGACTCCTGTTCCCCTATTTTTCCATTGGATATCTTGAACTTTGCCTGGATTAGACAGTCCTGCTTCTCCATTACTCAATTAAGACAAAGTACAATTAGTAGCTGCAAGATGTTTTTTTTAAAATTCCAATTTAAAATATGCTGTCATGTAGACCTCAGTCACAAAATTTTCAATATCTTGTTTATACATCAACAAATTTTTTATGCTAGAATTATAGAAAGAAACATCTTCACAGCAGCTAATCAGTATGCAACAAAAAGATTGACCTGATGTTTTACTAGGTTTCCCTTTAAATGTTCCTGAAGGATGGCACTGTCTATGGACTGCTCTCCATGTGTATAGTTCATTTCACTGTAAACTTGGACTTTTTAAATGAGTCTATTTCAGGAAATATTTCAGGAATTCAACCAGAGGTTTTTCTGAAGCAAAAGATTATAACTAAAGACTTTTATCTTCTCTTCAACCTCTTAGTCCTAAGGATAGATGAGTTTGGATCCTTTTATTCTACTACTTTTAATTGTCATTAGTGAAATAATCACTGGAATTACCAAACTCACATATGCTTTAAATAATACTAGACTCTTCTAAAGAGAGAAAACATGAGGTTACATTTTGTTCTGCTTTATTTTTTTCCAGTTTAATTTACCTACTGGTTTATTGACAATCAATATTTATGTTTTCGATCTTTTTCCCCCATGTAAAAAGAAAAGTTATAATTTTAAGAGTAAGAGAAATGGAGAGAGAGAGGTTGGAAGAGAAGAATGTGAAATTCTCATGAAGTTAGGAATGTAAAGGATTAGGTTGAATGAGGAGCACCAATTAACACCACTTTTGTTATGAGATTATAAAATTTGCCAGTGGCAGTGGTGATGAGCCTGACAATGTGACCCATCTGTTGATGTGGCTTGACATTGTAGGAGACCCAAATCCTTGGTGATGCTGAAATATTGCCAAGACTCCTCCAACCCTCTGGACACTCCTCCTTGCTTGTGTTCCATGTGGGTGTTCATAACACTGTTGGGAATAGCTTTACACAGATTAGGAGCTACTGTAAGGATCTGGAATGGAGAGGTGAAGGGGTCAAGAGCTCAGGTGGCTTTTTTGTTAATTCTGCTGATCAAAGGTCAAGGCTTAGGGACAGCTGTGACATGGAGATAAATAAGTCTGTGAACAGATGGTGCTGCCAACAGAATGTCAGCTGCCTTGACCATGGAATAATGTTCCATAAACCATAGGATACAAAGTGCTGCACCTCTCTCTAATTTACTGATTTATTGAGACAGGTTCACAAAACTCACCAGATTGGTAAGAGCTCTTCTGCCCTTAAAATAATTCTAAATATTGGCAAAAAAAGAAGCATTTACCTTAAGGTCAGAGAAGGGACAAAAAAGAGAGTGATGGGTTGGTTAACAAATTTATTTGATAGTGTAGGGATTAACTAGGAGGAAGCAGAGGCTTTATTACATGGGCCACATTTTGCTGTAAATGACATTTGGTTGATTGAAAATTTCTTGGGTGTTTGACATGTGTTGCAGCGAAGACAATGCAGAAGCAGGATGATGAGTATCTAATGGACTCAAATTAAAGAATTTGGAAGATATTTTATATTAGTGGAGAAAATACAGTACTAGGGAACCTGCCTTGAAGAGGTTCTATGTGGTTTCCAGGGCTTGAGACACTGAAATAAACTACAGCCATTTTTATTAATTTCATTTTTTTACAGAAATGTGAATGTTAAAAGGAATGCTAGAAAGTCTCAGCCAGTATTAAATATGAGGACCAGGCTCCTACTTCATTGCTGAAAGACTTTTTTTGAGGAGAGGTGGATATCTGGGTAGATGCAGCACAAGTGAAATGGACAGCGAGAAAGCCCCCAAGAAGTGTGATCAGATATTTCGAGCTAATTTTGTTTGCCAGTCTGTTACTGTTTCCCTAATAATCATGCTATGTGTTGTCATTCCAAAAGGATGAAATTGCTTTTATTGCATTATTCATCTCTATTTTTTGTTTATCCTTAAAGCAGTGACTTTCATTTTACATTCAGTTTTGGTTTTGAGTGTAAATCAGCAGAGCTATCAGTTGCACACACTTTATGTGATTGCTACACATGCACTTTCTGTGTCCCATCCATGACACATTGTTCTTCATTCAGTCATTGTGCTGCATGTTTCAATGTTTAGGAATCTGTCTCACTGTTCAAAGTGAGTGTCCTTGAAGAGCATTCCCAGACCTGTTCCAGTTCCCAGCTGAAGCCCATGTTTCACCATGACCTATTGCATCTGGTGCTCCTGGCCAGTGGAGCACCATTTCTCAGTCCAGTATCCAAGCAAAGCACTGTGCCTACTTCACTTAGAAACAAAAGTGAAAGCAGGTTAACACCCTGCATGAAAATAGCTTTCCTAGTTCTTCTCCTAAATGCCTTCATATCTTTTCTGCAATGGTTTAGTACATTCTTCAAGACTGCAAAGTTATTCTCATTGGTTCCCAAAGGACTTGAAGAAAAAATGGGAGGATGGAGAGCACAATTTGCCAAATTTGAAGTGATTACAATTATTTAATGCAAAATGATGATAGATAACTTTATATTCAAATTAACATGGGCAGGACTGGAATGCAATGTCAAACAAACTCTGAAAATTGAGATTTTTAGAATGAATATAAAATGCAGAGGAAAAAAATAACTCTTATATTACTAAAGTAGGTAACTGCAGAGTTAGCCCTTCTTTAAGGATCAAAATATTCTCTTGAATTTTTCAATATTTGTTACTATTTGAAACAAAGAAGCTCTTACTGCTAAATCAAAAATTACTGACTTCCACCATGATTTTTTTTATTTAGAACTTGAATTCCTAGCTTTAGATACACGATTATACTTCTCAGAAAATAGGTGAAGCAGTGGATATAATTCTAGCAATGCTGTTACTAGTGCAAGATTGTTTCTGATTGCTTTTATATAGGGTCTTATTTTTAAGAGGAATGCTGTTAAAATAGAGAAGGGTCATAGGATCACATTACTTTTAAGAGCAGTTCCTTTGACTTAAGTGAATATAGAGTTTTTATGTAAAATTCCTTCATAGTATGTAATGGAGATCTTGAGAAGAGCCTGTCCTATGTATGGTAGCTTTTTTTGAAACTGAATTTTTTTCTGCATCATTATTGCACTGGTGTAACAGATGTGCCAGAGTACAAGACTTAAAAAGCTTCTTTGGTGTTTTTCATTACATGGAAAGATAATTTTTACATATGTAGATATCTAGGCATGTTTCTTATGTCCATGAGTAATCCTATTAATAAATTAATAAATCCTAGCCTTAGTCAACTTTCATTTTTACTCTACTTTTACAGAAATGTTACCTAAGCTGGTCATGGTAAATTTGCACTGGTTTTGAAGCAAAGTTATGACTGAAAGCTGAAAGATACCAGCTGTATTTTAGAAACTGTTTATCAACTCAGAAAGTAAAGCTGATGTTGCAGGAGGTCATACGTTATTATTTGCTTTATGTAAAAAATGTTTTAAAATTTCTTGTAAATTAAGTAAAACTTTGGGGAAAAAGTTATACTGTTTTCAGTTTGTATCTTTTAATAGAAAAATACAGTGGAAGAGGAAAAAGGATTGGTTAAATAGACAAAAGCCATGTAGAAAGTCAAAGATTTGGTAATGTGTATATGCACTGTACGTTTGCAGTTATTCATCACCTAGAAATATTGCCACTTGAGGAAAGGTCAGTACTGACTAGGAGGTTCCACTATTGCTAGATAATTCTCCATGCTTCACCACCTTTCTGCAACTTATTTCTGTCAGGTCTGTGCATGACCTTTGCCTTGGTGCTGTTTGTTGTATGGAAAAGCAGCGAGCACCTGGCTGTGCAGTGCTGTGTCCCTTGGGAACACTGCAGCAATGGATGCAGCCAAGGCACTGCAGTCCAGCACAGCCCTGCCAGCAGGCAAAGCTAACCTCTTTCTGAGGGCTAGAGACAGAGGAATTTGGGCTTCCTTCAAAGCATCAAAGTTGCTTTATAAATTCTGGCAAATAAATCACTGAATTTCGCTGTTTCCTGATTTTTGCCCTACTGAAATATAGATAACAGCAATTTTGTGGTTATTATTTAGGTAATAAATATGTCTGACTAGAGATTTATTTTTACCTCAAATCCTATAAATCAATAAATATATTTGCAAGATCTTAGGTGTTTCTTTAGTGGAAAATGAGTGAAGACAAAGTGAATTTCAAAAGAAAAGTATTCACTCTTTACTCTGGAATTTTTTACTTTATTGGATATTTTTTAAAAATCCAAATTTAATTACTGTAATAAGGTAATTAAAGCCTGCTGCTAGGACAAGCAATCTATAGTACATGATAAATAATTCCCTTCTGGTCATCTTTTCTCTCTTCTGCTAGCTGATTCCCCTTCCAAATTTCTTCACCAATCCTACTATTATGGTTACAGTACAGCTGGTGTCCTCCCCATTTCCATACATTCAGGATGAGAAAGAAGTACATGTTCTCACAAAATTATTAATGTATGAAGCAAATGTACAATCCCAAGCTGGTTTTTTTTTCTGAAGAGGCAGCAGTTAGAAAAATCAATACAGAGAGAACATGGCATGTTTGAGGATCTTGGATTGATTAGAGCTGTGTTTGAAACACAGTAAAAGTAAAAAACAAGAGGAGTACTGTTTATTCAGAAATTTAATAGACATGTGGCTAGTCAGCAAAATTTTGCTCTGAGCCCTGATTTAACTTTTGCATCATGTCACAGATATTTTCAACTCATTCAGTTCTGCTGCTTGATGTGGAAGTCCAGTATTTGGGATGCCAGGGATGTTATTAATCTCCTCACAGCTACAAGAGCTCCTCAGAGTCTGTGTAGACATATTTTGTCCTTCAATAATGCTCAGAATATTCACTGTCACCTACAGTAATGTTTTAAGACAGAACTGTGTTTTATATATGAGTTTCTCACAGACTGGGTCCAGCCAAAGAGGAATGCAAGCAGACCTGGGTTAAACATCTAAAACTATAGCTGAGCTGAATGCTGAAGGTAGAAAAGGAAACATCCTTCCTGCCATGACCCAATGGGGAAAGAGTTGGTATTCTCATTAGAAATCAGAAAGGCAAGAGAAATATTAATCTATGTACGGGCAATGATGTTTTTTATGACTGTTATCCCTCAAGGTCAAGAGTAAGTTAACAAGTTCATCTTTCATTCCATAAGTCAAGAGCACTGATGTTGGAATCCTTAAAATTGAGCTTACAATGAGAAAATACAGTGCCATTTCCTTTCAGCCACTAGCATCAAAGATGCAATCAATAAATTCACCCTGTAGCAGCATCCCTATACTAAGAAACTGTCTGGAGGGAAATAATATTACTTCAGTCCTATATAATTCAAAGCTCCTTGAACTGGAGTTCTTTGAAGATTAAACTCTACCTTCTCAGCTACTGTAAATCAACATGGCTATTTTGACTCTAAGGTGCTACCAATTAAAGTGTACTTTTGCAAGATTCCATTATCCTCTTGCTCAGTAAAGACTTTAATAATGTTTTATTTAGTCTCTACTGGTTTATGCTATCTGATCACACCATAAAGAGTGAGGCAGTTCTCTTCCTCCCAGGTATTCCTTTCTTTGGTGAAAGTCTTCAGCCATAAATTAATTTTATTGTAAAGTTGTTTTATAGGAACTGATTCTCACAAATCCTTCTAGGATCGCACTCCTATGTTGCTGTTAGATTATTTCACTCTTAGCAGGATTATTTTGCAGTTGGCTCTGGCTTGCTGAATTACATTACCTTAATTGGTAAGTATTCTTAGTTTTTCTCTTTCCATGCTGAAAGAGTTGGCATACCACCACATTCCTCACAAACCAAACCTTTCCACAGCAGGCAGTTTCTCTGAATATAGTTCTAAATCTTTCCTAAGACTGGAATCAACATAATGAGAAGGAACATGAAGGAGGTTAATAAAGGTTTATTAAATAAGAACCTTCAACTACATCATGTTCTTTCATTTCAGTCCTCTCAGTGTCCCAGAATGACATTGTCATTACAGCAAACAAACAACTTAGGTCACAGGACAAAAAAAGAGTGAAATTTGATGACAAATGGTTAAACACAAAAAAAAATCAGAATTCCCCAATATTTCTTTATAGTCAATGGATACATGATGGAAAAGACTTCTTATCTATGTTTTTACGGGTCTGAATTATTTGCACATTACAGATTCTTGGCATAAACTCTTCCCTGGGTAGGATCAAAGTAGGTTACACCAGAATTTTAATTAAAAAAAAAAAAGTTAAACTTTTCAGGAAAAGTGCAAACATACAATATTGGACTTGAGGATATGTATATTTATTTATAATATATATATATAGTAAAAGTGTGATCATATAGAGTTTTAATTTTTCAAATTAATTTGTACATATTTAGCATTACAATATCAATAAAAGAAAATATCCTCAGTATTGAAGATGCATATTCAAAAATAATTTAGAATCTAATAATTCTTTCATGTGGTGTCGAAGTTATCACATATTTAACCATCTTATATTCTAATACATTTGCCAAATGCACAATAGAATTAATTTCCATTCACAAAATTATTATGAACAGCACTCATGTTTGCCAAGATATAATTGTCCTTGCATGGAGAATTAATTAATTCCCAACGTGAGTTTTACCAATACAAATTCAAAGGCAATCAGATGATTTCAGGGTCCAAGCTGTGGTATTTCAGATTTTTATGTATGTAATCGTGACTAAAATCTGCTGTGACTATAACATTTTACTTAACTTGTTTCATTGGCTTCATTTATTTAATTGATGTGAGTGGCATGCAAATGGTAATAGCATTCCCTGTAATCTTAGCATTAACAGATTAACTTCTGACTCAGATACTGATAACATGATAGCTGATAACATGAAAGCCTAATTCAAAGCAAAGTAAGGAACTGTGAAAATCTTTTATGGTTTTTACATTTAAATATGTATCTCTGTGAATACATACAGAAAAGTTGTTCAGCACCAACAACATACTTGATTCTATATTTCTACCCAAGACTAATTTACCTTTCCCACCTTGCAAAATGGACACTAAGAGGAAGTAATCAGGTAATTTTTCCTTTTTCTTTGACAGTAAATAAACTTATATACAAACCAATAAAAAGAATTCTCCATCTCCAACTCAGGTGTGCACAGAGAGTTTTTTAGGTGAGATGTAATTGCAGCAGGCAGACAGCAACAGCAAACACATGGCAACAGCTGGAAAAATGAGTTGAAGAAAGGGCAATAAATAGAGAGTTGGCACTGTTAACTGTGCAAACAAGGTTAGGGGGATGGTCATGGAGTATATTCAAGGAATTACAGTAGAGCTGAGCAAACAAAACTAAAAGCAAAGAAAGTATCAACTTCCAGTAGTCAGGAATTAAATAGAGGGAGCAATTCTGAAATAACTTACTGAAAAGAGGGGTAAAGGTAGCCTGAGCAGGGATATGCATTTTGGATAATCTGAAATGAAGGGAGGTGATGTGGGTGTATATTCTTCTCTCATAACACATCACATATTTTAAAATAAATGTCAAGGCAAGGTGAGAGGCAAATTGAGCATCTTTATTGCCCTGGTCTCAAGGTAGATAATCTAATGACATGAGAAGAGTCAATATTGTTGTTATAGAGCCGAACAGCAAAGATGCACACAAAGAATAGATTTTTTGTTCTTGTCTTCAAAGAAATAGAAACCCAGCTTGCTTAAAACAGCAGTAATGTAAAAGTAAAAGACTGCTTTTCACTTACTGTCAAATATTCAAAAAGATGTGCAAAAAAGAAGAAGAAAAATGCAACAAAAAGCTCTGACTGTTGTCTGTTTCATATTGCTGGGAAAGGAGTATTCTGATGTTATCCTGAAATGAGAACAGCAGGTGTGTAACTATGATCATGTTTTATTTGTAACAAACAAAGGGTGGTGAAAGATGGGAGGAGAGCAGCGCCAAAAGCAGGGCAGAGGAGGTGAGGGATTCAAACAGCAGTGGATTAATAGGATATTGAGAAGGGAGAGCACTAAACACAGACATAAAGGCAGATAATCTAAACCCTACCATATAAAAAATTCTGCTTTTCAGATCTTTGATTATGAAACCAACCAAGCAATGAGTACATCTTAAAAAAATAATTATTTACTCCATTAGTTAACACACATGCATGGGTGGGGTGAGGCAAATATGCAATGCTGACAGTGATAATCCCTGTGTTGCTACAGCTGTCTTCTGGGTAGAACCTCCCAAAAGGCTTTTTTTCCATCCAACCAGCTACTAAAAACACAGATGCCAGAACCTCAGTGGCATTCCAATGCTGGCTTCACTGGAATGCAGAGAAAACTGCAAGCTGTTCCTACAGAGAGTTTCACTTCTTTGCACAGCTATATAGTGCATGCCACCAGCTTTTTGTGTGTGTATGTGTAGGGATTCAGAAGCTTTGCAACCATGAGAAACCAAAGATCTCAGAATACAGTTAGACAGACCTCCCAAGAATTTACAGAAAATTATCATTAACCCAAAACACTAACTTCCTTCATTTCTTAAAAGCATCTCTTTCTTCCCCGCATGTGTTTACATTACCCCACTGAGTTGTTTCTTCTTTGTTGTTGTAACTTTCTGTGGTTGACAATACTACTGAGAGTATTGTCCTGTGTGCTTAAAACCTCTGGCCTAAACTTTTATACCACCACAAACAGAAAAGCTTTTCCTTTTTGCCAGAAGCACGAGCAGAGATTTCATCCTTTGAGAATTTGTGTATATGTGAAACAGAGCAGCCTTTAGTAAAGGCAAAGATGGCCTTGGAACTTGAGAAACCCCAGTGATCATTCAATGCTTATGAAATGACCACAAAATTTGCCTTTGCTGCGGCCTTTCCATTCAAGCTGAAGGAAGAGTATCTGTCTGGGTGTCTACCTTTTGTAGGGAGATAAATAATTGAGTAGGTTAAACTCATTGATTCATTACACATGCATACACCAAGCTTTGGGAAAACCCAGTGAACAAAATTTCTGCAACCACAGACAACTCCAGCCACCTCAGACTGCACTTGCAAATTGTAGTATTAGCACAAATAGTAAATACCACATCAGTATTCCATGCATTTTGAAGTGACTGCATGTTTATTCATTCCAACAAATATAGCACAGCAGCTCTGTTTACATGATGGCTAAGGAGGTTTTCCAGCTCTGCTAGGGTTTTGGAAGAGGGTATTTTCTGAAAAGTTGGTTTCATGCTGCATGATTCTCCATAGCTGACACCCACATCATCTGGGACCCCAAATGCTAAAGGTTTTTAAGCTAAAGGTAACCCAGGAGAGGTTTTTTCCTTGCTTACTTTCTTTCCCTTTTTCCTTACTTCTTGGTCTTTAACAGCCACCTCCCTACCAGAACCATAGCTTGGTATGGTTAGGATCTATTCTATGAATGGTGTATGAGAAACAGATGAAAATAAGGCTGTCTAAATCTGTGATTTTCCCTTTCTCCTGAAGAAATTAGGATTGTTACCATTAACGTTCAAATAGCTATTTCTGTATAGCTTATTTTTCCTTGCTGTTTTTTTCTTATTTTCCTAATTCCTTTTTATTTGTCACTGCAGCTCCCACATTAACAAACCCCATCAACAAATATACCCTTCTTTTTGTTGTCCTTTCTCACTCATAGCTGAGGAGCCAACAGAGACACTGACAGTCCACTACTGTAAATGGAGTCCATATGGGTTCCTGCAGGTGTGTCTGGTTCAAAAATAGAAGTTTTATAATTATCAAAAAAAAAAAAAATCACTGTAGTCTAGAGCCATAGAAATGTTAAAATAATTTTCTTTTTTAACTCACCTCATCCCCATTCAGTTTTCTCCTGGAGAATTAGTACCATCAGCACTACTGAGCGTAATAGTAGAAGATAGTTTGCTGAGCAAACTATCTTCCACCAGTGAGGGCATGGCTCTCCTTCTAAAATAGAAAGAGAAATCTGAAGAGATTTTTAGTAGAAAAATGGGGACCACAAAATTTTTCTATGTCTTATTTAAGATAGTTCTGTGGATGATTTAAAGAATTCTTACTTCTTCTGGAGTGATTCGATTATCTATAATATAAAATTAGCATAAAACAATAGATTTTTTTTTTTGAACTAGTGAAAACATGGACGGAACAAGCCTAGAGATGTATACATTTGCCTTTAGCTTTGAATTGAAGTTGTTGTGTCTGCCAAACTCACCTCCACAATGTTAAATGGCAAAAAAGTTAGGGCTTTGATGTAAATGCTTTGAACTACTATCCAAAATAAGCTTCCAGGCAAGTGACAATACCCTCCCCCCCTTTCTAAGCAGGCATTCTGTAAGATTTTGGTGGACTAGAAACTGACTGAACTTCTTAAAAATACACATGGCTGAATATTAAATAAGAAGCTTACCTTCAGTAGGCAAATTAAGTGTAGAAGTGAGAAAATCCCCTTCCAGTTAAAGTTGCTGTCAAGTGTTTATTCTGCAAAAGCTAAGCAAAAGCTGTGTGCTAAATGCTAAAGGTGTGCTCATTGGTCAAGTCAAACTAGTGAGGCTGTAGATCAATTTTGTTATCATGAAAGTGGTATTCAGGTGGTTGCAAAAAACCACAGAGATGTTGGCAGGACTTCAGATACTTTGAGCAGTATCACAACCCCTGTTCACTATAATCATCAGATAAAAAACAGTATTTTAACGACAGTAAATCATTCTAGAATTACAAACATAGAATTGAGTGTGGTAACATTTCAGGATATTTCCATAGCATAAGGAGTTAAACATGCTCAAATGATAATACTATGCACTAAAACCACTTTTAGAGGTTACTGTAATGATATTTACTCCTGGAGTGTGAGCATGGACATTCATTACATAATAGGTTAATGTATTAATCATGTAAGGAAACATTTATGTAACTTGCTGCTGCTATTTCAAAATAAATGTATAACATAGCTATTTCTGGCCATTTATGATATGATGGTTTTTCATAGCTATTGCACTTTGTGAACTGGATGTTTTCCAGAGCAGTTCAATCCAGATTCTGTTATAAATTATGGCTTTGCATAACCCAAGGGAGAGACAAAAGGAAAATAAAACCAAGGAAGAAAGCAGTGATCAATTACTGTTCTCCCCTGAATCCTTGAAGCAGCCACTAAATTACAGCAGCCTGAGGTGGAATCTGGGGGTTTTATGATGCAAGGGAAGATTTTTGGAATGATTTGAGAGCAAGGCCCATTTTCTCTCTGAATATTTCCCAGGTTATTCGTAAAGAGTGCTCTGTACTGGGAGGACTGGCTAACACTCAGGTTTTGCACACTTACCTGAGAGGCTAATGAAGGGGTCTAGTTCCTCTTCACAAACTGGCAAAATAAGGCCATAGAGAGGTTAGGATTTAATGATTTGAATGGCATTGAAGAAGCTTAAGATTTTTTATAAAATCTCAATATTTCTGCACTGCAGTATTTCAGAAAAAAAGTTGAGAAATCCACCTGAATTTCACTGCAAGGCATGGCCTCTGGATTCAAAGAGCCACATGCCAATATAGCAGGATTCATCAGAACAAGAAGTTGCTGCACTGTGCTTTGTAATTTCTAAGGCTGCATGTCTTGTTTGTTGGTATCTCAGTAAAAAACTAGACAGCACTAAATGTGCACACCTGGTAGATGGGAGTTTAAGTTTTTTAAGGTCTGGTATAGGAAAATCAAGTTAATTTTAAAAGTAACCACGTTGATTAATTTAGTTTCTCAATTGTTTTTTTGCCCTCTATTTTCCTACAAAATTATTTATTAATCCAAGGAATAGACACGTGGAGTTTTGAAATACTTTTGGAAGAAATGGATTGATCACATTGCAACACAATTCATAAACATCAGCCAAATCCCATTGCATTATAGTTAATGCAAAACAATTCTTTTTTTCCCCTTCCTTTTTGAAAAGGCAACCAAGGTTTAGGAGATACTGAGTGATTTAATTAATATTAATTCATGATAGAGTAAACACTTTAGTCTATAGAAGAGTTGAATACTTTCCAAAACTGCCTCAGTTCTATGAGGTAGATAAATATCTGTTTGAAGAATGTTTTGGTCCATCACTTGTCACAGTACTACCATATGCAGTATCTATCTTTTATCTTGCTTTACATCTGAAATACATTTTTTTCACTTCTTTTTTGACTGAAAAAACCTGCAAATGTGGGTGTGTTATCCTTTCTTCAACTCTCTCCCCCAGTTAAATAGCTGGTTGGCTCATGAATGCCATTAGATTGATGTAAAATCTCAAATTACCTGAGGCTTTGTTTCACACTGAAACATGTGATGGACTGTTATTTCCCATTTCTGAAACAGTACATTTTATTAGGGCCATGCACATCATTTGCTACAGATTAAAAATCCTTAACTATTAACTATATTACTCTTCATAGGCCCTGGCAGCTCTGATATCAGTACTATAATGAAAGCAGAAAATCTGTGGTTTCTGACAACACAAATGCAGCTGAGCCATGTGTTGGTACTGCTCTTAGAACAAAACATAATAAGACCTTAAAACCTTAATAAACACTTAATATAGCCTTATAACCTTGATATCTTTTGCAACTAATTTTGTTCTTGGGAGACTTAGTACCCCTTACAGCTCAGTGAATCAATGGGGCTGGAATGGAGATGTTCCTGTAGCCCAGCCCATGTTCTATCACTTCTGCCTTTCAGGATATTCTAGCTCTGAGACTGTAAATGCAACATATTTACATGCAAAAATTAGGACCCAGATGAATGGAATATTATACTGTGTTATTATAAAGAAGAATCCTTATGAGGAGCAGTGTAACCAAAGCAGAGGAGTACTGTTTCTCTGGCTTTGAAAAAAGGGGCAAAGCCCTGTGTGACTGAATGTGGATAAAGTCAGTGTTAGTGTAAAGAACTGGACAGGGAGAAATGTATCCTTGTGACCTGCTCTTAGAAGGAAAAAGGAAAAGTTTTGAAATGGAAATTTGCTTCCTAAAATAATTCTGATGTCTAAAAGTACATGGAAGTGTTGATTCTGTCTCAGTTAAAATATAAGTATATGCACTGTCTGCAGGGATAAATATGAACCTTTTTATGGCTATAATTAATTGGGTGCTTTCAGCCTTTCATTCTGTCATCAAATTTGTGCTTTCTGTCACTAAAGCCAACACCTAAGCAAGAAGCTGGGACATAAGGTGAAAGAAGAGATTGTGTTTCTAAAGGTCACATACTTAATGACATACATACTGTTTTTATTTTAGGTGATTGGCAAAAAATATGGACTAATTGTTCAAATACTTTCATGATACTTCTGATAAAAATTTTGTTTGAAAATTGTGATGATTTGAAATTAGAAATAACAATCTTTTATTCTCTTCTCAAACTGATAAAATAATATTTTTCCTTATATTATAAAGTTAAAAAGAAAGACAATACTATTTGTAAACATCTTTTTCACTGATAAAGCTCATTATTTATAATGCTTCCAGCTATGCTTAAAACCTTTGTTTTCTCCTTACTCCTCTTTGAACTGTGCTGAACAAATACCACAAGGTTAAAAATTACTGCCATCAATGGAGAAAAATTCATGGAGCAAATGGTATTTTTTAAAGATGTAGTTAACCAAGGTCAAGGGTCAAAAGAGGTCAATCATCCTGCTGCATTAGTGTTTGCAATAAAACATTGGCAAGAATTGTTATAAACCACTTTGTTTCTCTTCACGTGTTTTGGGAAAGAGATTATTTTTTACTTCAGTGTAGCACAACTCAAATTGGGAGCACAATTTTTCTCTCACTCCATCAAATCCTCTACCCAGAAAAAGTAAGGATTGTTTGGAGAACTTCCATAGTTTATTCTACAAGGGAACAAGCTTAGCCATGGAAAAGCAGACATCCAGCCCATAACAAAGAAACTTTTATTGTTCAAAACCTCCTTGCAATGATGGAGACCCAGCCGTAAGTCTGCTCTGTGATGTAATCCTTTGCCTTGTTTCTCGTTCTGGGAATTTTATTCTGGTTTTGATAAACATTTTCATTATAGATACATAGAAATTCAAACTTCCAGAGACAAAGATTTTAGTTTATATTAACTGGCATTTTCAGGTGCAAAAATGTTACATTAGAACCTTTTTTAGGCAAAATATATTCCCTGAATTCCCATTGAGAGTGACCTCCTGATATACAGGATAAAAACCCAGAAAATCAGAATGGGCTGGATATGGAGGTGTCTTGGGAAGCTTTTTCATGGTTCTGCTTTAGTTTTTTTTTTTTTTTTTTTGCACTAGGTGTTTGCATTTAGATGAGAAACTGAATGGGAGCTAATCCAAGCAGTAGCTTTTTGCTGTACACGGAAGAATCGAGCCTTTCAATGCAATTTATTGTGTTATAAAAACTCAAAGCATTAAGTCTGCTCCAGGTGAAGAATACTCTTTTCCTCCTACAAACTGCTGCACTCTTTATTGAGGACACGTCTGCTAAGGGATGCTAATGTCATGGGTGTAACTTCAGTGACTTTAGTAAAACTGATGGAAGAATTTTTCAAAGTAGTTGTTTACATGTGAGCCCTTACTGTGGCCACTGCCCTGTGCTGCTCAGAGGGGAAGACCTGCTCCAAAACTTAGTGGAGCTTTGAATTTCAGATTCCTTCTGGGTACCTACACACAACCACTACTCTTCTCTTCCAGACGTGCCACCTTTTCATCTGCTCCGGATTTTCTCTTCCCACCTTTGATTTTACAGGTCTTTGGCTATAAATCCTTTGCTGTTATCAAAGGACACAACCATCAGTAGGGTACTTTTGCTACCCTTGTAACCAAGACTCTCCTTTATGTATTTTCTCCTGTGAAAGAAAGACACCAGCCTATTCCTGACTGGTGTCTCACACTACAACTGTGCTTGCTTCTGGACCAGGAACTTACTCACGGGGAAAGATGAACTCCAGCTTCCCTTATCCTGAGCAGAAGCAGGGACAGCTGAAGAGGCTGAAATCTGCTATTCAGAGGTCATAACTGGGACAAAGCCATCATACAAAAGGGATCTGCTTATAGCAATTTAGTGGCATAACCCCAGCTGGCAGCTAAGTGCCACATTAAAGTGAACTCATTTCCCATCCCCAACACTGAAGGGATAAGGAGGAGAATCACAGAAGAAAACAGAACTTGTTGGTCAAAATAAATACAGGTTAACAATTGAAACAAAGTAAAAGCAGGAAATAATGATAATACTTATGCTGCTGCTGCTGCTACAGCTACTTAGAGTAATTGTAAAAAAAAAGAGAGGGAGATAGTGAGATAACCCCCAAGCCAGACAAGTGGTGCACAATACAATTGCTAAACCACCCAGTGCCAAATGTCCAGCCCATCCTCAAGCAGTGATGGGCAGCTCCCATCCAACTCCCCACTTTATGTACTGGCATGATGTTCCATGGTTTGGATTATCCCTTTGGCCAGTCTGGGTCAGCTGTCCTAACTATGCTCCCTCCTGGCTTCTTGTGCACCTGCTCCCTGTCTGGGCATGGGAAACTGGAAAGTCCTGAACTTCATGTAAGCACAGCTCAGCAACAACTAAAGCATCACTGTGTTGCTAGCATACTCTCATACTGAACCCAAAACACAGCACTGTACCAGCTGCTAGGAAGAAAGTGAGCTCTATCCCAGCCAAAATCAAGACAGCAGTTTGTGTGTATGATAATGCAGACTGTTGAATTTTGTTCAGCTATAAATAGCCTTGATATTTTATAACTTAATATTGAATCTGGGATACAAAAATAACTGTTTGGTCTAAACTGCAGTTGCTAATAGAGGTACTATTTTCTGATCAAGTAGTAGTAAAAAAGTAGTAAAAGTCAGTTGTAAAAGCCAGTAGTAAATGTCATGCCCCTGAATGTTTGGCAACTACATTTCTATGTTTACCCAGCTACTGTGCCTCCAAAGTCTATTAGAACCAGGAAGAGACAAAACTTTTGAAATATTCCCATTTTTCCAGTTCTCATGTTTATTCTCCCCCCACCACCTTTTAACATAGGAAAAATTAAATTCTTTTAACCAATGAATACTAGTAGAGAAAGAAGTAAAACAAATCTGAGCCCCAATTCAGTGAAATTACCTTTGTAGTCTTGCTCAGAAAGCTTATAAATGTTGGAATATGAACATAAGTTTTCTCTCTTAAGAAAAATCAAGATGCTGATGGATTCTGAAAAGGTAGAGAAATTGGCCTAAAAAAAACCTAGTTATGATGTTAGATTGAATAAATTTGTAATTTCTACATGAATAATATGCATTTGTTTAAAGTTCATTGTCTGTAAATAATTTTAAAGCCTACACATATTTTTTTCATCAGGTAATGTTCTCATCAGTCATTGACTTCCATGCTCTTTGGACAAGGGTCTGTAGCTAGTAGTTTAATTAAATGGTAGTGTGATTACCCCTGGCTCTGAAGCCTTGAAGGGAAGTTCATTTGACTGATTACAGTATTTTGGCCATTGTGCTAATTTATTGCATGAAAGCTGAAATTTACATACTTAAAAATATTTCAAGTATCAGTATTTACTATGTTACTGGTAATAGAGTGTAGTAGTACACTGTAAGTATCACTTACAACTACTTCAGTGTCTAAACACTAATAGAGACAGGATTAATCCCCTCTGACACATCTAAACCAGTAATTACCTAATACCACTCACATGGTGTGGGGTTAATTGAAAGAGGTCTTGACATTCATGACCTGTCAGTTTTACATCATCAGCTTGACCCAGGTCAGAGATTCTCCCAGACAACTTTTGTTTATCAATAAAGCTTTACTCTATCTAGAAACTGCAGGAGTATATATACATATCTATATCTATGTGTGTGTGTACATTTGCATACCATAAGGTATATATATATATATATATATATATGAACCAATACCATCTAATATAATATTAAATGCTTGTGCCATTGATTTTAAATCTTATTTTTGTTTTTAAATAATATAGGAATAATTTAAATTGAAAACTAAGCTAAAATATGATACCAAAGCCTTTTTCTAGATGAAACTAGAGCAAATTTGTTGTTGCATATGGTATCACAAATATTTCTGAGAAAAGAATTTGTCTGACATAAGGTTTTTAAGTGCTAATACATATTAAACTAAGTCCTCTTTAATGCTAAACAGTTCTCAGTGACTGATGCCCTTGTTAGAGGGGTGCAAGATTGATATGCTGCTTGAATTTTATGCTGTGTAGTAAATGGAGGGAAATACGTATTCCATTATATCTCCCAAACTTATTAAACTCTATTTCCCTCTGAATATCAGAAAATACTTTTTCATGGTGAGAGTAACCAGGTTGCCTGGGGAGATTGTGAAATCCCCATCCTTGGAGATATTTAAACTGTCTGCACACAGCCTGCATGAACAACTCTAGATGGTCCTACTTGAGCAGAGGGCTTTGCCCAGATGACCTCCAGAGGTCCCTTCCAACCCCAACCATTCTGTGATCCTGTGATTGGTAAGTGGAGTTAAGAAAAGCATCTTCAGCTCTCTGGCAGGACATGCTCAGAATCACTTTGTGATGAAGATGCATGTGCTGGCTTCACGGCTGTGAAAGACATCCCGGTAGGAAGCTCCAGTACCACATGCTTGACCAACCACATCTCTTAGTTGCTGGTTTATTTCTTGCCCTAGGTAGGATCACTCCAACTAACAAGGCCTGGGACAAAGCCCAGAGTTTGGATAAGTTTCCCTTGGCAGGACTGTGCAGAAGCAGAGCAGAAAAGGAGGAATGAGGGTGTTCTGTTAAACCACACCATTTAGGTCCCCCTGCTGGCCCACCCTAGCACCCCTCCAACAGCAACTCCAGCAGTGTCACTTATCCCCAGTCTCATTTTACAGTAAAAACACTCCAGAGGGATACAGCACAATCCTCTGATTGTTCCTGAGAGTTTAGGAGAAAAACCACAAGATAGTAATGGTGATGCAGGAAGCAGGGAGAACAAGTGCTGTGATGGACTCTCAGCAGCATGGCTGAGCCAGCCTCCCTGGTCTGGCCCTGGGAAAGGTGGGGGAGCCCAGGTGAGTGGTGCTATCCTCCAGTCCCAGCAGCAGCCAGTTACATTCATCCCATGGATCAAACACTCCTAGGCCATGTGGGGCTTATCTTATCACAGCCATGCAGTCCTCTGTTAGCTTACCTACCTCTAATTCTGTGTTAACTACACTTTAAAGATGCAGCTGTCAATATAACATTTATAATACTTCTAAGTTGAACCATAATGCACACAGTTATTAGTGCATTGTCAGTGAAGATTTGCTAGTAGGTTTCTCTGTCTTCAGAGAAAAAGAGCAGATACAGCAAACTGACCTGGCAGAGGCCCTCTGCATACTTAACCCTCAGTTCTTTATGTATCACATGCACTGTAATCTTGTTTTCTCTGACATTTCTCAGATGGACTAATCCTTTCATCTGGTGTGATCAAATCTGAACCCTCATTGATTTTATGCTAAGGCAACCCATGGGCCCCTTAGACTGTAACTTCTGCTCCCTGCCTGCAGCTGGTCAGGTTTCTGTCTATTTCCTCAATGTAAAAGTATATTTTCCTGCTTAATTCACCTACTAAATCTGACTCAAAATGCTGATTTGCATCTGCTTCAACCTATTGGTCTATGTGTAGTTATTCTGAATGTATATTAAAGTAAATCACATTACTGAAGAGATGTACTTTCATACATCAAAGGGCTAAAAGGCAGACTGTGCTGCCAGTCCTGTCACTGGAGGATGTATCCCCAAAAATGCTTTGTAAACCAGACAGGAGAAAAAGAGACTGCTGTCAATAATGTTGTGTGTTGTGCCTCTCCATCACTAACAAATGGAAAGTGTCTTCCAGTTCCAGCAAGAGCTGAGATTCTTCACAGGCAGAATTAATTAAAGAACAAAAGACATTTTGTAGTCCACATATTGCAATAGACAAGGCACTAACAAAAAAGTTATAATCAGATACAACTGATATAGCCTTCAGTATTCTTTTTCTTTTGTGTACAGCAATGTTCCCCAGCTCCCTCTGTTAATTGAGATGAAAAAGGTTTAGAAGTAGGTAGAAAAAGAAAAAGTGGCTGGTGCTCTAAAATGCTTATTTGAGATTTTAGGGAAGCAAGTTCTTGTCAACAATATTTATGAAAAGAAATTGTTAAGGAATTGATTTTATTGAATTTCCCAAAATTGTACAACACTAAATCCATGAGTAGTCCCAGGAAAGTAGTTTGTGCTTCTCAGATATCCTGGTTTTACCTTATAACAGGTATAATTTTGCTGCATATTACACTGAATTTGTAGAAATGGGATATTTCATTACTGATATCTGCTCGATATCTCTAGCAGCTCTGAAAATTTGTCACAGAAAACTCTTCATTTGTTTTTTATTTGTCTTTTGTTTTCATCTGTAGCTTTCTCTTTTTAATTCATCTCAGTCCTCTCTTTTTCTCATGTGTTTTATCTGCATGGTATTTTTGAACCATGATGCATTAGATATAAAAATAATCTGCAACTGCCAGCCACTGAAATAAAATATAAAATATCTTATGTTTATCAGGATATGATTCTCTCTCGTTGTTGCAGATTTATATATTTGCTCCCCACCTAGTCAATGAGATGCATGTGTCTCTGGTGTTTGGGTATTTTTTGAACATGTAGTAAATATTATCCCTGGCACGTGTGTTACTGATTGTTTCCAGAAGGAACAAAACATAAGGCAGCATCATTATGTCTGTTAGATGCAGGCCACACTCTCAACAGTGGTCTTGTTTCTATAAATTAGCTAAATGGTTTCCAGAGAATGATGTGCTGAACTATTTGGGACACATTTCTTTTAAGAAAATGATAAAAGGATTTCCAAGTAGTTCCAAATGGTGCAAATTTGCCCCGTTTAACATTCAGGCATACTAGTCACCTGGAAAGTATCTATAAAAGGTTGAGGCTGTGACAGAGTAATTTACTTTTATTTAATCTTTACTTTGATTCTAAGCACTACATTTGTACCTAATAAGACATTACCATATTAATAAGGATTTAATATAAAGTCATGAATAGAATAATTTTGTTTATGGCTTAAATCTGTATGAAGTGTTTCTTTACATATATTTGCATTTTAAGGAACTGCTCACCTTATGTTCAGAGATAAAATTGTTGCCTCATTCTGGCAGAGAATACAGGATATGTTTTTGTAAAATGGTAAATTTCAGACTTTATCTGAATAAGAAATAAAATTCTCTAATGAATGGGTTTTTTCATCTGTTGATGGCATAAAGAAGCAAACAGAAAGCATTTGCTTACTCCAAATTGCTTTACTACCCACCAGTTTATAAAAGGTATAAGAACAAAGTGATAGAAATATTACAAAATTATCAAGGTTCACAGGATTGCCTATGGCAACATATCAAACAGAGAAAAAACATAGCCTTTTTCATCTTTAATTTTGTGCCCTGAAAATAACTTCTTTGCAAGACACCTCCAGAATGAATGTTTCTTGTCCCAAAGGAAAATGGTTTTTATTGCATTTGCAATATCTGATTGGGTGACACTGAGATCTTTCATTATTTCAAATTATTATAATGGTCTCTTTTGGAATCTGAAGAATAAAACAAGGAGAGAATTCTTTAAACAGCAAGAGTTGAGCAGCATTTAACTCTGTCCACATAGAAACAGATTTCTTGTGTTGATAGGAATCTGTATGCTTTCTTGTAAAAGAAAATATTAGTGTTCCAAAAGCTAACTTTTTTTTTTGACATGACCAGATGGAATGAGGCAATGACAAACATATTTTTCGAATGTTTATTCCTAGTTTCTGATGATTTAAAATTTCTTATTATTCTTAAGTTAGGGATTTCCTAGTGTTTCCTAGATACACAAATAATACACAGCAATGTATCTCTTGTGAATTAGAACATCACATCTAAAGTCAGAAATTTTTTATGCAAGTTTAATTAATTTTTAATATCTGTTTTTCAATATGTATTTGTGTTTAGACAGCTGCATAAAATGTTAACCTAAAACAACCACAGAAAACAGAAGGAAAAATTTGCTGATTCTGAGTGTGATTTGCTTACGTTGTTCTCATGAACTGCTTCACAAATATTAAGGGTTATTGTCCTGATAAATTCTGCACCTGGTAACTCACACCTGTGCCTTTAACAGGCTCACTAATTGCCAAATAGTTAATATATATCTAAACTAAGTGAAAAAAATTAAAAATTCCATTTTCAGTAAGAAGAAACTCAAATTCATTCAAATTCCAAAGAGAAAACAAAATACTGGGGAATAAGGAATTGGTTGAGGCACATCTCCAGGAATCAACACATTCTTCTGAAACTCCTTTTCAAGAGAAGATTGCCAGCTTTCTTGGAGCTACATCTTGAACCTAATTTGGGATTATTTTTTTCTGTCCTTTTGCAAAGAAAGAGATTAATTTTTTTCCCACTTCACAGGTGAACTGGCTGCTGTTCAAAGTTGTACTTTCAGGTAGAAGCTTGGCATAAAGCAAAGCCAGCAATTTGCATTACCAGAGCTGTGCTGCTTCTGCTGCCATTGCAAACAACATGGACTTTCACTATAAGTCTAATTCATAATACAAACTTTTCCTTCCCCAACTACTAATCCCAAAGCCTTTCAATGAAATCCTCCTTTAAAAGTGCAACTCTGAAATAATAATGATCAGGAATGCCAGAGACTGACTTAATCTCTAAACAGTGCCAGCAGCTTTTAGAACAGCTCAATGTGCTAATTTCTTCATACACTTTTCACAATATGGTCTTTCATTTCTGTATTTTGTACAGTGAAATGCTTTTAGTTTCCAATGACTATTTCTTTCTGTTTTATGTAGTTTAATTTTAAAAGAACTGAAGAACTTGCAAGCTGAGAAAGGTGAACTGGATGAAATGAATCCTATGAAAGGGTTTTGTTTCATTTTATCATGACAATAATGGTTAATGAAAGACAGCCTTTGCCATCAGTAAAAGTCTCTTTTGACCTGTAAATTTTCTAAAGGAGTAAAGAGAAAATTTAACATGCTGAACTTTTATAAGCAAGTATATATTTTGAAAATAAAACCAAAGTATGCATCACTTCCCCTACTGGTGTGGCAGGGGCAGAAGGGTTACTTTGTTAATAACTGAGGATCAGGAAGCTTGTATGAAATTTGCCTGTACATCCAGAACCAGCTTGGACAGCCAACATAGTTATTTAAACTTAGTTTATGTTCAAGGAGACAATTAAATCTGGCTGCCTGGAGAGGAAGAAGAGCTTTGCTACTTTATCATGTCAGTGCTTGCTCAAAAAAGTTCTTATGTCTCTGGTCATATAAGTACTAAAAGCTAGACTACTATTGCTTAATTTTTAAAATTATTAGATTGAAGCCCCTTTAAATTTGGTCCTATATGAGCCTTGACTAACTGAAGAATAGATTCTGTTTTCCCCACGTCTCTACAGTACAGTATCCAAAGTAGAGTGGATAAGTGGCAACCTGACAGAGGTGTTTTCTCCACCTGGCTTATTACTTCATGTAGTCAGATTATTTATTGCACAGAGAGAGAAATTACATTTCTATTAACATTTCTGAGTCAGTGATTTTGATACTGAGGTCAGAGTATATTGAGATCAGCCATTTTGGCCATTTGTCCCATGTGATCTGAAAATGAATCCCAGAACTGGCATTAAATTTTAACATAAAAAGGCTGGATTACTCAGGATTTCACTGAATAGATGAATTTGTATTGTCTAGTCTCTTGGGTTTGTCCAGTTTTCCTGCTCAAGCAGAGTCCATTATAGCAGGTTGCTCTGTCCTGTGTCCAGTCAGATTTGAGTATCTCCAAAGACAGGGACTCCCAACACCCTGGGCAGCTGTTACAGTGCTGAATCACCCTCACAGTAAAAAAGTGTACTGATGTTCATAGATACATCTTCATGCCTTTGTCCTTTCAGTGGATACTCCTGAGAAATGTCTGTACCACTCTTTATTTTCCCCAGTGCATATTTACACTCATGGGTAACATTCTCCCTGGATATTCTCTTCTCCATCTGAACAGTCCCAGCACCTTCAGCCTCTCCTTATGTATAGGATGTTTTATTCATTTAATCCCCTTTGTGGTCTTTTTCTGCACTCACTCCACTATGTCTACATCTGTTTTTTTTATGGGAAGCCAAAACTGATCCCAGAATCCAGATAAGTCTCACCAGTGCTGAGCAAAGAGGAAGGATCACTTTCTTGGACCTGCTGGTTGTGTTTTGCCTAATGCAGTCTAGGCTGTTACTGGCTTTCATTGCCACAAGAGCACACCAGATTCATGGACAGCATGCTGTCCAGCTGGATTGGAAGGTCTTCCTTTGTCAGGGTTCTTTCAGGCCATTTTGCAATCAGCCTGTACAAGTACAGGTCTTATTTGTCCTCAGGTTGAGGACTTTGCTCTTCCCTTTGCTGAACTCCATGCATTCTTCTCTGCTCCTTTCTCTATCTTTTTGAGGCTCCTCTCAATGATGGCACAGCCATCTGGTATGAAGCACTCCTCCCAACTTTGAATCATCTGCACACTTGCTGAGGGCACACACTGTCCCATTATTCAGATCATTAATGGAGATGTTGAACACTGTAGGAGCTAGCAGTGTCCCTGAGGAAGAGTCCTAATGACAGGATTAGGATTTTTCAGTCCTAGAAAATGGACAACTCTGTCATTCAAAAGAAGAAACAAAAAAATCCTTTAGGGGATATGGCGTGGATATGGATAAAGTCAGTCATAATCTTTTGAAGTACTTGATGTGTAATTAGATAATTTATAGTGGATACACTTATGCAGACATCTTAACTATTTACTCTTGTAGATGACTGTGAGTCTAGAGATTCATTTGAGAAAGACAGTCTTCCTGTTATTTTTCTTCGGGATATTTATCAGATATAATTTTCACTGGCCCAAATACTGGGGTGAGTAGGAGAGGCATTAACAGAGACCTATCCTGAAATGGAATTAACTGGGAACCTTCAAATTTGTTCATTCTCAGACATCTCTGTCCCTAGATGCTCACATCTTTTCCATCAGAGTAAAGGAGTTCCTGCTTAAGTTAGAATCATTCTTATAACAAAACAAGAGGAATAAAAATGTAGGGACACTTACAGGAAACCATGACAGTTTGGTACATTAAAAACTGAGTTGGAAAACAACTTTTGCAGATTATGTAAATAACAGATTTTTTAAAATGGATTTTTCTTCTTTCATGATATTAAACAGTTTTTCAGTATGCAAACTTATTTAATTTTCAAATTATATAGAGTGAGATATCTCAAGAACCTGCAAGAACAAATAATGACCTTTTGTCATACCATGACATTGCAGTGTGTTAAAATGAACTTGTATTTTGAGCCTCCTACCTGAGCTATGCCACCCCTGTGCCCCTTAGATTACTTGGAATGAATTTCAAGATTAATAGAGAGGAAACATGAGTTTCTTCAGCAGATTGACTTGTCAGGAACAGTCAGGTTATCAGCATTACACGTGTTACCATAGAGGATGACTGGATAAATCCCAGTTTTTAAGAGATTCAGATAAAATATTTTATCTAAGAAAATAAGGCTGGGCATTCAATTTATACTCTACAACATTACAGTTTTCAGTACATAAAGAGCCTGACCTCCAAACACTAAGGCTTACAAAGGGCAAGCTTGCAACATTTAAAATCCTGGGGACCTTAGGGGCTTATCAGTCTTAGTATGTTGAAAGGCATAGACCATGTCATGCACTTTTGCAGTAGAAAGAAGCAAAGAAAAAATTGTGCCTAAATAAGAAAGATAAGCCTAGCAATGATCAGATAAGTGGGAAGAGCTAATGACTCAATTAGGATGCTCTAGATAACTGAGAAAGATTTATAGTTTGGCAAAGGCTCAGCAGAAAATTTTCACTTGTTATGCAGTGAAAGAATAATTGTGCTGTGTTTATGGCAAAAGTGTGTTGGACCTTATCCTGGGCAGTCTTCTTTGCTTACCAGAACTGCTCCTTGATTTCAGTGTGACTTCAGGTCCTTAGCAAGTGAGACCTACTGACTTCAGGAGGAGATGTACCACTCAGAATATGGTGTGGTTGCTACATATACCGAGCTCATCTCTGCCAAGATTGTCACAAGGCACAGACAGGTGGTAAAGGGCTGTGGGACAGGTGCCATTTACTTCATTGTGCACACACAGTGGTGCATAGGTACCTAGGGCAGGTAGATGGTTCCTGGTACATAGGGAGAGGGGGCCCACAAGCATATCAAAGCAGCTTTGTGTGCTCCCACAGCAGAACACTTTCCAAAGTAGACTATGCTTCTGAAATGTCAAAATGTGTGTCACTGCATACTGTTTGCCTTCCAGGAACCATCCCCCTCCCCAGCAAACCAACACTTCCCCTGCCAAAACCCCCCTGAAGATGCTATTCACAGTGGAGTTCCTAGGAAGCTTGATAGACAACACAGATCTGTGGGATTTTATGGGAGCTTACACATGACATCCTTATAGTGGCCTAGACTGTGCAAACTCTAAGAAAAAAACAGTTATATCCTGAGATCTCAAACCACTGTAGGAGCAGATAGAAGTATTACCTTCACAGGTAGACAGAGGTTTTCTCTCCAAGAGTTTACAGGGGCTTTTCCTCCACTGGGTATTCCAAATGGGTGCCAAGTCCCTAGGTAAAAAGGAGAATGAAGCCACTAAGCACACAAAGCATTGGCATGTGAGAGGCAAGTGTACTGGTGTTTTTAACAGTCTTCGTCAAACTGAAATATAAGGTTTGATCATACTGAGTCTGCAAAAGGTCAGCATTTTGGTGTTATAAATCATACTGTTTGAGTACTTTTAGTTTTGGCTTCCTTAGGAATCCTTGCAAAGTGATTGCAATCACAGGGCTGTGAGGAGGCCAGTTCATTAAATTGCTGACTTGGCTGCTTGCAGATGTTTCAGGCAGGTGTTCTGTGCAGACCAGGGAGTTTGCTTTCTTCTGCAGCGTGTTGCACTGCAGGTCAGAGGTGACACCTCAATGGCAAGGTCTCAACTGAATGGCAAGTCTCAGAGGTGTTTGTTAAGAGAGAAAAAGAATTCAGTCTCCTTAAAATTTATGTACTGCAAAAGATAACTGCACCTGCAGACTGCTGCTCTTATTGGAAACACGTGGTGGCTGTTGGGAGAAATATAAAATGCTACTCTGTAGTTCCTGTTGAGAATATGCAGGAACTCCAAATGATCAGTGTTAGACCAGAGATACTTAAATGATTCATGATTCCAATAGCACACAGTTCTGGTACAAAGTGTGTGTTTATGTTTTTGTCATATGCATAGGGATTTGTACAAACCCACATGTTTTTTAAAATAGACTGTCGCCAGTGTTGTGTTACCATCCAACAGTTGCCTAATATAATGTATGCCAGCAGGCATTCCCAATGACCCAGCTAGTTCATAATTAGAAAAGGTTAGCCCAGTCTTTCCTGGCCACCTGTATGTTGGCTTTGTAGCTTTCCAAATGGAAAGAGCAAAGATAGATTCTTCTAGGTGCTGGAAATCCTGTAAAATAGACCACCTATATTAGAGAATCTTCTGCTTTAGAAGACCATTGTAGGTTTACTGGGTTAAAAAAAATGTTTTGTTCTTTCTAGAAATAGCTTCTATCAAACAAGTTTTGGTCAGTTCATGTTAAATTAGTCAGGTATAAGCATTAGAATCATAGAATGATTGCTGTTGGAAGGAACATTACAGGTCTTCCAGTGAACCTACATAGTCATATCCAGAAATCCATTTTAAGTACTAGTAATGAGATAACTTTTTTCAACTGGCAATTAATAGGGCCAATGGAGCTGGCTGGCATATTTGGCAAGAAAAACAACTAAGAGTATATATCATTGGAATGATGTTTTTCAAAACATTTAATATTTGCTGCAGCTGCATTCTGTTCTCCCAAATTATGACTTACTGCCAACCACAAAGCCCTGATGGAGAACCAACACTGAACAGCATTTCATTCAGTTCTTTATGAAATACTTTTATACCCATCAGACAGTGTATTGTTGAAGGTTATCAAGACTTCTACACTCATTTTTACCAAAGGACAACAAGGATCCCTATGAGACTTAACATTATCTGCAGTGTGGTAATTGATGGAGGAAAAAATCCTGCACAAATATTATCTCTAAGTAGAGTATGAGGGCAGTGTTGTGCAGAACTAGATTCAGAGCTGCCAGCATGGTGAGTCAGGAGCTATCTAAACTAATCTAGCAGCAAACATTAAGAATAAGAGATGCTTTTTAACACTATTTCTTTTCATAACTTCTCTTTTGAGTTTATAAGAGTGAACCTTCTCTAACTGGGATGGCTTTTAAAAATTAAACAATATTTGGGGATTTTATAGATAAATTTTTTTTGGACACGAATAGAGAAGAGGAGTTTGGTTTTGTTTACTGTATTTATATTTGTAGCACTCATCTAGGATTTGGGAAACTAATTTCAGTTTCTTTTCTATCTGAAAATATTCACTCCCACCTTTCTCACTATCATTCTCATTTGTGTTATATCTTAAAATAATTTGCTTTATAGATTTGAGTACTTTCAATGGCTATGAGTGATAGCAGGTTTAGCCAGTCTTTTATTTTTCCTCTGTTGAATATCTCTCTCCACTCTGTTAACAGAGGTGAATCTTCACAGTCTCCATTCTGACAAGACTGTTTTTCTGTTGAAACTCTGTTTTATCAAAGCAATTACAGACACCTGTTTTTATCAAATCCTCCATTGCATACAAGCCTGATATGGAATATGAGCAGAGTAGAAAGTCAGTTTTTAAAATTTATGGTCTGATAAGAGTCAGAATGGATAAACAGGACAGGAGAGACAAAATAGAGTGTTCTGCCACTAAGGTGAGAGAGCTAACTCACACTTTGACCACATTTGCATCCCTTGCATTAAAGAACAAGGTATTAACTTATCCTGTTAAAAAACAAAGCAGGAAAATTGTGTTCACAATTTCAAAATTAGGCATGTGGGACACATTTTCAGGCATAAATTCTTCATTTAACTTGGGAGGCTCTGCCTATTATTGTTATTATGATGCTAATTCTTTATTGTGGATCATATAAAGTCTGTTTTAGGAACATTTTTTCTGTTGTCCATTTTGTGTACTTTGCTCAGATTGCTCAGTCATTTGAGTCTCACATTAGGACACACATACAGAAGCCCAAATGTAAATCTGTCATCACTTGCACTATGAATCTGAATGTTTCAAAGGTTTCTTTTTTAAGTCTCAACTGTTTTAATTTGAACTGGAATAGGCAGCATTTCAAGCATCAAGAAGCTTTCTGCTTTTCTAATTTCCCAATGTATAGAAGTGTTTTTTGGGGGTTTTAGTACATTACATTAATACTGTGCTGTTTCTTCCTATTTACAAGAAAATGCAGTCATATGGTGCAACAACAAAATATATTCCCAGTGTTATTTTATTTTACTAATTCTGCAGGTGCATTTCTTCAGCTGAGAAGATGTGATGTTAAAGTAAGGCTTTTTTCCTGCTAAATAAATGCAACCCCTCCCAAAACCTAAGCAAGCAAATAAACAAACAAACAAACAAACAAAACCAAACAAAAAACCAGGTCCCCCTCCCCCAAACCTAACCATAAAACAGAGAATTTTTAATGAGGAAAACATTTTAAGTATAATCACTTTGCACAGCATAGGTGACTTCTTACACATTGTCAGGTGAATTTGGTCCTTGACTGTTATGAAAATGAGAGTGTGATTGATATTTTTCAGGTTTTTTTCTCAGGGCAGAACTGCTTCTTTATAAATTGCTTGAGATCTGTGAAAGACAGCTCTTTCTCAGTGTTGCAAATAATGGCAAGATGCATATGGAACCTTGTTCTACAGATTAATTCTGATGTGTGCAAAGCCCCATTACCTGAATTTCACCTTCTAAGTTAGGATCTTCACCTCCCTCTCAAACACTTTCCATCTCCTTGTCTCTGTAATAATTCTTATTTTCCTCTCTTTAGCTTGGTCCCTGCCAGTTTTTGAATATTCATCAGTTATAATACTCATTGTCTGACCATTATGGCTTGCCAAGCTTCCAGGCAGGAGATGAATCCCTAGTTCACTTGGAGCATGAGCTATTTTCCATGGGAACCATCAGTAGCTTAGGGAAGCTATTGATGAGAATAACATTCTAAAGACACAACAATTTCAGGTTTCTTTCTTAACACTCCTCTCCACATTAGATAGCCTTCAGCAAGTATGAGCAGGTCATCTGGGCCAAAGTAAATGAACACAAACACCACCAGATGATTTCTGCTTGAAGCTCTATGCTGTTGTGTTTCTGCATCTGGAGGGCAGAATTCAGGTTTCATACATTAAACTATTCTGTGAACTAATAGTTTAGTTTGGTTCACAGAACAGTCCAATGATCTGTCATGGAGTGTAAATGTTCTTGCTCTGAATGCAGTTCAGAACAGCCTGTGTTTGATTTACTGGTATGAGGCTCTATAAAGGTCATAAGGATGGACACGGGACCTTGAAGGAACCATGAGCCATAGATAGTTGCTTGTTCTAAAAAACAAGTAAATGTATTGAAATAAAAACTGCATTTGAAAGATAAATAACATCATATTTTAGGTACATCCATACAGTGTATCACAATCTAACAAATAATATGTTTATTTGCCAGGTAAGCTCCTAATGTAACTAACTACCTTACTATTTAACTCTACACAGCATTATAAGACAAAGCAGCTGCTATTGACATTAATATTTTATACCAAATCTCAATAGGATTTCCAACATTCCCAACTTCCCTGCAGAAGCCGTTAGGGAAAACAGCTTGTGATTAATTTCAACAACATGTCAACCTGTGATAAAAGAAAGTGAGCCCCCAACCCAACAAGCTCACTTGTTATGAATGAGTGTGTGTGCAATACTTGCTGAGACACATGATTTAAAAGAACTGACTCATGGATGTGCCAGGCAACTAGGAATTGCAGTGTAGGAGGTCTTTCTGAGACCTTTCAGCAAATGTTATTGTAATACTGTTGTGCTGCCTGGGGGCCTTAGAATAAGCTTAACATATCTTTGCAGAGTGAAAACAAGGATAGGATGAATGAAGTATTACAGAATCTAAAGAAAGAATTTTTTCCACCTTTGTTTCATAACTCAGGAAGGGTTTGATAGCATCTTTCTGCAGAAAGCTTTAGGTTAGAGGTCAAATGTCCAAAAAGCTAACCAAAGGAAAAAAGAGCTTTTAAAGGGGCTAAAGAAGTTTTTCTCGTATGCTTAGGACCACAGAAAGCCCCTGTCTGTATAAACTGCACACAGCCACTTTGGTATTTCTGTTCACAAGTAAAATATGTAACCTCGCTAACTCTGAAATATGAAACTGCAGTAACTCTGAAAATCTGTTCATGTGGAAAATGCATTTATATTTAAATGCATTGCTATATTTATGTTATGTATCTGCTTTGCTAAAATGAGCTTGGGAAGTCATAATCTGTTTTCCTAGGCTATCAACTTTTCTTCATAAAGTAAAATATTTTCAGCTGCTCCATTCTCATTCTATCCTCACCTTCTGTTTATTCTTGTTTTGTGGTGGCTTGACAACTATATCAGGAAGGTAAAAGCTAGAGGGGGATGGCTAAGGGAACTTTGACCTTCTCCCCATAAAGGAATCATAGTAATATATAAGAGGACTTAAGAAACTTGTTCAGTTTATTATAGTGGTTGTGGGAACATGGGTGAAAAATACTTATTACAAATTCATGTGTAAAAACAACAGTTTACAGACCTGAAAATATTTTATTTCAATAATCTCAGCTCTGGATTTCTGGGCATATTTTCTGACACAGAGAAGCTGCATGTCATTGGCCCCACACCATGTGCTTAGGTGTTATTCTGTCTGTTACAGAATATCACAGAAGGAATTAAACTAACCACAGCCATAGCCTTGCTTTCTGCTGTCATCAGAATCTTTATTTATAATCTTGATTGCCTTGAAAAAACAATGATACTGCATTTGGCTCAACAGAGGCACTCCTGGAAAAATTCAGTGTTCTTTCTGCAAGATGACATTTGTCTTACAGAGCTGAGATGGAGCCATCATTTCATTTCATCTTGATTGAGAGTAGAAACATTTTGAAGGAACATTTTAAACTGCTTATGTCTTATATTTCCTTCTTTGGTAGAGTTCCAAGACTAGGATATGGTTTGATCTTGACTGAATACCAGACATTTCATGGTCTATTACTTTTAGGTAGTATATAGGATTACTTTTGGTGTGATCAGTTTAGGTGGCTTGATTAATCAGTATCCCTCTATGTTGCTTGGAAACTTTGTTTTCCTTGAGAAGTTTGGCTTTCTCACTGTATCTGACCTTAAACTTCTCTGATGATCTTCCTTCCAGAAGGAATTGTAGTTCCTATCTGATCAGCTGGGTTGAATTAAATTGCTGTGCCTTTTCAGTTTGAGACACTAGGGTAGATAAGCTGTGTTTATGTCCTTTTGACTTAGTGCCTTGGAAAAATAAAATATTTCTGTGGGAGTTACTGTCCAGAACATTCCATATCATATTCCAAGGTCCTCAGCAGCATACCAAATTGTATCTAATGCCAGAAACTGAAAGCAGTGCTTCTACTTGTCCGTTCAGTTAAGCAAGACAAAACACACATCCCATGATGTGACTGACGTTTCACATTTTATGTCCTGACATATAAACTTTCATTTGGATACTGCATGAACAATTCCTGAAGTATGCATACACATTGCTATTATTGCTAGATTCCTGGCATGCAAAATTCATAGCAATGAGAATATTTAGCTTTTGATTCATTTAACTGCATTTTTTTGATAATATTTGTCTACCAAGACTAATTCTAATAATTGTACTATATAATAGTTTTCTTGAAAATTATTGATAGACATATTTAAAGTCAATATTACATCATTCATGACTGGTATACTTTTGGTAAAATACAAGTTATATAAGTCAATAAATTAAGGAAAAATAATGTCACCACCCACATATGATACACATATAACTCCTCTCCTTGTGTTAATCTGTTTTATTTAACCTGACATAATTACATGCACCATTTTCCAGCAATTACTCAAGAATAATCTCTCATGATTTTTCAGAGCTACTGTTACCATTATGTCATTTTGAATGGCAAGAATTTATATTGGCCTTCTTTCACTCACTTTGATGTGAGTGAAAGATAAACATTTTATTCTGCTTACAAAACAATCAGTAAAATGAAGTAATATCTGAGTTCTTTTACTAAGACATTTTCCATTTATTTAAGACACCATCTTGAAGTTCAAGACCTTTTTAGTAAGGTGATAGGTATAAAAAGTCCTTGTTTTCTTTTTTTTCTTTTACAAGAACAATAACTTTGGGTAATCTTTTTTTGACATATGTCAGCTATTCCTCAGTTCAATCACTGCCCTTAAAACTATTTTGCAATAATAATAATAATAATAATGATAATGATAACGATAATGATAATGACTAATGATAATGATGATAATGATAATAATAATAATAATACTAATAATAATACTAATAATAATAATAATAATAATAATAATAATAATAATAGTAGTAATAGTAATTTGACTGTGCTCCCTGTGCACAGTCAAAAATAATTTGTATCCAAAACTACAGCAAAACTTTTTCACAAATTTCATGACTACACAGCTTAGAGCACAACTGGATGTGGAGAGTGGCTTTATTTTCCCTGCAAGACACAAACTGAGAGTGTATGGGAATTCCTAACAGGCTGAGGTATCTACTATATGATTGTTGGAAATACCTTTAAGGAAATATTGTTGCATCTCATCAGGAGGACATCCAAGGACGTTTATCTTTTTGTTTTGGAATTTTTTTCCTTCTTATTTAGTCATGTTTTATGTGTTTCATATCAAGAATGTGAAAATTTACTGCAATTTTGTTGGTCATTAACCATTAGATAAGACTAATCTGGGACTGTAGAATGTAACACACAAAATATTCACCAGACTGAAATATTTGTCTGGTTTCATGATCGGATTTCTTCTTTTGAGAGTCAGTCAAGGAAAAGTTCTGAACTCGGTGATAGCATAAAGATTCTAATTTTATATTTTGGTTATCTTCCCCTTTAAATTAGAGGGCTACTTAAAACCTGAACTGGTCCTTTTGAAAGCAATTTTTTCTTCCAGGTTTTCAGGAGTTTTATCAAACCTGAGGCAGAGGAATGATAGCCTATTTTAGCTGTAAAAAGACAGAGAGACTGAGAAATCCATGAATAGAGCTAAAAAGATTTCATAACCTTTAGAACAGAAGAGAGATCATGAAGACAAAAAGTAGGGGAAGGAATGATCTTTAGCCAGGCACCTTGCAAAGGGAGCTTAATTTACTGAGCTGCTTCCCAACTGTGGAAGCTGAAGTTCCATCTATCTGGCTAACTAAAAGTGCAGGGATTGATCTCTTGCTGAAAGGCTGACTGCTGCCAGCTGGCTGTGCTCCACCATGCTTAGGGCTAGCCACCCCTGTAAGAAATTTGTCTTGGAGAGAGCAAGCTGGAGTATTCCAAAAAAGAAAAGGAGCCAGGAAGTGCTGTGAACAATTAGGCATTAAAGGTCATGTGGTCCAGTGCTGACCTCAGCCTTTGGCCCTTTTTTAAATACAGTACAGAGGTATCCAGAGAGAGCTTTAGCCTGGCATTATCCACTGGAAGCCATCTGATTTTCCAGATGAGAGAAGGACATTTTAAACAGAGATCAGTATCAATAGTGTATGACTAATTTCAGTTTAAGAATCCATATCCAACTTATATCAATTAGAGTAAAAATTAAACTCATTCTTTTTTTTAACCTATTATCAGAAAAGTTTCTAATGTTCTTCCTGATTTATAATGTCCTGGTTTATTGTGTTTTTACTATTTTCAATATTATAACAAAGATTATATTGAAAACCTTGCACTGGCTCCATACTTAGTTATATATTTGATTTTGAATTCTTCTGCTGAATGTAATGAGAATATTAAGAAATATTAAGAGCTTTGCTGGATTGGGGCCAAGATTAACATTGCTGGAGAGACTAAGCTATATTTTACATAAGCTTTAACTGAATGTTCATAGTCTTTCTCTCTAATGTTGAAAATGAAAATCAGCCCCAGCTAAGCAGACTACAGACATTACACAGTGCACCACAGCAGGAAGGGTAAGTTGAAGGTTGTCAGTTTTCTTAATGCTGAACGAAAACAAAAGGCTGTTTCTAAATGTTTGAAATAATAGGACCATCGGGCATCTCAAATCCAGTTTAATCCTCTTTGGCAGCATAATACATTTCTTAAGCCCCATAATCAAAGAGTGGGGAAGAAAATGATCAGTTTTAACAGGCAGACTAGAATTTGTATCTCTGTAAGAAACCTACGTGTTTCATACACAATTTAGCAGATCTATTTTTCTTATACATATTCTTATATATGAGAAAATACACAATTTCTTTAAGACTTTGGTGATTCAGTAAATTTTCTTTCTTCTCCTATATTTTTTTTTTCATTTTTCCCCACAGAATCTTTTTTTACCAGTGTTCTTCTGGTAAAAACATTTTAGAAGAACCTTTCCAGCATTTCCCCTGAAGACCTGTCCTTGATAGGACAAACAGTGTCAAGCTGATTGCAGGCATGTATTGCAAAGCTAGCCCTTTCAAAGCCAGGATTTTATTTCCTAGTCTTGAAAATAATAAATTTGATACCTTTACATTAATGGGCACAATTTTTATTATTGAGTCCTGGTGACTTGTAAACCCTCAGGAATTGGGACACATTGCATTAGGTACCGTATTGCCTCTCCTAACCTTATTGCAGTCCAAATAAATAGTGAAAGAAAGATCAAAAAACCAGAAGCAAAAGTCACTGAAAGTTTAGTTTTGTGGCATACAACACTATTCTAGCCCTGAAAGGTTAGTTTTGTGGCATACAGCACCATTCTAGAGGCATAATTTCAGGAAGGGAAATTGTAGGATGCGACTGTCTAAGTGCTTAAACAAAGTAAAAGGAGAAAAAGGGTGTGCAAATTAATGAAGAAATTGTAGGGAAAAAATCAGTCAGAAAGGGACTGCTGGAGTGAATTCAAACCAAAGGTACTCTGAGGAGAAAGATCAAGGGAATGGGACTGAAATGCTTCAGGACAGACCTCAGTGGTTCCTACCAGACCCCAGCCTTTAGGTCTCTGTTTTAGCTGATGACTGCTCCTTCTCCTGGATTGAAGTGGGAAAGAAATACTTTAACTATTCAGCTTTAGAATCTCCTCTGTGTGAAATCTTGTTTACTACAGTCTGTGTATTAGAAGAGAAATAATTGAGGTTAGTATTCCTTAATGTTAATTAACTTTTTTTTTTTTAATCATCAACCCCGTTGAAAAACATGCTTGTAACCTTGTGGCCATTCTTGTGGCCTTGGTTCATTTGCAGAATTGCAGATTAGGGATGACATATATTCACTGACACGGTTTCTGCTGTAGTTTACTTTCCCAGTGATCCATGTGAGTAAGGTCCCTGTAAGCATGAAGTGATACAATCATTAATAACTTTTGTAATCTTTGTAAATGATTCATGGTTAAGGACAATTTATCTTGTATTTGGATTTGGTCAGAGTTTAGCAAGTGATGGCAATACATTTAATATAAGTAATATAAGTTCCACTTAAATGTTTCTGTGTTTTTAAGCATGTCATGTCATGGGAAAATAACAATAACATCTGCATGAAAGAATGTTTACTTCAAGACACAATTGCAATATATTATCTGTCTTCTTCATGATATTTGTTTAAGCCTTTAAAGAATTTGGCGATAACTGGTTTTTTTATATCTTTACAAACAAAATAAATATTTTTACCATCAAAGATAATACATACATAACCTTTTTGTGCAAATTCATGGTGAAGAATCTGATAGTAGGAAAATGCACATGGAAACACACATATGTTGCATAAAATGTATAAATTAATAGCCATTTTCACTTCTAGTGGGAAATACTTCTTAGGTGAATTAGTTACTTTTGAAAATGGGACATATTTTGCTGAGATATTTCAGGACTTTTGGAAATCCTGCTCAGTAAAACAAGAACCCTAAGATACCAATCTAATTGAAATCACAATTTTAAAAGAATGAAAGCATACATATCAAATTTCATGCATGACCAAGATCCTGTCTGTGCAGGTCTGTTTTCTAGTGTTAGAGGTGTTGTGAATTGGCCATTATGGAGGGCTGTTCAGATCCCTTTCAGCTTCATTTTGAACGTGATGTTTTTCATACTTTTTCACACACATTTGCCAGACGTAATCATGTGCTGATTGGATGTGTCTGTAAAGTTAATACACAAACTTTTATTGTTTATCTTATGTAACATAATATTGCTCATTTAATCTTTCAATAACGGTCTTGTTTGGGACTCAAATTATGTGAGTTACTCTCATAAAAAGAATTTAAAATTAATCCATCTGATGTATAGTGCCAGTTTAAGAAATCATGGGGTTTTTGGATGAAATTATTCTTACCTGTGCACACAGACTAATGTGGGTTTTGGAACAGAACGTGAATCACAAAACCACAGAATAATTTATGTTGTAAGAGATCTCTTCACACAATTTAATTCGTCTCCCCTCTTGAAGCGGATCAGATTGATGAGGGCTTTTTCAAATCTTGTCATCTTCAAGGAAATAGACCCCATAGTTTCTCTAAGCAACCTAGGCCAGTGTTTGCCCATTGTCACCATAAAAAAATTTCCTTTTATCTAATCAGAATCTCCCTGCAGTGAGATGTGTCTGTTTCTCTTGAACACTAAATGTGTTGGGGGGGCACTTCTGTGCTGAGGACAGACGTGTACAGCTGATGTGGAATATACCACATTTGTTACATTCAACCACCATGTCCTGCAAAAGTAGGAGGCTGCACTCAAACTTTGTTGTTGATGGGTCCTAGCCCATGAAAACTCTTGTCTAGTCCTTGGAATGGTTTGGGAGTAAAATGTGAAGGCCAAAAATATTCACAGGACCTACCAGAGGTTCTGCTTGTTTAACAGAGCCTGGAACTGCTGAAATTAAATAACTTTTCCCTTGATACAATCTTCATTTTCCATGTCACATCATCAGTACCTCTTGGTGAAGTATATTATATCTTGTAAGGCTTGGAGACTGGCTTGTCACTGAGAAAACTCTCAATCTGTGGGGTAAACGAACCCATTTCCATAATAGAATCATCATAGAATAATTTTAGTTGGGAGAAACCTTTAAAGCTCATCTAGCTGAATCACTCCACAATGAGTGTAGACATTTTCCATGAGATCACAAAGCCTCATCCAACTTGACCTTGACTGTTTCCAGGGATGGGGTATCTACCACCTCCCTGGGCAACCTTCTCTAGTTTCCTCATTGTAAAATTTTTTTTCAAAATTCTTATCTAAATCAACTCTTTGGTTTAAATCTATTAGTCCTCGTCCTATTGCAATAAACCTTGCTAAAAATTTTGTCCCCATCTTTCCCATAAGCTCTGTTTAAGTACTGAAAAGCTGCAGTAAGTTCTCCCTAGAGCCTTCTCTTCTCCACTCTGAACAACCTCAGTTCAGCCTTTCCTCTTAGAAGAAGAGCTCCAGTCCTTTGACAATTTTTGTGTTCCTCCTCTGAACTCATTCCACCAGGTCCCTGATTTCTCTATGTTGGGGGCTCCTGAGCTGCAGGACTCCAGGTGGGCTCTCATGGGAGCATAGCAGAGAGGGAGCATCACCTCCCTCAACCCTCTGCCTGTGTTTCTTTGATGCAGCCTGGGACATGATTGGCTTTCTGGGCTGCAAGTACATTTCTGTTGTCTTTCAAGCTTGCTCTTCTCAGCTGCTGCTGACTTTCCCCTGTATTTTGATCAGGTCTTCTTTCAGTTTTCACAGAGAAAGTTGCTGCAGCTGGGCCATATTTTGTTTGCACAGCTTTACCTATATCATCTGTCAGGCACTGTTACATGTAGATTTAAAATGTTTACAAAACTATCCCTGTATAATGCTCTCTTCGTGACCAGATGTGTGCATCAGATAAGGAGCTTGGAAGAAATTTCATGACTGCCTCTTAGCACTTATCAAAATGTTTATTTTAATGAAATTCTTTGAGTATTGCCAAACATTAGTAGCTAAGAGTGGTCCAATCAACCAGACATGAATTGTTCTTTTTCAGAAAACAGCCTAATTGGCACTACAAATTTTCTTGTAGTGGGTAATACACCAATTTTAGCTGAAGCCTGGTTCTAAAGACAGAGGAATCATCACAAAAAAAAGAGTGACTTAGATATACATTGTAGTTTTAATTTCTTAAATTCTAGTCTAGTCAGTTCTTTAGGTCTCAACTAAATGACTAGGTCATTCAAATTTATTACAATCTGTAGCTTTTGGGTGACTGCTGTTACTGAAATGAGCTAACAAAAGCTATCTGTTTCCTATTAAGTTTATAACAATGAGAAAAATACCAGCTCATGCTTTCATTAACAGTTTTATGGGACACATACTTGAAGCAGAGCTCCTTTCTCAGAATAGAACTCATCTCAGTTCTGTCTACCTGAAAGACAGATCTCCAGATTTCCTCTCTCAATAATTTTCCCTTTAGGCCCCATTAGGAGATGATTCCAACAGCCTATAGTGCATATATATCTGAATAGTTTAAGACAAGTTATGCTTCATTATCCATGGCACTTAAGTTTTAATTTTTTATTACACTGTTCCACGTGTTATCCATGCATCTCTCCAAGGAAAACATTTGAACATGTATCAAACTTTTCCAAAGAAACTCTCTATTGCCCTTCTGCTCAGTGATTGGCCTCAAGTCTGAGGGCTGTGCACTTGGAGTGTGTGTAAACCTTTAAACTTAATGGCCATTTTGTTGCAATGGGATTTCTTTATTCCAGCCTGATGGAATGCATTTTAATATAGTACTGGTGCATTAATAATAATTGCTGCAATATGTACAGTAAGTATGCTTTAAATGTTAGTTCAACTTCTAGAGTAATCTGTCTTTTTTGAAGCCTGGCAGATATAATTTAGTATGCCAATTGGTAGTAATTTTAACCCATAATAAACTTTATATCTTTACATGCTCTGTATACATATGAGACAATAAAACAATAAATATGTGTATATAAATTTTACTCCCCAAAACTCTCCAAACCCACTGTTTGGATTGGTTGGTGAGCTTTTGGGTTCATCAGACATTAGACTGAAAACAGGCAGGTCTTCATATGTGCTTCTTTTGTTAACACTCTTTGCTCTCCAAATGTTCCCCTTGACATATAGGTTTAACTTTCTTAAAAGCACCTTTGATCCTCAGTTGTTTAACTTCCTCAAACAGAATCTGATGGTAGTTGGCCAGCAAGAAGTCTGGGCCAAAAATTTCACCTATCAGTACATGCGCATGTGTGTACATATATATGTAAAAAAACCTCATATACATGCATATATTTGTATCTATTTGTCTGTCTGTCTATCATCTATCTATCATCTATCTATTTATCTGTCTCCAAATATGAACATCAAAGAAAGGCTTTTGTTACTTAAAAAGACCTTTGGTTTTCATTTCTGTGTGTTCACTCACACCCATCTCACTTCAGCAAAACTAATTTAATCAGATTTATTTTGATTTATACTGAAATAAACATAACAGAATTCTCTTAAATCTATTATTTTGCCAGCAGAATCAGTTTGCAATAATTGAGACATGAGGAAAGTAAATGCCTCAGTTATTACATGGTGTATTGACTAGACTCCTGTTAGCATATTATGAACCATATTAACTGCTTTCTCATATGGATTTGGATAATCCAATATGGAAAGTAAATGTGTTTATGTTATAACAAAAAAAAAAAAAAAAAAAAAAAAAAAAAAAAAAGCAAATGGCTATTTTTGCCTAGGATGTAAGTTCTGTAAACAGGGTTGAATATGAATACCAAGCTAAGCTTTGCACTAGAACTGTGTGGATATCTTTATGGAAGAGATGGGTCTGTCTGGGAAAAAGAAGCCAGAAAGGACAGAGGGTGTGGAAGTTTTACATGGTTTATTGCTTCTTCATTGCATAAATTGTGCTGGGGCCAAAAGGAAAGGACCACTATATACATTTTTCTCTCTGTGTGTAGTGTTTTTAAAGCTGTCACTGCTCTGCAGAAGTCCTGGGTAATACCTGTGCCCATGGTTGTTTTAGAGGAGGCTCAGTTTTGAACAGTCATGCCATCTCCTACAGCTACAGGAGTCCTTGTTCTGAATCCTTGTCCTGAGTCTTCTCAGAACATTTGGACATTAGGACTCGTGTAACTAAGATGAGAATGTATGTCTGTGGTTTATGGTGGTGATGGATGATGGTTTGGGTATAATTTTTTATATTAATTAGAGATAAATATGATTCATATATGCTTTTACTTAATATGATGTGATTAGGTTGCTGTCCTGTTAGAAAGGAAACCAGAAGAGAAAGCACACTTGGGATTTTGAGTGAGCTTATGGGTTTTTGAATGAGTTTATCCTTTCTCAAATATAATGTGATATTCCATATAACAAACATTAAGACAAAGTCTAAAATAGCGCATCATACTTATATTATCTTTAAGTATATATATATATATTTGCTATAATGCTGGCTGGGAATCACCACAAGGACACCTGCTTGAAGAGGATATTTTTCTCTGTACTGAAAGACCAAGTTGCAGATTGAATTATATATCTCCATTGTATATTTCCATTGGTCTATTAAAAATTATTGTTAGCATAATTTTATTTATAATTTTAGTTGCTTTCATTATAGTTCTATCACAAGCTTTTTCATTATCCTTATAATATAGGATAATGAAATATCCTATCATATAAACTATGAGATGATAAACTTGCTCTTTTAGGTTTTTTTAATTATTATTCTGACAAGAACACTTTATTTGTCCTGCAACTTTCATGGTTTCATTCTAGTTGAGATCCTTAAACCATTATTTTTAATGCACTTTACTGTTTGATGTAAATTTGTAAAAAAAATTATTTGAATTTTTTAAATGCATCCTTTTCAATTTATGGATGCATTACTTATTTCATTATATCCATGAGTTTACAAAGCCATGTGTAAAAGTAGTTTGTTAGAAAAAGACACAAATGTTTCTAGGCTGGGGAAAAAAAACAACCCTCAATGCAATCTCCTCTGCTTTATTGCTATCTGAAACACAAACAAAAACAATAACAAAAAAAACCCCAAAAGGACCCCAAAACCCCAAAAAGACACAAAACCAAAAAAACACCAAAAAACCCCTCACCCCCCAAAACAAAATAAACCAACCAACCAAACAAACAACCCATCCAAAAAAACCCCAAGAGCAAATATATTGAGATTTAATCACTTACATATTAGCAAGATTTACTGGAAAACTTTATATACAAGAAGTGTGATACATTTCTTTGCACATTAATTTAATTTGCCAGGACACCTCAGGGCTCGTGGGACCCTCCATGGAAGGCATCAGGGCAGGGCCTGTCAGCCAGGATTCATCCCAGCCCAGCCAGGAGCACAGGAGCCAGGGGCTGGAACATTCCACGTGTTGCATCGTTTTGCTTCTTTTTTCTGAAGCTTTCCTTCCCTTTCTCCTAAATCAGTAAATGAAGAAATCATTGACTATGCCAGTAGAAATAGGGCTTGATTAATAATCAGAGTATGTATGAACATGCTAACATATGAATGAACATGAAGCTAAATTTAATGCATCTGTTGTAAAAGGAGAATGGCATTTTCTCTGCATTGCTGATTCTGAAGCATTGCTGGTTCTAACTGAGATGCTGTTCAGCCATCATTATTTGCAATTTCTGCAAGAAAAATATACAAGAGTGTCTAGACATTGTGGGGTTTGTGCTTTTATGTTTTTCTTACCCCATAATAGAAAACCTTCAATTTTTGTTATTGCATTAAAATATACACAGTTGGTACATTCATCAAAACCGTTAACCAAGAATCATCTTTGACAGATTGTACTAAGGAAAGACTTGACATGAGAAGGAAGTCCTGAACTGAAAGAACAGTTATAAATTAAATGACCTGAAGCCTCATGGTCAGAGAGTGAATGTCAGGCCACTTTGATAGAGTCAGAGATCCATGGAGAGCTCTGTGTAATGTTTTGCAGGACCCTAGAAAACAGATGTCTCCACATTCCAGTGAGGAGGAGGGATCTCTGCACAAATGCCTCAATAGAATGGAAGATGGAAGAAACCCATCACATCATAAGATGGTCATTAAATGGCAGGGCTGCAGAAGCTGTGATAAATAGCAGATTTTAAGACAAAATAATGTTTTTCCCTTTACTTTTGCTTTTTTCATGTATAAAACTAAGAATCTGACTGTTTGCTGATTGATTGAAACCAAAGCCAGTAGATATATTTTAAAAGGATTAATAAAAAACTATGAAAATCTACTAGCTTTTAGAATAGCACTGTTCTGATTCTTAATTTGAAGATTTGTTTTCGTTTACATCATGATGCCCCTGACATGTAAGTCACATCATATTTGTCTGTAGCTCTAATTTCTAGAGAATTAAAATCCAGTGATTCTAGCATTTGCACCAGGCTGCTATGTAGCTTATAGCACCTTTTGCATTAGTATTCCCATGAATACCTGCAGGAAAAAAAGCATGTTTATAATATTAAATTTTGAAATCCTGAATGGCTGAAGGATATTGATTGAAAATCTTTCCTAAATTCTATTAGAATTTAGCCCTTCTTTAAAAGCAAGCACACAAATCAGCCTAATATAGGTTTATATTTTTGCTACAGAGTAGTGTAATCTGAAAAGTCTTAAAGACTTCAATTGCCTATACATAGAATTTTGTGCACTTAAAGACAGTATTCTAAGGGCTTATAATATAAATACATATCTAATCTGTCTGATCCTCTCTGTATAAAGACATATAGTTATTCAAACACATATATGTTAACAATCTAACAATTAGCCTAGAATTTTGAACTCTTCAAGAGTTCAAAATGAAGAATTCAGTCAAGAGTAAAGTGAAAAATAGGTTTGTTCTCTTTCTTTTGTTTGTTCCTGTCAAATTTTACAAGGTTGATTGTCATGTGGTTGCTCAATAGTTGCTTTAAAATAGTAAGACACACCCAAGAAAACGAGGAAGGTACATGGCATAGAAGCTATGTCATAGCACTAGGTTTCATTTGACCAGATAAAGGTGTAGTTTACCTCTACATCTGAGTTTGTTGTCTAGAGTGTCTCCACAGTCAGTAAAAAAGGAGCAAATAATATGTTTAGATGCACAAAAGTTTATGAGGCCAGATGTGATTCACCCAAGTACACTGAGGGAGCTGGTGGAAGTTCTCACAGAGCTGCTTTCCACCATTTATCATCAGTCCTGGCAAACTGGTTAGGTTCCTGTTGACTGTGATGCCCACCTAAGAATGGCCAGAAAGAGGATTCAGGGGACAAAAAGTCTCTCAGGCTTTTCTTTTTAGAACTCATTCCACTTCAGTGTTCAAAGATCACAAGAACAGAGAAAGATTCAGGGAGGCAACTCAGATGCTTGAACAGAATATATTAAAAGTTACTCACCTGGCCCTAGGAAAGTGTCCAATGGAAACTTAGTCTAGGGCCTAATCACCACAGACAAAGACAGGATTTTTCCTCAGATAGGCAGTTTCCAAGAAGTTACCTCATGAGTAGGGAGCCATTACTATTTATAGGGAGCATTAAACCCAAATGTGTTTGTTTTTCTGCCCATTCTGAGACACCAGAAGAAAAAAAATACCTCTAAAGGACAGAATAAATGCAAGCCCACTCTTTCATGACTAGACATTGAGTTAAACAAGAAGATTTGTGTTTTCAGCTCTGTGTTGCCAAGTTTGCCTTTGTTTATGTTTTGTGACTGGAATGAAAAATTGGAAAAATCTGAGTCAGTTTAGGACAGAGAGTTCCCAGCAGAGAGCTAACCTGCCACTGCCAATCATGTTGGCACTGTGCTCTTGTCTAATGGTTTACCAGGTTGACTTCTGGCTCCTTTCAGATATTTTGCATGCAAATAAAAGCATTCTCCTGGGAAATGAGACATATATTTAAAACTCCTTAGTCTGTTTGCAGTCCAGGATCTTGAAGTGCTTTTTTTTTCTGAATGCATTCCTGCCCTCCACCAAAATCTTTTGTATTCTCACTTGTTCTGCACCATAAGCAGAAATGCAGTAATGTTTTTTTTTGATGTTTGTTTTTTGAACTCAAAATAATCTAAGTGATCTGGTTTACGCTGTGGCCTCATAAGAGATTGTATTAAGGATGATGAATATAGCATTAATGTGAGAATGAGCACTAAAAGAGGGAGGGGGAAATGGACTTCAGCTAACTCATCTACCAGAGAGAACATATTGTGTAACTGCACCCCTTGTTAGAGAAAATGATTATTTACTAAGCCAAGGATTTGGAATATTTGGCAAATAATTGAATTGATTAACTGTCCAATATAATTAGCTGTTGATAGATGTACAGAAGGATTATTTTGCAAGAGGTATAGTTCCTAGAATGTTAGAACTCCCTAGCAGATGTGGTTTTTGATGCTATGGGATCTATTTTGACAGAGCTAACACATTGTTTATGGTCAATCAAATGAATACAACGTGTAAATAGGAAATATCTTGTTTGGTTTGATTACCCAATTCAATTGTATAATAATGGCTATTATCAGAACTTTACTTGTGTATTTATTGCTGTACAATGCAAAGCTCTGAAACAAGAGTAGACCATGCAAACTCCTTGAAGTGAATTATGCTCAAGGTTAAACAACCTTGTTAAAATTTATGAAATAGGCACATGTGTGTTGCTCTAAAGGGTTATACATATAATGGAAGCAAATGCACTCTGGCTGTTTTCACCAATGTTGACAGATGTTCTCATATGTACTCACATGATAAGAAAGAATGAACAAAATGAAAGCCATACTTCTTAGTAGCTCCTTGCAAGTGAACAGAAAACTTCAGGGATTCATGGAACCCCAGAAAACCCATTTTGTAAAATTGATGACAAGATCAGAGATTTCTCAAAGCAACTTACTGACTTGCACTATAAATATGAAGCAGTAAACATGCCAGGATCCCACTGCACTTTACAGGTAGAGCAGTTGCTGCATCTTGACAGGGGAGTACTTTTTCAAAGCAACCTGTGCACTGACTATGATGTATGGTCATGTGTGCTTTATCTCCATAAACTTATTTTTATTTTTAAAACATTTCTAATAAACTTGAAAACTACTGATTTGGGAGGAAATCTGTTGCTGATTAGACTGATTCACAGAGTCCTACAGCTCTTCTTCTTTAATGTGGTACTTCACATATATGCTTTGCCTAGGCATGAATGGCAGTCTTGGGATTTAATCTACTGCTTCCTTTTGTCCCTATTAGTAGTGCACTGAGGAGGAAGTGTCCCTACATTTATTCCAAATTCACATCTGTTTCTCCAGTTGGATAAACTTCTAAGGTTTAAATGTGATGGTGCAGCTGCTGCCCTTTTGCACATGCTGTCTCCTTCTTTGGGAACTGAGAATTAATTTTCTCCTTTTACAGAACAAAGATACAAATACTTTTCTTTGGGGGCTAGTTTTCATCAGGCTCTTCTCACACTCAGCTTGATAGAAGGGCAATTCTCAGAACACTTTTCCATTCCTGTGGAAGGTTCCATCACTGCTCCCTTGTTTAATTTCCAATAGAGAGAAGTCATCACAGAAGTTTAAAGCCAAAGACATCATTTCCCATAATTGTGGGTAGGCAAATTCTGTTGGAAGGTCGAAGAACAGAAAATAGTTTTCCTGGACAGACAAAACTGTATATTTATGATACAAAAATGAACCTAAAGTTCATTTTGTAGACCATAGTGCATTAAAATACTACTGCAAGCTTTCATGGTCGCACAGAGAAATGTGATTATATATGCCATTTTTTGTCTCAAGCCATTTTGTATACGTGTCTGATCCTTTAGCTTTCTTCACCTTCAAATACATGGTGACTTGTGTGTGTGGGAGGCTGGGGGAGGCATTTTTCACAGTGAGACACTGGCAACCTGAAAACATGAGGGAAAGGTAATTACAGTAATTCCTTCATTGAAATGTTTTAAAACAACAAAATAATATAACTTATGATTTCATGTTCTTTCAGCTTACTGATAATACACATTGATACTTTCCTATGAAAATTCATTCTACACTTCAGTGCAGTTTTAAGGTGAGTTTTTTTACTGCCCTTAATGCTGTTTTATAACATTCCTTTGTGTTTTAGTATGTATGCCAGGATACTGTTGGAATTAAGAATGGATGATTTCAGTACCCAGAGAGGACTAATGAAGATTAGCATAAGTAGCTTGATGAGGCATGAAAACAGTGAGATTTTGGAGAGAAGATGACAAATCAAGGTTAAATTTTGCCTCCACAGAAGAATGAGGGTGTAGTCAAAGTATCTAATGAGGGCTGCAGAATCCTTTTTTAAGGGGAATAGAAAAACCTTTTTCATTAAATTCCTGTGATTTGTTCTAGTCCTGCTGACACAGGCTATTAAAAACCTTGTTTTTGTTTTAGAGACTTTTTAAAGAGCACTTTGGCGCTTTATAGTGTTTGTAGAATGTTCTTTATAGTTAAAATTACATGCTGAGATGGCAGGCTGCTGAGCTAATATATTGTTACACTGATTAAATTGATTAAAAGCTTCGTTTTTGACAGGCAAATTGTAGAGGCTTAGATTTCTTTATCACACATTTCAGTAATTCAGCTCATGTCTTGTCCTATCTAATAATCACTTCTTTGCCTCCCTGTTTAGGAATCATCTCAGCAGCGGGTACATTTTCAAACAGCATATTAGCTTCACATCTGAATTACATGAGTCACAGTGCATTGGCATTACAAAAGCCTTATTCAAGGTAATGGCTTATTCAGTGAAACACTTGAAATATATTCCATTTTGGTTTTTTTCTTGCTATACTGTGAACAAAGAAAGGGACCCTTGATTTTTAGATTAGAAAATAAGGGATTGCTCTTACCATAGCTGTGGATTGACAGCAGAGGTCATAGTGCAGAAACATTTTATGTCCTACTCAGCACAACATTGCTTACTTAAAAATGTGTGAGAGAACGGAGCAAAAAGAAATTACTTACAAGTAATTACTGAAAATATAACAGGCAGATAAAGAGGATTCAGAAACTTATATCAGCTGCAGAGGAGATGTTTTGCAGTAAATATGGAAATAAGGTGAGGGTGCTCAAAAAATTAGTAAACCAAAATTGCTCTAAATAAATGTAGAAGCCTGAAGAATTGCAAAGTGTGCAAAGTGTTCACAGCTTGCAAACAGGAGACTTGGAAGGCAGTGCAAGAATGTGAGCTGGCTGCTGGTCGTACCACACAGATAGGGGTGCTCAGTGACAGCTACAAGCTGTACTTCTGCACAGCACATTCTCAATTTGATTCAAGCATTAAGCATTTTTCAGGGTAAAGGCAGACTTGTTTAGCTAAAGATCAGTGCCCATCACAGTGGCTCTGTTAAAAGAAGAATACACTGCTTGCTTGCATTACAGCATGAAAAGTAGGAAGATTAAGCTGGTCTACATGGTTCAGACTGAAGCTCTGTTAGCTCAGTACCCCGAATTGCTGACTGTTCAGCAAATCATATAACCCAGATTTTGGTTACTACAAGATCAAAAACTTCTCAAGTGGAGGTGACATTCTGTTTACTCCATTTGGATGCCTCTGATGAAGCTTGTCTTTGCATTTCACTCTTTGAAACTAGTCACTGTGTGGGCCATATGGTATCCTCTGACACTGAATTCAGCAGCTGAGTTATGTTTCATTTTAAACCTGCCATTTCATTTGGAGGTCTGTTTTTCTTATATTTTGATGAATGATAATTAATCATTTCACTTCTCAATTCCATCCTACTATCCATCATGTCAAAGAGCTCTGGCTGTCTCCATGCATTATGTTGGTAAAGCATCCCAAACACAGACATTAATATTTCCAAAACTGCCCTAAAACCACTGGCAGCTGACAGAGAAATTAATGCAGACATAAAGACAGTTTAAATGCTGGTATCTGTCCCTCTGCAAACAGAAATCTAAAAGGCAAAATAGAAAGGAAAAAATAGCTTGGGTTTGGATTGGAAAGAGGCAAAGAGAGCATTGGAAACATGGAACTCTCAGCCACATGAAAATCTGGGAGACTGTATTCTCCAGAAGATAGAAATTGATGTTGTTTGGTCTTAATATCTATAAATGCCCCTGGAAAAATGGATAGGGAGGAGGGATGGGAAAACTTGCTGCACAACAGAGATGGTTGGGATCTGCTTGATGCTAGCAGAATAAACAGTGTCCACAGAAATTGTGGGAAGGGACTAAGAACTACAAAGCCTTCTTTCTTTTTTATTTTAATTGATTTTTAATAATATAGGAAAATTAAAAGTGTCTGTAAAATTAATATGAGAATCCTATTTAATAAGCATTCATTAAATGTGATACACATAAGGGGTAGAATAATGAAAGTTTAGATTTCATACAGGGCAGAAATTGGAATGTGTAGAGATATGATAATGGCCATCCTGGCAGCATTTTGACTAGCACCAGCAACATATATCTTACCCCCAGAACTACAGCAGTAGAACTACTACTTTCTTTCTTGCATCCCTATGAAAGAACTTGCTTAGTAGCCTCTAAAGCAAGTTAAGAGGTAATTTTGGCATTACTTCATCCAACAGGTATCCAGAAGGTCTCATTCTGCTAAGTCTGTGCCAGGATAATGGTGCCAAATCATAGAATGTTACAGGCTTGAAGGGATCTTATAGATTACCTGGTCCCAACCTTCCTGGCCAAGGGCAGGGACACTTCCCACTAGACCAGGTTGCTCAGAAGTTGCTTATCCAACCTGCCTTAAACACTGTCAGGGTTGGGGCATCCACAGCCTCCCTGGGCAACATGCTCCAGTGCCTCTCCACCCTCACAGTAAAAAATTTCTTCCTAATATCTTACCTGAGTTTCTCCTCTTTCAATATGTACCCATTACTCCTTGTCCTACGACTAAAGTTCCTGATAAAGAGAAGGCTCTCTGGCTTCCCCCTCCAGACACTAGAAAGTGCTTTGAGGTCGGCACACAACCTTCTCTTCTCCAGGCTGAACAGACTCAACTTTCTCAGTCTGTCTTTGTAGAGAACGTGCCCCAGTCCTCTTAGCAACTTCATGGCCCTCCTCTGGACTTGCTCCAGCACTTCCATGTCCTCCCAGTGTTGAGGGCACCAGAGCTGAATGCAGAGCTCCAGGTGTGGTCTCATCAGAGCAGAGCAGAGGAGGAGAATCCCCTCCTTTGACCTGCAGGACACACTGCTTTGTGTGCAGCTCAGGCTCTCTGGGCTGTGAGTGAACATTGCCAGCTCATGTTCAGGTTTTCATCTTCCTTCATCCCCAAGTTATTCTCCACAGGGCTGCTCTCAGTCACCTCCACTCAGCCTGTAGATGTGCCTAGGATTGCCATGACCTATAGATCTCCTTGAGTGAAGGACATTTGTGTGTTTTAAGAGAGAATTTGACCTGCTATGCAAGCCTTATCAGCAGCTAGGAAAACCCTTAAAACACTTATCTATAGTTAAAAGTATAGCACCACATGAGCCTATGAGAAAAATACAGGGTACAAAGAAAATATATGTCCAATAAGCTTATTCTTCCTTCGTCAGCCACTGTAAAAGACAACACATTGAAGTTTTTCATTTAATGAGGTAGGGAATTTACTGATTACCTATGCTGAATTATCCAACGTACCAGGGATTTGTAAACCCTATTGACTCTTCTTTCTTACCCTCCTATAACCCAGAGATTTTTTTCACCAAAAGTCTCCTTGTGAATAAGCCACCATGATGATATTTTAGATTATATTTTAATTTCTATATTTTGTGCTATTGCACATCTCTAAAAATACACTTATTATCTCATTAAGGAGAGTGAAAGCAGAGGTGGGAAAGCTTTAAGGAACAGTTATTACAAATTCTATTCTTTTTTAGCCAATTAACCCTCTTCTGCCTTTTTCCATATTTTGCATTGTCATCTGCATTTTAATTTTAAAGGCAAAATTTACAGAAAATGCAGGGACTACACAATCAGGGCTAGAAGGTTTGTTGTTATGTTCCTCATCAGAATTTGGCTAATTTTAAGTGCAGAGGCACATATTCAATCATAAAATTATTCCAGAATGTTTGTTTTTTTTGAGTTTCGTCCAATCTAATTTTTCTTAAATTGGAAATTTCACCTTGTTTGTTTGCATATTCAGGCTAAGTTCCTTTTGAATGCTATGAGGAATCTCCACAGCCTAATTTTAGGCATCTAACTTTGTTTCTCCCTTTCTTTCCTCTAAATATGGTGATTCAGGGCAGGAACATGTTCAGAATAGTCTACATCTTGTCAGTGTCTGTGTACAGATATTGGCAAGACTATCCTCCTTATTGAGAGCCATTTATCAGTTTCATAATGGTAGGTGATGTAAATATTCCTTTCCACAAAGGACTGGCTTTCTACTCAAGTGCACAGTTACTTTGGGATTTGGGGACCTACTGAGGATGTCACTGGTGTACAATAGTGTGTTTTGGATTTAGGCATGGGATAAATAAATATGTGTTTGGTTGACAGCACACTGTTTCTCTTCCAGTGATGTGCACTTTATTGATACCACCTAAAATTTCTAAATCTGGACTCAAATGGGAATATTTTTGTAAATTTTTTCCTTGTGTCTCATACTTTACAGTCTAGGTCCTTGCAATTTTTAACTCTTAGCCAATACAGAAGAAATACTGCTTTGTCTTGGGACCTTGATGATTGTTAATACTTACAGAATGATGAATATATTTTAACAAGTGTATATCCAGCTGGCTCTGGACACCTTGGGAAACAACGCAGATGTGTGGAAAAAATGAATGTAAAGACAAAACAGAGAAGTAAACTGTTCATGACATTCTTCTAAAATGTTTTTTTTTTTGTTTTTTTTGCTGAGGTCAAGCAATTGGAAGTAATTTTTGGAATTGTATGCGACAGAGACAGGAAAATTCAAATGAAGAAGATAACATTCCTAGAATTCTTTGGAATTGAAGTGAAATATTCCAGCAGGAATACTCTAAGGTGTCATTATTAATAAGCCAAATGTGGCCATCCACTAATCTCTTCAAAACTGCTTGGTAATATTGAAACCATACCTAAAGAAATCTGTTTCATATTACAAAAGGGGATGATACTCCTGGATCAGGCAGCCTGCAAACCTACGAAAAAATTCACTATCCCAGATTATTTTGGATCACTTCTAGAATCCATGTATCTCCTCTTTACCTATTCATTACTCATCAGATCTCAAAGGCTTAAGAAAATTGCTGTTATGTATTTATCATTTGAGACAGAACACCGTCTGAACAGAACAATGGAAGATTCCAGGGCTCCATTCAGACTAGATATTAGAAATGGTTTTTTTCATAAGGAAGAAATTTTTTACCATAGGGTGATGGAGCACTGTAAATGCTTCATCCCTGGAAGCATTCAAGGTATAGCTACCTCTGAAAACTTTTGATGGATTTTCCTATCTTCATCAACCTATATCTAGAGCAGAAGTCCAGCCCTGAGAATTGCATCTGGGTCTTGCATTGCTTTTGAATGTTAAGAAACTGGAGAAAGATCTAGAAAAATGGTTTCAGAGATGGTGCTGAATAATTGGAAAAAGATATGACCTTCCATTAAAATTCAATAGCACTTTCTCATCTGAAGCCATGGGATACACTCTTGTGGATCGTAGGGATAGAGATTTCTTCAGAAAACCTGGCCAGAACAAAGAAAAAATCTGGAAGGCACAGTGAAAGGTCTTTTCATTCATTTAAACAAAGTTTTCTTTGTTCAGTTCCTCACAAAAACACAGTTTGCATTTATAGAGGACTTGTAAAGTAAAAAGTCAGAACATTTGAACAAATTCTGCAAAGAAATACCTTCAACCATAAAAAAATTGAAATAAATTGGAATGTATTTTCAGTTTGATGTAGTCTATCCATAGAAATGCTGCAAATACTACTCAGTTCATTCCAAATGTAATGAGTTTATCCCATATATTTTCTGCAGTCTTAACGCTTTCACAGAATCACAGAAACACAGAATCATATAATCATCAAGGTAGGGAGATACCTTCAAGATCATCTAGTTCAACCATCAACCCAGCACCACCATATTCACCCCTGAACTGTATCCCCAAGTGCCACATCCAGATGCCTCTTGAACACTTCTAGAGCAGATCACTCCCCCACCTCCCTGGGCAAATCATTCCAATGCCCAACCACTCTTCCAGAGAAAGCTGTTTTTCTAATACCCATTCTGAACCTTCCATGGCGCAACTTAAGGCCATTTTCTCTCGTTCTTTCCTTTGAGACATGGCAGGAGACCAACCCCCCTGCCACTACAACCTCCTTCCAGGTAACTCTAGAGAGCAGTGAGGTCTCCCCTCCTCTTCTCCAGACAAAACTACCCAGTTTCCTCACTTGATCCTCAAAGGACTTTGCTTCTAGACCCTTTGATAGCTTCATTGCCCTTCTCTGAACATGCCCCAGCACCTCAATGTGCTTTTTCAAGTGAGGGGCTCAGAAATGGACACAACTCTCAAGGTGTGGCTTCACCAATGCTGAGTACAGTGAGACAGTCACTTCCCTAGTCCTACTGGCTATAGTATTCTTGATACAAGCCAAGATGCCACTGGGCTTCTTGCCCACCTGGCCACATGCTGGCTCCTATCCTGCTAGCTTTTAAGAAGTACCCCCAAGTCCCTTTCAGCTGAGCAGCTCTCAAGCCACTGTTCTCCAAGCCTGAAATGTCTCATGGGGCTGTTGTAACTCAGAAGAAGGACCTGTTACTTTGCTTTGCTGGTCCTTATGCTGCTGTACCCTACTATTGATCCAGCCTGTCCAGGCCTCTCTGCTGGAGCCTTCCTGCCCTCCAGCAGATCAGCACTTCCACCTAACTTGGTCAGCTGCAGACTCACTGAGGATGCACTCAAACTCCTTGTCCAAATCATTGACAAAGATATTAAACCTGCAAAGGTAAATGATGGGAATTAGGATGATCTGTTCCATTAGCTTTCTGTACCAGGACATCATTTGTTTTATATTACTTAAAATATAACATGTATAACAGGTTCAGAGCTGAAGAGGTGGTCATGAGACAGAGTACAATTATGTTTTTCTGTAGGCAAAGTGTATTTCTACATAGATTGGGAACTTCATGGCAGTGAATGCAATGGTGGCAGTTCATCAGCAATTCAGAATAACTGACTAAAACATCATAAAAACGTTTTCAGGATGAATATGGTTGACTTGCTCTGATTTGCTCTAAGGACAGCCATATGCAGAAGACTGCAATATGCAAAAGAGCATGCTAATGGAAAAAATCTTGACTGCAAGTAGAGTTTAACTTTGATGAAGAGTTTTCTGTTTATGAAATGTTTTCTTTGATGAAATTTTCTGTTTATACAGAGAAACATCCAGACAGGAGAATAACAGGTGTTTTCTAAGATTTATTAAGTATAAAACTGATATGTGATGCTGAATGAAAAGTTTCATTATTGGGAAGGATTCCTCAGTGAATGCTTGAATTTCTCTCAGAACAGTGTTAGAAAGGTGTGTTGTATATTTTCCCATGATACTGGCAAAAAAAATTAATTACTTGATCTCACACATGTCAGTGTTTATCACAGAATGTGTAAGAGTGTAAGGGTGAAAAAATAATAGCAAAAATAATTGAAAGATAGTGAATGTAAACCTTACTGAAACTATCAAAGCAAAGGAAGAAATATGTATGAAAATATGTACCAGGAATTCATTCCCATATTCAGGGATTTCAGTAGGCATAATCAGTGTAACCAGATTAAGCTGTATCTCTGAATAAAATGTTAACTTTGCAAGAGAACATAAACACTACTGAAGGCTTGAGTCTTGACAAAAGGCTAGGTATGAATAATTTATATGAGGAATGGTATATGCTGAGATTTTGCACGTGTGTGCACATGTGTGTACATGCACTCACGCTTGTGTGGTTCAGAAATATACACAGGGAATGGAGTTCAGGTCTGTGTCCTAATCCAGCTTCTCTAAATACCACTGAATTTACAGAATTATGTACATTTTTTATTATTATTACTTTAAATACAACATCTGAAAGAGTATTGTATAAACACACTTGTTCAGATTACAGAAGCTTGTTAAAAATAAATTCCACTAAAGTTTAGCTTCAAACTCAAGTCAATTTAATTATGTTTTTTCTTACTATTGCCATCATTTTACTTGCTTCCTTACTTGCAGTTAACAAAATGTGCTGGGATGAAAAAAAAATTCTTTTCTTTATAGTACTCGTAATTCAGAGAAGTTATTTGTAGCAATTGTACATAAAATGAGTTTTATGAATTAATGATAAAAATATATTGGAATATATTAACTTTAGTATAATTTTCAAAACAAAACTGAAGGCTGTAAAAATTGATGTATGATGTTATTGGAAGTATAAATGGGCACTTATGATATACAAGTTTGAAATATATTAAGGGGAGACTTTTTTTTTTTCTGTATGGTGCCATTTTATTTAAAATATTGCCATTGATTGTACTAAATTATAATTTGCATTTAAGAAAATGGGATCACATAGCTTCTGGTGACTTCTGAGGTGAGAGCTGACCACCCATCTTTCAAGGAGAATGAAGCTCTCTGCTGTGTCATCAAGACATGGTCATGACACTGTAAGTAAAACAATCTGCAATTACCCTTGAGCTGTGGATAGCAGTGAGATGGCACCTGGCACTTGAAGATGCAAAGAAGCAGGAGCCAGAACTTCTCTGACTTGCCTATAAACAGAAAATACTGAGAGCTGTTTGGAGTCAGGTTGTGTAACAGACCGGTAAAGGAATTTAAGCTCATTAAAATGTGGCAGCTGTCTAGAATAACTTTCTAGATCATGTTGCCTTGGAAAAAAAGACCTGGGGTAGGAATTTCCCAAAATATAAAAGTCACATGACTGAGAATAAGAAAATACTTAAATTAATTGGATTTTTCTCAGATCTTGAAGAGAGGAAGGCTACATCTCTTCTGCAAAATGAGACAGGCCATTAATCATTCTCTGACTGTGGGTCTAAGTGGCAAAATATCATTTACAGTCACACACCTAAAATCTCTTCCAAAACATTGTGGAAACATTGGAATTGCCTATATTAAGCAAACCCCACATACACAGGCCTTGTCTAGGGCACAGTTAGCTGTCAGACAGGTCAGAAATGCAACAGAAGGTAAATTCAAAGACAGGGTATAATGTGTATTACCATTCTTCTAGAGAAAGCTGATAGCATTAAGTTTCTTGCTGTCTGGCTTCAAAGAACTAAAACCTCTACAGAGATTGCTCACAAGAAAAATCTCTCACTTTGCATCATTCCTTCTTCAAATGAGGAACGAATCTTTCAAGTCTGAAGAACATTCTACTTTGCTTTTATCTTAGCCTGATCATGCAAACAGAGCATAGTGACAACAGAAGTAAATCCAGACTCTGGGTTCAGATTTCCTGCATTCTTTTCTTTGTTAAGTTTATGCCATTTTTCATTTTTGTAGATTATCCTTATGCATTATGTCATATTTCAGTCATAAAAATCCCTTCCAGTTAAATATCAAAGGGTTCTCTATGTTAAAGAATGTATATTTAATGGATCATATGTTTAAATCCAACTGCAGTTATTGAGAAGCTCATCATTCAAAATAACAGCATAATCCTTTGCTTTGGTTTGTGGGCTGGTCTCTTGTCTGCTCTGATGATGAGACTTTGATTCACAGCCTCAAGACAGACTGTGATGCTGCACCCTACAAAGGAGGAGTAGCTGCTGGTTAGCTCTCCCAGCAGCAGGATGGTTGAGGTGGGATCTGAGACAAGGACTATGATACAGCTTAAGGTGGATAAAATTAGGGGTGACTGAAAGAGACTGAACTCAGGAGTAATTTGTGTTTCTAGACCAAGACAATAATTAGTAATCATCTACAAGAAAAAGTCAAAACTAATTGCAATTGTTATGATGGAAATCCAAGTGTGTTTTTAGAAAGATTATTTTCATCCAGGCCATTTAGCAATTCAGAACAGTTTGGAGCAATACTGTTTTTATACCTGGGTTCAGTAAAAATAGCAGATCCTGTAAGGAAATGTTGTCTCAGTTGAACAGTGTTTTTATTTAGCTGTTTCTTGCAGTATCTCATATAAACTTCAAGTCAGATGTAAACTCTTTGGGTACATTCCTACTCTTGCCAGTTGGGAAGAAACAAGCAAGATCTTCTTCTAGCAGCCAGAATGATTATTAATAGAGTGTCACTCAGTTGCTATGCTCCCACTGCCAAAAGGTGGGAGGGGAGGCTTTCATGGATCAGACAGTGAGACACCACTTGGAACAAAAGGAAGAAAAGAAAGGCAGAAATGAACTGCAGGGATAAAAGGGAAAGAGAAATTGCTAAAGTTCTTCAGAAAATTTTGGCTCAATTTTTTGGAAATGGGAGCTCAGGGCACATGGAATCATCCCTTCTAAGATGCTGGGAAGCTCATAGAAGTTTCAGGGGAAAAAAAGTTAAAAAGCTGAGAAATGTCACTAACAATATATCTGTCTGTTTTCCCTCTCTCACTCCTACTTTCTTCCCATTTCTAAAGATTTAAAGTGGGCTGTGATTAGCCTGGTGACCCTGGTGGGTGATTTCCCTAAGAGAAAATAAACTACAATATTTAAATGTAGTGTTTGATATAAGTGTAAGCCAAGCCTCACCTTTTTATGGCTGGAAAAGAAGGAAACACAAGAGACTTATGATTTCACTATAACAGTTATGCTAATAGCCAGATTGGCTGGTGTCAGTGTGCCTGACAGGCCCCAGCATTCTTCTGGTGTAAAGGAAGAAATCACAAGAGACACTCTTTTTCCATGTCTTAACCAGGTGTTTGTTATTTGACCTCAGTAGTAGATAGAATTGGGTATCTTCTTTATTTCCTCTCTTGCATGTATTGGGTGTTCAATCTCTCTTCGCAGAACTGTGTTTTTAAGTTTTATTCTGGTACCCATTAAAAGCTAGAAGAAAGCAAACAAGACTTTTAGCTGAACACTAGCTATATTGGATAAGTTTTAGTTTTGTGGAACACAAAAATTAATTGCCAACAGTCCTCTGTATACTTGTGAAATACAAAAAACGAAGAGAAGTATTTAGAAATGTAGGGCTTGCCATACTAAGTCTGGATAAAGATCCATACTGTCTAGTATTTTGTCTCTGGGAGTGGCCAGATGTTAATTAAAGTAGTGTTTCTACATAAAATTTGAATGTGTGATTCCCTGCTCTGTTGCCAATATCACATCAATTTTGGCAGAGGAAATACATGGCATCTGTTATTAGGCAACCAAAAGGAGCTTTATGGAGGAAATGAAAATAATATGTCTTTGGCTTTGTTTGTGTAAAATAATTCATGGCTAATTGTTAGCAGATACTACACTCCAGTACTGGGTTACATCCTAAGCTGATGCAGATCTTACAGCTCCATAGCAATCGGCAGGGCTGCTCTGAGAGACATATGCTCATGGTGTGATTCACAGCGAGAAAGACCGATTGCCATAACAGAAATTCCAGTTGGGAGCTAACTTTTCTTCACTTTTTCCCTCTTTGAAGTCTATTTTAATGTCCTTTTCACTCTCAATTCAAAAAGTTATACTTCATTTGAATTTATATGGCAAGTTAAACAGAAGCTTAATCTCAGTCTGATTCTCTACTGTTCAGCACCCTTTGTAGCCTCTTCAGAATAAATGTGAAAGGTTTCCACTCGTATTTAGTGGCATTTGGTATTCATTTCATCCAAGTGGAAATGACAAAAAGGATAGGGGGCAACATATGATAGAAGTACAAAGCCCCAGTAGAACTGAAGCAAAGCAGTGTCTGTTTCTGTTCGTGCTTCTTTGATGGCAGTAGATTCATGGCAAAAAATAGTTATGTGATTTGTGAAAACCAGGAGCACAGTATGTTCTGTGCTAGGTCAGAATGCTCTCTTTATAGGATTGTTTACAACAGACAACCAAAAGAGGCATAAAACTGTATCAGCCTTATAAAATGTCAATGCTAATTACATGTAAATCAGTATTCTTCCATTCATATTATGCATCTAAAAGTCAGACTGACTTCAAAATCCAGAGAAACAGAGTTGTTAACAGTATAAACTCAAGTGGTTTAAAACATATAAAAAGACTTTCAGCTACATTTATGTTATATTTGACTTTAAATACATTTTCTAGCAAGGCCATAGAGAAAAAGAACATCAAAATACAAAATAAAAACATTCAGATAGATGAGGTGATAAAGTTAACTTTATTTCTTGGTGTCTTAAGCAGATTATTGTTTTTTATTAAGAATAAGAATTTCTAGTAAAACAAGCCATTTATTTGTTGTTAGCTTTCAAACTACAGGTTTTTATTGCTATTTGCTTTGTGTACCAAACATATCATATACTCCACCACATGCTAACACTATGAATTGGTTACTTCAAACCTGTTAAGCTGTGCATACTTTGGCAAAGGAAGAGAGAACACTCCTACTAAAAGATTCTGCAAATATGGAGAATGTTTTTCATGAGTTCCAAAGAAAATTTAATTAACAAAGCATCTGGGAGTAAACAGGAATGAAAAAATATGCTGTGCTAGCACAAAGACACCAGACTGAATAAAGGCAATCATATGTGTGCTCCAGAGGAGAATAAAGCACTAATTTTTCATTCAGAGAGCACCTCTGAGTCTGATACAGTAACTCTGGTAATAATATCTTCGTGACTTATAGTCAAATGCAAAATGGTTTTAAGGTTTTTCATTGAAAAGTAGGATCTAGAGAAACTTTCCACAGTAGCTCTCTGACACTGGAAGCCCTCTGGCAAGTGAGCTCTCCTCTGCCTGCACATTGGCAGGGCTGTCTGGCCTCAAAAGCTGGTTTCCCTTGCACTCACCTAAATCTGGCTAGATCTAATTAAAACCTCTAGATCAAACTCAATTTGGTCACTTGAAATTACATCACCAATACACGCGACATGATGAACAATTAAAAGTTCACAGAACAAAAGAGTTCTTGGCAAATTCCAAAGGAGAGAGAAATGTATCCCATTGATGAATCAGTACTGGAGAGCTGCTGCTAGGTGCTCAGCATGCAGGATGGGATATGGTGCCCCATCCAGCTGGGGCACTCTCAGCAGAGCTGGGGCTTCCACAGCTTGGTAGTAGTGCTCATCTCAGGTACAAGGCTGCTCAAGCATGGTTTCTGCCACCAAGACTGTGGGGCTTGGGCTGGTGGAGGGTTTGAGTGGTGTTGGGTTCTGGTTTTGTTTTTTTTTTTTTTCTTTTACAGTGGTTATCTTTTTAAACTAATGCAAGGTCTAATTCAGGTAGGTGGAAGATCTGAATATCTTTAGACTGAAACAGGAACTAAACCCAGATTATTTACTTTCTGGATAAAAGGTTCAAACTAGAATATAACATTTAAAGTCAGGGAGACAACAATAAATACAGTTTTATTTTATTTGTTCATTTTTACAATCCCTTAAACATCTGTCCTCAGGAGTAGCTGAAATTCCTGGGCACAGCTTCTCATGGGACTAGGAGCCCAATTACACTTGATTAATTTCCATCAAGTCCTCAACTACTTCTGAGGGCTAGAGATTGAAGATCCCTGGTCCTGTTAAAGATCAGTACAATATAACTTGCTAAATATCCATCAGTTCAGTAAAAGGGATTGCTGTCCCACTTCAGAGCCACCAAAGTCCTTGAGAACAAGTGCTCAGTCCTTGAGAACGTACAAGTGTATTCCAGCACAAAGATTCACCTGGAAACAGGCAGAATTTGGGATATTGCATTACAGCAATTAGTGAAAAGATTTGGTGAGTCACTTTAAGGTGGTGTTACCTATGTGGATATGGAAAGGAACCCACATAAATATTGAATGTCTACCATTAATGAAACCCATAGAAGCTCCAAAAAGCATGTGTTTTACCTGATTCTATTATGAGTAATTACAGTAGTGAACAGAACTGTAATTGAAATCAGACTTTGTTTATATAGAGCAATGTGCAAACATATAGTGAGGGAGTGTTCTGACCTTGAAAAAAGTCATAGAAAATATTTCATATCAACATTCTTGCTATATATTATAGTATCTTAAACAAACTTCTTGGGCTAAACTTGAAATTTCAAGAAATATATAAAAGAGTATTTTAGCATATTTATAACTATTCTATCCTATGACAACTAGGTCATAATTAACATCTTAGCTGGGGAATAATTAATGTAGATTTTATTTCATAATATTTGTGTGTTAAGTGCAAAGGTTAATGTTAACATTCTCTGCACATTCACACAAGGTAAGAATGCACTCATTTGCATCTGTGCCTGTGAACTAAGTCAAATCACCTTTCTGAGTTAGAAATTGTCTTTGAGGTAGCACACTAAGAAAGTATTTTGGGAACAGTGGTTAACAACCCATTTCATTTAATCTGTAGCATCTTTGTGCAAATCTTTGCAGTCAAAAATTTAACATTCCAAGTCATCAGGAGCTATTAGGGGAACTTCAAATTTACTTCCTGTAAACATCACTACAGGATAAGCTCATCCAACTTTGAAGCAAAAAAACCAGGTCAGATTAATTTTTAAGTTCAAATATAGAGTATTGTGCAGTCCTAAATCAGCTCTGAAAATGTCTCACAATGTCCTCCAATTGTTGATATAGGGAAGATTTCTTAGTGTGAGAAAAAAATCCTGTGCTTTTTTTTCTTTTTTTTTTCTCCTTACCACCTAATTCAACTATGAGCATTATAAGGAAATAAACTTGCTGCTTCAAGATCAAAGACAAAGACAGAAAATACATGAATGTTTAAACCTCATTTTGCAGAAATGGATTTTTCAGTTTAGGTTGAGCACCAATTGACTGCCCCCTAATTTGAAGGTTGAAATGAACCAGTTTGAGGACATATATACTTGGAACCACCTGGGAGGGTAATTTGGGAAGGTAAAAGTGTATCACAATTGTGTAATTCTGTCTCAATTTTACTCAATTTAGATAAATGCTGGCCTAACTCTTCTGAATTTCAGAAGAATTTAAAATGGTGACTGGCACACAAAACTAGTTTTTAAGCTCCAATTTCAGATAAGAATTTAACCTCATTTAAAGATCAAAATTTAAACATCTGATTAGTCTTAAATTAAATTTTGCTGAAGACAGCTGGCTTGCTGGATAGGTATCCTAATGACCTAACTGAGATTTTAGGTGACTAATTCCTTCAGGTGTTGCCCCATAACTAAGTGCTGCCAGAACAGTGCTTGGCTTCTGAAGAGCAGTACCACGGGCACCAGTGCAGCATCATTTAGGAGGAGCAGCAGAAACACAGCCTGGGAGGGCTCTGGGTAGGAATGGCAAGGAGCAGCAGATGCAGACAAAATAATTTGCTCTTGCCATACTGAAGAGAAGTAAAGCAACTTTCCAGAGCACAGATGTGGTGCCCAACTTGGCAGAAAAAAATGAGAGTAAAATAGCCAGTAAAATAGCCTTGGAAGACAAAGAACTCACTAGAAATTGAAGTCCAGCTTGTTTGTGAGACATTATTTCAGTCCAAGGTATCCTGAAGGAAAGGCAGTCTCACATGGAATTTCTGGACCCAGGAGTCAATGATGAGATGGCTGCTAATAGTACCAGGCTCTGTCTTAGAAACTAGGCATAGTATTTACTTAAAATAAAAATAAAGGCTGCTAAGAAGCTTACACACCTTAACTGCAATAAAATAAACAAGCAAATAATAATTCCACAATTTTTGATTAATTGTCTCTGAAGTACCACTCTTTTGTCTTGGAAGTCATCTTTTTCTACATATACTAAGATGCTGGATAACAAGAAGAGATTCAACACAGATCTATCCATGGAAAGTCAGTTTTTAAGGTGAGTTTATAAATCATGGAAGAATTTGTATGCAACAGTGACAACTCCATCAGAATTAAATCATTATTTAAGATTATAAATTGCGGCAGCAAGAAATTTCAAATACAGAACAAAGTCCAATCAAAGAATATTGCTAAAGAGTGCATAGTACAGACCCAAAATGTCAGGGTAAGTGGTTGAACTGCACAGATACTCTTTATTTCTTATTAATTTTTTTTTCTTCTGTGAGATTAATATGTTGATAGAACTTACTACTTTTCCAGACCCTGCTGGATTACTGGTTTGCTTTGTTAAGCCTTATTTGTATTGTGTTTTCTCTTAAAGCTTAAATAAAACAGAAAAATGAAAGCTGCAGACAAATCTATAAATTATTTTCCACTGCTGATATTCCTGAAATATGACCTTAATAGTGACCAGCTACAACAATTATAACTACTATTTTATTATCTCTGCTATTCTCATTTTGTATCTCCACAGTGCCAGGCTTTCAGTACTGTCAGGAAACTGAGGAAGCAATTAGAGCTTTTTGGCCTGTGTTTCTACAATACATGTACTTCTTAATCTGGGATTTGGGTTTGTTTTCAGGCAAATAAATACTGGGAAAAAAACTGATCCTCTGTAGAACAGGAAGGAATATTCAGGGAGAAGTGGGACAGTAATAGTGGGACAGAAAAATTGAGATACTAAGAAAAAAAAAGAAAGTAAATTAAAAGGACATGGAGGGTCACAATAAAAGAAGTTTGAATTCCCTTTCAATGTGGTGGAATAGGGAGTTATCATTAATGCCCAGACCCTCAGCAACACAGTAACTGTGACACAGGAGATCACCGTGAACTCTCCTTCACATACCTGTTCTGGAATACTGGGAGTTAATTTTCTATGCATTCCAAGCCAAACATTGTGAATAACAATGGCAGTTTAAAAGCTCATCTGATTAAAAAAAAACCACCAAAAAACCTGTTAGGTTAAGTATTATTGTACACTAACCTGTTCAAAGAAGGTATTTATTGCTACTACTCTGTGCTTACATATCATTCCTTATGGTTATGGACAAGCTTTTTCTGGGAAATACAAGCTTCTGCCACACTTACACTTCAAATTTATTCAAAACAGAATAAATTTCAGGTATCCCAGAATAGGTGCATACAAAACTTTGATGGTAATTTTCCTCCAATATAATTATTCATAAATCAATGCATAAAATGGGTTCTCATTTAATGAGAGCTCAGTTTGCATAATGACCTACAATAAAAGCCTTATAAATAACTTTTGGCCACTTAAGTATCTGCTGGGTTTTCCTTATAAACACTAAAGCTGACCTCTTTGAGGAATGAAAATATATTTTTGAGGTAGAATTTCATAAGTGTATGAAAAAGACTGTGCTCACAATTGCCAAGTAAATTATATTTTTCTGTGTCCATTATTTCTAATCTTTATGCAAAAATTAGAAATAATGGACACATTATTTCTAATTTTCATATTTTCCAGAGGTTTATTTGAATTAGAACTTGATAAATTTCTTAATAATCTCTTTTATTATTTAAAGCAATTTCTATATATTAATCATCCAGTATGAGTTTCCTTCCAGATTTCAATTGTAACATAGGAGTGTCTATTTTAGGATAAATTTCCTAGATTTTCTTTTCATATATTTAGTTTATAACTCCTCATCCTACTATGTTTTACTGAAGAATTCTATGAACAGTTTAACTTCTCTCTATTATGTTTTTCCTAAAATAGGAAATCAGTTTTGAACCTATGCAAACATTGTTTACATCATTTAAATGCAACAATTGACACATTTTTTGTCATTATTTCAGTTCATGATTTTAAGGATTCTAACTTCTATTAGAATCACACCAATTTAGCAAGTTACAGCTACAGCCTAAAGCTGGCAAGAGGAGTATGTGCCACAGTTTAACCTAAGGTTGCCATGGACTGTGTGATATTCAGTGACTTGCTAATAGCCACCAGTTCTTTTTTTTTCCTTAAACACTTTAAAATTTTATTATAGAAAATTGGCTTTTCTAACCTTGATTTTGACATAATACATAATGATAGTTTCATAGCACATTTGGAAACAGTTATTGATTTTTAAGGTCCTTGGCAGAAGCTTGTTCCAGATTTCCAATACTGTTAATGAGAGAAAATATTGTGAATATTTGTAGCCTTGAATAGTGTATTTTTACAGTGTTGTTTTAACATATGGGAGAAAGATATTTTTCCCTGCATATCTTATTTATCTCTATAAAGAATAACCCACCTTTATCCATTTTTGGAAGTCATTTCTGCATCTTAACTTTTTCATCAGGACGTCCTGAAGAAATAAAACTCAGATTCTTTATGAACACCAGATTGTTGTATCATACAATTCCATTAAGAATAAATCTAACAAAAGATTATTTGATTCAACCGCTAACTTTTCATTAAAAATGTGATGTGATATTTTCATATACTTTTTTTATAAAGTTGAAGCATCAATCTTGCCATCCCAGTAGTGCACTATGTATATACCAGGGTTTATTTCCTCACCTAAGCTGAGAACAGACTAAAGTGTTTACAAATTTACTTCTTTGCAAATATGTTTCAACCTATAGTTATCTGAGAACTCTTCACTATGATAATTGGTGTCAATATTTCACATTCTCAGTCCATTCTGAAGCTTATTCTTGAAGTTTGGTGATCTGAGGTGTCTCCAGTGAGGATGGCTCGAAAAGCCATCCGTGACAGTGTCAGTGACACACAGATCAGTATCTGGGTGTGAATTCTGGCACCCTAAAGTGATGTCCAGGTTGTCAGCAGTGTGATTACCAGAGGAGGAGTGGTGTGCATTCTGGTTATCCTAACCTGGAGAAGAGGAACAGGGAAGACAATCCCTCAGAACACTTTTAGGATTTCTTTTTGTGATTCTAAGAAACAGCGGATTCTAAGAAACAATTCTGTTTCTTAGAATTAGAATGAATTAGATTCATTCTAATTCTACATTGTGTGAATGTAGATTTAGAATGAATCTAAATCTACATTCACACAAATGTAACTATTTTTTCAACCTACAAATAGTCTTGAGGAAGAAGAAAAAATAGACAAGTAGCTGTTGTATATATTACAGCAATGAACTTACAGCAAATTTGTGAGAGTCCTGTGAGGATTCTGAAGAAAAAGACTACCTTTTTCCTGAGTGTAGTTTTATCCTGAGAAATTTAATTCAATTTCAATACAATTTATTCCTTTAAAATTGGTTGAACTGCTCCATATTTTTCAGGGAAGAAAAACTTCCTTCAAATAAGCTGAAACTGAATGACACATTCTAAGTATTCATTTCAAGAACTTGAGATGGGAGCAAAAAATAATTAGCCATTGTATGGTAAACAGACAGTAGTGGGATGCCTTTTTTAAAAAAGAGTGTTTTAAAAACATTATAGTATTATATTTAGTGACCATAATATCATTTTTTATGGCATCTTCTAATTTGCCCATCTAGAATGTAAGGGCAGCTTTATCTATTTCAAGTGCTTTGGACATTAAAATTAAGTATTTGTTATTATCTAGATGTCTTTAATTATATATTTTAGGTTACTGCTACTAGTAAAATTTTCTGAAAATATTGTTATAATACTGTGCTGGAACAGAGAGAAGGTTTCATATTCCTCTTACTGATTCTTTTTCTCACAGCTTCTCTTTCAATGATAAGATTTGAGATATTCTTGTACTTGGATACTTATTGCACAAAATGTCTAGATCTAGCTGAAACTTCTGAAGTTGATTATTAGAAACTGAACCATCTGATGTTGCTAGTCACTCCTTGAAGTTGAAACTTGGCTAAGCAGCAGAATTTACTGTCTCTGGGACGCTGATTTGAAAGGTCCCTTGAGATTTTTGCTGCTTTCTGAAGACAGTTTTCCACATTTATCACTGGTTACATGGAGTGGAGAGAAGATTAGCATAGATTCTCTGCTCTTCCCTCCTTGAATTGCAAAAGTGAACTATGGCCATGTTGTCCCAGAGCTTTGCAACTCCTTGCTTCAGCATAGACTTCTTAATTTCCCACATTTCCCACCATGTAATTAATTTCTCAGAAAAGGAAACTAAAAGATGGCACTCCCAAGGTCAGGTAGTGTGGCCTTGGTAGGGTAAGTGCTGAGGACTGAAGGTCAGTGTCCACACAGTTTAAAGACAGCCAGAGAATTTTCAAGAGAGATGAGGCTGTTCATAGATTTCCTGGTATTTCCATGTTCAATTGTCATATTAGGAACAAAGAAACAGTGGTTTATCTCCCTTCAATATATTTCTGCTAATTGGTCTGGGAAGAGGATCAAAAACACGTACAGGAAACGCCCTGACCTGCTGAGCTCAACACAACAGTAAAGACCTGCACATCCATTGCAGAAAAGACTTCAACTCTTGGAACAGCACTAACTCCTCTGACCCTCCTTCTTATAAATGTTTCCATTAACACCAGTGTTCTTTAACCTCTGGTGATAAGTCATAAGTTAAATTTTTATCCTGTAGAATCATTAAAGCTTGCGATAGGTATCCCCCTTACAAAAAAGATTGCTGGATTAATCAATATATCATAGAACCATAGATTCATAGAAGGATTTGGGTTGGAAGGGGACCTTAAAGATCATCTCATTCCAACTCTCCTGTCATGGGCAGGGACACCTTCCACTAGACCAGGTTGCTCAGAGCCCCACCCAGTCTGGCTTTGAACACCTCCAGGGATGGAGCATCCATAGCTTCTCTGGGCAACCTGTTCCAGTGCCTCACCACCCTCACAGTAAAAAATTCTTTTCCTCCTACATCATCTAAACCACCCTCTTTCCTTTTACACCCATTTTCCCTTGTCTTGTCACTTCATACCATTGTAAATAGTCTTGCCTCACCTTCCCTGTAAGTTCCCTTCGGGTACTGGAAGGCCACAATTAGGTCACCCCGAAGTTTCTCTTTTTCAGGTTGACCATCCCAATTCTCGCAGTCTTTCCTCACAGGAGAGGTGCTCCATCCCTCTGATGAGCTTTGTGGCCACTTTGAACTTGCTCCAACAGGTCCATGTCTTTTCTGTGTTGGGAGCCCAGAGCTGGATGCAGCACTCCAGGTGGGATCTCACAAGAGTGGAGCAGAGGGGCAGGATCCCCTCCCTCACCCTGCAGGCCACGCTGCTTTGGATGCAGCCCAGGGCACAGTTGGCTTTCTGGATGTAAGGGAGTACTGCCAGCTCATATTCATCCTCTCATGCACCTGCACCCCCATCTCCTTCCTGGCAGAACTGCTCTCAAACCCTTCATCCTGCAGCCTGCATTGGCACCTGGGGCTGCTCCAGCCCAGGTGCAGCACCTTGCACTTGGTCTTGTTAAAATGCATGAGGTTCCCATGCACCCACCTCTCCAGCCTGCAGAATGCACCCAACCATGGGAATTCTTCCCGCATTTTTACAGCAGAAAAGATGTTTTTGCTATCATTTCTTCCTAGCCCTAATAATTGAAAAATTATTTTCAGTAACAAGAAGAGATTTTCCCCCTCCGTTAATTGTAGTAATAATTCATTTTATTTAACTATTTTTATAGTTACCTGAATTTTCCATTTTTCTCAAGTGAGATTTCTATTCTGGGTCCTTAAATATATTCCACTGTTACATGCTACTATATAGGGACTGAATTAATTTACTCAAGTGGCACTGATTGCCCTATCCAGGGTCTTTCTCATTTTAACTCTATCCCACAAACATTGACATTGTGTCAGCATTTTCACAGTTAGCTAAATTGCCAGCTATTTATAGTTGAGTGGCAAAATTTCTCCAAAGGTTTGGAACTGAATGGAAGAGTTTCAGGGTAGGGTTTACTCTGAGAAGTGCAAATGAAATAATGTAGCAGCTTAAGATATTTTGAGGGAATGTACAGTGTAGGAATATGTGTGCAACTGGCAGTTGCAGCCATTTTCCAATGAAGTTTTGGGCCTGGAATGGGATGGATATAGTTTAGAAGTTTATAGTTTATAAATTAAAATTAAAGTTAAAGTTTTTTTTGTATTTTACTTTGATATTTAAATGTTATAGTTAAAAATTTTGTGTATTTTAGTCTGGTATTTAAATATTCTTTGTACAAATACAGTATTGAGTTTGAATGGATTAAAGTGGATTAAGTGAATTAAGCAGCACTCACAGAAATTTAGACAATTTATGAAAGGATTTTTCTAAATTATAATATAACTTCCCGGGAAAGGAGAGATTCAACTTCAACATCCTTAAGAGAATGTTTTAATCAGCAGAAATTATGAGGTCTGGAGGAAGGTCCCCAAGGCAGAGGGACTGGACCACTTCCCCTGCGAAGAGGGGCTTGGAGAGCTTGGCTAGGTCATCCAGGAAAAGGGATGGCTTCAGGGGCAGCTGGTGGTCCCTGCTGATCTACAAGGGGTCATCAAGGAGATGGAGCTGGGTGCTTCACAGTGGGGTGGGGTGGGAGGGCAAGAGAAAACAAATACAGATTGTAAGAGGTTTATTCTGGGCATAAAAATAGTTTTTTCTTCAGTGTTTCCATGGGGAGTGAGGCAGTGGAGAAGGTCACCCTGAGAGGCTGCACTGTCTCTCTCCTCAGAGAGTTTCAACCCCTGACTGGTGCAAGACCTGAACAGCCAGGTCTGTCCCCAGGGCAGCAGTTTTAGAATTGCATTAAATAAGACTCTATGGCCCAGCTATGGGTCCCTGAAAGGAAAATCAGAATTGTATGGGGATATTGCTTTTTTTTGAGTTATATTACTTTTCCCTAGTTATCTGTTTAATGGTAATAATGCTTTATGCTTTTTGTGATCAGGGAAAAATATCCAATGTAAATACTGGAAGTAATGCAATACTCAGAGAGTCCCAGTTAGAGAGCTAGAGGGATGAACTTGTTTTCATCTGATGAGACCATCTAGTCACTGCTAAAGTGTGTGTTTATCAGGAAAAGCAAACAAAGAACAGAGTGGTTCAATTCTTCCAGGATGTGAGATCTGCTATCTGACACTAGGAAAAATACCTGTCAATACTTGTAGCATACCATGGCACCCAGCTCTTCACATTTTTTTCTCTTTTCTTTATTCTGCAGGGGCTGGTACACAGACAATGGAAAGGGGATTTCCCAAGCACAAGCAGTGATCTTTATGTCCTGATCCCTAATCCCAGCATCACACCCATGAAAATAACAGCAATCTTCCCTCAGATTTCAACAGACTTTGGATCAAGGTCAGGATAAATTGGAGATTTATTCCTTGTCTCACTCGATACTGAAACCAATGGGAAAACCCCAACATACTCTCATATGAGACAGCAGTCTTGCTAAGTCTTTTCTTCCACTTTTCTTGTAGTTTCAACTGTGATGTTTGAAACATCCTTAGGCAAAACATTCTTTGACATCTCAGAATTTCATTCTTGGTTAATGTAACAGTTTCCAAATATTTCTGATGTGACACTGCTATCAAGTCATTATGGTAAACCACTTCCCTTAAGAAATCTGTCCTGTCTGGCCTTGACTGGCCTATACTCTTGTTCAAGGACAGCTTTTAAGTGAACTTGAACTCTGACCAAAACTGTGGTCTTCACATTCTTCTGGACAGCTAGATCTGCTGGAATCTTCACATTTTAATATGCACTTGCCTGTGAAATCTAATGAGGTAACCATAACCACTGATGCCTGCATCTTTCCAGCCTCCCAAGAAGAAAAGGCCCTTATTGTTTTGCATAGCAGCATTACAAAGTAACCATTACTTAATTTATCTTTTAAAATAATATCTATTTTTATTGCCCATGAGGTGAAACTCTCATGAGCAATACAAACAAAGAAATTACTCATTTTGGTTGATATCACACAGAAACATTTCTGCCATAGATGTTTGTCATTCTGCTAACATGACCATCAGGAAGACAAAGTTATTGAACCATCAAAGTGTAATAGAAATGCCTCTGTATATGCTTTACTTACTGGTGGCTGGAACAACAAATAAAAATTAGCTGTTTAATTTTTATTAGACAACTAATATTAGCTTCAGACTCTGTGACCACAGCACTGTTTTTAGCACTGCCAGTGAGAGTTTCAGAGGACTGGAAAAATTTAAAACTATCCAAATAGTCCAAGACTGAGAACAACTGGGAATAAAGATTTTCTTCAAAGAAAAAGCTGATTTAGACTATCAGAAACAAAGACAGTGGAACTGTATTTTAGAAGTCAGTTTTTCATAACAACTAAAGACTCAGCTGATTTATATCTTTAGTATCGGGTCTGATTTCATGAAAAGTTTGTCTGATCCTTCTCGGAAAATTTCTTCAGGAAAATAGGCTTACATTACAACCATAATTCTTGATCAGTGAGCTTGTATCTGATGTTTTTCACACATACAGCAACATTTATCTCACCTTAACTTGGCTCTAAATTTGAATCAGTCATCAAACAAACCTGTAACTGAAGAAAGCTCTCAGGAGAGATTGTGTCTGACTCAATGGGCTTTTTCAAAGGGTTTTTTTTTTTTTTTTTTAATTTTAAAGGGGCAAATCTTAGGTGAATTATTTCTCTCCATCAGTTGTGCAGAAGCCCAGTCTTGTGAAGGGACTAGCCAAGATGTTTAGATGAGTTCTATCAGCACTTCCTTTTAGGGGAAAATGGCACACTCACAGATATTTTCAAAGGGATGTTTTATACGATTTATGTTTGTCTGAAGCTCTGAAGCATTCAGTTCTGCTGTTCTGTGATGAATTTTTTAATGTCTGAAAACACTGTAGGAAATCCCCAAGCACTGTGGAATGATGCAGAATGGTACTAATGGTACAGATAAATATAGCTGCCACTTAGAGTCTGCTCTCAAATTCAGAGGAGGTTTTGCATCCTGTGCCAGTGACTGTGCCATTCCCACAGTTGTACCAACAGAATCTTGCTGTCTTCTCTTTGATGGTTTCAAGCTACATTTAAATAGCTTGAAAATTTTTCACCTGTTTTGACATTAAAGTATTCAAATATCTATTCTGAGTGTGTGAATACATGCCAAGCACTTCCTGCAACATCCCGAGAATCATCTGCTCTAAATATGAATTTGTATTTTCCACATGGATGGAACCATAAAGGTATTCCATTCTACTGTTTCTTAAAGATTAAAAAGACCTAAAAATTATTTTAATAAGATTCAAAATTTACACACTACTTCCAACCAAAATATGGTTTGTTTGTCCATTTAAGAAACCACTGAATAAGCACATTTTGCATTTTGCTCTACTGATCGAATTATTTATTTCATGGTCTTTTTAGCTCCTGCCCAGATTGCATCAGCTTCAGAACACAGCTCTAATGAAATAGAGTATTGTGAAAGTGTTCTACATAGCTGACTGCAATACATTTCCTAAATAAATACAAATTAAAATCATAAAAGTAGACTGTGCATCAAAGCCTTCTTTCTCAGTTCTTGGCATCTGTGGGACTTGGCCAGTATTCTGTTTTGTCAGTTGAACCGAGTATGAGTTGGTATAATGATCCTACTCAGTCTGACCAACATCTTTTGTGTATCTTTGGAGGTTTTCCTCATTGCTTGTGACTTACAGCGGAACAGGGAAGAATGTTACTCTTTACAGGGCTCAGACGCTGCAACACAGTGCTTAGATGAATAGTTCCTTTTAATAAAAAGGATCAGTACAATTTTTCTTCACATTCATATCTCCCACATGAAAGTGAGAGTTTGAACTGTAACTTAATGCTGTTTCTGAGCTTAAGAAAACCCTTCACTGATCAAAGGATTTATTCTATTTATTTTTCCTTAAAAAAATGCAACTTGTTCATGGGAAAGTTAAGGCTTTATAAGGTTATATTTTGGTCTGTCATTATGAAAAACCTCAATTTATACTACCTTAATTAAACAATTAGGAAGATTTATAAAATATATAAAAAAGAGTTTATAAAAATGCAAAACACTGCTTTTCAAGAGTTTTTTGTAGAAAAATATACTGGGTAAGTAATATCCATTTTCTCTGAATAGCTCCATGAAATCCATACTTACAGATGTAATTTATCAACTTGATCACAGTCATTTAAGTATCTTCACTCTATTTTCCCCCAAAACTTTTCCCCTCTCTTCTTGAACAGAACTGAGCAAAGTCCACATCACTGCTGAGTGTGGCAGTGCATGACACATCTCAGCACATGGCTGAGGGACTCATCCCAAATCCCTTCCTGAGTCAGGGGGAGCTTTTGCTGATCTTGTTGCAATGTCCTCAAGGGCCAAACTCTCCTCTTCTGGACTCTGGCAAATGTCAGATTTCATTCACTGGCACGAGCTTGTGGCCCTGACACTTGGATTGTTTGAAAACGCAGCAGGACTTCATGGAGAGGTTCTATGAAGCAAAAACTTGAGAATGGAGACTAAACTGGAAACCTGCATACTCCAGAAAATATGTTGGTATGGGAAGAGCAGCCAAGATCAGAATAGTAGGAGATAGCTGAGATACAGAAAGGCCTGGCATTAGAAATGGCATCTGACCAGAGATTGTAGCAGGAGGTACAAAGTGAGCAAGTGATTTGCATAAATAATTTCTAAGGTGGACAAGTCAGGAAATAAATTCAGAATTATGAACAGGGAATTAAATGGAGAACTCTTTTTTAAAAATGTTTAAACCCAAACAGATTACACTTCTCTTATGAAGAGCATCTGATGGCTGCTCTCAAATACAACAATTTTACAAAAAATGGCTTCTCTAAAAATGCAACAGTCAAAATACCTGTGGAGGAAGAAAGTGCCTGGTTAAAGTGAAAACAGCTTCAGGTGGGCTGGATCTTACAGTTTGTGTGGGCTTGACTGAGGAGCATAAGCTAGATGAGTAGATAAATTTTGTCTGGTGCATGGAACTTTGTACCTGATGCAAGTGACCTGGAGTCAAACATATCCTTGCACTGGAAGGTTGGGAATTCAATCCCCATCTGAGGTTAAGGCTCAGCCTTGGCCCCTGACATGAATGTAACTGAAATCTGCTCCATCTTCAAGGAGCCAAAAAAACCTTGGCAGTTTGAGTAAATAACTGGAAGATCAAAGCTAGCTACCTTTCTGTACTGAGGCTGCAGGAGAAGACTGATCCTCATTTAGCATTATCTGGCCTTCAGGCTAGATTTTAATAGACACCATAATATTACTTTGGATAAAAGGAGATTTTAATTCTCTCTCCTTAATAAAAAATTACACAGAATTAAAATATACTCATACCTTTGTGTCATGCCCAAATCGGCAACTGAAAATTTCCTCCCTCCTCTCCTTCTATTTTTACTGCAGAAAATATGGTATTTCTGTAATTTACAGAATACATTTTCTTTCATTGTCATTGTATGGTAAAAATGCTTTTTTCAACTTCTCTCTGAACCTCTGAGCTAGAGAAAAGCTTAGAATTGTTGATTCAATGGTAAAACAGTTTTACTCAAGGAAGAATCAGAAAAAATACTTAAAAATTTCGCAATTTCCCAGAGAGATGAAAAGACTCGGTTATGCAATATTAACACCCACAGCATTGAAAAAAAATCTGGATCAAGTCACAAAATATTCTTTCTTTTTTTTTTTCCTCTTTGCCTACACCAATAATCCTGTTATAATTCAGCAATGCATCTGAGAATTCACATCTAATTTAGATGGTTTCCTTTCTGTTGTTTGAAGAGAACTTCTGGCTAAGGCACTCACCAGCATCTCTGGAATTCAAGTTATCATGCTTACTGAGAGCAAGACAGCACCTTGCCAGCACACTAATTGTTAAAATAGTGCAGATCCTTTGGTCTAGAGCAGCATAGCAGACTTCACAGTGCAGTGCAGTGCAGAGGTAATTCAATTCATGTAGGATAGTCCTGACTCCTAACCCTGCCTCCCAGGATAGTTCAAATATTTTGAAATTAAAAACTACAATTGTTTTATGAATTGTATACTTAAGTGCATTAGAGTACACATGCTGTGTTAATTCCTGAAACACACAACTCAAATCATGGTTTATTTAATTTAAAGGCCCCTCCATTGCAATCTCCACCCTGGTCCTTTTGGGCCAGATTATCTGGTTTAACGTTGGAATGAGCTCCCCCTTTGTTCCCAGCCTGGTTAACAACGGGGGGTTCCTGCTGGAGCCCACCACTTGTGTAGTCCTCATCCTCATCCTCCCTGTGCTCTGGGGGGACAGCTGCTTCTCCATGGTCTGCACCACAGGCGTCAGGAGAATCTCTGCTTCCCCTGCTCCCACGTGGGGTGTCACCCACAGGAGACAGTCCTCCTTGCACTTCTCCAATGTGGGTCCTTCCCATGGGCAGAGTTCTTCACGAGCTGTTCCCTGTGGTGTCACAAGGCTTGCCAGAAAACCTGCCCCAATCCAGGTTTCCATAGGATCACAAGTCCCATCCTCCTTCAGGCACCCACCTGCATTACTGCATGGCTTTCAGGTGGATCTCTGCTCCAGTGTGGACTCCTTCACATGGCACAGTCCCTTCAGCTCAAGTTCACACTGGAGTTCCAGCCTGTCTGGCAAAGCAGCACAGAAAACAGCAACACCCTGGCCACCTGCCAGCCCAGGAACATTGCCATGGCTGTTATCAAAACATTCCCAGGCACAATTCAGTAAGTGATCAGCACTACAGCCCTACACCAGGCAGCAAAAGCAAAAAGTGGCCCCTACCAAGCCCTAGACTCGAATATGCAGTAAGAAAAGTGAGCCCCGTGGCAAGGACAGGAGCCTGCTCATTACTAGCTAAACAACACCAACAGCTACAAATTCAAACTAGAAGAAACCAGTCTGATCTGTCATCCTCTTCAACCCTTTGAGCATCATGTTGGGTGCCAAAAAGGACTGTTGTGGTTTAACCTCAAGCCAGCAGCTGAGCCCCATGCAGCCACCCACTCACTGCCCCACCAGAGAGACTGGGGAGAGAATTGGAAGGGTAAAAGCAGGAAAACTTGTGGGTTGAGATACAGACAGTTTAATAGGGAAAGCAGAAGCCACACACACAAGCAAAGCAAAGCAAAGAATTTTTGGGCAAGCAGGTGTTCAGCCATCTCCAGCAGAGCAGGCACCCATCATGCATAGCTGTGACTTGGGAAGACAAACACCATCATTCCAAATGTCCCCCCTTGCTCCTGCTTCCCCCCACTTTATATCCTGTCTCCTTCCCAGTGTGGCAGTAGGAAAAGCAGAAAAGGCCTTGGCTCTGTCCGCCCTGCTCAGCAAAATCAAAACCATTTCTATATTATCAACCCTGTGTTCAGCATGGATCCAAAACATAGCCCTGTACCAGCCACTGTGAAGAAAATAAACTCTACCCCAGCTAAAAATGAGCAGTTTAAAAAACTTATTCCAATTTCACTTTTTCTCAAAAATGCACTCTTATATTTTAATGAGAATAAAATTAGATACATTCTGCAAAAATCATATACACATGCTTAATGTTCTACACATGACTAGTTTCAATGAAGTTAATGGATTTTAGTTGTTATTGGAGGTAAATGAGAATTTGTTATATGGGAAAGCTGCCTCTATTTAGAGGAAACAAAATTTAAACTACACATCTAAAAGAAATGGGCTTGCTATAGATCAGCTATTTTATTGTAATATTATGGCTGAGCAATTAAATTAAAACCAATAGCAAGAATGCACAGGAAATCAAATCTGATGAATCTGAATTTCAGCAAGTGCAAGCTCATACAGATTAAAGAAGGTCAAGGATGCAGTCTTTGAACCATATGACTCATTGGTGAAATGTTTCTATTGCAAAATAATCTGAACTTTCTAGTTTCTGAAATATATTGAAATTAGTACATAGTTCCATGATGGTAATATCCATGCCTCTTTTTTCTACATCTGGCTGATAATCATTAGAATCACTTGATGTGGGGAGGAGTCCTTGAGTATATCTCTGGCATGCCATTTACTCATCTTTCTCCAAGGAGATTATTCTAATGTACAAAATTCTAAATGACGCCAAATAGCTGCAGTAATTTTGAAAAGTCTATGATATACATAATCTTTCTTCACATTAGAAGTCTATTAATTTCTCAGCAGAATAAATCTGGTCTTAAAACTTTGGAGATTTTAATTTTGTGCACAGTGACAAATATGGACTTGAAAGCTCACAAATTACCTAGAAAGCTCTACTTTCATGAACAATTTCCCTTTGGAGCTGCCAATGAACTCAGCCTAAGTCCCATCAAACACACATGCCTGAGTATAGCCTTTTATGAGATACTTAAAGAATTTGTGTTCCCACTAAAATTGTATGAAAATACTAATTTTTTTCTCTTCAAAAATTTGAGGCAGCATGGCAGAAATTTTGATAATGTATCCATCATTCTTTGTAGCAATGCAGATTAATGTAAAAAAATTTGTAAAACCAAAACTTTCAAGCATTTTACTAAAAAAGGTATGTGCCTCACTCTGTTCATCTGCAGTGTTTTTAAGCAAAGTAAAAAAAATATTTCTGAAATATTAATGACTTTGAACATTATAAACACATGTGAAAGTTCTATAAGGTCTATACTATGGAGTTATACTCTACAAGAGGCTTATCAGAAATATTTGCTTTGAAGTATATCATGTGGCTGTCTACTCTGGGAGGAGAGGAGAGGAGAGGAGAGGAGAGGAGAGGAGAGGAGAGGAGAGGAGAGGAGAGGAGGAGGAGAGGAGAGGAGAGGAGAGGAGAGGAGAGGAGAGGAGAGGAGAGGAGAGGAAGAGGAGGAGGAGAGAGGAGAGGAGAGGAGAGGGAGAGGAGAGGAGAGGAGAGGAGAGGAGAGGAGAGGAGAGGAGAGGAGAGGAGAGGAGAGGAGAGGAGAGGAGAGGAGAGGAGAGGAGAGGAGAGGAGAGGAGAGGAGAGGAGAGGAGAGGAGAGGGCAGGGGGAGGAGTTGCTCCAGATGTTGGAAGAGAGATTTTCCTGCAGCCCATGGTGCAGCCCTCTGTGAGGCAGGTGTGGCCCTGCAGCCCATGGAAGTTGACACTGACATCCACCTGCAAACCATGGACAGCCCTATGACAGAGCAGGTGGATGCCCAGAGGAGCCTGTGACCCCATGGAAAGCATGTGCTGGAGCAGGCTTTCTGTGGGTCTGTGGAGAGAGAACTCCATGCTGGATCAAGTTTTCTGGTTTTGACCCTGTGAGGACCCACAGGCTGGAGCAGCTGGTTCCTGGAGGACTGCACCCTGTGGAAGGGACCAGTGCTGGAGCACTGGGTGAAGAACTAGAGCCTGTGGGAATTGCTTACAGTGGAAAAATTAATGGGGGACTGTTTGCAGTGGGAGAGACCCCATGCTGGAGTAGGGGAAGAGTGTAAGGAGTCCTCCTGCTGAGGAGGAAGGAGCAGCAGAAACAATGCGTGATGAACTGACCACAGCTCCCCTCCTCTGTGCAGATGTTGGAGAGAAGGTAGAGCAATAAGAAATAAAGTTGAGCCTGGAAAGAAGGGAAGGGTGGTTGGAAGGTGTTTTAAGGTGTGGTTTTATTCATCCTCTCCCTACTCTGATTTGGTTGCAATAAACAAAACCAACTTTCCCAAGCTGAGTCTGTTTTGCCCATGAGGGTAATTGGTGAGTGAGGGTAACTCCCTGACTATCACAAACACAAGCCTTTTGCTATATTTTCTCTTCCCTTTACAGCTGAGATGGGGAGTGACAGAGCAGCTTTGGTGGGCACCTGGAGGGCAGCCAGGGTCAACCCACAACAACAGCTAAGCTTGCTCTTTTTAGTTGTATTCATACCTTTGATAAGCAAAGAAGTCTTTCTTTAGTGAACACTACTGTATGCTAATTCTATCTCCAGAAATCTTTCTTTCACTTCCAAATTTAAAGACATGTTTTTGACCACATGGGAAATTTGTGTGCATAAACCTACTGCTCAGTATTTCAGAGAAATCTCCAGGTCACATAGGACCTTGTAACAGAGGGGTAACAGAGGCATAGCAGTGTTGAAACTGTATATTTTCTGTACAGCTTGTCTTTTTCACTTTGGCTGATGCAAGTTTTCCCACTTCAAAAAGACACAGGAACTTTTTCTCAAAAAGATAAGAGGCCCATCCTTGCTCACCTTTCACTATGACCTTTGTGTGTGCTAGTTAGGAAGAACTTTGTGTTTATGCTTGATAGCTGCATTTGGAGACCTTTCCTGACCTATGTTCCAGTGAAACCCATACTTATTTAGGTATCACAGAATGGGTATTTAAAATCTGTGGAATTCATGTCCTTTAAATTTAGTTTCTATGGTGATTCATTCAAAATAAAAACTCACCACTGTGAATAATTTCATGTTGCTGATTGCTATCCACGTCTTTCCTCAGTCAGTGTATGTGTTGCAGCACAGTTGAAGTGGTCATGAAGCAGCAGTAAAACAAGACATTAACTTAGATGAAAGACTTCACATCCTGTATCTATGCTGCCTTTGCTCTGTTTACAAAGCAGATTTGAGGATTTTCTGGAGCAGCAGATTAGACCTGCTCCAACACAGAGGTCTGCCTAAAGCCCAGGAAGACAGGTAGACAGTCATGCAGGTGCTGGAGACATCTCTGGTGTTTCAAGGTTAGGCTAAGACAGAACATGAAAGCCTGCACTATAAATGTGGATTATGCTGTCACACTTTTAAATATAATGCCACCATGGTGAACACCAAATACCATGCCATTTAGGTTTACTCACTTTTTAATGATTCATTGCTTGCAATACATGATGAGAAAGTTTGATCTCACACTCCTATCTTAATTTGAATTGATTTTTCTTGGCTCTTCAAGAAATTACCATTTGAAAAGGCCTCAGTCAGGAGAGTGGAATGCATGTCAGTTTAACAGAAACTAAAGGAAATAAAAAACACTTCTATCTGCATGTTGTAGGAGTCTGGCACTGAACACAATAATAGCACTCCCGAGTAGTTAGTCACAAGGGTATCCAGCTGTTAAAAAAAGGTTCAGATTTGTCTGTAAGTCAGGAACAGCAGTTTTTCGGCAGAACTGGAAATGTACAAAACATAAAATATTATTTTGATAGTGTCAGAAAGAGTTTAATTTACTAGGAACTCAGCACTACAGGTATGGGACTCTACCTCCCAGCCCCAGGTTTTGAGAGTAGATGCAGTTGTGCAGACTAATGGTCTTGATGTCTGCAAAGGGTACAAAAATTAATTAGCTTCAATAACCAATAGCAGTACTCCCGTTTATATTTTGCATTATTCATTTACCATGAAATGGGAATATGCTCAAATAAAGCATATTGAAAGCAGTATTTTCTCTGTGAATGAGGTTTTTATTGTTTAGATGGAAAACTTTTCCCTGAAGCAAGGAATAAATCCACACTTTTTCGTGCTTTTTTCATGTCATTATCCTCTTTATTATGCATCCTCCTAAGAATGCATATTGGTTTCCTATCAGCTTTATTTCTCATTGTTTCAAAACTAATAAAAACTGCCCTATGATAAGCTTTTTTATTTTTCTAGACTGGTTTATTGGATGGATGCAAGAGAAATTCCTAGGTATGTGTTTCCAAAAGACAGTGGAAGTTTTATTATTCTTGTTGCTACTTCTGTTTTTAAGTGGACAGATATATTTCTAAAATAATTGTTCCAGTTCTGGAGACTGTTTTGGTTATGACAGAAAGCTGCTAAATAGAAGTGTGCATGAACAGCTCACATGTTCAGGTATGAGCTTTCATACCCAGTGACGTGTATCATCTTTCTCCCTCTTTGTCAGCTTTCTCTTAAGACTTCCAGCAACACACTTCTAGCAGGCCAGCTCATTCCTGCTTTATAACTTGCTTGCTCTGCTTCTTAATAATTACTTCCTCTCCTCCTGCAGATCATTTTCATGCTAGCCCTGTCCCCACTATGGCTCATCACTGCTACTCTGAAATCAGTAGTGGGATATGTAGTCCCCTGTCCCTCTTCCTAACATTTTCTAAATTTACTGTTAGCTTCGGTAGTGATCATTCAAAAACTGTATCTTGCTTCTGGTTTCTGCTTTTAATGGCAGTGTATATATATGATTATCATAGAATCACAGAATGGCATTTGTTGACTTTAAAATCATCATCATTGGTTGACTTTAAAATCATTGGACCTTTAAAATCATCTGGTTCCAAGCCCCCTGCCACGTGCAGGGACACCTTTCACTAGACCATGTTTCTTAGAGCCCCATCCAACCTGGCCATTGGCACTGTCAGGAATGTGGCAACCACAGCTTCTCTGGATAACGGGTTGCAGTGCCTCACCCCCCTCAGAGCAGAGAATTTGTTCCTAGTATCTAATCTAAACTCAGACTCTTTCATTTAAAGTCCATATTTCTTGTCCTTCCATGCTTTTGTAAAAAGTCTCTATCCAGCCTATTTCAGGCTGCCTTAGGTATGGGAAGGCTTCTGTAAGGTCTCCACAGAGCTTTCTTTCCTCTGGCCTTAACCATCCCAATTCCCAAAGCTTTTTCTCATGGGAAAGGTTCTTCACCTCTCTAAGCATCTTGGTGACCTTCCTCTGGAGGACCACTCCAACAGGTTCATGTCCTTCCTGTGCTGGGGTACCCCACAGCTGGATGCAGCAATCCAGGTGGGAAGCAGTATTACAAGTGGGAGTATTGTATTACATAAATTATAATTGTGTAGAATAAATTATATTTCAATAAAATGTTTCTATCTTTTCATGGAAGCTTGCTTTACTTTGACCTCTTTTGTGAGAAAGAACTGACTACACATGTACAAGGCATTTGAATGTATTAATGTTAGAGCTTATTCTGCAAATGTTCTTTGTGTGATAGCAACTCAGCTGTCTGACCTTTAAAGAGGAACAAATTCTTCAGGAAATTATGCTTTCAGAAGGACACTGTAAATGCAAGGAAAGCTGATGAATACAAAGCACATGATAACAGAGATTGGACTCAAACCCAGCTGTATTTTAGATTTAGAGAACCTGTTTGTATGTCTCTGCACTAGTCTTTCTTTCTTTGTTTCTTTGTGTGTTATGTCTGTCTAGGATCTAGCTTAGGAAAAGAAAAAAAGGATGCCAACATAGCTAATATGCCATCACAACATAAAAAACTCCAGGCATTGAATGTGATTGTAAGTTTCCATGGTCCAGTGCAAATTCCATCATTGTTCTACTGGTGGAATCTAATGTCTGCTTTTGATATTTGAGTGTGCTTGAGAGCCACTTAAATTTTCCACTCTGAGTCATGAATTCCTACAGCCTCTAAATGTCATGTGCCTGGCTGAAGCAAGAGAAGCACTCAGGTGAGGCAGGAATTCAGTGAGGCAGCAGCAGCTGACAACACAGAGGACAGCTGAGATTTTGAGCAGGGTTGGGAACTATTGTACAGCCCTGAGGCTGTGATAGATAAAGCAGAGCCATGTCAGTCCTAGCAGTCCCCAGAATTTGCTAGGATGGCTTGAAACTCATTTCAGACTTACTGCCAGAGCTCTTACCAAGTTTATCAGCCAGATTTGGCTGCACAGTGAGCTATGTTCTGTCATAGCTGTATTACTTGCAGCATCCATCACTCTTATTTTAGAGTGAATTGTGCTAGGTAATGGCAGCTTTTCAGCTACCTGAGGTTGAAAATAGAAGAGCAACAGAGAGAAATTTTGGGTAAGATGATGCTTTTTTAAATTTGAGTCCTGTACATATCGGATACAAGCCTGAAAATGCACACCCCAAAAAAGGGTGTCTTTCTTCTTACCCAAGGCTGGGAAAATGAAGCGCTAGGGACCCAGATTGTGAGACAGACACACAGAAAACCCACTGCTCTTCAGGAAAATCCTAAAAAAGATGTAGTGCCCCAAAGACTTTTCCCATGACACCTCTATTTGTCCAGACTGGAACAACTGATCTCTGTTTCTACAACCCACAACATAATGAAATATGAGCTTCCTTCTTCTAGGTGCAACACTGGGTGCCCAGATCTGCTTAGAAAGTGTGAGATAAGAGATGAGTTCATACCAAACAGCTAGTGATATCTTTTCTTGCATTGATTTCCTTTGCAACTGAGACCAGAGACTTAGGAATCTAGGTTATAATTTGAACATAACATAAATATGTCAATAAAAGAATAAAAAAAGACAGCTGGCTTGATGCATTCACCTCTTAACGAAATAAAAAAAAAGTCTTGCCCCAACTACTGCTTAACATTAATGTTTTCTCTCTTCTCCCACTGTCAGCACATTCAAAAAGTTGCTACAGTGCAACCTGTCCTATTTTCTTCCTGTAGAGTAAGGAGATGTATTTATACATCACACAAAAGATGTTTTGGTGTTCTTTAACCTGTAAGAGGAGCTATCCTAAGAACAGCAGTGGTAGAATAATATGAATGTTGACCTCAGAGTGTGAATTTCCACTTTGGATTGTGCTGGACCATCTTAAAGACATGGCAATGAAAAGTTAATATTTCCCTTCTCTATTTCTCTGATGATAATGTGTTACATTTATCCTGCCATACTCTGAATATCTGCTTTTCACAACAGCTAAAAATCATCTCTTTTTCCCACCTGATGGCATCACATTGAACTTACAGAGTGAGAAAATATGAATTTTCTGGGAGTCATTGGATGAGTGCACCTGAAGGGGGAAGGTCAGAAAGGATTTATGTATGAAGATACTTAAATAATGGTTTTAATAGTAATGAGAGAGCACAAAGACACTGGGTGGTACAAAGAGGGACTAGGTAAATATAATGGAGGGATATGAGGTATCCAAAAATATTATATAGGTTATATATAAGAAATTTCCTTAGGAAGAAAATCCTCCCTATTATGAATAATTTTACATGTTTGCCTCCAAACAAATATACTAGAAATGCTGCTGAAAAATTAAAGGAAAAGAACAAAAATGTTTGAGATATATGATAGGGACATGCCAAAGTTTAATGGGCTCAGCCAAATTTTTCTTGCCAACATTCAGAGTCCATATGGGAAAACATGGACTTGTGTTTACCCCTTTCTTTCTCACCACGACAACAACTTTTATTTCTTTTCAGCCCTACCTTTCTTGCAGAATGTTTTTCTCTCCAGATACTACCTCTAGTGAAACATCTTTTAGGCTTTTCTTTCTCATTTGTTTCTGTTCCTTCTGTGGACAAAGGTAAAATTTCTGGGTCTACATCAGCTTTATGATTATTGCTCAGTGGAAGCTTCTGTGGGGCAGAAAACCACAGAATAATTTATGATTTTTGGAGCACTTCTCCTTAGAAAGTTGTGGTGTTTTAAAAAAGTAAGAAAAAAAGCTTTCTCTGTGATGTGGAGATATACACAGCACATTTTAGGAGAGTCTTTTCTCTCTTAATGTCTTTTTATATTTTTTTTTTTGTCTAGAACTATAGCAGAACTATATTTTCCTCCTTTCTACACCTGTTTTCATTCTTTTCCTCCATTTTCTCTCCCTACTTCTTTATTCCAGTAGTTTTTTTCCTTCTGCAATACTTCTCAGCAAAGTTCAGTGCATTGCTCATTTAGCCAGAATTCAGTTTAAGATGACAGTGATGATTTAAGTCAAAGGCTGTGCTTGCTCCTGCTGTCAGGGGGAATATGTGATAACCCCCAAACTCACAGAACATTTTATTTTTCCTGCAGCTGCCCACACAATGAGCCACCACAGGAGGAAGGTCAGGAGGAAGGCTGGAAAACATCCTTGAACTTCTTTACTGGGCAGTTGCTCCTATACTCCTGTGAAAACTCCTTAACTCCTTATCTCTTTGAGCACTGACTATGATTTCTTTCCAGCTGGCTTTCTGACCCTTTTCCTTGCTTGGTCCTTTTTCACTCTGCTGAAACTTTAGGGCACATAAATTGATTCCACCAGCACAATGTATCCTGTTTTCCTGCTTCTCAGTTTCTTGCCATAACTCATATTGCAAATTAAATTTATCTGTGATTTACATTGTCTGTCACTCAAATTTTATTTTTCCCCTTTTCTTGTCACCTGAAAAATTTCTGTGGGAGTGGACTGCTGATGAAATAACTTTAATATGCTCTGAAGATCACGTATTTCTGAAATTACTGATGAAATTCTCAAAATCTCAAAGCAGATTAAAAATCCCTCCCTAAAAACTTGACTCCCTTCTGGCAAAGAAGGAGGTATTCAAGTGATTTTTGTGCATGCATTTTAGGAAAAAAAAATTAAACTTGATTTATTAAAGCATTAAAAAGAGAAAAATAAATCTAAGATAAATCACATTGGCTTTGGTAAGTAAAATAGACTTGCTTTTCTTTACTAAGTGTGACTAAAGATTGTCTTAAGCTGATGTTATTCTGGCTGGTAGAATGTGGGCAAATCATAAAAGTGTTTTAGACAGGATTCAGGTTGTATTCTGACTTAACATTAACCTGTTTAGAGTCTGAGTACTTCAAAGGCTCCAAGAAAAAACAAGTATCCTGTAACATTGCCAGAGAATAACTCACAGAACCCTTTCAAAGCTCAGAACACCTCAAGTTTCTCCATTCTTTGTGTGTATTACTCGTACTGTAGCATATATTTCTGAAAATAGTAGATGTTGTTATTGGACCACAGCTTAGTAGTTACAACTTTTGATTTCCTGTAATAAGAAAAAAGAATATTGTTTTGTATAAAGAGACAAAAGAGACTTTCAAAAACACTAAAATGTGATGTTGAGAAAGAATTCCTCTTCAGAACCTTATTATTAAGTTTTCATGACCTCACATGTCATTAAGGAAATACGAACTTCGTTGTTTGCTTTGATGTTAGAACCATGAGGAATCAATGGCATTGCTGTGGATGTAGTGTTAAAAAGAAGGTAATAATTGGCTATTTTAAGGCAGTTTGAGCAGTGACCCTTTCCAGAATAATGCAACAGGTGCCAGATTCCTGCAGAATTATCATCATGCTAAATTTGACACAAATTCTTACCAAACCCAAAGTGACCTTCTGGCTGCAAAGGTGGGGAGGCATTTTGTCTCTTTTACAAGATGAATCCATGCAAATGTTTTTGTATTCTTTCTCTTAATGTTCCAAACAAGTGCCTTTCTGAAGGAGAAACTCATTGGGTTGCTGAACTTGCAAATAAGAAAAATCTTTTTGCATGAGCTTTATTTCATTTGGGTGAACAGCTTCTTAAAGTAACAGCCTAAACCAAATGGCAGATAGGTAGGAATACAAAATGATTGTTCAATAAACTGTCACAATACAGTGCAATAGAGACCTCAGGGCTACTGACATATAAATCCCCTGTATACTGCCTGACCAATTACACTGGATTTGTGACTGACAACTGTGGATAAATATCTTAGTTTGTAATGTGGCCAGACTCAGGTTCATGGCTGAGAAGTCCATTAAATGCTACCACATCAATTCCTCTTCTCCATGAATTTTTTAGCATTCAAGGGATAGAAAAAGTTGACATCTTTTGGGTACCAAAAACTTCAGTGTGTGTACATGCTCCATTATTTTGAAAAAAAAATAATACTTTCCTTTGTTTTTTATTTAGTGGAACTTATTCCAGCTAAATAATTTGCCTTTAGCCCATTTGTTTTAACAAGTGGAGTGCTATAATGTATGGTGGGAAAGGTGAACTCCCTGTTTTTCTTGCTGACTGGAACTTGGAAGTGGTTCTTGTTGAAATGAGAGCATATCCTCCCTATTATGTCTCCAGATATCTCAAGGCACATATCACAGTGTTATTTGGAATGCATAGTTTTATCCATAGTGTTTAACCTGATAAATATATTACTATTACTTGAGTGCTCTACGATTTCTAAATCACACCTACCACACAACTGGGTCTGTACAACAGAATGCTAGAATTCTTTATGTTGGAGAAGACAAGATCTTTGAGTCCAACCTCTAACCTACCACGGTTAGGGCATAGAGCTCTCCACAGGCTGCAGGTGGCTCTCTGCTCCAGTGTGGGTATCCAGGGGCTGCTGTGGCACAGCTGTCTCACATGGGCTGCCTGCACCATGGGCTGCAGAGGAATCCCTGTTCCAGCCCTGGAGCAGCTCCTCTGCCTTCTTCACCTCGGTGTCTGCAGGGCTCTTCACTCAAATGTTCTCACTTCTGTCTTGGTCTCCAGTTTCTCTGCATTAACCTCTTTCCCTCTCCTAAATGCATTATCCCAGAGATGCAGCACCACTGATGGGCCCCTCTGTCATGGATCTGGCATTGGATCTGTTGGAGGTGGGAGAAGCTTTTGGCAGCTGCTCACAGAAGTCACTCTTCCAGCCCCTCACTGCAAAAACCTTGGCACAAGAACCAATACATTAAGACAAGGAATTTAATTTTCCTGGCACTTTGAAAGAATAAATGGAAAATGTTTGCATCCTAGGTTTGGAATTTTTAGTATTGGTGAACACTTCTTCTCAGGAAAACATATTTAAACAGAAAAGGGAGCTTAGTGAAAACAAAGCTATTTTCTCACTTGGGTTGTCTAATTTTCAGTGGTACAAGTATTGATGGGTGCCTGAAAAAAATTATTTTGTGAAAAAGAAAAACTCACACCCAAAATTTTAAATTCTGCATCATACTACTGATTTTAACTGTTAGTGTAAGTTTAAGCATGCACACATGTAGGAATTCTGAAGGCTTAAAGCTGACACAGCTGCTTAAATTGAGGCACATCTTTTGATTTGTAATTCCTTGGGTTTGGGATGAAGTACACAACTTCATAAGAGAATATTGGTTCTAAAAATTGTAAAAGCATTCTATCCTGTCAGTTGATTGAATTTCAGAGAATCTCCAATGTACTTAAAAAGAAAAGTACAAAAAAGCTGCCTGAACCCTCAAGTCACTTGACCAGAGAATGTTGTGCCTGAAAATAAAGGTCTGCAGCCATGACTTCTGTAGCTTTGTTTCTGTCATCATCAACCCCCTAATTAGCTTTCATTCACCTTTTCTCTAGAGGAGGAAGATTTTTAAACAGAATGATAAGTAAAAGCCATTGTTCATGAGAAGATGGGGTAGGTGATTTGTGTTGCAGGATAACCAGATGCATATTTCATATTTTTTAATCCAGATCATAATTAGTTTTCAGTGATGGATAAATAAAATCTCTGGGCTTCTGGTACATGACTTAGAGGAGGGTAGTAATACTTCTGGTCTTATTTCCAAAATAACAACTTTTCCAGGTGTCATTATTAGAAAATAGGAAATAGTTGTTTTGAGGTTTTTATGGGTAGAGACAACTCAGACAAATATTTGGTTTCACTGTCAGGGAAAATTCAACTGTTTAATTTCTACTGTTGAAGAATGACAAGTTTTCAGTTATTCTTTATTTACAAAACTCAATTTCCAGAGATCAAAACTACACTCTGAGAGAAATATGGCTTCAATTTGTCCCTCGGATGGAGTGGTTTTATCAACAAACAGAATTTCTTGCAAAACAGATCCTGGAGAGAATATTAAAAAAACCCCAAATTTAATGTTTTTCTAAATGCTCCATCTGATTGATATATTCCCAGCAGTGTTTTAACTGCTTCATTGCTGTTACTTTTACATTAACATTGACGGCAGAAGTTTTACACTTCTGCAAAGCAAAATGGGAAAGTTTAGAGTAAAAGTTTAGCTGATATTTGGTACTGAAAACCAAGGGAGAATATTCTGTCCCCTCTGGTGCTGTTAGCAACTGGATGTTTGACAGGAAACCAGTGTGTAATTCTACATTTTATTCTACTGGTTCATTGTGTTCATTTTGTTTCTGCATTCATTTCTTTTTTTTATCAAAATGAAACTGTTTATCTTTATGAAACTGTTTACTGATTTGCCTGGAAATTTGTATTTTGAGTTATTACAGCTATTCATCAAGCGCTTTGGAGACTTAATTCAGTCTCCAGATTTGCTGTAATAGTTTGTTCTGAACTTTTGGGAATCCTCAGATAAATTAAGTTGTCCTAGCTCTACTGGCTTAAATGGAAATAAGACAATTTATGGTTAAATATCTCTACCCCAACAATTGTTAACTTTAACATATGAAGATCCAAATGACAAAGAAAATAGACATTGCTGTCACAACTCAGCCTGAAAAACAAAGCAAGCTGACATCTGCAGCTGTTTAAGATGGTAAATTTCATGAGTTTATTTAACAGTTTGGAGAGAACAGATTTGGGGAACTTAAATACATGCCCTAAAGTCTGAGAAAGTTATACTTCAGAGCTTAAGGCAGTCAGTTAGTTATGGGGCTTCTTTCAAGGTGTATTCCTGCCTTCTGTGTCTTCTTTTCCCTTAATAATGGAGCTTTAGTTCATAATGTCTTTTTTATTGACTAAGGACCTCAATTTTATTTTTATGCTGCATTGCTGCTTCTCACTTTCTTATAAGAGCAAAAAAAAAGAAATTTAAACATGTGCTTTTGCAGAGTGCAGAAAAATAGACCAAGTGTGACAAAGCTCATCAAATATTCAAACATATTCCAGCTCTGAATAAAATAGAGCTTGATTTCATGGCATGTAAATTAAATGTTGTGGTTCCATCAAAAGAAGCCTTTAAGATTTTCTTTCCACACTTCTCGTTCATCACACCAAACCACAGCACTCCTGGAAAGCCAGACAGAAAACAAAATTAGGTTTGTGAGCATATGATTAAACAAGGCTGGTTTTCTTGCAATGAAAACCTAATTTGTTAGTTCATATGCATGCAATGTAAAGCAGCAAATAAAAATAATACTGTAACATTTTGATTTAATATCAAATGGGAAATATGATATTTGTTGCTTTGTTACAAGCTTGTTAGAAAAAATGACAGAGTAATATAATGGAATTAAATAGAGGAAAACCTCTTGGAATATAAAATTTAAATCATCTGAACACAGAGCTAAAATAAGTCAGATGAATCATGCCTTACAAATAAGGGTTTCTTTCAGTTGGCTTTCAAGTCAGCTAGATTTGATGCTTGGGCATAGGCAACTATATTGCTGATGCCTAAAACAAGGTTGGAGCAATCCTACTACACCAGATAAATACATCAGAATCTTTCCTTCTGTAGCAGCAGATTGTTTTTGTCCTGTCATATCATGGCTTATGAGCACTTCAAGTAGCACATAAAGTAAGGATTTCCATAGAAAGTTTTAAAAGTTAATTTCTGTTGACCACCTCGAAGAGCACAAATTGATCATCAGTCTGTGGACCTGTCAACTGCTCAGGTCTCCCTGCATCCTAAGCAGAGGACAAATTTCAGCATAATGCAAATTAGCCAGGATTTAAAAATACTGGAGACATTTCACACACATAAAAATTATTTTTAAACATAATCTCTGGGACAACAGCTTGAAAATTGCAGTAGTTGTAACAATGTACACACAAAGAGGCAGGCCAGGCTGTTCAGAACTGACTATCTTATCTCTGACCATTCTGTTATGATATGGAAGCCCTATCTTTTACTGTGATACTGCTGCTACCAGTAGGTTTTGTATTATTCTGATCCTACAGACATTTATACTTGGAGGCAGGATTCACTTCACAGATGTCTGTTTTTTTTGTCTTTTCAGTAAACTACCTTCAGAGATTAATTAAAAAATCTCCTTATCAGCATATTTTAAAGTAAAATTCATCATAGTTTAGTTTACTAGTTTTTCAGCATGCATATTGCAATCAGATGCTTGAATTGTAATTAATTAAATAATCCTGCTGATTATTTAGATGTGGGTAGAGACATTTGCCATGGTACTTTTCAAGCCTTGGAACATTTCAGGTACTTATGATTATATTTTAGGTTGTAATAAGAGTGCCATTTGCCTTCTCCTGAGCTGTAGAATACTAGATGCTCATTGCACAGCTTGAGGGATTTTTAATTGTTTTGGGTTTTTTTTGCCTAAAACCATGGTCATTAGCACAGATTATAGCTCATTAAAAATATGTGTTTCTGAAATAGCTTTCAGAAGGATCTCCTGTAAAAATTTGAGATCAAATATAGTGTATAATCAAACAAGCTCCCTCATACAAATTCCAAAGTTTGGAAAGTCCCTCTATGGTTTTGTCCTCCCACACAGTGGATTTAAGAGAGAAACAAGAAAGTCCTCAGCATTTTCTGCTGCCTCTGCTTGTAATTTTTGGCAGATCCCTAACTGTCACTCAAAATAGTACTGTCTAGAATCTGTCAATTTTTTGTTCTCTGTTAATTACTGCGATATTGGCTAAATATTGTTGTACTCTCTACAGTCTTGGAAGTCATACTGTTAATACAGTTTTTCACAGTACATATTAAACCACAAAAAAAAAAAGAAAAAAAGTATAAAAAAAGTGTTCTGGTATTTTGATTAGTTTCAGAGCTGTTTCAGTAACAAACTACTTAAAATCACTACACTTATTAATGAAATTTAAATTAAATGTGGTGCCATAATAGATATGTAATTTTATATGCATTAGAAATTTTTTATTTAATCAAATGAAGGATTGGTTCAATTTACAGCATTATTTTTTTAAGAAGAAAAAAACAGTTAAAAATGTCAACTAACTGAACTGCTTTGCATGGACATCCTTTGAATTACAAACCACAGCCTTTTCCTAACTGTGGCATTTGGTTGTCCCCACCTGCAAGGGACTGCAGTTCCACCTCCCAGGACACTTATTCCCTTTTGCATGTGGTGCAAAAGACAGAATTGCTCTCAGATGCATTCAGGAGCTCAGCTGGAAGCTTCCAGTGAATGTCAGGGGAAGCCTGACATTCCCTCTTGCACACAAGTGCTGAGGGAGGGAAAGCACTTTGGGAAGAGAGGTTCCTGCAGCAGATGGTGTGTGTGGAGTTGCTCTGAGTGCACTTTCCCTGGCCCACTAAAGGGCTATGAGCAAATGCAATCTAAATTGTGTAGCAATTGAATTTAAATGTATGTACAATCATGTTTAAATATTCTGCTATTCAGGACCCAACATTCTCTGCCCATTGCACCCTCTAACAGAAGCCTCTAAACTTTGTGACAGTTTTGGATCTTTTAGGTAGCTTCATATGAAAGAGTTCTGTGAAAGGCTTTGTTATCTATACAAGCCCTTCTATTAATTTAAGGTGGCCTCGTTCACATTTTGGTGGACTGCGAACCCAAATTTCATGGGGCTTGTGTCCTCTTATGTTGAGTTTAGAAGAATGAACTATTGCTCCAGTTTGAGTTTAGCTTGGTTTGGGGTTTTTGGCACTACTTGGTTTATTTATTTTCTTTAATAGCTGGTTCTTTTTCATGTAATAGCCATTTAGGTTTTGTGGCACGACAGGAGACTTGCATTATAATTCATCTTGGAAGAATCTCAGACACAATAGTGAACTGATTATCTGTAGCTGTGGTTTTTTTGTCTGCCTGTTTGTAAAACAAACAAGTGGGGTTTAGATATTTCTACAGAACTATATAATTTAAGCTTGAAAATTATGATTGGGGTGTATAAAACCGTCTGTGTTCTTGCTCTGTATCAATTCCTGAAGCAAACATATTTCCTGACAGGAACAGAAAGGATCCTGCAGCAATCTGTCTGTCAAATGATTGGTCATAAAAATCCTTCCCTGAAGTATTTGTATATTTATGATATTTGTAGACTATTCAATAAAATCTGTTGAATTAATGTGCTTATAGTTTACAGCAGGAATATTTCCTACTCAACTGTTGCAGAAAAGCTTTAATCTGTCTTAAACCAAATCAGAATCTGGACAGTTTACAAGAAACTACTTCAAATTTACCTCCTAATGCTAAAAATCTCCAGGTCCACTGGATTTCAAAATGTCTAGATGGCTCATTGTCCAGACTATGGAGAGCAATGGGCCTGCTGAAACAGAACTTTCTCCTGACCAAAGGAAAGATTCTATTTCATACCATGAATGTTTTTTTTTCCCCAGCTTTTCTCTTTAAAATGTAGATATAAGGCAGAAATTGATTTTAAAAAACCCAAAAAAGTAACCCTTTCAGCATAGTTTTAGAGAACAGGTCAAGATTACAAAAACAGTTTAGCAAATAAAATTACATCACCTTAAAAACCAAATATGTACCTACATGGTGAGGACTGTTCACAGTCTGAGTTAATCTTTGAACTTTTTACTCCTCCAGAATTTCTCAGCTTGAGAATGAGATTAATTAAAAAACCAAACCACATAAACCAGAAGGTTTTTTGACTGTGGTGATCCAGTCATTCAAATTCCTGTCTGGACACCTGTAATTCCTTATAGCTTGTGTCTGAGCTCACAATCCTTGCAAATATTTCACTAAGTACAGAAACCAGCAGTAGTGTTGTTTTCATAGAATCATAGAATAGTTTGGATTGGAAGGGACCTTAAAGATCACCTCGTTCTAACCCCCCTGCCATGGGCAGGGACACCTTTCACTGGACCAGGTTACTCCAAGCTCCATCCAACCTGGCCATGAGCACTTCCAGGAATGGGACAAACATGACTTCTCTTGGCCATGTGTTCCAGTGCCTCACCACCCTCACAGTAATGATTTTCCTCACAATATCCAACCTAAATCTGCCCTCTTTCTGTTCAAAGTCATTCCACCTGGTCCTATTATTAAATTCTCTTGTTTACCATGTAGTGTACCATTTCTCAGATCCTTCCATTCATCTTTGGACCTTCCACAGAGAGGCTCTGCTCATGAATAAGATTTTGTGAGTTTTTCAGTGTAAGCAGCTTTTCTCAAAATTGTGTTCTGCAGGAGTCAGGTGAACTTTATAAAGTCATCTGCTTAAAAGCTGAAATCATAGATTTGTGGGACAGGGCTACCTGAAAAACAAATCCTGGGCTCTAAAGCCTTACAAGATGAAAAATAACAGGATATTTTCCGACTCTGCAGCCTCAAAATGAATGTAATATTCACTGTTTCAGTTCATTACTTCCATAGGTAGAGCTGTGAGTATGAAAGAAGAAAAAATATTATTAAAAAGTATAAAAAAAAAACCCAAAACAACCACAAAAAAGAGGATTTGAAAGAAGGTAAGAGTAAAGGGAGATAACAATAAAAGTGCAATAAAAATGTAGGGGAAAGCAGTGAAAGTAAGCAGAAAATATCAATAAAACCCAGAGAAGTTGTATTAAATATTTGTACAGAGGAAAAAGAGACATTCTTGCCTATTATTGATATGAAAGTGTCCAGGTGTGTGAATTGAAGATATAGACATATTAAAAAAATGAAGAAGGGATGTGAAAAAATCTTAGTAGCACAATGATTACCATGATCCGTGCTGCACACAAGATTAATTCTGGTCTTTAAACTGTTCTCCCTGTGGCAAAGAGAGAATATTGACTTAAAATACTTTGAGCTTGTAGCAAGTGGGTAACAGTCTCTTCTTCAAAAAACCAAGACGCAGGAGGTGGAAGGATTATACAGAAACATCAACAAAAACGTGCAGCTTCCTAATTTTTGAGATAGGAAACCAAAAGTTCTCAGCTTGTCTCCTCCTTATTCAAATATGAATTAAACAGGTTTGTTGCGTTGATTCCGATGGGACTTTTCCCCAAAGCATCCCTTCTGCTAGAAAATCCCATTCATGCTATCAATTCTACCAGCAAGGAATAACTTAGGAAATCTTAGCTCACTGATATCACACTCAAAAAACCCCCTGTAAATTTATAGACAGGTATCTTGCAAAAACAAAAAGGTTAGCAAACAAAGTAATGAGCACACTCTTTCACTATCACAGTACTTTGTGAAGAAAATAATTACCATTGCCCACACTTTAGGGGATGTACATTAAAAAACATTAAACAGTTAAGTGACTTTCCCAGAGGTGAAGGTGGAGTAAATTTTATCTGATCAATACATAAAATTCAAGAATTATTGGCTTCTAATTCCACTGTCTAATTCCAACATGAGATAAATACAGTGTCCAATATTCTGTGCAGATAGTCACATGAAGAATCATTGTGTATTTATTATTGAAAGAAATTTTAAAGTTCAACACCCTCTTTCCACCAAAACAGCCGAATATCACCAGTTTCCTTAACCTTTTTATTACACACTAGAAACATAAGGTTCAGTCTTCAAAGGTGAATATTAACTGACTGTAGCATGAATAGCCTGAGGGATGAGATGGATTCATAGAAAAATAAACTGTGATTTAACAACCATGCCTGATCTTGTGTGAAAAAGCTCCAGTATTTGGATATGTCTGGGCAAGATGCTGTCTTTTAATTATTCACAAGAAACACACATATTTCAGCTTAATTCATGCAGCACTAATACCTCCTTTTACAATGCTCACATTTTTCACTGTATTAAGGTGTTCATTTCCAGAAGTAAAACTGAGAAATATAAATGAGTTTTTATCATAGACAAGGTAATGGTATGTGCTTAGTTCCAGCTGTTGTAAGTCACAAGGGTTCTTTGAATCAAAGGCCAAAGAGGTAAACAAAGCTTTAGAAGGTGAAATACCTAAAAGAATGCAGCAGAAACCTAAGCTGTATGATCCTGTAACATGCAGGTTAGGTAGCATTTGAAAAATCAGTCACTTTCAAGAAGGAAATAAATTTTCTTTTTTTCCCCCTTCAAAACTCTGCAGTACTTTCAGATGGTATCATAAAAAGTGGAAATCTAATCATGTTCTGACTTGTGATATTCTTTAATTTTGCAGGGACATATTTTATCATGGCAAGATAAACTGTTTATGGACTCTGGAATTTATATTGGAGTTGCACTCATCACTGATTCAAAGCTCTCCAAGAGTTAGGAACAGCAGCCTCTTATCATAAGATAAGAGACCCATTTGCCAAAGATGTGGGATGAGATTTCATGGATGGAGCATCATGAGAAATGGTGTCAAAGACTGTCATATATCTGTAGCTGCACACTGGTTACACTATGATAAGAAAATAGGCAACATATCAAGAAAGATCAGCAGTGTTGCTAATACTTGCTAGAGGATCACACTACATCTTCTAGTGGAAGATATTCACAAGATAAGAGGTTCAAACATTATTCCACAGATCTTTACAACACAAAAAGAAAGGCCAACAACTTAATTTACGAACTCCAGTGACAGGATGTTTACTCACAGAAGTGAATAAATATATCAACTATTACATATTCTAGTGCCACAGAGTTAGCCTGTGTTAAGGAGGTAGAAGTATGTGCATGCTCACAGAGCTATTCACCTGTGCTTGAACCTGTCCATTAATCTTTGGATTAACTAATAAAAGAAGGATAAGGCAAAGGAGCAAAAGTCAAGGATTTTCATACTAAAGACAACAGCAGACCAGGATGCATACACAGAAATCATAGCTCATATCTGTTTCCATTCTCTGATTAAGATAAGGCCATGGGAACTTGATACAAATATCAGAACATTAAAATGAGAGCCCTTTCACCTGTGTTATAGGAGATCAAATAAGGATTATTACAATGATCCTCTCCATCTACAATCCATGATATTATTCACCTTGCTGTAGAAGACATTTGAAAATGTATTTTTAATTATATTGTGTAAACTGGAAAAAAAATTACAAGAAAATAGATCTAGGCTGACACATTATAGTTGGCTACTAATGTTATTAATATTGTGTTTCTGAAATAACAAGAGCTTTTGTAGGAAAAGTTCTTATTTGATGGTGTTTTGTTTTGCTCAGTAACAGTTTTGCTCACTTTTAGGATATTTTTACTTTTTACCCTGTACTAATCTTTCTTTATACAGCTGTCTCAGATTGTCAGATTTCCCCTCTTTATTCCCTCATTGCTAAAGCTACTACTAATGTCAACTTCATCATTTGCATTTTTTTTTTGTTACTGTAGTAAAATTGAAGTGTTTGATTATACAGCTGTGGCATTCAGATTCATGTATTGATTCATACTCAACGTTGTTACTGCTACTTGATATCTATTGACACATTGAGTCATTTTTCTATAATATAGTAAGAAAAAAAATACCATATAGCCTTCAAAATCAATTAAGAACTGTGTTCGAAATCAAGTGAAAAAAAGTACCAGTACCAGGATTATAAAAACCTAAATGAAAATAAAAAACCTTACTAGAGTATGAAATGCAATCTTGTTCAAGGGAATTATACATAAGCATTTCTTATTATTTAATATGGAATACAGAATAAAAAAATTGCAATGTTTACTGAAGTGCTGTGTAATTGCAAAGAGGAGACCTAATTCTGAATTCTCTGCTGTGCCTGTGCCTTTGAAGCTTTGAAGAGAACCCAAAGCCACTTCCAGCAGCAGCAGCTGCAGCAGCAGCAGAAAGACTGCAGTCCCAGCTGCAGTCAAAGTAGCTCCAGACAATGAAAAAGTAGTCATAATTAATTAAAATTCAACATTAGGTAATGTAGAGTCAGATATCCAATAAAATGAACATATAAGAAGGGAATTTAAATCTCCAGGTTGTCTGAAAATATCTACACTATGCAGCAAAGCTGTTATCAGTGACAGCTGGGATCACCCTGAAAGAAGTTTTTCAAAGAGCTTTCTAATTATTGAAAACGTGTTTTGTTTATCCTGTTACTGACATAGCTGGGTCACATATTCAACATCCAGCCCATGACAGCTTAGCCTTGTGTTATGACTTGCTAAGCTTCTAATTTACCTGTCAAGCATCTCAGAAACTGAACTTTCCCTTTAGAATCAGGTGTAAAGTTCCAGCGGTGAGCTAGGCTTGAACAGAGCTGAAATGACAAAGCCCAGGCTGGTTAATCAGTTAATTCAGCAGAAAAGAAATAGTGTCCTCCAGGGTGAAATGAGTAGTTCACTGTCATCTTGGAAGACAGGTCTGAAAAGGTACTCTTCAATAAAATTTCATCTTTAAATAAGAAAATTTACTCTTTAATGCATTATCTATACATGTTATGCACGACCCCAGAGTAACATCTTCCATTGATTCAATCTATAATGAAGTTAATAATCTATAATGAAGTTAATCTATAATGAAGTTTATCTATATTTAGACATCTATCTTCCATTAAGTATCCTCAAGTTTCTAAGCTAACATATTCCAATCTATACTCAACTAATCTATAATTATTGTACTGCTACATTAATGAAAAACTAAATATTCTTCATGACAGAGGTAAATTTTTCTCTCTTATTTGTGATAGAATATTCTGGTGGATTGGTTCTTAGCCCTGCTAACTCCAAACCTCTCTCTTACTTACATGAAGAAAACTACTAAAAAGACAACATGCAGGTATTCTGCTTTTAGCCAGAGCAAGATTAACTTTTGCAGTAGGTGAGAGGAGACATGGCTAAGACACAGAAGTTATTAATTATTAATCAATCTTTGAAATGTTTGATATAATCAAATTCATTTGATATAACTATAAAAATTAGAGTTTATCCTGTATTTGATGAAAACATGCATAAACTATGCTTATACACCTCATGTGAAAAATCAATCCTCCATTTCTGTGACTTAATGAAATAACTTACTATTTAATCTATTTGTGCACTAGAATTTTTTAAAATTAGGTTTCCTAATGCATGACATTTTTCTATTATCCATGTAGTGACAAGATTTAATCTGTTAATATAAAGATCTGAAATACAAAGAAACAACTTCAGTCTAGCAGATACAAACAAGAAAATTATTAAATTGGCCATTGTATTTCAAATTTGAAAAGATGGAATCAGAAGTAAACGTTTGATTTGGGATTCTAAAGTAGATGTTATTCCAGTGTAAACCATCTGGCAAGTTAAACTGCAGGAAGAAATAGAAAACAAAATGTCTTAAACAGACTTTATTTGATCTTGAAGACATAAACACTTATCACATGAGTGCAGTACAGATAATGTGTTGTTTGTTTATAAAGTGGGATTTTATTTAGCATTGTGGTATACAGTTGTTGGACTGATATGTTAGCATGATTCCCGAATACAAATTTTAATACTCATATGCAGTGTAGAAAAATAACACATGCTTGCAAAATAGGGTTTAAAGTATTTTTTTAAATTCACTAGGAGGGCACATACCTACTTCAAAGATTTTGCTTTACAGTCATAGCATTTAAATAACCTTAAAGTTATTCAGTCTAGTGATTCTCAAATAATTAGAAAAACAGGAAAATATTAATTCTTTCTTTAAGAAAAAACCCAAACATAACCCTAAACATAGAATCATAGAATCATAGAAGGGTTTTTTTAATTGAAAAGTTTTGCTTAGTGTATTTTTCTTTCAAAGTGTTATCATAAATTAATTCATCAAAATAAATGACATATTTCACATTTATTTCAATGGGCTTTAGATCAGGCTTCATTTAGGAAACTGTGTGTAATCAAAATAGGCAATCTGAGGCTGAAAATGATACAACTGGGATATCTATAAATTCACCATTTAATGAAATATCAGTTTTAAATCAGAAAGTATGAAATTAATCCTTTACCACTAGATTTTTACATAAGCCCAGGGGATATGAAGAAGAAAAAAATTACCTAGATAATGTCATTTACTAACTATTTTTTTAGTACATAACATCATTATGGAAAGTAAAGTTACATATTAATATAATTCAGAATTAAACACCTGGATATTAAATATGCAATCATATAAAATGCAAAATACTTATCAGATTAACTGTCACTTATAATCCTTCTGTGCTTTTATCTCTGGAGTCAGAGGTCTTACAGAAAAAGTACACTGGAGATTTAAAATGGAATCTCAGGATAAACCACAACTTGATTCTAAGAAGCTTTTAATATCCCGAGACACATCAGTCAGATTAGCGAGGTAATTAATCTAAAATGACAGAAAGCACTTGGTACTGGCTAAAAATTGTATGGTGGTCAAAAAAGAAAAAATAAGTAAATTGTTTAAAAAAATTAAAATATTACAGACATTGAAAGACTGCAGGTGCTGTTTTCCTAAGATATCTATTTCTCATGATTGATCAAAAGAAGTTTAATTAAAAACTTAGAAATTGAAGTTTTGGCTGTTTCACATTTCTGATGCCGTCTACAGAACTCCACCTTAAAACAGATTTTTTAAGATTAACCATCCCAGATGACTCACTTATATGGTTATTCTTAGACATCCTATTTCTCCACTGCAGCCATAAACATATCTACAATAGGAGAATTGTATAAAAAAGAGTCTATTTTTTTTTTTTTGCTAGTAATATCATTTATTATCCATGTGTGATGTATTATGTGGTAAAAGCAGATGTCATCATTACTGTTGTGCTGATGAACATACCATTCCTCTTTTTAATTTCAAATTTCTATTTAAAAGTTTGTATGAAATATAAATTTTATTTTAATTTCCCTTATAACCATGTAACCAAACAGTAGGATAACAACCAATCAATATGATAATGAGACAATTTTAAACAAGAGCACAACTTGATAAATTGAATTTGGGTGGAGATTTTGGACATGTTTATCTGTTAGATTATCATTATTAATATTATTATTATTATTTTTAGTAGTAGTAGTAAACTAATTTACTAAGTATTTATGGAATATGTGGTGATTTTCTCTTTATAGCCACTTTTAGGTGTACAAGATGAAGACAGAATAACATCAACATTTCTTTTTTTCTTATGATATGAAAGTATATCAAGTCAGCATCAATTTTTTGGTGATATAAATGACTAGATATCTAGGGTGTCCCAATGAGTCTGGGTCCAATTTTCAACCATATCTTTTATAAATATGAGCAATAACGCATGATCTAGTGGCCTAAGAAACTTTATAAAAATTGGACTGATGATTTATTGACCCAGCAACACTGTCTCTCACTGTAAGTGGGAACCATTTTGAAACAAAGCTGAAGTAGTTTGGGGAATCTGGTATAAAACAGTAATAAAGTAATCAAGATTGTAACAACTGTGAGCAACTGAACAAAAGCCTGTTCATCGCCTGAGTAATTAAAAAAATATTAAATACTATTTTTCTCTTGCCATAGAAAGTTCAGCATGGAGAACTGAAAACTGAAAGAAAAATAGAATCTCAAAAATCAGAAGTGTATGTGGACAAAAGGAAAAAATGCATGCTAAGAGGAAATATTTTATTGGGTAGAAAAGGGAAGATGTCAAGAATGAGGGAGAAAATGTTTGACTTACAGTAACTTTGAAATGGGATTTAATAAAACAGAGAGCGAAAATATAACTATTCATGTTTTCCTAAGTGCTTTGTAACTTTTTCTAGTGCACAAATGCTAGGCAGCCTTTTGGGAAATACCTTAGTCACAAACCAGTCAGGCAGACTCTGCTCTATGAAAACAGACTTTTTAAAAACATATAGTTGCCTGAAATTAAGTTTTGAATTGCAAATAAATCTTAAGAAATATTAGGAATCCAGAATATTTTTGAAGTCTTTATGAGCTTTGTGTATTCAGCAGATTTTTTCTAACTTGTGGATTTAAGGCATCGGAGGAAAGCCTGAAATATTTGGCTGAAGTATTTTCACTTCTCAGCTGAACTACAAAATAGGAGAAGATGGGATTTTTTGAGTTTATATTAAACATCATTCTGAGAGAGTTGTGTGCATTATGAATAGCAAATTTCCAACTGCAGTACTTACCACTACACTGTTGAAAGAATTATTGGCATCTGGTGCCTCCAAAGATTAGCAGTCACATTCCCTAATCTATTTGACTAGGAGAGAATCATTAATGTGGGAAAGGTACTCTGGTGTGCAGATATGTTCAAAGGGACAGAAAGGAGAATATATAACCCCAGAGTACTTTTATTTAATTTAGGGAAATATTCTGCTGCTGATCGACCCAGACATGGGTAAAAATGAGGTGATTACATGGCAAGCACAGTAGCAAATAAACAAATAAATAAATAATTTTGAATGCATTTATTTCCTTTATTTATTTTGATCTTAAAGTAGTCAATTAAAATGAATTTCACAATTATTCTCTTCCTCCAGTGAATATATTAATTCTGTAATTCTGGGAGTGCAAGGAAGAACAACAGATGAGTTTACTGATTGTCAGACTGATTGATAACTGATGAAGAAAGCACTCATAAGAATTATTTATAAATGTTAGAAGACATATCTCCACACAGACACACACACACATGCACAAAGGAATAAACCATCTTTTTCTCTAGATGTTGACAGCTATGAACACATGCATTACAGATTTAACTTAATAGCAGAAAAGAAAAACTAGAGTTAGCATGTCAGTAGCTCAGGCAGAGGCAACAAAAACAAGCTATTGACTTCCATTTTCATTCTGAATAGGACAGGGTGAATCCTTAATTATTTGCCCTGTAAAATATGGGATGCAAACTAGACCAAGACTAGTTTGCATCCCAAAGACTGAAAATGACCAAGACTGTCATTTTCCCTAGACTGCCAGAGAAGTCCTTAGTACAGGACCTGTGAGGCTGCTTTTCTTATTTGGAAGGAGCTTCTGAAATAGATAAAATGAGGCCCAACAGAGATGTATCTGCTCCTCTCCACTGACTGCAATCAGATCACTTATAGCATGGATTAAAGCCATCCAACAACCCTTGACTTTGGAAATAACTACTAAGAAATTACCTTGGAACAAGTGATTTCTTGAACTTTATTACTTATACATAATGTGAACAAATGCTCTTAAAGGATAAAATCATCTTTTGTGAATCACAACCTGATACAGAGAAGTAAGAATCTGTCCTATAAGTCATGGAGCATGTCCTTGGGACAGGGGTACAAACTGAGAGCTTCATACCATCCTTGAGGTTACAACTTTATTCATATTATTCCTTAGCTAGTGTTAAAAGAGGTTTTTGCATCCTCTGGCAGAGGTTGCAGAGGCTGCTGGTATAGATGCAGAAACTGGGAAACATTTTATTTCTTTTCAACACAGGCTTATGACAGTCCCAGCTCAATCTGGGCCTGGAAAGTTCTCTAATTTCTGCACAAGATTCAGAAAATCTCACCATTTTCTATGAACACTGATATTTTTGATAGAGAAAGACCCTTCTGTCAAGGTCATGGAAACTATAGCACTGTTTTCATCTACCTCTCCTCCATGCAGATCTGCTTAACAAGACTAGAATTGACAGAATATCTAAACCCAAAGGTAACCCTTTAAAGAGAAGGGTTGCAACAAAATCCCTTAACCCCCTTAACTTTGATTAATTTTCAATTACTCCTGGGGAGATTCTGACTGAACAAAAGAGGAGAATTTTTCACAATAGCAATTGGAATAACCTTCCCTGAGGAAATAGCAGATTATCCAACATTGCACTCTTCTAAGATATGGCTGCTCAGGATGCTAAACCATCTTTTTTAGACCATGGTTTTGACAGAAAAGATTGGACTGGATGATCCTTAAAGTGTATTTCAACCTGGCATTCCATGTTTCTATGAATATACCATGTTACATTTCACTGTGCTTTTCAAATTTTAATGAAATAATTTTACAAAACTGTTTTCAACGTGTCATATTTTAATAAATAGTTTCTGATCAATCAAAATTTGATATTGTTAAAATATTTAATTTTTTAGAGAATTTTATTTCAAAACAGACTCATGAACTCCTAGGTATTTGTTTTAACTGTTGATCTCTTTCTGTTGAACTGTTATGAGACATTAAGCAAATCTGTGATCTATATGTAAAGAGCGAGATTTTAATGTTAAATACTAAATGAAATTATTTAATTTTACACATATGTAAAGAAAAATTTATGCATGCCTACACATACATGACACAGTTTTATCACTGTTATAGGCTTACATTATATATGGCACACAGGACATGAAGATTTTGCCCTAATTACTGTCTGTTAAGGATTAGAAACTTTGGGGGTTTTCAGTTATGCACCAGAACTTATATAACATGTTTAAAATGGAATTGTGATGAGAAGATGTGAAATGAGATCCCAACTCAATTTTTTTTTTTTTTTTTTTTTTTATATACTGTTCTCTCATGGTCTGTTAATAATTTTTCCCGAGTGAGCAGATTTTTTATCTTGATGCACCATGGCTGCGTTTCAGAACAGACTGACATTTACCATAAATTTATCACTGTATTTCTAAAGATGGAGATAAAGAACATTACTCATTTTCCTGTCAAATAGACATTTAATGGAAGCTTGAGGCTTTGTCCTGTGTGAGGTAAAAGAGAAAAATACCCAAGCAGCAAATTAAGAGCAGGCTGGGATTTTTATTACTTTGGAGAAAAGTTCTTAAAACAAGGCCAATGAGACTGCAACCAGAATGAAAAATTAATAGGGCTTTCTAGATAGAATGCATTTAAATGGCTTACAGTCAAGAAAATACATCATTGTATTTTAAGAACTCTGTACAGTTAAAACCATATGGGAACTTTTACAGTTCCTTTGGCATTGGCATGATGCATAATTTTTTCCTACAGGAAAAACATAGAAAGGTGATATGTTGTCATCAATAAAGCCTTCCAAGGTTACCCCTATTTACACAGAAAGAAGGATGTTCTGGTGTTTGAACTGGTGCCAAACAGCACAACTCTGTCCAGTCCTGAGAAGTGTGATAATACAAAAATCAATATAAAGTATTACATGTTCTTTTTCTTAGACTAAGTATGAAGAAGAGTAATGAAAATGTAAAGGTGCAAATTTGTAGTAATTGTAGCTAAATTTGTAGTAATTGTCTCTTGGTTAATACAGCCCCTTGATCTAGAGAAAACAGTTGGGAAACTAAGACTAAGGATAAATACACAAATAACGGCAATTAGACATTCCAACATGTATTTTGTTCCTATTTCATTATATTTATTTTAATGAGACATGACTATCTTGATATTCTGTGTGGTTTTTAACTATAAAATCATAAAATATAGTTGTCAGATGTTTGAGAACACTATAAAATTATGAATTAGGGTTACTAATTTCAATGTAGCAGAAATTGCTGACTGGTTAGGGAAAACTATTTTCATTAAATTTTACTATTAAAATTATATTAAAGGAAATAGCAGTGGGTTTTTTTCTAAAAATGTTATTTCACATGGCTTTAGGAGGGAACATGATACTTTCACTGGCATGTAGCTTTTGATGCTTTCATCCCAATAGGCGTCACCTAGAACTCTTATTCAAAATTACATTAATGATATTCTGTAGGGTAAAGTTGATTTTACTGTGTCTGAGTGAATCTAAAACTGTATTGTTAGCCAAGATCACGTTGACTGTATACTCAAAATTTATACTTCAAAAGAGAATGTATATTTCTGGTTTTAGGCTTTTGGCTTAGCTGAATATTGTGACACCCTTGTTTTTCATTAAGTAGAGTCTAGAATTTAAACAGCTAGTTAATCTGCTTCTGCTATATCAGAGGACTTTACAGCAGCCATTTCTTGTGCAAAACACTTCTATTTAGAGAGAATTGCTTGAAGATTACAGATGTTCAAAAATAGTGCTTCAATCTTTAAAGACTTTTTAAAACCCTTTTGACTTCTCTCAATATGTGCATAAAATATACTACTGACAAAGCTAGGCAAATGGAGAAACATGCAGATTTCTGAAGAATTCAACTTAGCTAAGTCTGGCATCGTTTTAACACCTCAGTCTTTAGAGTAATTTATTGTACATAGCCTAATAGAACATCATAATATGGAAAGAATCTTGAAAGGCTTTTGAAGCTAAAATTATTGCTATTACTTTTTAAACTAAAATTATTACTATTGCTTTTTAAACTAAAATTAATGATAATAGCTCCAAAATTAACACCTTGACATAGAGTACAAACTGGGGCAAGGCTTCAGTGGCTGCAAGAAAGAAGTCAAAATAGAATTGTACTGATGGTTATTAATACTGCTGCAAAGGAAGCTGACAGTGTTTCAGTATGAAGTTGTACAGTAGAAATAACAAATATGCAACAGGAAATTTTATTTCATTCTATGTAAAATGAAATTTTCCCTGCTGCAAGGTGTTTAGAGTAGAACTGAATAAATGCATTCCTTCTCAGAAAACTGTATAATGCTTATCGTGAAGGAAAATGTAAAAATTTGCATTTTAAGGATCACTTGACGTATGTGTCATAACAAAAGCCCAAAAACCAAACAGCATTTCCATTCCTAGCCTCATAATACTCAACCTAAAGTTAAAAATTTGATTATCATTCATCTACATTGACAGAAATATCTAACACAACCTAATTATAATTTCTATCGCTAATTCCAGGTGGCCTGTACAATTTTATGTCCAATTGCCATACTTTTTTGGTGTGATTATGAAATTATCTATGCATTTCAAAATCTTTTTGAAGACAGAATAACTTAATTATTAATTAAATAATTTCTGGACTACATCCAGCATTGCACCCTAAGTAGCATGAATGTAGAGCTGATTTTATATCCACAGTAAATAAAAAAATGTCAATACAAGCTAATTTGAGTGGAGAAAAATCATTATTCTTATTTATGCTTATATCATCCTGACATCCTTATGGTCACTGACTTTTTGTAACCTTGTTATTCTGTGAGCTGTTTCCCAAACCTTCAAATAGAAAGAAAGAGAAAAACCCAGCAAGAAAACAAAAACTTTCTGTTCTAGAAAGATAATACCTGGATTCCCAAATTGCTCTGTATGTACTGTTGTTATTAATACCATATGTCTTTTATATGAAATTATATTTCAGCAGTGTCTGGTTCAACGGCACAGGAACAGGTCCAGAGTGGCTCAGCTGCTGTCCCACTGCTACGTGCAATACCCCTTGCAAACACTCTGTTTGTAACTGCAGCCTGGGACTTTATGGCAGAGTGTTTGACACAGCTATTTATGCACAGTTGACAGGTACATGATGCACTTATCTCTGAATAACTGATTCTGCAGGCAAAGGGAAAAATGGAAAGAAATATTTGGCCTGGGTAATACTAAAACAAATGAGTTCCTTATTTCTTCTGAATGAACGCAGTTCAAATATTTTGTTTATATCAAAATAGCATCTAATTATTTTTTTTCTGCTATTGTTTTAATTTTGTTCTCTTAGCTTTGCTTTTTAAGACCAGTCTTATGAGCAAAATACTTGCAAGCAACAAACTAAGGAAACTGAGTTTGCACTGGGGTTGGGCTCAAAGTTCCCTCTGCTTTGCAATACACTTTGTGGCTTCCCAAGTCTCCATAAAAGTTTTACTAAGCAAGAGTCAGTTGTGGTGGTGCATCTGATCAGTGTATGCAGAGTTAATTGGCAGGTTAATCAGCACTGATTGCTCAGCTGAAGGTGGCTGAACTCAGCCCAATTCTCCCTCACTCCTCCTTCAGTCTCACCACAATCAATCATGCTACCTTTCATACCTCTACCGAGCTGTTAACTTCTTTGGTCTTCAGGAATTTTATTCTGCTTAATGTTAAATGTGTGTGAAATATGCCCATGGCTACAAAAGGCTATAAAGATGGACTAAAAAGGGATTATTGTATAGCCAGTTTAATTTTAGGTAGATTCATTATCCCAGTCATCTTGAAATGAAAGTACAAGAAATTTTGTTTCCAAATTTCAGGATGAATATTTTGTTTAATGCACTTTTTTTTTCAACAGAAATATTCACTGGTTTCCTGATGACAATAATTTATTAATTATTTTGGAGAAAAATCTAGATGTTGATTAAATCTGATTTGTCAGATTCAGTTCTATATCTTTTCAGCCTCTAGTCTGTCATACAGAGTATTTCTACTGGATGTGTTAAAGAAGTCTTGAAATACAATAAGCAAAGGAGCAGAATAATTTAAAATAGCATTTCATGCCAGCTGAAAAGAATTCCAAGAAAAAAATAATAAAACTGATTTCTGGATGTAAAGTATGTGTTCCTTCTTTAGAAGCAGTGAAAAATCCCCATTGTTTAGGTAAGTAGGTTTAAAGGCAGTGACTGAAATATTTTCTCACTCCTGATGTTTGAATATTGTGCAACTCTGGGGAGTTTCTAATGCATGTATTGTGATGCCTTAAATACAGACAAGGCAAAAAATGGGAAATACTGAGGTGCACATCCTGTAGAGCAGCAGAAAGAGAGCTGAAGCTGTCACAGAACTCTGCTTTAAGGACATTCAGTGTTGATTTGACTGTTGTGACTCATGGCACTTATGACAAAGTTGGGGTGGCTTATCAGCCGCTTTCTACAAAGTTGGGGTGGCTTGTATCTGATTGTCATGGGAATGTGGATGGGATGCACATCCTTACTGTCAAGCTCTGCTTCTCCTAGTGTATGTCAGAAGGGACTATTAAGTTAAATGAAAAGCTGGAGAAGGAAGAGAGAGGAAGCTCTCAAGCTCTTGTACTGATGGTGGAAACCAGTATGGTGCCTTGCTTTGGTGATTTTGGTGCATTGGCTACATTCTTTGGCAGGATGTAGATTAATACAACTAAAACCTAGAAGAGAAGGGGACTTGGTGATAAATAAAATATATTTCTTACTTAGAGGGTCAGGGGAATTAGAAGGATCTATGTATTTTTTCCCAGGAAAAAAATAAAGCAGAGAGACTAACACACCTAGCTCTTGTTTTGTATATTATATATTATATTACTTGAGAAAACTAAAAATGGAATATATGGGGACTCAAAAACATCTTCCATGTGAGTTTTATAAATTAGACAGCTAAAGTTCATTTAATCAACTCTGTTTTCATCTGATTCCTCTTACCTAGAGAACAATATTCCCGGGGCAGACAGTCATGCACAGCATCTGTTTGGCTTGCCATGGACAGCTGGGCAGCCTTAGGCATGCAAGATGCTCATTAATGCTTGCTCGCTGCAGGTCTCCCCCGTGTTCACCCATGAACACCTTTTTCTGTTGCTCCTGAACAAAATATTGTGTTTGCATTGAAATTCTCAAAACTCAGTCCTGCAGAAGTGCTCTGAGTGTACAGCTGCTCTCTGCTTCCAACAACTTCTATGTAGCATGATGCCCACAAGACATTGTTCTGGGAAACACTGAGGACAGATAGCAATTAGAAACTCCTCGTAGCCTGTGGTGAGTGCCAGATGTATTTTTACCTTTAGGTACTATCAACCACATGTAGCTTGGGGTCCTGCTTGCAAAGGGAAAATCACAGTCATTTTCAGTTCATGAGGAAGCTTGTAAACAATTTTCCATATTCTCCAAAAGCGTTTTTGCATTTCTTTGGAATTCAAGGCTTATTAAAGAGCTAAATGTGATGAGGAATGCAGGCAGAGGAATCTAATGAAGTTTCAGGCCATTTTGATGAGGACATTCACAGATGCCCCAGGAAAGCTATTTGCCCAATATTTTTTGGGCTCAAGTTCTACCAAAGATTGCAAATCTCCATGATAAATCCAAGAAAACTGACTCACAAGTTGAAATATTTCATACCCTAGAGCCTTTTAACCTCATGCTTTCCAAGAACTTGTTGGTCTATACATGAAATCTTAATAGCTAAACCTCTCTCTTGACTTTCCCCGCGTGCTCCCTCAGCCCTTCAGCTCCCCTTTGCTAACAACCTGGCCTTACTGAATCAGGATGTCTACCTTGTTCTTAGCAACCAGTCTTGGTTCCTGTTTAGCCTTTCTCTCCCTTTCTAGTTTAATAAATGCTTTGATTTAATTTATTAAATTTTAATTTAAAAAACTCCAGCCTTGCCTTATATCCAAATCTCTTGTCTGTTTGTTTGCACTGTCCTTTTCCTGCAAGGCTTGGACAAATGTTAAAGATATTTAGGCAGAGCTAAAATGATGGCAGAGAAAAATGTCAATAGGATTTGGGCAGGTTTTACAAAGTTTTCTGTCTGAAGTTGTTGGGGAGCTGGTGCACAGGTATAAAGGAAACCATTCAGACACCTGGGGATTTTGCACATCTAAACCTGGAAAAATAGAAGATTAAGACTTTAAGTGTCTTCTGAGATCATGGGTAGGTTGCTGAGATAGTCTGCAAAGCCAGATTTAGTGGTGCAGTTCCACCTCCACAACTGATTTCATGAATAAAACCCTAGATATTAATAACTATCTAGTGGTGATTAAGTAGTTCTGAAACAAGGACTGAAAGTCAATTTGCTTTACTGAATCAAGATCCTTCTAATAAGTTGTCTGAAATTGTGAAAATTCATAATAAAAACGAAAATAAATACTTGCGCATGAAGTAAGGATAATAAAACTCACTGTTCAAATTTAAACTAATATGACAATGCATCTGTTAAATATCATGGCTCTGTTCTGTCAGTCTGAGACAGCATTTTTCCAAAACAGTTTTCTATGAAATCTTCCTTATTTTCTACTGTTATCAACTCAAGATATTTTTTCATTCATGTGACTGTTGCTCATTTAGAAATGGTAAAAACTGTGTTAGCCCTTAGCTAGAAATTATTTTCCTTTTGGCAGATTGTGTGGCTTTCCACCACTGTGCTGAGCATCACTAGAAAGGATTTAATGGTTCAGAATCAAAAATGTCAGTGCATATGGCTTCTCCAATATTGTAACAATAATTCTGTCATTCTCTCTGTAATTCCAAATGTTTGGAACTTCCTTATGCGATGCTATCTCATCAATATATCACATTAATGCTCTGTGGATAAATAGTGCCTTCCAAAATCTAAGATCTGTAAGATTAGACATGGAAATATTTTTTCCCCAAAACTGGTTTATTCTTCACAATATTTGAAATATCAGTGAATAGCAGAAATTTTATCAGCATACACAGTGGCAAGACCTTCAATAAAGTTACTGGTTGATTTTGTACAGATTTCAAAATAGGTTATGTTTTTAAAGTGCTTTGGTGGTGAATGGGAAGAAAGTAAGCAAATGCTGTCAGGAAAAATCTGTTCTTAGTTGCTCCTAAAAAATTAAAAAAGTTGGCACATTTTTATTCAAAATGGATTTGAAAAAATTATGGAAAACTTATTATATAAAAACTGATGTAAATCTTGTTTTTCTAGAAGGCAATAATTGTCTTCTTAAATGAAAGAGTTTGTTGCAGCAATTAAAAAGAGACATAACTTAGAGTATGTTAGACAAAAGGATAAATCACAAAATCAAAACCATTTTGTTTGGTGTAGAAGATGGTCTCTTTTGTCACAAACTATCTCTGATGAAAGACCAAACTGAAAGTACTGTGCAGTCTTTTCATCTTCCTGCTTTGGGCTGGGGGGTTGGGCATATAACTCAGGACATCTGAGTGATCCAAGCTGCCCTAAAGTATGAAAGAGCCCCATGCAAACAGACACAGCAAGGTCATGATTCTCTCATGGGGCACAGACACATCACCAAAATGACTGACTTCCCAACTGCTGTCACTTTAGGACACTCAATTGAAACCAGATTCATGGCTACTTACCAAAATTTTAGAACCAAAATAGTAGACTAAATCAATCAGAAAGCTGGGAACAAATGTTTTGAGGCAGAGGAATCTCGATTAGTTTTAACTCATTTAGTGTCAATAAACTGGAAAAATATATCATCAGGCTTAAAAAGTAGCTAGAAAACAGATTTTCTCCCCCTCTGTAGAGTCTCCTGTTGTTCGTTGCCATTTTCTGAAGCAGTAGCTGTGATTAGAGCTTTGAAGCTAAGTTTTAAGATGCACTGACAATTAGTGTCATGGATTAATGGAAGGGATTTTTCTGATACTTTATGTAATTTGTTGACAGGAACATTATGAAAATCCTAGAAGAAAGTGGTCCAACAGCAGGCAAGGAACGTTATTCATTCTGGATTGGAGGCCAGTATGGGGGAGGATGTAGGGGGAATGCTTCAAAGACTGCAATTCTTAGAAGTCTGGTTGAAGCTTAAAATGAAAAATATACTCCCTTGCTCCTTGTCTGCTGGTGGAAAAAAAAAGAAGAAAAGAGAAAATTTTCAGTAGTATCATATATTCTTAAAATAAAAACTTGTTCCCTTGACAATTCCAAGCATCATTTATAACACATTCTTTCTGACTGCACTGAGGATGTTTGTCTGATAAGAATATTCTATAAATTCAAATTAAATTTTTTTACTTAAGTACACACACACACACAAAAATATTTTCCTACTGATAAATAATAAAGTAATAAAGTTAAAAAAATATTCTAGGAAAGGTCAAAAAAAAAGTAAAAAATATTGGTAGCTATTATAGCTGTCATCTTGCCCATATGGAAAGAATATATTTCTAGGAAAATAAAACAAGTTTCAAAAATAGCATAATGAATTCATCTATTTGCTCTTAGTTTGAAGACTAAATACTAAGCTGGCTTGTAAAACAAAAAAGGGTTTCCTAATGCAAAGAGATATTAATATCTCTTTGCAGTTAATAGGTTTAATAAGTTTTAATGTATTTTAAAATCGATTTTGCCTTTAAAAATAGGCAATGGGAGCATCAAGTTAGACCTGATAGTTTGTTAGAGAGTTTTATATCAAAGTAAATTATTTCTACTTATTTATTACATTATGACACCATTTCTTTCAGCCATTTCATGCTTCATTTTTTTCAGTTTTTGTGTTGAACTCACTGAAGATTCATTAAAAATCATTGCACATTTTGAAAACTGAACTTGAGCCTGTGATATGGTTATTCTTCTTTAAAGGTGAAGGAGTCATTAATGCATTAGCTGTCTTCTGTAGTTTAGTTACCTAGCTCCTGAAAAATTTTTTCAGGAGTTCAGTCTTGAGAAATGGGATCAACGAATGAAATAAAATATGTGGATCACAACAGCAGGTTAGTATATGGCGGGAGGAGATTAAAGTTTATGTAATAATCAAAAATCTAGTGAAGTTTCTTTTCCATGACTGAGTTGTGAGGCTTTACATCTGGTGCTTATGTGGGTTATCACAACATGAGTCTCTGTATACATGAATGTGGAGATGGCACTGAAAGTAAAAGTGGACTCATGTTTTGTAAACCTGTGGAGATAATACTTTAACTATTTCACTTTGATCACAATTTCTAAGCTACATAAGCAATCCAAATAAAAGGCTGATTTTAAAATCTTGCCAGAATCCATGGTGGTCAGCATATTATTTTGCAACAAGCTTCTTTTAAAGTTGTGAGAGGCATTTCACTCAAGAGTGTCCAGATCTGCAGCTATAAATTCAAACTGCCAGGTGAACAGAAAATTCAAGAAATCACCAAGTTCCATCTAAAATCACCAAAGAAACGTCTAACATAATTACATTAACTTAATCCAAACACTAATTCTTCTGAATATATCAGAAAGTTCTGAATGGAATTCTCTACTTCCCTGTTTCTGTCAGTCAGGAATCTTGGACTGAGTTTGTTCCTATTAAGTCCATAGCTAACTGGGGATGATTCATTAGGACATCAGATTTAAACCTGAAAATTAATGTATAAAGAAATATATTTTAAAAGTCTCATATCTTTCTTCAGGCATAAACTAACATTAATGTAAGTAAAGCTATATTTTTTCCTAATTCCCAAGGGTCAGAAATGTTCTGGGTAGTCAGGCTTGGAGTTCCTTGTAGATATACTTGGCAGTATCCTTAGAAATTACTTAGAATCCCTAAAGAGAGAAGGATCCATGTACGTATCAAACGCCAATATAATTAATCTGGGAAAAACATGCACATTTGAGTGACTCGTTCTAACATGGGGATATACTGATCTGTGGGGAAATATCTAAGGATAAAACTATAAAATAGATTAAAAGAAATATTTAATTGCATTATAATTAATATTAAATTACAGTATTCAGACCTTTTTTCCAAAAGTAGAACAAAAACATTTTTGGTTTACTTCTATTTGAAAAGGACCATGCAGCCTTTGACAAAAGAAGCTGAGTTTAAAACACAGACTCTTTTGTTCCTGACCCTTTTGTTCCCTTAGAAGAAGAGAAACCCCAAGTTTTCAACTTATGGTATCACTGCTTCATTAGCAGTAGGTCCTTATGTACGAAACTGAAATTATCTCAAAGAATTTGAAATTATTATTTTTCAGTCAATAATGATAATAACTAAATGTTGGAAAAACTTCAGTATCTATACTCCTTTTCATATGGGCTGTTTCTGTCATCCAGAATGGATGTGTGCGTGGGAAGTTAAACAAAATCACTAAGCAGAATGAAAGAAAATAAGGATACTGCATTCGTGGGGCATTTGTCACAGAGAAGAATTTGGAAGGCTTTTTCTGGAGCTCCTATTTGAGTTCCTATTCCCATCCACTCCACCCAAACAAGTTTAGTGCTGTTTGCTTTCTGTCTGGTACCCACTCTAGCATTGGTTCCTCTCCATTGGAGGGAAAAGATGAAAAAAAATGTTTTGGTTGGGAGACCATGCAGTTCTGCAGTTATGGTGGTCCTTGGAAGAGACAGAAATACAACCCTCCTGAGTAGGACAGCATCTAGAGCTATGCCTCTCCTACCTCCTGAAGGACTATTTTGGCCACTGGACTCCTACTGGAAAACCACTGGTGCCATATCTTACTTTTCAGCCTTCCTGAGCAAAGTCACAACACAGTGTTTATCAGACTTTAAAAATTGCATTTATTCATATGGTTAGTGTGGGAAAATAGAGGTGATGGACCAGTGTCTAGATTTCAGGATGCTTTTCAGCTTTTAATCCTCTCTCAGGTAGGCTCTCAGTGTGCTGGCTGCCATTTCCCATATTCTCTACACCTAAGACACAATAAAAATTCCTACCACAATAATATTTTATGTGTCTAAAACTATTTGAAATTTTCTGGAACTGAGTTCTGGGAAACAGAAAGTTTTTTTTCTAAAAATTTGAGTATACAGTTCAGCTGAACAGCGTGCAAAAATATACAGTTGATAAGTTATGGAAGTGTTCCTGTAACTTGGAATTATGAGAGCAAGAAAATTGCTTTCAGTGAGATTTATTCAAATTACAGCTTTACATCATGAGTTGGGCATGGTTAGTGTTTGCCACACTGGATTTTAGCTTGGCACCTGAGGTGTTCCAATGAGCAGGGCTGCACTGGGCACTCATGACTGATATAGATGTTGAATAGATAAAAGTGCCATTGAGTTCTCTGCAACACTCTGCTCTCATTCCCTATAGCTATTCTTAAATGTTCACAGTTGTGAAGTCTGACCCAGTTTTACAGTCATAAGAGAGAGTTTCCTACTTCTGCAGATGGTCCTGATCTAAAGAAGACCATAGCCTGTGACTTGAGGTTGGGATACATCTGTCTAATTCCACATGCCTGCAATGAGATTCCTGTGAGTCATTGGGAGGAGGTAAATCCAACCCTGCAAATGCCTCTTGCATTCTGTTGACTATAAAGGCTGTCTAATATAAATTGGATCAGTGATGAATGTTTACTTTTCATCGCTACAGAGTTCAGTATATTTTCATTAAGGACAAATGTCTGCTACAAATGTCCCCATGTTTGTTTTCTGCAAAACAGTGGAAGATATCATGTGCAGTACAAGCCCATTTGATGTGGGGGGTCCTACGAGCTATGACCAAATAGAATGGAATGGTCTCTACAGAAAGATAACCTTCTTGTAGGGACAAATTATATATTTATTTTTTTCCTAACTGGTGTATAGTACAAGTAATCTTGCAAAGGTCAATAGAGGGAAACGGCTGATATTAATTCTATAGTGCCAAAGGTCTATGATTTCTCAAATAGTCTGCTTTTGGTGAACTATTTCTACCACTGTATACATCTACTATATATGGAAATTTTGAAATTTTGTTAATCATGTATTAGTTAAATTTAAAGTTACATTATTTATACCATTTTTCCCTAGGTCTTCAGAGGATTTACAGTCTAATTCCTATTGTTCTCAATGCCTTCAAGAGTCTGCAGTTTGATTGATATATTTAATTTTGACTATAATTTCCTTCAACCAGCAAATTCACTAGTCAATCAATAGATAAGTCACCATGTGCCTATTTTGTTTTTATAGCTATGAGGCTCTGAAAAACAGAGGGATTGCATTCTAGTGTTGCAAAACCCAATTAAGGAAAAGGAAAATTAGAATCAGGTTGTTTCCTTTTGTAAATTCCCCTCAAATTATTGCCTCTGGTGTGATTGTTACAACCACATTAAAAATACGGTTAAAATGGAGTATAACCCAAACCCTCTCTATTTATAATTTGCTTTTAGGAAACAAGATTTTGAGAAAATGGAAACAGTCCAATCAGAGAGAATCAGAAAACTTGTATCTTTGTTTTAAGAAATTTTAGAAAATATAGCAATATTAGGAAACTGATAAAAATTAGCAGTTGCATGGATTGTTCAGAATCTGAAATAGTTTAGAATAAACAACAATTAATACTAGCTACTGCGTATAAATGTTATATTATGAAAATAAAGACTGTATTTCAGAATGCTTTCAAGCCTAAAAAACTCTTAGCTATACAGACAACTTCCAAGAGAAGAAGACAATGCAGGGTGTGTCAATGAAGACTGATGGACAAGAACATACATCTGCAAACCACAGACGCCACAGTACAACCCAGCCATAAACGAATTTACCCAGCTGGCAGAAAGCAAAAGTTCAAATCAAGACCAAAAGCGCCAAACAAAATTATTTTGTTTCAAATACATAGTTCCAGACCTGAAGCTGTCCCTAAACTCTTCCCAGATGTCTTAACCTTAGTCAAATATTTCATTGTGGAGTCATGCTGTGAGAGCTCTCTGGCTTGTTTATTCGAGGCTCCAGGAGGAAAGATGAATTCCAGCAGCCTGGAAGGGTAAACTGAAGAGGCAGATGAGGCACTGAGCTGCTCCAGGACTTTCCAGTTTGGGTTTCACTGAAACGAATATAAGATTTTGGGAAAGCTCATAATACTTAAGGATACATTCACACCAAACATATTTCCAAAAGTATTTAAAATACATTACTCCTATCTATTTAAATGACATTATTCTTGTAAGGAGACAGCTGTTGGGTGAATTATTAAATACTTATTTCTCTGGTGCATATATGGTCCAAATGCCCCCCACAATAACAGAAAAATGTGTGTTAAAATACATTCCACCTGTGCCTTTATCACTCACCTGTACCTGATCCAAAGGGTGGTAGATATTTCCCAGTGAGGACTAATCATTAAATCAGTGCAGTACATCCTTCAAATAAGTAAGCACACCTTATTTCAGGCAGTCCTCCTGCAACTCCTTTACAATGATCATGTTTAAGTAAGATTAAAATCTTTCCAGCGCAAATACATTCTGTCTAAAATTTTACACATTGCACAAACTTGTGATAAAACAATGCTTTCAATGCTTTACTCTTAGCAAGGAGGAGAAAGGAAAGGATCTCAAATTTAATATGTTGTTTTTAATTGATATGTTTATAAATATCAGAAAGAGTCTGTACTAGATATTTCTATAACATCTATCCCATTTGCTGTTTTGGGTAGCCATGTGGAACACTGGTTGCTGTTACTAAAAATTATGTCCCAAGTGTGCTCCCTTTCACCACTGTGCTAGGAATGCACACAAAAGCAAAGTGATGACTAATATATAGAAATATCTGCTGGTTTTCGGTGAGATCTAGACTTCTGGGTCCTCAATAATGTTTGGACTGGATTGCAGTTAATAATTTTCGGGGTATTTTTTTTCTCAGTGAACTGCCCAAACAGAGAGAGCTTTTTTTCATCTAGAAGCAGATCTCAAGGTTTTTAGAAAGAGATTGAAAGATAAGCTGAGAAAGACTGAGTATCTTGTTATTTGGCTAATCCACAGAACTTCAGAAGCTTCATCAGAAAGCCTTGGCTATTTGTTTAATGCAACACCGGCATTCACATGGGTTTTTTTAAAATATATTTCCAAATATAGAGTGATGAATTATTAAAAGTATCGTCAAGAATGACATATTGTCTTGTATTCTCAAGATTGAGATACACAGATAGATTAACCTGAATCAGAATGTCTATCCATACACATAGGTATGCTACTCTAAGTTTAAAAAAAAAAAAAAAAAAGTTCAATTCCTGATATTTAACACAGTGGGAAAACTTGTTATTTTTCAAAATAGATATGTTTTCTTCTGTTTTGTGCAAAGAAAATTAACACAATCATTGCATGTTGTGATGGTTTGAGATTTTAAGAGCAGCCACTACCATTAGGGTAGGGAATGTCAACCAATCACTACATGCATGTCAAATGGCACTGGTCTTACACGGCAGTGCCAACCAGCAATGTTTTGGTATTAAACTAAAGAGGGAAAACTGTGCAGAGATGGTAGACTGCATTGTTGCTAGCTAGTAACTTAAAAAGACATCTTCTGAGACTTCAGCAAGGCTTTTGACACAGTCTCTCACACCATCCTCATAAGCAAACTCAGGAAGTATGGAATGGATGAGTGGATAATGAGGTGGATTGGAAATAGACTGATCAGCAGATCTCAGAGGGTTGTAATCAGTGGCACGGGGGCCTGTCACTTGTGGTGTCCCTCAGGGTTCAATACTGGGCCCAATATGGATTGATTTTTTCATTGATGGCTTGGATGAAGGGCAGATGCCTCTTCCACAGGTTCAGCGGACACAAATCTGGGATGAGTGGCCAATACCCCAGAGTGGTGTGCAGCCCACCAGAAGAACCTCAACAGGGTGGAGAGATGGTCAGGGAAGAACTGCCTTAAACTCAACAAAGGCAACTCCACTGCAGAGGGGAAGAAGAACCCTCTGTGCCAGTACAGGCTGGGAGTGACCTGCTGGAAAGCAGCTCTGTGGAGAAGGACCTGAGGATCCTTCTGGTGGACAAAAAGCTGTCCATGAGCCAGAAGTGTGTCCTGAAGAAGGTCAAGAAGGTCAATGGGATCCTGGGAGGCATTAGGAAGAGCAGTGCCAGCAGGGAGGTGATCCTGCCCTTCTGCTCAGCCCTGGTAAATCCACATCTGGAGTGCTGTGTCCAGTTCTGGGCTCCTGAGTCAAGGGAGACATGGAGCTCCACAAGCTGGTCCAGTGGAGGGCAAGAAGGATGACTGGGGACTGGAGCATCTCTCTTGTGAGAAAACCTGAGGACCTGTGCCTCTAAAGCCTTGAGAAGACATGACTGAGATGGAACCTCATCAGTGTCTATAAGTATTTGAAGGAAAGGTGTCAGGAGGATGGAGCCAGGCTCTGCTCAGTGATGCCAATATTGGTGGTGCCAATCTTGTCCAAGCAGTAGGGGAAGAGGCAATTGGCAGAAACTGATGCACCTGAAAGCAAGGAACTTCTTTCTTGTGTGGGCAGCTGAGCACTGGAACAGGTTTCCCAGAGAGGGTAACCCTTACTGGAGATATTGGAGAACCACCTGGGTATAATCCTGTGCCATGTGCTCTGGGATGAGATCAGAGAGGTTGGACCAGATGACCCACTGTGGTCTCTTCCAGCATGACCCATTCTGTCATTCTGTGAGACCCTAGGAGATTCAAGCAGCTACAACATTCATTCTTAACTGAGCTGCAGACACGTGGCGGGGCGGGGTGGGGGCTGTTGTGAGGAGGATTTCTAAACTGGGGTAAATAGGAGTGTTTCCAGAGTTCTGGGTCTCAGTGGACATATAAGTGTGTTTTGAGTGTCTGCCACGATCAGGTCATGGTGTGTCACACTTCCCTTGGTACTAAGACCTAAGGGTGAAGGCTTGAGGGTTGTGGGGTGCCACTGTGTTAGATCTTAGTCTGAACAGCATAACCATGACTAGGAGTGAACTTCATGTAGTTGAGGCTGAGTTATCAATACTAACCTTTATTTATAGGAATTAAGAACTTTTTAAAGGCCCATACTAGGCTGGGAGCCTGATGTGATGATGTAGCCATACGTCTGACAGTCGTTATATTCCAGGTTCTGATCTGGGCTTTGATGCTCATGGACTCTGCAGTCTTGGGGAAGCTGTTTCTGTGCTCTGTGCTTGCAGAAAGGAGCAATATATTCCTCCTCCTCCTCCTCCTCCTCCTCCTCCTCCTCCTCCTCCTCCTCTTCACAGAGAGGTTATGCAAATTCATTACTGACTGTTTGTGAAGGGCTTTGAAGTAGAAAATCACTCCATAATTACTAAGTATTATTTAATAGCTCTTTTATAGTAGGCATTTCCTTCTGAATTGCCCTGTTTGATGTTTCATTAAAATGACATCATGCTCACTTGCAAATTACAGTGGTAGGTCATGTGCTTGCCAGGATAATGAAGCATGAAGAATATAGACCTGCCTCCCCCTAAATAAATTAATTTGCAAAAATTATCACTGTTGAGGCCAGACTGTAAGTCTCTACTTTCTCACATCCATGAGTCATATACCTATACATATCCAGTCATATACTCGTTCTTCTGTATTTTCATTGATTATTGTAACATTTATTTGAAACTGCTCTTTCCATCATACTATCCAGGAATTTTTCTTGTCACAGATGAAATATTGGTCTATTTGTGATCTATAAGTTAAATGCCAGAGGTTAAAACAGGACTATCATTTGCTGTAACTGCATTCTTAGCAAGGCCAACATAAAAATACAGAGAAAACCATAAGAAAATAATATTGTTCTACTTGGTGGTTTTTTTGAGAAAGAACAGTCTTTTGGTCCTTATGCTGTAATTTTATGAAGGTGAACATAGGAGTGCTGTGCAGGGACCATCTCAGACTTCTGCTCCAGTGTATTTCACGTTTTGCACGTTCAGGCTGTCTCTGAACTACTGGATGAGAGAGCCTCAGGCTTTTTTTCCCCAGATACATTCCATCCAGGAAACTGTTAATTGCTCTGTGTGTCTTCAGGTCTTCACCTGAGGGACTCAGGCCTGGGCTTGATGTGAAGTTGCCTGCTGCCAGGATGAGTGTCTGGGAGCTGGGACTTTGGAAAACACCATTTATCCCACAGCTAGAAATAGATCTGTGGTGGCACAGACAGACCTTGCTGGATTTTAGAGAAAAGTAAGACTTTTTTCTAAACTACCATCATGACACTTCTATTTTAATTTATTATTTATTTCAGGATATTCAACCTTAACTAGCAGTTTAAAAAAGTGGATATTATTTTTAGTTAATTTCTCTGTAAAACATCACATCTTAGGATAATAACAGAATTGGCTATTATGAAGTGAAAACCACTTACTGGACCCATAAAAATAGTAATTTGGCATGTTACTTTATTAGGATTATGTCTTCGGGATGATTTTTGGCTTATGAGTAGGAAGCATGGATTTCTATAAATAGCTAAAAAAACTAGGACATATTTCAGGAGAAATATACAGGAATAAGTCATGGGCTGTTCCATAGTTTTCCTAGATTTTTATATTGTTTCAGTATAGGGATTACATGTAGCGGGACAAAGAAAAAAATCAATGTCCATATTCTCAACTAAAAGGAGCATAACAGGGAAATAATTCTACTTTGGATGAAAAGGCACATACCAAGGACCTGCATTCCCCAAATGAAAACTGATATTCAGGAGAGATAGCAAAAGTTAATGTTCTGGAGAGCAGGACATGCTGTTAAGTGTCTATGGCACCAGTGCAGTGGGAAAATGTCTGGATATGCTATTTGCCAAATAACTGTTATTTGTGAAGGAGTAGCTCCAAAGTCATATCCTACTGCTTTGGCACACTGAGGGATCCAATAAATGAAGACAGACTCTGAAACTGGCCTTGATGTATCCAGTGTAATTAAGGAAGAGATCTTAAAGAACACTTTCCTAGTAAATTAAAAAAAGAATGTTGTTTTTCTTTTTAACTTTTAATGTCGCAGTGTATCATTCTTGGTATTCCCAGCCAGTCTAGTTTTTTATGGGTTTGGGGTTTTTTTGGGTTTTTTAAAATGGAATCCCACTGAAAACTGTAGAAAAATGGATGAAACAGTGAAGATGAAAAACCTGAAAGTGAAATTTTTATTTAATTTCCTGAGCTTTGAAACAAGAAAGGCAGATGAGCATAAAAACAATCAACATATTAACATAACAGATTCACATAATCATTCACATTCAGTAGTTACAATTAACTTTTGCTCCCTCAAATCACAAAGGTGAGTTGCATATTACCCTCTTACCGGGGAGGGGGGGAAACACCAGCACAGTGGAAGAGAAAGAAAGAACGCTCTGAGTGTTCAGATTAAAAACTTGCATCCTAGATGCTTCAACTTGGCTGCCCAAGTTTCTTTCTTAGAGGAAAAGAGTCTTTCACATATGACTCCTGTTTGGAAATGAGTTTCCTCCCTACGACTCATCTCCTCCACAGCCAAAGAGAACATCCTCTCTCTGCGGGCTGCTGGCAGTGATGACATCCAGAGCCCTCACAAGCCTGAGGCTTCATTTGTCTGTCAGAAATAGGAACCCACCAGATAAATCAGTCCTACAGCCCTAGTCTTCCTGTGTTACTAAATGTGAAATCTTTTAATTTAGAAAAGTCAAAAGAAAATTTCATGTGTACCCTGTTTGGAGTTGGCGATTTGTTTGGCACGTGATTCTTCCTGTATAAAATAAAGGAAAAAGCTCTATTTGCACACTACTGTGCCTTACCTAGTCTTCACATAGCAAAAGACATAATGTCTTTATTTCTGTGCAAGTTTATTACACATTTTCCTTCTGAATAGTTGTTGCAGTATAATTCTTGAGAATACTGGTGCTCACTCTTTTAAAGTGTGTTTGTTATGGATATTAGACTACAAAGTCTGATTTGCATCCTAATGAGATGCCCATATTCTACATAGCCTCCATCCCATCAGTTATTTGAAATTATATTTCAGGTCACGCTCAGTTTAAAAATTAATTGAAAAGAAATTAGTCCCACAAGGATATAGCTGTGAACTGTAATTTTGAGTGACAATAGGATAAAAGACTGTGGATTTGATCATGTCACTTTAAAATGCATTTCATATATGTAAAGTTTTTAAACTTTCCACAAGCATGCATTTAAATTGATCTTGGCAGACATCTATTAATCTGTGTAATTCAGGAGCACTACAGGAAAAAAAAAGAGGAATCTCTTTGAGATACTTGTCACTGACTATTATTTCATTAAAAATTCACCTGCCACTCTGAAAAAAGGAAAATCACCCCTAACTCTAACCCAAATAAAAAAAAACCCTAACACAAACTCTCTCTTGTTTTATAACTGAAATTATTTGCTAGACTTACAGTCTTTTAAAGGTCTGAGAAGTCATGGCAGTGAATCTGTGATATGTGATACATCTACAGTATTCCTAATGATAAGGAGACTGAGCAATTAGAAATACATAGCAGGACTACGTGAAGAGAACCAAAAATTTCCAGTGTGCAGTTTGTTGTTCATAGAAATATTTCAAATGTGGATTGTGACAAACAACTGGAATGGGCAGAATGTGAAGGAAATTGAATTGGCCCTTACTAAACTATCAGGGTCCCTTTGGCAGTCTGGACTCAGGTGTTTGAAACATGGGGGAAACGATAAGGATGTGATTTCAGGTGGGGGTGGAGGCCTTGAAGTTTCAAAAAAAGCATTAAAAGGTTCAAATCCATTCCAATCAATTTCTCTCATGTATAAATGTTTCAAATCATCAACACCTTGCAAAATAATACAAATGTAGGGGCACATTATTACTAAACCAGAAATAAGCTAGAATTAAAATACAAACCCCTCCTCCTGCTCTCAACCAGGCAATGACTTTGTTCTGCATTACTGATTCACTTCTGCTAAAGTGACGTTACATCCACGTGATACTTTGGGCTTCTAAATTTATCATTTGAGGAAAGAGGATAGGAACTAAATGTGTTCCTCCAAGGCTTCCTTTTCTATCTTTCAAAGATGAGGTCACTAAGGTGAAGAACAGAAAAATCAGTAACTCCTTAGAAGAGTTACAAACACGGTACTTGAACTCTCTTTTAATGTTTTGTCCTATTGCTTTTCTTTGTCATCCATCTCCTTCTGCTACAGTATCTGCTTTAAAATATCTCCAGCCCAGGCCTGAGGATGTCTCAAGGATGCTCCAGCAGTCTGAGGGTTTAGGGAGGGAGATCTGATTTAACTAAACAACTGCAGTGAAGAGTCAAGGTGATGTATTCAAAAGTCAGTTTTGACATTGACCTTAAATTGCAATTTGGTTTTTCTTTTAGGGATACTGGCAGGACTGATGGAGGAAAAGTCTTTCTCATTTCAACTTTAAGAATCTACAATGTGAGCACCTAGAGAAATTAACTTAAATGAAGCTGATAGTGAAGAAATAGCACATAGGTGAGTACTTTACATTAGCACATAAGTATTCTTTCTGGAAGCTCTCAGCCAATGGCCAGAGAGAGTTTTGTAGACAAAGTTAATTAAAACCTAGAGCAATTAATCATCTTTCCACAGTCTGTTTTGCCTGAGACTAACAGATGCATTAAGCAATAGGCGTAGATGTAAAAATCTGCTAACTAAATTTTCTAAATAGGATGTAAATGTACATGAGTATATGTTAGAAATGTTTAAAACACTACTTGACTTTCTGTGATAATCAGTTTTCTTAAAAATTTGAAAGGGACCCATCAGGACTGCAAAGCCCAACTTTTGTCCCTGCACACGACAAGAACATGTTCCCTTGCACATGACAAGAATCACACTGTGTACCTGAGTGCATTGTATAAACATTTCTTGAACTCTGGCAGGCTTGGTTCTGTGACCATTTCCCTGGACAGCCTGTTCCAGGGCTCAACCACACACTGCAGGAAAACTTTTTCTTGATATCCAACCTAAACCTCCCCTGACTCAGCTTCAGTCCTTTCCTTAAGTCCTGTCCCTGGTCACCAGAGTGATGAGATTGGTACCTGTCCCTTCATTTCCCCTTGTGAGGATGTTGAAGACCTCAATGAGGTCTCCCCTGAGTCTCCTCTTCTCCCAGCTGAACAGACCAAGTAGCATCAGCAGCTCCTCAGGAAATAAAGATCAGAAAATCAAATCTGGAGAAAAAAAAAAAAGAGTCTGTCAAAACCTTGGATAGAAAATTGATGACTGAATTACACATTGGTTTTCTATGAAGAAAGAAATCTATCTAATCTATATTTTCTCTTTCAAAACTTATGAAAAGTTTTGGAAAAGGAAACAAAGAGTCCTATGCAGACAAATCACAGAATGGGCCACTTCCAGAACCATCTGCAATAAGGATATGACTGTCCAGCTGTGCTATATTGTAAGAAGCGAGAAAAATGACCACTCAGGACCTGCAAAGAGGAAAAAAATCCCTTGACAAGCCTGAAATCTTATTTCACACCTCCCTCACCACAGGGGTTTTCTGTTCCAACCTTACCATTTATTAAAGTTGCATCCCAGGCCAAATCTAAGCTGTAAAGTGTGGTGATTTGTGGAAAGCAAACCTAAGTTTCAGTTATCACAAGACAAAAGGGAAAACAGATTAAGTAATGGACTGCAAGCAGTTTATCACAGATTTTGGAATTGTCCCCAGCACTTGAAAACATAAATGCTGATTTTCAAAGCAGTAAAAATGGCAGTGTCAAAATTTTTTTAAAACAGTTGATTCCAAATGTGCTTAGGCAGAATCCCAGGAGTTCTTATATTGCAATTGTTTATGGTTACTCTTTTAACCCTCATTTGCAACTCCAGTGCTTTGATAACAAAGTGAATAGACAAATACCTCCAAGACATTGACACCAGCATCACAGGGGCTATCATGGGGAGTGGCCTCACACATCAGACCTGTTTACAGTTCATCAAAATCAGAAAGATAATGTTTCTTAGGCTTGGTATCAATAAAGTGCAGAATTTGTGAATAAACCATACTCTCCAGGACCCTTGCAAGAAGTAGTTAAATAATATGAAAGGTAAATCATCAGAAATAAAAAAGAAAAGGATCATACATTTTTGACTGAAAAGCACACAAATGTTTAAAATACACCTCTGTTGAAAGTCATTATCAATAAACATGTAACCTGTGAGAATAAAGAACAATTCTATATTAAGATCTACGCCACATCAAGAAAGGAAATTACTGGAAGCTGCTGAATCAAGCTCCTGTCAGCACCTCTGAGACCTTCTGTGAAAAATTTTACTTTTCTTGTAATATTCAAATGAAAAAAGAAAAAAAAACCCAAAACAAAACTCTTCGAGCATTGGGATTAAACTTTGATTTGGGTTACCTAGAGAGGAGAGATGAATTCAGTGGCCATCAGGAGCTGAAGGTCAAGTCCCACAGGACTCCTAATTAACCAGGCATCTTCCAAAGAGTGCACACGGTAAGAAAATGAGAGAAGCAGAAAAGGTCAGAAGCAGAAAAGAGAAGAAGGTCACTAAAGGGTTAATCTGACAAACAAGAAAATTTCGTAAGCAATTTATACTGCTGGAACTTTAAATTTTATTATGCTGCTTTGGAAACAGTGTGATTATTTGCTCTAATGTTATGTGCACAGGCAGAATTAGATGTAAGTAGTAGGTTGAAACATTCTGAGAGAGCTGTATGTCCCCATACAGCTAAGTACTCTGTTAATAAATATGGGGATCCACTCTTGCTGAGTAGGAACAATGTAATCATGGCAGTCATCCAAGAGCAAATGAAAGGATTGGGATATGGTTTTTAAGGGCTTACATTTGAAATAGTTGCTTTCCAGCTCTCTGTTAGACAAAAGGGAGAGGGAAATGGAGAAGGCCACCCTGGAGAAGACCTCTGGCTGGTCCAATTCTTGTAATATTCCTAAATCTCAACATTTCAATGAGAAAGGTGTGGGGTGATTTGCAGTGCATACCTATTTTCCCAGTAGCTGTAAGTGCTATATCTCCTTCGATTTTGTAGCTTTGATGAATGTGTCTCAGTTCACAGCTGAGAAGAAATGCTAAATGCACACATGTTGTCTGGTACAATGGCTCGGTTGAGAAGCAGTCCCTTGCCACGTTTCAGTGACTTGGTTTCTTTAGACCACACGACCGTGCCCTTAGAGCAGTAATTAATACCTCACAGGTAAAAGCATTTGTGTGTTTTACTTCAAAGTGCTCATTTTAGCCTTAGGTATGAAAGAGCTGGCATTTAGTATTGAATTCACAGGGAATATGTGGGTTTAGGCACTCAGATTTCTAAAGAGGAAAACAAGCCATGAGTCCTGTCCTTTAGCCTGCATCCCTCTCTAAGTGCTCTGGGAACCTGATCCCACAGACCATGACTTGTTTGGCTTCCCTTTGGCTGCAGAAGCCACATTTCTGTTCAGCATAAAACCCAACATGAAAAGGGAAGGTTGGTGCATGCCCAGGTTGTGCCCCATATGGAAACAGGAGGTAATTGGGGGATATTCCAGCTCAGAGCCAGGAATTCAGAACTGCCTCCATCCCTGCTAGTGTAGGCGTAGTCTCTGAGAATGAAAAGCACCATTGTTTCTTCTCAGACTTTTGGCAGAGTGCAGTGAATGTGGCTGAATAGTCTTCCCCCACCACATAAAAGAAAGACAGAATTCCTAAGAAGTGGTATTGGACAAATTCTGGAAAGTGAGTGACTGACTACAAGAAAACCAGGAGAATTCATAGTTCAGTAAACATGTAAAAGCCAGAAAACTGACAATGACCCACTCTTTTCACTTCAGTTGATGTGTACAGAGCATGTGGAAACTTCAGAACTGTTAGTTGTGCCAAAAAAAGCATCACTGTGTTGTAAAATCATTATCTAATATAGCAATTGCTTTCTAATTTGAATGTTGTATATTAGAGGTTTAACTTCTTCAAAAAAAGAAAAGTCAAAAACAGATATCTAAGAAATGCACATTTTAAAAAGAAAGTGAAAATCCATGATATAATGTTCTCAATTTTTTAAAATTATTTCTTTGTTTTCATTCATCAGTTTCCAAGATTTTTTATAAAAATCTGAAGGCAAAATGCAAGTGATACTGAGAAACCACCTAACAGGTAGCTGTACATTATGTTGTGAACAAGCATGAGCCAGCATGGATGTAAAAATGCATCATTGTATTTATTATTTTAACGCTGAATCCAGGGCTTTTAATCTGTCTAGTCTTTCTCTTAAATAAGATTTACTTCCCTTACCCTATGTTCACTCTTAATATATTTTTCTTCACTTGTCATGATTTTGAATCTGATCTAACGTGTCAGAAGCAGTAAGAGTCTTTTGACTGAAATCAGATCTTGGAGATATAATTTTGTATAAAGAAAATTGACAGGTGACCGCTGTTGCAGGAGAAAGCTGCTCAACACACAATTTAGATCAAAGATTTTTATGAATTATTAATGTCACGTAATTAACCAGCAAATACAAAACGATATATTCAGGATCAATATCAGGAATTGAACAGATAAATCATGATACTGGGGTCTTACCAAAGGTTACTAAACAATTACAAATTTCTAAACACTCTCCTGTAACTAATCCCCATAGCACACATACACTCAACCACAGAGACATGAATGACTGAAATGTAGTCTTTCATATCAAAGACCCCATATGAGATAAGCTTCACAAACTTCTTAAGCCCCATCTTAACAGCAGTTACTATGTTGCCTTCATTTACTTCCACTGAAAAGCTATACCAGAATCCCACCACTTTCATGTTTAAAAACATTTTTCTAACTTCCAGCCTTCGTGTATTTAAAGTGAGCCAGAAGACTTTTCTTCTGGGAGAGTGTTGCCCTTTAGTATGTACAGCTGTTCTGGTGCTGTCTTCCTCACCATGCAGAGAGGAATAGCAATCTGTATGGCAAAATTAATTATAGAAATGGGAGGGGAAGAGGACCTCTAGGGGCTGTTCTGCTCCAGCCTGTGATGGAGTTTGGGACACCTGTACTAGGGCAGATGGCATTTAGTCTGTCTAGCTTATCTTTGAATACCTCACAGAAGGGGATTCCACAGCCTGCTGGGGCTCAAGGCCAAGAATGGCTCAGCCCTGGGGTTACCTGCTGGCCTCATCAATCCAGCTGCTTTGCCTGTAACACAGAGCCCTGCTCTCTGGAGGCTACACAGATGCAGTGTCCTCAGAAAATGCTGGTGATGAAGCATAGTGGAGAGCACATTTATGTTTCACATAGTATGAGGTGCCCTGTGGTAAGTCTTGACATAATTCCATCCTCCTGAAAGGATTTTGAAGGAGCTTGCATGCAATGTCAGCTCGTTCCTCAGCTGTAGGGAATATTGAATATAAATCACTTATACTGATAGTGCAGAAGTGTTCACAATGTGCTCAGTAGGTAGATGCTTGATTCACTGCCAGAACATCTCCTGAGCAAGTTTTTGTGTTCTTTCCTGTCATGCACTAGACATGCATCTTGGGGATTAAATATTCCCTAGTGTTGATATTATCTTCCTGAGGGGACAGATGTTCTAAGCTTAGGATTGTATTTACTTGCAAGGGCAACATTCAACAGGCAGAACACATGAAAATTTCCTGAATCATCATGTCTCAGCCAGAAACAAAGAATTCTCTTCTTGAGTTAAGGTTTCAAGAATTCTTTGTTTCAGCATAAAATTAACTTGCAAGTGCAGGCTCTGTAAGTCAATTTGTAGAGGAGGGAGGAGAGGATAGAACAAACATCATTGTTTCAGTATAATCCCTATCCTGTTTACATGTTCAAAAAAGCTAGGTTAAAATGTAAGCAGGAGTAAATATCCATGAAGGGAAAGTAAAGGAAAACAAGCCAGCAAGTAACCACCCTACTATGTGAAATAGCATAAATCCCTTCATTCCATTTTATGTTTTTATCACAAAGACAATGTCTTCACCATTGCCTTGTGTCCCATATTCTTGTCCCATATTGACATTCCTTATCACAGTCAGAAAAACTATCATTCACTTGGCAATAGCAGACCATGTGAAAAGACAAGATAGCATTTTTAACATTTTTCTTGGTGTGCTGAAGTGTTCTATTGTCCTGTATTATCATTCAAAAGTGGTAGAAAAGCCTCCTATTCCTGTAAATCATAACTATTAATGTTTTCCAAGCAGAACAGAAATGCAAATAATCAAGATGATTCTGTGGAATTTGATTTGTTTGCTGACTTTTTGATGATGCAGCAGCAGAGTACTGAAAGTCCAAATGCAAGCCTGCAGCCACCTATAATGGCTCTGGTTTGTGCTTCTTATGTCTTTGCTCTCTGTCTACCCAGCTCTCACTCAGATGTTGTATTTCTATGCTCTAAGGCAACTCTGAGTAAAAAGCAAGGGTTGTGAATTCTAGACTCATTTTTCTGACACACAACGAGTTGCTGGCAATGGAGTAGCAAAGCAAATGCTGAAGCCATTTGGGGGCAAGTAGCAGCAGCTCTCGAAAACCTCTCTCTTGTGGCCTATGGTCACATTGTGTTTGAAAGATTTCTTTCTTTCCCTCAAGTGTACCAGATGGACTTTTTGCACATAACTTCTCAAGTTCTGTTGCAAAACATTCCTGTTCAACTGCAGCAATATGTTATTGCTCTGGCAGTAGTGATCTGGACATTAGCTAGCTGCATTGTCTTTGGCAGGAATTAGTCTCAAACACTATCCTGCTGAATGACTGACCTATGCTCCCCCTAGCATCTCAGGATGTTGTAGCCAGGCACATTGTATCCTTGAAACACATAATAAATGTGTTATGGTCTTCTCCCTCTATTACATGACTTTCCAGATACCTTGAAAGCAAGAGATTACTTTTTTTTTTTCTTCCCCTGAGCTTTGCAGTCAGGGCTCTCTGAACTTATATAACAAAATTGACCCAGGAATCAGGTATGTTTTTTTCTTGTGGATTTTGAAGATGGGTGGATTGGGGAAGGGATGGTCATATTTTTCTGGCCCCTGTAGAGTCTCACTACCATAATTCCATTCTGCATTTAGTTTGTCTCCCCAGCTCTATAACAACACTCTAACTCCATTGGGATTTGGGTATTTTTCTTGAAAGTTCATACTTTGTGCTACTTAGTCACTTATGTCTGTCCTGCTCTCCACACTTGGATATGGCTCCTTCATCAGTTTGGTGAGTATCTGGAGATTTCAGCAGAGCTGCTCAGGGCACTCTGAGAATCTCTAACCCTCTTACACCCAAGTCATTTTCTGATCATTAAAATATATGGTATTGCTCGATTTCAATCTGTGAAACCTTTTGGCCAAAAGACATTTTTATACCTGCAGAAGAGGAAAAGCTCCTCCAAAGATGCTGAGTGCAAACTACAGAGGTAACTGCAGTCTCCATTGCACACTAACTGCTTCAAGGTGGTGTTTTCCACCAACCTGATTGATTTGATTACCCTGAGTGCCTCTTCCTTGCATTAGCTCCCACGAGCCTTTCTCCATAATTGTGACCATTCCTGACTTCACTGCATTCCCAGGTCCAGGAGTGTTTCTTAACAGCTGGGGGAGCAAATCTGTAATTACTTGATAAGCTGTATATTTGCTACACATTCAAGAGTGAATGTGAAGAGATCTTTCTTTTGTGTATTTTCCCTTTTCTCTGTCATAATGAAAAGGCCATACCAGTTTCTTTCAGCTGAAGAAGCAGCCTTCAGACTGGCAGGTGTTATTATAAAGTACATGTTTTGAAGTACAGATTGAAAACAATAGCAGGTTATGGTAGTGCAGCAGAACCCTGATATTTTCTGGTCCTGAGGGAAAAAAAAGTAAGGTGTGACACTTTTAAAAAGAATACTTATCTGTTCCTATAATATGTAAAAAATGTGCCTATGGCAAAAGGTGAAATGCTAAATAACATGACCTCATTAAAAAATCATAACTGTCCATCATAGCTGTCACTCATTCACCTCGGTAGTGAATATTACTGCTCACTTCAGTGACCCACACTGGCAGTGAGAGAAATCTCATCTCCCCCCTTTGTATCTGGCAGCAAGTGTAAGAAGCCTTCCTAATTTTATTTTATTTTCATCTCAAAGCACTAAGCCTTGGAATTTGTCCCTGCATGAATTATATTATGTGGAAATATATTGAGTAAGGCACTGGCATTTCCACAACTGTTCTGTGCTGTGCCTCACTGTTCCCCTAGGATGCTGCTTTATCTCTCCTTAATGACATCTGATTGCAGATGAGCTATCAAAATGTAGCTCTTTCTTCCGGCATTATGCACCCCAAAGTCCAAGCTTTGTGTTTAGCTCAAAATATTCAATAGTACATTGAAAGATGGCAAGCACAGAAGTTGACATCTGGAGCCTGTGGATAACACCTAGAGATGTGCCAGACTTGTTACTTTGGGAAACACCTGCTGCTTGGGGAACTGACACCTTACAGCTGAGTTTGCAGCAGGATGAAATGGAATTCCTATATAATGTGTCTATGCTCTGAAGTGTGCAAATTTCTGTTCCTCTTTTGATTGACCCATATAAAAGGAGGGAGTGGGCTTCAAAACTGCATTTGACATTTCCTTCTCTCTCTTCCTACTGAGATCAACTGTAAAACTGCCTTTGTCTTCTACTGACACAAAGTGCAGCCTGTGATTTTCTGAGGATTCTCTTTGTATGCTCATGTGCCAGAGAGAACACATGAATTTATCTCCCAATTTAAAAGATATTTCAGAAGATAGTTCTTCCAAGCAGCCCCACAAGACATCATAATTACATATTTGTTCATCTAGAAGCAAAAAGCCTCAGTAACAATGCTGGTGTGAAGTCTTCTCACATCAAGCAGAGAATTTATGCATTTCCTCAAGTAACTGGTTTCTCCCATCCTACCCACGCACTGTGCATGTACATCCAAGCCTCACTCAGCACTCAGGTGCTTGCAGTGGCATTGCAGCAGCCTTCTGTTAGAGTGGTGAGCTCTACAAGGGAATATTTCCTTCTAGAGGAGTGGTACTGTGCAAGAAACCTAATGTCATGACAAGATAGTTTAAATGCAAATCATGTTCCTATTAATATGTCTCTATTTCTTTAGACTTTAGAATTTTTTTCCCATTAAAAGTTCATTCACCGAGGAAGCAATTCAGTTGTTTCTGGAAAAAAAAGAATCACACATTTTCTCCTTCTATTATAGAGGTCAACAGCAGTGAAATCTGAGCTGAGTAGGATCCATACCCTTTCAGTCATCAAAAAATAACAGTGACAGTCATCAAGAAGTAGAAGGTAAAGGAGGTCTCTATAGGGAAATGTGTTCAACTGCATATTCCTAAAAGCATTTCAAAATGGCAGGACCAGAAAGGGTTAGCTAAGCTATTAATCTCAGTTCAAAGAACATGCAAGTAAATTCCCTGGTGCCCAGAGAACTAGATTGAATCCTTATGAACATGCTGACCTGCTGGGTCTGAACATTATAGTGCAAACAGAAAAAAAGTTAAAAATAGAAGAAAAAGAAGCAGAATAAGTATATTATTTTTCTATATAGGGGTAGCTTATTTCCAGCTTAACAAATCATATATTTCTTTTTCATTTGTCTTTTTTTTCCCCCTCTGAAACAAAGAGAATATAAAGGGTTAATTTTCTCTTTTTAGTTTTCTCCTGGTAGTTATTTATTCTTATATTCTTTCCTGAGTTATATTCTATTTCTATTCTCTGGTAGTTATATATATATTCTTGTGGAAAAAACTTTACTCTCTGTCTCCAGGAACAAGAAATATGTTTCAGGAAACTTTGCTAGATGTTTTTCTGGACAATCATTCATCTTATACAGAAGCTGTCTGTATCTAGGTGGTCAGATTAATAACCCACCATAAGTGCAAGTAGACTGGAAACAAAACAGTATAAGGAAAATACAGTACTAACCAAGAAAATTTACCTTTTACTTTTTTTCTACAATTAACTTATTTGGTCAAATATAGACAGATTTATTTATCACCCAGACTCCCCCAATATGCCAGACATGAATACCTTTCCTGATTATTTTAGGTACAAACATGTCAGAGTCTTCCAGAGGCAGGAGAAGTAATCCTTGGTCACGTCAACACCTCTGCAGATATCGCCAAGAATAACATTTTGGAAAACAATGTGAAGTAACATTATTTTAACATAAGAGAAGTGTATGTTACAGAAAATGTAAGAAGTATTTTTGTAGGACAAAATAAATATATATTATGATTTACATGCTAATTTTCATTAATTGAAATTAAAGGCAGTTTTACAAGATCTTGAACTTCAGAAATTACAGCTAAAAATATTGGGTATTCTGTATTCACTGTAACACAAAATTTATTTCTACCTTAAGGCAGGGAATCACAGAATCAAAGAGCTGGAAAAGAAGCCAAAAGGATTATCAGGGTCCAGCTCTCGGCCCTGCACAGGGCCATCCCCAAGAGTCCCACCATGTGCCCAAGAGAATTATCCAAGCACTTGAATTCTGTCAGGCTTGGTGCTGTGACCCCTTCCTTGTGGAGCCTGTTCCAGTGCCCAACCATGCTCTGGGTGAAGAACCTTTTCTAATGTCCAACCTCCCCCAATATCTGAACCTCCCCTGGGAGAACTTCAGGTCATTCCCTTAGGTCCTGTCACTGATCACCACACAGAGCAGATCAGTGTCTGCCCCTCCTCTTCCCCTCACAAGGAAGCTGTAACTGCAATGAGGTTTCCCTTCAGTCTCCTCCTCTCCAGACTGAGAACACCAAGTAACCTCAGCTGCTCCTCATAAAGTTTCCTCTCAAGACCCTTCACAGCTTCATGATCCTCCTTTGGACACTCTACAGTACTTTAATATCTCATTTACTTTGCAGCGTCCAAAACTGCCCCCAGTGCAGAGCAGAGCAGGACAATGCCCTCCCTTGCCCAGCTGGCCATGCTGTCCCTGATGCCCCCCAGGTCAGGGTTGTCCCCCCTGGCTGCCAGGGCACTGCTGACTCATGGTCAACTTGCCATCAACCAGGACCCCCAGGTCCCTTCCCTGGCACTGCTTTCCAGCCTCTCATTCCCCAGTCCATCCACACATTCAAGGTTGCCCCATCCCAGGCGCACAATCAATACTTTCTCTCGTTTAATTTCATATGGTTGATGAAAGGTGAGTCTATAGAGGATGTAGAATCAAGATATCTAACAAAAAATATTCAACTACTCAACAGATGCTTCCAGGATCAAAGTTGAGTTAATTATAACTACAGTTATAACTCCAGAATGGCAAAGTCCAACCATCCATGTCACAATATGCAGTAAGGCAATTTAAATGCATAGTGTGCCTTAGTTTGTAGTTTCTAATTTTTGTTTTTTCATATAAGGAGAGATTGAAAGCATTTGGGATTGTTCGGGCTGGGCAAGAGAAGGCTCTGTAAGAATCCTATTCCTTCCTTTATCTGACTAGATCTTAGTAGGTAGCCTGCAGTGGTCATCTAAATTATCTATAATTAAAGTCTAAGACACAATTTTTGTTTGTTTTCATGATTTTTGAGCAGCCTGAAGGACATATAGCCACAACCAGCTGTCTAAAATTCAAGATTTCCCTTTGCTACTCTTTCTCTGAACGGCACAATATTTTATTGCTTTCCTTACAGAGAGGGTTGATAAATAACCCATTTGAAACTGACAAATGGATAACTCGTATTGGCTGAAAAATAAAGCAAACTGTTTTTAATATATTAATTCAGTAATTAATTTTAATAAACTTGAGGTGATCCTGCCCCTCTACTCAGTCTTAGTGAGTCCACATCTGGGGTACTTTGTCCAGTAGCCTCGGCTACAGTGACATTAAACAAAGTTGATGGTCCTGAGGTTTGTGAGGAAGAAGAGTAACAGGATGCAGACTCTGCATTTCAGGAAAACAGATTTTGGCTTTTTCACAAAAATGATTGGTGACCTTCAGATAGATATCATCTCTCAAAGGCTAAGGAGCTTGGGAAATACAGAAGGCCTTCAAGGACAGCATTGTCCTGCTGCAAGGATGGTCTGTCTTTGTGCTTGGGAAGAAAAAGAAAAGTGTGATATTTATAGCTTGACCTAGTTATCTGTCCTACTTTGTGCTCTTTATTGACAGAGCATCCTCATTTGTGCTTCAGATGGATTAATTTGGGGCAACATGGGCCTAATTTTATTTATAGTAATGTGGACTTGGGTAATGTTTTACTGAGATGAGATGACCAAGGATCTCACTGAAGATCTAAAATTAAACCATGCAGAAGAATAGGCTATTTTATCAGGTTTAAATCCCATGAAAGCAGTGAATTCGGTGACCAAAATGTAGTTTGTATTGGCATTAAATAGTAAAAAAAGATCATTTCAGTCAGTAAGAACATTGATTCTCCTGGGTTGTTTTTTGCTGATTTATTCTTTTGGTTTTGTGTTTTCTTGTATTTTTCCCCTTTTCTCTGCTGTGAAAAGCCTATTTTTTATAAATACTATGAAGAAAATCATTTTAATCATCTTTTCTCAACCCATATCAGGAGACTAGCTTGGCTGGGATAGCTAGAGCCTTGATGCAGAAAGGCAGCACATGGGCTGGAAGCAAGAACAGACTGCACAGAAGGAGTCTATAAATATTTCCCAGGCATATAGAAGTGGTGTCAGGAAAGCTGAAGATCCACTGGGTTTGAGCAGAAAGTCTCAAATAGACAAAGCTCTGAGCAGCCTGGTCTGACCTCACAACTACCCCTACTTTTGGCAAGGGGTTGGGCTGAAGATATTCTGAGGTCTCTTCCAGCTTCAGCTATTCCTTTCTGCACTTAAAGAGCCACCAGCCTGTATTATTTTGATCAGCTTGATACTTTTTACCTGCCTTTGGCACCTGCTAGATCTCTGTGCACAGTTCAGCGCCATTGAGTCAGAGCACAAGTTGACCTACATCTCTCTAGAGTCAACAGAAAATGTTAGAGGTAGCCGTATGATGCAGAAAATAAAAGTTTTCCATTCTATGTAAAAGATGACACTTAAGAGACCCAAAGACTTTTCAAGTAAACAATATAAAACTAAATTTAGCTATTGTTCTGTTTTCTTTTCACTTTAGATTCCATTCTCGAAATGCTATCATGTTTTCTTTCATCAAATCTAATTTTGAAATGCACAGCCAGCACCGCAGAGCAAACTAATATAAAGCAAAATGTATTATATCCTCTCTGAATACAAAAAGCCCCCACAGGACCTTTGTTTCATTTACAGCCAGATCAAGCCAACCTCAGCTTGTCACAGGGTCATAAGTCTGAGATATCCTAATAGAAAAAGCTAAAATTTTTTTAGGTTTTATTTTTCCACAGTGATTTTAAATGTTTTCTTAAAACAATTATTTCCACTCCTCTCATCTGTAACTTATTATCCCTCATGCATGATGAGAAGGCAGAAAGATTCTTTTTCTTCTTTTTTTCTCTTTGTTACTTTTGCTCTTCTTTTCTTCTGCTTCCTTCTGTTTTATCTAGTTCATAAGCTTTTTTTTTTTTAATTCCTTGTCTTTTCCTCTTTATCCTTTAAATAGAAAAAAAAGTCATCCTTCTATACATATGCACTCCTTACAGTTCCCTCTTTTGCATTGTCAGTGTCATGGTAATCTAAGGAGGACAAGACACAGCAACTGCCCATGAAAAGTGCTTTGTAAGGCTGTGAAATGGTGAAGCAGAGATGGTATGTTAAATGTGTCACTTGGGTTGAATCTGAATTATTGGTTTTTTTATATAAAACTATTGCAAATAAAGCAGTTCCATTAGAGGATTTTAGATACATCCAGCCAAAACTAATGTATAACAAATCTAATGCCTTCCACCCCAGAATTATGGAGGTTTCAAAAGAAACTGGAAGAACATGCAAAAAGGGTAAAAAGAGTGAAAGAGATGTGAAATACTGTGTCATAGAGATGTGAAATACTGTGTTATAGACAACATAATTTTAATTTTGCAGTTGAATTCAGAATTTAAACTTTCTCCAGTAAGTGATGAAGAAGGCTTAGTCTAGACAACTCTATGTCAGCACAGGCACAGACACTTAGGATCTGCCCTGAGTATTAGTTCTCGTTTCTCTTGGAAATATCAATTGCATGTATTGCATCAGGGATCCCAGTGGGGAGCCTTTATTGTTGAGTCCTTTGAAAGCTCAAAGAAGTTCTAACCACACGTGGGTTGAGTATTTTATTATCTCCAGCTGAGCTCTTTTCCATCTTTTCTACACCCATGTCTATTGTTGGAAAGGTAATGGGTCTGTAACATTTATCTTTATTTCTGCATTACTTTGAACTGCACATTTAGAAATGGATTCATTAGCCTCAGGCTTGCATCTGCAACAAGATTTCCGTATCACCTCAAAAATGCTTTCAGTGTTAATAAATTCTTTTTATTATTTTATTTCATTCCTTCTGGACAGATAAGTGTTGTATGGTGGCTTTGAGAGGAATGCTACTGCATTCTTCTTGTCCCTAGGTTAATATGTGCCTATTTTTTTTGAAAGATAAATTCATATTTTGCCAAGTTTGAAAGCATCCTTTGTTTTCTAGAAATGAATATGAATGAATATGAAATCCAGGGGAAAAGATGGTTGGGATCTACTGTTCTATTTGCCATGGAGAAAACTAAATCCATACACAGTTAGAACAATTCCAGAGACTAAAATGTATTATCTCAAGTCTTAGTCTGAACTTTGATTTGTGTAAAGATATTGAAATGTGGAGGTTTAAAAGTACTGAACTGCTATGGGAGCCCATCAAAACATATTCAGACTCCACTGCAAATGTCTTCTGGACTCTACATTTGAAATGACAGAATTTTACAGATTTTCTTTTAACATTTTTAAACAAATCTGCCAACGTTTAGCAAACAAAACCTAAGTAAGTAATATGACTTGAAGCATTAGCGAAATTTAGAAATTCCAACTTCTCTCTAGCTTCCTATTATTATTAAACATACCAAAAAATCTCTTTGTAGGTAGGTAGAAACATATTCCTCCACCAGGACCATAGGCATGCGCAGTCCCTAGTGTTATCCTTAGGATAAACTATTCTCCCATACAAGTCCTGCTGGTTTGGCATTTTTAACTCAGCCTTCACTAAAGTCGTTCTGAATGGGGGAAAAACAAACATGGTAAGCAGCAGTCTTGATCTAGAAATGGAACCCTGTATCCCCATATTTAAATGTTCCAACTACAGGAGGCATTAGATAGTCCAGGAGCTTTTCAAATTAAATTTCTGAATTCCTACTATGACATGAAGCTATCAGTAACTAATTGCTGTTTAAAAGTCCAGGTAAACCTGAAAAAACCCAAATATAATTACATTCCTGTCAATCTGAAATGAAAATGATTTTATGGTCAGTTTGTTAGTAATGAAATCATAGGGAATTACGATTTTGACCTGGTGTGATCCTATGCATGTGTCACACTGAGCAGCAGTAGGAATGATCTATGATTTCAATAGTTCATACATGAATTAAAATACAACTTTGTTCTGTAGATTTCTTTTTCTTCTGCTAGGTATTTTGCAGGTATTTTTATCACTCTAGAAGTGCTATAAACCATCTGTTAAGTAACATTTTGGAGAGCTCAAAATACATGACAGTAAAGAAAGATGGGTTTTAATCATTCAGTAGCCATATTAGTACTTTTTTCATGATTTGTAGCTGATCAAAGAAGTATGGCCTTAGGAAAATTCAGGTTGAATTTAAAGATGTAGAAAAGTGCAATTAAGAGTTTTCTCTCCCAGATTCAATTCAGAAACCAGCTGACATATGGTATATTTTTTGGATTGTGAAATTATATGACAAGAAGAAAGCGAAAATCATGTGGTACTAAACAGAAAGTGGATTTGTGAAAGAAAACTAGGGCATCAGAATTAGGCATGAAAATTCTAAGTACTTCTGTCTCGTTTAATTCTCAGACCAATATCAGGACAATTTGGATTAGCTGTTTCTTATGAGGAGAAGAGGGATTCAAATCCTTTAAAGCAGCAAGAAGAAGGGAATTCTTAAGAAACCATTATCAAGAAGTTCTGAGATACAATACTAATTTCTTTATTGTAGCAGTGTGATTGCATAAATGTTGAAAGAACTAGCAGTTTCTTGGGTTGGGATTCCTTACACTGACATACAAACTGTTCTATCTGTGATATTACAAATAATTTTAGTAATTTTTTATCTTCTCAGAAAACTACAGCTATATCTATATAAGCTCCTGAAAAGAAGCTGCCCCTGTTTTTCAACACTGTTGGACAAATCACATCTCCATTTGAGAATGGTTTATTGCCATTTATTATTTTCTTAATGTGATAAAAAGATAGTAACAAGTGACCTACCATTCAAATCCATTTCTTAGTAGAAAAATTTTACCATAATTTGTTTAAAGACATTATTTCTTATATTTTTGAAGTTGCTGTAGTTGCATTTTGAACAGGACTTTTGGGGAGGAGCACATTAAAATAAAAATCTGAAATACTGATCCACATAGGGCGTCACTGACAATATTATTAATTTTGCACTACGTTAAGAATGATGAACTAATAAAATGGTATCACACATTTTACTTATGGAACAGAAGATTTTAATCTATGATATGTTACAAACACAAGGTCAAATGCGGTTCATATTCATCTTTCTGTAATTTCTAATTTCCCTAAGACTAAAGAAGACCAGAGCTGTTCTGATATTTTTTCTTATGTTCACATATTTTTTCAGTTTTTTAAAGCAATTTTTAATAATTTTCTACTTTCTTCTACCCTTCATTAAACTTTTGCTATGTAATAAACTCGTTTTGGGATGATCAGTCATTTCCCTCCAAATAAATTCTTTTGAACAATTCAGGGATTAGCAAAGCAGTCATATACTATATTTTTGGACAGAAGACATTTCATCACAAATCTTTCTCAGCATCTCTTAATGACAAGCAGTCATATTCTGAAGTTATCTATGGCTCCGTGTATGCACAAGTCTGAAATCTTGAAAGAAAATTCTAGTTTTGACTGTGAGGTTTCTGGGTCATATATAATTTTACCTCTATGCTGGGAAGACAAAAATACAAACTAAAACAAATTTTTTAAATATATAAAATACTGGTGTCAAGTATATTTTCTGGGAACCACATGGATATTTTTTGTCCTTTACATTTACTGGTTCATGCCTAAAGAAGATCTGAACAGGAACAGACACTGGGGACCAAAACTCAGAACAGGGAAGCCCTGGCTAGCACAGCACCTTGGATCAGGTGATTTCCCAATCTCACTTCCCACCCTTTTTGTTCTGTGTTTCTAAGAAAACTCTTCCATTTTCTACAGTCTTGGGGAATCTACCCAGTCCTGGCTTTACCCCTAAAGCTCAAAGTATCTTTCCTAAACACTGAAACTAACTGCCTGCTTGGGATGGAGTTAACCTTTTTCATGTGATAAGATGTTTTAGATTTCCTGTTAAATTGCCTTTATTTTGACCCATAATGTGTCTTTTGTTGTCACTTTAACCCTTCAGATTCTGTCCACCAAAGCACTGCAGGGAAATGAAAGTGTGGCTGGGTGAGGACTGGACTAATCTAGAGGGAGATCTGCAGTAGCTGCCAACAGAGAATAAATGCCACAGGAGGGGAAAAACTACAGAATCTGCCACTACAGATGCTCCTGGCTTTCAATGGACTGCTAGTCTCTGCCAAATTTTCTACTGAAATCCCAACTTTTTTTCCAGAGAATCACAATTATATTCTTCAAGAGTAAGCTCTGAAGGGGAGCCATTTTTAAGGACAAGTCAAGTAATTTGTCACTCTGTGATGCTGCAAAACATAAAATCTTAGCTAGAAATCTCTGTTTTGCCAAGTACACAAGAAACACAGCAGTGAGAAAGGAACAGCCAGCAGAACACAAAAGAAAAAAAAGTTGTGAGTTGTCTTTTTAAATCTCTGTTTATCTATCAAAGAGTAGCACTGCCTTGCTTCCCAGCAACTAAAGTTTCAGGCTGCCTTGCTAGTAGGCAGCTGTGCTGCATTTGGGAAATATTTCGCATTTTCAATGTGTAAGTCCTAACCTTCTGTATATGAATTATACACAATTCTAATTATATTTAATTGTCTGGCTCCCAGTGGCTTTCTCAAGCTATGAAGTGTTTATCTAGGCCAATACAGTGCTCAGCTGGCTTAGACTTCCTAGGAATTCTTAGCAATACTTGATGTGCCATCAAGGTGTTTAGAAAACCTCAGGTGATACCCAGTAGTCTGTACTTTTTCCCTAGGTTACAACTGAGCCAACATCCCACTGTGGGCTTTCTACATCTTCTGCAAAAAGAAGAATTTGAAAAGCTGATTGGATAAATAAAATTCCACACCACAGAGGATACCCTTCCCAAAATACTGCTTATATATCTAACCATCAGAAGTTAGACTTTCAGAAAGAAAACAAATGAAATAATATTAAAGATCTTTAAAAAATCTTTCAGTATAGACAACATCTTTCAGGACAAAGACAAAAACTTCTTCTTTCAAATAAAAGCAAATTTCTTTCTCACCTCCATTTCTTATTCCCTCTTGTACTTTGACTTCCATTTACAGAATAAGCAGCTGACATGAACAGTGAAGCCCAGATAAATTAATCTACAAATGGAACACCTTCAACTATTGTTTCAAATTTGTATTAATGTTTTCCAGCTGTATTTCAGTTTTTCTATAAAGAAAAAATGAAGAGAAACTTAGTCAGTCTTCCATTTGTTCCTATCAAAATCCCTCAAATCACTGGTGAGTAAAAATATATCAAAACAAGCTATTAAGAAGATAGTTCTAATTTTTTTCCCCCACATTGCTTGGAATTTAATAAACTTTTAAGGCACTAACTGCAAATGCTTCTGAAGAATTTCTGAAATAAATGTATATTCTTCATGAAAATAAATCTATAATTCTATAAAATGGATAAATTTTTCACCCTCTCTGTGACACTTGTCATCCTACAGCTATAGTAACTTAATGCTTTTTCATTCTCCATACTCTCAAGAGTGAAATCAGGATGGACAAGTTTGTTGTCATGGCAGCAAAACACTACATGTGTTTTAACCAAAACAGATGCAGAGAGTGCAAATCCCTGGATTGTTTGGTTTTGGAGAGTTTTGAGGTGGCTCACTTAACTATAAGTTCCTGCATAAAAAAAAAAGTGAAATATTTCCCTGCTCTGAATGTTAAAGAAACCTGAATATGCTGTACCTCAGCTTGTATTGCCCTGAGTGCTGGCATACAGCTTGTTACTGCAATTTTTTTATTTTTGGGACAGGCAACGAAACTTGTTGCATTAAATTTGTTGTTTAGAAGAAGAAAACTTACAGGAAGTTTTGCCACAATAGAAAAACTTTCAGTCTGTAATAATGTCATAGTAGTTCACAAAATGACTAATTTAAAAGGAGGGAAGTTGGTGTGATTTATGGTAACCTGAGAAATAAAGGCAAGTACCTAACAGCAGTTACCATAAAAAGCCTGCCCAGCTGGTAAAACAGCTGTGTCAGGCAACAGGAAAACTGAAGAGTGGCCTTTCTTTAAATACTGACTCTTCATCTCACAAAGAAAAATGTGTCTCAGGTAGCATTCACCTTCCTTCAGTGTCCTGTTCACTGCGGCATATCTGCCTGCTGGATTGCTCAGCCCTGTTAGGAAAGCATGTGCTTAACCTATGACAGTACACTGCAGAGGTGCCTTGGAATTAGACAAAATCTTTAAATTTAATGAGAATTTGGGTACAATCTGCTGAAACAACCAACCAGTTTTTCTCTTACTTATTCTTGCCCATCTGTAAGTCAGTACCAGGTTTCTGCAGAGCACAAAGTGAGTTTCAAGCTTTGCATTTGTCTGGACTGTATTAGACCCCTTTTCAATTTCTATAATCCTATTTCAGTTGTTCTGGTGCTGTGACTTGCACAACAATATTTTGTCTTCAGGAGCTATAAGTAGGAAATTTCCTGTAGAGAGGGAACTATAGAGAGCTGGATCCACCTGAATGGATAAGGACGGAATTCACCCCGCTTCTTGTTCAGAAAAATAAGACAGTAATGTCCTGTAGAAGAGATTGTGACTCCTAAAGTGCCTGCAGGCAATTTCTACAATCTCTCCCTGTAGCTTTCTCTACAGGGAAGCAATGATGCTCTGAAATAGCCCAGGATGAAAATATTGAGGACCGCAGTCTAGATCATTACACATTTCTTTGCCAACTACCCAAGATCTCTCTTGAACATCCCTCTAGCTTCCTCTCTCTCCTTCCTCCATTCCAAATATTGCAGGAAATAAAAGGATCTCATAAAGTTGAGAGCAGCTTGTGTGCTGGGTTTAGTAGTGATGAAGTAGGCACTTTACTACTAACTGCTTTAAGACAGCCTCAACTGCAAACAATTCAAAGCTCTATAGATGGAGGACATTAAGATATTCAATCTTGCAAAAACAGCTTAAAATTTGTATTGAAGGGGGAAATTCAATAAAGAGTGACATTCTCTGTGGTTTCTACTTTATTGCCAGTATTTTCTCTTATGGCATATTAAGAACTTTTTTTTTATAAGCTATTACCTTGCACTGAGAATATTGCAAGAAACACTTTTTTACAAAAGCTTTAATATCATTGTTTACAGCATATTATTACAGCAATGAGTAGTATTTTATAGCATAAAAGGAGCTTGGAAGAAAATATGTGTTAAATAAAATCTTGGAAATTAACATTAAAATTTCTGGCATTTCTGCTCATCCTATGTGGGTTTTTTTTGTGTATTGACCGTATCAGCTAATTAGAACTGCTAGAACAATTCTGCCCTGAGCTGAGCTGAGGTCAGGGGCTGTGGGGAGGGTAGGGGAGACTTGGCAGGGACGAGTGCTGCCCTCAAGGCCCTTCCAACAAATTCTGCTGCCAGCAAGGTGTGTCCTCACAGCTCCCAGGTGCTGAGTTTGGATGTTATTCCCCTTGAGCACCTTCCAGTTTCAGCCTATGAACAAGGTGGTGCTGTCTGTGAGGCCCTAGCAGCAGGAATCATGGGGCAGGACAAGGTAAGGAGTCTGTGGAGCCATGAGTGCTTCCTGAGAGGGATGAGCTTTCTAAGAAAACAGGTCTGCAGTCACTGGGTCACTGTATTTCCCTGCAAGGCTGTCTGCTCTGCCCTGAAATCAGTAAATGCTGGAAGGTGGATGGAGCTTCAAGAAGACCAAGTAGCACACCAGGCTGCTTGCAGTGTCCATGTTTGGGGCAGAAAGCAGGTTTTTTGTTCATTTCCTTGCCAGATTTGAAGCAAATTGAAATATCATCAGAGCTTCAGGTTGGTTAATTTGGCCAAGCCTCTGAAGACATTCAGGAAGCTCTAGGGGGACAGGCAAGGGATCCTGGTCCCCCACTGGCACGTCTGTAATCCTCTCCCAGGCTAATATCCCCATTCCTCTTTTTGATAAAATCTGTGCGGTCCAGCAGGAGAGGGAGGGACAGATCAGCCTCAGTGCTGGACTGTTGAAGTACTTCTCAAGAGCACTGACTTTGGATGTGTCAAGGCACAGAGACGAGCCTGAAGGAAATCTTATCTCCTGGGATCAGGGAAGTGGGCAGTTATGCAGGTAGTGGGCAGCAGGGCTTCTTCCCCTCTCCTAAATCCATCAGCTACACTGCTCTGCTCCTTTGGGTGCACTGGTTAAGGCAAGGCTTGTTCTGCTGGGGCAGGACAAGGGCACAGGCAGGGCTGTGGGGTCTGGGCAGGTCAGGGTGCATCTTATGGGGCTGCACTCAGCTGGAGATCTCAGGGCTGTGGTGGTTGGGTGAGGACATGGTAAAACCAGGGATCATCACATTTGGGGTGGCTGTTGTGTAATTACATTCCTGGGTTGTAATCCTCAGGTGGAGGAGAGCTGCCACATTCAGGAGGTGTTTGGGCAGCAGGCATGGCTGGGGTGGTGGCACAGCCAGGTCACTGCTCATACAAGGCACTGGAGGTCTGGGCCAGAAAATGACCACAAAAGGATGCTAAGGTCATCCTCAGTCTCTGGGTAACCCCTCCTACAGGGAGCATGAGGATCCCACTTGGCAGTGAAGAAGGAAAGTGTACCTAGGGCAGCCCAGGATGAGGGCAAAGGAGCAGCTGGGTGTGTGGAGGGATGCCTCAGTGCTGGGGTTGGCCCAACAGGAACAATTGCAGGGTGATATCCCCTGGCTCTTCTCTTTCTCATTGACACAGCAATGTGTCCTCTTTTTCCAGAAGTGACAGAGATGGGATGGGTCAGGCTGGGGAGAGCTCTGGGCCCATGGACTGGGGTGAAGATCCTAGGAGAAGTTGATCAAAAGACCTGCTGGTGTTCAGGATCATGAAAATAATACTGGTGGAGAGCTGGAACTCTGCTTTCAGGAACTGGATCCAGGGAGAGAATCAGTGGTTCATTTCATGATTGCAGATGTCACTGGGCAAAGAAGCAGAAAGCAATCCAAATAAGGGCAAAGGTTGTTATGGTTTTACTTTTGCCCCACTATGAATATTTCTCATCAGTTCTGAGAAAATTGCCTCATGGATCTTAAGTGCAAACTGACTGAGCATTCAGGGGAGGCACTTAAACTGAAACCATTCTTTAGCTCATAATGTAACCAGATGATACATCAAACATTTTTGCTTATTGATGCAGGATTTCGAGCAGGGTTTGTTCCATCTTCACTAATTATCAATCTGTCAATTCAGCCTGAGCATCTACACAGGATAATGTAATATTCTGCCTCAAATTTCTATGTCACCATAGTAGAGAAAAGCGCTGAAAAAAGTCTATTCTCAACCAGAAAACTTTGATGGACTTCAAAGATAAGAACACTTCATTATGTTCACAAAAAGTAGAAATGTCCTACTATGGCATGAACTCTTTTAATATTATGATTAAGTGAAGCTTAACATTAGTTTCATATGAATAAAAACACTTGCTAATGTCAGTTCATTTTTCATATTTAACCCACTTCAAGTCCCCAGTTCTCAATGAAAATGCTTACAACTTCAAAAAAGATTAGGTTTTGCTTCATAGCAGCTCATAGAATTACACTGTGTTGTATTTCTTGCAGTAAAATGAAACATTTAACTCGCTACGTTGACATTAGAAATAAAAGATTTTCAATTCACTATTCATAAGGCCACCCTCTCTTATGTGTAAAGGAGCTAGCTTAATGGCTCTCTTGAATGTTGCCTTTCTAGACTCTCTGGAAGAGCTTTGCAGTGACACAGAACATGTCTGGCACTAACCTGTGCATTTACACTAGTGAGTTAAGTGAATCTTTCTCAGAAAGGAAACAAATTGACTGAGCAGGAGAAAAGGATGCCTAACACAGGTCGTCACCCTAACTAGACTGTGCACATTTATTTTGTCACCTTTTTGTCAGTAATTTTGTCACTCTAACGAGAGAAAGAGAACATTTCTGGACGTAAACTAGACAGTTTGTTTGTACTCTACCTATTTATAAAATTCATGACAAATTGTTATTCCATTTGCTAGATACCAATCCAAATAGAAATTAACTAGGAAATAAGAAAGCCTTGTCCCTTTCTGTGGGACGAGGATAAAGACATAGTCATCTCTTTTCTTGGTTCACTCTTTCCTTTAAACAGTTTTGTCCCTACTGTTCATAACCCTGACATTCACATCTCCTGCTGCCCCAGAGTCCCTTGCCAACAAGGATTGGTTAGAGCTGCATCTCCCAAAATGTTTCCATTTTCCTTATGCCCATTCTTTAGAGAACTGCTTTACCATATGGTACTTATGTCACATAATCATGTCTGTTATGGTCATGTCTAAAAGTTAACTGCAAGAGAGTTTAGTAGTACCAAAGCTAAAGCTGTATGCAGTGCAAATATTTAGGAATTATGTGAGTAAAAGTTGTCTGCTGCTTAAACATATATCTTTGCTAGCTGTCTATATTCCCTTTATGTACTATGAAAAAGAATGAGCATTTATTCTCATTCTGAAAAAGACATCCAAAATAGGTGAATCAGAGGCTGTGCTGCCTGTTCCTTTCTGGGGAGCAGAATGGCAGCCTAAGGAGAATAACTCGGTTACATTCAACATCTAGAGGCAAGATGCCTGTGGTTAGGTGAGATGAATTTCTCCCCTGCTGACTTGGATCAGGTCCACTCAGCCAATGAAACTGAAACTTCTCATGTGGCATCTCATGAAATTTCAGGCTGTAGTATCTAACAGTCATAGTTTCAACAAATTATGTCGGTTTTATTTTGTTTTGACCTTGTCAGTGCAATTCTGTGCTTATTAATCAGAGACATGGTGTTTGCTGTTTAAATCAAATATTTTGATTGCATTGTTGCTCATGAGTTCTACTTAGAGGCAAAAATGGCATTACATCTCTCTTGGGATGGGAAAAAAAATGTTGGCTGTGTTGAAGTCTTTCCATGAGAAGCTTTAAAAGCTGAGTTCCCAAATGCCCATGTGCATAGTAAGGATAGAATCAACTACTTGAAGGCATTTATGCTTGTAAAATCATTTGAATAAATAGGATTTCTGGAAATTTAATAATAAACTTAGTTCAAAGGCTGTATTCTATGGTTCATAGCAAATACCAAGTTTCATAGAGCTAATTTTCATGAAGCTGTAAGAATAAAAGCATGAAAACCAGTTAAGCATGTGGAAGTATTCTGGATTTTTAAAGTCATACTTTTTTGGGACTATATATTTTTTCTTCTCTCATATTAAAATTTACTTTTATTTTCTTTTGTTAAAAACAAGGCTTTTCAGGTACTCCCTTGTGTTTTAACCCCAGTAAGTATCATAGCCCCACCCAGCTGCTCACTCACTTTCCCACAGGGGCATGGGGGAGAAAATGAGAAGGCTAGAAATTGGTTTTAACCATCTCATGGGTTGAGATAAAGCAAAACCTGCAGGTATCATCAAAACAAAATCAGGAATTCATTAGCTAATTCCCATTAGCAGGCTGTAATGGTCAGTTGTGAGGACAAACACAGTAACTCCAAAGTCTCCCCTTTGTCCTCCTCCACCCTAAGTTACAGGCTGAGCATGACACCACATGGTGTGGGATATCCCTTGGGTCAGTTGAGCTCAGCTGTCCAGACTCTGTTCCCTCCCAACTCCTTGTGCATCCCAGTCTGCTTGGTGGGAAAATGTGAGAAAGAGGAAGGGCCTTGATGTTGGGCAAGAGTTACTCATCCAAGACAGTACCCTGCCAGCTACCTCAGCCAAAACCTGTATGCCTCTATGTGGTCTTGCCCACACGGGTCCCAGGATGAGGGAAGAGACGAGAAAGTTGACTCCTCATTTCAGAAGGCTTGATTTATTATTATATGATAGATAATATATTAAAACTATACTAAAAGAATAGAGGAAAGGATTTCACTAGAAGGCTAAGCTAAGAATAGAAAAGGAATGAAATAACAAAGTCTGGTCTCAGACCGAGACTGGCCGGACAGGTGAACTGTGATTGGCCCTTAATTGGAAACAGGCTGATGAGGCCAATCACAGATTCCCCCTGTTGCATTCCACAGCAGCAGATAAGAATTGTTTACAGTTTGTTCCTGAGGCCTCTCAGTTTCTCAGGAGGGGAAAAATCCTAAGGAAAGGAATTTTCATAAAACATGTTGGTGACACCTCTATAGCCATGTGCTTCACACAGAGCTGCAGATATTTTCCAAGCTCTCACCTTTTAAAAGCAAAACAAGAATGGATGATAAATAGAAGACTCTTACAATTCAAGTATGAAATTATTATCTGTCTAGTCACCATGGTTCAAAAAACTGTGCATAATGGGACAGACTTTGAAGCTGATACTGAGAAATTTTTCTGGTTTTTTTCCACTCTATTTTTGTTTACAACTATATAAGAATAAATTCCAATATATGTCCAGATGGGGCTTTGTCTGGTCTTGTCTAGCCTCTGCTGCTTGACCGAAAGGCGCACTGCGGTGGTTTCACCTCAGAGACACCTCTGCTGGCTGGTAGCTGCAGCTGGCACTGCAGACAAGTCAGACATGCAAAACCCCTGGTTTTACCTCTGTGCAGATGCTTTAACGCATGGTGAAGAAAGGAGTGGATTCTGCCAGAGTTTCAATCCAGAGTTTATTCAGATGGCAGGCTGAATCCCATAACAGCTACTAACTGAATCCCGAACCGTGTGGTTGCTGGCTCTTTTATCCCCTGGGAGAGGGGAGGGAAGGAGTATGGGGCCCACCAACCAGGTGCAGAGTGGGCAGGTCTCAGGTGCAAGGGATACCTGGGTGGGCCAATGGACCCCTAGGGATGCAGGGCGTCTTTTGAACTCTGCCAATCACTCCATGCCCCTCTGGAATGCCAGGATTGACAGACAGCACCCAGCAGGGGTCAGGGCAGGGAGGAGGGGAAGTGATTGACACCTCGGAAAGGACAGGATACCTGAGACAAACTATGACATCACACTGCTACACAACTACATATGAAATTGCAGTTCAGACAATAAGATCTGGTATTACAGTGTGAAGTATATATGAAAACGAGTGTATCTTGCAATTGTCTTCCCCAGACTTTGCTGCTGTCCTAGGGTGACGATAGGATGCTTGTATCCCCATTCGTGTGTGCTGTTTATGGTGGATATTATGTTCTGTGCCTTCAAGACTGGCTCTGAAGAGTGAATGTTTTGTTTTGGTTTCTTATCAGGCACTCCCCCATGGCTGGCGGGACACAGAAGTGGGACAGTACGTAGTGCTGCTTTTGCTTTTTGCTTGGCTTTTCCGCTTTGCTCTTGCTCTTGCTTCTGCTTTGCTCCTGCTTTGCTCCTGCTTTTTGCTTCTGCTCCTTAGTTAGTTTAGCTAAGCAGTCTGAATTGTTCCCTGGACTGTTTTTCCTTTCCATTTCTTGGAGCCCCTCATGTCAGCTCCGGACTGGGACCTGGGAAACACGGAGAGTTTGCACCCTGTGGCTGCAGCAGCTACCCCAGCACTGGGACTGATAACAGAGTGACCACCTCAGGAGAGACTTTCTGAATTTGTCATCTTTTTCAGAGCAGTGAAAGAGTGGTGTCAGCTGGTATTGTACATTTTGTGTGTTGGGGGTGCTGTGCCTGTTAAATAAACAGGTTCTTTCAACTTCTCTCCGAGGAATCCTTCCCAAACCAGTTGTGGGGAGGGGCCGTGTGGCTTTACTTTCTGGAGGGGCCTCCTTTGGAGGTTTTCTCCTAAATTTGCCCTAAACCAGGACAGCTACACATTTTAATTTCCAGTTCTAGGTTTAGTAAGCACAACTTAAAACTAGGAGGTGCTGGGAAGAGATTAAAATGTCAAAAGAGCAAAATAAACCTGTTGTTGGAAGGGTTGTAAATAACCCGCAGGCTACGAAACCATAATGCTGATAAAGGTAGAGATACTGCTCTCTATGTATATAGGTTTGTTTAAAATTGTTTGGTAACAAAGAGCAGAATCATGCAGTTGTAGTTTAGATTGCAAGTAAGTACAAATTGTAAAATACATTTGTAATCATGAACTGTAAATGAAGCAATAACCTCTGACTGTGTAATTAATACGTATCCTGTTGATTCAATTTGTACTGCTTAAAGAGCTTGATTCCTTCTTGTGCCAAAAGCATTACCTTGTGTGTCATAATGTCCACTGCATCAGAGAAAGAGATGAAACCAACCACCACGCTGTGTACTCTACGTTTCAGGGAAAATACAGTGACACTTTTTGAAAGGACAAAAGAATCTTTATCGGATTCAACGTAATTGAAAAGCTCTATATTCTCCATTAGATGGGCTCAGGAGAATTTTGACTCAGATATACAAAGCTTTATACAATCCTAAATTCCCTGAAATCAAAGGAGCTGGAAATCTAACTATGGTTCTTGCCAGTGGCCTCTTTTTTTCTGTAAACCCACAGACTGATTTCAGTTCTCCTTGAAGTGCTCTGTGCATAAAGTTCTTACCTATTCTCCTTTGAAATCCTCAATGGTAAAGTTTGATGGCCCATATGTTCATTGAAGCGTGTCCTAGATATCTTTTGGTCTCTCACATTTGAAAATGCTGGTAGGAATAATTACAGGATGAAATTTCCAACCTCCAGTGAAAGGTCAAGAGAAATGGAAAGCAGTTTCACAGGGATAATCTGCATTGGCTGTAGTCCATGGAAGAAGCTGTTTGTCAGCCATTATGTCAGTAAGCAAAACTTCCAGGTGGATTTCTCCAGGAATGAGAGAGTGCTCAGGGACTTGGAGCAATAACAAAATTCCAGACTGAGCTGTGTGCTCAGTTAAAGCCATAGGCAACACCACAAGATATATTTGCTCTTTTCTTTTAATTTGGGCAAGTTTAGAACCATGCTGATGATCTGCTTGATTAATTGTCTGGATGCTGTTAAAATCTCCTTTTGTCACTTCCAATCCCTTCTATTTAGTGTGGTAATGTGTGGGAATAAATAATCTTCAATTTCATTCATGGTAACAGTTTGATAGATCAAAGATTACAACGAAGTCTGTGCCTGATGGATCAATGATCTTCCACAGCTGCTTCTGGGATGGAGTAGAGAGAGGAGGAGAAGGAGCTTTCTTCCCTGGATCACAGAAAACTGAGTAAAAGGACTACTATCACGCCTTCAAATCAAATTAGTTCTGAAACTGGCAAGAAAATTGCCTTTTTTTTTACACTACATATGATTTGTTATGGTTCTTTGGCCTAAAAAATATAAATTTTTTCCTTAAGTGGCTGCCTTCAAATTGTGTCTGATTCACTCAAACATTATTCCAGTTTCTTACAATATATATTTTTACTATATCTATTCTATTCTATTCTACTATATACATACTTACTATTTTATAACTATGTTCATTTCAATATCTTTATAATGCCAAAAAGTCAAATGAGTATTTATAAGAAAGGAATGAGCATCTATGTAGCATGGAATAAATGACTTAAAAGTCAGATATAAAACCTGTAAAATACTTGCAAGGTGGTATTTCTTTTCTTATTTCACTTTTTTTTTCAACTTTTGAAACTCTATACTTTTGCTGTAGAAAATAAAGTTAAACCACCACAATAATTATAATATGTTGTATGTAAGACACAGATGGTGCAGTAGAGCTGTAGATAATCTATAACATACATTGGCATAGATAAGTGTGATGGAGTGTTGTACAAGCACACCAAGTTGACACTGGTGTAAGGCACAGTGTTTTAAAGTCAGAAAGCACCAATGTTGAACTGATAGCAATAAGGGCAAATGTCAGATGCATTAGCAACACCTCTGGGATGCTTGGTAAGAGTCTAAATGTCAAATTTAAAAATAATAAATATACTGCTACAACCCCAAAAGAAATAATTCGTGGAAAGTTTATGATTTGAATATAACAGATCTTGGGGCTAAGTCAAGACACTTGGGCTTAAGAAATCTAGATTTAGGTTTTGCTTTGTAAAATACTTCCTTTGGGATTTTGAGGAAGCAAATTACTTTGAGTTATCAAAGATCTCTTTTAAAGTAAAGTTCAGCACGAGTCTCATATTTTTTCCTAAATACAAATTTTAGGATTCTTCAGCACAGCAATGAGTACTTTGTGAGAAACATGAGTAAGAGAAACATGCAAGTCATTCTTAGTCTGCTTAGAAGAGATTTCCAGTTAGCTAATACACTTCTAGTAGAGGATACAAATTTACAAATAATTTTGGACTCTATATAGTAAATATATTTTCATTATATAATGTAAAACATTCATTCCTGTATAAAAATATGCACATAATCATAAATTATTACACTTTAAATACTATTGTAAGTGATGCAATGTAATATTAACACTCTCCCCCCCCCCCCAGACTTTAAAAGCTATTGCTCAGACTTTAAACTTTGTCTGGAATTCCCTTGTGTACAGGGATATGTATAAAATATATGCAGATAATATAAGAGGGAAAAACACTGCATATGGTGTGACGTGTCTTACATGTGTATGTATATTTTTTTTTTCTTAGAATAGAAAAAATAGGAAAGATAGAGCTCATAGATAGAGCTTGAAATAAGAAAGCTAGAGCTCATTCTAACTCATACTGTAGCATTTTGATTTAACTTAAAAGAAAGTTATTACTTACAGTAGCACCATCTCACTGCCCTAACAAATGCTAGTTAAAAAAGGCAAAAGCTAAAGAATTAAAAAAAAACCCCAACAAATCAGTTAGTTTGCATTGCTCTCCAACAAAAGAGATTCTACATTTGTGATTTTTGTTGTAAAATCATATTGGTTACAAGCCATATATGGTGAATTTTGATTTCATCTGCAAAGATGTTTCTTTTAAAGTTGTGATCATTTGTTCAGTCCTCATGTGAGCATTTTCCCAGACAGTTTTCTGGGATGTAAGTTTTTTCATCCTGTTTATTTGTAATGTTTAAATCAGCTAACCTTTTTTTTTTTCTTCCACTTGTAGGTACTTGCCATCTGGTCAATGATGATGACTTCCCATGTCTTCTTCCTACAAATTCATTTTGTGAGACCTGAAGACCCCAAGAGTTGAAGATGACGGCTTCAATAGAGATAACTGCAAGAGCCCAAAATAGGAAGAAAAGATTTTATAATGAATTTTACGGGGAAAAAGTTAGAAACACTATAGATAACCCAAACACCTTATTTAAGTAACAAGAATTACATAAAAGAAATGTTCAAAGTGGGGTGGGCAGAACAATTTTGTAACACAGCTATGACAACAGTGTTATAGCTGCAATTAGTTTGCAGGAACTACAAGTCATGGGCATTTTAGAATGTTAAATTTGGGATTTACAGTAGTGTTGGATGTGAATCCAACAATAGGTCTCCTAATAATGTTACCAGTTCTGGAAATACTTAAGCTCATAGAATTCTTGGTTAGTTCACTTTTCCACCTTGTCCAGACCTTTCTGTAAGATGACTCACCCTTCTGACACGTCCTTGAGACCCTGCTTAGTGTCATCAGCACACTTGGCGAGGGTTCTTCAATCCCAGAAACCAGAACATTTTTTAAGCTGTTTAAAATAATGCATGAAGATGTTGATTGTGTTTGGGACTAAGTTTGATTGTACTCTTTTTGTGGGAGACTCAGTTGTATATGGGGTTTGTTAAGAAAATGAAAAAAGTTCATTTGTAACTTGCAACTCCCACTTCTAAGTAAAAACACACATACAGAATTGAAATTCTCTATTTATGACACTTTTGAAATGTTTGCTTCATGAAACATGGCCAAAGATATCTGTCTTACTCTGAAAGAAATACAGCAATGTGTAAGGTATCCTTTTCCTTTATTAGCAGTCACTGCGTGGTTTAAACAAAATAAAGAGAGTTATATAAGAGTTCCAAATTTGTGTGTGTGAGGTCGCTATATGGTAAAAATGGTTCTGTTTTCAGCTTCTTTTAATACATTTTTTCTTTTTATTAAAACAATAAATATTTAGTCAAAATAAAAACCCATTTCCCAGAAGACCCAGTTTCTCATATTCTTGTATTTTATTGTGAACCTCATGGTATCATTTGACATCTTCAAAGAAGGGTAATAGCCAAGCTGCAAACACATGCCAGCTACACAATAGAAATCTACAGCATATTCATCTGCTGTCCTTTGCTCTTGGAAAATATCTAAAGTCCTTTATTTATAAAAACCTATCAGCAGTGCCCTGCTACAATGTTATATATAGTAAGTGCTGTATATATCAGTTGATCTCTGTGTATAGTTTATGGCATCTAAGGTGTAGTAAAAGGATAAAACAGACTTTATCATCTGCACACTGCTGGTTACTTGACAGGCATTTCTGTTTTAGATATATGTCAAAGAGTAAAAAATAGAGTGTATTGGAAAAAGAAAGGTATCTATTAAAACAGTAAAACTGGCAACATCTGGGAAGCCCATCAATAGAATTTTATTGCTTGCATTTGCTTGAAGTTAAGGTTTATTACATGGAACGTGTGGTAAAAGAATCATGTCATTTCTCACCTAGTTATTATAGCAGAACATGAGGAGTGTGTGTTCTATCCATTCCTAACAATAAAAATCACTTTGATGCACTTACACACAACATACACACAACACACCCAACAAGTGGTTCATCTGGCTGGTGTGTGATAAATAGTGAATAAAGTCAGATATGAATCAAAGTTTCATGTCCATCTCTACAAATTTATTTTAAAAAAAAAAATATTCTTGTACAGGATTGGTATACACCAATATTTTTTGGATTGTATGTAGAGTAGTGCACAGTCATTGCTAAGAACACTAAATCTGATACTATTGTCCATTTGTTTCAAATGATAAATGAATAGACCATATTGAATACCATGAATAGAAAAAGAATACTGGAGATACTTCTTGCATGCTAGAAGAAAAATATGAAGAGTTATAAAAGCTTGTTTAAAGGACTAAGCCTCAGAAGTAAGAGCTCCCTTAGAAGACTCAGAACCCATTTACCATCTGATTTAACATGGTAACTTCTTTTGTAGAAGTGACACTACAAAATAGAAGTACACTTGAACTGCCCTTAAAGGATATGTTGATTTCCTTTGGTTTACGTCATGATCAAGATGCAATTTTTTCCTGCCTCAAATACTAAAACATGTAGAAATATGCCTCCTTCCTTTATTTGTAGACTCTGAGCCTTCCTATAGATGAGAGAGTTTTGCCAGTTCTAGAATGATTCATTGCCCTTAAAATAGGCCATATTTCAGTTTATGAAAGCATCTTAACTCGAAGATTCAAGAAGAAAAGCAAAAGAACAAAACTAAACCCTGAACAATGTTTAAAAAACCCTTTCTTTTTCATTTTTGGATATTTTGGCAGAAATGATTAATAGACTAATTCCCACCCTCTTAAATAGAGGCATCTGTTTGGAGGTCACATATTTGTTGCATCCCTTAATCACTATAACAAATATGGAAAAATTTATTATAATGCGGCATATGTAGAAAAAGGAAATCAAAATCACTACTGTATTAAGAAATTTCAGAAATTACTCCTTTCTCACCAGATATGAGAGCCACTCAATCCTATTTTATTCCAGTAGAAGCTGTTCTCTATTCAGTATTTCATGGATAGAAAACCTGGAAATCAGAACACTTATTTAGATATCTAAATATGTACTTTTTAATCTCAGTTAAAAAAATTGGTGAAAAGCCCTCAGGCTCCTTCCTAAAAGTAACACTGTTAGTTATTTTCAAAATGATTCAGAATTATTACTTATATTCTTTTCTAGGCAACTGTTCTTTGCTTTTTGACTGGGTTAGGCTTAGAGTGGGATTTTATACAGAGCTGGATTAAATTGCTGAAGTGTCTTATGCACTTAGAACCTTGAGTTCTTTTAAAGAAGGAATTAGATGTGACTGTGGACTATAAGAAAATTTTTTTAAAATTGTATGCATAAAACAGAATAATATAAATTATACCATCAGATAGAGAAATTATATTGTTGTTTGGTAACTTTTAAAAATTATAATAGATATAAAGACTCCAAAAGCTGTCCAGATTTTAAAAACTAGAATTGAAATAATCCAAATAGTAAAGACTGCTGTTAAACAGGTATGAATACAAAAAGAAAATCATAAATATAAAGTTCTTAGGGATTTTTTATTTATATAAAAATTGCCAGAGTTTTTTATATTCAATTATTTTAGAAAAAAATTGTCAGTCGCTAAGTAACACATGAAATTTACTAGTTGAAGGTAAGAGTTTAAGGCCACAAAGTATAAAATAGCTAAAATAGTTAAATGAATAGAAACTTATTTGTGTTCAGAACCACAGTTTCTTTGTGGGTAAACATTTTCTATCATTATTTATTCTAAGTTGTTCTGTTTTTCTAGCATTGCATGAAATGCCTTATGGGTCTTACAGCATGCAAAGACAACTTCACACACAAGTGAAAACAGAAGGAAACAAATGGCTGCTCTGATCTTGTTAAGGATCTTTTTCATTGTCAGCATTAACTCTTCCATTCTCAAAAGGAAACAGACATCTAAAAAACTACTTCTCAGCTACTTTTATGTTTTAGAAGTTTTTATTAAAATGACAAAATTTTTACTATTTAATTGTGATGATATGCCACATATTGAAGACAATGCAAAATAAAAATGCATTCTGGGGCCAACAGCTTCAATGAACTAGATAAATAAGCTTAATTTACATGTTTTACAGCCATATTGAATAAATATGGATTAAATTTTAAAAATGTGTTTAAGAATTAAATACAGCATATTTTTTCTGATTAGTTTTTTTTAAAGGAAATGTAGTAGACTGTAAGCAAACTAACCTACTCCCTCCCCCCAGTCCAATCTTTCCATGCATCTTGCAGGTGGTGGTACTCAGAATCCCCTACTTGCTGGCAATTATCTGACATGGTATTAAGTATTTTCTGATTAATTTCCAAAACACTTTTCAGAGTATGAAACAAATTTATGTTTATGAAGGGTGGGGCACAAAGGCAACACATTTTAAGTTATAGCTTTTATACCATAGACTTGTTAACGAGCTCTCATTTTCTGTCTGAAATTTTTCCTGAAGTGATTTTTGAAACACATCACACTACAAAACTTTCTTTGTCATATCTTATTCACCTAAGGATTTATCTTTAGATTAACAGACAGTCTAGTTTGGACTATTTTTAATGGAGTGGGAAATCCCATTACACAGTGAGAATATGAGCATTTTTGACATTAAAGATAATAAGCCAAAGGCATTTAGCAATCAGCTGTCTTAACAGCTAAGATATTGACTCTTCTGAACATCAAAGCTTGCTCTAAATTGTCCCTATTATTTCTATATTAGGGAAAAAAAAAAAAAAGGATCCAGTACGAAAATCATCTTTGTCAGAAAATGACCATATTTTCCACTTTTTGCATCTACACACTATGGTTCTGGGTATATTTCAGTATTTTCTGGAATTGTTTGACTAAGTGTCACATTTTCCTGGCTCTTTTAAATTATGCAGTAGTTTGTTTATTAAAAAGGAAATTGTATACTGGAGCTAATAAGCCTCTACTAAAATGTAAAACTCTACCATTTTTTATAAGTAGAAATAGGCAATATTTAATATTTAAATTATCAGAGAAAGAGGAACACTGAAGTTTGTCTTTCACTTGCTTGCTCTCTGTTCTCTAGAATTTGGCAACTACAAGGCATTACAGAGTGAGAAATCAGGTTTTGCAGAGTATCAATCACCTACTTTCAGACTTACTTGATACATGCATATAAATACATGTAAAGAAGATCAAAATTTATATTCATTAAGATTACTTCCACATACAATACCTGATGCTCTACAGAAAATACAAATAACCATGTCAAAATTTATTGGAACACACAAGACTAGAAATTATTCTTAGATTTACAGTGAGACTCCCATTTTTCCCTATCTATAAGTGAAGGGTATGTTTTCAACTCATTCATACATAGATAGCAAGAATTTTATGAGATTTAAAAATTACTGGCTTTAGCTATTGGACATTTTCATACCTCAGAAATGAATAAATAACTGCATATTTGTATGCTTAAATAAGAATATGCCATCCAAAGGTTGAATGATTCCTCTCAGTGGCTACCATAATGTTTAAATGTTGCCCCTGGCATTATACACTTCAGCATCTTAGCAGAATGTAATTTTCAGAAATTTTCAGATTTTCCATGCATCTTTCTACTTAAGTTTTTCATTACTTATAAACAAAAATAAAAGACTTTTTCTTTTTCCCCCTAGAGCGTAGTACCATATCCAGAATAGCCTGACTTGGAATGGCCCCACAAGGATCACTGAGGTCCAAAGCCTGGCCCTGCACAGGGCCATCCCCAAGAGTCACACCATGTGCCCAAGAGCATTTTCCTCTTGAGCTCTGTCAGGCTTGCTGCTGTGACCACTGCCCCGGGGAGCCTCTTCCAGTGCCCAGCCACTCTCTCAGGGAAGAATCTTTTCCTAATGTCTGACCTAAATGTCCCCTGACTCTGCTTCACATCATTCATTTGGGTACTGTCATGGTGTATAATACATCATTTAGAAACAAAACAAATTTAGATGTAAAATAGTAAAACCCTAAGCGAACAAACAAGCCTACAATAAAAATGGAAACTACAATGACTAAGGTGCATCTCATGCAGGATAATGACCCTCGCTTTTATATTAGTATGAACATATTTTTAACTACTTTTAATTAAATAATAAATTAATCCTACTCCTCCCCTTTCTTTTTTTATTTTTTTTTTTTTTTTGCTTTTAATGTAAACAACAGGATACCTAACAAAGATTTTAAATGAAAATAGAAAAAGACAAATAGAAGCACAGTAGATTCTTTCTTTTACTTCAGGTAAGGGCTTTAAATTTGTTAAAATATCAAAAACTTATATGACAAAGTTCAGTAATTAACTTTGATTTTAAATGCAAAAGGACTAACTACAATCATGAATTAAAAATGACAACAATAAAACTGGAGGATAAGGAAACATCTTTAAGACAATTTTCATCCAATGAAGTTTAATGGGAAAGTAGGAATATGTATCCTGCCCTACTGCAAAGGCTCACCTGCCTCAAAAGGTTTGCTTACAGTGGAACTGATTGTGAGTGGTGAGACAGGTCCACCATGGCTTTATTTTGGAGACAGCAGATTCTGTGCTGAACCTATGTCTGTGGTGGAACCTTCTTTTATACTCATGCCCACTGTCACAGAAATTTATTCAAGATTGTTTTTTTAGCTACAAGCTACCTGCCTAGGTAGGTGGATGGCCTGAAGAAGCCTGATGTCCTCTGCTGTACCAGAGGAAAGCATAGGCAATCTTGACAGTCTCCTCTAGTCTACAACAAATTAAATCTGTAACAATCAGAAGCTCTGCCCAAGGAGAGGTCTAAGATGCACACAAAACTTGAAAGGTAGAAGGAAAAAAAAGCTATGAATTTGCATTTCTATTCCAGTCTGCCCAGCTGCCAGCTTCTCACAACTCCAAGCAGCCGTTCAGAATTTTCTGGCTGAAACTTTGTGAAAAAGGGCTTATTACATGGATATGTTTGTCTAAAAGCAGAAATTCCTTAACAGGTGCACAGCATGTTTCTGCCTCTCCAGTGCATTAGTATTACTAATTTTGTCCTTCCAATATTTTAGTAGACACTTCTTTTAATTTTTCAAAATTTATGCAGATTTCTGTCATACCCTAGAGCCATAAACACTTTGTGTCTCTTGAATTATCTATTTAATAATAACTTTCAACTTTATAAAAGAGCTTACAGTGACAGTGGCTTAGATTCTTTGTCAGTGTCAGTGTTACATCTCCAGTAATCTTAGGCATTTTTATCTGAAGTTTTTATGTTCGGATTTGAGAACTTTTGAAATTATTTTGAATGAGAGATCCCTACAGCTGATTTTCTAATTAAAAAAAAAACAAAAAAAAAAACAGCTTGTTTCCAGTAAAGGCATATCAGACACCTTGAAGTGTATAATTTCCCAGAAATGCCATGTATGATGTATCAGTTAGGTGTGAATGGAATTTGAACTTGTATGGAAGGTTACGGGAAGTGAACTGTGCAGCAGACTGAGTATTGCAAAGGAGCAGTGCAGCAAGAACAGACTCTCAATAGCAGTTTATTCACTATGGAATTCCAGATGAGATGTTGAAAGATAATGATTCAGATCTGACTCCTTGCTCCTCTCTGTTTGAATATACTATAAATCATATGTGTTTTCATATACTATATAAAACCTAATCAAAGTATATATATAATAAACTGTATAAAACCTAACCAAAGTAAAATGGGTTGCAATAAAGGTCCATGTAAATAGTGAAGAATTTGATAAAAATAAGGAGCTATCATATATTTAAAAAAATGAAAATTAGTTCCAAAGGGTGAAGACCATGTATTTAGAGCTTTATATTGTATTTTTAGTCCTGAGAAAAATTCAAGGTGCAAGAGTAACATGTTGGAGGTTAAAATCAAGTGTTCCAAAATTATCTAAAACATTACATCCTTTTCTATGTTTACAAATGATTGTGTTCTAAGAGGAGATGGTCTCTTTGTCAGGACACCATTTCTGCCAGGAGACAGAGGGTATCAGCCTAATGCTAACTTGAAACCCAAGTTACATGCTCTGGTGAAAAACTAGTTCTGCTCATTCTAAAACTTCTCAAATGCTTGATTAATTTTGCAATGCAGCTTTAGAGGAAGGAAAGGACATCTGAGAGAGGATGTTGTAATTCAACATTTTCAACTAGGACTACCCCCAAAAAAAATGAATTTGAATTTATTAGCGTGTATTGATTATTCCTTTCCATGCTTTCTGTGTGTCATATATTTGTATATATTTTTATAAAGGTACACTGATATCTAAAGTTTTAGTGTTTTCTCTTTTTCTCAGTGAATTTTGGATTTTATTATTAATTTAAATGTCCACTATTCTGTCTTTTTTTCTCAGACTGAAGGTCTGAACCTCCACTCTGATATAAGTAGCCTCCCCTGAAACAGAAGCCCTAGATAAGAATCAGAATACAGGATTTTATTTGTGAGATTCCATCTTCCAGCGAGAAAACTGGGAATCTGTGATGGACTAATACATTTAATAATTGTTAAATGGTAGTAACTGCAGCTCTAATACTACTCATTCATATGTAAAGTTTTCAGTTAGCTTGCTTTTTGTCCCTCAGGAGTTTTGCTGCCTTGTAAGGATTCTAGTCAGATTAGAATTCACCTTTAAGTTTGATATCTGCTCTTTAGAAGGCCATTTTGACTTACTTTTTGGTCATCAGGCCTGACTGGTGACAATCATTCTGGGATAATGAAGAGAAGGTAAGGCTGCTACAACCATTTGTAATCATTACTTGTATTTGGATCTCTCTGCATTAAGACATCTGCATGAGAAACAGAGTGTAGGTGGTTTATGTAGCAGATAACTTATCACACATCTAATGTAAAGCAATGAGAGAACTGCCATATGGGAGCTCAGATCACTGAGCTAACTGTCTAGTGCCCTGTTAAAGGTGTTTGCAATGTTTCCTGGCTTCATGCTGGCTTCACTGATTATTTGTCTAGAAAAACACATGGCAAAGTTTTACAAATAATAACCAAATGAGAACCTTGTTGGACCTACTCTTTCTATGTATTAATTTAGAGAAACCTTGTCTACCTTTCCCCAGAGAAATTAGGGCCTGATTTTGATGATATTTTTTCAGTGACAGTCATCTCCTTTCTATCTTTCTAACTGATTATGAAGCTATCCCTAATCATCACACTGTGATATATTATATTATATTCCAGAATTTTCATTAGTCTACTACTACATAAAGAAACCCACTGCCAGTTCTGGACTATTTCATTCTGCCATGTAATTATTCCTCTGTTCCTATCTTACACTGATTAGAGAAGCATGCACCTAACTTCCTCTAATGCTAAGAATGGGAAAGGTTATTTTTAAAGAGGAATATACAAGAAATTATGATTAGAGATAACTTGGGATAAAAATCTCTTATAGTAGTCAAAGAGATGGGTGTGTGACAGAGCCTGGTGCTCAATGTGGAGGCTTTTTTGTTTGTTTGTTTGTTTGCTTGCTTTTTAATATTAAGCAATTTTTCATCCTTTTTTTTTTTTTTTTTTTTTGGAAAGCAGAGTCCAAAAGGTACTTTTGAATAATACTACTGAATTTTTTTAAAATAAAAAAAATCCTGTTATGGATGTATTTAATGAATATTTACATTGAGATATTGGAGAATGAGCTCCAATACAAGGAACAAAATAATCCACATTTGTGTGGGGAAGCACATGCTAAGTTATACTGTTGTGCCTAGCATATCCTTCTGCTGAACTTCTCTGATTATTTGAAGATATGAAGGAACAGAAAATTCTAAGCTGAGCATCAAATAATGTGACTAAAAGAGGAAAGGGAGAAAATTGAGAGTGCAGTGAAATTAAATAATAGTAGTTCTAATTATAAACTTGATATTTAGCTTGATTTTATTGTATATTGTGCAAATCTTTTATTCTAGTTTTAAACCAGGTATTCCATATTTCATACTGAAATTATATTCATAGTGCTTAAATGTTAGAGGTAGGTGAATACATGCAAGCCTTTGATGGATCCCATGGCTTTGAAGTGATAACTCAGGTAATCAATGTGACAGGCACAAAGGGCAGGTCTAAGTGCAAAAGTCAAGATGCTCAAAAATCAAGATGCTCAAAAATGTTTTTCAAGGTTAGATAAAAGTAATTTTAAAGGCAAAAGTAATCTTTTAAAAATCATTCCTCAAATTTACATTCAGCATCACAGAATGTTTATATTCAGCATCACTGAATGGTTTTCTCCTGCAGCCCATCCTGCACCACACTGATAAAATCACCTGACACTGCATCATCTGCATCTTACCTCAATGTCTCATCTGACTCTGGTTAAGTGAAGCATCAAAAACAAACCAAGCAACAGAACTCTCCTCTCAGCTCTGCCCATAACCATACCTGCAGAAATAGAGTCAGTTTTCAGATTGTGCTGAACTGCAGAGTCTGGAGTAGCTCAAGCTCTTACATTTTCAAGATGAATATTACAGTTCTTATGGTCTGTGTAGGAGTGATTCCTTCTTGTTTCCTTGATCATGTGAACAAACTAAGTGAAGAACATCTGCATGAAATCACTGAGCAATCAGAATTCGTATTTTATGTGTTAACCTTTTAATAAATTCTGGCTTTTGATTTCTGATGGACTATATCCTCAACTAATGCTCACTGAAAACAAAGAAACTCATGCTGTTTGTAACAGGAGCTACCAGCAGTTATTGTATCACAAATGAAGTCATCTTTAGGCAGGCAAAAGCTTTACTTCAGTGAAAGTTTCTTTCATCATTGATACACAATCCCAGAGCTGACAATGGGCCAAGAACAAATATTTCCCTTAACTAATCAAGGAAAGGCTTGAATGTACATCATAGTTAACAAGAAGCTTTGTTCTATTAATGGTAGACAATATAATTGTGTCACTTGAAACATGGCATAGCTTTCTGGCAAGAATTCCCTTGAATACAAGTGTTGCACATACCACACTATTAAAGTATCTTCACTAATGAGCTAATATTCCTTCAGCTATTTAAGCATACGGAGGTCATTGTTTACAATTGAGTTTATAGAGGGGTTGCTGTTTTCCATCCATAGCTGCTGTAAAGTGAGACGAGCTGTGAAGGAACTTCTGAAGCGTGTGAAGACTTCACATGCACCAGCCAGAAAGTTTTCCCTCTTCTCTCTGTTTGCTTAGTAGTTCCAGGAGGCAATAAAAGTAAAAGGGATTATAAAATAGGACATATGGACAAACTTGCTGTGGCAGCAGGTATGGATTTTATAATGAGAGACATCAAATATCTGATATGAAATGAACATCAGCTAGGTGCCCAGTCACCCTGTGATACTGGCTATGAGAGTTTCTATGGGCTCTGCTTGAATAATTGACATTTATCCAGACAGGAAATCTGTAAGTTTGTCCTTATCTTTGATGCTGTCCTCTTGATCTGATCTCCTGCCTGACAGCCTAGTCTTCCGACATGCAACTATGTTAGTTCACATCTCAACACATAGGTACATCAAATTCACTAATACACACTAGGACTGCTGGGACTATTTTAGTTCCCTAAGACAAGTTCAAAAAGGGGCTGAATTGCATGGTGTTATATTACAGGTTTTTAGCCTTAGTCTAGTAATAATGCTGTGACCTTGCAGGCACTGTGATAATTAAAAAACCACTGCTACTATCTGTATTTTCCTGTGGAGTTTCAGAGCTGATGTGCAACTAAATATATAAAGCTACAAAATTTTGTGGGGCTTTACCCCTGAATAAAAAAAAAATATTTCGTGTTATGGCTGTATCTTGTGACTATAGGAGCACTTTGTCAAAAAAATTTGGTTGAAGTTTAATTTCTGACCATCTGATCTTCCACAAACACATTACTTCTGTCCAAAATCAGCATATTTTACAGGTTAGAGAAAAAGAATTGTAACAATAAATTGATCCCGGTCTGATTCAAAAATTTGCCTTGAAATATATCTCAGATTGTGCTGGAAATCCAAATTGCCATCAGATCTTATTGCCTAAAGTTGTCAACTTGGAGTGAAATCCAGATCATTTTCTACCTTTTTTTTTTGATCCTTTATCATATCCCGAAAACCTACTGCAGTAAAAGTGAAAGAAAACCCACCCACAAAATAAAGCCATGTAAATTTTCATTTTTTGGCTTTTTTTATTTATGTCTTGAGCAAGGCAGAAGAATTAAGGAAGTATTTATGTTTCTTCCCTTGTTTTCTGTTTTAGCTTTTATGAAAGTATATTATTATTTTATGATTTTATAGCAATTAAGGAATTATTTTTTTAAGCCCAAAATTTCTTAACTTCAAAACTTCTGCTTTAATTCCACTGGGATTTATAGATTAAACACATGCTTAAAGTGAATGTGTAATTAGATGTTTTGCTGAATTGGATTTTTAATTGCCAATTTATTTTTAGTAAACTTTCATTGACATCCCTGTTTATGGAAAGGAGCTATTTAGGTTTTCAATGCAAGATTTCATTTGCAGACTTTCTGAAAAGTTACCCTCATTAAAGCAATGAGGTAGAATTAATTATGAAGAACTCGGAGACAAAATCAAACGGGGAGCAATAAACTGAAACCCCATTTATTTCTTTTGGAGTTTCTCCATTCTAATAAAGGTGAAGTGGACAAACACATGATTTCATCCATGAAGTACTTTAATATCTGCTTTCCCTCACATACAGTGGAGCAACTTTATGGCTGGTAAAAGCAAGAGGGGTTGGGATGGTGTTTTTGGTGGTGGTGGTTTTGGGTTTTTTTTCTCAAACAAGGTCTGCTTCATTACAGCAAAAATGACATTGTAAAAATAAAATAGGCATCATGAAAAAGATGAAAATTGAGAATTTACCTTTATAGAAAAGCAACTATGTATCGGTGGCCCTTTTAAAAGAGAAGGAAAATTACTTTAAAAAGTCTCAAGCCAAATGAGAGACTTAAAGCTTTCACCAAGATTTTTGCTTTGTTAGCAATATGGAAGAACAAATAACAAAGCATGTTGCAGGAGAGAAGTGCTAAAATTTCATAAACAGTATTATTTGAAACTATGACCTGGTTTATTGACAACATAAAACACACTTGGCATAAGAAAAATGCATAATTGGTCACAGGACAGAAGCCAGATAGCTTGATATTGACATGATTCCTGTCAAAATTCAGTAAGGCCATATACCAGTGCATTTACCAGTGATCTTACTCATTCTGGATATCCTGGTGGCATCTATGTTGTCTTGCATGTGTTTGAATGAAAAGATAAAAGTGCTGATGAGAAAAATTTCTGTAGTCACCCTTTTTCTAGGACACCTTTTTCACACAACAAGCCTTTATTTAAGTCTTTGCAAATGCTTTCTGTGTTGTCTTTTTTGGAGTAGACTTCCCCCTGCCAATACTGCGGGGGGGCTGCTGTTCCTCCTCGAAGCTGCCTAAGGAGCACAAGGTGGGAGTGGGGCGGAGGCAGACAGGAGAGCCAGGCACAGAGCTGGCAACTGGCAGTGCCCACTGGGATCGCTTTCCTGTCCCTTCAGAAAGCACTGCCCTCAGCAGTGAGGATGTCTGTAGTTCTGTGCAAAATGAGGAGTGAATCTTTGATATATTTTTTGTGATTTTTAAGTTTTACACATCTTTATTTTTGTTTCAATATTTCTGTTTGCAAGCAACATACTTCTTGTCCTCAAGTCAGACTTCGTGTTATAATGAAATCATGTTTTCATAGCAATGAGGCAATGGCGTCTTTTCCTATTTTATCTTATATGGAAAGGTCATTGGAATGAATACAAGAATTTGTAGCAAACAGACTAGGAACATTGGAGGCCATTCAGGTTTTGTATATTCAGTGCATGCACTTCTAACTGACATTTTACCTGGGCTTTTGTTGAAAAGGTGCTGAAAAATAGAAGACAAGCAAAGCCTCTGGAGCAGCCAAATCCATCAGCTTTAGTGCTGTGCTAATGTCACCTTGTGCCTTCCTTTTTGCTGTGAGAATAGAAAGGCTCTTACCTTTACCTGTAATATATGGATACCTTCCATGAAGTTGACAGCAAAAAAACCCCTTCCCTCTTATTACCTCCTCCAGGCTTCTCAAAGAAATATCCCCCAGTCTGGCATTTTTCTGTTATAGACCTTTGCAGTAGGTCTGAAAAACAAGAATTCATAAGCAACCAAAAAGCCCCCAAAACCACACCTCCCAGATTAGTTTTGCACTACTGTAAATGCTTGCATAGGCCATAGGAAATACAAGAGCTATACCTAGAAGCAAGGTTAAAGAAACATCATTCTGGATTGCCCAAGATAGAATCAACTTTTTGATGCTATCAATTCTGAGTACTTTGTGGGAGAATTCCATGTCATTGGGCATTTCATATGAACTTGGCATCTCACTAGGGAAACACATCAAACATTTTTATGCATTTAACATCTGTCCAGAAATTCCATATTAATTACTTTTATATAATAATCGGAAGGGTTTATAAAAATACATGTAGAGTTCAGAGTGGATTAAACACAATCAAAAGCTGACATAAACAAAAAAATTCATATTCCTCAGAAGAAAACCCAGTAGATGGCTTCCTGAACTTTTTGGGAGCAGAAATTGAATTAAAAATCAAACAAAAATCTGTGTCAAACCAAAAACTTGGTAATATTATCTACTGCCAAAAGGAAATCTCCTGAGAATTATTATTATTTTTCTGAAATATATAATCTGAAAGATGTCATCTAAATAATTAGATTGTGTTAAAAAATGAAAATTGAGATCCTGCTTATTTAGGGGAATTAATTTCATATTTACTAAAAATGGTCCAATTGTGTTTCCTGTGAGAACCAAGGCAGCCACCCAAGTCTGGCAAGTATAAAACAAGCTCTGTAAAACCTAAAGCAGCACCTGGGGAGCATGCAGGATAGCACAGGGTCCCCCACATGGCTTCTACAGGAGCAGCTGAGAGGTCCCTGAATGTGTTTGTTGCATGGGTCAGGTCTGCTGCATCTCTTTGGGGAGATTAGGAGTGAGCAGCTCTGCCTGTTATGCATCTCATATCTGATCATGGAAGTATGGAATGATGGAATACTTTGGGTTGGAAGGGTCCTTAAAGACTGTCTAGTTCCATCCCCTGTGCCACACAGAGGGGACACCTTCCACTACATCAGATTGCTCTAAGCCCCCTCCAACACAGAGACTGGTGCCTCCACTTCTCTGGGCAACCTGAGCCAATGCCTCACCACCTATGTCAGGGAAAATTTCTTCCTAATATTGAATCTAAACCTACCTTCTTTCAGTTAAAACCACTGCCCCTTGTCCTACCACCCATCCCCTGATGTCTAAATCTGATGTCTGCATCTCATCCTGAACAGATTAGATTCCTCCATGACAAAAAACCTTTGGATTCTGTATGCACACAGGCTGTGTACCTCTGTTGTCAACAGGAAATAGTTTGGTCTTTGGGCAATGGTCTAGTGTCTGCTGAAGAGGCTGATAAACCAGCACTCTCTCCTCCCCTGGAAATCATCTCCATCTTTTTTTTTTATACCCCAGAAATCATCTCCATCTTTTTATTATATGCCCTGTAGTGTCTGTAGCTGGATGATTTTCCAGAGACATTAAAAAAAAAAAAGGTCAACGGCTAAAAATACAGCTTGTCACCTGAGTATGGCTAAAATAAGAATGCTCTTCAGATGGTCTCTGCTGTGTCGAGGAAAACATGACAAGTGAGAGGTCTGACTTGTCACTCCTTGTGAGGGAAGTGATGATCACAGTGTTCAGCCAGCTCATGTGTTGGCATTGTGCTGATGAAGACACAGTAGCTGGAAATTTCACAGGCACTCTATACACTGGGTGGAAAGATAACTTTAAAGAAAGTACACTGTGGACAGGGCTATGTAAGAGGATGAGGCTGGGCTGATATTCAGACTTGGCTGAAAAAAATAAATAACCACACCACTTTTCACACTGAAGAATGTTTCTACAGTGAGGGAAGGAGAGCTGGAAAGAGCAGAATCGCCAGACTGAGTCCACACTACACCAGGAATGGGATCTTCCTATCTTATGGGTTAGAAATCTAATGATGTGGAGGAGAACAAAAGAAAATTAAAAAAAATAAACCCTAAAACATATATATATCTAAATACTTTACCATTTTACACTGAATTTTATATTTCACTTGGCCTGCTCTTGACTCATTCAAAAAAAAAAAAAGCAGTAACAGACTGTAGCAAATCTCATAGAGAATATTTTTCATAAAAAGTTTGAATCCAGAATCATCTAAGTCTCTCAAAGGCTAAATTAGCTTAGAGGTAGAGCTTTATATAGAAAAAAAAAACACTAGTTAGTAGCAAATTATGCAAAAGAGAAAGCCAATGTAAATAATCTATTAGAATTCAATGTTAATTATGCAAGTTTAGTTTCTACAGCTTTTGTCCCTAGTTCAGCAATAATGAACTCTCTATGAAGAAAATATCATGGCATTTCAATACATACAGTTAAACAAAAACAAAAAGACAAACAAACAAACAAACAAAAGTGAAATACCCCAGGAGAGAAATAAATAAGTTTTTGCCTTATGTGAACTAGGGCACAGGACAGAATTGGACATCTTGAAAATTAAGTTAACAATTCTATAAACAATTCTATAAATCCTTAAGTAAACAATTCTGTCACATAGAAGTAAAAGATGGAATTTTTTTCATAGAGAACATGAGAAAATATTATATGCTATATTTAGTTATGTTTTCACATTTTTCAAGCCTTTGTCACTCCTTTCTCTAAGCATACAGTCTATTTTCTTTATTCATCATCTGAAAATCTTTCCTGAGAGAACGGAAGAATCAAGTTAGAAATAAAAGACTCCATCTCTTGTTGTGTTCATAAACAACATAGTTTATGAACAAGGCATCCTAAGCTAAAAGAAGTCTTTCACAGCAATTTTAACAGCCAGATGTAACAGCTCATTTAGGGTCTTACTTTGCATGCAGCCAAAAAGTTGATCCAGATTGATGAAGAATTCTGAAAATATTGTGGTAAAGTCCTCTTTTATTCAATATACAAAATACATCCTGACTTAAGGGAGTTGCAGATTAATTTTTCAAAGATGTCATGGATAGAGTTTTTCACAATTTCTAAGCATTCTAATAATAACTAGACACCAGGACACCCTAAAAAATACTGAAAATATTTATTCTAACTAGTAACAGTGATAATCTCCTTTCCTCTAAGGACTATATTACACAGATGATGCATAACACCTCAGACAGGATAACACATATATTGAATAAAAGACCTGCAGGATCTGAGTCTGTAATAATATTCAGGACAGTGATAGTAAGTGACAGTACATAAGGATTATCTTTAAATAATCCATACAATTATTTTTAAGGCTTCATCTGTTCAATGTTAAAAGCCATAATTTTTTGAATAAATTAAACTAAAATAAACACAAGTGATGCAGATATAAAAAATGCAGGTTTGTTTCTTACTTCAAAGGCAGTTTCTGAATCTGCATGTTAAGAGTTTATTAAATTATATTTTGTATATAAATATGTATATATGCATATGAAAATCCAAGTAGAAACATTCCAACATCACAGTGGGAAACTAGAAAATGATTAAAATATCAGGACAACTGGGATATGAGGTAGGGGAAGAATGGCCATTTGACTTTTGGCTGACACTTCCAACCATATGTTACACTTCCAACCATATGGTATAATGAATGTAAAAAATCAAATTATACACTTGACTGAACAACATCATGGGAAAATTTGTAGTCCAATTTGTTTCTTTAAAATGAAACTGATACCTGATTTCAAAATATGATGCCACTGCATTAGGTATAAGCTGTTCTGGAGTTAATTCCAGCTTCATCTCTGGCAGAACTATCCCTGTGAACCCTATAATATATTCTGCATTTTCCAGCAGCAATAAAATAGTTTTACCACATAAAGAAGAACCCTAAGGGAAGAAAAATGATCACTTCATCTTAAAATAAACAAATGCATTTAAAAACTTGAGATGGAAATAGTTTTTTAGTTTCTGTCCAGCAGTTTGCTGGAAATCATTAAGTTTCATTACCTCAGAAAGGTGCAAGTAAAAGTGAGTCCATGTCACAAACACTGGAGTCAGAATGAGACTTTTCTGGTCCCCTGAACCTCCCATTCCTGTTGTGTTTGTTTATACACAGTCTCAGTCAGATTTGAGTGTATTAATAATTGAGAACAAACAACATTTTCTAGCTGATTCTTAGTAGGTGAATTAATCCACTTAAATAACCTAACAAATAAGATTTTGCCTTCATCTTTGGTTGCTCTGTAACCGTGTCACTAGTGAAATAGAGAACTACCCTTGACTAGAAGTGCAATTAATATAGTGCTTTAGAGAGAAGCCTTAAAGCAACAAATTACTCATATTATTATATTATCTGTTGTAGTCAAGTAGTTTTACTGTAATTTTACAGTGGTTGTAATTGACAACCACCTTCCTAGCTGACAACTGGAAAATATATCCGTAAAAAGACCATACAAAAACAAGGACAAATGGAGGCTGGGCTGAGTAACCCAAAGGAGCAGAACTTGGTGGTGGTGGTGGGGGATGAGAAGTTCAGTATGACCCGGCATTGTGCAGAGAGAGGCAGAGAGGCAAAAATATCCTGGGCTGCATCAAAAGCAGAGTGGCCAGCAGGGAAAAGGAGGCAATTCTGCCACTCTGCTCTTGCGACATCCAACTTGGAGTGCTGCATCCAGGTCTGGAGCCTCCACACAGGAAGGACATGGACCTGTTGGGAGTGAGTTCAAAGAATGGTCACCAAGATGATCAGAGGGAAGGAGCTCTTCTCCTCTGAAGACAGACAGAGAGAGCTGGGTCTGTTCAGCCTGGAGAACAGAAGGCTCAAGGGAAATCTTTGTATCAGCCTTCCAGAACCTGGAGGGGGTTGCCAGGAGAGCTGGAGAGGGACTTTCTACAAGAGCATACAGTGACAGGAGGAGGGGTCATACATGAAAACTGTAAAAGTGTAGGTTTAGGTAAGATACTAAGGAAAATTCTTTACTCTGAGAGTGCTGAGGCACTGGCACAGGTTTCCAAGAGAAGTTTTGGGTGCCCCTCCCCTGAAAGTGTTCAAGTAGAAGGCATGACTCCCAAGGCGAGGGGCTTGGAACTAGATGATCTTTATGGTCCCTTCCAACTCAAACCATTTTATAATTTCTTTCATATATCTTATAATTTCCCTAGACTTAGTATATCAACCAAAAAAATAATACTCACCAAAACTAACCAACTAATCAAACATATAAGAACAATCACAAACAAAAAAACAAAAAACAAACAAAAAAAAAACCCCAAAAAAAAAAAACCAAACCAAACCAAAACAAAAAAAAAAAAACAACACCTTTCCTACATTCCTCCTGACTTGACTGCTTCTCTAAGTTTAAACATTTTAGGGGAAAAAAATCCTCAGGAAGCTGCACTGGAAAACAGGTTCATACTGTCCTTATTGACACAGAGCCACAATGCAAATTCTTTTGGCAATTTAAGGGGTAAATACAAAACTGCCACTTTTTTAAACTGAAACTGGAGCAACCAATGCCTTCAATAGACAAGGTACTTGAACATCTTTAAGCTCACCTCTTAAATATTTGCCCTGGCCTTATTTGAAAGGTTGTATAGTCTACTATCCTGTATCAAAGAGAACATTCTCAAACCTAAAAAACCCCAAAGATTACAGTGTGTTTTTTGGAAACTTCTCTATCTAAAAAGGAGACTGACATCAAAATGTTTCAGGAGAGAAACTTCTAGAATGGATGATTACTTAATTGGAAATAATCTTTTCAAGCATCATTCTGGGACTAAAAAATTTAGAAAGACAATATGTCGGTCTATTCAGCATTTCAGGTCAGGATCACAAGTGTAATTTTCAGGCTAATCTCCCAGTTGGCCTTTGATTACCACAGTTTTCCTTGATATCACAAGTCATTTCAGAGCATTTGAAAAGGTTTTCTCTTGGAAACTAGACCAGAAGACTCCTTCTTAAGGCAATCCAACTGCTAATGGTCACTGAGAACCTGGGCACAGATTTAGAACTACTCCAAAAGTAAATCCCTCTCTGTGATTTTGGGGAGTGGATCCTTTGCAGTGGCTGCTTCCCTTGGCTGTACTGAAGATAGCTATGATTAATTTTTCTTCCTCTGACTACTCACTTGAGTTTTACTTTTCTAGTGACCCACAGCAGTCCATAACTTAAAAGTATCCATAATTTGTACTTTCCCTGCTCTTTGGTCATGTTACTGTAGCTACTCGCCAGCAGTTTAGAGTGAGACAAACCCTTAAACCCTTTTTTGTTCCCTATGTAGTTTTCTCCCTCAGTGGGAAAACAGAATATATCAAGAAAGCAAAGAACTGAAAAGAGTGTTTAAACTGACACCTATTTGGTTGTTATCTGTTCCATAGCTATATCAAAAGCTCACGGGGGGCTGCTATTTACATGTACCTAGGGGTAAAAAAAATCTCACTAAAAAATATAAATGTATTTCTGCTCTTTTTAAACCTGCTTTGTTTAATAACTGTGTGTATGCAAAGATAAATATCTATATAAGTACTGCTTGTACATATATAGTTTAATTTTTATAAAAGACACCATTGAGTGATAAAGAATCACAGTCCACCCCTCCCCCCCTGCTAAACCAACAACAAACCCCCAGTAATTGAAGTAAGAAGCTTCAACTCGTTAAAACAAACTGTTAAAGGAAACAATTTGCAGACAAAGCAGATGCTATGCTGGTCTCAGCTGAAAAGATGTAGTTGCACTTCTGCCGTTTCATTTAATCAAAAGGAATTTCATGCTTATGGTTACTCCTTATATCAATCAAACCTGGCAAATGAACATTTTAAACTAGAGACATGCATATCTGCAATAATGATTCACAACACAACACAAACAAGGTTTTAGGGAAAAAAAAAATGTCCTCGCTGATAACCTGGTTTTGGAACAGCAGTGTTTTTATAATGAATTCTGTTTTCCATGTGTCTGGAAAAGTGTCATCGTTTCCTACAGTAATCTTTTTATGTGACCCCATGAAGGAGGTGGTATTAATACTTTTATAACTTACTATCCTACTCACTTAGCCCAGTAAATTGTAGGTGCTGTAGAAAACTCATTAACTGCATATACACCAGCAGCAAATGTGATAAAAACACTTCTATTATTTACTGTTGGCATTTCAGCTGTCACCAGATTTCAGTCACTGATGGCAGCCCAAAATTCATTTTTTGCATTTTTCCTCCTTATGTACTTACATTGTTTTCTTTACTTTTCCCATCAGTCTTGGAAGACACAAAACTGAGACTATATCAGTACTACAGATGGGAAACCAAGCAAAAGCAGAGTCAAGTCACTTATTTAAGTTTCACATGTAGCAGTGAAGTGAGTTCAAGTCTTGTAAATCTTACAGAAGCACAGTAAGCACTGCATAGTCTATTTTCTGAGGTGAAAAATTATGATTTAAAGCAGTTCATCTCAGTGTAATAAATACCTCTCTAGAGAGATGGAACAAAGAGGAGGGAAAAGTTCCCAAGGCCAGAAAGAATTCAATGCAAATCCTATATTTTAGGAAGTGTTATGCAGAATTATCAGTCTGCTGTACTAAGACATATTGTGTGAAACTGGTGAAACATAGTTTTAGATATCCTTATTGGGGTCATTCTTTAAGCCATAGGAAATGATATTTGCAACAGATTAAATTAAGAAAAATAACAGAGTGAACAAGTGAGTAGGCACACTGTATTCAATGTTCTGTTTTGAAATTATTATTTGGTTAAGTCACAGGGGAATTCTACAGCAAATGCAAAGTAACTTCTACTAGCATGTTTTATTTCTTTTTCTACAGATGTCCATCCATCACACATACCCTCTGTTTTAAAGTCAACACTTTGCTCAGAAAACTGTGGTATGTCATGAACTGGAACACTGACAGCAAACCTGAGTTAGAAAACATGTCACTGAATCCCATGGTAGCTCAGGCAGGAAGGGATCCCAGGAGGTCTGTAGTCCAACCCCCTGCCCAAAGAAGCTCTGGGGCATGGGAAGGCATTATGCTAATATAGTGTCAGGTAATAAAATAAAATAATAAAATAAAATGAGTAATGTCTAATAATAATGGGCTCGGCAGAACGTGCCCACAGCCTTGGGCATTTATTGTGACTATGTAAGTTAACTTTTTACAGGAACCTTTTTGTACTTGAAGGAAAGCAGCTGCCTTGCAGACAGGACAGAAACAATGAAGAAACACTCTTAGTGTCCAGACTGACAGGATAGCAACAGACACATTCACATTTCTTACATACCACCAGCTCATTTGCTCCCGGTACAAGAGAAAACAAATCATTAAATGCTGGACATTGCTAGTTTCAATAAAGCTACAAAATGAATTTTCATGCTTCAGCTGTGCCAATGCAATTGGAGAGCTAATTCCATAACAGAAATGGTCTTTGAAAGCTGTTGCTTTTCTGAGCCTCCTTCCTTGATCCTTGGAATCTAAGGAATTGCAGTTGAGAGAAATGTTGCATACTGCCATGGAGAATCATGACCTTGAATGCAGAATCCCTATTTATGCATATTTGTGTGTTCTGTCCAGTCTCTCCATGTGCCTCAATGCCATGAAATATCAGTGTAGTTTCTGAATATGGAGACTACTCTTGATTTCACAGAAACCACCACCAGAACTCACTGGACTAATAGTCCTGAATTACAGTCAGTCATGTTACCTAAGGAAGTAGCAGAGAGATTTCCCACAAAGTTTCCTGTGGTGCTGTGACTGCAGTATACTCATCTTTATTGTAAATAATTAGAGAAAAACTAAATAACAACAGAAAAGTACTTGTTTAAAATCCATGAAAGGTAATATTTTATTTTTAAAATAAATTATTGAAAGAACAAACCTGGAAGGGGTTTTTTTTGCTTTTAACAGCTCCTGCACTGAAGGGGGGAGAAAAAAGCTAAATTTGACTCTAAGTGTCAAATGACTTTTCTGTGTTTTACCCTTAAACATACATGATGCCAGAAGGCAGTTTGAAAGCAGTGGTTGAAAAATTTAACGCCAGGGTGGTTAATTGCCAGAAAACTAAAATATCCTATGTGTAGTCAGTCCTCATGAACTTGTGCCTCAATGCCAGCAAACCCAGGGTGTGGTAATTATGACCAGTGATCTGTGAAGGATCAGTATAGGAATTTCACTGACAAGAGATGAATCAAGCAGTCATAAACCATTTTCTTCTCACTTTAGGCAAGCCCTGAAATTTTCATTTAGGTTTGTATAGTAGCTTTCTAGTTTTGTATTTGAGATCATTTAGGAGGATGGTGGAGATGGTCTGCTAAAGTGTGGCCCATGTATTTCAGCACATCAAGCTCCCTGTCTTCTGCAAGCTGCTTTGAGTAAAGTGCTCTGCTGTGACAGACAGGAAACCTGAGATGTATCACCTGAGCCATACTGCATTTCAAAATCTGATCTGAGGAGCTGATCAGCATTGAGACCTGCTCTCTAACGGGTCAAGAGCATCTCAGTAGTGATCTGGTTTCCTCATTCACTGGATAATGGGGTGGGAAAAGGATTGTGATAGTTTTTCAATCCTTGACCCATTCACAGTGATATTTCAGAATCAGAGAATGTGTGAGTCTGGAAGTGATCACAGCAGATCATCTGGTCCAACCTTCCTGCTCAGGCAGGGTCATCCCAGAGCACATTGCACAGGATTGTGTCCAGATGGTTCTTGAATATCTCTAGTAAGGGAGACTCCACATCCTCTCTGGGTAGCCTGTTCCCGTGCTCAGTGACCTGCACAGTAAAGAAGTTCTTCCTCATGTTCAGGTAGATTTTCCTGTGCATCAGTTTCTGCCCACTGCCTCTTGTCTTCATAAACTGACAGTCCAAACCTGAGCAGACCAATGCTTGAGCAGTTGGGTTTACTCATGATGATGAGGCTTTTCTATGATTTTTGGAATATACTATCCCACAAAACAAAACCCCCAGCCCCCAAAAAATCCCAAACCCAAAATAAAACTAAATAAAATGCCACCAAATAATTATTAAGCTACACAAGCACTGAGAGGGATGGTAAAGCTGTGAGCATATTGGAAGTGTCTTGCTTTGATAGAAGGCACAGTCTGACATGGGGATCCTGATGAATAACTAGAGGCAACTTGAAAATCTGTAGTAGTCCCATTGGCAACATTAATCAACTCTAATTTCTGTGGCAGTCTGGCATGAAACTAAGTGAACATTCAGATATATTTTTGTAACACCATATGCCACTGGCAAATCTAAGTTATTAATAGAGCTCATTGTGAGGGAGGCATTCCATGGCAGATGCTTCCTTAGCACAACAGATTTAAATCTTACCAAGTGCCACCTTGCCAACTCTGTTCACCTAGATTGCCCATTTGTCAAATTTTCTCATAAATAATATTGTACTTTCTTCCAGCACAATTTTTATGATAGAGAGTGCTTTCTGTAAGAAAATTAGAACACCAAACTATTCATCTTCTTGTAATTTCTTTTCAAAATATAGCAACATTATGATCAGTACAAACCACTCAGTGATGAGTACATGGTGAGAGCAGAGTTCCTGTAGTCACTGATTGCTAAAATGTGTTTAATATTATTTCCTTTAACAATCCTCACACTGTTTGTGCAAGGATGAATCCCCTTTCAGGCAATAACATCTTTATGTTGCTTGCTCCAGCATGATGTTCTGATGCTATTTCAAAAATAAATTGGTGTTACAGCACAAGTGGCCTATTGTCATACTCTGTATCAAAATGAAGACAAAATAATTTGTTGATTTTGTCATGTGGGCTATCTATTTATTGCATTCTTTGATTTCCTTTCTAGACAGAATCTGGCAGTGGTTATGGTATCTAATGGGAGTGACAACAGGAACATTTCCAGTCCATCAGAACTGTGGTACACTGCTCTATTGGATCAATACAATCCATCATATCAGTCTTTCCTGTCTTGTTCAGTTTATTCTTCTGTTCCAGATTGATTGGTTACATGGCAGATTTTTAGAAGATAATGTCATAAAAATACCAACATGACATTATAATTAGGCATAGCCCATATTTTCCCTGCCTTTTTATCACCAGTTTAACTGAGACATAAAGAAAGGAATAGACATCAGACAGCCCCACATCGCAAATCAATGCCAAAAGTAGTAGGGTAAACCTTATCTTAAGTCTAGAGAAAATAAAAAAACAAACAGATTATGTGATACTAGGAAAAAGATTTGATGCTTAATGTTCTTTGCACCTTCAGCAGGTATTGTAAAAATGTATAAAAGGACTTAATCATTTATACTAGTATTAATAAAGGCACTGGAGACCTTGTAATAATCTAAGATCATATTTAGCAGCTGGCCTGATTGCTTTCTGCAGTGAATTTGTGGCAGTGATAACAAGGCTTCATAAAAGTCACCATTTTCTGTGAAAAATCAAAGACCCAGAAGAAATGTAGACCAAGAAACTCACAGAGAAATGTATCAGTGTTATTAAAAGTAGAGCCATGGGAGCTGGGGAGAAATTGTCTAGCAAGAAAGCACATAAACCTTTCAGATAACTTAATAGAGGCCAAGGGAAGTGTTAAAGAAATTAGGACAGTAAACCAAGGTTAGGAAAAAAGAGAATTAAGTGATTAAAAGGAAGCAAGAGCAATGAAATGGAAAGCTATGTTTTCTAGTTTGTTCTAGAGGTGTCTTGAAAGACACAGAGTAAATTGGATGTCCAGGTGTGGTATGAAAATACTGCAGTATCTGTAGAAAACAATCTTTAAGGTTTTTCTGTTGCAGTTTAAATGAGCTTTGATAACTGAAGTGATAGTAGATTTTCAGACTATATTGGGTGGCAGCACATGCTTTGGACATGCATTTCTGCTACCTAGTAAAGGTCTTTGGGGAGCATTGATTTTAAGGATGATCAAGAGCCATCAGTCACCACTACAGCATTAGAAGCTTCTAGTTCACAGGATCATATATAATGCAGTATGTGGAAAATTAACATAGAGATGGTTCTATAGTTCATCACCTACTCTACAGTATTTGTTTAAGATTACAAAAAATATTTGAGAGAACACTACTGTTTCAGTTGTCCTTTCAGGCCGGTTGTAATTACATATGATATCTGTAAAAAACCTTTGCTCTTGGTCAAAATGTCTGTGCTGGTTTAAAGTGCAATCAGCACCTTCAGGGCAATCAGTATGATAATGTCATTTGCTGCTGTGAACATTTCATTGGAAATGGTTTGCAGCTCTTCTCCACCAGGTTCATTTTGATGTCTCAGAGAGTATTTAAAGGAGAGGGAATACTTTCTGCATTGCAGGCAGGTGGCTGTAACAGATGAAGGGAAACAACCTGAAAGTGTAACAAAGACCATTTTTAAGCCTTTTACTATAAGCATTTGCCTGTAAATTGTTGATACAGTTCACAGTCCCAGAAAGCTGTTTCATTAACTTCAATTTCTGAATTCAGCAATACTGCTGTGCAAGGACCATTTCAATTCTGCTATGTCTACTGACTGCAACATTATTCTCTGAGCTTACCATCATCACTTATAGATTTGCCATTTCAAATCCAAATTACTAGAGACCACTCCCCAGTAAAGCCAGTAAATATTAAACAATTTCAGATCCTGCTGACAAGTGACAATGCAGCAGCCTGCTATACAAGCCTCATGCTAAGTGAGAAACTAGGGCAGGGTTTGCAGATAGTGGGGAGAGGAAGAAGCAGCTGGTCACAGACCATTGCCTGCCTGCTGTGCCTGGTGTGCCCAGTGCCACTCTACAGGAGAGGTTGCATCATTTCAGAGACCTTTTTTTAGCACCATAGCTGCATCTTGCCCATGAATGTTACCTGCCATCTACTGCATTTTTGAAGTGGGGATGGCTTAGGCATTGGTTTTTTACCTTCTTCCTCAGGACAAAAAAAAAAAGGAGCCCAAACTCTGTGTGCCTTTTGCTATGCATTTGAAAGTTCATCTACCTCTTTTTGTTAATGAAGTGGCAGAGGGGGCTCCTTGAGATAAGCCCTCTAAAGGTGGCTGCCCTTCAGAAGCTGTTCTCTGTTTGCTGGCATTCAGATCATGATGTAAAACCCAATCTTTCCTCCAACAGCAAAGGGAGTCAGCAAAATGCTGCTGTTTCTTCAGTTTGTGCTTTTGATTCTTTTCCAGACAATCTCTATGAAGTTCTGTATCTAAAATGAAGGAAGGGTCAATGGAAATGTGTAGCTGCACATATACACTCTTTGACTTAATAAATAATTTCAGAGTACATCTACATGACCTCATAGACCCAACACTAACCTTATGCTCTTCTCTAAGGGACTACTTCAGCTCTGGAATGAAAAATTGAATGCAATTTAGACTTTAAGTCTCAAGAGAGCTTTGCTTGATATCATTACATTGCATGTCGTGTCTGCTGTGATTTTTGTCTGCTTGAGCTTTTTGCTTTGGGCTTAGAACAAACTAATACTCCACTTAAAATCTAAGACGACATTGAAGAACAGAGGTGAATACATGAAAACTAGAGTTGCAGAGATAAAATGAGAATCCAAGCTACAGGATTGTGTCTTAGCTTTTATTCCCCATCATACTAATTGAGATGCTCTCTTGCCCTTTGAATTGCTTACAGGCAATTTTGGTAACTTATATTTGGAATGATTCCTTCACGTTGGCAGGAATTGTGTGAAGATTGTATAGGAGCTGCAAAAATTTAGGGATCTTTTCAAAAGGAAACAGCCATGACTCATGTTAGCTGAGCTCAGTTTCCCACAGGATTGGATAATTTTCATACCTGGTTTCATTACATTGTGTTGCTGTTGCGATTGTTTTAGCTTAACACCAAAGTGATGGGCTGTTTAGCAAGCACCCCCTGCAGCAGTACAGCCACATACAGCCAGAAACAGACAAGTTCATAGCCACAGGTAGAGACCAGCAACACCAGAACATGAGAGATAGCAGGAACTATCTTTCAAATAATGCCATAAACAGCCTTCAGCTGCTGGAAGTACTGCAAGCTGTGTCTAGTTTTAGGCTGATTGAGACAATTAAAGAGGGACATATATGGATGTATGAACAGCATGAACAGCAGTGAGGAGGTTTGATGTGTCCTCCCTGATGAATATTTCATTCTTCTTCTATTGGTACCAGAAGATTCTATACTGATATGCAGCTACCCAGTCTGGTTAATACTTTATTTGCCCAAATCTTCTCACAATCATGACTACCCACCAGATACTGACAAACTGCCTTTTGTTTATACAAGAGTTAATTTCTAAGTTGTGATTACATTAATGGTTTATATTAGAATAATTATTTTGATTTTTCTAAGCTCTTTTTCACAAAGGGAAGGTCTACTTACCAAATGTAAGAGTAGACCTTCCTGACATTACTATTTAAGAGCACTTTAAATGACTTATGACTTACAAAATGATGGCATTAAGGGCTTCAAATAGGTAATAAATTGGGGAGATCTGACTAAAAAACCCCGAAAAACTACTCCATTGTTTCTTACAGTAGGTCCTGCTTTATAAACTTCAGGTGTGGAACTGTTTTCAGATCTATCAAGCTTTAGCCATGCTTCTGCAGTGGCATATGCAATCCACTGTTATTTGGAAGGGAAGCTAACAGAAGACCAAAAAGAAGCAGAAAAAATTTGATTTAAGAGCAGGTGGTAGTGGAGGTCTTTACCACAAGGATAGGAAATCAGGTGAGAAGTAGCAGCTTATGAAACACTCAGGAGACTACAGGGAAAACTGAAGAGAGTAAATATTTTTTGGTTTTGTTGTCTTAGGGCTTTAACGCTTTGTTGGTTATAATTTTCTTCTCTCTTTCCTTTTTCAGGTACCATGAATTCTCTTCAGGTGAATGACAAAATAAAATGTTCTACTTTTTGTGCATTGGTACTCTTGGAACTTCAAAATAAAACCTTTTAAATTATTCCCTAGAGATGGGGGCTATTGTCCTAATGATTTGCATTTAATAATGTACATTTTAAGTATGAAATACCTTATTATATTTTATGTATGAAATACCTTATTATTTATTAAGAAAATGAAACCATCACAAAGGCAATTTTTCTTACATGTTATTTACAGGAAAAGAAAAAAATATTTCCAAAAAAAGAAGTCTGGGTTTTTTCCCCATTACCTCTTCCCTTTGCCTATAAAGAGGGAAACTCATCAAAACTTTTGCTCAGAAATAGGAAATTTAATTCCAAAAAGGTTACAAAACCTATCCAAATATCATGAAAGATGACAGTTACTCTCAAAATAAGAATTAAAAATCTGAGACAGGCTTTCTAACTCCCCAAAAATCATTCTTTTTAGAAGGAACAGTAAGCCCAGACCAATCATGGCAAGGCTTTGAAAGGCTGTGAAATGGCACACAGCAGGTCAGACTTCAGTTCTATCCAATCCCATACCACACTGTGGAAAACTATGCAATTCAGGACCATCATCTAGGGTAGGAGGGAAATAAAGTTAGCAGTAAATAAGAAAAAAAAACCAACCATTAAATAAAATCCTTCTTTGCAAGAAAAATTATGCTTTTAACTCTGTTACTCTGATATTTTTCTTTCCAAAGTGTGCCATATGCTTGCTAAACCATGGTTGACAGCTTCATTTTCAAAGATTCAAAACTGTGTTTATAAAGTTTTGATGCTGGCATTTCTCAGTTCCATACCACTATAAAATTTATTCAGCTGAACTACACAAAAAATGTTGTATCTCAAGGGGAGGGAAGGAAAAATGCTTCATGAATTCAAACAAACACATTTAGCCTTTTGTTGAAATGGTCATTGTGAAAGCTTATTTGCACATATTCAGTAGTGGCTTTTTAAAAATGTGCATCTTCTGTCTTTATTTATTTTCAGTGTTTTCTCCAGAAGGTGTCAAGAAACAGTGCTTATATTAAACAGTGTTTATATAAAAATGTCAGGGTGCCAATGCTAGAGACTCTGTCTGCAAACAAATCAAAACCTATAAAGATCATAAAGTTTGCAGCAAAACTTAAAATAAAAATGCAGCAATAAATCTTTACTTGCAAAGTTTAACATTTCTCCCCCTCTTTTTGATTCAAATTCTACTTCTTATTTTGCTCTCAGGGAAAAAAAAATAAGGAAAAGAAATAAAAAGAAACATTGTATATTTATCAAAATATCAAAATGGAACCATTGCCAGAACACTCTTTTGCTTTATGGTGTGAGTGAATTTGGGACAATTTGATATCCTGATATCAATGAAAAATCACATTTTCTTGATAATAGATAATATAAAAAGGTAAATATTTCTTGCAGAAGCTTTGTTTCACAGTTTAATCTTCCATGCTGTAAATCTCTTGTGTACAAGTGTTTATATTGTATGGTTTTTTTACAATGTTTAAAAACCCCAGTGTCAGATGTTACACAAACAAAGATGCAAAAGGAGTTCAGATCCTTATCCTGAAAAAGCATAACAACCTGTTTTTTTTCCTTAATATGTGTGTCAATAATTTAAAGATAAAATGAGACATATTTATTGAGTACTAATTATTGACTCATGCCCTGAAATCATGCTTTGGCAGTTCCCTGGCAATTTCATAAATTTTGAAAAATGCATGCTTTCATGGGACTAGAAGGAGGAGGTCTACATCTTTGTTCAGAGGACAAAATTAGTGCTACTTGAATCTTCAGTTCTGCTGTTGTAATGATACTGTAAAGGACATCAGTAGTTAAAAGCAGAAGGAAGCAGAACTTTTCATGCTTTGCACTGGGAAGCCACCAGCTGATGAGTCTTTGTTCATCAACATAGTTCCTGTTATGGTAATGGCATTTACTATAATGAACATATATCTAAAATTCATATAAATGGAATGTTTTGTGGGAGGATGGACTGCTTGTTTTTTTAAAAATGCTCATTTTAGATCTTTGCATATGCTGCACTATTTTAGTTGAGGCTAATCTTGAGCCAAATGCCCAGTTCATTCTAGCACTCCTCCTCTCATTTAAGCTTATGACAGAAAGCCTCCCTCACTTGGCCAAGGTAAGGTCAGACCTTAGATGGGCTGCAGGGCACTCAGGCACATGATTCTTTCCTCATTGCCCTGAGCCACTGCAGATTTCAGAGTAGCTCATTGCAGGTCCAGGGAGCATCCATGCTCTGGGTGCTCCATGCTGTGCAGAACAGCCAACTGACCTCCCTGCTCTGGCTGGGAGAAAGTCAAGGATGCTGCTCCCCCTCTACAGCAGTCAGTCTAGAAGATGGACTTCAGCCTGATGCAGGGCATGTTTGGTAACTCTAGAGTCACAGAATTCTTTCATAGCTTTAGAAAGTGACTGGTATTTATTTTTTGATGTAAAAAATATATTTGAGTTGGCTTCTGAAGCTCTCTGAAACCTGTTAGCAGTTTTATAAGCAAACACATGACTTTCTCCTTAATAGCAAAGATAATGTGAATTGAAGAAAGTATCTATAATACAGAAAGAGCTGAAAGTTATTCTGTCATCTGATAAAGTGATTTTTTATTTAAAGAAAGACAGCCAGATACTGACTTTGCCTACTTTAGGATCTCATTTAAGTATTTTTATTTGGATAATCTAAAATTAACATGATTTATCATACAGACACTGAGATTTAGCTACCATTAATATCTGTCAGATATTAAGTACATCTAAGTACAGTCACCCATTAAGATCTGTCAGATATTAAGTACATCTAAGTACAGACACCCTAAGCTCAGTACACAGTCGATGCAATAATCATGTTCAGCACAAAATCAGCACATGTTCAGGTATAAGGGATTGCTTATCCCCATTCCCTGCTCCAGGCATGAAAGCAGCCGATGCAAGGGGTGACACCACAGAAGGGCAGCTGAGCTTCAACAGCTGCCTCATGTAATAGACATTTATGTTTTGCATATCATTTGGCTGAATAAGGAGCTGAAGCTTACCATACTTTTATGGCTAAACTAGCCATGATTTTAAAGCAGGTCAGTGACTTAACAATTACATGGCAAATGAAGCTGGGAGTGGATATAGAGCTCCATAAGTTGTTTCCAGCCTAAGTGTACACACACCTCTACCACAATTCCTCAGTTACCAAAACACAAGCCTTGTCTGCATAATCCTGGTTATGACTGTTGGGAGTATATTTGCTCAGATATCCAAGGTTTAAAGTTTCACTGTGATCTAGGAAGCCAAATGAAAGCCAGTGAGTTTGCTATATGTGCTGCATCCCAGGCCCCACATCAGTCAGTGCAAGAGAGATTTGTACCAGGGAGTGGCAGAACATGACCCTGGGTGTATCAAAAGAGCACACTGCTAATACAGTCACTCCAAACCTCTTAGCCCTGTCATTAGATCAGTACAAGTCATTGCTGCTGATGCCTTCACTGAGCATGTGGAAATAGAAGAAGATATAGAAGAGAATTCTTCACTAGGTTCTGGTATCACAGCTAACATCAAAAGGATCTCATATTTTACAGGTACTCTTCCTCATATCACATTTTCCTGGCATATTGGTGCACCAACACTTGGTCTTATAAATTTATCATCCATTTCTATACTTCCTTGGTTTTACCTATTTATGAAAAATGCTTTGGTTATTATGTAATTTCTTATTAGCAATTAAGAAAGATAATTTAATGTTGCATAAATTATGTTTTGGAGATTTTTGTGCAGCTCTAGTCTCATAGACAATACATGCCCCTGATCATATTTAGTAATACTTTTGCTACTCTTCTCACAGCTCACACAACATGAATTAAAACTATTTTAAAAATTTATTTCATTTTGTTTTCAGTAACTCTATTTTCAAGGTACTTGCTGAGAATGAGATTTCATGTGACTACTTTTTTACTTTCCATCTGAGACTGGGAAAAATAAACTCCTTTCTTTTGCCTCTCTTTTATTCTGTAGTTTTTTTGATTAGAAAAAACTTGTTGGGTCATTTTTTAATCATAAACTTCTACAATATCTCAAGCTGGGAAGGACCCATAAACATTGTTGATAGATTATTGCTTTAGAGAGTCAGGAATTCCCATTTGCTGTTCCATCTGAAAACCCTATGAAAAGGAATTTTGGAAGGGAGATATAAAAATGGGAGAAATTACTGTTTTCTTCTTTTACTGTGAACAATATATCTTGTAGTGAACATGGGGAAGACTGTGTACCTTTAAGCATGTTCTGTAGAACTCTGACATTTATTTTTAACTTTAAACCTTACTTTCTTCCTTTTTTCCACATTATAAACTTGAAGATCATGACATATCATTATAATTGCTATAATCACCTAATATTTTATAGTAGTACTGACTATATTCTTTCTGTGTTGCTTTAACCTCCTGTAAATTATTCTCATTACATTATAGATATCAATACCAATGGATGCTGGTCATTATGCAAAAGACTCAAAGAAAATATGATGGTATGATGATTTTAAAACCCAATCTTCTTACCTAATGATCAGATTTACTTTCCTTTAGACCCTTTTTGAAAAAAATATTACTTTTATATGGTTAGTATTGTCTATTCTATTGAAATAATTTTGGCTAAGTTTTTCAAAAGCAAATTGTCTAGAGTATGGGTTTTTTTTGCTACATGGGAATGTATTCTGAGAATTACTAGACATTCATAAATCTTCCAAATAAAGCTGCAATTTTCCTAAGTATTTAATAAATCAAAAGAGAGGCAGTCATTCCCCAAAAAGACCTTGTAAAATAACAAAACAACCAGACTTGAGATTAAATACCGCTCAGAAAGCTGAAAAACAGTGACCTATTCATTTGAAAACAGCCTTGATTTGGAAAAGCGCCTTGACTTTCTGCAATATATAGAAAAACAAGCTTGATCTGGGAAGCACCTTGACTTTTTGCAATATGCAGAAGAGATACAGAGGTTTAGGGGGCCCAAAGTCTAAATTTATCTTGCCTTTGCATTTGCCTTTATACTGGTGGCTCATGCTGATCAAGCTGCTGTGTTCTTTGGTGTGACTTTAGCCTTTCTACTCCCAGGTTTTTTTCAGTCTATAAGACACACTTGTGGCCAGGAGGTTCAGTTATCAGTGTGTTTGGGGTTTTCTCATGAACAGGACAGGACAGCTGGGATACATTCCCTGAGCTCTTATTGCAGCATCAGCCTCATTGCATGGTTGGGACAATAGGAAGATGGCAACAGCTCACATCTTGCCAGCAGCAGCCAAAGATTTCTTTGTTACAGAGCATTTTAAAAACTTACTGGCCAATAGCATATAGCTAAAGCTTACACACAATTGCTCTAGCCAATCACTAAAAGCACACATACACTTGCTTCACACAATACTTGCTTGTATGCCTTCTATTAACAATACACAATGCAGCATTATTAAGCTTAAAACCTTCTACTATCTTGCTAAGCATATTTTTCTGCACTCTTAAGATCCATCTTAGCCAAGCCTAAAACTCCAGCTATTGTTTCATGTCCTTGCTTGCTCTGCTATTTTATCTTTTTCTGCTTTCAGACTTTGCAGCTGCAGCTAGTTCTAAGTTTTCTGTTCTTTCTGTTTTTAAGGCCTGCTTTTACAGCTTTTTGGAAATATTTTTACCTTTACTATTTCCCACAATCAGTACTGCAATCAGGACTTTAGGCAGTGGTATGGTAAAATATTTTATAATGGCTCAGTTCCAGAGTTTTGGGCATACCCTCACACTGGGATGTTACTGCCTGTGGTCCATCCTGGGCTTGGCTTGTCCCTGGCCACTCATTTCACCACTCTTCATCCTCACCCCAACCTGTGGGCTGGATCCTGGCACACCTTGGTCCACACCACAGCTGAGGTTTCTCCGAGGCTCCAAGGTTTCTAAGCTGTCACTGCCACTGCCCAAGGTCACTGTCCCCACCCCAGCCCTGCTCCTGTGCCATGGTCCTGCTGGATCTGTGTGCCAGGGCTGCTCTCAGCTCCCACCTGCTTCCCTTGGAGCAGCCCTTCCCTGGGGGAACCTGGCACCCCTGGGTTTTCTACAGTCTCATCTTTATATAGAATTAAATGCCACGTTGGTTTTAACAGTTTAATGTGAAGCGAGTTGGAGAATGGCAACAAGAAAGACAATGGAAAAGAGTGTTTTAATAAGTGGTGAACTTAAACCAGTAGTGGATTAGTCATGTTACATTTTGCATTATTACTTATATTATGGCTTTAAATAAGCTATGTATTTGTTTTGCACTGTCAATACTGAAACTTAAATGGAATCATGTCATTTTAAGTCCAGTTCATATTAAAAACAGAAATAAAAGATATTTTTCACTGTCATCTTTCCAGTCACAGAGAAAGTATGATGGACAAGACAGGGAATTATAATTTTCAGACCACAGGCTGTTGAAGAGTTATTGATATTATTTTTTTATTCTGTATTTATTGCTGACTTTTCCTTTTTTATTGAATATTTTAATTGCCATCATTCTTACTATAAAAACAGAAAAAAAAGACATACGTAAAAAAGCTGAAAGATGAAATTATTTCTCAGCTCCTAATGTTGACAGTATCATACCATACAAAACCACAAAAATGAAAGAAATGCCTCAGCAGCTGAGTTCTTTTTTTCTGTTATCACAGGACAAAGAATTTAAGATGTAAATGTCCTTAGAGAGTCTGATCTATGTGCTACTGCTCTCCCACATGATCTTAACTACAGGCCACAAACACAAAATAAAAAATTCATTGCAATATACAAGATAAAGAGGAAGGAAAAGAAAAGAGATGCTCCAACAATAACAGGGGATGTATGTGAAAATTCTGGATGATGTGAAGATGTGAACTATACCTCAAGGAAAAAAGGAGAAAAAATCCAAGCTCCAAAGCTAACACCTCAGAAGAGCAAGGATATCTCTAACTGCAGATGTCTTCCAGTCTTCCAGAGGAGAGTTAAAAAAACACATTAAACATTTCTAAGACAGACATTAAATTTAAAAAGACTTCTGAATGAGGCAGATTATTTATGAAAATTATTAAGTGTGGGATTAATATAGTAAATGCAGTAACACAAACATTTATCATGTGGAAAGAAACAATCATGTGCTTCTTCTAATCCTTATGAATGCAAGAATGGCATGTTTGGCTTCGCGATTAGGACCACCCTTAATACACTTACAGATTCTTTTATCTATGACTGTAACTACTGTCATCTGGGAAAGAGTAAGAAAATTATATAAAATATCTGGACAGTGAAAAAATGTGAAGGTTTTGTTTTATGCAAAAGTTTGCAGCTAAAAAATTAGCTAAAGCATTTGAAATTAGTCTTATTAAAACCTTTGAAAAATGCAAGAGTTTTTTTCTGCAAAACAAATATGAAGTTGCTGTATGTCTAACTATAGAGTCACAGATTTACTTTTATTAATGCTATGTTAAGTTAATATTTTTAAAATTTAGTACACTGGAGTGTAAGAGAAAAAAGAAAAACTTCTTATCTTCACTTTCCAGGAAGGAAAATTATGCAGAGAAATACCAAGTGCCCTCTTTAAAGTCATGCAGGGAATTAAAAGCGAAACCTATAATATATTTGAAATAAGGCATTCCTCTTTTTTTCAATTCTACTATAGGAAATCGATTCAGTTTATTTGAGGCTGAAAATATTTTTCCTTATACAGAAAGAATTATGAACATTGAATTTTTATGTTCTTTTCCATAGGAAATGAAGGAAAAGCAGTCCTGCAAACCATATTGATGACAACTATAATTGCAGTTAAAGATTCAAGTGGCCAGCAAAATTTTTGACCTATGGCATGGTCATGAGTGGGTCTTGGTTGGCTTTTCAGCTGACAAGAGCTGAAGGTAAGGATTTTAAATGATGGAAAAAATAATTTTTTATGTTGTTATCGATGACTCATTTTGTTTCCTTCACCATAAGCCCTACTCTCCAAATTGTTCGAAGGAGAGAAATGTCATTGCCCTGCAGCCCAGACTGGCAATGAACCAGCTGTATCCTGACCCAGTGAACCCCAGCTCTGGCATCAGCAGCCACATTCCATGTCAACAAGATGAGAAGCACCTCTCAGCCAGGAGAAATGCTGTGCTCACAGTAGGGGTGACCTACCATGGGTACCAATCCCGGCCCAATAGGCACCTCATCAATCTTCCTCTTGCATCAGTGGAACATTCAAATTTAGTGGTAAATCAAGGGTCCTTCTGCCTGTGTTCTGAGCCAAACAGTGTATGGAGCTTGCACTGGGTTCCCATTAATAAATCTGAATTCCAGTTGGATTAATCATCTCATTATCAGTAGTGTCCTGTGGTGTTCCAAGGTCCTTTTTCATCTCAAAGAATGGGAAATCAAGTAGCAGGAATGAATTCCTATATGCTGGCAACATAAAGTGATGATGCATCATTACATTCATGGACAAGTTTAATTAAATCACCTGTAAAGGGCTGTAATTTTTTCAATAAAAAGTGTGTAACTTGGAAAATAACACACTGTCTTTTTAAATAGAAATTTTAAAATTATTTTCAAGCCAGGTCTTTTTCAGAGTGTTTTTATTTAATAAAACAACTGGTCTTGCAAGAACACCTAGGAAGAGCATGTAAAGCAAATTACCACTTAACTGAAACCAAACCTACCACTCAACAAATAGTGTAAAGCTATTAAAGCTGGAAAACTATACATAGTACAGAATTTTTCACTAAACTAGCTAGCTGCAAGTTAACATCTCAGCAGTACATTCTTGATACAGTCTGGCAGGCTTTCTTTTCACTTTCCAGTTTTATTATTTGATCTGAGTTTTTGGACAATTTCAAGGCTCCAAGAATAGGTTTGCCTAGTCTAGTAGCTTTATTTACTATAAGCAAATTTCTTTATGATGGTAACTTTGGACACAGTCTCATACAAGTACAGAAGAGGAAAATCAAATGCTTCTCCTTGAAAAGCTGGTTCACCAAAACGTTACATTCCAAAGAGTTCATATTTTTATCATTCCAGAGATATTTTTCTTGAAGAAGGCAAATTACAATTGTATCTTGACATGGTGTCATGAGTTGCAGGTCTGATTTGCATTTTAATTAACCCCAACAGATAATATAATTGCTTGTTGTTGCACATAAAGATAAAAATAAATGTCAAAGTATAACTTGTCATTTGGAATTAAGTCTTAAACACATCTCTTAGCCTTTTTTGACATCAACACTTACCTTTACCAGGATGAAATGTCCTGTGTCTGCATGCAGCCACACACAGTAATATGACAGACAATTTGTAGCAATTCTCAAAAAAATGCTATTATCAATTGGAAAGATACAATAAGGATCTAATTTTCAATGTAAATAAGAAAGTAAAAACACAATAAAAATCACTGAAATGAGCCAATTAGATGATAATTTAGATTACAATTAGATCATGTCTGAACCTGGAGTAGAAACCTCTACTGCACAGAGAAAAAGAAGGATGCAAGTATGACTTTTTTACCTCTGTATGTAAAAGCTTGGCTTCTTCTTATTGTTTCCTTTTTATATTTATTAAAGTTTATATTGGTATTTTGCTTGTCACATCTAGAAAATTTTTAAGTCGTAACTTTTTTTTGTTTTTTTTTCCTTATCTGCTTGTAATATATTTGGAAGGATAGGATGGCAGAGGTTTCTGCTTTAGTAGATTAGCTCTGACCAGCCCTGCTGTGTAATCACTAGAAAGCCATCTACACATTCTTACTTACTGTGACATAGTGCATAAACTGGAAATTATGTATGCTCTGATAGTGCATTTTGCAGTACTCTACATAATTGTCTCCACCTGTGAAAAGTCGTAGAAGCAGAGGAACTGCTATAAAATATCTCAACGGGACCATACAGATGCTGTTCCCTTTAAGGAATAAGAAATAGGTGTAAGCTTTGCTTCAGAGATAATTGTTCTATGTCATGGAGGGATTTAAGCCAGGGTTATTCTTCATGGTCTCTTCAAAGTTTCTGCTTTGAGTTCCTTAGGTGGAGGTTCAAATGAAAGCTGAGTATGTGAAATCATTCTGGAATTAGCAAGGCACTGACTCCAAAGGTGAAGATTTAATGCAGAACCTGACCTGCATTAAATTTTTTGTGTTGTGGCAGACAGATAGAGAATAGATATTTCCTTGTGTCAGATAGCTGCCTAAGGTACCTTGCCTCCAGACATGGATCTTCATGGAAGGATTGCTCTGTGGCTAGACTTATGCCTCTCAAAAGGCTGCAGAGATAATATAATGGAACACGTGTGCTACTGATTAGGATTTGCTCCTGAATGTGTGGTACATACATGAGGTAGTTCATTTTTATTTTTCTCAAAAGCAACAATGGAAAAGAATATTCATATGTCTAGAAAGGCTTGCAGTCAAGGAAGAATAATCTAAAAGGATGTTTATGAAAGTTCCCATTATGGGTTTAGCAAGTGCTGTAAATTCGAAAGATTCAAAGAAAGGATCAATGTTACACAATTTTGTATTTCCAGTCAGAAGAGCTACAAAAGACCTTCATTCTTCATTTCAATCAAGAATTTATGTTGCCTCTTGCAGGACCAGGATTTATACATTTGTTACAGCACCAGCCCATATCTCCCATAGCAAAGTAGCAAGCACAAGAACTATAGGTACATCTGTGCTGGAAGGTCTGAATATCCAGGCTGTAGCCTACCGTCAAAATACTGGTAAAGCTATTTGAAATGCTAGGAATTACTTTTTTATTGGTTTTGGTGAAATCACATATCCAAGGAAAAGGAACCCTGAAATTGTCATAAATTAAATCTGTCACATTGCAGGGTTTAGTGGACACATTCTCTTAATTTTCCCTGAGATTATATTAATCCAGAAACTGTTGTAGCAGCAGAAAATTGATCTACTTAGAGCTGAAAGTCTTTCTAAGAGGTTGCTCTCAGTGCACAGCCACTGGCACACAAGTGTTCCTTTGTACTTAGTCTGAAAATGTCAGAGGTGATGTGCAATAAAGAAAGATTACAGCATTCCTTTGCAGAAATGTTCCGAGTTTAACCACATGAGTTGTGCTTCTAATACTAATGCCTTCCAGCACCACTGCCTCAGATGTCTCTGTATCTGAATCCTGTTCAAAAGAGGGAATGACAGAGAAGAAATTATTTTATCACAAATCCTCATCTATAAAACACAAACAGTAGAATTCTTCCTGTAATGAAACAAGTCCCAGTAACCATGCAGTTTTGAAAATTTAAATGAATTGCTGAAGGCTGGATAGCTCTCTCAATAATTCTTTTGGACTCAGAGAACATTCTGAAATGTCTGAACTACTCGTTATGACTTGAGGAATCTCTTGCTGTATCAACAGACAAGAAGAGCCCTAGAAAATATTTTAATCACAATAGGAAACCACTTGCCATTCAGATATTTACTACTGTAACCTATCATAAGAAATTTGGATTTAATTTCTTTTAAAATTAGTGAAATTATATTTTTTGCTCTGAATAAGAGAGAGAGAGAAAGAAAAAACAAGTAGTGTAATCTTTCACTTGGGTATTGCAACCCACTTTGCAACATCTAGCAAATATTTTGTCTGCACACTTAGTCTTATCATCAGTGTTTGCTGTCTCTTATCAACTTCACATATTCTTCCACTTCTTTACTGAAGCAGTGACAGCCTCCATGAGTAGAACAGTCTAATAACCCACCAACAACTGATTCACATTGACTAGACTTTGAAAGTGATGGGCCCAGCTCTTTCTTCAACTCACATCCTTCTGTAAACAGTACATCAACTGAATTTAATACCAGTCAAATAAAAAAGTACTATTAAAAATAACCAAGATCCTCAAACCATTTCCTTTTTGGCATCAGTGATCAGAATTATTTATTACAAGCTTGAGCATTATCCACTAAACCATTTTATCACAATATTTTTGGCACCTATGACAGAAGTAGTCAGGCATTAAATGTGAAGCTTTCTTGCTGCAGTGCCTGGAGGTAACTAATCAATGTGGCAAAGATCTTCTGGGTGCATAAGATATATGTCTCACCTTCCAGTGATTAGTTTGTCAAAGCCACAAGATATATGAATATACTTATTTAATCTGTCAAAAGGATATAGTACAGCTTGAAAAGTCATCATCAAACCTGATGTTGCAGAAAATTTCAAACTATTGATTGGATTCAAACACTCGCTTTAATCTGAACATGTATTTTGGTTCATCAATAGGTCAAGTAGCTTATGAGAGCAACTCAATAATATTCAGATCTTGAGTCAGCAAGTTATTACACCCTGAGTACTTCAACTTATTTTTTCTTAAGATTACTTTTAAAGAGAAAGGAGGTTTTGTGTAAGTACAGAATAGCAGACTGAAGCTGTGTACAGCTGCAGCATCTCACCTCTGCAGTGATGTGGGAAAGGTTAAAGCAAAAACAAGAGAAAGCAAATTAAGATTAGATTTATCTAAACCTGCTATCACTTCTGTCAAAAGAAACTTAAATGAAAAAATAAAATTAGTCTTGGTGCCCTGAAACAGGGGCCATCTGAATAAAACTGCATTTTTTTTCTGAAAGGACAATAACTGCTGTGGCCAGTTTTGTTTCCAAATACTGGAATAAATTATCTACTGCATTCACTTTAGAAAATATTGTATAATTCACCACACATGTCAGGATCATGCTATTACATTTTCTGTACTCCTTGCTGATAATATTATTGATATATTTGGAATTTCAGCTGTTTGGTTAAATAAAATCTTACAGTTTGTACCATTTATTTTTTACTTTACTTTTGCATTATGAATTTATATATTTTTTGCATATAATATGCTTTTGTATGCTTTTGCATATTTGAGCTTCCTGGACTAGTGGAAGATGATCCTGCCCATGATGGAGGAGCTGTAACTAGATGAACTTTAAGGTTCCTTCCAACCCAAACCTTTCTATTTTTGTATTAGCATTGATAACAGACTCATTAAATTTTTATGCCATATATTTCCTTAGAACCAATCAAATAAGAACCCATTTCCTTTAATTTCCCTACAAACAGTAAAATCCTTTATATGTATTCCACCAGATTTCCAAAAGAACTGGAATACAGTCTACAGGAAAGTTAAGAAAATCAGCATTTCTGGATCTTTACATACTTGATGGAGTCACTCAGCAGCAAAAAGTGATGATCAAAAGCATTAAAACCTCTATTTTTTTTTGATTTTATCAAATTGAATGATAAATACAAGGAGTTATTTTGCATAAGTTATGTGTACATATTACATTGTTTCTTACTATAGCCATAAGTTATCTTACTGATTATGAAATATGAAAGTTCAATAATTAATCCAATTAAACTGGAAAATGTATACTAGGGGAAGAAAATCCTACACATATGTATAAAATCTTATAAAATTACCCTTATAAGAAACAATTTTCAGTTTTAGCAAAGTTGCTTATTTTTTGTGCTGAATATAAAGGAAAAAATACAAAACAAGATGAAATACACTAAATGTACAGATTATAAATCTCACTCAGGAACAAAAAATTGCCAAATTTAGGTTGCATTTCTGCTCTATTGAAGGGATGTGGACAAGCATCCCCTATATATCCACCTTCTCAAAAGAATGAGAACTTGGTGGGCTTCCTCTTACCTGAAAATTCAGGAACTGGGGAGATAAAAATTTTTAGGCAACTGAAGGAAGAATTAATCTCAGACAGCTTTAAATATCTAAAAATCTTTTCTCTCTGACACACACATCCATTATTGGCTTGTCCTGCCAGAGGCCATGCAAGGAGAGAATAATTTTCTGAGGATGGTTCTTCTGAGCTGTTGTAAGATGGGTGGACTCCAGCTGACCCCATCTGTGAAAATGCTGGGTATTTTCCCACTAACTGCAGTGGGATCCTGCTTATAACATTACTAATTCCATGTGGATAGCGTGCCCCTAGAGTAGCTGAATCTTGAGAAAGATGAACCTTCCTTATGGAAGGCACTCCCTCTGAATTCCAATCCAATTAACCAACAGATTCTACACTTTAAACAGTTTTCAGATTGCAAAAGTTTAAATTTTCCTGTCCTGACATTGGAAAAAAAATCAAGAAATCCATTCACCATGTGATCAACTGGTGAAAGTATAAATCCCACACCCAGAGAAAAAAATTTTGTGTGAGTAATGCAAGTGGTCAGCAAGGTCTTGTTATGTTAGGGCCAAAACCATGTAACATAAAATGCACTTGGGCTGCTATGGCTTCATTAACCATTAATTTATGTAGTCTGCAACCATACATTTAGTTATTCCAAATACAGACTTTACACTTCTAGTCTCAAAATGAAACTGTGTATATAAAACCAACTACTTTTTGAGTTAAAGTATATCATTTACATATCCATACATAGCCATGTATATATATTTACATATATTTAGTCTTGCACAGTGTATGTTTTCACATGCATATTTTCGATGTGGTGTATTTACAGGTACAAATTTTATGTATCTTTTTCTACATAAATCTCTGTGCTTCAAACATATCCATGTAACTAAATACTTTGTGCAGATCCTTCTTTAGAAGAAAGTATTGAAAGTGTTTTTCTTCTTTTAAAAAATACATTGATAGTATTTTTCTTAATCTGTTTAAATTTTAAGTAAGTAATAGCTGCCTGTTCCTTGGAGTTTTCTGTAAAGATCTTATTCCTGAATTGCCCTTGCTTTTAATAAAATGTAATAACTCTGCAAAGAAATTGTTAAAGAAGAAAGCAATACATAAAGTGAGGGATTATTTTTGTTGTTGACTCTCATTTCACTGAAATGAACTAAAGGGGGAAGGCCATCTTGTAAATACCAAACCTTGCTCATCCCCATAACTCTTATTCTCAGGAGTAAGCTGCCAAATTAGGACCAGACAGGTTGGGCTGTATAAAAGGGGAGGGAAAGTGGGAGGCTAAGGATGGAGCCCATCTGCATTGGTACCAAGAGGAGGAGCCATTTGCTATACCTTGCATTTGTGATGCAGCTACCAGGAAAGCAGGATGTGGCAAAACACTGCAGAAGCTGCTGGAGGCACTTTGACACAGGCAGTCTGTGATTCAGCTGTCCTTTGCACAGATCCTTCTGTGAACAGGGGATGAGCAACCCCCAGCCCCAGCCCATGCCCAGCTGTGAAGGCCAAAGTAAGGGATAATGCTGTTCCTGACACACAGGCAAAGACCCTGCAGTCTGGTGACTCCCTCACAAAGGAGTCTGACAGTTATAATTTTGTGCCCTAGATGGATTAAAACAGACCTGTTTATTTATTTACTTTGGGCAGCAAATCCCTGTAAAGCAGATGTAGGCTAACCACTAAAATAAACCACAGGCAGAGGTTAGCTGTTTAGAGTAACATCTGCACTAGCATATGTCAGAAGGGCTTAAAAAGAGAATTTATTTCAGCACTTCACTTAGACTAATGATGCCAGCAAAGGGACATTGTTTAATAGAGAGAATATGGATTTTGGGGACCATCAGTTTGAGAGAACTATCAGAGTGAGAATCTAAACATATTTAGGTCAAGGTTGTATTATAAATTCAGAAACTTCTTCTTAATAGAGTATTTCCCTATTGATTCCTTGCCTTCTGACTCCTACTGAGTCTGCATCTGTTCCTTCTCTAAGCAGACAGAATGTGGAATAGATGCAAATATGATGCAGTTTGTTGATTAAATTCTTGGCTGTGTTTATCTGTTGGAAGCCTCACCATCAGGCAGTCAATTTAATCAAACAATAATCTTCATTCAGTGGTGATCTCTTCTAAAAAAATATATCCCTGGTGCCTGCTGTGTTCTGTATTTATTGAAGATGTATTGCTTTGTGGGTTTTAGTGCAATTGTGTTAAATTGATAACTGAGAGGATTATTTGAAATAACATGCAGTACCACGCATAACTTTTTTGTCTCGTCCCAAGACAATACTGCTCCTCTTCAGGAATGGTTGACATCCCTCTGGCAAGGGCCAGACTAATATTCATTACATTTCTGACATTCCCCATGACTATACAAAAGAAGGGAAAAATCAGCTCCTTTGCCAGTACAGTGTTTTATTCTGAGCACTGGGGGTTGGTAGTCAAACCAAACTAAATTTCCTGGTTTAGGTTTTTTGCTACACACGTGAATAAAAGTGAGAGAGGGAAGGAGACATTTCTGCTGTTCTCTTTCCACTAACAGCGTCTCTAATTTTAGATAATACAGCATTTTAACCCTCATAAATAATATAGGCAAGCTGATGTTAAAAAAAAAAAAAAGAAAAATTAGGTCTGTTATCCACATTAGAGGTAAATAAACTGCTTTTTCTTTAAGACCTAAGGAAGAGAAAGAGTGTGAATTCTAAACAGGATTTATTGTTATTTTGAGGGCCCTTATCCTCTGGAATATCCTTCACTTTCTTCCCAGAAGCCACTGCCCAGAGTTAGACTGGTTGATTTGCACCTTCCTGAGACAGAGCAGGCCAAAACCAAATTTTCAAGTAACTCTTTTTGCTCCATAAAGGCAGGACATATGGTCCTAAATCTTTCTTGAAAACCCCTCACAAATGAGACTCTCCAATGTGCCCCAGACAATCTCTTCTAATAGTTCAGTGGTGTTTTTCAAGTAGTTTTGTAGTCCATTGCTTTTTTGTGTTATCCACACTGATATAGACAAAAATTGCCAAATAGTTCAGCACATCTTGTACCTGAACACTGCTGTCACAGAACGCGTTGGTCTTTTCATCTTTAATTTAAACATTCCTACTTTGTGCAATTTTTCCTGTAGTAATTCTTTGCAAACCTCTCTGGAGTCTTTCCAGTAGTTTCAGAAGGTTCTTGAAGGGCTGCCAAAAACCAGAGAAAAACTCAGCTGAGGTCTTGTCAGTGCAGAGCAGAGCAGAAAGATCATTTGTCTGTGTAATATCTGCACTTTTCACAGGAAGGTGACATTGATGACTCATGTTCTTGTGATCCACTGTAACCTGTAGGTCTTTTTCTTTTTCTAAAGGACTGACATCAGCATAGTTCAATTTTTAGACCTGATTTTTTTCTCCAGTGTAACATGTCTGACAGCAGAGCAACATATTCTCTGTAGTGAATTACATCTTTTTCACACCAATTTCCAAGATGATGGTAAACTCTGTGCACATATTCCTGGCAGTCCTGCCAGCTTGGTATGATCTCCAGATTTAATAACTATATTCTGTAACAGGCAGATATTAATATATTTATTAGGCAGAGCTGGACCATGATAAATCCTGAAGAAACCAGGTTTGTGTGCCCTTTGATACCAATGAAAACCTGTACCTTGAACGTGACTTTTCCTCTTTCACAAGGCTTCTTGTACTATGATAGAATAAATCTGATGTGTTCCGCCTTTTCTTTTCTTCCACTCAGGCCCCCAGATAGCTACTACTAGGAATCTGCTGTCACTAAGCTATTGATTAAACTACCTCAGCTAATTGATTATTTTAACAACATTTAGAATACAATTTTCAAAAAAATTAAAACTGGGGCTTTGTTATCTACATTAAAATATTTAATTGGATAAACCACAGAAAAATATCTCTTTTTGAAAGTTGCTTTACACAAGGGGAAATAAATGTAATTTCCCTTTTTCTCAAGAACAAAAAAACCCCCAAAGTTGATATTCATTGAATCATAGAAAGGTTTAGGTTGGAAGGAACCTTAAAAATCATCTAGGTCTATGTAAGCTTAAAAGTTAGTAATTTTGAAAACCATTGTTTAATTTAAAATTTTCTTCATTGCCAGAATTGTGGTAGGGCCATGAAGTGTAAAATAAATTAAAAAATACTTAGATAAACTTAAAAACTGCAGTTCTGTTTTCATAGGCAGCACTTAAATGTGTTTTATCAGTGCATATAATAATAGAATCACAAAATAATTCAGGTTTCTTTGAATTTTATCTGGGCAACATGCTACTCAAGAGATAACAAGGAAACCAGGTTGCTCAGGGCCTTGTCAGGTTGAGTTTTGCATGTTTCTAAGGACAGAGATCCCACAACCTGTATGGAAATCTGTTTCAGGACCTGACCACCTTCACTATAAGCACTTTTATCTTCTACTGAATCCCAGTTCACTCTACTGCAGCTTGTGTTCATTGACTCCTGAAGTTTTGCCTGTGTACCTCCAGGAAGCATCTTGCTCTGTCCTTCCTGCAGCAATCCACTGGGAAAATGAAGACAGCAATTGGGTTCCTCATTGCCTCCTTGACACTTCTTCCAACTTCTCCTTCTGCATCCTGCAACTTCTCCCCTTGGATCATTTCATCTTGCTGTTTCAAAGGACTGACTGCTTTGCTCTTGGTCCCAGGGAAGTAAAAGAGAGTTAGCAAAGCTGTGCTTCTGTGGAATTACAGTCACAAATCAGGAAATTTTTAGAGGAGATGCTTGAAAAAGCCATTAAAAATATTCCAAAGCAATTTTTTCTAGTTTTCTGCTAACTGTTAGCTTATACTGGCAACTGTGTGTAGCTTTGCAACTCATTAATAAAACGTGTCTCAAATCCTGGATCTATGTGCCTGTTTTGTAGATTTGGGAAAGGCAAAGTCTCCAGCATGCTGAGGGCTAAGTCTGTTCCTAGCTCAGTACAATGTACACAAGGGATTGCTGGCCTAATAATGTTGGGAGTTATTTTTCTTTGGGGTTGGGTGTTAGTTCCTTTTTTCCTTGCTTTGTTTGGTTGGTTTGTGGTTTTGGTTTTGTTGGTTTTTTTCCTTTTTTTTTTTTTTGTTTGGGGGGGGTGGTTTGCTTGCTTTTGTTTTTCATTTCTTTTCCCTTTTAAACAGAATTATATTTCACAGAAATTACTATTTCAGCAACTTATAGGACCACTGACACCTGTTTGAAAAGATTTAGAGATTACATCTGGACAAGATTTCCAAAGCTGTTGAAGCATTTAGAGATGCATATTTAATTTTTCAAGGTTTCATGTGGCACCACTTAAGTCTATTAGTACTGATTAACAACCAGAAGTGCATGTTTCAGATCTAAATGTTAATAAAAAGATAAAATAATTGTTTATACACAAGAACATTTCTTACTTTCTTTCACTATTTAAAAAAATACACTACTTCACTGGGGTTTTTTGGTGTTGACAGTATTGGTAAGAAAACCAGTTTCAGTGCTCTACATCTAAAAGATATGTCATTTTTCTTAAACAAGGATCACTGTATATTAGCTATATGTGCAGCTGTTGAAAGAAAATGTGTTTAATGGCTGCTATTTGACATTCCTTCTTGAAAAAGAATGAATTATCTGAAATGCTACTCTATTACTGCCAGCTATCACATTCACTTTTGCTGAAAGCTTTTTTGGTTAGCTACAGTAGTGAAACTATGACACTTATAGTTTGAAAGTCCATATCACTGTGGTGGTCCACACTTGGGCCCCATCCCTGCTCTGTGATCTCAGAGGTTCCTGATCAGCCCTGACTGGACTAGCTGGGTGGGGAAGTTTCCCTTGCCCCTATGAGCTGAGCCCTGGTCATACCAGGAGCTCTTAGCTGGTAGAAGTAGGAACAACCAACTACCAGAAACATCACATATGCCTAAACCAGATGGGAACCAGAGGATCAGCAATTTCCCCTGGTAGTTTTAGGAGCGCATGTAGCCCTCTCAGGCCGAGTGGGGCAGCCCCGCCGTGCAGCGCAGCCTCGGGGAGCCGTGCCGTCGTTACCGCCCTGCGCGAGAGCATCTCAGGAGGTACGGGCTGGGCTTGTGGCCAGGCTGGAAACCTACCCATGACCAAATTCACCTTCACCCTCCTCAGCATGCAACCTTTGTCCGTTTGGAAGTGCAGTGGGATATGATGTATTTCAGTAAACCTGAGGGGAATTGTCGATGGGTACCTTTACAGGCAAAGAAATACGTATACACATTGTTTTTCTTGTGGGCATGTGAATTGATTGTGATACAGATGTTACTATCTCAAATCTACATTTAAGTCAATGTTATAATTTTAGTGAACTCTACTGAATAATTTTCCAGATGTTAAAATATTTTGTGATTAATTGCTGCTTATGCATTCTTGTCTTTGTGTCACCGACATGTTTTATGAAAAATCCTTTCCTTAGGATTTTTCTCCTCCTGAGAAGTTGAGAGGCCTCAGGAACAAACTGTAAACAATTCTTATCTGCTGCTGTGGAATGCAACAGGGGGAATCTGTGATTGGCCTCATCAGGCTGTTTCCAATTAAGAGCCAATCACAGTTCACCTGTCCGGCCGGTCAAGACTTTGTTATTCATTCCTTTTCTATTCTTAGCTTAGCCTTCTAGTGAAATCCTTTCCTCTATTCTTTTAGTATAGTTTTAATATATTATCTATCATATAATAATAAATCAAGCCTTCTGAAACATGGAGTCAACTTTCTCGTCTCTTCCCTCATCCTGGAACCCTTGTGGACTATACCACATCTTTGCATCCGAATCTTTTACATTCTTAGCTTCAGTGAAAATCTTTCCAAATCATTTCTCTTTTGATCTTCCTGTGTGCCTCAACCTGTGTAGTAACACAGTGAACTTTTCCACTAAACTCTGTAAAGCTGCACCTTCACAAATTCATATTAAACCTTTTGTCAATACTATTGCTTTCATCAATACTTTTGACAATGTATCTTTAAGTGGCCAAACACTCATCTGCAGCAATCATAGCAATCAAAGCATTGCTCCAGCTTAGCAGAGGGACAAAATTAGAATGCAACAGGAAGCCTTTAGAAAGTTTTCTTATAAAATTTAAATTATTTAAATTTAATTGTTTAAAAGATAATGTATCATTCTTCACGACAGAATTCAAGCACTCTACTAAAATAAATACTATTAAAAGCTATCATTTTGTGGAAACAGTTGATTGACAACTGCTACAACAATGTGACTGATTATCATTTATGAAAAAAAACAGTTTAAGTATGTCTATGTAAAAATGCAATCAAAATCTTCCATGCTTCATCACAGTTATATTTATGACTGTCTTGGCTTGAAAAGACAAGTGTCCTCTAAGGAAGGCAGGAGTCTCCCTTGAAATCAAAAATGTAAACCCCCTCCCTCGAAATTATAATAATTTTGAAATTAAGAGGTTCTCAGGTAAAGATGTGAGAATAGGAATACAGTTCTTTACTAGGAAAATTAAAAGTATGAATAGCATTGCAATGCTGCAATAGTACAAAAACAAAAAAACCTCAAAGACAGAGTCAGAATATGACCTCTCACCCTGTTGGTCAGGGTGCTGGTAGCAGTCCAAATGCTGGCTGCAATCCTCCTGCAGTGACAGGTGTGGTTCTGTTGGAGCAGTGATCCTGGAGAAGGATGTAGTCTTCTTCTGCAGGTCCAGTGGTGCTGTAGATTGGCCTGGTCTTCCTCTGGAAATCCAGTGGAAAGGGCTTCTCTGGTGTTCCAAATCTCAGATTATATCGAGGTAGGAATGCTTGGCTCCTCCCTCTGGGCGGAGCTCCTCCCAATATGATAATGTAAGTTTGTCAGTGATGTGGTGACCCTCAATGGCCCATTAACAGAAAAGATCTCCCTGGAGGGGGGATTGGTTGTGGAAGAGATAAAGAAACCTTCCCAATAAACAGAAAATAACTGCCCCACCTCTAACAGATGGAAAATAGAATGCACACCCCAATTTCCAACCTAAGACAATGGCCTAATCTTGCACTAGATTAAAAATGGAAATGTATTCCAATGACACTTTAGCGAGGCAAGTCAGTCCTTGAATTTGGCATAGACCATATTATAACACTTAAAAATTGTTTTATTCTATTCAAAATAAGAGTTGCTGGGGTAAAAAATCTATTCTGAGGAAATAAATAAAGTCATAATATTTAACAAGTGTATGCTATTGTTTGAGGCTTTTACCTTTTTAATTTCCATTTCTGTAAAGGGAAAAATGCAATAAATTTTAATTTAAATTTAAAGTATGAAAACTTGACAGACAACCACATGTCTTTTTAATAAAATAGAAGAAGCTTATTGCTGTGTAAAATCAAGATTTTTGCTTTTATTTTAATTTATTGTGGTATGTAGTTTCAGGTTTGATAGCCTTAACTGATGTTTTTCAGCCTTATATTTCACTTGAACTCAAACCAGAATATTATGTCATCCAAACAAAATCACAGTAATGTAATCTTGTCCCCTAAGATGAATTTTTTTATTTGGTCTATGGATCCAACATGGGGCAATCCCTGGTTTCTTCTGACAAATGACATGCCTGCAGCACTGCCAACACAGCAACACCTACACCAAATACATTTACTGATTTTGACTTTTAACAATATTCTATTTGATACTATTTTTGATTTTTCCATATTTATATTGTATTTAGTACTATGCCATCAGCACAAAAATCATAGCTACAATGATTACAGTTTATTCCTAGAGAGAATAATTTTATGAGTTTGGAAGAAAAACTTGTATAGCCATGTCAGTGTAATTGTTCATATAATACACAGATATTTGCACATGTCAAAATAAATCCCTCTTCAATAATGTCAGTAATGTAGATTACAACTCCTGAAGACTAAATCCAGAACTGTGTTAGTAAAATGGAGATAAATCTGCATTGCTATTAGGAAAAAAACCCAGCTTTGTGAGTATTTATGCATTTACACACAAATAAAATCAATGACTTAGGTAAAAGGTGTTTTCTTTTAGGCATTTCACAAAGTGGTGTTTCAGAATTTTAATGGTATTTTGGTTTAAGCTTTGGAAGAAAGCTTAAGGATGAGCTTGAGTTTTTTTCACACCAGTTCACCTGCCATCTCAAGTCACTGTCTACAAGCTTGGGACTAAAATGGTCTATTGAGTAGTTTTCTCTGGTTCTGTAGCCCTATTTCAGTTCCTACACTCAGTAGATTTCATTTGATTTTAGGGTTGACTGCCAGTGCTCTATCATTTTAGCTGTTCAAGGCAATACTTCAAGAAAAATGCTGAAAAGGTCATTTCCATAGTTTTCCTGCAACCATATTACCCTGCATGATAGATTGTCAAACAGTGCATTTGGACTTGGTAGTAACTGTTTTCCTTTGCCTGTGAGATAAATAATGAGATTGGATAATAATTAATAGGCTAGTTGGTCTTCAAAATGTCTTGAAAGTTTTTAGTTGTCTGTTTGATATCATTTTCTAAAAAGCTGGAAAAGCCCCTTTTGCAGTATTTGTAATTACAGCATCAGAATCCTTGGACAGGTTTAATGCTGTAGTGGTGGAGCAAATTATCTTTGAGACAACAACTACACAGCATTTAAAGTAATATACAACAGAAAGGTAAAATTAAAATGATAATTTGGGGATTTAGATTTGGTGGATTTTTGGTAAGAAGGCACAGGCACTATAGAAGACTAAATTTAATTGCTGCATAAACATAATTTCCTGGTCTGACATTCCTAGAAGCACATTGGGTGTTTAATAAAAAATGTAGTGTCTTTAGGATTATGGCAATTGACATTGCCAGAAGTAAACCATCCAGTTCTGGAGAAGTAATTCTAGAGTCAGCCATGCTCATTGACTCTGGGTTCTGTAATTTAAAACAGACCATAGACCGAACTTAGTGTCTGTAACTTTTCCTTCTAAATATTTATCTTAAGGCAGTAGGTGTCCACCTAAATGAAACTTGAATTAGAATTTTCACAGGATCATAGAATATACTGAGATGGAAGGGACCCACAAGGATCATTGAGTACAACTTAGTCCAACACTTAGGAGAATGGCCCATATCAATCAAACCCACAGCCTTGGCATTATTAGCACCATGTTCTAACCGTCTGAGCTAATCCCATCTTTCTCTGGCAGTTTTCTGTCTTGCTTCCCTACTGATTGATCAATTGAATGCAATGACATACAAGCCAAGAAGGTCAGATGTAGGTTTTCTTTGTGTTCTACAGCCAGAAAAAAGAACACCTGGAAAAAGTTCTAAGTCAGTCCAAAAGTTTTATAAACTGCTGGTGAAAAATTGTTCTTTTGATGAAACCTAAGAACTGCCTTTAGACAACATCGAAATCATGATGATCTTTTCAAAAACCTATCTTAATAAAAAGTTTATATAGGCTTACAAATGTATATTGCTTTCTACAGATGGAGTTAATTTCCTACATTGAGGGTGTGATTAGAGCTATCTGTTATCAAACGTGTTTCTTAATAAGACTATGGCCCCATAATTTAATAGGGATGTGAAAGTCCTTGAATGCATCCAGAGGAGGGCAACAAAACTGATGACAGACCTGGAACACATGTCCTGATAAGTGTGGCAGGGGATTGGACTGGAGACCTCCTGAAGTCCCTCACAGCCTGAATTATCTTGTGGTACAATTCTAAGTACAGCAATATATACAAGAAAAGGGGCTATATTTTACTCAGTTTGCAGGTTTATATACCTCATATTGGATTTACACCTTTGTCAAATTTCATAGAATAGGGCAAGTAATTTTCCCTCAATAAAAAAGAAGATCAGAAATAAATATTTTGGCTACCAGATGGCATAGTCTTTTTTGCATTAATATTGCTATTCACTATACTTACTTATTTGTCATTCAAACTTTTGTAATGAAAAACATTTATTGAAATCTTTTCTGGCAGCATTTATTATATTCACTAAGTTTCAGAAAATAAAACTCCCTTGACATCAACAGCAAGAAAATCTAAAACACAGTGAACTTTCAGGCTGATTTGTAGATATTACAGCTATTTTGAAGACAACAGTTTTGTTTGCATTATGTCATTTCCCACCCAGCACAGTGTGTGCTTTCATTACAAATGTATTCATTGGGCTTTGCTGAAAATATGCCCAGCCTAAGTCAAAATTAGATCCAAATGAGATCTCTTGAGTGTAGTGAGAATTGGAATGAAGGCCCCCAGCTAAAAGGAAAATGTATAACAATATCCTGACAATAATATTCACCCTAGAAAGTGCTAAGAATTTAGGTTTATTATGCCTCACTGCGTTATAGCAGAGAATATATCAGCAATGAAGGCAAAACTGGAACAGAGACTAAAAAGCTACTGAAAAGAGAAAACATATGTTCTAACAAACCATTCACTGTGCAGTATTAACTGCTAGGTAAGAATGCTAAAATGACAAAATCCTTGGAGTGTATTTCCAAGAAATTCAAGAATTAATGGGTACAGCTAAACCAAAATTCTGCTCTGCAGATCAATGTTAATTTTTTTCTGTCAGAGAGATTTGTACTTTTATGGGCTGTTACCCTAAAAATTCTGTCTTTCACTACACAGCCTCAATAAATACATTCCACACCTGAAAATCAAATGCAGAAAGTCTTACAACTCTCTGAGTCAAAGTTATAGTAAATTATTATGAATATCTACACTTCAGTCATTAATTAAGATTGGCATCAAGAAGTTTTGCACTGCCAAACAAACAAACAAACCATAAAGAACTGAAGTATTTATACATGCAAGTGTCTTGCATTCATTACAGTTAATTAGATGTATAAATTAATAGAGGACCATTGAACTGGTAATATGATTTCTTGGAAGCCATTAGAAAACATACAAATAGTTCTACTTCACAACATTTGCATTAAATACTTGTATAAAAATACCAAACAACAAATCATGAACAAAAAACCCTCTCCAAAACTGGTATATAGTAATGTGTTTTGACAGCAGCAACTCAGAAAGGATAATTTTTATTGAAAAATGAGTTCAATAAAAGAGGAAAAACTGAATGATTTTGATGTTCAGATGGCTGGAGCACCTCTCCTATGAAGACAGACTGAGAAAGCTGGGATTGTTCAACCTGGAGAAAAGAAGATTCTAGGGACCTTCCAGTACCTAAAGGAAATCTGCAAGAAAGCTGAAGTGGGACTTTTTACAATGACATGTAGTGATAGGACAAGGGACAATGGCTTTAAGCTGAAAGAGATCAAGTTTCTATTACTCATTAAGAAGAAATACTTTCCTGAGGGTGATGAGACCCTCAGGAACAGGTTGCCCAGAAGTTGTGGATACTCTATCCCTGGGGATGTTCACAGCCAGGTTGGATGGGGCTTTGAGCAAGCTGGTCTTGTAGGGTGTGTCCCAGTCCATGGCAGGGGTATTGGAACGAGATGACCTCTACAGTTCATTCCAACTCAAACCATTCATGAGCAGGCAAACATACAAGCTGAAAATCAGTAAGACGAAATGAAAAATGGCAAGCAGAGTTTTCTTTCTTGTTGGGAGCAATTGAATGAAGGACTAAATTATTGCAGTAGTTGATCAATAGAGGACTATGTATTCCCATGACAATACAAGTCAAAAAAACAAGGCAATGCTGAAGAGCTGACAAATGCATCCAGTAACAACAGGGAAGCATACACACTACTGACAAGATATCAGAAATAGCATGCATACAATTCAATTCATATTTAAGAAAACAAATGTTTGGGAATGTGAGAATACAAAACGGAGGATTACTTGAATATAAGAGGGTGAAAACTAATTTAGAACATAGAATTAAAAGTACATTGTTTCTTCAGCCAACAAATACAAAAGCCAAAATGGATATGAGTAATATTTGTAATTTACTAATGACTGAAGGATTAGAGAAGGGAAAAAAAACAGATCAAAACAACTTAAGATATAGGGAAGGCTGGATCAAAAGCTAGTACATACAACATATGAATATGTATATGAATAAATGAAAACCAGTTATTTGAATAAACTTAGCTCAAAGAGGCTGTCAAAACATTTCCATATGGAGTAGGTATAGCTCCTTTTCAGGTCGTGGCAAGGATAGGACATGGAAAGAAAAAATAATACCATGCAAGTGTCTGAAAAATTTAGCTTCTTGCACAAGTAAGTTGAGATCCCTTTCAGTTCCAGAAATTAATATAATGTGATTGTTTTGATAAATAGTAAGAATTCCATGGACTTAAGCAGTTTAGCTTCTCTGAAAATTTTACTCCAAATTCAAAAGAAAAAACAAAATAGAGACTGAGGATGTTTGCCGTTTAGTTCACATCCTAAAGTATACCAGATGGAAAAAAAATTACCAAAAAAAAAAAAAAAAAAAAAAGTTCAAAAATGGACTGCAAAAAGGGTTTTAAATGCACTTCATAGTTACATCTGGAGTACTAGTGAGAATAAGCATGGTAGAATGTAGAAGCTGGAAAACTCCCATAATTTTCCTACCTATTTCTAATCCTCAACTTTAAATTGTTTCCTCTGCTGCTTTAGGGTCCATACTCCCATTCTGTATTCAGTTTTAAAATCCACAATGATTTCAAGTCATGGTGTTGACTATATCCTCTTAATGCATTTTTTTTCCTAGAAGTGATCAAGGATAAATATGGTATCTCTTTCTCCTGACAGTTAAATCTGTACAAACTGAGACTCAATTAAGAGAAATATTATTATCAAATAGAAATATGCTCATTTATTACCAATTTCCCTTCTATTTTTATTTCCTTTCTATTTGTCATGGAAACTTTAATACCTGTTTTGACGAGAGAGAAACTATTTCAAGGATTTAATTTTAAAATCTTATCTGTGAACCACAGCAATGTAAAAACAACTTCTAAGATAGATATGAACCTGTCATAACTGAGTTCAAAATTCTAAGCAGTAATAAGCAACGAGTCATTGGTTTCTGCAATTGAAGGAAACTCATGAGAACTCATCAGTTTTCCTGATTTTGATTTTGAGCCCAACTCTGTTACTCCATTTCAAAACCAGAGCAGCAGAACAGCTGCTCAGTTATATGAACTGCTACAAAATTCAATTGGCACAGGAAATCCAAAGTACGTGTTTCTGAATTAGTCTTCTCAGATTAATTCTAACCATATAAGAGGTTGGAAAATAAGTACTTTATTTCTATGAGTGACTCAGTAATGTTTCAGAGAAAAGAGAAGATTTTGAATGTGTTATAATTTCATTGAGTACCTCTTCAGCAGGTTTGTGATATGACACATATATAACTTACATGCTCACCACTAAGGTGCAACTACAGCATAACCTGCATAGATATTTTAACAAACATATTCTAACGGTATGGGACCAGATTTATGACTGCCTCAGGCATTTTTAAAATTTATTTTGATATAAATGTAGTGCATTGTTGTTGACAAAAGAAACCCCAGACTCCAACTGTCCATAAAATGGCTTACTAGCCAGAAATACCATGACCAACTTCTCAGCTGAATGAAGGTCCTGAAAGAATCAAATAAAAGTTAATTATGCAAGAGATTCAATTTAGCTGGAAGTCACAGACAAACACCTTTGACCAGTTTTCTTAATTCTTGAAAGCTGGTGTTAATAATACAAAATGGACTACATTTTCTCAACATGAAGTACTTTGTAAATTTTAGATCATTAATTTTGCAATCTAATTACAAGTGCCATATACACACACATCCATACCAATTTTCTTTAGTTAGGAATCTGGGGCTGTATATGATTTCAAACCCTAATTTCTAACAGCTACACCACTAGTATATAGTTTTGATACTAATTTGAGTAATTCCTCTCCCTCACTGTTATGTCTAAGTGTCTGAGGTATTTTTTCCTTTCTCTTCTTGTCACATCTGTTTGATTTCTGTTGTCTCTGCTACAGCAGAAATGGTCTAGACAATGAAGTGCAGACAGAATATATCCCTGCCCTTGAATAATGCTCTGAAGTACATAAAAGCTTTTATTGTGGTGTACTGTCAGGGATCTTAACACTGTATGAGGTGGGAAAATGATCTTAATTCCTATGGGGAAAAAAATCCAAGGATTAAAACACAAAACAACATGAAAATGTTACTATTTGAGTAATTTGCAGGTGCCTATAAATCACAACTCATTGACAAATCATTTTATGGTTTTTTTTGCAGGAGTATATAGTAGTGGTTTTTAATTATTCAGTAATTCTTTTGATGAATCTAAAGAAGTTCACTTCTGTTTTTGGCATAAATCTGTAATGACATCTGCAGATCAAAATACAAGGTAAATATCTTTGTATTTGGTACTCACACCATGACAAATCAAAACTTGTGGTAATTCATCCTATCTTTTCTTTTATGAACATCTATTATGCACTGTATTTTAAAGGGTATGAAGACTAAATTGTATTTTTTTTTCTAATTTGCTCTATATTATGTTTTTAGACATATTTTCATTCTCTTTTTTAAATTTCTCTATTTCAGATGAACCAGATGTGTATTTGTCACAGGATTTGACATGATATCCATAGATGTGGATTTGTCACAGGCCTAGATCATTATTAAAATCTTTTAAATTAGCTAGAATACAGAGCATTTTCATTGATATTTGTTATACATATTAATTATGAAACATATCAACATAATAAAGAACATCTAGGATGTATTATTGTAAAGCACTGCCTCTAAGAGAAAAATTCAGTACAATTTTGATGTATATATTGCACAGCATGCTGTGCATTTAGTCCTTTTATTCACAGTGGTGAATTTTTTTCAAATCAAACACAAACCTGCTCCACACAAAAAAAGCCCTTGAAGTGTTCTGTCAGATATTGCACCAAGTGACTTGCCATGTTAACTGCTGCAGTTCAGAGCTGTTTCACTTCTTAAGTGAAAGAATTTCATAGAAAATATGGAAGTAAAGGATATTCAGTCATTCATCAACCCCCACAAAACCTTGAACTTCTCCTTCTTGTTACCTTATGCAATCTGTAGCAGCAGCTGTCTTCCTGAGTGATAGATAGCTTTTATATTGTCCTTTGTTTTAACCTGAAAGAAATTATTTTGCCACAAGTCAATATATATATATGGGAGAAAAATCATATAATTTAAATTCTGTCCTGATTTCATACTCAGGAATGTATAACAAGGTTTCAAAGTGTATCCTAAATCACCTACTAGCAAGGACAAAATCATGCTTACCTTGTCTTACTAATTCTAAGGAGGAAAACAGAGAGGAATATGAAGATATTACAGGTTTAGTTGTGGGGTTTTTAACCCAATCATGTTATTTCAGACTGATTGGAGTGATTGCCCTTGCATCACTTTGGTCCTGTATTGTCTCAGCTTGCTTTTGTTTCTGGCTCTCTGAAACATTCACTAGGGCAAAAGCAGACTGGTTCTGAGATTTGCAGAAGTTATTGTCAATTCATCTACTCAGCTGAGAAGAAAACCTGATGTAACCACAGCAAAATTCCATGTAAACCTAATGGTCTCTAATAATGTGGATGGGTCTAGCATCACTTGTGTTAAAAGGTGGTAATTTCTAGTTCTATAAAGTGCACCAAGCTCTTCATTTTACCTTAATTACTGATTTCAATTTCTCACAAAGCACTTCATCAGTTCTGTCGTACAATTTAACAGAGCTGAATAGGAGTGGGAAGTGGTCTTTTCAGGCTTTATTTAGGCAAATTTATCAAAATTTATTTGAGGTGTGAGAGATTGATAACCTGGATCTATTATCCCCGTTCATTTTTCATACATGAGAGGAACACTGTCCTTTGGAAGAGGAACAGGTGACCACACGTGGTAAATAACTTGTTTTCTTCCTTCCAGTATAGACCAATTCACAGCTACCTTTTAGGTATGCTAACCCTGTCACTGCTTGATCAGTCCATGTGATTATACAAGCTAAAGTTTCCCACTTTCATTACATGCCATATAACAGCAGGTATAAGTCCAGCCTTTCCTTCACTCTCTTCCCTCTACCCCAATATCTTCAGTTTCAGCAACTGCAGCAAAGCTGAATCCTTCCCTGGCAGATTTAATGAGCAAATTTCTTTTATCCCCTCCGCCTGTTTTACACTTCCATACTATGATTTCAAGCTAGAAGTGATTCTGTTCACTTTGAATCTAAAAGCACTCTAGATCAGTAACCCAGAAATTCTGTATTGGAATAATCTTCTCTGAAGACACTTTGAGAGTGACTTAAAGTAGACATATTGGGATAGCTCCCAGTTATTATAGAAGAAAACATAGGGGAGGAAAAGCTTAAAAAGAAGGTGAGAGACAGATGCAGAATGCAAGAGGAATTTACATCACCCAGTCTTCTTCTCTATGCAAGAATATATTTGATGGTTCCTTGTCCATCAAAGGACTCAAAACCAAGTTCACCTGTCCAGCTTATTTTACTCAACCTTTTCCTTATATATTTCAAAAGATTAACCTGAATCAGTACATAATTCTGCTACTCTAATGGGGTAAAATATGGTTTTGTACTTCATGTGAAAAACATCTAATCCTTAAAAACTGCTTTAAAGAACTGTTTTAAGACTAAAAATATTTCAGGGAATTAAAAGTTTTCACTCTGGTTGATTAGTTAGCCTTTAGGTGTTCCAGGCAATTTTGCTGGCTTGCTTTTCTGTGTTTGGATGTTTTCACTTACAGAACTGTTCTTAATAGGTTGTAAACTTCAAGGCTAATCCAAGATCAAATTCTTTGAAGACTATGCAATAAGCATATATGACAAAAAATTAATATGAGTTTTCAGTGCAATAAATATTATTTTGGGTTGAATTTCATGGGAAATTATGGAAAGTAAAGTATTGGTCACAGCTGGAGAGCCTTTTGTTATTGACTTCAGATGCACGTAGACATGTGGAAAGACTACTAAAGTACACTACCAGTCACGTTTTCCAATCTGGATACATTTAAATGTGTCATGTATCTTTATGCTACTGTTTATACAAATAAAATGCAGGATTTGCTGACACAATGGAGAGATACATTTAAGAGCCCTTAGTGACAGAAAATACTAATGTACTTATGTAGAGATATAAAATAGGTACTTGGAAAAGCAAGTGTCATTTCATGGAAGCGGGTAAGCTTTAAATGTCTGCTTTGCATGGGGCCATAAATTAAGAGGCTACTTTTAGTCTGTCTTCATAATGGAGATGGAGATCCTTTCATTGTAACTGTTCTGAATTGTTTTTGAGAGGGATTTCCTTCTAGCATTGAACAAGGGAGGAATAAAAAGTCTGGCACTTTATTAAGGAGTGGAAATCAGGTGCTTAAAATTAGATTCTGTAAATAACTTAAATGGCTGTGCATGTCAGAATTACCTTTTGGTACCTGCAGGTTATCCTTTCACCCTTTTGAAAGGATATTAATAAATTGCACTCAAACACCCCTGAATATCTGAATCAATAATAAAATTATTCAAACATCTTATTTTAAGAAATAATGCATTTTTTGCTTTTTCGAGTATAACTTTTTTTTCTTGCCAATACTAGAGTTGGGGTCTTTCTTCTAATCTAATCTCCTCACAGCTCTCAAAAAAAGGAATTTTTCAGAATATCTAATTTTCAGTCTGCCTTCTTATACTGAGAATGGCCCTTTGATAGAAGAGTACTTAAAGAAAAGAAATATATCTTTTAGATAAATCTATTTATCTAAACAGTTTTAGGCACTGTAAACCAGTCTGTGCTATGTCACATAACGTTTTCTTTCCAAGACTCCTATTGGTGGTCACTAATTAGGAAAAACCAACACCTGCATTGTATGAGACTTAGTTGCTGCAGTGTCTGCTTTACAGATACCAGTGAAGAGTTTTTTAAAGTCATGTGAAGAAAAAATAGTTATTTGTGGTCAAGTGCAGGTATATCAATTCATCCATGGCTTTGTCAAACTGAGTCTTGAAAATGTCCAATATGGGGCGTCCAGATCTGCTCTAAAAATCTGATCCAGTGTTCACTGCTCTCCTACTGAACACCAATTTATTCCTAGCCTGAGTGACATAACTGGCCATTACACTTTCTTTTACTGTTTCCCACAAACAAAATGAGTTTTCTTATGCCTTCATAACCCCAGGCAACCTCAGGCATACTCCTCGTTATGCTTTAGAATTTCCAACTAGTCCAGTTCCCTCAAACTTTCTTTGTGCTGCTGTGTGTCTCATGTTCCTCACAATCATGGCAAGCCTGGAGGGGATCCATTCCATTGTCTCAGAGCTCGTCTTGGGAAACTCAATCTCACTCCTGTCTTTTAGCAGAAAGGAAATGTTTGTAGGAAAATGATCATTTAATTTATTGGCAATGTTTCAGAACCTCTTTCTAGCAACTCTTGTTTTTCAGGCTGTAAATTTGGTTGGTTGGTTGTGGGCTTTTTTTTGCTTTATGAGTTCAGACAGCTGAAAGAATGACTAACTCATAGTTACATCCATCAGGCATACTCATTGCTTTATATTGATTTTCAGCTGCACTATTCAGCTTTGTTTTCATCTATTCAACCTGTGTGACAGGTCACAAGCTTAGAGGCAAAAACACTTTTGAATTCTTCAGAAAAGAAACTTTTTGAAATCATATAAGATCAATAACTACTGTAAGCTCTGACACAGCTAACAAATCACAGAATTATAGACTAGCTGAAGCTGCCATTCCTCTCTGCTTGTCACACAGGCCAAGCCCTCTACTCAAACAAAATTCAGCTTCAGGGCTGTGTCTGGTTGGGTTTTGAATATCTCCATGAATAGAGACCTCAAAACCTCATTAGACACTCCATTCCAGGGTATGAATGCCTTGCCAAATGTTGCTGCATTTCTGAAAGAAATAATTTCTGGCACATTTGTAAAAAAACAGGGTGTGCAGTTTAAGACCAGTGCTGTATCATGTAGGGTGAGGTAGTTTGTTACAGAGACAGTTTTTCTTCATCCTTTTCTCAGCCATCCATCCCCTGGGGACAGACCTGCACTTTGGTTACCTATGCTAGGCTGTAACATGATACATTTCAAATTACTTTTGTTTACCTGAATGTGTGAATTTATATCAAATATAGAGTTTGAGGAATTAAAACAGGGACAGGTGCTGCTGGAAACGGAAACTGGGATATAATTGGGATATAATTGCCAAGAGCAGGGCGTGATTTTCCTCTAATGGACTGTAGCCCTATACTATCTCCCCGAACATAACAATTTCATAGCACAAAAAAATAAAAAAAGCCTGAAACTAAATCCTCTCATCTCCTCAGTCTAAATTCTTTAGTTATGAATCTTATCATGCCATTTAGATATCTGAAATCTTAGTTCCTCATTTTGTGGAGATACCTAAATATAGATACAAACCGTGGTAAAGAAGACCCAAGTTAACTAACAAAGTAAAGCTGCTAAATGCTTGAAAAGAAATATGAAAGCAATAGCTTTCATATCTAGAGGAATAGATATCTAGATATCCAGAGGGAGGAAGAGAAAAACAGAAAAATTAATAATAATCTATTAAAATCTAATATTACATAGGAATCTACCTTTTTCAGAGGTGTAGAATTGCCACTTAGATGTGAAAATAGTACATGTATAATTTTTATAGAAAAGACAGAAAATAAAAAAAAACCTCTTTATCTTGTGTATATATACATATAGGACAACAAATAAAAATACATAAATATAAATATATAAATAAAGCATATAAATATATAAATATCTAACATTGCATTTATAATCTAGATTTATAAACTTCATTTTTTGTCAATAAAACCTAGTATACTACATATGAATAATTTCTTGATTCTTTGGAAAGAATTCTGATACTCTTACCATTTCAGTATTCTTTACTCATATCAGCAGTCTCTTTGACATTACAGGAATTGCTTTACAGTTAAAAGATAAGACCATGATCTTCTTGTTTATTCTGTCTAAGGGATTTATCATTTGGATTTACTGATACATCAGTTTCTCAACTGTTAGGTCTGGAACTGAAGTAAATATAAATCTCTCGACTGACTTTAGGAATTCAGCTGCATTCATCCTTGACTCTGGAGAAAACAGAGCAAAGAAAGTCATGCAAATTTGTGATTCTCTAAAATGCTTGAGCACCTTCTAAAGCAAATTTGAAAGTTAAGCACACTTTCAAAGTACCAGAGCATAAAGTGACTCAGTGTAGCACTCTGTGAGGATGGAGTTATACATCAGAACAGAGGTTTCCAGTCCAGCCCTGCCTGGCCTTGCTGCTTTTCCTCATTCCCTGTGCATTAGTGCAACACTGTGGTTGACTGAGTTTCCTTTCAGAATTAAACAGCAGAGGACAGAATATTTTTATAATTGCAAATGACTGGCACAATTTATTTTATATGAATTGCAGCAAGAAATCACACTGCATTTGATGTGAAAGCACATACAAGCTGGGTTCAATTCATACCCCATAAAATTGTTTGAAGATCATATTTTACTCTGCTAATTCTGTTGCCTATGGTTGCTCTGTTTACAGTGGCCTTGACACTGTTAGAACACAGTAGGAGTTGCTTTGAACTATACTCTGTCTGTGAAAAGATGAAGGCACAGCCAAAGATTGACATGAAACAAGGAGAGCAGTCTCTTTTTTTGCCTATTATCCTGGCAACAAGGAAAATGGGAGAAGTGATACCTTCTTTTAGACTGAGTGATTGTCTTAATGTGAAGCAAACAGCCTCCCATGAGATGGAATACTAAAACATTATCATATTATTGGGCGGAAGCTTCCTGGAGAATTCTGAGTTAAATATTTGTCTCAGACAGCTGAAGTTCTATTTAGACATGCTGCAAGTGACAGTGACATTCTGGAAAGGAAATCAAAGGTACTTTATTGGTGTTTGAGATGCAGTTGCTGGAACACAGAGAGCTGTTTGTCAAGGTCCAGCCTATCTCCCATAGTGTCCTGCTGGTACTTCAGAGCAGCACAGGTCACCCCCACCCCTCATGTCACCTCTGTCAGCCCCTTGGCAGTGTCTCAGAGGCTCTAGGTGATGGGAAATATTTCTTGGTGATGAGAGTTAGATGATTCCTGAGTCCTGGGTGTAAGAGTGGGATACATACAGCCCATTGTCCAGATTCCTTTTACCAACAGATTTTTTGTGAAGCTCCTTTCATGGACAGACAGGAATCTCCCTGATGCTGCAGTCTGTGCACTACATATCCATGGCACCTGTGCAGCTCATTTTTCTCTAGCATATAAATAATCGGCATGGAAGAAAAACTAACTCAAAGCTTGTTCACACTTCCAGCTCTGCATTTTTCTGCACTGAGGATGAAGGATGAGGCCTGAGACTGCCTGAAAGAATCAGTCTGTCACTGGCTTTCTCAGCAAGAGGATGGAAGAGCTAAGAGCAGTTGTTCTGGGTCCTGGATTTTCAGGGCTGTGGTGTCAATTAAGGACACCCAAAAAATCACACATATAGAATGTTGAAACCCTGCATAACAGCTTTTCTCTTGAGTAGAGCCAACCCAGGGTCAGAAAAATAAATAGAGCATTGACACAATATTAGAAATCTGCTATAGGTAATCGATTTTTTCATGTGTTTAATTAGATATATTAATTTTAACCTTTTTTATTGAATGATTTCTCTGGGAGACTCTGTCTAGGTCAAGCTTTATATGACTTGTTACTCCATTTCAAGGTTCAATAAACTAGATGTTCTCCAAGGAACAGTTTAAAGAAATACTGTTCTCTGAAAGTGCAATTGCTTTTAAACAATGTACCATATTCTAAGACAAGTGTCATTTTCTAACATTTAAAAAAACAAGGGTTTCAAAATTCAGAGTTGAGCCACAAAACTGTGCTTCAGGTTTCCAGTTCCAAACTTTCTCCAAGCTCTGCTATAGGAAATATTAGAATACTCAAAGGATTCATTTTCATTTTTATCTCAAGTCACTTGTCACGTGGAGTCGATCTCCATGAGCACATGAATCGTGCTAAAGACTGGAAACCCTTTTCTTACTTCTCTTTATCCTGCCACTGATATCCTCCTTTCATTTCCTTTTATCCAAGGACTTAAAGTGGCCAGTGGGAGTGATGTTAGAAGATGGGAAAATTAATGCTCTATAACTAAGGGGAAAACTGATCATATTTTAAAAGCTGTAAAAATCATATGAAATTAAAGCAGACCAAAAGAAATGTTAAAAAATTGTAATATGGCATTCACCATTCCATCATGTCCAATGTTTCTCATGATATTGTGTCTGAGTCATTACTCCCTGATGGCAATGCCTCACAAATGTTTTAGAAAGACATAAATGATCCTGGTGATACAGAAGAAAAACTTTTAGGCAAATGATGGCAAGAACATGACTTTGCACAGAGAAAGATCTCTTCACCACAGAAAGTGACTGCCATGTATAACAAGTATGAGACTAAATTCTCATTGCCTGTAATTATAAATGGTCATAAAATCATATAGATATTTTTAAAATTAAGCTATCCAGTGAGTGAAATGTTTGTTAACACAAGTGATGCATTCCCTTTCCTGTCACATGAAAGAAGATGATAATTTTTTAGTTTTTGGTTTACTGTCTTCTTTCAACATAGTTCCTGTGCAAGTAAAAATATGGGTTAAATCCATGTGATTTGATGCCATAAACCTTGATATGAAAGATCATCCTTTTATCCTTTCTAATCTTCAACTACTACACCATAAAATAAAGCTCTGCATTTTGAAATCTTTGATTGAAGCAGCCTTTTAATGTACAGACAAACATAAAACACATAAATTTAGATAAAATGAACACACACATGCATTTGAATAAAATAGAATGCAATTAAGAGCATAAGTTACTATTGTACTCTGTATGGGGATCAAGCAGCATTTTGCAATCTAGCTACCCCTTAATGCTCACTAAATGCTTTTGCTGTTCTACTTCTAAGCACTTCTACTGTTTAAAAACCACTTATGGCAGTCTAATAGAGTTTGCTTTCCATTTGCATCTGTTTTTAGCAGATGATGTGAATGATAAACGTTGGCTTTTACTGATTTATTTTATAAGAACATTATGGCTCTTAGAAGGAAATCAGCATATGATCAGGAAATCTGTGATATAAACATGAATAAACCCCAAATACATTTGGTTTATAGAGAAGATTATGCAAGCATTTTGGTGGTCATCACTGAATTTTTTTTTTTAAAGTTAAGACCTATGATTTCCATTAAGCTTAAGGATTTACAGATAAGTTCAGCCACCAGTCTGTAACTTCATGATATTTTTAATCTCTTTTTTTAACAGCAAATTAATTTCATAGCTCACTGATTATTGTTTTGAAGATCTGTCAGATACTCTGTTTGCTCATTTCTTGAGAGTATCTATTTGCATTAGGGAATTCAGAGAACCAAAATATTCACAAAGCATATTTTTCCAATATTGGTGTGGGAGAATAATCAACAGTAGTTATGTTATTCTGGGTCACTTCAGTACAAGGGGTACAACCAGATTTCCTAACCATAAATATTAATTATAATTTTTTCTTATATGTCCTCAGTCCTGGTATCTATTACATGTATTTTGCACTCTGTGAAGAAAGCTGTAATGTAATTACTGCAACCTTAACTTGTTGCAGGACAGAAAGTCAAAGAAGTCTAGTATGACCTTGCCTAAGATCCCTAAGTTTTGATGTTCTGTATTTCTGTTCTAAAAGGACCAATTTATTCCATTTTACTTGGGGTTTCTCAGAGTTGCCCTTTTGCATGGAAATAAGGGTTATGGCTACAACAACTACAGCAGTTTAATTATTCATTATCATGCTAGCAAGTGTACAATACCTAATATTTCTGTCATTGGAGACAATAGCACAGACGGTAGAAAAGAAGTGTATTACAAGTAAGAAAGGGAGGAAGGGAGGGAGAGAAGGAGGGAGGGAAAGAGAAAATTTCTCATATCCTTTTATGGTCTTTAATTTTTCCTGTTTGTCAGGGAAATACAAGCTAGCAGTATTTTGGAGAGATAATAAAACTAAGAAATTACTCTAATGCATCTTTATGCATACACCTATATGGATAATAGTTAGCTAGGCTTTTGAAATTATATTTTCTTTAAGTGTACACATGCTCAGGAACTCACATGCCCTCAGACATGTCAAGCAGAAGCTCAGGTTTTAAAGGGTGCATTTATCAAAAGAGACTTTCCAAGGCCCTGGTATTTCAATCATTATCCATGACAAACACTTTGAGCTTGCATAGAAAATAAATCTATTCTCATTTTCTGAGCTGCTAGATTAGAAGTCTCCTGTGTTCTTTTAAATGAACCGATGAGTGAAAAATGAAATAAAACAACATTTAACTATTTGCATGTTCTTTGCTCAGGGAGCAGCAGCAGAGTATGAAGAGGGTACAAGCCTCTACAAAAGCTTTTGCAGGTAAATTGTACCTTTATTTGTTAGCCAGTGCTTCGATGACATATGACACTAATGGCCATTGTTCTTTGCCCACCATCAGTTGTTTAATATCTGGGAGTAAAATGAAAATTCCACCGAGGATTTGACAGAGATGCTTGTATGGATACTTAACCCATATTTCCCCTAAACAGCTCTTTGGAAGCTCAGTCTAATAGGTGAAGTGCAGTGCTGTCAGCCTAGTGTTTCCAGGTCAGATGCTGTTGAAAGTACTTGGTGTATTTTCATTTGATAAAACAATAATTCAAAGATGACTGAACATGTCTATCTGACAAGGACAGGTCAATATTCTGCTTATCTCTGAGATAATCCTTCTAACTGAGGACTACAATAACTACACTAAATAATATTTTCTCTTTTGCTAGTTTGATCGGAAATTAGTGATCATTATTTAATCTCAGTCCATGAACTTAGTCGTCAGCAGTTTTCTAGTAGCAGCTATTCATCTGGGTTTATTTATTTTTTTATGAGATATGTATGCCTGTGAATTTCTGACTTTGACCTTCCAAATGTGTTCCTTTTAAAAAACCAAGTTATTCCAGGCATCCTTAAGATGAGCTAATTCATAGTACTGACTCCCTTACAGTTGTTCATTTGATACTTTTATTAAACCCGAGAGTGCGCTCTTGAATTCTGGATTGGCTCACCAAGTCCCCACACACAGCATGTCCAAAGCACTTATTCACTCCAAATCTGAAATTTGTGTCATACTCTTCTTCTCATACTTTTTTGGCAGCAGTTTGCTTTCTTCCAGTTAGTGGTTGTTCAAGAGCGAATTACAGGAGTGTCTATAATCAGTCTGGGCTACAGAAGGCAGAGAGGAGAGAGCTAAGAGTGTCTGAACCACCTTCTGTGCAGCAGAAACAAGGTCCACATGGAGCTGAAGAGATGGGGGCTGCTTTTTAAAGCTTCTCTCATAAATATTTAGAACTTTATTCTAAAATTGAAATAGTGTTAACAATGTCACAAATATTTTCCTAATAATGTCCAAATATTTTCCAATTCCCCCATTTCTAATCAGGAGACTGATTCAATACAATGAAGGAGTGGAAACTTTTTTACTCTGTTTAAGATACAATCTGTTTTTACAGTGTGCCTTACTCCCAAGGGTATTAAACTCACAAAAACAAACCCAGAGAAACATGAAAAGGTTTCTAATATGCAGTGACAATGAAATTACAGTAATGTTACATGTTCCATACTAAATGGTTCTAAGCTTTATGGACCTGCCATCCTTGAGGGTTGATTCCAGAAGAATGGCCAGTGATTTAGGAACATTATCATGAACCAGCTACAGAGAGGGAAAGCATAAATGTTTTAATGCAATTTATCACTAAAATAAATGAAAAAATTATTACCACACCACTTTCCAATCCTCATATTTAATTAAATAAACTTTTAAATAAATTTAAAAATTAAAGCAGAAAAGATAGATAAACCATATGTTTGATAAAAAAAAAATCTCCTCTCAATTCCAGTGAGAAATAAGAAAATGGAAATGTTTAATGGTGGGAGTGTGCATTGCTCTTTGTGTCCAGAGAGCTGCTGCCACAGTGGGAGTGTCTTCAAATTAAAAGGAAATCTCTGCAGAGGAAATAATTCAAAATAGATTAAAAATGTGGTTTTTTGTGTATGCAGATTGACATAGAGTTTCATGGGAAAATGAGTGGACAAAAATGCTACCTCAGACACAAAACCTTTGCTAAATTAATACTTTGGTCTGATCTTCTTGACATGTATTCCTCTTCATCTTGGTCTTTCCTTTAGCATTCTACCAGTTTCATTAATCTCTCTCTGGCTATTGAGTCTTTCACAGTGTTTGCATTATGTGAGCCAACTGGCCACTGGCCCTCAAACAGAGACACCACTGTCCTGTGGATGGAGCATGAAAGCGGAGCCAGGAGAAGAGGGCTGCATTTTATCCTTTATTTCTTAAGACAATTCAATTTATCAGATCACTTTTTCTTTAGGTATAGTAAAGGACTAGCTTTTACTTATTATGAGAAAATACTTGACAAGCTTAGCAAGTAAAGATAGAAGCAATAGTCTTATTATTCATTTTATTTATTTTATGCTTTTCTTGCTGTTTTCAATTTCTCCTTTGCTCTCTTTAAGCATAACTATTTCAAGCCTTTTTCTTTCCTTTGTTTTGTGAATATTTATCTTCTGACATCAACATAAAACAGCTATGGAATATTCTCACAGCTATACAGAAATCAACAGTTGCCATTTAAAGTGAGTAAATGAACTGAAGTGCTGAAGTTATGTATTTGTGCAAGTACCAGATGCATTTCGCATGTCAGGAAGCACTGAATTTTGTCAAATGCTGACTATTTAATGCAGAGCATGATTCATGCTACAGATATATCCCACAGTAGCCAGAAGAATCTAGGTACTGCAATCTGTCCACATCTGATCTACTGAAGAGTCTACTGCTGTATGAGCAGAGACTGAATTATCCTTTCTCCTTATGAACTGGTCTTCCTATCCATCTGCTATTAAAGCTGTTGAGCACTGGAAAGGAACTGATTTAATTGATGTGTCTCTCCCCAGGACTTTTAGCTCAGCAAAGACTTAGTAAAATCATGTTTGACATTACATAAAGAAGCTACCAGTTGAAAGTCTAACTGTTTTATTTTATTCACGATTCATTGATGTGATAATAAACACAATTCAGTTCATTGTGCTGACCTAGAAATGTAGTTGGACTATTCGACAGCAAATGATCTTATTTCAAAATAACCTGAAATATTGCACAATGGAAACAAACATTTGTAGGCTGGCTTTTCCAAATGAAGGATAAATGCCATGAGGAGAGTAAATGTTTCCACTGTCAGCATCTTAGTCTGTCTGATCTCTGAACTATAATTTGCAATATCATTGATTTGGTGTCATTCTTTCCAGAACAAATTAAATGTATTTATAAAAAGAGCTGCTTGCTTAAAAGAAAAGGGACTAATGGACATGTTTAGAGAAACAAACTTCAGTGTCTGAGAAACATTGGACAAGACAAAATAAGATAGATGATATTTTAACATATATGTGGTTATTCCATTTAGAGGCAAAAGTATTTATCATTTGCTAGTTAGATCACCAGTTTCAGACAGTGACTGACAGACTTGCCTACATCCAGCTGCATTTCATGTTTAGAGGGATGAATGTTGCATGGTGGAGTAAACAATGACACCCAGTGGCCATATTCACTCAAGCCCTGTCTGTGTTCTGGATTTCCTCATCACATTCCTGTTTTTCCTTGGTTTTACATGGGGTTTTGGATGTTTTTCTTCTTGTTTTCCCCACAGTACTAATAACACCATAGATGTGTTTTTTGAAGCTGAATGACATAATGGATTTGACACACAAAGCTCTTTCCCCCTAGAGAGAGAAGTAATAACATTTTCATCAGTGGCAAGAGTCATAAATGCAAATCTATATAAACTGTGTTTATAGGAGAAACTGGCTACAAAAAAATTTTGGAGCACAAGATGTGCTAGGTTGGTATGACAATGACTGATGGTGGATATTCATTTTGTTTTCCAGAAAATGGAACGTTTTGGATTGTTGTATGTCATTATGTCAGCTGCAGGGGGGAAAATACTCTCAACAACCCAAAACCCAACAAAACCCCAAAATCCTTCCCCTCAATCATCCCATCCCTCAAAAAAACACCCAACAACCCAAACCATACAAGAATAAAATGGAGCCTATATTAAGGACAAAAATTATTTTAATGAGTTATGGTTTATCAGAAGATATGGGATATCTGACTCCAGATATTTGCTTTGCTGAGAGCAAAGCAAAAGCCAAGAGCAGCTGACTCTAATAAAATTTGTTAGAAGATGCAGATCTGGAATGCATTATCTGGTTCTAACTTGAATACCATGAAACCACATATTTATTGCTTTTGACTTCTGAGGAGCATCAGTCACTGTGTGATCTCCTGAAACAAAGCTGGTATGTAATTTCTGTCATGAGCTGAACCAATGTCTGGTCTTCTTGCAGCCCTTCTCATTCATCTAGAAATAATGAAGGATTTTTTTTGATGAATTTTGTCTCATAGAATACTTATTTTCTAAATGATACAATTGTAAATAGGGGTCTCCAAGACAGCAAAACAGTAAGATGCAAATGAAAATTACTTTATTTTCTACCTTATTGTTCATAAAAACTGTGCTCCTAGTGATAAATATAAGCCAATACAGTGTTGAACAGACAATATGGAGAAGACCACTAAGAACTAAACGATATAATGTGGAATTATTTGTGCAAGGTTTAGCCAGGACAATAATGCACCAAGGCATTTCTCAAGGAAGAGCAAACTTCATGCCTGAGGTGCACAGAGAGGATCGCAGTGGCTACTACACATGGGGAGGTAAAGGTGTCCTTCAACAGGTGGTACATAGGAGACTCACAGCAGAAAGCAGACCTATTTATTCCTAAGAGGGAATTAAGAGGTTCTTACAGGCAGTCTGTTAGAGACCCTGCTAAGTCCCAGTGTCAATGGCAAAGAGTGATACTCTGTCCTGCCACTGCTCTGTGTCACCAACCCCCAAAGAACAATGTAGGTGTCATCCTAAATACCATAAAGCAAAATAAAAAATGACTTAGTGAAAAGGTGAGTAGGTATAGAGGAACCAATTGTAGCTTGTGCATGGTTGAAGTATAATGAATCAACTAATATTAGACAGTAAAAGTTTTTAATACTTTCTTTTATACTATTTTTCTTCTCAACTAATTTGGACTTATATTTCAAAGTCTGGTTTCAGCCTGACTCTGTCTTACCAAATTAACCTAGGGGAGGTCTATGCTTTGTCAATTTTTAACTATTTCATGCAATTTCTCTTTACTGCCAGAATTCCACCAAAACAGAAAATCTAGAATGTTCTCCATCATGTACCTTGCCAAACTATCAATCTGAAGACCTATGATAGTCTAGAATGATTTATTAAAAAATCCATTAGATTCCAAGCTAAAAGATTTTAAATTATCGTCAATTATTCAAATTGGTGAAAGAGAAGAAATACTAAGATTTCCAATTCATGCTGAGAAACTGTTCTGTGTATTTATGAATATCTGTAAAATCATTACTAGTGATGGCTGCTGAAAAAGTTTTGGTGTGATTTCTGTTGAGAAATCCCAGAACCATGAAAGCTGTGAAGGGGCCTCAGGGGGTGTCTAACCAAACCTCCTGCCCAAAGCAGGGCCACTCCTGGGGTCAGTCCAGACTGCCCTGCCTCTGACAAATTGGAGCTTGAAACTCCCCAGGTACAGATGTGGCACAGACTCTCAGGGTGATCTGCCATGCTGCCCCACTGTCCTCATGGGGAAATAGCTTGTCTTTTTATCCTGTTTGTATCCTATCTCATCAGTTCATTCCTGGATCCCAAAAAGTACCCTTGGAAAAAATACCCAAGGAAAACCATGCTAGAACACAACCCAATGAAAATTTTGTGATTGGTTCCAATTAGAACATGGTATTTCCCTTTTGCTTGTTTTCATTTATGTGATTGCCTGTTCCTTCCTGAGAGCAGGTCTCCATGGCCTCAGTCTGCCTCAGAGTAAAAATGAATCAGATGAGTCTGTGGATTCATACCCCATTCTCTTTGTTTATTCTCCTTTCTTCACAGCTGCCTCCTACAGATTAGATGTGAAGTACTCATGACAGTAAAGACCAGGGAATTTTAGTTCTTCAGATTCATTAAACTGTCTCCTGCAGGATACATTGGACAGGCTTTTCATTTAAAAAGTGAAATCAAACTGTCACTTCTGTTCAATAAGAATCAAATAAAGAACACCAACAATGACAAAAACAAAATGTAATTGTAACAGCAGCAGCAGCTGTCTCTTCATGGGGGACTGGTGAGACACTGTGCACAGCCTTCCTGAAAGAAAAAAAAAAGGATAAAAAAGATTGCACCCCCCAGCCCCAACACTAGAAACACTAGAGAAGTCTATGAAAGAGCCCTTATTTCCCTCCCAACTTCATAAGGGATTTGTGAAACCTACTGAAACCTACTGCTGCTACAGCTGTCACCTGCACTTACCTGTTCTCAGAGAGCACTGCTGAAACCTTTGTCTCTCTACATGGCCCTTCCACTCAAGCCCTACATTAATTTAATTATAGTACCACTGATGTGTCCTGCAAAAATGCTCTGCAACTGTGCAGGACTTTCACTCTGGGTTGAAGAGAAATTCTCATCTCTCCAAGTTACGGCACTTTTACCATTATTTACTTTTAAAATAGCCTGCAATTATAATAAAGTATTAAAATGACAATAAAACATAATGATTTCATAGGAACCCATTTGCATGTATTCTCGAATATTTATTATTATTATTCCTATAACAAATATTATTAATTCAATTTGTTTATTTAAGTATAAATAAATATATGTTAGTAAATAATAATTATTCCTTTTAATGCACATTCTCATAATTTTATTTAATTCATCTGAAGAAGGAGAAAAATGCAATTGTCATCATTAAATTTTCCTTTCTGTTTTTGCTTAGGATTCCCTTTTCTTATTGTTCAAAACTCCTCCAAAATCTCTTTAGACACGGCTTTTGTCATCATAAGGCACAAATATGAGGTTAAAAGAAAAAAAATTAATTTTTAAATGAGAGAATGTGATGGAAAGCAAAAAAAAGTCAAAATCTTTCAAGCAGGTTACACAGGCTTCTGTACAAAGCCTCGTGTGTGTACTCAGGGAGTTTATTCAAAGCCCTGACAAGGCATGAGAGCAGCATGTACAGAATTGTGTGTTTATCACTACTCCCAGCTAGATTCTCCAGCCAAACCAAATTTAGAAAGTACACATTTTGGCTTCATTAGTGATGCTCATATGAGAGCATTTATTTTATAATTAGTCAAAATTTGTAGTCTGTGTAGACACGGGATAACCAAGGAACAGCAATTTTCTTTGTAAGTTGCAAGGGAATGTCACATCTTTTGATATTAAAAGATTCCTTCTTAAAAATATAAATCTTTATTTTATCAAACTTCAGAACATGCAGGAATAACTAGGGTATGAATTCTAAAGCTATCTGAAGTATTAATTTCTTTTTTCCTCTTTTGTTTGTGTTTTTACTGAGGTGGTCTCTATTTTCACTGCTACCAAGCAGTGTATACCAGATGGGATATTTGCACTTTCACAACCAATTGTAATTTTTTTTTTTCCTTTAACTTAATCTGCTTCCTTTCTTCATGTTTTGCATTACAAAGACCTAAAAGATAAGGTCACTTTGTAGAAGCTGGGCCTGAAATTCATACCATATTGAATTCTAACATCTTTTTACTCTAGTTCTTTACCTACAATTCCAAAATATAGGTTAAATGAATTTCTCAAATACATGAACTAATTTCATTTTCAGAAAGTTTTGGATATCCAGCAAAAAAATTTCTTAAGACTTTAAAACTGTTGTAGAAAATAAACTCTTCCAAAGAGAGCAGGATCTGCTACCTCATAAAATGAATCATGCAAATAAGAGACCATATTGGAAAATGTGGGCTGCAATCATTCTCAATCAGTAAAATGTAGATAATGATTCTTGTCATGCTCCAAGGATGATGTGAAAATTAATCTGCTAACAAGGACAAGATAATGATTTTGTCAGTTAAGCATTATGAAGCATTGACATTATTTTGCCTGTAAATCATTTCAGTAATATCCTTATTCATTATTCTGAGATGCAAGACCAAAGTTTTTGAGATAATAAATTTAGAAGAAACTCTCTAGAGCTTCATAGGACTTTTTCCAACAGAGGCCCTGCCCTCTAGGTGAGAAGGAATTGCAATTCTAAAGTAAATTCTAAAAAAGTTATGTCAAGAAAATATTAGCCCCAGGGAGATCAGTACGTATATTTGTCCCATCAGCTGTAAACATAAAGGAGGAAAAAATTAGATTTTTTTTTTTAAACCCATTATAGTTAGTTTCCAGGCTGAAGTTTTTTGATATCTAAAATCTCTAAGTTTAAAGCCACCCCAGAGACAGTGACAGACCACAGGGCTCCTCTACTTCAACTACATGAGTAAAGACTGGGACTTAACTCAAAGTCTGATGCAGCCATTTTAAGTCCAGGATCAAACCTGGTGCTGTGATTGCTAAATTGGAGAAAGAAATATCTAAGTTCTCCAAAGACAGCAGTTACAAAAGGAACCTGGGTAACCTGCAGGTACCCAGCTGCCCCTGGGCAATGTCGAAGGTACCATAGCTCCCAAGGTTCTCTGCTGTCCCCAGCCACCCTAGCCTGTAAAAACATCTCTACAGGAGCTCACCCACAGCCCCTGCAGCTCTGAGGAGCCTGCTCTATCAGGCAGCTATTGCCTTCTTACATGTAGCAATGCTGAAACCCTTGAAGCATCACTCTTAATTGCAGATCCCAATGTCACTGCCTGAATGGGACTTTAGTCAATCACTGATCCTCACCATTTGCTTCTAGGTATTTTTGAACTACTCCCTGCACAACAATCTGGCTCCCATGGATTCCAGTTTTGGTCATTATTCTCTCCATTCATTGCAGCCTGTTTATCCATCCCAAGCTAGGCAGCAAGTCATTTAAAAGTTAATCAGTGCAGTGCTCAGCATTTCAATAGCTGTCTCCTTTTATGTGTCTAGACATTAGTTGAGGGAACCAACTCAAAGAAATGAGCTATAGTTGTTGTCTGAAACCTCACACCTCATCCCTTCTGCATTTCAGAAATGGCTCATCAGGAAGCCTGTGTTCCAGACCTTAAGTTTATTCTGAGTAAAATGCAGAGCCGAGAGAGATCATTTTCCATGCAGCTCACACCAATACCAGTCTCAATAGAAGAGTTAAATTTGTAAAATTTCCATCAGAGGAACTGATTGTGTCCAATTCTTTTTCCCATTTAGGATTAAAATTTTGTAAGAACTGCTGTATGTAGTCCCTTACCATTAGATGACTTCCTAAACTGGAATGGTAAACATTTTCCTAATCCTAATCAAAATGTAGTTGTCACTATCAAATCACTGGTTTTTAAACAAGAGCAAATGTTTCTATGGCTAAGAGAGAGTGTTAATAGGTTCTAGAATTTTATACTGTCATGCACATGAAATGTATTTAAAAAAAAGAAATCTAAAACACAAACAATGATTTGTTTGCTGTGTTCAGTATAAGCAAATAAATCCAGTTAGCATCTCTGGGTATTGCATAATATATTCAGAGAAATTAGATACCATTTGTTTTTGCCTGAAGTAGAAAATGGTGTTCATGATTTACTTCACCTTTGTATTTCCTAAGCATTTATTAGTTATTGCTTGCTCTGTCATGTGTGTTTGTTTCTGTAGCTCAAACATAAATTGTGTGATGGCTGCATAACATGTTCATTTATAATTGTTTCCTGGAAAATTAAGCCCTGGATTTCATTCTCTAAATAAATGATTTTTTTAACTAAGGTAATGATATCAGAAAGTATTAAATTCTCCAAAGAAGTAAATATGTCATTACTTTAAGCTCTCTTTATCTCATTCTCTTTTAAACTTTATTTTTTTCTATTCTTTTTTTATTAACATGAATTACAGCTGCAGCAGGGTGGAAAATGCAGTCTGGCGTGCAAAAGCTCTTTATAAAAAAAGAAAAAATAAAAAAAAGGTGCCCAGCTCCTCAGAAATGAGAAAATAGTATACACAAAATCAATTGAGGCATAAAACAAACAAAAAAAGTATTTTAAATGTTAGTCTTATAGAAGCTCATTAAATTTCTTTCTTTTTTAATTAACTACTCCTACTAACAGGAAAATAATCAAAATATGTTATTATACTTTCTTGTCAGTTCTTTTGTTAAGGGAACATAAGCAAGTCAGTGTTACTCTACTGTTACAGAATCATTGGCTCAATTAAGAGATCAAAACAACAAACCCAACATTTTTCCTGTACTTAAGTGGGCAATCCAGGCCCCATCTGTTTTTTTGGCTACACCTCAGTCTGGGAAGCAATGCTGCTTCAAAGCATCTCTGTTGATTTTAAATTATAGCCTCAGTTTCTTCCATTCTCAGACATCCAATTTTCCTTCCACGTATTCCATCACTTAAAAAGAAATACAAGCAGGTAATGCAGACAAAAACCATTTACAATTACTGTGATACCATTTTTATTAAAGATTTATTTATTAAAAAATTTTATTTTAGTTTCATTTTGTCATTATCTAGACGTTATTTTCCTATTATAGGAGAAAAAAGGAGTAAAAATATGTAACATTTGTCTATGCTTTCATTTTTCTCACTCTGAAGTGGGTAGTGTCTGAAAATTTTTCATGGGAACTTCTTCATTGTAGGAATATTATTTTCATGGAATAAAAGTAGTTCATTTGGAATATATTAGCTAGTATACTTTCTTGACTGGAGCACTGAATTTGTTACAGTGTACTCCACAGCAAAAGTGGTGACAATACTTTCAACAATTTTCATGTGGTTTTCTTGACCATCAAAATTCATTTTTTGTAAAATCTGAAATCTTTCACATTAAATACAAATTTTTGTGAAAAAAATTAACATTAAGGAAAGAAGAAAAAATTAAGTAAGACGCCCAGCCTTTCAGGATGGACATTCTGCAACAAATGTCTGGGAAGCTTTCAAAAGGTTTCTTTTAATACTCTACAACAGAAGAAAACTCTTTTCAATATTCAAAGATCTCTGCCCAGTTTTAATGAAAATACTCTCTTAGAAGACTAAGAAACATAAAACCCACTCTTGGTTACAAGTATTTCTGCACTGTCACATTGTGAGTGTTTCAATCCTTTTAAATTTTTTTTCAATTCCCACATAGGTTTAAGTCTGAGTAAAGTTTCAGGCTAAGACTTTAGTTTTATGCCTATTTTAGTACCTTGTCCTACTTTCTCTTAATTATTTCTAATTCACTTTTCTTTACTGAGTGAGATTGTCTCAATTTGCTGTCCTTGGGAGAGAAGCATTCAAACAAAAAGCCTTGCCAAGGCAAATTAAAATGCTGAAATGTAAAATTTATTTTCTAATGCCTGCACAAGCCTTGCCTGTGCAGCATTTAGCTTTATGTTTAGTGGATAAAGGGCAAGACCGCCAAACAAGGACATTTCTTCTTGATTTATCTAAAGGGACATGAAAAGGAGAAAGTAACAGTTCTGGCTGCCTTTCCAATGTCTCTCAAGAAAGACCTGGAAGGACCACCTGCAAAAATGACCAGAGAATGAAAATTGTTTAGTCAATTTAGTAATTGGCTTCTCTGTATTAGATTGCCAATTTCATTTAGAGGGGCAATTACTGGCTTTTAAGGTGGTGGATTTGGCTCATAAGCCATAGCTACTAGGAAATGAGTTGGGCACAAGGAAGTAATTCTTTTCAAGGTATGATACAGGAATTGCAAATAGCCAAGCCTACCCCATTCCTAGCTTAAAGAGGGTAACAGAGTGAGAAGAAACACAGAGAAGCTCTTCACTCTGTTGAGTTGTTTGCTTTGTTGTCTTTGGGGCATTGGTGGAAAAGGGCAACAGAGCAGCAGGATTTAAGAACAGTATGGCTCTAACTCCTAAAGGCTAGATGAAGGTGGCTCTACACTTGCCACTCAAGCTTGTCATGTAAAATAACATCCTACCTCCATGCACAATTTTCTTAAAAAATGAGTTTAAATTTTTAACAATTTAAGACTAGATATTCAGATTTGGATTTTGGGAAAATGCCATGGACAGCTCAGGAGATTCTACAGAAACACCTAGAAAGTAGCAATTTTCATTATATACCTCCAGAAAAAAATTTAAGCACTACTGAAGCCAGAATAAATTCTGGCATTTGCTTATTTAGGATCAGACCTCATCCATAGGAAAAAGATATTTCTTACTCCAGTCCCCCTAGTTTTGTTTCTTATTTAACTCCTGTGCTTGTGTTGCTACAGAAAAATGTAAACTTCAGACCATGAAATCATTTCCTGTTAACACTAGATAGAAGGTGAGAGATAAAGGGACTCTGGAATTTGCAGGTACAACAGCTTGAATTTGAAATCAAACAGAAGAAGGGGAGTAAGACTGTTGGGATTAGAGTGTTGTGTGTCTTATATGTTGGGAATGCTATCATTTCACATCTTATTTATCTATACTTATTTATACAAAAATATTAACTAAATCTTTGTCAACTTCTAGATGACCTCAAAAGGCAAAGGGCAACAACTGAATTTATAACTTTTTCCTGAATCCCTTTGTGCCAAATTTAGCACCAGCTAGTGCCTAACTCAATTTGTGAAAATGCCATTTAGGCATGAGAAAACTGAAGTTTTTTACAAAATTCTATTGAATTAATTGCACAGGCATCTTATTTCTTTCTGGTAGGAAATTCTAGTGTATATTAGTCATCTAAAATATGTTCCAAGAAGACAAAAAGATTTTACTTTCTGGAGTTTAAAATAATAAAACCACTGTTTGGCACAGAAAAGAATTCCACGAAGACAGCTTTATGGCCAGAATGGCTTCATGGCCAGAAGAGTGAAGACTGCACTGATATTTCTACACTCTTAAAACCTGCAAAGCAACATTAAGCATAGAAAAAAGGAGCAAGGATTAAGTAGATAAGTCACCTGTATTTTTCCCAATGAATCTCTTGAAATCAGTCTATTTCCTCAAAAAACTAGATCTTAGAACAAAACCCAGAAGCTCTGAATTGGTGTGAAAGTAAACCCTATGAGCTCCTCTGCTAGGTTATGGGTTTCTCAATGTAAAACACTTACAGAGTTCAAACAGTGATCATTTCCAGTGGAGGATTTATAATTTAAATGGAGGTGACTTTTTAGATGAGTGATGACTAAGGTTGACTATTTTTTTTTCTCAACAGGAAACTGTTTTGGCTTTAGGATTGTTCATGAGTAATTTACAATGTGCTCCAAAAGGCAGTCTTCAAAACACAGAAGTAAAGAAATTACACAGAAGGTTCTGTCTTCAGATCTGCTCAGCCAAGGGAAGTGGCTTTCTGGCCACTGCACTGCTCCCTGGACCAGCCTCAAAGACTCCCAGTCTTTCATCACTTCCAACTTCAATGTTCCCATATTTTTCTTTCTTCTATTATGTCATCCGGAGGTAGCTAGAGAAGAGTAAAATTATCCCATTCCTTGTATCCCTTTTTGACCTATATCCTAAGAGGATGATGAGAAGAGCAAAAGCATTTAAATCAACAGTTTTGACAGTTCTGGAAGATCACTTTCAGGCACTCTGGACACAGCCTAGAAACCCAAGCAAGAGAAGAAGAATTTTCCACAGATTATTTCCATTTTGAAAAATTTACCTGTTCTGTTTGTTCTTTCTGACAATGATTGTGTACTTCAGAACCTTTCACTATCGGTGCTTCCTGTGCAAAGGATCACCTCAGAAGGTGACAACTTGAATTCTAAAGAAATGAGCCAACATGGTATTCTTCTTCACTTGTATATATTTCCTCAATTAGGGTTGAGGGGGTTCTGTAGTAGGGGTTGAAGTGAGGGAGAAAAGTGGTAAGAGTCACCATATTTCTGACAGTATTTAGGTTTTCTCTGTAATGTCAGCTTCTCAGGGAACATTAAGCAGCATTTTTGTCCAGGCAAAATATATTTAATCAATCATTTCTCGTTAGCTGAAGCAAGAGTTTGGAGATGGGTGTTATCCTGGTAGCTGAAATACAGAACATTAACAACAGAAGTTATTTTTGCAGGACACTTCAGAGTGTTAAAAATCTGATGAACCCAAAGACTTGGAATGAGTCTAAACCAATGAAAAATTATTTGAAAAATTAATGCAATATTTCATCTGTATCTAAAACATCTGCAGAATTCTGTGAGATTTTAAAAAATGCTGTAACTTGGGACTACACTTTAGTGAAATTCCTGAGATAAAACATTAAGTTTTACCTATTTTTGGTAACATTCACTTCAAATACAATTTAAAATGAAAAGAAATATGGGAGAAGTGAAAAAGAAGGAAAAGAAATCTCCCATTAAAAAAATTGTTAGGAGCTAATTTAAAAATGCATTTTCAAAGACTGACTGGAATGTAAATTATTTTTAAAGTTCTTAGAACTACAAGGTGAAGGTAAACATTTGTTCATTGTCAATAATGCACCTGAATGAGATCTTTTGACGAAACATTTCTACTTGGAAAATGGTTAATCAATAATCCTGAAAGAGTTGCATGAAAGGGTTAGACTGATCTCATTTCATAATGTAAATAAGACAAATATGAAATAAAAATAAATTCAAAGCTGTCAGAAAATTTTCAGAATGAAGAATAGAGGAAGGAACCTCCCAATATGCAAAAACATTTAATTGAAAATATATGAGAACTACAATAGAAAAATTATCAATTAGGATTTTAATTTTTTATCTATAGAAGTTTATCTATTTATTATATAAGAATTATTTCTGAGAAATTACATTTTATTTTATGAGATACAAATGTATTAATTAAAAAAAATAAATTTAATAGTGGAAGTACATATTTTATTTATATTTATCAAATGGCTTTGATAAAATTTTGTAGTGCCACATATTACATTTACCTGGCTTGTTCTTTAACTTTCAAGTTTGGGCTTAAACAAGTGGGATTAAAGTTTTTGGAAATAGCTGAAAAAGTAGGGCAGAGGGATTTGAGGAGTGGTGAAAGGAAGACCAGTTTTAAAGATTATCTAACTTAAAGGAAGAACTGTTGAAAGAAGACAGTCAGTCCCTCATGTGTAGATAACATTTGGTTGATAAGACTCCAATTAGCCTTAATCCACTTCTTCATTTAAAATGAAAGGATGTTTTTAAACATTCATCATGTTTGTTCTGGATGGCAATTAAATACATTAGTCACTAAGGAATGTGAGTTTTATTTCAATGTGAACCTGACATCATATTTTTTAATTTCTGGAACATAGGTGTAGAAAATATGCAACAAAATACACCGTAAATGACATTTGGAGACAGATCTGCATTTCAGGTGTAAAGAATTTGATAGCTGTGAGCTTCTAAGAGTTCTGGGGTTTTTTTAAATAAAATCCTACAGGATGTTTTCAGCAGCATGGCTGGTTTATGTCAAATAAATCCCTGTGACTTTTTCTTAAGATTTAGATTTGTAATTGTACAGTACTGTGAATTTTAAAGCAAGTTACTGTTTCTTTTAAAACTGATATCAACAAGATGCATTTCAGTGACCATCAGGCCTTTTCAATAAAAAAATAACAAGGTTAGACCATGTTTACTTCTTTTTGTCATTAGCCTAGATATCTTGTGCAAAAGAGAGATTCCAGTTCTCTGTTTCACATCTCTCTGTTTAACTGCCATGACAAGAATAGACTTTTGATATTCTGCTTCTGTTCTAGAGAAAGGATTTCTTAAAGAGTGTCTTATTAAATCATCTAGTCCAGAGTTCCTAAATGTTTATCACATGAATGAAAATAAACAGTCAGCCAAGAGTGTGATTTGTTTGATCCATACTGTGAATGTTGATGTGTCGAGGAATTCAGGTGACACTTGTGATTCACTTTATCTTTTCTCAGAGTAAAAAATTACATAAGAGCCTCCAGATCTCCTGCTCTGAAGTTTCTTCTCTCCTTTCTTACTTTGTCAGAAGAAAATATACAGATTTCTGCTAACTTCAGTGTAAGGTTTTCCCTTCTTATCATCAAGTGCTGGAATTAAATTGGATTTTTTAGGTGTCTGTAAGCTTTGATAGGCTTTTTTTCTGAAGCTAAGAAACAGTGAAATAGAGAGCCATGAAGAATGCATTTACTACTCATATCTTGGGAGCACTATTGACAGCATAATTCACAGCTCAAATTGCTGCTGGTGATTTTCTTATAATGCTTCTTCCATTTTCTATTCCAGGGCCCAGACACATTGCTTGCCACTCTCATTTTGGCTTCCAGTATAGCATATTTCAGTAGCAGCTCTTGAAATTTTTTATCCTCTTGGAAATATTTCTTGAGAAGGAGATTAAAAACTGCAAATTGCAGGGCCCTCTTCAGAACTGCATGTGTAAGCAAGGAATTCAAGGTAGTCTAAGAGAAAGAGTTCAGTTTTGAAATTGTGTTTTAGGCTATTATTAGTACCAAAACAGAAGTCAGAAAATTTCTTGAAGGCAATGGGAGAAAAAAAAAAACAACACCATAAACTTTGGATAAGAAACATTATTTGTTTTTAACCAATAATAAAATATTCTATTAATATGCTTATTTAAGAGTTCTATTTAGCTCCCACTGTTCCTTAGTGGATGTATGACCAACACATTTATTTATTCTCTCTTACCTGGCCTACAGTCAATAAAATCAGTATCTGGCTGAATATTCCAGAAAGTCTCTCAGTGGTATATCTCCCTTCTTCCTGGCTGTAAAACTCTCCTGCTGGACTGATGTGATTGACTGACACATTTCTCCCAGCTATCTTTGATAAAATGGGGTTTGGATGCTTGGTGGCCCCAGGCTGGCTGTCTTTTCCTCTTGGTTCCTTGCTGTCACTTGGACACCAAAAATTAATGTATTGTCTGCTCCTCTTTTCTTGGATCCCTGTGTGGCTCTGAAGGGTCACAAGTGGAGCAAGAACACAAACAAAATATTAAGAATTATCTCACTGAAGACCTTGTTATGTCTTTCAGGGGATAATTAATTTTAAACAAAGGTAAGGATTTGTACTGGCAGATATAAAATCCCTGTTAGCCCAGAACTACTCTTTATCTCAAAAGGTTTAATCAATCTCAGATAAAAATATTATCCATAAAATATGCAAATTATGAAAAAATAGATATCCAGGACTTACTTAAGAGAAGGAAATTGATATTTGTTGCATACAGTAGTAGAAAAGAAGCAGACAATTATTTATGAAGTGAAATCCTTTGTAAAAATTATGGCGTATGTTCTGAATTTCAAAATTTCAGGTCTTATTCCCAAGTGAAAAAAAGGAAATGTGAATCATCAGTGAGGAAAAAAAATAGAAAATTTTGTTTATTTTTATTTACAACCTTCACTTGCAAGATTTTAAGTTATTATTTATGAATCAAAAAACTCTATACACAGATTTAGGTCACAAATAAGTATATCAAGTCACAGTATATTTCCCCAGAAAACGTTTTTGACATATAATTAACACCACTGAAGTTATCTTGCAGACAATGTGTTTTCATAGCAGAGGGAGAATGAAAATGCAGTGCTTGACTTTCCTAAATATCTTTACATCTCTTATGGGTCTATTTTTTTCCATCAAACATTAAAATTTACCTAGTATATTTTTATATTTATTCCCTAAGAGCAATAGCACACTCTGGTTTTGAACAAATAATTTTTTCTTTTAACCTGCCAGTATGCTAGAAAAGCTTTTGACCCTCTAGGAAATATAATGTTCTTCTGATTTGTCTCAGCCCTAAAGTCTAGGAAAAACCTTTGGCTCCAAGAAGTGAATTTTGCTAGTTTTTAATGAATTCTGAGACTCATCACCAGAGCCAGACCACAGATGAGTTTATTATCAGACTGCCTGATCTAAGATTATAAACACTTGCTTGTCAATGTCTTATATGTTATTAGAAATGTCAGAGAATATTAAATTGTCTCAGGTGCTATCAATGTTTGCTGAAAATCCATGGCCTTGCAACTGTTGCCTAAAAGTTTTTAAAGAAAACTCTTTTTAAAGAAAACTCTTTTTAAAGAAAACTCTTTTATAGGCCTGGGATTCCACATCATTCTATTTTACATTCTGAAGTCACTGCTGTGACTCATCAGTGCATGCTGAGAATTCACTGCCTGTTCTAATAAGATGGAGTGCACTAAAATGGACTAGGAGTAAAGTACAGCTTTGCTTTTAGAAATTCAGACTTTTTTGAGTAAACTCAGAACCTGCAAGAAAATAAATTTTTAAGAGAACAATGAGGATATGTAGTAATTTGTTAACAAAATTGTAAATATATATAAAAGATTAGTAAGTAAAAAAAATTAATACTCAAAGTTACAATGACAAGTTACTGATATTCAAAGATTCCATAGTCTGTCAGAGAAAGAAGAGGAATTTGGCCTATATGGTGTATTTGGTTTAAATTTATTTGACAGTTTGCAATTAGATGTTGTTTCAAATTTGCACTAAAGTAAGGAAATGTCAAGAACTTGTTGATAGGGTTTTGTGGCATTATGCACCAAATAATAACTAGTCTTAGTCATAAGTAATTGCCACCTCCTCAAAATCACCAAATCTAAACTTCTAACTTTGGAAATTGAGGGAAAATTGTTGACATTTGCCATACAGTTTTATTCATGCCCTCCTTTTCTCTCCTGTTCTGCACAGAGTGAATATTTTTGTTTTCTCAGAAACACAAAATCATAAAATTTTTTGAGTTGGAAGAGACCTTAAAGATCATTTATTTCCAACCCCCTGCTAGGGGCAGGGACACCTTTCACTAGACCAGGTTGCTCAGAGACCATTCTAACCTGGCCTTAAACATTTCCAGGAATGGGGCACTCACAGGCAACCTGCTCCAGTGCCTCACCACCCTCACACTAAAGCATTTCTTCCTAACAGCCAAGTTTGGTGTCATTCCTCCTTGTCTTGTCACTATGTGCCTTTCCAAATAATATCTTTCCATCTCTTCTGTAGAAAAGTCCCTTCAGGTACTGAAAGGCTGCTTCCAGATCACCCTGAAGTCTCTTTTCCAGGATGAATAATCCCAATTCTCACAGCCTTTCAAAGGTAGACTTTTAAACTTCCCAACAGAAGTTTACCTCAAAGTGAAGACTGGACCTAGGTAAGTTTAATATGTGGTCCTCTTTTGTTCCTTCTCATTCCTTTGAGAAGAAATCACTAGTAATTTTTTTATGTGCAGGTGAGCATTTTGCAACAGAAATTTTCTGCTTTTGCAACAGATAATTTGAGTACATGAGACAAGTGGAGTTGTTCCAGCACAGTGAACACAGTCAGATTCTGGGTAAATGTTAAGACAAGCATTGTCAAAAGTATGGACATGTTGAAAATTATAGGTAGCTGAAATGAAAAATGTGTTAGTATTCGTAGGTACAGTAGTTGTAAATTTGTAGTTTGAGCATCTGTTTTGCAGTCTTTTTGAAGTAAATTAAGTAAAAACATTTGAATACCCATGTGGTAGACCCTGAATTTGAATTTATAGTCTCTATAAAGCCACTGGGAAGAGCAAGGGTGTTTGCAGCATGCTACTCTCCCATGTTACCATCTTATTGTAAACCTGGACTCTCCTAACCCAGGTGAATTCAGTTCCAAAATGTTTCAAAATTAGAATACGGATTGGACAAAACAAAAGTGCAAAGAAGAAAAGAAAGCCCCTGGCAAGAAGTTCTCCTGGCTTCCTTAGAGTCCAGGAACAGTAGTCTGGTTATCATGAAAAAAACCCCATGGCTGACAGATTCCTTCCTTTTGAAAAGTAACACTGAGTGCATAGGTTCCAGCACTGAAAAGGGGAATGAATATAGCCTAAAAGTACATGCATACTGGACTGATAATCCACAAAATAGTAGGACTATATGGGAGTTTATTCCAATGTATGTCAAAACTTGATGATTTTTACAAAATTGCATGTGCTGTTATGGTGAGATTGATCTGCATCAGAAGAAATTTAAAAAATTAAATCTGTTGATTTATTTTCTAAAATCATTGTCTAAGATATTTCAGAAAATTACAGAAATTCAGATAATTCCTAAGCAAAGACCAAGAAAAAAACAGGTTTTTTATAAGATATATTGTTTAGCTAGAAATAATCATTGACAATCCAACAAACAAAGCTGAAGCAAACTTTTATAGTTTTGATGAAATATGCTTATATACAACATTATTAATCACTTACAGTGCATATTCTAAATCCCTAAAATATTGCCTAAACAGGAAAAATTGGTGCATTTATGTGCTGTAAGTGGTAAGGTATACATAACTTCACCTTAGCTCAGTTCATACACATCTGTAAAAAAAATTGTTTTGTTCACCTCTAACCACTAGAAAAACTTTTGATTTGAGTCATGTAAGAGAAGTTCTAGGCACTTATGAAATACAGTTTTTCATGCCATACATATACACCCAGTTTTAAAAACTGCATTATAAAAACATGACTTCAGGGTTTCATAACTCTGAAATAACTTGGGTTACTGTGCTGGTTTTAATAACCACTGGAAACTAAACTCCAAACAGCTACTCCCTTTCACCCTGTCTCTTCTGATAATGGAGGAACAATAAGGAGAGTTTATAAACTGGATTAATAATTTACAAAATCACTATAACCCCAGCAGTGTTAATAGCAAAACATCATAAAGTCATAAATTGGATGCAATAAAATTTATGACATCATTTTGTGGATATTAAGTCTCTATCACTTCAATAAATGATTGTAAGGAAATAAGAAAGAAATTTCTAACAAAGCAATTAAATGGAAAGAGAACTTCTCTCAGAAAGAAATTATGACTGCCAAATTTCTGTAGACTGAAATTATTAGACCTGAGAAATTATTCCTATGTTCTTCTTGAACACTTTCACTCTTCCCCAGGCATTTGATTTGAGGTATTATCAGGGACTAAACTAGATGGACCTTTAATCTGATTTAACATGCTGCGTCTTATTAGCAAGGCAGGTGAAGGAGAAGAGGGTTCCAGATCATTCCTGGTGGAAAGATAAACAATTCTTGCTTTTACATCCTGCCCTGCCATATAAGAGTAAGAACATTTATTGGTTGGACCAAAGACAAGGAGAAGAAAGATTTTGAATCATCCAAGCAGCTGAAGAACCAAGTATGTGGGTGAGCTGAAAACTGGAGTTGTTTATAGAAGGATGTCATTAAAACATGCAGAGTGTCCATTGCTGAAGCACCCCTGCTGGGTTGGGGTAGGAAATTGGTTTTCCACTCTCCCACTGCAGGGATGTGTCATTGTTTTGCATCAATGTTCTCGTGTTTGAACCATCCAGGTTGGGGGGCTGATGAAAAACAAAGGGCTGCTAATCAGTGTTCTTAAAATGCAACTAAATAAATAATGACTAATTAGACAGAAACAGCTGGAGGTTCTTTGTATCATTCTTGGCTAAGAATTTGATTATGAAAAGAAAGACAAGTTAAGAAAGGAAAATAAAATATTTTGCCAACAATGTCAAACTGTTAAAGAGTATCTAGAGACTAAATACTAGACATAGATACAGAAATAACTGAACACTGATTAAGTCCACGTGGAATATTCAGAAGCTTAGAGTTAGAACAAGCATATTCCATTAAAATTTATAATTTCTATATAAATCTCATTTCCACATTTGATTTACATTTAGGGATAGTGTAGAAAAAGCATTCAGAAATGTAGTGAATTATAATGCTGCACAGATTCTATAATGTCTTTATGCTTAGCAGGAGACTAGGAATTTGCAGAAAAATTACTAATAAAAGATATTTGGGAGGTAATAAATCCTAAAACTTTGGGAAAATGGGCATCTACAAAAGTACCTCAAATCATTTTTCCAAATCCAAATAAACCTGGTTTACAAGGGCGTTGCATAATAAAGAGACTAACTAACTTTACTTGAAGGATATTGCTAGATTGCTATTATGTTATTATTCCTATTACTATAAACTGATACCAATGCAAGCAGTATGCTATATTATTTCAAGAATAAAATTAGGCAGGTCACTATTTCCTGAGTTCATTAATATATTATTATATTATTAATATTAATAGTATCATTAGAATTATAATTATAATTAACGTTATTAACATTATTCCCATTATTAAAAATATTAGTATTATTATTATTACTAATATGTCAACAGCAAACAGTATAGTGATGTTTCTGTAAAGAGCAAATTCTATTTGATAGAGTTCAAAACAGTGCTTTTAGAAAACCAAGACTTTTTAAAAGACTGATCAAAAAAATTTGTTGTATTTGAGGAATTTGATTTTTTTCTATAATCTATTATATTTTACTGCTGGTTTTGATTGTGCTTAATTAAGAGAATTCTTCCAACTCTTCACCATGTAATGATTACATACTTTTTTTTGCTTCATATATTGTCTTTTTTTTCCAGCTTTGGAATTACTTTAATAGTTTTATGTATTCAAAACACAATTCTGATTAAAGCCTTGAAAAATTACATAAAATTGTCCACCACCAGACAAATGCAGTCATACAAAGTGTTTCTTTAATGGTGCCTGCCTCATTACTTTACTAATTTTCTCTAATGAGTCAAACAACATGCAAAGCTCTGTCCTTTAGACTTGACAATTTTTGATGTTATTTCACCTTCTAATTCTGCTCTGCATGAAGTAGAGGATAAAATAAACACCCCCCAACAGGCAGTGCAAATCCACTTGCATATCTGTGCCTACCACATCTCCAACTCCTTTCTTCTAACAATTGATTGACTTACTGATGAAGTTGCATTTCCCCACCATTGTCAACAAGTGTAGTCAACGAGATTAGAAACATACTTCCCCACCCTTTTGCTTAACATTCTCCTCCACCCTTCCTTCAATTAAAAGTGCTCTCCACTTCCTTGCAAGCCACATTCCATGTGGTGCCACCAAGGAGGCAAAAGGAAAATAGTGAACTCTACAAAGCCACTTTAAAAATTTAGTACATTTTTTAAGGGATAATAATTTGTAGAATCTGAAGCCTATCTGACATTTGAGCCTGGAACACAAGTCAAAAACAGAATGGAAAATCAGTCACAATCTGACATGAAAGTAGACTAGATAATGAGAGTCAGTATTGCTTCAGGCTTTCAATTTCTTTACTTGGTTACTGCATTTGGACTTGAGACAAAATTTTAGAGAACTCTTTTTAAAATTTTTGCTTAAAGCACTTTCATTTTTGTGATATACTGTTCACTAACAGTGATCTGCTTCCTCAGTTTGAAACTTTTGGTTTTCATGAGTTTGACACTTTACCAATTAGAATAGAGCCCACTCAAGAAGCAAAGTACTTGACCTGTTGAAAATTATATGAGATAGTATAATGAGCAATGATTTTGGAATGGTTGGACCTGATCAGGCCAAAAATGCAAGTATATATTAAAGCACGATATGACATATCCAAAAAACGAAAAAAGACAAATCAAAAACATTTATGTTCAAAATAAATGCTTATTTTATTCTTTGTTTTCACTCGTGCTTGAAGCATAAATGGGTACTTTCTTTTCCACTTTTTTTTGGTATGGGGGCCAATTGAACCACAATGAAGCCAATAGGAGTGAGAGGGAGGTCTATCTGGAACATGCACAGTTCATCTGCAATTGTGTGCAGAACGATTCATCTAACAGGAAAGGTGAACTAAATAATTTGGAACTAATTTTAAATGAAAATCTTTCAAGTGACATTTATATAATTCTTTTTCAGTCAGAATTTGAGCTGGCTAAATATGTTAACAATCTGATATTGATTGCTGTTTAATAGCAGCAATGGAAATTAATGGAATGAAAACCATGGGACACACATGTTGTTGGCTGTTAGAGCTCTAGCTGTGTAATGCAATAGCAATGAACGGTAATCTCTTGAATGAATGTTAGGTAGAATTGCTTCTCTTCTAGCAACCCTGTAACAATTGCCAATAGATTTGTACAGAAAAGCTATATTCTGTGCCATTATGAATACATTTATTTTCTAATCTGTGCTTGTTAAATCAATCTGTATGTGTGTAGTATTGGGGTAGGATTTGACTTCATCTGAACAGTCAAGATGCTGAATTAGATATGGGCTCCAGACAATCAGATTCATAAATTCGGAGGTTTTAAAAAAGGCAGGGGAAAAAAAAAGCCAGAATAAAAACATACAGAAATAAACCCCAATAAACAAGCTACCAAAAACTATTGCTTTGGGAGTTACTGGGTTAATCAAGTGTGACATTTAAGTAAAGGAACAGAGTTCCAAACAGTTATATTTAGACATGGACATAAGTCCCTCTGAAGAACAACTTTTGGTTCAACTCATTTGGCAGAGGAGTTGCTTCTGTCTCGATTTTGAGCCCTGTGAGAAGACATCACTTCCTTTAATTCACAGCTCCCACACATAAATGATGCCAGTCAAAACGGTCAATTTACAAAGTTTCATATTATTTATTATTAATTTTGCATAGAATTTTATTCTCACAAATGACCTGCAATTCCAGATACTCTTCTAGTTATTCACTCTTTGAAATGTTACTGATCACCCTGCTGAGGAAATTTAATGTTCTTGAGATAAGCTTAAAAATGCTTAAAAATGTTTAAATATATAGAAAAACACAACTCAAACATCCAAAAAAAGGGAGAGGGAGGAAAATCATGAGCAGCCAAGGATGTTTTCCAAAACAAATTAGAAAGGAAGTTTGAAATAATAAACCCTATTTTAGAAGTTCTGTGTGGTGAAATAGCTCATCTGCAGTGAACACTGAAGAAAATACAGCATATAGAAGAGGAAATTAAACTACTATAAAAACTGCAGAGAAGTAATTTTCTCAGTGGTCTTCCATTAGGATTATTTATTTCATACAGTAAATTGGCTGTGTTTTTCTACAGATTTTAGAATTACATGGCCAGGGTAAAAAGAAATACTCATTCTTTTCATCAGAAAAATAAAATTGAGAACACGCTTGTCTGTAAATATAAGGAGGAAACTTCTTCAGGGTATCTGCTGAGTTTTTTCATCTGTTAAAGTCTCCTCTATTTACATTTAACACATTTATCTACAGTCTAACATAAAATGCACATTTCTATAGCAGTTTCTTTCTATCTAAGCAGATATAAGATAATTAATTACTTGTACAGTGTAAGGACATCCACTAGATCAGATTTTCACAGGGTGATGCCACACTGTTTCACTGGTTGCCTCTGCTCAGACTAAATGTTCCAGGCAATTCAGTTTTGTTCCATTTTTATTCTTTCTAAAAAAGAAATTGAAAGTCGAGGTAAACTTTTTTAAAAAAACCCAACAACTTAATAATTTATTTAATAATTATTTAATAAATAATTTAATAAGAAGAAATTACCTAATAATTTCCCAATTTTAATAATTGTGTCCAGCTCTGAAGTCCTCAGAACAAGAAAAAAATTGAGTTGTTGGAGCCAGTCAAGAAGACCATGAAGAGGATATAAGGGATGGAACACCTCTCCAGGCTGAGAGAGCTGGTAATGTTCAGGCTGGAGAAGACCCTGGGGAGATCCCATTGAGGCCTTTCAGTACCTGAAGGGGCCTAAAAGAGAGTCAGAGAGGGAGTTTTTACGAGGTCATGTAGGGATAGAATACGGGGGAATAGCTTTAAACTGATTAGAAAAAAATCTCCCTAATTTGGAGAAACTCTTTAGGTGGAAAGGCACTGGTAGTGGTTTCCCAGAGAAGTCATGGATGCCTCATTCCTGTAAGTGCTCAAGGCCAGCTTGGCTGGAGCCCTGAGCCACCTGATCTTGTGAAAGGTGACCCTGCTCATGACAGGGGCGCTGGAACCAGATGATCCTTAAGGTCCCTTCCCACCCAAACAATTCTATGATTCTAGAAAGGACGCATAAGAAGGCAAGGAAGACATTATATCATGTACATATATTATTTGCAGTATTATATTATGTAATTTTTATGTATTTATTTTTACAGTAGTGTAAAAACTGAGTATGTCTGTAAAGGCTGCATGTTTTACATCTACAAACCATAGCACAGTTTCTGTCTAGAACACCCACAGCTGAATGTAACAGAAGCTGATATAAATGGGATTCATGCATTTGCTCTTGCATTCTGTATTTTTCCACTCCAGTTGTGCTTCTATAGCCATAACTTCCATATATTGGACACCTGTTGTCCAAATAAGTCTGTGCAGATCCAGTTTCACAATATGGGTACATTTCCATTTCTTGTGGGGTTTTTAGCAACATACTAATTTTTTATCAGCAATTGCTTTTGCTGCTAACAATGCTTTTTCCACCTTATTTTTTTTTTAGATTCTGAAAGTATCCCTATCCTTGAAACCTACAGTAGACATTGACTGGTGATGTCTAGAACTTACATAATATAAGTATTTAAATCCTTCAGCCCATCAGTCAAGCACTGTTCCCAGTCCTTAAAAAGGAAAAAAATGGATGACAGTATAAATCTCTGTAAATTTCACCACTAAGAAGTACATTGAAAGCACTGGCACTTTTAAAGAGAAATTGTAAAAGATTTAAGATGTCCACCTCCAGCAGTATTAAAAGTAAAATGCAGTTGTCCCCCACATTATCCTGGCCACAGTGATTGACCTTAGGACTGTGATGAGCATCTGAGAGACAGGTTGGACACAGTAGTCTGGCTCCCACCTGAAACCCTTTCAAAATTTCTTCTCCTGCTCCTTCAGCACAGGGTTGTTTCATTCTTCCTGCTGTTATGTTCAAAACCTTGTCTTGAATTTAAATAATCCTTGGGTGGGGAGGGAGTGGCCTGCAGTAAAATTAGGAACAACAAAAATAAAAGTTTAAAATGCCATCTTGCTGATAATTTTAAATTCATATCTAAAATTCAGAAGCAGCAACCCTCCATCTAAGCTTTGTGACACAATATATTGGGTTTTATGAAGAATCAATAATACTAAACAAATGTGGCTTCACTTCTGAAGAGTGATAGAATACAGACAAAACTTAAAGTAAACTCAGAAGATGGAGAATCACTGAAATTAATAATCTCCACCCCTGTGCACTATTCTCTGACATCCAAGGAGATGGAGAGTTTGTGTTAGGGTGCAATAGTCAAAATGGAAGTACCAAAGACAAAGTCAAAGTATAATAGCAACACAGAACTGTCTGAAATACCAAGGAACTAATACAGGGCAGGAAAGGTTCTTAATCATTGCTGCTAAGTGCCAAGTATAGGTTATGAGTTCCTAAAATAGGGATAATGTGGTTTGGGATTTGTTTATAAGCAAATAAACAGCTAGACTTCTCTTCTGCTACAAGGTTCATAGCAGCAAGTCATCTCTTCTGCCCCAAGGTTCATCTTGAACAGCTAGACTAGATGGAGTTGACCTCTATGGGAGCATCTTCAGTGTGAGACAGAATTTACACAGCATTTTAACTCACTGGGTCCAAAATGCTAGACTCAAGATTTTCTACTACCACAAGATTTTCATCCATAGAAGCATAGAAACATTAAGGTTGGAAAGACCTCCAAGATCACCAAGTCCAGCCTTTGACTGACCACCACCATCACCTCAACCACAGCCCTAAGTGCCACATACAATTGTTTCTTGAACACTTCCAGGGATGCTGACTCCACCACTTTCCTGGGCACTCCATTCCACTTTCAGTAATTGCATGGAATGGCACCAACCACAACTAATCCACCATGTGAGAGTGCAAATATCTCCTACAGATCAGTCCAACCCTTTTTACATAAGGCGCTAATGATTCTGAGTGTAAAAGATTTACAAGGTTTACATAAAACTATTTCCAAACTGCAGGCTACTGAAGCCATCAACCATGTCAGCTATCTCACTCTAAGTTTTATACACAAGAATAAATTTCAAGTGTTAGTGAAGTTTAGTGAATCTGATTTATTGTTCTTTATTATTATAAAATCATCATTATTTTTGACTTTTCACAACACCATCAGTAAAATGCAATGTCTTCCACCATATTCCATAAATTTCCAGAACCCTGTTTACAAGTCCCTTATGAAAATTCTTTCTCCTGGACAGTATCATTGTCAGACAAACTCAATCCTGCTGAAGAGGACTCAGAGCATGAAGCAGTATGTGTTTGCACTTCAGTAGATCCTGAAGTAAAAGCTTAGAATGAGAGAAAATCTAAAGACTGAGGTAGACAAGACACTGTATGGATGTCCAAGTAGATCTTAACTACTGATCAATAAGAATAATACAATGTTCAATAGGGATTTATTAATTATCTGATATCTCTGAACTTCCACCAAAAGATATGAATCAACTAATCCTGATAATGATAAATACATGAAAAACATTTGCAGGTCCGTGCTATATCAAGCCATGTAGCCTCTACTGGAAAGCAGAAATCAGTTTTGCAGACATGAATTAGGCTGTGATTTCAGTTGGTCTCATCTCAATCCAGTTACTTCTGTTGAAATCCCAAAGCTGTCGGAGAATACTCATGAACTCCTCAGCTAGGAAAAGAGTGACATGATGACAATGACTGAACTATAATCAACTTAAGCCCAAAAGATGCTCTGCTGCAAATTGCCACTTATTTATTATGGAAAAACAAATTCTCACCTTAACATTCTGTATAATGGAAAGTATGATTGAAAATACAGAAAATCAGCTTGATATTATTTCTGCTGTTATACAGTGAGATCATTCACCTGTGTACTGAAGATAGCTTCTCTACATACTGTAAGATGAAAAAAGAAGGCTCCAGCACCCGTAGCTCTAGCTTAAATTCCACATCTGGAACTGCTTAGTAATGTATATGTAAAATTATTTTGATAGACAACACAATATAATCCCACTCAGACGGCATTGTGCTCCTAAGTAATGTTACTGGATCAACTCAATAATTCTAAAACTATTGTTAGATATAGATTTGCTACTGCTTTTTTAACTCTCATAGTTAAGTTAAGCTTTTCGCTAAAGACTGGAGGCATTGATTCCGTAGAAGGACAGCTGTAACATAAAAAGAACATTTTTTGCAGATTAATTCCTCCTGCTGGTTTATGAATAGCTGATGTCTCGGTATAACAGAGAAATCCAAGCAGCTGTAGCAATTAGACATGACAAAACATTTTCCACATACTGTTTTGTCTAATGAACTGTCAGAAAGTGCAGTTTCCCTAAGTTTTAATTACTGCACCACCCACAGTTAGGACAAGTTCACCTACCTCTTCTGTCTGAGACTTAATTCATCTTCTCAGACGTGTCCTTATTAAGAGTGAGAGGTCCCAGTTTGTACTTTTGCTAAGCAGTGAAATGCACAGACAGGAACAATATGGTTATTGGTTTCTATCAGAGCAGCCATTCTTTTCCATTTAGAAAGAGCATTCATCTGCCTACTATGAATCAAATTATCTGCATTCACTAATCAATGTGAGTTTAATCATCAAAAGTAAGCTTAGACTTTATTTGACAAAGGTTGAGCATTCCACATATCTTGAATAATGTAGTGGACTGAAAACAGTCTTGATACTCTTCATATCTGTGATTCCAAGGAAATTCTCCTTAAGCATTTGTTATATTTTATAAAGATTTATTTCACTACTAACAAATAGGTATTTCATTGTGACTATAGCTCAAGATACACTAGGACTGAAATCTGGCAATTGTGGGAAATAAAACACTTTAGGTAAATTGTTATCCCACAAATCTGAAATAAAAAGTTATTTGCATTATAGTTTCCCAGAAAATTTTCTTTATTATCTTTTTCTCTGCTTGTTATTTTATTAATAAGATTCTCATCAAGACAAAAACATGGGATTTTGTATTCATTTTGACCCCTATAAAAGCCGTGTTTGATATGAAGGATGTTTTTATAGCAGTAACACATACAAGGGGAACATAACAGTGTTGAAACAAGGTATCTGTATATGTAAGCTATAATCATATATTGTTTATTTTTTGGTAACTACAGTGCCCCAAGGATATGAGCCCAAAAAAAATTAGCTCCTACATAAAATCTTCATTCAAGACAAAGAAGTTTTCTGGCAGTCTCCCTCAACATATGCTTTAATTTAAAGACTAAACTCAGGTCAGGTTCAGTGAAACACTTCACACTAAATGATGTGTTGCTTACAGATAGCCACAAGTTAAGGAAAGTTTGGGGAAACCCTGTGTAGCTCAGCTTTCCACACTCACAGCAAGCCTGATTATTCTCCAGGGTGGAAAGATCAGTGATCCTGAGACAAACTAAAGTGCAATTAAACTTTAAACAGGAAAATTAGGAGAGTGTGCTTTCTACAAGAGCATTTCAGGACTGTGGAACCCTCTTCAGAAATTCTTTGTGGAGAAACATCTGCATCTCCTCAGATGAAAATGCCAAACAATGACAGATGTGAATATGTCTGTGTTTTCAGATGAGTGGGAGGCTTGCCTAGGGATGGCATACAAAATTGTAGTTGGCCATGGAGAGAAGGATGGGAATGAAAATCTTTATACAGGGAGTCAAGAGGAGGACAGGAATTCCACAGATAATGCAATGTGTTGAAGTAAATCAGGATTCAGGTTCTCATGCTTGCATTAACCAACCTCTTGAGCTGTATGAAAGAGTGAAAAAATTAAACTGCTCTTTTAAGACTATACCAAGTAATACTTGCTGGGAATGTCTGGCATAGCAAAAGGAAAAATACTTGGTGTCAGGAATACTGAGTAATGAGGCTTATCCTGCTGCATTTTTTGTGTTTAGGGATTATTGCTAACATAGGAGAAATAAGAACATTTGGAAAACAGTGCTTAGAGATGCATAGTTTCATATCTACTATGGAATGACCATTTATGTATGAATATAATATTTGGATAGGAGATCACATCTGATATAAATTGCCAGAGGTGCTCAGATGCTATCTCAAGTTCAGGGTGCGACCTTGTATTTCTGCAGATATGGACCATCCAGTGTTCCAGCAAAGCAAACACTACCCAATCTCATTTTGAAAAAGGAGATGTTCCCTGCACTGTGTTCCTATCATTTGGGACCAGTGTGGTTATCCACTGAGGAGGGAAATCTAATTTAAGTGCTGTTTCTAGAGGGGCACTAGTTCTATGACATCAGATTTTATGGAGCCAGAGAAGTTTAAAGCAATAATTTTTAAAAAAACTTAGTGTTTGTTATTTCTGTTTGAAAAAAATTAACTTCTCAGTAAAATAAAAGTCAGAAGGTTTGAGTGCCAAAATGTCTCTCTTGCTTAAGAGAGACTAGTAAAAGGTGAATGGGATTAAAAGATGAAAATTATGTGTACTACTGAGTGATCTTGGGCCTTTATTATGTATTATATACTGAAAGATGGAAAAGTTTGTTATAAATTGTTAGCTATAAACCACACAGAGAGTCTTGATCAGCAGAAATCTTTATAGCAGAAAAAGAAAATTAATTCTGCAAACTATGTGTCAAACTGGGTTTTCAGCTACAGTAAATCTAGGCTAATCCCTCCATGAAAACTCCTGAAACTACATTACATTTTCAGTACTTCTCTATAATGGTACAGGTTCTATGCTGATGTTTCACTGTGAATACAAATTAAATTGTCCTAAAAAAAATAAATTATGAAGCTATTATTTTTCACACCAATATTCATAGAAACACAAAGATTCATATATACTTAATTCTGGTGGAAGAGGAAAGGATGCAATTTACAGTGTTGTATGATAGTGGGCTTTTGCATTAGTAAGAAATTCCTTATGATATTAAATTTCACACTATTATACTCGAATGAACTATGCAACCTATTACCTTGTACTGCTAGTAATAAGTTTACCAAAACCTTGCATATCTTCAGATAGAAAGGAGCTGCTTTGTCTTTTCTCACTTTTTAACCCTCTGACAGGGTGGTTCCTCCAGAAATTAAAAATGAAGAAACAAAAAGCTGACAAGATGGTTGGTGAAAGGAAAAGTAGACAATGGGGAAAAAAAAATCAGACCTACAGCTTTTCCAGGACAAATTTAAATAGGATTAAGGACCATATTACAAAGACAAAACAATCCTGTATTTTAGACTGGTGCAAGAGATCAGTTCACCCCCCAGCCCACACTGATACTGGGGTTTGTCCTAACCAAAATGCAGCACCTTGTACTGGGACTTGTTGATTTCCATGAGGTCCTCATGGGCTCACTTCTCACTTCCCTGGATGGTATCTGGTTTCTCTGGTTTGTCAATTGCACCCCTCTGTGTTGTGCCATCTGCAACTTGCTGAGGGTGCACATGATCTTGCTCTCTGTCACTGATTAAGGTATTCAAGAGCACTGGTCCCAAGACAGAGGCCTGAAGGACCAGGCTACATCAGCAGTGTTATGTCTGGGTATAAATTATGTCCCTCAGGGGTCTGTTCGTTTTTAATGAATGCTTCATTAAAAAATGAAAAAGGTTTTTAATTAACCAAGGCACTTGACCCAGACTTCAGTAAAATCAGTGGGGTTTCCTACTCTACTCATCACACCCCAGGAGCAGTTAAGTTGTCTAAGCATGTAAACTTACAGTGATGTTTCAAAACTTAAGTGTGTCAGACATTCACATAGGACAAGCAGATATGATAGGAACAAGAGACACCTTTACTCTTCTACAGATGGGAGCCAGGTAAGAGACCTGCAGCATGTAATCTGGCTGAGATACCTATGGTAACAGCATCCAAATCCCACTGCCATGCAGGTCTGTGAGACACAGTTTGCTGTGTTGTTATCTAGGAATGGATGGAGAAGCCACATGATACTGATATTCAATGCTCATGGAGAAAACCAAACCAAAGCAAAAACAAACATAAAACCTTTGTGCTTCCCCTGTGTTACTGCCTTTGACAGTTTGCATTTTAGACTCTTTGCTAGCCATGTATTTTCAAAGCCATATTGGGCAAATACATGCACACAGTATCTGGTAAATGTAATGACTAATTTTATAAAGATTGTGCAAACTGTATGATCACATAGCATAGAAGCATTGTGGTTTATAGATAAGCAAGTGTAAAAATAGTTTTCTAAATGGAGATTTTAAGGATAGATTTCTGAAAAGTTTGGGAGAAAGCTGTTTTCAGTAAATGCCATGATTTCAAATTCCATTTCAGCAAGTTAAGCAGCATTCTAAATCAAATTCAACTAATCCTTAAGTGAGGGCTGTTCAAAGTTTAGAGTGGAAATGAAACAGAGCTACAGCTGGAAGATGAGGCCACAATGACTTCTTCTCCCAGCAAGGACTTAGGTTTGGATTCCTGCCATCTCCCTCTCTGACTGACTGTGATTTCAGCAGCGTGTGAAACAAAGTAAATAAATAAATAAATAAACAACCAGATCTTCCAAAGCCCATTCAAATCGTGGATTTTATTTGACATAGATTAAAATTTAGAAATATTGACAGTGAAATCTTAATATTAGTTGGGAATATCCAAGTTTCCTTTATTCTGACTACATGAAGGAATTGTTTTCCTGACAATGGGACTCCTGAGACTAGTCCCCTGATGTTTCTATTCTGACTTAGGGAACCAAGAGTATTGCTCAAAATTACATGTGACTCCTGGTGGCTCAAATAAAAACCTCATTCAGTTTAAACTGACTGAGAATGGACAGTTTTCCATTTATGTCTCCCAAACACACCTAAATTATATTATTTGAAATTATATTTTAATTTAAGGCAAAGCAAAGATGTAGATGAAATTTACAATACTCTTGTTTTAGTCATGGTTCTCCTTAAAAGACTACATAAAATAATAAATATATAGCTGAATAGATTCTTGCAATATTTGTATGGAAAGTCAAGGTTATACTGAAGTGGAAAAAATTATTCCGAATTGGAATTTTAAGAGTTTAATGTTATAGCCAAGATCAAAAATAGATTTAGGATTCTTTGTAGTATTTATATTTTAGTCTTATGTAGTGTTTTTTATGCAGAAGTATCTCAGACAAATTCTATACTAAGGCCAAGAAGTAGATAGAATTCTCATGGTGCTGTAGTAATGAAGGAAATCAATTGTTTTTCTGGTCTTTCCCTGTGATCATTCCTTACGTGGGTGGGAGGTCCTGCTGCCCTTTAGGTTTACAGGTGAGATCATGGACACATGCTTCTGAGCTGAAATAGGACTCCTGGGCCATAGGTAGGGTAATGAGGAGGTCCCTGCTGACACCAGTGAGGGCCATGAGGACCTTCCTACTGCAGTGAGAATCAGCCCATCTTTAATTGTCTCCAGATCCTGCACCTCACACCTTTTAACTCAGTGAAAGATGCAGCAGGTGTAAATCAGTGGGTCTGCAGCACAGAGAGCCAAGGGCCACCCTCCCACACCTATTATTTCTCCTACAGGAGCAGCTACAGACCAGGGTTCCACTGCTTTTGACACAGATGAGAGCTCCTCCACACATAGGGCATGGCTCTGCTTCATAAGGCAGGTAAGGAAACAAGGGCATAAAGGAGAAGAAAGATGGGTGAAATGTATATAGTTATATATATATATACATGTATAGTTCTGTGCAGTGAAGAACACTCTTACATCATCTCCTGCTTTAAGAATTGGGAATTGTCCAGTATCTATTTTTTTTTTTGCTCCCTCTCCTCCCTGAGGTCCCTCAAAGCCAACAGAAGGAGCTCAGAACAGTTGAAGGTAATCTAGTTAACTCATTTTTGTCATTTAATTTAACAATATAAGTGATTTCACTTTTTATAATGTATGCATTTACAGTCATAAGTGTTTAACTTTCTGTCCCAGTGATGTCTTTGAAAAACTCTACTGGGTTGCTTCTTTTTGGAGTTTGGTTTTATGATGTTTGTTTTTAGGGGTTTTTTTTTCCCCCAGTAGTTTGCCTTTTTTTATTTCTGGTATGGAAATATTTTGAATGATACAATACATTAGCACTGAATACTCTTTATCCTTCAGTGCTAAAATCTAGTAAGATTCTGATTACAAGATATTTCAAGTTAGTCAGGAATTGGGAAGAACAATGATATTCAGTTACCATTACAAAGCACATGCTGCCTTCTGACCTTTTGTTATAAGAATGTAACCATATCACCTGCCCAGGTGGTATGACTGAGCTTTTTCATGTCTATATATGTTTCAATTAATTGGACCTTACAATTTTGGAAAATTTCTGTATGTCTTTCTGGGTTTGTCTGACAAGCTCTTAGTTCAATTAAATTAAGATGGAAGTGTTGGTCATGTTTTATTTACTTTGCAATGGTTATGTAGGTTGATAGAGAAATAACATCTGCAAGAAAAGTGTCTGTGTGAAAGATAGTTATGCTCTCTATGTTCTATTATTGTGTCAATGTGATTTTTGAGAGGAAGCCTGCTATTAATTCTCATCTTTCAGTATGGGACAGATTGAGATTCATCTGTGTTCAAAACTCTTTAGCCTATTTCAGCATTGGCAGGCAGCCATTCTGAGATGAATTCCTGGTGACATGGTATTGCTTTTTAGAACACACTGGATCAGTTCTGAAATGAACAGGGAACAATGAAATCATTAAATTTTTAAGCTTTGCATGTTACTAATCATGGTTATGGGCCACATGCTAGGGAAATAACTAGCTTTTGGGTTTTTTTACCAAAGTGGTGCCAGCATAATTCATTTATATGCAAAAGGAGGGGGTAAAAAAGGCTTGAAGTAGACTAGGAACAAGTCACAGGTGCAGTCTGTCACATACATGCACAGCTGTAAATCTCTTATATTGCTTCATATGTGGATTTAAAGTTTGATTTTATAAAGACATCATACTGATCATCCTTTGGCCTTAATCTGGGCGTTTCCAGAGCTGGCAGAGTGAGCCAATGTAATTCTTACTAAGGACAAATCCATCTCAGTGGGAGCTGCAGCAATAGTATGCACCATAGATAAAGAACATGAGAATATATGAGATATATTGCTAAATGGAATTTTATGTTACTTTTACAGTTTTTAAGTACTATGAAATGAAAAAAAGAAGTTCATATGAATGTTCAAGGAAAATTAATAACAAAGACTGGAGGCATCATGCAGTGAACTGAGAGTTACCAGGCAAATCAAAGCCAGCCAATACAATTTTTTCTGGAAGCAAAAGTACCTATTCCTAGCTAGAAATATTAGTTAAAGTACTGCTAGTAAAATATATTGCTAAATAATTGCACAGAATGAAACTTCATACTTAGAAATTAATAGCATAACTTTACTTAGGTATGGTAAAGATTAAAGAATACCACTTAATGTGATTAGTAATGAAGTAAATATCTAAATAAATAAATTCTCTATTGAGTTGCCAAGTCTTAGTTAAATTTCACCTGCACTGAGAAATAATTTATTATCAGCAATTCTTTGTATCAAAGGACACCTCTGTGTTCAAAACTGAATTAATTACTGAAGCCACTGACAGCAAGAACTTGTATTTCTTCACTTTTCTTCATCAGTGAGTGTGGGCATTTATTTCTCTTCTCAGTGGTCTGGCATTCATACAAAAGTTTAAGCTGCAGACTTTTTTGCACTCCTTTAAATGCATTGTTTTCACCAGACAGAAAGTTCTGCTATATACCTCACCCCCCAAAAAAAATCACTCTTTCCCACCTCAGTTTTTTTTCTGTTGAGACATATATGGTTGTATGTTGTGGCTGATGTATTTCGTGACTGACATTCATATAGATTTACTAGGCAAGAGGGACTAGGTCATTGGTAAACCCTGTCTTATTCATACATGAATTTACTGACCACAGAGGCCATTCAGCATATAAATATAGAATTTCTGCAGCACTGATTTCTCTAAAATGCACAGAAACCTCCCCCTGTTGGGCTTAAGTAGCCATCTGAGGCCACACAGGAACAGCCATGGTGTGGTTAAGTCTCTCATTTTTCCAGCCTTGAAGAGTCAGTCTGTGCTAAATGGCTGCTGCCTTTGTCTCACCGTGATGGATTAAACAGACCCACAATTCTGGGAGCCCGTGGAGAGTGCTTCAGCAGGCTAAAGCCCTCACATTCTCACCCATGCCATAGGCAGCTTGACAGAAAGCTAGAAGCACAAAGATTTAGGTGCACCTTCAGGATGTGAGCTTATTATCTGTCTCAGGAGAGAAATGCAGTAAGAATATAATACTTCCTAGAACAGCACCAGGTCAGCCAGCTTGGCCTTGAGTGTTCTGGTGAAATCTTAACTGCAGTGAGTGCAGAAGGAATGCTTTCAAAAATAAACCAATAATAGACACTGGGTTCAGCATAGGAGCTGATCCTGGTTTCCTCATCTCGAGAGATCTTTTTTCTTTGCATGTAATTGCATGCAGCAGATTGTACAGCCAAATTGCAGCTCCCCCCCTTCCTCTAATACTGATCTCTGGCAAAAGAAAAGGATAAATACTGTTTTTCAAGAGGGTGGCTTGCCTCTTTCATACAGTCCATCACTGTCCTTTCCAAAATCTTTCATCATATGATCTAACAACTGCCTGAAAATAGACCTGTCTACTCCCGTGTGTCAGACAGCACATCAAGACAGAGACTTTTAAGAGAAGAAAAGAAAAAAACACTGAAGAAAAGGAATGCTACAGACCTAGATGAATTCATTCAGTCAGCCCATTAAGTTCTTGTCAAATCTCTTCAGGGAAGATATTAACCTCTTCAGAAGTCACAACTGAAGAGTCAGAGTTACTATCCCTTTAGAGAATCAAGCAAAGGGATTAGAGAGGATTGTACATATTGCCCTCCTAGATCCAGTTAATGACCCATCTACTGTACTTCCCAGATATTCAGAGGCAAAACCCCCGTAATGGTGGCAATTTTTAAATGGAATATTCATAAAAACTTTCTTTTTTTAAAATTAATTTCTTTCCAGAAAAAGGATCTTCCCAAAGAGATGTGACAGAAGAGAAATTACAAACACTCTTTTCCAGGAGATTTGTACAAGTCTCATAAAGAAATATTAAGGTGGAGTAGGTGGTAAGGAAATATTACTTGAAATGATGAAAGAAGATTTAGACTTTTAAAGTTTTCTTATTGAAAAGGAATTTAGGGTAGCCAGCTGTTGTTATCTAGTTTCTTATGCCTGTTTTTAATTTGGCTGGGATTTAATTGTTATAGTCAGACCTACTGAATGTCACAAATCATTCAGAAAACTTGTATTACATCCAAAGGAATTCAAAATAATTTTATTACATGCTGGACTCAACTTCATACCACCAGCAGAGATGAGATCAGTGTTGGACCAAAGTCCTAAGAGGCAGGCAGTAGACATGTGAGGTATAGTGAAATGTACCCAGAAGTCTTCACCAAGACTTACCATATAAACAAAGCCTCCATAACCCTAAACCCAGTGACCAGTAATGATGTACCACTAGTCAGCTGTCTGAAAATTAGAATTCTGTGTAACCTGCCAACACATGGGATTGTGATGTTAGTTGTCTCATCTTTGACAACAGCTAGCATTTCATTTTGCAGGAGGGAAAAAACCCCTCAAATTTTCAAGAGATATATGCAGACTTCTCTGGAACTAAAGATGGAAAAAACAAATCATTGTTAAGCTTTAGAGAATGATTTATCTTTAATTGCTAACTTAAAATAAAGTTGAGTCCTGACATGTGAGCCCTCTATGGGTGACCACCAAGGGAAGGGATGAAGCCCACAGGTTTTAAAAGCAAAGGAACTGTCCCAACAGCCCTCCCTTTCCTCCTTCCCCTTTCTGCCATAGAAATACTCATTCAAACAAAACCACATAAAACATAAAAATTTGCTTATAGATAGATTCCTTTCAAATGACATGAAACCTGATGCTAAAGTCCCTAATGGCAAATGCCATCACCCTTGATGTTTGGTGTTTAGCTGCATTGCTACTCCTGGGATGCTAAGACATGTCATCTCATTTCCAAGTTTAAAGTTTTGTAACTTGACTTCCAGCAACAGTATTTTGTCATATCTTTATCAACAGTCTTGAAAAGTCCTCCAACAGCAAATAGGTCATCTTTTATCCTCCTTTCTCAGGAATGAAAAACCTATGCTAATCTGAATTTAAACAATGTTGTGAACATCCTATGAATACTCATTGTACTTTAATATTCTTCCATACTGAGCAATAGACTAGGACATAATGTTGCCTAGAAAGGCAAGATCATTTCCTGCCTCACATTCAAATTTACACCAAATTTAATCCCAAGTTTGAATAAATATTCTTGCTGTCAATATTACAAAAATATTTTCTCAAAATCCTTCATTTTACTCACTTCTAAAACATAAATTTGTCTCTGATAAATAAAAATTAATCTTTGTTTCATAATTAATTTTTAAATTCAGAAAATACTACAAAATTAATATCTTTAATACAATTTTTTTTAATGTGTAAAAAATTTTTACAGTTATTTCCCTATCCAGCACAATGATGAATTTTCATCCATTATATTTTATCCATTTCATACATGACTTTTTGTAACTTTATTCTAAAAATTACAATATATGATCCAACTATAGGAAACGTATGTACATACATGGAAATATAGACAGTAATATAGGAATGTCATACTGTACATTTCCTGATGTATATTTTAAAATGCCATTTTAGGATATAGAGATTAAAGAAATAGAATGTGTTCTTATCACTCTGAAGACTCTTTCTGGAACAAATACTTCTGTTTCAAAGACTACAAGATGATATGATTCCACTATCTGTCCAAGTCAGAGAATAGCAAGAGATTACCTTTAAATCCACTACCTCCTTCATTCTTGCAGGATTAGCTGAGAGACAATGCAAATGCAGCCTTTCTTTCTGAAATCCTTGGGACTTTTTGAAAGTCAAAGTTGTCCAGAGAAAACATCTTCCATAATTACATATTTATGGATATTTTCACATACATAGAGGTAAAAATAACAGTACTAATAAATCTGAAGGCTGCTATTTATCTTCCCTAATTTAGTATTCTAAAAGTCAGCCACCTTATCTAAATTGGCTGGTCAGGATATGCCACCCAAAGGACAGGCCTACACCCAACTCATTAATTCACACCATCACCTTCTATTGCCATTACCTCCTGGAAGCTTTGCTTCTCAAGGTGCCCAAAGGAGATGAGGAGTGTCCACACCACTCTCTGAGGTCAGAAGGGTGAGTGAAAGTAGGGCATCGCCAGGTGTGTTCTGAGAACAGCTGTTCCCACTGCAAAGGTCACTGGTTGGCAGCTGTTCCCCAGCTGTTGGACACACTCAGTCACCAATTTGCTGATAATCCTCCTTTTCACAGTTCAGATGAACCAACTTGGATTTTTGGGATAAACTATTTAAAAGGTCTAATCCTGTTTTGAGTGAAACACATTAGGGATCCCCAAGGTTGAGGAAAATAAGCTGGTTTAATTTAGGTGGTTTAAAAAAGTAAATCCTGGGTAACTCAGAACATTTTAACCAGAAAAGGGGTGCAAGCCAGCACAATTAAGTGATCATTCAGTGTTAGAAACCTATTTTAGTTGCAAATTAGACAGAAAAGAGACTGAAGTCTGTACTGAATGCACACTGGTAATGCGCCTCACAGCTGAGCTGGGAACTCCTCATCTCTCTAGTCTTACAGAGGTCAAACATTTATTGGATCACTCAGGCACAGAGCTGACACTTGCAGCAGTTCAGTGTTTATTTGCAATTAACCATGATGAAATTTTCCTCCCTGCTGTAAATCTGTGGCCTTTACAAGCCTCATGAGAATTAAGGAAGTCTGGCAGCATGTGACTTTGTGGCTCTCATCTGGATTCCCCAGTGTCTCCTATGTTTCAAGTGCCAGTCAAGATATTCCCAACCCCTCCCTCACACATGGGCTCTCAGCTGTCAGATTGGACACTCTCCTCTATGTGTGGCACCAGTAAAATCTTCCTTTCCTCCTCCAGGGTTCTTTTCCATTGTTCATACCTCTGACGTGTTGAAGATCCTCCCATCCTCTTGCTGATTTGATCAAAAAGTTTTGGGACATTCTAGGTGTGGACACACTTACATATATAAGTACCAAAAGAATAATGATGCTTCCTTGTCTTATGAAATTCCTGATGCATCACCACAAAAATACAATGCACTTAGAGCAAGAATTTAAGTTGTTTACATTAAAGTGCTAAAAAAAGTATGTGATCCTTTGAACTGGCTGCAAGCACAATAGAAGCCTCTGTAATGAATTATATTTTATTGAAACAAAACGCCAAACAATACCATTACTCTTTAATTCAGGCAGGATCTTTTTTATTTTTATTTTATCTTTGTGTGTGTAGTACTTGTAAATGATTAGCGTGTGGTTTGCATTTAAATATTATGTAGACATCAACAACCTTATCAGAAATATCCCTGGAGGAATATTGTAAATTATGAAATGAATTTAACCACTTTTTAGTTTTAAATTAACACTCATTTAAACTATAGTATTTTAATGGCATTATACCACAAAAGCCTTTTGCTTCAGAGTTCAGGAAAGACAAGACTGTATTTTCCTCATTTATTATACATAATTATAGAACAGGTTAAATATATACCTCTAAAATTGGATGAGAGCAGTCTCAACATCCTAAAATCAATCTTGTTGTAGTAAAATGTTTCACAAAAAGTGCCTTAAATGTTTAATCTCTGAAGTACTTCTTATTTTACTCCAAAGTCATACAAACATTTTGGTATCAATTGTGAAACTGACAATAAATTTGAAAACCTTTGCTTCGTTTCAGGTCTCTCTGTGTTTGTTATGCAGGTCAACAGTTCCAATGGACATATCTATTCTGCCAAACCAGGTATTCACCCAGGACATGGGAGCTCTGATGAACCACCCTGCAGATCCTTAGACCCTTCCTCCTATGGGGTGCTCTGCTTAGCCTTCTCAAAGACAATTTTTATTTATTGTTCTGAAAATCCTTTACCATGGGGACTGATCCCAAAACCCAGTAGGGAAGAAGCAAAATAAAGAAACAAATGTCCTGGGTTTTGATTCTGTATGCAGCAGCAGGGATTTCCCCCAGATGCACCTGTGTTGCACAGGATCTTATGTAGTACCACCTCTCAATTTCATGGTTTAGGTATATCACTGCTATGTATTATTATGCTACACCAGGAACTCTGAATTTAGGGAAAACAAAATGAAACAAAACAAAACAACACAACTGCAAAAAAATAGAAAAGAGGGAAATCTCAGAAAGAAATTAAAAATTAGTTGCAAGACAACTCAGTATAGAGGAGGCTAGCTGTCAGCAAAATGCACACAAGCTTGTCTTCACCTGTCAGCTTCTGAGCTGGGAGCATTTTTGTGGTGCTAGTTTGTTTCTCAGCCTAAATTTGGGCATTGAAAATGTGCCTGATACACTGGTAAGGAAGAAGATACCTACAAACTCCTCCCCAGTACAAAGGGAGCAAAGCTGTGTAGAGAAACCGTACATCAGGGCCAAGCCTCAATGTCTTCTCATGTTCCCTCCTTCCACTCCAGTGGCTTCTAAACCCTCCCACAGCAATTCCTACTTCAGGTTTCCTTCCAACAGGATGGCTTAAACCAGGGGGGAGGCACACACACCTTTCCTCACTGATCCTACATTATGTACCAACTGGTCCTTTGTGGTTCCTTGTATTACAATGAACAGAGATCTCTACTTCTTCTGGGAAGTAGAAAACCTCTGTCTTCTTCTATTTTCTGAACAATAAAGGGAGCTCTTGGGTACAGTACCTCTGAGCAGAAGCTGAGCAGGCCCGTGGAGGATTGTAGATCTCTAATGATCCTTTTCAGGGAGCAAACATATTTAGCATTTCACTGTTCTTTTCTTTACAGGCAACAGAGGGAATGTAACTTGTACCAAACTGGGGTAAATGCAATTCCATTTGTGCTCTGATTCCACTCACTGGGAAAATTCATATCTGTGACACAGATCACACGCATTTTAAATTAAGTTTTCTAAAATTCTTTAGTGTTATGGGGCTGTTTTGGAATTTGTGGGTTTGTTTCTTTGTTTTTTTTTTATTTTTTAAATTTAGTGCAGGGTTCTAAATCTTGATGCTTGATCTAGCCTATAATAATTTATTCTAATCAAGCTGTCAAATGTTTTCCTACAAGCTGTGGTAATTTGGGAAATCTTTTTATGCACCATTTGTGGTCTCCAGCTGATATCATGCTATTAAATTGACATATTATGAAATTACAGTGTTTGGATGTGACTTCTGATGCTGGGGTAGATACTTTTCCATTCCACATCAGGGCAGCCCACATGGATTTTTGTGCCTTGGCACTGAGCTGTAGGTTCTGACTTCACAGGAGGGTGTCATATGTGAGCTAAGCACTTGGGGAGAACACGTTTCAGAGTGCACAGCCAGAAGCAGTGCAAGCACTGGGCTCAGGCTCCAGAGATTTACAGCATATGGGGTCCCATAAAATGAAATGCTAAAAGGACTTTCTGGAGAGCATCCAGTCAGGGAGGCAGCTCTCATGAAGGTCTCTGCCTGGCACAAGGCAGAATCAAACTGTGCATACTAATGTCAACAGAATTTGTGGGTGGTGGTTTTTTTTTCTTTTTTTTTTTCATTGCAGTTGGTTTTGGATCTTGTTTTCTTTTTTCTTTGTTTTTTTTTTTTTTTTTTTTTACTCTATCATGCATTTCTAACACAAGGCCTAAATAATTCTTTTTATTCTATTTAAGTCATTGAAAATAAGAAAAGGCCTTTCCAGCAAAGAGAGGACTGAGAGTAACTTGGCAGAAACATAAACAGCAGGGCAGGACACGAGCTATTTAACCTAAATTGTAACAAGAGTACAACTAACTGACAGGCATCTTGGTGGGGGCTTTTGCACAGATATGATAGGGAGAAAATGTATGGCAAAGATGTATTTCAGATGTTAAAGAATTTTAAAAGGGACAATAGGAACTATGGCCCTGCAATGACCTGGGTTCCTCATCATGTTTCTACATAAGCCAAGTGGGAGCTGTTTAGTTATAGTTCTGCATAGTTAATTGTGCTTTTGACCCCTTTGAAGAAAGAAAGCAGAGTAATGTAGTGATAAAATCAGGGGTTCTTTTGTAGGGATTTACCAACTAATTTCACTGGTACTAGTTCTTCCTGTGTGGTATAGCACATATACTTCCCATTGCCTGGAGCAACTAGTTGGCTGGGAAAGACAAAACAGAATTACTTCCCTGAAAAGAGCTATGCCTCTTTATATTTTGCAATAAATGCAAACTTCCAGTTGTTCTATAAAGTGGCTGAAAGGTAAGGAAGAAAAATAAATCTTTAACTTTTTCTTTTCTTCCCTGCTTCCAAAATATCTAAATCACATGTGTTTCCACCAGGTCTACAGAACCCATTGGAGGTTAGTAAGAAAAGATTCTCACAGGCATGTCTGGCCCTTCTCTACAGTGCACAGAGAGAATGAGGAGAGAGGCTCTGTTTTCACCCATCCATGCAGTGCCTGAGTAAAAGTGTGCAGGATAAACTGTCCTGTTGAGACACCAGAGAAAAGAAGTCACCAAACTACTGTAGCTAAATCATGTGTCCTTAAGAAAAGGTACCTCAGTATGCAGTTAAACAGAGCCTTCAAATGCTCCCCTAGAAAACAGGGCTATTCCAAAACCTTCTAGCACTAAACTGGCAGAATTTGGTCCACTGCCAGGAGCAAAAGTGTTTTCAAACTATACTATACCAAAAAGTTATTTCTGGAGACAGTTTTCATTCACATAATACTTGTGAACTGTAATGTAATGTTTTTATATGTTTACAGGTTGCCTGTTTTACCAGCAGAAAACTAGAGAACTCTGCAATATCTTTTTGGTTGTTAAATCCTGTAACTCTTGTATATCACTATATTTACAGAGCACAATACTCATTTCTAACCACTATTTGCTTATTTAAGACCAGCTGCTTCCTAACCCAGAATGCCATTTGAACAAGTAATCCTAGCTCTCTGACAGCCTTACTATTTGCCCTTTCACTAAACTTTTTTCCCCCCTCTGGTATGTGAGCACTTGCATTCTCATCTGCAGTTTGGTTCAGCTCCCAGTTCCTCAGAAGGCTAATGCTTTGCTGTGAGGGTGTGATTGTAAAAAAGCCTCTAGTTTTTATTAGCAGTAGTGGTCCTATTCACACCCCCAATCAACCCTGAAATTGATATTCTTCATCTGATCTGCATAGGTCATCTGGCAGGTCACTGCCCCTGTTACATTACACCAGTGTTTTGCCACTAAGCCAGTTAACAAGGTTAACTAGAAACGTGACAGACAGAAGAGAGAAGCTGGACACATGGCACAGATTATTTGGCTTAGAAACTAGCAGAGCTTTCTCTGTGGCAAGAACATATGAATAAATGATTTTTGACTCAGACAAAATAATTTTAGTTTCTTTTTTTTTTTTTTCTGAATGTCAAAACACTGGAGACACCAGATCACATCATTCTCTACCCGCTCAACTACAGCCTACTAGTCTTGAAATAAACTGTTGGCCTTAAAGCAAAAAAAAAAAAAAATCAAAAAAAAAAAAAAAAAAAAAAAAAAAAAAAAAAAAAAGCAGAAAAGCTATTTCTCTCACTGGCAAGACTTAAGAGTTTTATAAATTTAACTGCCAATATACCATCTGTCTCTGCTGCTCCTTTGAGCTTAGCTCTTCTAATTGTGTCTTTAACAGATGACAAAACCCCTACATTCCTCTTGGGCACTGTAAAATAATAACAATTAAAACATGAATAATAATAATAATAAAGCACACACAGTGCTGTAAGCCTGTAGCCTGAATAGGCTGCTTATTCTGCAGGAAGTCTGTGCATATTTTGTCTTGAGAAATGATGTTAACAGGTGCTCCATCCTGGAACTGGGACCACCAACCCTGGGAGGGCAACTTTGCACAGTAAGAGACCCACTGCAGCAAAGTCTGTGTTCTGCATCCCTTTATGGTTTTTAGTTTCTACTGACCAGAAGCACTTTTAGTAAGTTGGCTACCAACCAGTGGGCTGAGCAAGCTGTGTTTTAGACATGAAACTCGTTAGCTATCCCTTTTTTCCATCTGCTGTGGTTGGCACCTCAAAAGCCAAACTGAAAAATCAGTTTGTTGCAGTTTTTAGCTGTGTTCCAGCAAATTTTCTGCAGCTCTGATAGTTTAAAGCAAAACGTTTCTTCACACACTTGGCAATGGCAGTATCAGACTTATGTAACAGATCTGGGAAAAATCTGCTGGGAAAAAATTGCAGTCTCTTCTCCCAGCTGTAACATGTGCTGAGGGAGCCTGGGTTATGAACTCAAATGTTCCCAAGGTGATCTTTCAGCCTTTAAAGCAATTGGTACATGTAAATAACAAGCCTTAGGCTTCTTTAACATATACCACCAGGTTGTTCCAACTCAGACTGAGGGCTGGTGCTCAGTCCCAGCCCTGCTCCTCCTGTCCATCCAACTCGGCCAGACTGGGCTGTGAGTGCAGCCAAGGGTTTCATTGTGTCCCGTGTTCAGCCCTGTGGCAGCAGACCTTGGTGGTTAAACTCCACTTTTGTCCTAAACTAGAGCAGAGGGCACTAGCAGGCAGTTTTTCTGAAGACCTCTCTGAACATTTAGAGACTTTAAAACATTTTTTTAATTTTAGCTTTACCCTTTGAGGATGTCCAGGAGCAACTCTCTTTGGAGAAAATGTTAAAATTTTATTAGAAACTGCTGAAATTGTGAGTAAGAATACTTGTAACTTGTGATTAACTCCAAGCAATAATCTATCTGTTCATAAATTCAGTCCCCCATTAATGCTTTCCACTCGGGCCACAGATGCTCCGTGAAGTTTTTAGTTGTTTTTTTCTTCCAAGGTGGAACAGTGGCTGTTCCTTGAAAGTCCTTTTGGCATTTTAGTACTAGACAGTGCTTTCAGTAAAATTATCTTCCCACATGTGGAATTTTCTTCTCTCTTTTCTATGAACTTTGAAGAATGACTATGAAATGTTTATTTCCTGCAAAACCAAAAAAACCTAATTTTTCTATTTTTCCTGACCCCTGCTTCCAGTTCAGCCCCAGAGTAAGGTTTCCAGATTTAAATATATATATATATATATATATATATATATGTGTGTGTGTGTGTGTGTATGTTTGTCCATTTATTCACCTCTTTTAACTGAGATGCAAGCAGCCATGAAGTTAGAAACAACTATTTAAAAATCTATACTGATGGAGGAAATACTATCAAATGCAGTTCCAGAAGTGGACCCAGGTTACTGACACCCAGAATTTCCACAGCTGGTATGAAAACAATGAGCATTCAGATCTCCTGGTCAAATTCCTTTTCCTAATGTTTTTTCTTTTTCATGCTAACTATAATCTAATAGCATAGTGAAGTTGAAATAGATGATGATGATCTGCTTTCCAAGCCTATTCAGCAGCTTCTGTCTAATGCCTGAAGCCAATGGCTTCTAGCTGAGTTCAAAACACTGGGAAAGATGTTTTGTTTAAGAACAATTCTTACAATCAAATAGGTTGCAACAAAATACAACACAAAAAAAATTATTTTACTTCTGAAGTCTTTTGACAAATTATAATCAGGGAAGTGGATTAGTTAAACCCTGTGATTCTTATAGTAGATTTCTGCTTCAATAATCAGGTGAAATTTGTAGTATGAATAAAGATAAATATAGAAACATATGATTTGTTTATAGCCTGCTCAACAATCCAAATTTCTTTTACTACAGTCATAAAGCACTCAGAGCCATATACTAAAATTAATTTCATTTAGTTTTAGGATTTTACATGGATTTCTAATCTTCCATCATTCTAATCTTAATTATTTCCCCAAGCTACATAAAAATCAATTGGAAAGAAACTTTGCATTTAGAAGAAACATTGAATATTTTTTTTTGTTAAATGATCATAACATCATAACTATCTATTTAACCAATTTTTCTGAAGCCTTACTTGCATAGTGATCTTGGGATGAGCTGTAAGAAGGTTTCTGCAAAATGCTGTAATAAAGAACTTGTCTTCAAGATAACTTTCTATTTACAGTTTTTAATGTCTCTCTTTTATTTGGGCAAGAAAGCATATGCCTGCTTGCAGCCAATTATCAACTAAATATTCCACAAAAGGCTATGTAGAAATATCTTTATAAATTCTTTGGAGCTCACAAAAACATTATTATTATGTATCTGTGTTTGAGTGCCTGGCAGCTCACTTTGGTGGAGTTGTAATAAATCACGGTATGTCTGTCTGAGCAACACTTCCCTTGCTCTCTCCAGATAAGTGAAGAGAGGTTCACTCAGCTGAATGGTTTGGCTGGTGAAATTCTCCATCTCACCCAGGCATGTCAGAAGTGGCTCCTGCATGGCAGTGGTAAAGAATAACTGTCCAGTAAAAACTAAGAGCAAAAAGCCCAAATGGCTTCTCCCAGAAGTAACCAATGGCTGGTCCAGACAAGTAATAAGAATTTATGATAACAGGCCAGGCATCCAATGACCAGTGAGGACAATAATTTTGTCATGTTCTCCAAGCCTATGTGTGGACTGAAGAAAACAAGTCTTTCTGAAGAGAAGGAGCCAGAGAAACTAAAGAAAATACAGATCCTCATTAATTACTGACGAGTGCAAAGAAAGCATGGTAAGACCATTGTTGAGAAGTCATTGTAATGAGAAAGATAAGAAGCTTTCTCTGGCTTGGGGTGTTAAGACAGTCTGGAACGACTGACTTCATATAAAAAAATGTGCCAGCAGTTGGCTCTGGAACAGACCTGTAATAGCTTGGTCATACAAACAGTTTAGCTAAACTAGGGGACCATCATTGGCAGGAGGTTCTCTAAGGGTTTGAAAGAGCAGAGCTCTTGCTAGCACCTATCAGATGTGTCCTTTCTACCCAGGCAGCACAAAGGTCAGAGAGAACCACTGTAGGGCTAAATCGATCTTGGCCACTTAAAGACTAGTTTAGAGAAATTTATGGTGTTAAATTCTATATTGAAAAAGAAAAAAAAAAGGTTGTTTGGTTTTTTTTTTTTTGTTTGTTTGTTTGTTTCTTTTTGTTTTGTGGTGTTTTTTTCTGGAGGGGATTATTTTGTTTTTTGTGTTCTTTTCTGGTGCTTTTTTTGTTATATGTAATACCTTGAAATTTTTATTGTGTTAGAGCTACCAGATCTGTGATCTAACATATATGCTGTAATAATGAAAATGCCCCTGTCAGTACAGTAGTGTATTTTTCTGTGAGTCACTTACTTCAGTTTATATTCTTCCAGAAATTGATGTGATGTCTCAAGCTGGTAAGAAATTATCTGAACCTTCACTTTCATTACTTTTCCAACTGTTTCCTTAACCAAAGCAGAATAAATACCCATATGGATTGCGAAAGTCCTCTAGGCTATTGGCCTACTGTTTTCATAATCTTATTTTTAAAGGTCAAAACATCCTGCAGTGTATGTAACAGAGTTGAATGTGGGGGAAATGAAAGATTCTTAATATATCTAAAAGGCTGGAAGTATTGTCCATTTTTCATTTGGGGAGAACAAATTTTGAAAGCTAGTGTCACGAGCAGACTTTACTTTACTGAGCCTTTAAGGCTAAGCACACAATGTGCTGCACTCTCTGCCTCATTTCACTAGTCCTTCCCCAATAGAAGCTAGCTGTAAAACAACCCTTCTCCTTTTTAGCAATGCTGGAGAAATCTCCCTCTGTCTGGAGGCTGCCACACTGGCGACATCCTCTGTCAGGATGTGACCTGCAGAGGGGCAGTGCTGTGCAGCACAACTGCGGCAGCTGCCCGTGGCAGGCCATAGCTCAAGGGCCTGTTGTCTCCCCAGCTGACTTTTATGAGAAGAGGAAAAGGCTCAGCAGGAGAAAACAGACAAATGAGAGGTCAAATATTTACAGCAGAGCTGTAAGACAAGAGGTCTGAAATCTCGAGGCAAGTAGTAACAGGGTGGCAGGCAAAACAAAACATGGGGTAAAGTACAAACACACAATAACTCACTACAGATTGTCATGCAACACAATATCAAATGTCATGATTTATAGTGCTTATAATTTATGGGCCATACAAATTATGGTTTCCATCTCTTTAGGCTTTTGCACACAGTTACAGAAATAGGCATTAAAACTTTTGGGAATCTAGATTCCAGGCTATTATACAGGTTCTTGGAAGTAGTTGGTATAGGATTTTAAAAAGAAATCAATCAGTTATTGATAGGTTCTTTCTTACAAATAAAAAAATATTAATTAAGATTGGTATTTCTGTAAATATTTCTATGTGAGAGATGGAATTAATATTTAGTTTTAGTTAGAAAATTTTAGTTACAGGAATTTTTTATTTCAGAAAATTTTCAGGTTGATACATGATGCATGAAAGCTGTAGTCATTCTTTTTTTGTTGTTGCTGCTGCAAGACAAAATTTCTATGACATTTTTAAAGGATATTAAAAAGAATGAAGCTGCAAATTCTCTCTCCCAGAAGAGAAAACAAAAAAATCTTATAAATTTATATTTGAAAAAAAAAGTACTCTGCTGGTTTCCAAACCAAAGAAATAAAATTAAATTTATATTCAACAAATCAAAGATTAGACTGGTAAAAAAAAATTAAAAAGTATTAAAACTACTATACCACTGAAGATATAAATTTTAAAAATCTATCAAAATAACTCCAATCTTTACAGTGATGTTTACATCTTATGTCCTATAATCTATACCTAAACTAAGCAATCAAACTTGATAATCATTTTTGTGTAAAGGAAAATGTAGGAAAAGGTACTTCCATACTGAGAAAGCAGGTCAATAAATAGGAATCAGCTAGATAAGGATCCCACACAAATCCAGCCCAATGGGCACCAACTGCAGAATAACTTTGGATTTAATATTGAGCTTTTCCAGAGAGATTGCTGGAATTCAGGTAAATGGTTTCAGCAAAGAAAGTTTTTTGCCTCCAAAAACCAAAACCTAAGCTACACTGGAATGCAGAAATAAGAAAACATCTATTTTTAATTACGTAGTTTCCCCTAGAAAATGGGCACTCCATCAGCATGGAAAGATCTCGAATGGAAGGGATACTCAGAGCTGGTGGGCCCTTCCATCAGTCTAAGTGTGAATCTTCCTCAGGGAAGTGCTACCCAGGAAATTCTCCCCTCTCCTCTTCTCTGCAAATCAGAAGTATTAAGGATAATTTGGGTCACCTCTCTGAAAAGCAAAGATAAACTTTCCTTACCACTGCAGGCTTACAGTATCTGCACACTGTGACTTTGACTCATCTGTATTCTGTGCTCATTCTTGAAGTTGAAAGAAAAAAACAAAGTGTAATCATTAGCAGTTCTGCTTCATTAGCAGCACTTGGGAAATTTAAAATGACCTCTTAGACAAAAATGGCTCCTTATAAAGACCAGCAAGAGGCCTTTTTTTTAACAGTTCAGGGATTCAGTTTTCAGATATCTCTGATATTCTAAATATTAAAATACAAAAAAGCAATTCATAAAAATGTAGTCTGATAATGTACTTCTTTAAGGCATGACATTTTCTCTGAAAGTCATACTTTGGGAACAATTTCATATGCTCCAAGCAATTATGCAGTTGATTCAAGTAGGTTAGACTCCGCCCAGCTCCCAACTCTCTTTTGGGGAAAAATATTTAAAAGGCCTTACATGAATCACAAATTAATTTGTTAGGTTAATTTTATTATATAGTACTGATTTTTATAACATTTATCAAATAGATTGTTTACCATTACAGAGTGAAAGATTATTAGAGAAACACGACACCGCAAAATAGGATCCAAATATGGATTGTTTAAAAATAATTATGAGTATAATTTGCAATTTTTTAAAGTGCTTGGCCAAACTACCTGATACATACTAACAGACCACTGATTCAGAGGAAAATGTAAAGTTTGTTTTTCAAAGAGATAAGTGTTGAAACACACCTATACACAACTTCTCCCCAGCTGAAACCAACACAGCAGTTTGCCTCCTCCCTATCCCATTAACCTCTGCTTTTTACTGACTGAAATGATTGCTTTGCAGAACTTAATATTTTGTAAGACAGCTTTAAAGGAAATATTATGTTCTCTATTTGCAGTTATGTCTGTACTAGAAAAGTAATTAAAGCAAGAGCTCAGATTTGAGTCCCCTGACTTGACCATCTATTGATAGAAGAGAGTTGCCAGACTTTTAAATTAAACAAATATTACACTCCCAAAGAACTTATGTGCCAGGTTCAGGGATAAGCACATGCAAAGGATAGTTCCAAAAAATAATTTTGCCTGCCACCACTCTCTTTTGGAGGCTAACAAAGTTTAATTGTATGGGTACAGACCATTGCACGCCAGCTGGCCTTGCTGCCAGAGACCAGGTTTCAGCCTGTTTAATTTATTGGTTAGACTAGCACACTTGTGAGGCTACATTGATGAAAAGATTAATAATGTCATGTGAGTAAAAACTTTCCTGGCTGAAGATAAAAAAGGACACATAAGAATGCCTTTATTCAAAACCCACTTTCTTTTCAGTGGGTTGGTAACAGACTCTGAGTCTTCTCAAACCCTTACAAACAGTCTTGCTGAAATTAAGGTATCTCTACTGTTTGCCTTAAGAGAAAAAAGTCTTTTAAATCAGCAAGGAAATTTGAAAAGCTATAAAAAAAAAGAGATGTCCATACAGGTCAAAGCTGTAACATTTTAACAAACTCTTAATTTTTAACCCCAGTGGGTGAATTAACAGAAGTCTTCCAAAAGTAAAAACTTTCCCTCACTTCTGTTCTTTACCGTGTGTCCTGGTCAGAGTGTGGTGGAGCTTACTTAACACTGTGAGTCATGCAAGCTCATTTTGAAATTATAAGACAAAATCACTGAATCCATCAGGCTGGAAAAGACCTTTGAGATCATGGAGTCCAAACTGTGACCAAACATCACCATGTGTCAGCTAGACCATGGCACCAAGTGCCACATCCACAAATACCTTAAGCACCCTCAGGGATGGTCCCTCCACCACCTCCCTGGGCAGCCCATTCAAGTGTCTAATCACCATTTCTGTGAAGAATTTCTTCCTAATATCCAACCAAAGCCTCTCCTGGTGCAGCTTAAGACTCTGTACTCTTGTTCTGTTGCTGGTTGCCTGGGAGAGGAGACCAGCCTCTACATGGCTGAAATCTCCTTTCAGGTAGTTGAAGAGAGTAATTAATAAAGAGACAGCCAATAAAAAGTAGGAATTGTATATTATTTGTTAAAAAAAAAGATTACCAGCATCTTCACCTCTTATTCAACATAGTCTAACTACACACTTGTAAGCCTACTTCCTTATCCCTCCTTGTATACACATTTGAGATAAAAATTCCAAATAAAAAATCCTGATGCTTACTATACATATGCTATACATACAAAGCTTACAGGTAGTGTGTATGACAGTAAAGTTTGGCTGTGGAAAATAAAGTAATTTATTTCCACAAAAATGTGCATGAGAGGTTATAGTTTTCACTCAGCATTTAGGTTGTAACATACTGCAAGTAATAATTTTGCTATTTGTTTTAAACTTGGCTATTTTTACAATTTTATTTTCACTGAAGGGTAATTTCTTACACAGGTAACGTAAAGACACAGAAGTGAAAATTGTTAGCTCTATAAACAAACTAAATAAGCTATAATTTGGTTTAAATTCCTCTCACACCCAAGGGATTTTGAAATAACACGTGCAAGATCTAAAGTGAGTAAGTAAAAATAAATAATTCAATAAGTCCTGGTTAACTTCCTCACAACATTTAACATAGAAAAGAATAATATGTGATGCTTAAACTGGCTGATTAATGATTGATACTTAACATTTTAAACCTGATTGAGTGATCTACTTGTGTTAAACAGCCTTTGTTGTGCTTTATTTCTTCCAGGCTGAGAAAAACTGTAAATTAACAAGTTTCTTAGAGAACCAGAACACAGCTCAGAAGAGTTTATTAAGGTTGGATTAAATATTTTCCTTCATATTTATACATATACATCTATGATACTTAACACAAATGAAAAAGAAAACATACTTAGTGCAGAAGTCCTGGGAGGTATTCAGTGGTTTGGTGCAGCCATAAGCAAGTTTCAGGAGATTGACAATCAAGAAACCAGTGAAGTAGAAAAAGACATCTTTTTATAATATATCCATGTGTTGTGTCTTAACCATATCAAGTTTTATTTATAGTGAGTGTTTGAGGATCATTTGGGGGCAGGAGGGGGAGTGTCTATAAGGTGGAGAGTTACACAGTACAATGTGTCAAAGCCTTTAAGGTTCCTGGCTCCACTGTAATTAAGCCCAGATTCTACAATCCAGACCCATCTTTGGAACAGTGAGGACACAATTACAATTTGTACCTACAATTTGTACAGTTTAGGAGTTGGTTTGAGCTTGAGCTCTGAGGGGAAAAGTGTAGAAAACGAGCCAATTTGACTCATTGCTGCTTATGGCTCTTGATCTGTATTTTACACTGTATATATTAACACCTTATTCCCTTTAGTGTGAGTATATTCCTGCTATCAGATCAGCCAAGAAATGTGTGTGGCTAACCTGATATTAAGATAATCAATATAAGAGACAATCTTTGTGAAGAACTGAAATGGAGGATGTGGTCAAATGTTACAGTGAAACCAGATCTACAGCAAAATTGCTGAGGTCAGGTGGGAAGAAAGTGGGTAGAATTTGTCAAAGAATATGTGTAATAACAACTTTGAATGTACAGATTTTCTTGCATTATCGTGCCTATAGCACATTTTTATGATCTAGGAGTATGCATTTATTTTTATGCTATAGGAGTATGGATTTTTACACTATAAGAGCATGCATCTTTTTTCTGTCTCTTGCCTATTCTTCCATTTTCTGCAGCCCAGAACCTACAAGCAGATGATGGCCCATGCCACGTCCCTCTTTGCCAGAACCACTTCTCAGGGTCAGGCCGTTCTCCACCACCTTCTCTGAGCCAGAAACTCTACTCAGAAGAACCTTTTAGTCCTGGTATTCAATCAAACCACTCATATGACTTTTCAAAGAGATTTAGTAACTCCTTTTATTTTTATTCCAGACTCTCTGTCTTGTAACACTCCTGGCAGCAACGAGCTTTATTGACTCCCACCAAATGGCAAGCAGAATAACACCTTAGATGTGAAATGATCCTGCAGACCAGTATTAATCATTTCACTCTGCTTTTTCAAAAATTAAAATGGTTGAAACACTGAGTGAAGCTAAATTGAAGCTGATGAGTTTTTAGCCTATCCTGAATTATTTGCTTCCTTTGTTATTATTAATAATAAAAGACTTATAGTCTAAAATTGTCTCAGGTATGTGATCCCCACCCTTCTAACACAGTAGTGATTACTCAGTAAATTACTTTTAAACCCAACTATGAGTGGAATGATAACTGAGAAAAAAAATTGACAACTGGAAACTTAATATTTCTGAACTGTCTAACACAGAAACAGCCTCTTGATTTCTTTAAAATTTTGTTTGAACTTTCCTTTTGTGCAAAGTCGTCTGTAAGAAGCAGTTAAAGGAAACTTTGAACAACTTCAACGTGAAAATAACTGCAATTTCATAATTTACCAAAATTGTCAGTGAAAAAGTCTACCAATTTAGAAAGCAGTAGCTATATATTTCTACTCTTTGTGTTTGACTGTCAGAGTTGCAAATGAAGTATAATTTATATGTTTTTAAAAAAATCTCTGAGAAGAGCCAGAGGTTATCTGGCAAAGTTTCTGATGAGCTTGTTTTATGTTAAGAGCTGCCAGAGTAGCAACCATTAATGAAATTATTGATTTACTTAGAACTTACAAAACAATATTTCATTTTCAAATGTTCCCATAATTTTCTTCTTCTTTTCTTTGGTATAAATAATCATATTTCATAATAAAATTAATCTGTAGTTTGCATAATTTTGATTAAATCACTTATATTTTGATCTCTCCCTTACCTACTCCACTCTTGCTAATCTTTTGTTAAACCTAGCTTCCTCAGTCCTTTTTTACAGAAAGGTCCATTAGAAATCTAATACAGAGACTGATCATGAAGGCTGTGAGTGAGGCTTTAAAGTCTAAACACCTCATCACTTCAATAATGTGGTTAGCCTTTGAAGCTTTATTTGGCCTGAGACAGTGTCTGATCACTTTCACAGTTTTCCTACTTGGCAGCCATTGACTGTTAACACATAATTGAAACAGTTACTTAGGAAACTTGTATTTTATTGGTTTTAACGGTTTTCAACACACCAGGAGTTAGAGTATGATTACAGATTAAAAGAGCTCAAGTATTTTTTACTGAATATTTTTTCTCCATTCAATGAATTATTCCTCAGTAATAAATTAGAGCAACAAAATCTAATTTTTTTTAAGTATTTAAATGAGAAAAATTAATTGACTGCTGATTTGGGTATATCAGAGAGTAACAAACAAGTATTTAAAATGGAACATCTCAGCCATGTAAGGGCCTCCTATCTGCACTATACTAGGGTGGCTGAGGAGACATCAAGTATTTATTAAAACCATGTTTTAAAGTTTCTTAGGCAACTTTACTGCCCTGAACATTGAAAAAACTGTCATTTATAAGAGGAAAATATGTTCAATATAAAAGAAAATCCAAGAAGAAAAGAAAACTAAATGATAACCAGAAAAATATGCAGGACCTGAAAATTTTCAACCAATTTCACCTTGTACAGCCAAAAAGTAAAAATAGAAAATCTGCATTGGTGTTATTTATCATAATTGCACTGAAGCTGGGGGATTTACACTCACTGGGTTTAGGTTTTGGATCTCTACTCTGGAGTTCTCATTCCACTTGTCTTCACGCTCACACCAAACCTCCCAAATCTTCCTCTTCCACATTCCTGCTTACAATGAAAAGTGGTAGAAAACTTTCACTGTACATGATAACCAGATTCTGCAGATACTAGCACCTAAATAATTTTTTCTGCTCAGAAAAACTGAATACAGGAACAGGACACAATAATCTAGAAAAATATTTTCAAGCATTTGTGTTTTCCTTTCTCTTTATTTTCTGAAGACACTGGACCCCATTTTTCTGTGGACACTGACAAATTTAAAGGACAGACACCTACTGCCTATCTTTAACATAATGAACATTCAAGATGGGAAGCTGGATGATCACTGCAACATTGCAGTGGCAGAAAACCAAAAAACAAAACCTTCATAATAAAAAACAAAGTACAAGATGTTTTTTCTACAATTAATATTTCAGACAATAATTTTTTTCAGATTCAGAGATTCTGAAAAAATTCTTTTTGCTAGTGGCAATTAAAACACTACAAACCTATCTATATTCTCAAATAGAAGGTGTTCCTCAGTTTTGGACTTTCACTCTGAAAAATACTGGGTTTCACAAAACCACCCATATTTTTCCTACACTGATAAGCCAGTGGCAATAGATGTCACAATATTGCAGGATACAGCAGTGAAGAATATTATCTTGTCTTTAATTCTCTTGCCTAATCAAACATTCAGAACCTTTGTCTTGTAAACATAAATCTAACATTGTCTGCTGAAGCAAGAGAATGTGTGAAAATCTATTTGCTGGTAATAGCATTAGATTATGTGCAACTGCACATGGGCCATAAAGGGCAGCTTAAATTTATATATTCCATAATAACCAGGGTAAAGAAACAGCATTGTTAACATGCAAAACCTTTTCTACAAATGGTAGTGAAGAAACGGTAAAGCTAAAATCTATATATCATGGTCAATAATCCCAAACAAGTAATTTTGCCTTACCATAGTTTCATTATATGAATATTTTGGTCTGTAATTAATGCAGAAGGAGTGAAAATAGGCAATGAAATGGAGATGATTACCAAAACCTACAACAATTTGCAGATAGTATAAATGCTTAATGAAAAGCAGCTCTTAAAAAGGCTTCACTGAAGTCAGTAGAAATGGTATTTCTCTCAGAATTTGTGTAAAAAATGTTTTGTTATTTCTTTAAAACTCTTAAACATCTCCAAGACAGTAATATATCTCCACAAAACTTAATTGAAAGTGTAGTATGCCTCATTCTCCATGTCATAATATTCACTAAGATTGCTAAAAAGCTGAAGAGGAAGCAATTTTTTTTCTTCTTTTCATCTTTTTATAATATGCTGATGACTCTTCTTTCTTCCAAAGTGAAAACCAAATTTTTTCCTTTGTTGGGAGATAAACAGGGATATTTAATATTGCTTAAGAGAACACCAGATTTCTAGGATATGGATTGCCTTAAGTTCATTTTATACCAATTTATTAGACATGATAAAATTAATCCTACCATTGTCACAAAATTCTGCTTTGAAAGGTAAGTCAATCTTTAGTGCTGAACACATTGTACTGCTCAACAGTACTCAGAGAAACCTTCTAGGCCAAGTGTTGTGTGAGGATAACAGCCTATCAAGTTCCCATGGATACTCATAACGCATGAGGACCCAAAGGTCGATGGGTCATGAGAAAAAAGAGTTACCAACCTGAAGAGTACGGCTGCTAAATCTGTGAAAGGTTCCCAAGAGCAGCCGTGGTGCATGAGTGGCTGGAGGTCATGAGGGCATGAGAATTTGGGGGGTTCCTGCACAGTGAAGTCCACCCTTAGAGCCCACCGACTCCACTCTAACTAGGGCTCACATATTACACGTTCGCTAGATTAGCTCTTCAGCAACACCAGGATGTCAACAAAGTCTCAACCAACCAACTCAATGTGGCCTAGAAATGCCACCTCCTGAAAAAAAGCTATCTACTATGTGCTTATCATGGAAATGCCCTTCTGTTAAACAGACAACATAATTTCCACAATGTATATGAAACATTTTTCAGAGCAAATGCACGAAGTATAAGGAGCCATAAGCTCCGAGGAAACCACTGAATAATTTAAATGTTATCTTTGCAAGAAAAGATAAACATCCAAAACCAAAACTTTCTCATAAAGCACACACCTTTGAGTCTTCCCATAATAATTTGCTTCATCACTTGCTCATATAGCAAGTATATCTAAAGCACTTAAAAATATTAGCAAGAGTTAAAGACTAATTTGCCAAATTTAGAGAAGAATTTGATTTAGAGAGATGAAGTCAGTCTTCCTTGTCACCATGACCTTTCTGGATGGACACAGTGCTCTGGGCTGCTCATGATAACCATACTACTTCCAGTACTGCTTCCTCACTGGGTACTCTGAGATGGGGCTTTCATATTGGAGGGCTCAGTCTGCCTGTTTCCAACCTCAGCTCACTTGGCTGCACCCTAACCATAAAACCTGTTAGGAAAAGAAACTGGGGGAGCATGCCTTTTGATAATAGGAATTGACTGCTTCAGGTAACTAAACACAAATGAGAGTTAAAAGTCACCTCAATCTCAGTGGGGTCCTCTGATGGCAGTCAGATGACTTCCCTCTTTCTCAAGGACAAAAGTTATTGCACACGATATTGCCTTGAGAATCTAAGACAGCACTTTGGAAAAAGACTTGAGGTGGATGCAGGTGTTCTCAACAACATCCATGTTAAATATCAGTTGCCAGATGCAGCTTTTATTTATGAACATTGTTTATGTTGAGCTGAAATAGTGGTAAGGATATGTCCACAAGTTTAAAATGACAAAAAAATCTTGTAATATGGCAGCCAATTGAAAGGTGAGTGTTACTTGCATACAGAAATCTTAAGTCATTAATATATTTCAAATCTTTTACAGTTCCACTTCGTTCAATGGCAAAGCCTGTAAAGGCCTAAATGTCCATAAGAACTTAAGATCTCTGGAACTGTATAGTTTCTGGGGTTTTTTTGTGAAAATGATCTCAGAGAAGAAATGCTGCTACAGTTTATACACCTTCCAAATTTAACTAGTCATTTCCTAACTGCAAGTTTCTTTCTTCTCTTTCATGTATGTTTGATATGTGTTCAACATTAATAAAGACCAATATCCTGAGAAGTCTCTTAGAAAGTTAGACAATGCAAAGAAACTATCACTCCTCTAAATTAATTGTGGTGTGAAAAATATTTTTATAACATTTTAATAACAATTGTAAGAATCAAAAATAAGGATTTTTTCTTCATTTCAACCAAAAGTAATGCAAGTAATTTTGCTATTTCTATAATTTTATGCTTAAGAAATACTTTTGTGACTGTCAAAATGTCTGTCTCTAGTATTCAGTAAGTTTTAATTCCTTTCTGAAGAGAAAGTCTTCCTGAAAATTAGACTGGAAATGTGACACCTTTCGTGTAAATGTGTCAATGCTGATCATCCTGTTGTTCAGAATACCCTATTCCTACTCAATAGTCAAAACCTGACTGTAGTCTTCTGTGTCTGTCCCTCACAATCTGAGACAATAGTTGCAGTTTTAAAATATAAGATCAACTCATAAACAGGCAAACTTATTCATAATATGCCTGTCCTAAGTCAGCTCTTTCTTTATGAAAATTGTCACCAGTTGATTGTACATAAATTCTCAGCATGGACGACAAATATTACAAAGCTGTTACAGTTTTGTAAGTTTTAAAAAATGTGATCATAATGTAGTTCTCCTTCTAGAGTAGGCTCTTGAGGCCAATAAGGGAATACATATACCAGGAACAAGAGAAATCTCTTTTTTGTATTATGAAATATCTAGTTATATTTTTAGGAGGGAAGACTATATGTCTCATATCAAAGTACAAAATCTCCTTGCAATATGCACTTTCTGATTACAAATTACTCTTTCTTTTCATGGTGGAATGGAGGAATCACTACTACCTTGAAAAGTGGTTCACCAAACACAACCTCTCAGATTTCCTGGAGAAACTTTGTAGGTGCTTGGACCTGTACCTGACCTTCTGAAGTATTTCCATAACTCTGCACCGTGGTGGGTGCTTTCAGCAGGGAAGACTCCATCTGGGAGAAAGGATCCTGCTTTGTGTACACAAAGGAATGGATTAAATCAAAATTGAGAAGAGCAGAGAAATTAATGAAGATGCTTTTAAAATGATATCTATAATAAAAACCAGATATTCTATTTATTGTCTCCTTGAATGAGACAGAATTTTATGGACTGCAGGGCTTAATTGCCTAGAGATGAATAGTCAGAGCTTTGCAGTCTGAGGTTCCCTTCCATGCTGGTCTAAGATACCAGGGGCTGGATGGCCAGAAATATCTATACTTCTCTCATCATCACCAAACTACAAAGTAATATCTTTCACCAAGAGAGTGTAAACAACAATGTGCCTGAGACTCTTTTGAATTATTCATTTCCTCGATTCCACACCTGGCTTAGAGACTAGGACAAAGAAAGAATTTCTCTCTTTCTCATGATCTGACATGTCCCAACCCCGTCAAGCCTTTGGTAGTTCTAACCTTTCCTCAGGCCAGGTCAGAGAATCACAGAATTTGTAAGGTTTGGAAGGGATCACAGTGGATCATCTGGTCCAATCTCCCTGCTCAGGCAGGGTCATCCCTGAACACTGAACAGAATTTAACCCAGACAACTTTTGGATATCTTCAGTGAGGGAGACATCACAACCTCATTGGGCAGCCTGTTTCAGTGCTCAGTCCTTAGAACTTTATCACATCCTGAAGAACTCTTCGATTCACAGTTTACAAAAACAACATGAAATCTTTCAGCAGAAAGTGTGTGGGTGTAAAATGATCTTTTTACTTATGTTCCTTCTCTTCAGCCATGTTACTAGGCTATTTTATGATACCAAATGGAGACAGATATTGTTTTGGCTTCCACCACCACCTAGTGCAATGCAGTGTAACAAGGAAGTAATAAACTCAGTGTACTGAGTCCGGCTAAAGGCACAAAGAATTTCTTTTCCAGCATCAATTCTGTCTTGAATTCTCACAAAAGATGAAGAAAAAAAACAGGAGCTGCTAAGTCCCTACCTTAGGAATGAAAGCTACCTTTCATAGTGCAGAAAACTAGCAGAAGTAAGGATCTGATCAAGTTGTGATTACCACCAAGATAGAGTAATTATTTGAATGTGCTGTCAGTAAAAAAACATGACAGAAAATCAGTTTTCACCACTGTGGCAAATTCTTGCATCCTTAGCAATAGCAATGGTACAGAAATTGTTAAATAAGGTGTTTAAAAAATGGAAATAAGGTTCATATTTCAGTCTCATCTAAGACAGAACAATTTTTGAATGCAAGAGATCTTTCTGTGTGATGGTACAAAAGAATCTCTCCCAGAGTCTTGCCAGTATTAAGATGGGGGAATTTTAGTTATTTAAACTAAATCGGTTTAATCTGGTTAACTCCAGGTTTATGAATTTAACCAAATTTTCCCAAACTTTCTGTCTGACATTGTTTTTCTATGTATACATTATACTAGAGCAATATCTAGGAGTAACAAACTAGTTGTCACCAGAAAATTAAATCCACAGCTGCCTTTGTGTGTTTGCCCTCTGTGACTAAGGCAAGGAATGCACATATCTGGCTCCACATCAAATGATCAAATATTTTATAGCTAACCAAGGACATGATGATTTTATAACAAGACCTTTCAGATTCCTTTTGCATTCAGTAATAAAGGAATTACATTTTTACCATCCTGAGCCAATTATCTTTCCTGATCTGTGTACCTTTGAAATACACACTATTGTAGCAAAATAAATTTGAATATTGAAGGATTTGTTAGGTAACTTACAAGTAAAAACTGTTGATAACAAGATACTTATCAAAAAGTGGGCAATAAAAGTGAAGACAGAAAATTTGTCTTTGTCAGCCTTTTGCTATGGGAGGAGAAAGTAGCAGCTGAAATCCTTCAAAGTTCTTCAAAATGGAAATAAGCAGATGTATATGTTCAGTCCTCGAGTCCATAAAATTCAATGGTTTTCGATCTTGCAATTCCTGTATGAAGAAAGAACTACTTATTCACAAAACCCTTGCAAAGGTTTTCAAATCACAGTAAATTTGGAAAATGTATTTTAAGCCAAAATTTCAAGTATGAATTCTTGGGATTTGGTCTGAATGCCAGGGTCCTGACCTTTAACACTTCCTAGACCAAAAGGGAAACTATAACAAATATGTGTCAAAAGGTGATGACTCTTCTCTCTGTCATCCTAAGTAACTTAGCAGTATCTGTGCCCTCCCAAGCACAAGCATTATTGCATCAATAACAAGTGATGTCCAGATGAAGAAAGCAAATCTTTAACTAATTAAGAATTAATCTGTTTCATATTGCTCACTATTTGATTAGCTTTTATTTGGTGAATTCTATTGAGATCCTTCATAATTTTTCTCATTTTAGAACTGATACCTTAAAAATAATCTCAGAAACCTATCTTTGATCATCATAGCATTTAAAACTATGAGAATTACAACTATGAGAATTATCAGTTGCTCTGTTAAGAATAAAGAAAATACATCTGCTTTCATTCTAGACTGCTATTAATGTAATACAGATGACAAGTAAAGTACTTACACATAGAACACAGTCCTCCCTGAATAAACTGGTGAAGAAATCTGTAAGAAAATTCCACAACTGGCTGAAAAATGTGGAAGTTAGGTCAGTTAAGAAATTTGTATAAATTAAATGCACATCTGAAATAGATAATGTCACATTATTAGTGTGGATAAAATATTTTCCTTTTTGAGGTGATTATATGAAACTAAAGTGGTTTGCCACGCCTAAGAGCAATTCAACTCCAATGCTGTTTTTTCTTTTTCCTAGAACAATGTCAAAAAATAAGAAAATGAATAAAAAAGCAGATAATGGATTTCTTTTTTACAGTGAGACAGAAAGTGCAACAAAAGTACTGAAAACTTATCCAGGAAAAAAAAAGTAAGTGGATGCTAATGACCTTGAACTCAGTTTTGACAAAGCTGAAGATAAGGATCTGCTGTAAGAACATAATGCTTAGTGCAATGCAGAGAATCTATCAAAAATGTAGAATATCAGGAACATGGTGTCAAATCTTTACTTTAAGATTACAAAGAAGCAGCCAACAAATCAGCAGCATTCATAAGGACTTTGCTGATAAATCCTGGAAATAAAATGATGTCTCCTCAGTTAAGCCTCTAATCTATGAATATTTTACTGTTATACCCAGGGGATTTTTTACCTGGGTATAATGGAATCCAAAAAAATTTGCAAAGATGACTGACTCCATTTTGAAAAAAATAACAGTTTGCCAGCATAAATCACTTTGCAGCTAAACCTTGTAATTCATTACCACATGATTGCTAGTGGGAGAAGGGTAAAACCACAAAAAAAGTCATTTTAGGAGTGAAAGGGGGTAAAATAAGTAGAAATTGCATAGAACTACTGTCAATCATGCAGTTACGAAACCAGCCATTCTACTGTACTTGAGTTTGGCTAGTCCTTTCCTTATGAGTGTAAGGAACTCCTTCCATCTAATCGTGATTTTTGTTCCAGTGATAGCTCTCAAGTGTGGTCACCTTCCTTTTTTTGTTAACAGGTACAGCATTTTTGCCTGCTTCTAAGGAGAAATATTTTTCATGATTTTTCATGAGAAGAAGAGACAGGTTGAGGTATTGTTAACAAAGGACTGAAATCATATTCTGCTGCACACAGAAATATATGTACATATTTTATCTTAGGAATGGTTCTATATTTCCCAATGTTTATAAGTGTCCACCTATCATGTGTGAAGCAGAAGTTACATATCAGCTTGCTTTCACTCATCATAGATTATAAAACTATAAAAAAACTACTACAGACAAGACTTCATCAAAGATAATTAATGAATTCTATGGGGAATCACAAGATAGCCAACATCACTCTCATATATGTGCATAACACAATAAGATAAGACTTCATAATAGAATTCCTGGTCAGCTTAGATGCCATGCCTCATTTTCTTTAATAAATAAAAGTACACATACAAAAAAAAACCCCAAAACTAGAGAGAGATTCATGATATTTAGTGACAAATTAGACTCATTTAACTAGTGAAGAAATTTAAAGGTTATTAATGGATAATTTGCTAACTCTTTTTCTATACCACAGAAAAAATTACTGGCATTTTATGTTCCATTTAAATACCATTATCCCAATGTCCTTCATTGCTATCAGTAAGTGAAAAACACTGGAAAAGTTCCTTCCAAATGCAATTTAACATATCTTTCAAAACCACTCTGAAAAAAATTAACTAATATCTTCAAAAAAAATTGACACTTTTTGAAAGAAAAGACAAAAAAAGTCCAAATCTGACAGTCAAATGTCCTAAAATGTTGTCGGACAATTCCGTTGGAAGCTTTCATTGCTCCTTTCTTTGTATTGCAATGCCCCCTGCAGGTACAACAGATCCTCTGTTTCTCTATAGCATTTTCTTTAGCCCTTTGAGGAAGCATCTCATCTGACAAACCCATGATTTCCAAAACCCTTGTTATTTGGAAAATATTGTTTGAATCACAAAAAAAAAAAAAAAAAAAAAAAAAAAAAAAAAACAAAAAACCAAAAACAAACCCAAAAACAACAAAAACCACCCCAAAACCCACCAAAACCCAACACAAAACAACAAAACCAACTCATAATGTAGAAAACAGGAGAATAAAGGAAAAACCCACTGACTATGTGATTAACACTATCCTGCAGAAGATACTTTGACAAACAGCAGATGCTCATCCCTCTTGGACAGGTTTCAGACAGTCGGAAAGACTGAGGACACATGAATCCCTGACAGCCAGGTGCGGGCCTGGTGGTCCTCAGCAGCATCTGTGGTGGTATGATCAGAGTGATCAGACTGCTCTGTCCCAAGTGCACTGTTAAAACTAGGTGATTTGAAGGATTTGTGGACTAGGAGTTAAGGAAGCACGTCATAAAAAGAGAAAGTGGGGAAATTTCACAGTTGTTGGCAGGTAATATTTGATTGTATTAGTTAAGTGTCATATTTCTTACCTGTTAAACTCTGTAAGTATGTTAAATAGAAGCTCCATGAAGTAATTACAACATATTGACAATAGATAGGGAACAGTTGAAAAAATTTCATTCTGGTAAGTCATATGTGTTGGTTTGCTGCTTACAAACAGCTCAAGAGCTGTTTCATTTCATAAGCTGAAAGAGGAAAGATGTTTAACCATGTTTCTTTAAAAAAACAGCAAAAAATGCAGCATGTCTGAGTGAAATTAGCCTAAATCCATTATTTCTGACTGTAATTGCTAAAAATTAATCAAACACTTCAGACAATGTTTCACTCCAGCTTTATAAGTACAGAATATCGAGACTGAGCAGCTACAAGATAACAACTGGCATAAGAACAAGTCCAGCTCTAGTATGATACAAGAACATTGGCCTTTTGGAGTATGTTAATTACTTAAAAATTAGAAATCTAGTACCATGTTAACTTTTCGTTGGCTTAATTTATAATTTTATATTTTTTTAATTCAAAATAGAAAGGCTGAGAAAACTGAGACTTTGGAGAAGGTTATACTCATACTCTTTCAGAACATCCAGTGATGTAGCCCTGAGCTCATGTGTTCAAGTAAACCAGATTTCCTTCCTTTTAGTCCAGTCTTGCACTGTATCATACCCAGGTCAACTTCTGACATCAAACATTAAGTAACTGCTGGTTTTTCTGCTCTTGGTTGACCTTCTTATTGAGGGAGAATTTTTTTCTTACTAAATGTTACAACTTAATCTCAGCTCTGTTTTTCTTCAAAGATTTGCTCTCTTTTGTCTTTAAAATTTATAGTGTTATAAAAGTTTTTCTATTCTACACATTAGAAATTAGGCAGGCTGGGATTAATTTTACAGAAAAGGAAAATACAATGGCGATATTCAAAACTGCAGTCAAATTTATCCCAAGAACACTAGGACAGAGTTTGAACTATTCCAGAAGCAAAATAAAGTGATTGAGGGATATCCCATCTGAGGATTTTTGATTCATAGATTGAGCAAAAAAGTACACAAATTTCTTCATTTTGTGCAACTGAAGATTAGAAGATAAGAATGATTTCCTCCAGGATTCACCAGATTGGAAAGCATAAATATCCAGAAACTGTCAAAATACAATCTGTTAATCTCGATTTAAAATGCAATAAATCAGACTCTAAAGGATGATAAGCAAAATAGCTTTGTAGCAAAAAAAAGGCCAAAGAGAAAAGAACTAAGATTACTCTAAGTAAAAAAGGTAATTACTTCAAGTAAAAAAGGTAATACAAAAAAGAGAAGATTTTTGCCTCAGATAGTTGCAAGAATGGCACAGATTTTTTGCTGAACCAGCTTAACCTTTTTGTAGTGCAAAGCCTGTATGACCGCATGATGAATTTACAGTGTTTCAGTATCTGACAATTTGCACTTCAGAAACTTCCAGAAGCATATGTATAACCTGAATTTGGGATTGCCATAATCAAAGCTACTCAAACCAGTATGTGTGTCAGACATATAGATGACGGCAACTGTGAGATTGTGAATAAACACCAAATGGAAAAGGCCATCTTCCTTTTAGATGGTCTAACTCCTATGAAATCATCACTCGGGGTATACACTGATTTAAACAGAGAGGTATCACTACCTCTCTCCACAAAGGTCTCATCCAGGCTAAACACTACAGGCAAAAAGCTGGAAATTTGATCACTATCAGAAGTGAAAAAAATATTAAAAAGTATGACTGCCAGTTAGAGCAAAAATATCCCAATATTAAGCCATATTCAGAAATCATGCACTTAGAAAACATTGATGCCAGAACACATTGATGCCAAAAGTCATCAGGAGCTATCTATAGCATTTAAAACTGTTATGGAAGAGTAAATTGTACTGAAAGTACTATGATATTTGAAAGTGTGTTTTTAAGGAAAGAAATACTTTTAGTTTGATTTCACCTGAAAGAATTGCTGCACTCTGAAGTTATTCGCTCCCCTAGTATAAGAAGGGTCTGGGCTGAGAAGTGAGAATTCCTAGCTCATGGGCAGACCTCATTGCTCCTGCTTAGGATTCCAAACAAGCAGCATCAGAGACTTGTCATTTGATGGCAGTTGCAGCTGCTTGCTGCCACATGTAACCTGGATTCAGGAAGTCTTGACCCTTTTCCATCCTACAGTGGAAAACTGTGATTTCCCTTATGCATTAGCTATGAAGCTGGTGCAAAAGCTCCTGAGGATACACAGCAAGAAATTATAGTCAGACAACATTGACATGCAAAGACACCAGAATTCCTGAAAGAATTCTTTTTTACCTACAGGAGATAAACCATTCAAATTAACAATTCCTTAGAAAAAATTCTAAGGATGGCACTTCTGGTAGTACAGCGTGTCCTCCCACCAAGTGATTTCATATTTAGACAATGGTCTAAATTCTAGACCCAGCTCTTCCCCATCTGGAATAGATTTCAACTCAGATGAGCTTTCCATCACTTAGCTATTTCAGGACAGGTATATTTCCAGTTTCTGTTGGTGATAAGCTGTTAAAATGTCTACTGAATTGAATTCACATTTCAAACTCACACAAGTGAGATCAAAAATAATATGGCTAAACAAGAATTTTATGTCTAAAATTCACATCCTAGAAATATTTATGAAACCATACCAAAACAAGCAAATTCATGGACGCAGAATATTCTTTTATCATTTTCATTCAATTCTGATTTAAACTCTCATACCTTCATCATCCCTATAATCCCCAGCAGGAAGCTTACCACTTGTTTCAGGACCTACTAAGTCAGGCAGAAACCTGGATAATATTTTCTCAAAATCCCTGCCTATAAATCTTGATCCACTGGTAGACAGAGTTATCAAAATAATCACTTAGTTCACATTTACTTTTCAGGAAAATTCAGTGAAATCTGTCTGAAAATATTACTACAGCAGTCTTGATTAGAAATGATATTTTAGAGTGGCAGATTCAGATTCAATTTGCCATTTTTTGCGCCATTAGGTAGTTTAAAGTAAACATTACTAAACTGGTGACATTTCAATATTTTTTTACCTCACTAAATTTCTTTGAGTCTGGTAATGGTTATTATCTTGGAGTCATGGTTGGGAAGTGGAGGACATACACAAATCATTCAGCATGTGAACTTTAGGTAGGTTGCTTTGAAGGACAGAAATATCACATCTACTTTGCTCCTTTTTTAAACTCTTTTTTTGTATACTATATTGTATTTATGCACATGTCTATTACTAGGACTTCAAGTAATTTAACCAGATAATTACTATAAATATGCAGTCATTCTATGAGACTGGTGGTAGATTCTTAAGAAAGGAAAGGTCATGCAAACTCATCATATTTATGGCTTCATTCTATCATAGAGTACAAATCAAATCTGACCTTTATGTACTACAGTAATGTAAAAAAGTTTCAATTAACAAGGTTTTGCCTTATGCCAATATTGTTCAATAGCTTGTAATGATGCTGCCAATTATCAATACAATAATACCCTTTACACATTTTACAGTGATGGAGATTATTTTAGCTAGTAAGGTTAAAATATAAAAGTATAAAATATGAAGTGAAATATAGAGCTGAAGCAGCAATGGAGCCACAGAAGAGACAAATCTAATATTTTAAAAAATTGACCAACATCATACATGTCAAAGCAGATCAAAATATGAATTGGTAATCAGGTGATTTTGTCTTCTCTTGTCCCCTGCCTACAGAAATTCTTATTAAGTTGCTCAAAGTCCTTTTTCTATTTTCCTGCTCAGTATTTTTTCTCATCTTGCACAGAATTTGCCACTTTTTCCAGTGAACAGGTTATATTTTAGATAAAAAAGAATATTTTGTCATAGCAAATCAACAGATACCTTTCTTCTCTCAGTCTCATGCTGTCTCAGGCACAAAAGATGATGTTTCAGGTAAATGTCAGTGACAGTATAATTAATAGTAACTGCAGATAGTAAAAAGAGATCATGTGCACTTGAGGTGAGCTCCATGGTGAAAAAGAGGAAATGTCCCTTCAGTTGCTAAATACCATTTGTGAGCCCTTTGAGGCTGTGTGGACTCATCACACATAGCCAAATGGAAATACAAAGCTGAAGGGGAGCTTCCCAGATGGAGGGGAGATAAAATTCCTACAAATTGGTTGTAGGAAGATTAAAATTCTCCCCACAAAAAGCTGAAGCAATCATTTATGTCCTCACTCAGGAGTCTTTTACCTCAATTACTTTTTTAAAACTTTTTTCAAAGCTCAAATTGCCATCTAAGTACAGGAATCAAAGTCTTATCTGTTTTTTTCACCTTTTAATGCATAGAAATGGAAAAACAGAGATTAAAATGCTTTAATATGTCTTGAGAACTCTATTTTATTATCCAAACATTTTTAATGTCTACAAACTCAATTATGACCTTTTGATTTTGAATCAGGAGGTACAAAGAATTAATGGGGCCTTACTAATTCACTCTATACTCACACCATTAGTTTATTTAGATTAATTTTCTTTACTGCTCTCCTGTTCTCATAAGGTTAACAATGGCTAATAAATTGATAGAAGGCATATTACAAAAAATAAACTGAGTGATGATTTGCTTAATGAGTCACCAAAAGACAAATGTTGTTACAAAAAGCACTAAAAACATCTCATGCTAAATGTAGTGGATGCATGGGAAATACTTATGTACAGATATGATGTAAGCACAGTTATTATCATTGCTATGATACATACATTCAATAGTTGTAACATCTAAAATATAAAGAAGACAAGATAAAACAATGGAAGGGTGAGACAACAGCTCAAAAAAGGAGAAAGATGGCAAGAAAATAAAAAACACTACATGAAAAATATTAACTCCTGCTAACTGAATATGAAATAGATTATGCAATACAGGGAAGGTATTATTAGTACACACATTCTGAAGTCTTTACCAAGCTATATAAAAATTATTTTTGCAAAGTTAGTACAGGACTGTGGGAAAAAAAAGATAATTTCATACAGAATCAGGCAAAAATGTGGCAACTTATCAATCTCCTAGAGCTGAAGTATTACAGACTGTGAAAGATGCAAAAAAACCCTTAAGTGCTTGTATATCAAACTGGAACTTGGAAACTAATTGTAGCCTACACATCAATACTGATGATTAAATCCTCTCACTGTTTACAAACCTCCTCTCATTCCTGTGCTGACCTCAAGTAGATTGTATTTAACAGAATAAACAACAAATTAACATCTCCATAAGGATTTTCAGAGCAACAAAATCATAGAATCATAGACTGGTTTGGGTTACAAAAAACCTTAAAAACTATCTAGTTCCAACCGTTCTGCCTTGGGCAGGAACAGCTTCCACTAGATCAGGTTGCTCAGGCCCCCATCCAAAGTGGCCCTGAACACTTCCAGGGTGGAGCATCCACATTATTTGGGCAAACTCTTCATGGGCATGGCAGCTGTGAACCTGAACACAGACATCCCCAAATGGATGTGACAAGAGGAAAAAGATGAAATGCAAAAGTAGACACTTTAAATGAAGTGTTAGGAAATGAAAGGAGACAAATTGTGAGCAGATGGAGTGATTTAAAAGCACTGAGCCATTCCCATTCTATAGTGTCCATTTTCTGACTGAGTTTTCTGTTTAATGGATGGTTTCAGGTTTTGCTCTCTGGCTTGCAGACAGTAATTCATCTCACCTCAGAATTTTTAGTAATGGCAGACTCAGCATTTGGCAGCCAAAACAGTCTAAACCGTTGCCAGGACAGAGGCTCCTTTTGCAAAACTTCAATCATTCACCTCTGAGGTGGTCTTCTCAGACCTTCCTCAATGTCAATACAGAAAAATAAGCAGTTTTAGAGAATAATGCATCTAACATATTTCAAAAATGTACTCTGTGCTGAAATTAATTCCTTTCCAAAAGTGTCTTTTTCTCTTTGCTGACCATTGAAGCAGCTTAGAATGACTAGCTCAAATACCCATGTCTAGACTGTATCCCACGCCTGCATTCCTTTGACAAATCCCACCCAAGATGTCAAAAAGTGAGAGGGAAAATATCAAAATGTCTGGTTATATGAGAAGAAACAAGGAAAAAAATGCTGGGCCATTTAATGAGCTATATGAATATTTGTGGAAAATAATATCAATTAACATACATACCTTTGGGATGCAAACCCACACCCCCCCCCAACCCCCGTTTATTTGGGGGCTATGAAAGAACCAAGAGCAATTATAGATTGCCTAAAAAAAATAATAATTCTCAATTAGATATGTGGCATTAGCTATGATAAAAGAAAGCAAAAACAGAAAAAGAAAAAAAAAATAAAAAGACCAAAAGTGCAAACACACTCTTCCTGCTGTGATTGTTCCCAATTTTATTAAATATTCCCATGTTGCATTCAATAGATCATAAGATTACTAGGAAAATTCTAAAGAAAATTTTCAACATATGACAAAAATCTGCTTCATATTTACAGATTTATAATGGTCCCTTGAAGTTTTAATAATTATTTTTACCCAGTGAATCCCTTGGCAATACCTCTGTTTTCTTTTGTGGTTTCATTTGTTTGGTTGCTTTTTGAAAGTGTTTCTGCATTTTTTGGCGGGATCAAGCGTGACCAGTCTCTCTCCAAAACCGTCTTTTTCTTTTTTTTTTCCTTTTTTTTTTTCTTTAATCTAGGAGCACGTATTTTCTTTTAAGCTGAATTTTTGGGCATAAAATTCCAACAAATGCTTTAACTGTCAGCTTTTGTGTCCTGTAATCATTCCTCTTTGTGTTCCTGTTTGGACACCTTAGCCAAGCACAAAGTGACAAAATGACAAAATTACAAAAAAAAAAAAAAGCACAAAATGCCTTTGAGCAGGACATATTCAGAAGTTTAAAAATTATTTATTGGTTATCACAGCCAAATGATCACTACCAGGTTAGGCATTAATATGCTCACCACCTTTTATAAGACACAAAGCAGAGTCTCTGCTAGCCAGGCAGGCAAATGTCAGGAAGAAGAAAGGGCAGCTCCCTGGAACAAAGCCACAGTCATGCCTCCCTCTGACACTCTGTATTTTCTTGATGATTTTCTACTTGCCCATGTCAGTGTTTTTCCTTGTCTTACCTTGTCTGAAATTTCAGCTTTCTCATCTCACATGAATCTCCTCTTCAGACCTTCTGACAGGTACTTTTTTTTTCTCCTGCAGCTTAGCATTTTCCTCAGAATGGTTGCACATGTTCAGCAATGGACCCGGTATCCTCAGGCACAGGCACTTGCATGGACTTCTAGACAGAGGAACTCACACTCTATTTTGGCACTGAGATGAAGGTGACAAGGGTGATAAGAAAAGGAATTACTTTTCAATGTTCACCAGTCAAACCCATAGCTTTGAGTATCAGTTGCTCAGCACTATCCTTATGCTTATCCTATAAAAAAATCTCATATTTTCCTTGTGAAGCACCACTATACATTTCTTTCATAACTCTTAATATAATGCCACAAATCATCAAATTTCCTCACACATTTCAATCCCTCAATCAGCATTTGGATAAAGGCCAATTTGAATTAATGTTGTAAAAAACTGCATTAAATTCCTTAATTAAATCTATCCATAACTAGAATCTTGCATCCTCTCCATTAAAAATTATTCTGCAGAGCTTATTGAAGAGATATATTTTTACATGTCTACTTCTGAATTATATGCACAACATCTTTGTCAGTAATAAAAGAAAACCTTTAAGTTAAGTTTGATTCTCAATAATTTTCTTTATATGTCCCCTCATTTTCCATGTGGCCCTCAAATTTCTGAAGTAAGAATTCAGTCTTACTGGCAGAGACACAGTACAGTAGTCACAGCACTAACCAGCTTAATTGTGCTGACCAAATATATAACTAAGTTAAAGTGCTGCTCCTGAAAGCTCCTTTTGCTCCTTTAGATGAGTCTGTCTCAGGAAATAATTTTACACACACTTTTAAATGCCTTGTTCCTTAAATATATGGGTGCTCCAAAATACCTGTTCTGACAAACACCATGTTGTAAAGCCATTTAAACATTTATGTAGCTTATCTAAGATTTCTTTGGTGCACTTTATTTTTAAGAAAATGTCAGAGAATTCCAAAGAACAACTACTAAAGGAGCAAAGAATGAAAGATGCATGCCATGCTATAAAAAGGTTAAATATGGAAAAATTAACCGAACTGCAGCAGATGAAATAAGCTTTGACACTTGAAGGATAAGGGTCTGATCATGTCTAGCTATGGGAAAGCGAATGGATTGAGTTTGAGTTGGGGAGCCAAAGAATCACAGAATCAATGAGGCTGGAAAAGACCTCTGAGACTCAGTCCAACCTCTGACCAAACACCACAATGTGACAACCAGACCATGGCACTGAGTGCCACACCTAGAATTTCCTTAAACATCCTCAGGAACACTTCCCTTGGCCACCTATTCCAATGCTTAACAACCCCTTCCATGAAGAAATTCTTCCTGATGTCCAGCCTGAATCTTCCCTGGCGCAGCTTAAGGCCATTTCCTCTCATCCTGTCACTAGTTGCCAAGGAGCAGAGGCCAACTCCCACCTTGCAGGCAGTTGTGGAGAGTGATGAGGTCTCCCCTGAGCCTCCTCTTCTCCAGGCTAAACAACCTCAGCTCTCTGAGCCGCTTCTCATAGGACATGCACTCCAGATCCTTCACCAGCTTCATTGCCCTTCTCTGGACATGCTCCAGCACCTCAACGCCTTTAAGAAATCTCAAGGCCAAAGGAGACATGAATGTTTCTCTTTTATGACCACAAACTAAAATACAAGAAGTTCCACCTCAACTTGAGAAAGGACTTCTTTACATTGAGGGTGACAGAGCAGTGGAACAGACTGCCCAGGATGAGGGAGAGGAGTCTCCCTCTCGGAAAAACCCATCTGGATTTGTTCCTGTGTCACCTGTTTCTATGTGTGTGTGTGTGTAACAGGTGAATCTGTTATGGCAAGGGGATTGGATTAGATGATCTCCACAGGTTCCTTCCAGTCCCAACAATTCCATGACTTTGAGTGCCAGACCTATATGTGAGACATATAGATCTCATTTGTTGTCCTTCACAAAGACTTGCTGTGTTTATACTTGTAAGTTATCTCGATTAAAGGTTTCTCACCAACTCAGAAAGCTTCATCCACAGCACACATTTTCCAATTCATTAATAGATGAGACAGAGCACAGAAGGAACAAGAGGGTAACTAATGTACTTGAGTCCACATCTAAAAGGGTCCTCCTGACATGTTTGTGACCTGCCACAGCTGTCAACCAAGTATTAATTTAGATGCAAATGTGGTCTTAATTATAGTACTGACCTCAAAAAATTAGAACTCTGGCTATAATTAAGGCAAGTGGGTATTTTTAACCACTAGGTCTCATCTGGCATTCTCATCTGAAATCTCATCCTGTAAACATGGGGAAAGAGTGCAGGATGATGGAATCAGCAGGCAGTAACTCCGCAAGAGGGTGTCTTTGCTGTAAGACAGTCCTAGGGCTCTGTTTTGTATCTATTGCTCTTTAGCAGTTGAAAGGCTGGCTAAACTTTGAAGACACCCTGTAGAAGGTGTCAAGGTTCCACTAACATAGCTACACCTCCTTCTATCCCAAATCCATCCCAGCACCTCCCAGATACCAGAAAAAACACCGATAAGGGATGCCACAGGTGAAGGAGAAAAATCTGTGTGAAATCTAATATATTGTTTATTCACAAGTTTAGGTTGAACCCCAGTCAGCCAGACTCCAGGGCGAGTTCACAGTTCGCACATTCACACTTCTGTTCCACAGGCATCTTTGCCCTCTGCATGTTTTCTTCTTCCATTGCTGGCTACAGCATCCATCTGCATCTTCAAATCTGGGTATCTGCTTGCTCTAGCTCAGGCCTGACAGAAGGGTTAAAGAAAATAAAAAGGGAGAAAAAAGATTATAAAGATTACTATCTTTATAATCTTTATTATCTCTATTGCCCTGAGGCCACTTCGTCAGCAAAATGAGGCTGTTACACGGTACGCAGCTCAGCACAAGGGCGGTGCTGAGGATGGGGATAACCGCCCACACGACAGTAGCAACAACCCCCGGAGGGGCCGGGCCGGGCCGGGCCGGGCCGGGCCGGGGCGGGGCACACCCAGCGCCGCAGTCCGGGTGGCGAAGGCGGGGCGATGCCGCCTCACGGGCCGCGGGCCCCGGCCCTGCCGCTCCTCCCATCGCTGCCGGGCCCGCGCTGCGCAGGCGCGCTGGGGATGGCGGCCGGGCAGGGCCAGCTGTGACCTCCCGGTCCCGACCGCGATCAGGCACTGCCGCGGGGGCCGCTGCCAGGGAGGTGCGGCCGAGGCGGGCGCAGTGCCGCCGCTGCCTCGCGGAGGCCGCGTTAGCCCCCGGGTAGGCCTGCGGGCAGGCAGCGGGCGATCGGGACGGGGTTGAGGTGACCTGCCTCTGGAGGGCCGTGTCCCGCGTAGGAATCGCCCTCTTGCTGTAAGGTTAGAAGCCACAGTGGCTGCACTTCGGCGTTGTGCGCCCTGCGGTTGTCACTTCACGTTCTGTGTTTGCTAGCTTTAAAAAAATACTTGTCTCGCCGTTTCGGCTGTTTTGCTTGTTTTGGTTGTTTGCTGAACAGAAGTGGAGGTAGGAAAAATCCACGTACACCGTAGGCCTGATCTCTTGGCTCTCTAGCTGAAACAGAGCCCCTTTTAAGTCACTTCCCTGTTTGGGGTTAAGTTGGAAGTTGGCGGTGTTCCGCCGAGACCTCGCCGGCTGAGGGTCACCGTGGGGTGGTTTGTGGCGGTGGTCAGGCAGGAACCTGCTTTTCGTCTGAACGAGCACAATTCCATACATTTTTCGTTATGGTCAAGGTGTAAACCAGGCTTGCACCGGGTGTGTGAGTAACCCCTATGCTATCTTAGTAACAGAGAGGATGGCGAGGTTTGCCTTGTACCGGCCGGCCGGCATGCTGGAGCGTCTCTTACTGGGATCTTGACATCGGCACTTTGTTTTAGTGAACAAGTTGAAGTTGCTGGATCACTGCATCCACAGTTTTCAGCTGAGGTAGACGGAGCAGTGTATTCATGTTGTTAATCTTAAGTGAGACTTTGTTCATTTGGGGTTGTCTGTTATTAACAATTTTAGTTCTTTTTATCTGTGAAATGAACAATTGACTTTGTAGTCGGTGGTGAGCAACACTGTACCAGATGGGGGCTGGTGAGAGGGAGAGAGAGGAGCAAAACTGAACAAAACTGTTTCACTGTCAAGTGAATCAGCTGTTAATGCCCCTGTGTTTTCGGGTTGGTGGGTGTGAGAAAGGCCTTGTTACAATATCAGGACCTTGATGAGAGCCTTTCAACTACTTTTTCTTTTTTTTGTAATGTCTTTTAAACAGGTTATGCGTAAAAGAAAGTTTCTGCTGAGTGCTTTTATGGCTTCTTTTGTAACTTCGTAGTAAAACAGACACTGCGAGTATCGATTTGGTTACCATATCATCTGGATCCAGAGATCACTTGTACTAAAATGTGGACTGCCAAAAAGCTTTGTAGTGCTCAAATACTGTTGCTCCAGATGAAAGAAGGCCAACTCTGTAGCTGCATGTTTCCCAAAACATGGCAGTTCTGGATTGGAATTCCAAGCTACTGCACTTTAAGAGTGCCACATAACAAAGTTAAATTCCACGTAAGTATTTTTGTGATTCTCTAAAATATAAGTGGTGTGCATAAATACAGTGATAAAATAATTTAGTGTAGACTCTGCAGAGCTAAGCTTTTGATTTTGCAGCATTAATTATGAATTTAAGATGCCTTCAGTTTATCAAGGTAAAGGGGCAGACAGCAATAAGTGCTGGAGTACCAGTGTTTCAGAGGGAATTTTTGAGTCTGATGGTTGTGAGTTGGGGAGAAACATTCACTTTCTTCAGACTGTATTCTAGATAGTAGTGCAGGATAACTGACAGGCTGATTAGGTAGAGTGACAGTCGTTAAGTGAGGAATAGGACCATAAATATCTGAAAAATTACTTACAGGTGCAATGTTGTGCAACAGAGGGTAGAGAGGAAATGTATTGGTAAGGGAGGATAAAAACAGAAGAGTTTGATTATTAAAAAATCTATAGATGGAAATAAAAATAGTGGTAAAGGACACAAAATAAAGCTCATTTTTGATACTGGCATATCCAATTGGCAGTGTTTTTCAGTATCTAGTTAAATTCATCTTTAAAATATAAATTGCTGCAGACATAAGTTGTGGAACATTGAGGTTTAAACTCATTTTGTGTTGGCTAAGCAATTGCAAAATTCATCTAGATGACTTAACAGTTTCTGTCAAATAATGTCAAATTACTGTTGTTTTTAATCTTAATATGTCTGACTCTCTGACTGTAGGTTTCCAAGGTAAATGATAAACAATCCATAGCTCATAGAAAAATGGCTACTAGTGCAGAGGGAACCAAAATAGCTATTGGAAAAAGTCCCAGTGGAGTATGTGATGGAAGACAACATTCATTACAAGGTATTGAACCTTTTACCACCCTCTTATGGGGAAGTCAGCCTTCCCTGCCCCTCTGTTGCCATCTTAAGGATCAAGGTCTAGACTCTTAATTTGAAAGTTTTGTATCATGTGATGTGTTTCTCTTTATAAGAGGATTATATGCAAATGTTATAGTTTGCAAAGACTCATGATTTTCTTAAGATTCTTAATGGCTGGTTAAAATATGTACTTACTATTTTTCTTCTTCAACTTCATCAAACTCCTATATTCACTGAAGGCTGTGAACTGTTACGCTAGTGCACTTTTTTTTTCCCATTAGAAATGTGAAAAACCAAGCATTTCTGTATCAGCAGTGATTTTTGATTCAGATAAATTAGTAGTTACCTTTATGACCTTTATTTTAGCAGTGCTGCTGAGCTAAGCAGTTTTTTCTGTGACTTTGCTTGTTTTGTCACTCTTTGCTAATAACTTATCCTCAGATGTGCTGTTATGCATCATACATATTAGCTCCTGTGCTTTAGGGTGCTTGGTCATTTGTATTCTATGTATATTTAGATTTTGTTTGTAAAGGTGTTTGTACTCAGTTGCTTTGGGCGTTTTCAGCTTTTGTTTACAAATGGTATGACAGGGAGATAGTTAATGGCAGGTTATGACCCTGGGATGGTACAATGTTTGTATAATTACATTGCTCAGGAAACAGCCCTATGAGAAGCTGTCTTGTGTATGACAATCAGGAGGACAGTACCTGTTCTCAGAAAGCTGTCTGGTACCTTATCATAATTTTTCTGTACAGTCTTGTCTTATATACGTTCTCTTGAAAGTTTGCATTACAAAATGGATGAGATATACTGCTGAGTAAACAGAAATGCCCCTACTCCTCAGTAGATTTTAAATCAACAGTGGGTTGCTTTTTCCCTGCAGATGTAATCTTTTATAGGGAACTCTTAGGTTTATGTTTATTCCTGAATGCTCCTGCATTTTCTGCAGAATAATGTAACTGAACAGCCCCAGTGTTCTTCTTGTACATATATTTTCTTACACTTCTGTTTTTTTTTTCTTTTAGACAACAGAAGCATTTCTATCCCCTTGGCCAGTTGCAATCTTTGTGTTTTCAGTTTTGCCAATCATGTAAGATGACAGCATTTTTTGAAAAGCAGTGGCAGAAGTGTTTGTTCTGTCTTGCTTATGTCATACATTATATGCACTGTCCAGCTGAAATGTACTTGTGCATCAAGGTTCATTGAAATGTTTTCTGAAGACAATCCAATATGACAACTTTGTGTTAGTAGGTGTTAATATCCTTAATAATCACAATTTATGTTAAACTCTCTAAGAATATTTGTTTTGAAGTCTTGTGAAGCAGGTGTTTCATACTATTTCTAAGATAGCAAGATTTCTGCTCTCTGCTCCATTAAGGAAGTGGTTTGTGTCCACATGTGACTATGCCCTATTTCTGTTAATCTAATATAAGAAATTGTTAGGGAGTATTCATAATGTATACTTAATTAAATTTCTCTCTGTTTCCTCTTTGGAGTTTTTATAATCATACTATACTTTTTTGATCAAAAAGATAGGGATCATTCATATCAGCAAAGCAAAAGACATTTTTGAATCATTTGACTGAAATACACCATTATAACTTGCAAATTGAGTGATGCCATGACATATTTGCAAGAATTCTTTTTAAAGTGTCCAGTTTCCTATTATTTTCCTTTATGATTTTACAAGACATTAATCTAAAAAATTCTTTCTTACCTTTTCCTCTTATTCGGAGATTTGTTTGCAAGGTGAAACAACATTGCTTAACTGCATCTGTGGAGCAGTAGTTCCTTACAGAACCATGATTCTTATTTATCTGTTCCATCTTTGTCATCTGCATCCTTTGTAGGTTAAGTGCTTTTTTACAGATTTGTTGAAGAGGCCTCAGTTCCACCCACTTACCTGCCGGTGGATGCAGGATTGAAGATATGAATGTTCTGTTTCTTCTCTGTAATGCTGGGTATTTACAATACTCTGCTGATTTTAATAGTCTAAACAAATGAAAGAAGACCTGATTGTTTCACCCAGCAACAGACAAATGCTAAGTATCACTTAGGAGCTAAACATTGCAAGATTTTCAAGTTAACAACTGAGTAAAGCCCTGAGCAACCAAATTTGATCTCATAGCTGACCATGTTTTAGGCATAAGAATGTTGGGCAAGAAGTCACTTGAATGATTCAGTGATTTTTCCTAGTCATCATTTACCCACTTAAAAGGTTTCATGTATATATATGCATACCCCATTTCTCAGTCATGAAACTGGATGTAACCATTGGATTTGTCATTTGAGCATGAATGTCATCTGCCAATTAACATTTGTAGTGAGGAATTTAATTTTTTTTTTGTATATGACGAATACTTAATGTATACCTGGGGATTTATCCTAATTAATAGAAACGTGTCTGGGTAACACTGCTATGCTATTGCTAGTCTTAATTTGAGGTTCTCTTGGGGAATCTGTAAAACAGTGTATTGTACTGCATGCCATACAAATCCAGTAGGTCAAGTACTTCTGTTCACTAAAAGTAAAAAAATTACCTTATTTTCACATTGTATTACTTTAATCTTTTTGGACTTGAAATTAGTCCACTCTTCACAGAGTGAGACTAGCAGCATTCTTGAACAGTATTTCTTGAAATCTTAGTGCTGTTTCTTCTTCTTGTGTGTCCTTCTCTCACTGAATCCTTTTGTCAGTCAAGCAACTGATGTGAATACTCATTCAAAAATCTCTCTTTCTTGGATGGGAATGAAGTAGTCAGAAAAGTGTGGGATCTGAGTGTTAAGAAATTAACTCATGTGAAAGAGTGAATGCCATGTATCCAGACACTGCAGAGAGAGTAGTGGTAGCTGGTAATTAGATCGGACTAGGGCTTGTCTAAGAGACTACAGTTTCTTCATGAAGGTGTGTAAGAGGAGGTATGGATATCTGACTTTAGTCAAATATGTTCTGTAGTTTTTGATCTGGGATTCAAATAGTTTCCTCAGTTCACATAACCTCCTTTTCTGTTCTTGCTTTAGATAAAATGTACCGAGCCCTTCTTTACACAATGAAGTATGATTTTGCTTCCACATTTGTAGGGAATTTCTCTTTTTAAAAAAAGCTTTTAATCTTAAGTTTTTTAGTGTAACCACGCTTTAGACACTCTTTATGGTTCTCACCTTTTTTTTTTTAATTTATGAATATTTAACTATTTTCCAGCAGAGAGAGATACTTTATGGAGTATTAGCCTAGTAGAAGGTTTAAATCTGTGTATACATGTACTTAAGCATCCATATACTTATTTTGACTTACATAACCTTATTATCTTACACTTGCATTTCTTAGTTGCATTTCATAGATCCTGTAGATGTAATTCTTTGGATTTGTGAAGTTGTACTTTGCATACTTTTTGACCAATCAGCTATGTAAGCGTAATCTTTATTTCATATAGTGCTTCATATTGGTAGTTTCTTGATCTTGAGATCAGTTTTGCATGGAAATGGGAGTTGATTCTTCCATTCCTATGTAAGAATTCAGTAGCTTTAACCAGCTTCACCTTTATGTCAGAGTGGCCTGTGATGCATATGCATCTTTGCTCCTAATTTGTAGAAGGTATGGAGTCAGCTGCAGCAGCTGGTTTAACTCCCAAGAGTTTAACTATCCTGAAAGGAGCACATTGTGGCATCATACTTCAAAGACTGTTTTAGTTTTCTTCCGCTCTATGAAAAAAAACCAACAAAGTAGAGTTGTGTTTGTTTTTTTCCAGTAGCATCTTGAGTAAAGTTTTTTTGTCTTCTATTCAGTACACAGACTTTTCTTTAAATTAAAAGATCCTTTTTTGCAAAAATAGTAAATCAATTTATCACTTTCTTCATTCTATATGTCTTTCTCTCCTATTGTCACAGCAAGAGCCAACTCTATGAATACAAAGGTGTTAAATTTGTTACAGGTATTCCTACTTACAACTGGGTATGGAAGTGTTTCCAGCACAGCTGATAAACTATGTGTTTTAGCAGACTCACTGGTGCTCCACATATTCCCTGTCACTATGAGGTGCTCTCTCAGTAAAACAGAAAACCTAGTCAGATCGTAAGGTCTGATTTTAATCATGCTGTGGGTAAAGCAGTTGGGTTTACCATGTTTTCTTATCTAATGGTTTTGAAAGCTGTTTCTTCACCTCATCTTTCTGACCTTCCCATTTCAGAGATGAAGAGGTATCTTTAACAAAAATTTGGTGCTGTATATGTTTCCCTGTCTTAATCAGGACTGATATAACAGTTCCTGTCTTTTATTCCCATTCATATTGAGATGAACCCAAGTAGTATGTTACTTTTAATTCAATACTAAGTTAATGTGTACAGTGTCTCTTACATCTGTAACATACAATCTGCAGAATACCTTGCTTTCATTATGTAGTTATTTGCAGAAACAGAAGAGCTAATAAATTGTGCAGCATTCTGTTTGTTTGTTTAGTTAATTATCCCTAATATTCTGAAGTTATGCTTCCTATTTGTGGGGTCTTTTTGTTAAGTTTAAATTTCTACCCTAAACACCTTTGGAGTGTATGTGTGTTTTCCTACATTTAGTGCTTTGTATTTTACTTTGGGGCTTTTTTTTTATCCTTAGTATTTTAATAGTAGAAAAAATATGCTTTTTGTTTTTCTTTTTAAAACTAGTAATTAGTTTAAAAATTTGCCTGTTAATAATTCTAGTAAGCAGATGAGTTTTGAAGATGACAGAAGAAAGTTCCTCTCTTAGACAATTATAATGGATTCAAGGCTCTGCTTATGTAAGGGGGAGTCCGATCATAGAATCAGAGCATTCCCTGGGCTGTGAGGCACCTCAGAGATCATCTCTTTCCAATTCCCCTGCCATGGGCAGGGACACCTCTCACTGGGCCAGGTTGCTCAGAGCTCCATCCAGCCTGGTCCTGAACACTGCCAGAAATGGGGTATCCACACCATCTCTAGGCAACCTGTTTCAGTGCCTTACCACCCTCTCAGTAAAGAATTCCTTCCCAATATCCAATCTTAACTCTCAGTTTGAATTCGTTTTCTCCATCTTGTTACTACATGATGAGACAGTAACCAGCAGTTTTATAACTAATTTGATTTTTTTGTCAGAGGTGGCTAGCAATGTTTGTTCTTTCAAGGTATTTTTTAATAACTTTTGTGTAGCTACTCTTTGACAAATCAGATGAAAATACGTATTTTTGTTATATATAAGTATATATTTTTTATTTATTTTAAAAGGGATTTGTACTAAGGATTATTTTAGAGTTGTTTTCAGTTTTGGAGACATTACCTGCTGATTGTTTGATGTATTTAGTAATCAAAAGCTTTTACTGTTCTCAAATAACTTGCGGGGTTTTTTTATAGTTAGAGTATATTATGCAAATAAATTAAATGTATATTGCGAGAGAAATTGCAAAAGACTGACTGTGATGCGCTATTTCCACAGCCCAAATGAGACACATCAACCTGTCCTTTGCAGCTTGTGGCTTTCTGGGCATTTACCACTTGGGGGCAGCAGCTGCTTTTCACAGGCATGGTAAGAAGTTACTGAGAGATGTGAAAGCTTTTGCGGGAGCTTCTGCGGGATCTCTGGCTGCCGCTGTCTTGTTAGCAGTGCCAGAAAATATAGAGGTAAATTAATAAACTCGTAGGTATAGGCCATGATAATTTTCAAAGCACATTTTTTATATAATCGTCTTCCATTAAGTTTATGAAAATGTTTCGTGTCTTGCTTTTTTTCTTATTGTTACTTGCCAGGAACAGGACTCTTGTGTCATGTTTTCATTAACCAAATCTGTGACTCATGAGCAAAAATGTTAATGATAAAAATATTTCATATGAACCTTATCTTTTAAGTTGTGAAAATACAAATCTCATGTGTGTGAATCTTAATTTGTAGGCAACAGATATACTTTAATATACCAAAATGTATACTTAATAGTGGTACATTACAAAGTGAATCATTGTTCTGCTTGTAGAGATAGGCTCTGCTAAGGAAGTGCATAGCACCACCCTTCTAAGCTTTTCTGAAAGGAGCTGAAAATGGTAGATGGAGTGTGTCTTCATAAACAGCTCCCACCTGCTCTGATCTTTTTCTTGGTCCCTGTCCTCCACTGAACAGCATTAAAGGCTTTTGCATCTCCTTTAGACTCAGTGCAGCCCATGCCTTCAGAGCAGCCAGTAGGATTAACTCTCCCAGTATTCTGTTCTGACATGCATCTGGGTTGTTTCATCTCCAGAGATGCCACTCCTTTCTCACAGTGCATGTGGTGTCATGCAGAGACACCGAGGTTCTATGCAGTGATGACAATGTTACAGATTCCATGGAGCGCATTAGGGGGTTTTTTGGTGTCTGTTTGCTTGGTTTTCCCCACAGGTTAAGGCTGCTTTGCCCTCCTGAACTGTCTGTAGTCACTTCACCGTAATAAATGTAAAGGATCAGGATTGTCAAAATGTTAGCATTTCTTTACTATTTTTAATTATTGTGGGAAAAACAGGCTGTTAGATTTTTTGTCTAAGTTTCACTTACATTTTGTTCTAAATGAGCATTTGATAATTCCTCTAGGCCTTGCTTATTTCATTTCATTTCATTTGGATAATAGTCCCAGCAAAACCCCACCTTGCCACTGATCTTTCTGCTTGTTTGTTGGTTGTTTCTGCAGGGATATGAACTCAGCTTGCAGCATTAACTATACTCCTTTCAGCAGTTGGTTTTTCCCTGGCTTCTTTCACCCATCCCACTTCCCTGCAAGCATTCTTTATATTACTTGCTATTAGGCAAGTTCCTCTCTATTGTGGAGAAAACTTCATTGTATTCTGTGCAGGCATTTCTCCCCTTCTGTCACCTCTGACTGGTAGTTCAGTTTCAAGTTTGCCAGGTATAATGCGTACCTCTGACTTTAATTTCCTCTGTGGTGAGCATGGCAGCCCTTTGTTAGCCCAAGGAAATTCTTCTGCTTATTGCAGATCCTAGGTACAAGCCCTTGTTCTCAGCCTGGTCCAACTTACAAAGATCTTTCTAAGTAAAAATATTAGAACTGTTTTTAGTTTTTGTTTGTGGAAACTAAGTCTATATTACATTGAGTCTGTTGTATTTTTCCTTGAAAATTTGTCATATTATTGCAAGAAACTTCATTAACTTCCTAGTCCTTTCATTTTTTGTGTACTTTTTAGTTACTCTGTTACAGTCTTTAAATGGTTAGGCAAGCCATAATTAGGACTTTCTCTCTCTTAGTCTCAAAGCTGTAATGCAACCTGTCCTTATCTTGGAGAGAGTGTAACACTGAAGATATATTTTTTTGACTGTTGCTGTTCTAAGACAGTTTCCAAATGTTTTTCTGTCATATATTGGATTTTTGTCACTGTTTGTAAAGCTGTGGGACATGAGCAATCTAAGTAGGCTTGTTTAGTTATAGGTAAATAACTATTTATTTTAAAATTACCTTGATCGTGTTTGATATCAAGTTTACTTAACTCAATACTAGCAGTTACAATTTCTAAAAATGGCCTCAGTCATTTTTTAAAATGTAGCTGTATTGTTTAAAGCTTCTAGCACTCAGATTCTAAAACAATTCATAGCTGTAAGAAGTTGTCCCTTTTGAGAGCAGAAATTAAGAGTCTAGGTACAGTACATTCTTAGAACTTGTAATGTGGAAAGTACTTTTCTGTCATTTCCCTAGTTTGGTACTCTTAGCTCCCCATAGCTTTATTTAAGCATCTTAGATAGAGATAGTAGTTCTGAGGTGCTTCTGTGTAGTGTTTTGTGGATTTCTTTTGCATTTATAGAGAGAAGTATCTGAATGTGCCTTAATTGGCTCTGAGCTGGCAATGGCAAGTATCTTATGGGGTAAAGGTGCAAATCTAACCAATGTGAAGCTAAGCAGAACAAATAATTGTTTCTTTAAGAGGTATGAACCTCTTAGTGAACTTTTTCATACATTTATTCAAAGGCCTTATAAAGAAAGTGGATGCAAGAACTACATTTCTGTCTTTTGCTGAGTGCTTTGTCATACAAGTGATATGAGGAAGTTTAACTCCTTCAGTTAGCTGGCTCTGATCACATGTTAGTCCTTGCCCTACCTCCTTCCTTGTTTTTCTTTCAATGGATTCTGTATTCTCCTCCTCAATGGGATGCATTCATGTCTCTCCTTTTTTTTTTCTCCTTTCCTTTGCTTAGTCACTCAGTCATTGATTTTTTTACTAGCAACATATTTGTTCTTTATGCACAGACCTAATAATCCAGGAAACCCAAACAATATTATTCATGTGGTTATATGGGTGAATGTGGATGAATTTATAAAGTACTAATTTTAGAAGGTTGCATAAGATTTAATTTAGTTTTTTTTCAAGTCCCTAAAATCATTAGAAAAGCCTGCATGAAAGGATAAGAAAAGGATTACAAATACTGAATAGTTAGTATTAAGCACTTAAGATCATAATTCATTGTTTCAGAATGTTATGGCTAAAAATAAATTATACCAATTCCTTTACTGTCTCTTTAGAATTCTTGTGACTCACACTTCAAGGTATTTTTTTTTGCAGTCATTAATGCTGGGCATTTCAGCTTGTGTAAAAGGTTTTCTGTGCAGGAATCTGTTACCTGTTTTTATTATGAGTATTTTCTTCCTATGTCACCCATCATAGTTTCCCATTCATTAAATACTTCCATAGTATTTTATTAATTAAATATGTATATTTGCTAGTAGATTGTTTTTTGCTTTAGTGAGAAGAAATTGTTGTAATTTTTATTTTTCTTACTGCTTATAAGCATCTTAAGGTGCTTGGGTCTAGTTTAAGTTCTGAAGCAGACATTAAAATAAAACGTGGCTTTAGACTTTGAACTAAATGACTGTTCTTGTAATGGCATGATCTAGGGAACTGAATATAGAAAAGTAGCCTTTTAATTTGTTTGGTTGTTGGAGTGTTATCTTCAGAGTTTTTTGTTTTTTGTTTTTTTTTTTCAGTTGGGATTTTTTTTCCTTACAAATTAATCCGTAGGAAAGGATCAGCATTTTGTTATCCATGTCTTGTTACAAACCAAGCGCACGTGGGAAAATCCTTCATTTTGATCTAATAACTCTTTTATTAAAGCTTTAGCCTCTAGTATATTTTAGGTACTGCAGTTGAACATGCTTCCCATCACTTAAACATCCCTAATGGTTAATGCTTTTCATTTCCAGAAATGTAAGCACTTTGCCTATGGATTTGCAGAGGAAGTCAGAAGATTGAACTTCGGTGCTGTAACGCCTGGTTATGATTTTATGAAAACACTTAGGTACCTATCTTAATGCTTCTCTAAGATCATTTTTGTGTTAGAAAGCTCTCCAAATGCAAATGGAGAGGGTGGATATTTCTGCTGTGCTGTGGGGTGTTCACCCCTAATGCATTTGCAAGGCTTTTAAATAATAGTGGTGAGTAATGCTGAGCATTTTCTTTCCTCTAGGGAGGGCATAGAATCTATTCTTCCTTCTGATGTTCATGAGATAGCTGAGAACCGCCTCTATGTGTCAGTCACTAACTCCAAGAGTGGGGAAAATCACTTGGTTTCAAATTTTGCCTCCAGGGAGGACCTCATTAAGGTAAACATGTTGAATATGGCAGTTGTAAATAAAAACTCAGGGGTTTCTTCAAGGCTTAAGGGTATATTATTAATTGTACGATAAAATCACTGGTTTAATTCAGCTAACCATGTCTACCCCCAGTAGTGCTACAACCATAATATAAACAATGTTTAAAGCAGAATTTTATCCTATAGCTTCACAAATTTTGCTAAAATTGATTTGGTACTTGTGTGTGTTTCCTTCATTGGTTATTCATTTCTACCTTGTAGGCAAAGGGTTTCTAAAAGTGACAGGTAACTAATTGTTGCAGTATATGAGAACACAGTAGAAAATCTGATCATGTTGTGAAAATGTCTGCATCTCTTACTTCACTGATATTGTTTTATCACAAAAGAAAGTAAAGGAAGTTCAAAAAAATGGAAAAATTCCTGCAGGTGCTTGTGGATACTAGTTATAGTGTAATGCTAAGTACTGTATATAAGCTGGAAAGTATATCTTTCACTGTCTTTCTTGTCATCTGAATTCCACATTGTAAGTTTGGATCAGGATTGTATGTATAAGCTGATAAGAAATGGTAGGAGCAATTCAGCAATTCTGCTTCTGCATGTGAAGCAGATGTTCTTTCTAGCAATTGATTGTATCTTAGTGAAAGACATAGTAAGATGTATCAGAATAAAGGAGAAAATAGTATAAGTAGGAATTCCTTCTTTCTCTCTCCTCATGAATGCTTAGAGCAATTTTTTTCTAGTTACCACTTTAAAAAATGACACTTATATGCACACTTTGAGGTTTTGTTAATACTTTAAAGTATATTTTTTAAAATTTTGACCCTATTGTATTCTACATGGACAGTCCTCAAAATTTATTGGACTTTGTCATGCAAATATAATTATGTGAAGAGCTTATCTCAAGTTATGCACTTGTTATGTATGCTAGCTGTTTCTAGCTATAGTATGCAATGGTAACAAGTGTGGAGATTTTTATTCTTTATGTGCTTTTGCAGTGAAATCTTCTAACCTGGAGACAGTGAGAAGCATCAGGATGACCTTGGAAATAAATACATTTGACTAGTATTTCAATAGTTTTTTCATTGATTTAGCCATTGCTGTTCTATTCTTTTGTTCTCAATGATATCAGTAGGGTGGGTTGGAATAATAGTAATAAAATTACACATAACTGCTCATTGGAATATATTCATATTGTCTGATCTTTCAGTCCAGCTCCTAATACCTGTTTTTGTGCATGCCTTCAGCTCTGCCTGTATTATGAGTACAGCTCTCTGAGTGCTGGTGGCTGCCACAGGAGCAGGGAGGGTAGAGCTTGTTAGGTTATTTTATTTTATCATTCCTAGGCATGACCTAAAGCCCAGGCATGGATAAAGGTACTGCTGGGCAGATTGTTTTATAAACAGCAAAATGTCCGTAACCCCTGCCAGAAATCTTTCAGCTTCAGTGCTTAACAACCAAGCCTTATGGTTCCTAAGCTTCTCATAATGGCTAAACTGAATATGTGGTGCTACAATGTTAAGCTTTTATCTTTTCTTCTATTCCCTGTGGACTTGAAAAGGCAGGTAATTATCTCCCATTTTTGAGCTAGTCTTCCCATATGTGAAGACAATTGTCTTGTATCAGCATTTGTAGGCTTGCCGTTCTTAAACTGGAGGTTTGGGGGAAGAGAGGCATGATTTGTGTGTTTGTGAGAGAGCAAGGCACAGAACACTGGGATATTTAGTTTGGGAAAGTAAGGTAGTACCTAGAAGTCCACACTGGTCTGTTAGTGGTAGGAAATACTGAAAGTGTTTGTTCTTCAAACTTGTCCTGCCTCTCCTCACTAAGGAGATCTCAATGACTTTATAAGAACAACTGCTTTCGTCAGTCCTCTTGAAAAGAACTCAAACTTTGCAGGAGTCACCTGGTTTTGACTCCATTCACTAAATCATTTTTCTGCATTTCTCTTAGTTTAGAAGGGCCTAAGTCAATGAGATGGAGTTGAGGAAGAGAGGAGAAAAGGTGCAGGGCTGAGGAAGAGGCTGATGTTGGGAACTTGGGAATCTTGTTTTAGACTTTTGTGAGCAAAAGGCCTGTTTGGTAGAGAATTAGCTGCAGTTTCACTTTAGAAAAGTGAGAGAGCCTTTTTATCTGAGCTCAAAGCTCTACATGACTAAGAAGAGAAATAGGCAGGAAAACTGTTCTCAGAGTGGAAGTTGAAGACTTCATATATGTATACAGTCTTTATTAAAACTTGTTATGGAAGCAGAAGGGCTTAATACTAAAATAGCTTAAATTTTGTAAAAGTAAATGCAAGTCCAGCCAAAAAAGCTCAGGCATTTTCTTTCATAGTCTCCATGGATTGTGATTTTTCTTCTGCAGCTGTTCATCTTTCACACAGTGTATGCCCCAGTTTGTGACCTGCTTCTGTTCCCCAGATTGGTCATCAGTGCCACCAAACAAGTGTGTGCATATCCACCCTATTTAGATGTATGAAAAATTCTGACATAGTGCACTTAGTCCATGCATTTACATTTTCTCCTGGAAATGCTGTATGCTGCTTGCTGATATATGTATGGGTGGATACACAGGTAGAGATACCCACACTATCTCATAGGTATTGGTATGAATGGGTAGAAAGGTATATTTATGTGCACAGCTGTACATGAGATAAGAGCTGTCCTGGTCTAAAAAAAATTAAAATAAAAATCAAGAATGGCTATAGACAGCAATGAAGGCTTACAATAGGGGAAGTAGTAGTTTGCTAATATTTGAATGTGTAAATACAAGCATTGGTAAAGGTGAATATGTGAATTTCCAGGATGTTCATGGTATTTTTGAAACTTTGAAAATCTGATTAGAAAAGAAAATACTATATACTTAATATGCTAACAGAATGATTTGGTCAGCTTCTTCTTTGACAATAAACTGCTTTTTTTCATCATATGCATATTTAATTTCTTGGGAACCGTAGATTTACTTCACATTGTGCAAAACTCTTCATACTCTTGAATCACATTAATCAGTGAGTTAATTTTTGATATTTTGTTTTGAGAGTTGTCACTGTCGAGTCATAAAAAACCAAACCCTACTGAATAATTTTATCACATTTTGACATACCACAACAAGAAGACATTTTGAGATGACAGTGGATTTATGTAAAACTAATATATTGACTGGTAAATATGTATGGAAATATGTATTGGTTCTAAATTACTTTGTTGCCATTTTTTTTCTCTTTGTTGCCATTTTTGATTTTTTTTCCTCTATTTTTTCTGCTTTCTTCTCTCTAGGTCCTGCTAGCAAGTAGTTTTATACCAGTGTTTGCAGGAATTAAGCCAGTGGAGTTTAAAGGACAGGTAATTTTTCATTAGCTATGAACTTTCTTTTTATATATTTTTCATTTATGGTGTAACTGTCTCATCTTAAGGGAAAGCAACTTCAGTACTATATTTTGTATTTCTCGTGAGAAAACCTTTTTACAGTTGTCTTTACTCAATCTAGCTTCTATAAGTTTTTTGTCATTCTTACATAAGTATATTAACACTTCAAGAATAACTTTAAAAGCATGAAAATGGCTATTTCTTCCTTATGAGAAATTGGCGAACTGAAGTATCCTCTTTCATACAAATGATGCCTCTAGAACCTTTTTAACTTCCACAGACCCCCTGCCAACAAGCCCCACAAAATCATATATATTTGCTGCTAGCTAGGTAGTCATTATATCAGAAAGCTTGTCAGCTTTATAATTACAGATACAGCAATACGTATCAGCTGATCAGTGTGATGCATATGCTCAACAGACCTCAGGTAAGATGTCAGTGAATCCATGTAGCCAGCAGACCCCTGTTAAATTTTGGGCCATGCCTGTAACACAGAATGAAATAGGACGGTATAAATACATTAACAAGAGATGTCACACCTGTCCTGTTTATATTGGAATAGAATTTGGCCTTTAGATCTCATTTTTTACTATGCTCAACTCCTGCAGCAGTTAGTTCTGCTCCCTCTTATGCCATAGTTGTTCAGCTCCTTCCCACCTTTACCTTCCACTTTCCAGCTACTGCTGTCTTGTGTACTGTATATAAGAAGAAATGAGGCTCTGGAAGAAAAATCACAAAAAAGGAGAGGAGTCATTTGTCGTTTAGCTTCTGCAGTCAGAGTACTTGCACATACAGACTGTACAGCTTCTGTTGTCAATCAGAATAATGTTCTAGAGGTGTATATGCTATCTGATTAATATCTTATACATTATGTGTAGTATTAACAGTCTTGTCTTTACATGTATACATTGAGAAAAATTCCATATGGGGCATTTTATTTTTTAATTAACGAAAAAATTATTATAACTAGCCTGATAAACACCTTACACCAAATTTGTTCATTATTTTAAATGCTCATTGATTCATTTCTCTGTGTGTACATTACCAGTTGATATTTGACACACACTGAAGCTTTTTCATTGTATTCTTTAGAGGGAAACTTGTAAGTTTTCTTGAGAGTGAAGGAGGCAGGGTCAATAAGGGTCAAGTATTGCATTGTGATCCTACTGTACTGGTGTTACTTTGAAAATATTTCTGTTTTCCAACAGAAATGGATTGATGGTGGCCTTACCAATGGCCTTCCTATCTTGCCTGTGGGAAGAACGGTAACAATTTCCCCTTTCAGTGGTCGATTGGATATCTGTCCACAAGATAAAGGGCGTGTGGACCTGTATGTCAAATTAGCAAAACAAGATATGATGGTAAGTTGCTTGTTTATTAACTTAAAACAACTAAAAAGTATTTCTGCAGTTGTGTTCATATATATTTAAGTGTTTATTTTGTGCTCATATATCAGCTTATGTAAAGTTTTGGCATGGAGTTTTGCTAATGGAGGTTAAACCTTTTCTTAAACACAAGGAAAGGAGAATGTAGAAGAAAGAAGAAAGTTTGAAAACCATTGATCTAGTACAAAATTGAACAAATTATATCAGGCTGTTCAGTGTAAATAATCCTAGGTTTGCTTTACATATCAGGTGCCTTTGAATATGCAAGATGTTCATAGAAAAAATACCTCAGGAGAGGACAGCTGCAGAACATTTCCTCATGCTTACTGAAATCAGTTGCTCTGTCTGAATTTAAAATACAAGTTTAAGTTGTACATTTAAAATTGTATATACAGTGACTCGTCACTGCATCGCACGAGAGAACTTGTGAACATTTGTGACTACAATGCATTTTCAAAAGCTTAGTTATAAGTTGCAGAAACATTTCTGTTTATTGAAATATGAGACTGATTTTTATTGCCTCCTTTTCATCATTTTCATTTGTCTTTTCAGCCTCTGTCTCACAAACTTTAACCACTTCTTCAACATGCTGAAAGAAAATATTGAATAGTGATAAGACCTAGTGGTCAACAATATTCCATTAGAAAGAAAGATTAACAATAATAACTAGTTTAAAACTATCTTTTTAGGCAGTTTTTAATGTTTTCTTAACTTTACTAAAATTAATGTTATGTAGGGCCTTTCTCAATTGGACCAGTTTTTGAATCTTTATAATATTTCACAGAGAGATATTAAGCATGGTAGTACTTGGTAAAGATCATAAAGTATGAAATGATTGATTTCATGTATCTTGGAAATACATGCAATCATTGTATATTCCTTAGTTGTGTTTTGTATCTAGAGGATGAAAAATGAGCTGGTGATTAGTTTAGAGACAGAAAATTAATTGCACAGTTACATTGCTTCTGGGGTCATGTGCAGACTTGTTCAGAATCCCAGGCAATATTTAAAACTATTCATATTGAAGCACCTCTGCTTTTAGGGCTGTAAAAATGATGACTAAGAATAATTTCATTTCAGCAATATTGTAATCTTCATAAATTGAAGAGTTATGCATCTTCATTTATCTATATGTGAATGTGAATAGTTTCCTGTCTCTCCATCTCCTAGTGTCAGAATTTGAATAATTGCTTACTTCAAATAATGAAGATGATTCTGATATTGTTTTGCAAAATTGTTTATAATAATGTGGCTAAGTATTAATTATATAAAGAAATTGTTCAGGATATTATTAAATATAATTATGTTTTTAGTTTGTTGTAAGCAATTTAATAACATCTCTATTCAATAATAAAGCTCCAAAATCCTTTTACATTATCAGAGTGACCACTTAAGATGCTGAGTAGTTTTAAATTTGTTGGTAGTAGAAACTACATTTTACTCATGTGTTAAACATTTCCTGGGAATGTTCCCAAGAATGTGCTTGTTTGCACTAGTAAGTTGTCAAAATATTTTCTTGCACAAGTTTAACATGTGCCAGCTACCACTTTGTGAGATGGTTTTGGGAGTGTTTCCAAAGCTAAAGTGTTTCAGAAGCTTTGGACAGTTTTACAGGCAGACAGTCTGTCTTGGATGCTGTGAGTTTTGACTCTGTGTGTGTGCACTGCTGGTGCCAGTCTGTCCTGGCACTCAGCAGTGACCCTGGATGTGGTTAATTCCTGGTGGAGACACAGCCATGCCAGGCTTTCTGTTTTACATATGCTCCATTAAACAGATGACAGAACAGTCACATCAGGATAAGTTGCATTAATAAACTAATTTACAGCTTCTTGCTCTGTTGCAGCTGTCTCTGGCCAACCTGGTAAGGCTTAATCAAGCTTTGTTCCCACCAGACCAGGAGAAAATGGAATCGTTGTACCAAAATGGCTTTGACGATGCTGTTCGCTTTTTATTGAAAGAAAACTGGTTTGAGTAGACAGCTCACAGAAAATTAGCAAAACATGAGGGATGTCAAAACACACCTACAGGCATCCTAGAGAATCTCAGGGATTGCTGCCCCAGTTCCTGTTCGTGAAAATAAACATCCCAATGGACTTGGATCTGTTTCTGCTGAGAAGGTATCAGTTGCACTCCACGGAGCTGTATAAACATGTCAGAACAGGAGCTGGACGTGCCTGGTGGATGTCTTGTTTTGAGGAGGTTCCACTTAGATTCATTTTGCTTCAGCTGGGGACTTGAGTGTGGGATTTGTAAAAAGAGTCATAATTACAGAAATTTGGAAAGGTCTTTTTCAGTGTTATTTGAGAGAAGAATTGATGTTATATAATGAAAAATTGCCATCTGTATTATTCACGTAACAGACTTCTGTGTATTAGTTCTGCATATTAATTAGATGCTCACATTGTTATTGAACTAAAATGTAACTTGCACTGTTCCAAAGGTCTTGAAAATTAAGTACTAGACACAAGAAGATAAAACATTTGCACTCTTATGTATTTTTTTCACTTTAAAAGTTCTTTCTTCAGTGAATGTCTTATTTTAAAATTTTAAATACTATCTGAAATTTTTTAGCAGAAATGTGATATAAAAATAACTTATAAAGAAGGCTGTAAAAAATTGTTATATTTATTATGTTTTCTTCCTCTGCCAAAACTGAATAAATATATTTTCTTGAAACTTCTGTCAAGAGTTTATTTACAAGTGTCTTGGAATGCTGTAATGATCTGATTATCTACTATCAGTCTAGTGGAGAGTAGTTGATGAAAGTCAGTGGGTAACAAGCTCAGATTCACCTTATTTTTAAGGTGAAGCTATATATTAAAACCTTATTATTTTAACATTATCTTTTATTTATTAGAACCTTATCTTTTTAACATTCATGTTGCATTGACTACCTTAAGTTTGGGACTTCCTGTCTCAATGCCCAAATGCTAAAATCTGCAACTGTTTATGTAAAAGCAATGAGTGTTTGGTTTATAGGTGTGGAGCTTAAGTTGATTCATAAAGTTAAAAAGAAGTTAAAATTGGAGGTTGAATCATGCATGTATGAAATTTTTGAATTTCTAAAAACTGAAAAACCTGTGGCTAAGAAAAAAAATCTTGTAGCTGTTTGAAAGCTGTCAAGTAACCACCAGATTTATGTTAATATGTAGTTAGGAATCATGTGCAGGAATTTAATTACTTTAGTACTGTTTTTGATAATGAAAGAAATAAAAAAAGACTGATGTGAGGCACTTTACATTCATTTTAGAGCAGGATGAGTGAAGTTCTGTATACAGTGATAGTGATATACAGAATAGCTTGCGTGTCTTCCAGATCTTAGGATGGCATTTTTTTGCATGTAAAACTGAAAGAAGTTACCTTTGCTTTGCCCACTTGCATTCTCACTTGTACAGAGGATAGCTTCCAGCATGAATTGCAGTAGTAGATAATGCTGTAAAAAAATTCTCTTCTTTCATGCTGATCTGCTGTGGTCAAAGTCTCTGATGCAATGGTATTAACTGTCCTGGGATTCTGATGAAATCTTGAAACAGCTCATTTTCACTCAGAGAAACTGAGAAATCTAACAAGATCAGAGCCTCTTAGATTTTGTTTTCTGTTTACAGTAGTTGTATTCTTCAGGGAGTGACTATGATCCTCTTTGAATGGAGGAAGTTCAGGAGGTTTTTGCCACTTTACAAGTTCTTCAGTTGTTACAGATCTTTCCTAGGTAACTATCCTGAGTAATATCTGGAATTTTCTGTTAGAATATCATAAATAAGATGTGCTGAAAAAGGATCCTTGCCACCTTTCTGTTCTCAAAAATGCCTAAGATTAGAGAGTCGTCTTTACTGGGTCCTAAATAAGTGGAGTTGAAAATCAGTTAGTGACCTCTTTGTCAAAATAAACCCCAATGAAATAACTGGGTTTTAAATTTCAAGAATACTTCTGTTGCTTCCCTTCTTTGAGATGTGTTTTAGGTGTAGTCCTTGTGTGGCTGAAGGCAAAACCTACACTCAAGAGAATTTTGTCTTCTGATGGACTTGCTATGCAAATAGGCTGCATAACTATATATTAAAAATGTTACTAATACCTTAAAAAGCTGAAGGAGATGAAATGTGCAAAAATCCATACTGACTTTGTACCATGATGTTGTTGATAAGTGTTGCAATGAAGGTGATTGCATACAATACTTACAATTTAAATAGAAGGTTCCATTTTTGCTGCAACCTTAATAGTTCTGTTGGCTGTGTTGTCTGGGAAACCATTGCTTTGGGTTGTTTGGTTTTTTGATTCAGATTTTGTGAATTCTTTTGAAAATCATTAGTACAAGCACAGTCAAATCTAGAAGATGAGACATGCTAAAGTAATATTTTCTCACGAAAATGAAAATACTTTTTATTACAAAGCACATGTTCATTTCTGTGCTGATATTTCTTCAGATTATGCTAGGGATATGCTAAGGGACGTTTTTGTTTGTATATATTCTGAAGTGTGTTTAAAGAGGTAGGACATACAAATCCTAAGAAACTGTTTTATTCTTGGATTTCATAATTTTCCATATTTCAGAAATGCTATGCTTCTGTATTTTCTAAGACCTCTGTTTTCCTAAAAGACTCTGGACTCTGAACTCTGCTCTGACCTTGAAAAGTTCAGACACCTTTGTTGATGGGTAGAGATTGGAAATGAAGATCACTATAAATATACAAGCTATCTTGTTAGTTAATAATAGTAATTGTCTGGGAGTACTAAGCCAAGCAGTAATGCTCATCATCCAGATCTAGGTGCATCCATGGATATATGATGCCTGGACAGGTATTTTATTTCTTCTAAAATGAGCAGTTTTTCATATGCATATCAATACTCATCGTTCCTCCTATCCCACTCTTCTTATGAACATTAATTTCAATCCTTTGTTCCATTTTCTTTCATTTTTCTAGGGAAACTATATGGCATGCATGCTATTATTATATATATTTTTCTGGAGTCCTATGAAGTGTTTTCTGTCTAGTTTTCCACAGAATGCATCTTGAAATCTGTAATTACTGTTAAAGTCAGGCTGAGGGTGTGTTAAGTACTCCTTAATACCAGATGGAGTCATTGGAAGTTACTGTTTCAATTACTATTTTCCTTTCACTTATCTGCATATTTCCTATCAGAGAATAAGTGATTTGAAGGTAAACTTGAGCCCTACTAAAATGATCAGGAATTCTGTCTCCTCCAGTCCCTGGAGGGCTGAGATTCACTCCATGGTTCAGATCCTGGGTCATGAACTTGAGGTTCATGTGTTCTGGGCAGGCTGCAGAGTTGGACTGAAGAGTATCTCTCAGGTTTGTCAAAGAAATGGGCAAGTTCCTGCATCTGCTTTGCACAAATGTACCCTAAGGGGTACTGAGGGACAACAAAACAACCATGAGCCAGCAATGTTTTCATGGCAAAGGGTCCAGCAGCATCCTGCCCTGCATGAGGCATAGCATTGCCAGCAGTGCAAGGATGAGGGTCCTTCCTGTGGACTTGGAAGATGCTGGACCAGATCTGGAATGCATTCTCCAGTTCTGGGTTCCCCAGAATAGGAATATTATAGACTTTCTGGAGAGAGTCATCTGCAAGCCCATGAAGATGATTAAGGACTAGAGAGCCTGGGGGAGCTGTGATTGTGCATCCTGGAGAAGGATCGGGGAATCTTATCAATTAGTATAAATACCTGTGGATGGCAGAGCCAGGCTCTGTTCAGTGCTGCCCAGGGACAGGATCAGAGGCAACAAGAAACAGAAGAGGGTCCATCAGAATATCAGGAAAGTCTCCTTCCTGGGAGTTACTCAAAAGCCATCTGGATGAGGTCTTGGCCAACCTTTTCTGTCTTGAGTAGGGGTATTGGAATATATGATCTTCAGAGGTCCCCTCTAAACAGTGGTTCTGTGATTCTTTGGCTTACTGCAGTCCATTTATATTATATATAAATATTAATGTTCTCAACACTACAATATGCATTTTTTTAAAAAGCATAAATCAAAAAAAAAAGAAAATTTCGTACATTTAATATTAAAAATTTGTGTTCTAAACTCATTCTGAATTCAGTCCTGATGTTTCATTCTGTGGTAGGCTTTCATAAAAATCCATAATGTTGCCAACTGGAACATAACAAGTGGTGTCTTTGCTGTTCATGTCAGATGATAGAACATATTACATTTTACATTTTTTCAGTTCCCCAGAATTTACTGAATTTTTAACCTTTCAGGGTCGAAGTTTATGTCCAACTTCTTTCAAAGCAACTTTAAGCTGTTTCTGAGAAACATGTGAAAAACTGCAGAAATCATGCTGACCTTCATTTGAAGGGCCTTCATTTGATCAAAGTGGAGGCAGCATTATCAAGTGAAAGAAAAGAGCCCAATTTAGGGATATGATTTATCTGAATTAGAGGCTTTTTAAATGCACCTTCTAGATGTGTGCTGGATTACGTAGGAGCTCTTGTCGGTTCCTGACAAAATGTCAGAGCTGAAAGGCTTTGCATTGACCTCTTTGTGCTTGGTGTACTTGGAGGTGACTTCGGTTCAGTGACTGCTGCCTTCAGTTCTTTTCTTCAAAGAGCTGCATCTATGGCTCAGACGGACTCCACACCTCACATCTAAAATGATGGAATGGCTATTTCTGCCCTTAAGGCTCTGTGGTAAATATATAAACATGCAGTGTATTTAACCTCTTAATATTTAACCCAATTTATAATTTTATCTTTAAAATTAAAAGTTAGGTCTGTATTATATACAATAAGGATTTCATTTTTAAAAGAGTTTGAAAACTGGAAATCTGAAGTGCTTCTGAAGAGATAAATTTTGCTGGAAAATTAAAATTCAGTTTACTGACTCTGGAAACCTAAATATGAATGAATGCAGATGGAATCAGTTCCCAGTTTAGAAAGAGAAGGAGGGAAAACCATTGTTTACTTACCAATGTCCAAAGAACAGCAATAATAATTTTTAAAAAGATACTTCATTATTGTTCTTCCCTATCTGAATGCTTGGAATCGATCCCTTTGAAAGTCACATCTCACTTTGGCTAAGTGTGGTAGCCAGCACTTTTACCAAAAGGAAACAAATGCACAGATAAATTTCTTAAAATTATGTGGCATTCTTAATGTTACAGAAAGGAAGAATTTCAGAAAATAAGGCTAGTGATGAAGCTGAATCATCTGCTTCATCAGCGTGTATCAGTTCTTACAGCACAATTAAAGTATAAGGTTGTAATCCCACATTTTATTCTGTAAAGTTTCCTTTCCCATATTTACAATTGCCAGCAATTTTGAAATACAGTATTCAGCTTGCAGTATTTGACTGTGAAAAAAATTCATTTCCTTCAAGTCACACATACTTAACTATGTCAAGACTGCATTTCCTCAAGTACTATGAAAATTATGATAATCTCTTTCTATGTATTTTATTTGCATAATTTCCTTAGATTCCACAAGTATTCTAAGCACTTTAAGATAAATTTAAAATACACATCTTTAATCCAAATAATTTCTGTGAGAGTCCCAGATATGGCAGTAAGCCCTACAGCAGTAAACCATGTAGCCTACCTGTCAAGATTATTTTGGTAATTAATATTTCTTTAAAAAACATATAAGCTATGACTTTTAAAACAATATTAGGCGTTTTAATTTGGAATGAAAATGTGCATTACAAGATGGCATAGCTGGCTAAATAGCTAAGAGTAGAAGGAATTGCTGGGATTTGTTAATGTGGGGGATATGAAAGGAGTTAGAAATAATGCCAGACAGTGTCCTGGGAGTGTGTGAGGAATTCCTCTCTGACAATCTGTCATTGCAGTGGACAGATACTGTTTTACAGAACTACATTTTTAAAGCAAAGAAGCGACCTTAAGCTGGATAAAAACAAAATTGTAACTGTGCTTTTGTTTGAAGTAGAAAAAACCCAATATACATGGTCAGATATGTTGTCATTGAAAAGAGGTTTGAATACCTTTAGCTTTCACAGTATTTTGATGCTGGTTGCATACATTAATGTTCATTTCATTTGTAGCTGTGTGGAGTAAAAAGTTCTTTAACGTGAAATAAATACATGAACAGAAACTATTCCAGGTTAATGAAAAGATTTTTATGTTTATTTCTTTTCTACCTTGATAGAAGTATCATCACACATGCTCATATCTTGGTTACAACTGCATACACTTTCTTTTTCATATAATTTCCCTTCCAGTGTCACAGAGAGTTCTTATTACTGACATATCTTCATATTCTTGACTAAACCCATTATTAACTAGTCGTGATGGCTGGGCGTAGATCCATTCACTTTGCATGGTAGTGCTGATATATTTGTTTCTCAACTTATTCTTGCACTTTGTATGGCACTGTTGAATCTGTTGCAAAAGGCACAATCTATAGTGTTAGGCAGTAAAAATGTTTCCATCAGATACCTCATCTATTTAGAGAACCAATGGCTGACTTCACTAGGATATCAGTCCAGATTTATTCTGAACTGGTTTAAAAGTTGTTATGCAGTCAAAATGAAATGTGAAAATTAATTTTAACTACACCTTCATGAATTTTTATAGACTGGTAATAGCTATTATTTTAGTAGTAAAATTGTTAGTAATATGTAAGCTAAGTTAGCAATACCTATGTATTTATTGTTTTATAGCTTATTTGGTTCTAATTTAATAAAAAAGTGGAATATAGCCAGGTGCGGGCCATTATAATACAGCAGAACAATGATGGTACATTTTGGTTTAAAGTTATTTAGAATTTACATCTTACAGTGTTAGATTAACTAATTTCAGTTAATTAGCATCTTATATAATGAATTCCAGGCCTTTACAGCTAGCAGAGTAAGGATGATTCATATTGTACACAAGAAAAGGGCTGAAAGTGTGTCTGACTGTGTACCAGTGGTTTCATGTAATGCTTCTCCATTTTCCAATATTACCCTTTGAGATGTTTGTGTGCTGTTACTTTTGAAAAAATAGGGCATGGGAGTGATGGGAGAGATGTTTTAATTCATTCCTGATTCTTAGGTAGCACAGACAGGGTTTTTTAGAGATAAATGTCTTCTTTTGGAGAGGATCCCCAAGCGGACACTTGTAATGATGCAGCTGTCAGGCACAGGCGGGGTTGGGATAGTGCCTTGCTGTGTCCTACTCTAAACTTGGAAGCCCTGAGAGAGTTCAGCAGAAGTAAGGAGCAAGGGAACAGCTGAATGGGATTCAGACTCATAAGAGGCAGGTCAGAGTTGGTTTTGAGCTGTGTACAGAAGCTGCCTTTAACCAGCTGTGACACACTGGATTTAAGCAGTGGACTGTAAGGGCAAAAGGACCTTTGAGTCGCCCAGTCCCACTTTCATTAGTTTACATTCTGGTTTTGACACAATGTACATTTTCGTGACAGGAAACATTTGTCATTTAGTAAAGAAATGACCTTTTAAACCTCCTAACTATAAATTTCAGTGTTGTACTATGCTGTAGGTTTAGCCCAGCCAGCAGGCAAGCATCTGCAGAGTAGCTTACTTGCTTTCTTCTCCATCCCCAGATTGGGACTGGGGAGAGAATGTGAAGAACAAAACCAAAAAAAACTCATACATCAATATAAAGACAATCAAGCAGGTGAAGGAGAGAGGAAAAAGAAAAAAGAAAGCAAAAAGCCTAACAAACAAAACAGCAAAAATCCCCAAGTGATGCAGGGGAAATCACTCACTACCTCCATCCAGCAAAGCAATGCCCAGCCCTGAGCAATAGGTGACTCAAAAGCAACTCCCCTAGCCCAATGTTTGTTGCTGAGCAGCTCTTGCCTACTCCCAGCCTCCTCTTTGGAGCAGCTGAGTGAGAAACAGAGAAAGCCTTGATGCCATTCAACCACTGCTCAGCCAAATCCCTGCCATGGTATCAACATGCTTTAACCACAAATCCAAAACAGCTATGAAGCAAGCAAGTTCCATCCCAGGTTACTGCTGCTGCTTGCTAATTGTGCTCACAGTGATTACTTTTCGGAGAGACTTGATTGGCTCACCTTGTGCGTTCAGATGCAATACATTCTTGTCAGGCTTATGCTGCTGTTGTATTTCAGCAAGGTTTGGCTTTTTATCACATCTCTCTCGTGAGTTCACTGTGCCACTCAATACTCATGTCTGGTCACCTACTGCCTGAGTTCTGTGAACATTTCTCGTTTTGTTGTGGCTTTGAGGTAACACTACTTAACAACCAGTTGTTAAGGAAAACAAAACCCAAACCTTGACCTAGAAAGGCAATCAAATACTGTAAATATCTTTGTAATTCTTGTAACTTATGTCACTGGTGCTGAGTCTTATGTGATAATGAAGTTTTTGGCCGTCTGGCAGTATCAGCAGAGAGAGAATGTTGCCATAATACCAGATTCAGTAACACTGAAGTAGCAGTACCTTTAAGCAGCACAATTAGAGAAAGACAGAGCAGTGAAGGAAATCCTGCCTTTCGGTCAGGATTTGACTCTCTGAAAGATCCATCTCTCTGGAGTAAGAAGAGCTACTGGTTTAAACCATGGTAATTCCTCCAGAGCTGAGTTTTCTTCCCTGAAGCCTGTGTAAGCTTGGTACCAATTCCCTCTTGATCCAATTTAGTACATGTTTTTTAACTTTTAAGGGTCTCTACCACAGTAACTTTGATGAGACATATTGGTGAAGCAGAAAGAGGTTTTTGAGGTCTCATATAAGTTATAATTTGGAATTACACTTCCAGGTAAAGGCCTTGTAAATGTAAGTAGAGCATATTGTACTGCTGAGGGTTAGGCAGGATGTCATCCATGCTTTCAAGGACTTGTGATGCTCATTTGCCTCAAGTCATGGCACAGCTCAGGTGGCTTCCACACATGTTTGTTTGTTTCCAAATGGTTTCATTTACATGAGGGTTATTGCCAAGTAGGATCAAAATAGAGCTATTGTGGTGGTTTTTTCATCACTCGGGGTCACCAGGAGGAGGGAAGAGATGAGAATGTTGACTCCATGTTTCAGAAGGTTTGATTTATTATTTTATGATCTATATTATATTAAAGCTATACTGAAAGAATAGAAGAAAGGATTTCATCAGAAGGCTTGCTAAGAATAGGAAAGGAATGATAGCAAAGGCTTGTCTCTGAGCGAGACAGTCTGGACAGCTGGACTGGGATTGGCCATTAATTAGAAACAAACACATGAGACCAATCACAGATTCCACCTGGTGCATTCCACATCAGCAGATAATCATTGTTTACACTTTGTTCCTGAGGCCTCTCAGCTTCTCAGGAGAAAAAATCCTAAGGAAGGGATTTTTCAGAAAAAATCATGGCTACAAGCTATTCATTAGCTGTCTTTTTAGGATTTTATTCCATAAAAAGTACTTGGTTAAAATTACTATGAAGTTTTTTTCTAAAGTGGGGAACTGAACCACAAAGAAAAAGGAGTGAGGGATTTTTAAAATACAATGGGAAGCATACAAACTCACCCCAGATTTAGACATTTTTGTATATACAAATGTTTTCTTGTTCTCTTGCAAAATCTTCTCAAGTATTCCAGCTGTCAGGGTGCTGCACTGCTGGCCAGGTAAATGTCCAGCAGTGGCCCAAACCATCTAGTGGGTGGGGTTGGACAGAACATGAGTAGGATAAAAGATGAGCAGACAGTGATATGTGCCCAGAGGAAATCATAAAAATAGAAGCCGGTGTTGAGAAGCATGAAACAAGCAGGTTGCATTTCAAACTATTAATCACTTTAGGCATTTGTTTCCTCTTTTGTTTCCAGGTAAAAGTTAAAAGATCAGCCAGCAATACAGAAAATATCTTCCCTGTTTTCAGCAAGCTCAGAAAAAAAAAAAACAAACTTGTAATTTGTTCATTTGTCACGGCTTCCCTTTTTTTGTTCATGGCATGCCCTCAAAACAGGGTGGGGGTTATACTTCTAACTCTTTAGTTAACAGAAAATAGAGGGACTTTTTAATTTTTCACAGGTGAATATTCAGGCTATTTTGCTTATTTTGTCTTTCCATCAGAGAATGTTATCCATCTTTAGGCTTGTATTATTTGTTTTTGAAATTATTACTTACACCAAAAGCTATGATAAATGTGGTGACAAAGATGGTATATCCCAGAAGAAGGAACCAACCCCACCAGATCTTATCTGATGTTGTACAGTCTTTGCATTTCAAATCTGGAACAAAGAGAAGGAAAATTAAATATTTGAAATAGAAAAAAAAAGTTGGTTTTTGATAAGATTTAATTTGAAGAATTAGTGAAAATTGACCAAAGGGCAATTGTCTTTGTTTTCATTGCATTTTCTTTTACTGTTTTTTCAGGAGTAAAGTTTCTCTCTTTTTACTCCAGACATGAGACTTCTGAACCTGTTGCAAATTCCTTAAGCAATGGAAAGTAAATAAGATTCTCTGTTTAGTAGAAGTGGGATATCTGAAAACATCTGTTATGCAGAAAAGGCAATGTAAATGAAAGTTATCTTACCAAGTCTCAGACAACTTTTTCTTCCCTTTTTTTTTTTTTTTTTTCAGGCTAAAACTAACATATGCATATGGTGTAATTGTCAATAGAATTTCCTTGATTGCTGGGTTTTTTAGAAACCCTGAAGAATTGTTGGACAGTTGTTAAATACAATATGAAATCTAGAATTAGAAAACTGCTTTGTGGCATGTTAGCACTTGCTAACCTGATTTTCTGGAAGGTTTGCATAAAGAAAATTTGGCTCATGTGAAATTTTGTATATCAGTCACTGAGGCCATATGCTCAGCAGAATTCTGGAAATTCAATTCATGTCTAGAAGACAGGGAAAAGTTATAAATTATTGAAAAATACTTTACCATCAAATGGAAAGAAAACTTCCACATATCCCTACTTCTGTGTGCAGTTTCTAAAAACAGTCACACTGCTGTGTGAATTTACTATACATTTTTTAACAAACCAGAAGGGAAAGCCCAAGCTGCATTTTTCAAGAGACCATTTGTTTATAAAGACTGAAGAAAATGATAAAAGCGGTTATCAGGGGCTTTGTTTGGGTGTTTATTAATTTGGCATAAAGATTCAGCAAATGTTTGCAGAGGAGATTAAGAAAAAATACTAAAATAAATACCTAAATACAGACACCAAAATATCATGTATTTTGATATATAAATATTTAGAATTTCATAAAATACATGGCCAATGTTCTGCAGCACAGTGAACTGAACTGGTTTAGACCCACAGAAATTCACTGTCCCTGAGAAGTCTGTCCAGCTGTATAAATAGTTGGCACCAAAAAAATGTTGTGCTTACCCTCCCCTACTTGTATGACAGTACACTGCTCCTTTACACCTTTCATTTGGCAAACACAAGCAGTAGCAGAGAAGGCAGTAAGGCTGAAGGAAAATTTATTTCCTCTTGCACACATCAATTCTGTTTTCTATCACTCCCTTTTTTGTTCTCCCAAACGCTCCTTACCATGCACAGTCAGTTGGGTGCCATTCCCACATTTGCCCTGTATTTTCTCTGTTAGCATCACATCACAGAAATAGGAGTTACTGGAGTTCTCATCAACGTTGCTCAGTTTTAAGATGGAGAATCCCCTTAGGATGTTTTTTGTTATCTGCACCTGTGGCCCACCTGTGCTGGGGCTCGACTGGAGACTCTGCTGGTTGTGGCAGTCAGGACCTTTCCTCCAGTACACCACTGGCTCCTCATTCTCCTCACTGGGGTACTCAAACACATGCAGCATCCACACCGTGGAGTTGAGGAGCATGCTGGCATCTTCAGGGTATTGCGTGACAGAAAGCTGTGGCCCAGTGTTGGCTGGGGGTGTAAATAAAACATATGCAAGTAAACAGGAATCTCTGCTCCCCAGGGTGGTCTTGGCCAGCAGGGCACATGGGCGTGGCCAATACATGGATGTACAGAGAGCCACAGCTACAGGGATCTACAGTGAAAGGTGCACTCCAGTGAAGCAAACAACTGTTTTGCTACAGCCCAATGAGAAGCATCAAAACCAGGTTTCCATTGTAAATGTCCTTGTATTTGTAAAATTATTTTCATTTGAAACAGGTTTGTCTGTTAAGGGTTGCATATGCATTTTTATATGGAGTATGAGGAATTGGAAAGTCATTACTAAGAGCAGATATAACTTTGTTTAAATATATAAGAACAAAATAATAAGATTTTTTGAATGTCTGGTTACTCCTGGTTTTTTATAGTCATTCTTTTTAGACTTTTTGTCATTTCATAGTATCATAGATTGATTTAGTTTGGGAGGGACTTAAAAATTCATCTAGTTCAAACCTCCTGCTGTGGGCAGGGCCACTTTCCACTAGATCAGGTTGCTCAAAGCCCCATCCAGCATGGCCTTGAGTGCTTTCAGGGATGGGGCAGCCACAGCTTCTCTGGACGGCCTGTTCCAGTGCTCCACCACCATCACAGTAAATTACTCGTTTTCAATATCCACTCTAAACCTTACTTCTTCCCATTTACAACTGTCACCCCTTGTCCTATCACTACATGCCATTTAAAAGGCATAATTGCTAAAAAATGAATTTTCAGAAATTGCGGGTTGTTGTTGAAAGAGATTCCTGAAAGCTAATATGAAGCACCTTTTAAAATAATAATAATAATAATAATCCAGAAACATTTCTGGGTCTCACTTTTAATTTGGGCAAAAGTATCTTAAAACATCAGTATAGCACATCAATAGCAATATTTCACTGCCTGTAGAAAACCAGTCTCATCTCAGTTGAATGAGGGAGAGATAGATAATTTTGTGAAGTGAATAAGATGGCTCGTATCTGAAATATCTTTTGCATTTTAATCAGGCCATTAAAAAAATTACATTTTTTTAAGTTCTTTGGTGTAAGTGACTACATTTAAATTAACTTGTAAAATTTCTTCAAGACACAGTTTTATAACACTTCTGAAATAATATATTGTTTAGTTCAACTAATTATAAAAAAAATGAATCCATATTTTCTACTTTTTCATTCAGATATAATTCTAGTTTTGCTTCAGATGCACTTTTAATTTCTATCTACTCTTTTAAATATTTTAATACTTTTTTCCCCCCTTATTTTCATTTTCCTCCATAAAACAGCAGTTTGAAGAGTTTAAGGACTAAAACTGAGCAAATGACATTTTCATCCTTGATTATTCCATTCCTCAATTAGTTAGGGTTCGGTGAATTCTGGGATAAAAAAAAAATAAATAAATATTAAAAAATCCCTACTTACCAGTAAAGTAAGTGAAGTAAGTTGTCATAATTAATATACCAAATTGCATCATTTTCTTGGGATTGCTAATGCAGAGATTTTAAAACCTCATCCAAAACTACTGATAACAGAGCTTTCAGCAAGTAGCTGAAAAGCGAATTCAAGCTCTGCTAAAAGCATGTTTTTTAATCTTGTTTATAAGGGGAGGTTCTTGTGGTTTCATTCACTGTAGCTATTTCCCTGTGTACCATCAGACATCTTGGACATTGCAACATCTTAGCTTCTAATATAGTTTCAGATTTAACTCCACTGGGATTATTTTTCCATTCTGAGAATTTTATTCAGATGACTAGGAATAGGATTGGTTTTGTAGAGAAGATTTTCTCAAAGCTGCCCATCTCAAAAAAAAATTAAATGCTAAAACTCTCTAAGGTTGGGAGCAGTGTTTATGGTGTAATACAGCAAAGTTTGCAATAGCCACCTAATTTCTGATGTTTTTCCTCGAAGTTCCATTTACACCTTAAACACCACATGATGACTTTGTTTTATCTAGTATTGATCCAGTTAGAGAAGTCAAATGTACTACAGGAATGATTCAGAGGAAACATTATTTCTCTTTGCTGAAGTGATGCTGAATGTCTAATTATCATCCTGCAGTCCAGGACATGTGAACATTAGCTGCCAAGAACTATACAGTGGCAAAGAGGGCAATGTATTTAACCTCCTAATATATACCTTCTGGATTTACAGGAGCCCACTAGGTTAGTTAATGTCCTTGTAGCACCTTCTTTAAATAGACTATTAAATTTCATCCAAAAACATTACTCCTAAGCTTAGTTAAAACTTGTTACCCAGCCTCACTGCTTACAGATTTAAATGTTTGGATTTGGCTAAGAGATAACATCCATGGGAATATCCAGATTTGATCTGAAGGCTTTGAGAGATAGAGTCAACACACTGAATGGTCAGCTGCTGCAATTACTAATCACTGTCACCACAAATGGATGTGCCTTAATTTGTATTCTGAGCTCTGTCCTCGGCTTCTCATCACTGAAATAGCTTTACATCTCCTCTATAGCCCTTTACTACCCACACCCACTATTTTAGGGTGATACTTATACATTATATAGGATAATTTTCTGGTACTATTTTTCAAAAAAAAATTCCAAAATTTCTCGCAAGTGTTGTGATTTAAAGCTGGACTCCTTTAAAACCCCTTTATTCAGGGTTAAGAATTGAATTTCTATTTTTTTGTCCCTCTATCTTGTTTACAGATACAAGAACATTCCTCCACAGAGTCCTACTGGGAATTCCCTGTCAACTGATTTTCTATTTTCTATTCCCTGTCAACTGATTTTCTATTTTCTATCTTTTCAGAGTCATTGCTTTATTATGTGGTACGGGAATATCACACATTTCTTAAATAAAATTAAGGCTACAATCAAACCCTCCAGCTTTCCAGTAGATGCTGCATAAGGATGTCTCCTCAGTGGCAACTTTCAGAGTTGTTTTGTTAAACTGATCTTCTATCACTGATTGTATACTCTAATAATAATTTGCACTTATGTCTTAAAGAATTACCTTATTTCAATTTACATTCATTCAAAGGTACATCCCAGGAGAAAAAAACCCCAACTAATTGTATTACCTCATTTTGTTATCAGCAGATAAATACAGGTATTTAATTATTTTTACCAACATTTGAATATGAGAATATCTAATTGGATATGCTTTTAATTCATCATATCTGAAACTAACCAGGTTAAACAGAGAAACAAAAGGAAGTGCAAACCAGAAAATTTCCTGTTATTAGACTGTAACTCCTCAGACAACACTCTACTTTTATCTATAATGTTTTGAAAAACAATGACAAAAGCCCTTTAAGATATTGACTTGAATGTGAAAGAAAAGAAAACTGATCAAAGACAAGCATAAATAAATTAATGAAGCTAGTCTGAGCTTCACGTGTGCATTAAGCAGCTATTCAGTACCAGAACAAGCAGGGTGGTGTTTTTTTGTTTTGTTTTGTTTTCCTGAAAATTAATTTAATTATTGATATAGCAATGAAGTTGCTTCACTTATACAAATTAATTTGGTCATGATAAAGTTTAACATGGTCTTAATAATAATTAACTGCAATACTTTTTAACTATACTGATGAGTAGAATTGCAGACTATAAATAAACATTGGTTTATTGACTGAATATTCAGAAAACAGAAAGGCTTGCCTACAGTTGTGACTACCTGAGCAATTAAAAATTTCTATTCTAATTGCTTGAAGTTTCTGTGTTACTGGTATACAAGGCAAAAAGTACGTAATATCTTTCTAAAATACCAGAGAAAATTACTAATAAGCTCAAATTCTGCCATAGCCTCGAGGTCTGGCTCACCAGGGTCTGTGTTCATACTTACAGACAAGCTTGTGCTTGACTCTTTTTCTATTCATTAAAGATGTTGTAGCAGAAGCTGTGTCCCTTAGGAGTGATAAGCATGTGGCATAAGCACTCTCAGGAAGAGAAATCAGACCACTTTTGTACTTTGCTATGCAAGTGAAACTAGTGGCTGAGAAAACATGATGACAGATTTGAAATAAAGAAGAGTTTAAATAAGATGAAATATATAAAAACTCTTTTATGGCATAGAAGAGGAACTATTAAAATGCCCTTGAATAAATAGTACTTTTACTCTCTAGCACAGAAGTGATATTAATCTTTAAATATTTTATATTTTCCCTGAGCATCAAATGGCTGACAGACAAGAATTTAAGATTTGAAACTTCCAACATGTTAGGAATGGGGCAATGGCATTATAAATCTTAAAAAATAAATGCATAACTTTGAGATATCTAAGAATAAGGGGATCAGTGCATAGATCTATTTCAGGACCATCTCACGATGATGAAAATAGGAATTGTTCTATGATGATAATAAAGACATGCTAATATATAAATACAATCAATGTTGATTTTCTCTCATTTCCTTGTGTGGTCTCTTATTCCAGCTTCAACTGTAATTCTAGGAAATTTAGAAATTTGAGTCAGATTACCTGAAAAGTATAGTTTTAATTTTCTGCTGAAAGAAGGATTAGATATAGACTGATAAAAAATGTCAATACATTATAAAAAGGCCCTAATTCTACCTGATTATTGTTCTTCTACAGGACTGGAGAAAATATATATATTATATATGTACATATATATATATGTTATGTTTGTCTATTTGTTATATATACATGGATGTATATATAACAAATAGACAAATATAACAAATACATAACAAATTTATATTTGTTATATCCATCCAAAACATGGATGCATATAACAAATAGACTGTAGCCCCTCCATTATCAGCATTATTTTCCACTATGCTAAGACTTATGTGATAGCTGAGGATGTAACTGAGTGACCACCTCAGTGCTCTGTGGTTGCAGTCTGGAGGAGTGGCACAGTTATGTAGTGGCTAAATGAAAAAGACATACATAATTTGTTTTGATAACAGTATCACCAAGAAATGAGAAAATAAATGCTGTGCTAATTTTCAACTGATGCAGTGAGAAAGGATAACAAGGCATGAGGAATGAGTCTGTCTCAGATAGTAATATCCTTTACCAATCCTCATTTGGAGGTATTTGTCTGTGAGAAGTAATCAAGCATTTTATGAAGTCTTTAAAAGTGGAGGTGAATGTGGCTTTATGAAATAAAACTGCCTTATAGTTTGACAACTACCCCCCAGCTACTTTACAATATGGAACAACCTAAAATAGGCATCTCCTTAGCATATGTTAAACAAATAGTATAACTTGCATTCAGTTTATTGTTTATTCATGATAGAGTCCAACAAAGCAGGCAAACACTATAAAATCTTCCTAACAGTGAAAAACAGGAGACCTCTGGAACAGCTGCTCTGGTGAGGCCAGAGACATTTGAGGAATTTGAGGCAAAAAGGGCGCAGATGCTGCGGATCCAGCCCTGTCTGACGATTGAGGATGTGATTTGTTGCCGCTGAGGGTGTAAGGCCTCAGGATTTCTCTGTGTTTTCTACTCAGGTGTACAAGGTGAGAGAGAGTAGCAGCAATAGCACAGACTGAGAGAACCCACCTAACTTCAAAGCTGCTTTATGACCAGGGACTGTTCTTGAAAACTTCAGAGAAACCTACAGGTTGCTGAGTTAAAGATGAGGATGTGAGCTCCTGCTGGGTGTCTCCATAACAACACATTTTCTGTCCTAGTAAGAAGTTGAAGTCACTACACAATCCTTTTCAATGAAAAACAGTATAAATGGAGTATAAATGAAATTCAGAAGGGAAAAGCAAATACTCTAATTGTACCCTACATTCAAACTGGGAGAAGAAATGGATGAAACCACAGATGGAATATGGAAAAGCATGTTATCTTATTTGTCCAATTTTACAAGCTTATTTTAATTATTTAGCAGTTTGGAATTTTTATAGCCAAGAGAGGGTATGCCATGAACACCAGACTTTTTACCATGTGTATACATCTCTTTACTAACCACTGTGAATTAAAACTGCCCCTATTAATTTGCAATCTACAAACCAAATTTATGCAGTGTTCCATTCAGTAAGTTGCTCCATCCCTGGAAGTGTTTATGGCTGAATTGGATAGAGCTCTGAGCAGCCTGGTCCAGTGAAAGGTGTCACTGTCTATGGCAGGGGGTTGGAACTAGATGAAGGTTAAGGTCCCTTCCAGCCCAGACTATTCTGTGAGGAGCAGTTATGGATAGAGATGCCAGTAGTGCATGTGAGTAGTGGATCTGCAGCTTGGAAATTGGAGTAAGTTGGCTGTGAAGTCAGCTACCCCAGGAGTGTAATGTGTTACTGATGAATTAAAAAGTAGCTACTGTTTAAACAAAGATCATCAGAAGAAAATACCTTGATTGAATTTTAAAAATAAATGTTATCCAAGTAAGAAAACTGACTCTTAATGAACATTACTGGGAAGAATCTTAGCTGCTGGTTTAATCAGAATAGTAGGATTTAAGGAACATGACACTTTCCACACAGACCCATGTAGAACCTGTCACCAATTCATTTCTCTCTGTGGATACATCTGCATGCCTTTCCCTCTAGATGAAGCATGCTTCCACATTCTGGAGGCTTCTTCCATATTCTCTGAGTAGGCATGGAACAAGCTTAGACTAAAACACCTTCATTTGGCTGTCTTTGTTGTACAGGGTATTTGAGAAGCCAACAAAGTCAGTGGAGATCCTGCCACTGCATGTAAAGGCATCTATGAGACACTTCAGCTGGCCAGCTCATAGGAGTCCACAATATATTGGGATGACTTCATCTTCCTGGTGGTTCTTTTCTTGAATCTGGCACAGAGAGATCCAAACCAGTTGTTAATCTAACAAACCTGGCTAGTGGCACTAAATTCTACCAGGCTGCATGAATCAAAATCTTTCTACCGAAACTGGCATAGTGGCTCAACATTCTGATCCTGGAGATACCTGAAACTCATAATTCCATAGTTTCACTAATCATATATGATCCTTTATGATTGCATGTAGAGACCCTATCCTTGATATGCATTCAGAGTATTCTCAATGTGCGTGATCAGCTCTGAACTGCCGCAAAAATCTGTGATGAACACGTTTTTCCCAATGTTTTACAGCACTTGCTTAAAAAATGAAAGCTATAGTCTTGCCTCAGCTTGCCAAGGTGAAATTTTGCATTTCACAAAGCATCAGAACACAGTACAAATCAAGCTATTATAGAGGCAAAACACCCTTCCCTTGTTTGTTCTCCATCTTTTTTTCTTTAGGTCTCCTCTGCATTTTAAATGGAGATCCCCAGATCTGGAAGTGTAATTTACCCTTTTAAATTGTGGAAAGTTTACTGTGACAGTCCTTGTAACAGTCTCAGTCTCATGAATGCTGCCACCACAGTGAAAACTCTGGAGCAGAAACTCTTGCACTTCCAAGTCCTGCTGGTCAGAGAAAAGACTAAGTGAGGTAGAAGTCAATCCTTACAGGAGATACAAGAGATGTTTTTATCAGAACTGTCCTCTGAAACTTTGAAACAGAAAAGATGAAGCTTTTTCAGAAGTAGCTCTGTTCACAAGTCAACAGGTGCTTTCTCATATCAAAAGTAAGCAACACACTTATCAAGCCTTCATCTGTTCTTCATCTGTTGGCAGGAAAGATAAAAATACTATGAGATCTTTCTGTTTATTGGTTTCACCTTGAGACATTTGAACTCTCTTTGGAGCAATTCCTTTGACAAAATATGATAATTTTCCCCTTTCAATTGAGAGCCATTTCATTACCTAGCATTCCCTAAAAGTTTTAATTTTTTTTTTATATTGCCATTTACTTCAAAAAATACTTGAGGTGCAGGATATAAGTCTGAAATATGACTCTGTTCCTTGAAGTATTGATATTTTTTCTAGTGCTTATGTTGGTGTTGATGGATGCATATATAACAAAACAACCACTCTTAGAAAGTCCTGTGTTTGTGCCCTTCAAAGTCCACTCACATTATACCAATATTTAGATAATCTACCACTTGTATATCAAGCCATGGGCTTCTATCTCTACAAAAAGTATATTTCATGCATGGAAATAAAGAACGCAAAGAGGGGAGATAGAGGAAGGAAATGGTCAATTTTAAAAAAGAGGAAGAGATCATCCTAAGGATAAATGTAAAAACCCAGATGCATTTACGTATCTTTAAATCAGTGATCCCCAGTCTACAGCTCCCAGACAGAAAAAAGACCTTTTCCTGTAAATGTTGTTAATGTTCTTTACAAATGCACAAATTAAATCACCTGATAAGGATTACTTGACTGTATGAGAATAAAGGCTCCGATTCGTAACAGTATTTTTTATATTGGCAGGGTGATATACAGAGGCTTATTTTATAGAATCATAGAATGGTAAGGGTTGGAAGGGACCTTAGAGATCAACTAATTCCAATCCCCAGCTTGCCATTGTCTCTTTCTTTAATAACTTTATCTAGGTTACAGTGCTGACCAGCTTTTACCTTCATCCAGCAATTAATGATCATCTAAGAGTAAGGACCTCAATGCTGGTATGGCTTTTTCAGCAGCCCAGCATATTTGTTCTCAGCTAGCAACAATCACAGGTGTTAACAGTGAGGCAACTAAATGACTGTTTTCTATCCCTGTGGAGAAGCCAGCAGCAATCAGAGAAACAGATGGGATAGCAAGAGTGGTAATTCAAATTCTTATACACACATGAGATTGAACTGCAGAGTAGTTGGTTGTTACATTGCACAGCAATTGTTTTATGTGTTATACTGTCAAACTGAAACAGTGAAAATTCTATGTCTTAAACCACTGATAGTGACTGGAGAGATAAAACTTGGTATTTTTCATTTGCTCTCTTAGTGTAAGTGATTTTTGTTAGTTAGGGTTTTTTTCTTTTTGATTATTTTGTTTCTTTGTCTGTTTTTTTTAAGGCTAGCAAAAATCCACAGGAAAATGGATGCTTTCTACTGCTATTCTAGTGGTGTTTCCATCCCCCAGAAATCTGAATTTCCAAAACTCTGTTATGTGATGTTGGCTAGTTTTAGAGTAGGCAGATACTTTCAGAATCAGAGTTGATAGAATTTTTGAACCTTTGAGGGCAGTCACACTGGGTGAATCTGGAAGGAAGAAGTAAAGATGAAGTTTTACATGTCTGTTATACCTCTCTGTTCTATGAGGAGCACACATACATTTTCCACATGGAGAAAATCACTGTCAGCATTTGATTTTTTTTTCTTTATGTTTCAGAAGACAAGGCAAAGATTCTTCTGATGTTTTCAAATCCTGCTTTTGAAAAGGAAGTTTGAGCTTTATTGAAATTCTCTTCAATATAATTTAATAATAGAGTTATTTATTCAATAGAAAGTGAGGTAGTCATGTGAAGAATGATTGAGGAGATTGGAAAAGATGAACGTAGACAACCTATAATTTCTGTTTCCCTCATCTTTCCTCTCTGTTTCAATTGCATTTTGTACTCTTTATATGATCAGTATGTCCTGTCTGAGCAATCAAATGTGAGAAAAATAATGGAATTGCACATAGTTCTCCTATTCTGGTCTCTTACATCATTAGCTTTTAAATTATACTGATTTTTGAAAACGTAAACAAACGTAGTATTAATGGCATGAAACCTCAATTCACATTTTCAGACAGTTCTGTCACCTCCACCATATTTAGATTATGATAAGCACATTGCATTGTTTAATTTCTCTTATTTACCATTTATATTGAATTAGATCCAGAGGCTTGTACTTACTGAAACATCTAATTTTTTCTTGTTCATTTAATCACTTTTGTATTGTAGAAATGTCATTCAGAAGTCACTAAATATAATTAATAATTAGCTGTGGAGGGTATATGAAAACATTTGCATCATAAGCAAATAACTAAGGCACAAATTAGTACCTAATCTTTACTGAAACATTTAAACTTTTGAGTCTCAATTTACCTTTTGTAAAGTGGGAGGGGTGATTTTTGTTTTTCTATTTCATTCTGTAGATTTCCAAGCGGTGTCAGACCAGCAATTGCATCCTCTCATTTAGTATTTCAGTGTCAGAGAGAAACATTTTCATGTTCTTGGTGTGTTATCATTTTAGTGTTACAAAGACATCTGAAGATTATAGGTAGCTTCTGCTGGAAAACAAATATTTATAAATGTTCAGGTAGAAGCAGGCTAAGTCTGGCTTTTCACAAAAGCCAGTTCTCCAGCAGCCCCAACACTGTCACTAAGTCTTTTAGCTATGTAAAATTTCTCAGGGCTTTTTTCTTTGCTGGTTTTATGTAGGCTTTTTTTTTTTTCAGTTATGATACTGTTTTATTTGGGTTTTGCTGGATTTATTTTTGTGGGCTGGGAGGAGATTGTTAAATTAGTATTTATATTATATGTTGGAAGTTTATATATGTTAACATTTGTAATGTTTAAGCTCCTAAAACAACATTGCTGAGTGCTTCAGGAACTCTATTTAATAAATGTCCCTTCACTTATAGCAGTAAAGAGGAAATAGCAAAAAAGTAGATGGCCATGTTGTAAGACAGAGCACTGAACATAATGGAAAAGATTGGTACTTTCAAGAAGTTACAGGAATTACAGGAAATCCTCAGGAGTTGCTGTTTTATAGTCACAGTACTTTAATTTGTTGCTGTAGTGATAAATGAAACAGTTAAATTTTTTGTATTTGAAACTTGAATTAAATATTCTTCTCACATGAGGAATGTGAGGAATTTTAAGGACTTTTATTTTTTATAGCCAGCCACATTAGGAGCCAAGTTTTCTGCAGCAGGGGCAGTAGCTTAAGGATTTGTTCATTCCCATTCTGCCTCTATTTACTGAACCATAAGTGTTGTTTAAACAGCAGCCATTGGCCCTCGTGACACATCAGTAATGTCACTCTCAGGTGACACCCCTAAATGATGGCACATGGCATCTAACCCAGCATTAGTACAAAGCTTGTTGACATAAAACAAAGCTCATTTAGCTCTATTGTTAGTTCAGTGCAGAAGGGTCTTTTAATGAAAATATAAAATTATAAATAACAAGTGATTCACCAAATCACTTTCTGTTTGGTTTATGCATTTAGAAGTCAATTTGCAGATACTGTTCATAATAGTTTTCTTCAAGTATATAACCTAAAATCTTTATCAGCAGAATGAAACCACTACAGGTAGTCTCAGGACGAGACTATTGATTTCTAGTGAAATAGTATAAGCTCCAGCATTATTTGATGGGAGGTATGTTAAATGTCAAGGAGGCACTATGATTTTCATATTAAAAGAAAATGGTTGAGGCATAGTGAATACCGATGGATTTAGTGACTTCTGAATGACAAAATCTTGAACATTTTTCCTGCCCCATGATCATATTCAGTAGTGTTAAAAGGTGTTTATTGCCCAAGATTCTTTAATTTTAGACTTCATTGCAGATGCATGAATGCTGCAAAAGTAGAAGCTAATTAAAGTGCAAGAAATTAATCCATGAGATAAATTCCTACTTTACTTTTCTGAACTTGTCTTTATAAAGGGTATTTGTCTATGGAGGTAAAGGTAAAGGAAGTAGGAGAAGATGAGGGAGAGACAGAGGGAGAGAGAAGGAGAGACAGAGAGAGGAAGAGGGAGCAGAGGTAGAGAGAAGAAGGAAAGGAAAGAAAAAAGTTAGAAAAGGAGAAATAGAAGGAAAGTAAAGTGAGGGGATTGTAAACTGTTTTAGGAGGAGGGAAGGTGATGGGAAATTTTGAAATTACCAGAGCCCACTGCTGAAGAAAAAAGTAGCAAATTGAGTTTTAAATGTCTGTGTCGTGTCTATGCAATGTAATAAGGGTAAGCTTAATGGTTTAGAGTGTCTTTTTATATTTTCCATCTTTCTCTGCAGTAATAAAACTGGAAAAGCGTTAACAGATTTTTCAAATACAGTTCGGTATGCAGTCTTATTTTTCATATCTGGCTTTTAGTATTTGGCTTTCAAAGAAAGACAGGGTCAATTGGTCAGAATTTGACAAGTCTTAAGACAAGCTTCTCCTTTTCAGTGCAAGGAGTTTTATGAGGTGACTTGCCAGAACAACTCAGAAGGTGGTAAAATGTTTCCAGAAAGCTGCCTTTTGAAGAAATGTGCCCTTCCCATAATTTCAGTTCACCCCTTTACCCTCTGCCCATCATCTTTTTTTGGTATAATGTTATTGTCATTAGTTATAAATAATGTGAGGGATTATTTGCTAATTTTATAATAATAGTGTCCTCTTCTTCTTGATCATCACTACAACTGCCCTAGAATTTTCTAATGGGTCCTGTTACTGCCTTATTTAGTTGGCAACCTGCCCCCAGCTTTGTTGTTTTATTACTGACAGCAGTTGTGATATGAGAGGTACATGGTTCCCAGTGGCAACAAATATAAACAGAAAGCAAATAGACCTATCTGGGAAACCTCAAAAATAACATATCTAACCAAAGAAACCACAACATTCATGGGGTCTTATAAGAGGTAGCCCTCCTTTGATCTTTTCACTAAGCTAATTGTTTTTATGATTGGCAGGAGAGGCTCTTTTAAAAAGCCAGGGAGAAGAATGGCTCTTTTCCTAAGTGGCAGCATTGGTTTTGTGGCTACTTCATCATAATGAGTAACATCACAAAGGCTTTCAGTGTGTCATGTGGCAGAATACTATTATAAAGGAAAACGTTATGTTTCTTAACACCTATACAACATCTGCTCTACTTTATCTATTAGCTCTTTTATCAGTGAAGATGTTCAGTTATCAGTGATAAACTGTAATATTATATGGCAAATACCATAGCAAATTAGTCTTCTGTTTCTCCCTTTTAGCAAGAATAGTTTCAGAAAAAGGTGCCCTCTAAGATTTGCACATCGTTGTACCTCTGCTGAATAATTTGCATAATGGAGCTTTCCTGGGAGGTTGCTGTTTGCTCTGCAAGGCACTTCAGGGTAAGATTCTGATTGTGGAGGAACTACAGAAACTACAGAGAGATATTACTGCTTTATTTTAATGTCAGGGGGAATCAGTGTGTGAGGCATTTTGTGTCTCCATAGAGATCTATCCCAGGAATCAACAACTTTCCTGCTCACTGCTGGACCTTATCCTACACTCAAGTTTAGTGTGGTAATCCTGACTTGTTTCAGAAACATCAACAAGACTGAATGGTCAATCCCAGGGACAATAAAACCCTGGCTGGGTTATTGTTACCCACCTCTAGGTCTGGAGGATGTCTTACCTCATTATCTAGTTTTGAGGGATGATTTCACTGTTTTGTCACCTCTCACTTTCTCTGTAGCTGAAAGACATCCTCGGTCCTGCAGATGACCTCAGTTCAGGACTGAGAATAAAACAGGCTAATGTCAGAAAAGGGGCTGCTTCCCAGGAAGTTCTGGACATGTACCCCAAGGCATGCATATTGCTTACAATGCCAGAGCAGGTAACCAGCAGGACCTCACTGAAGAAAACAAAACAAAACAAAACCAGGAATAAAGGATTATAAGCACCTGGAACTGGAAAACAACTCTTGCTGCAAGATTACCAGAAGTTTTAAATAGAGGGAGGAAAACTGACACCTCTAATTGCCTTATGAGTTATGTCACCTCTGATGCTCAGATCTAGACCTAATAAGTTTGATATTTTAATGTAGCTTGGCATTTTAACTTTCCCTACAGCACTAACAAGAGATTCTTCAGACAAAAATAATTCTCAAAAATTATGGGAAACATACTTTTGTATCTCTTTTCTGGCTACATTATACTATGATGTTTGAGCTTTCTGTGGTAAGGATGATATGTTGTTGGGTCTAGAGACTTTTAGGAACTTCCTGTGATGGTGCCTGGCCTGAAAAAAGATTGAGACATTAGGAAAAGTTTCAGAAATTAGATATTCCAAAGCATTTTCATTTTGACACATATTTATCTATGTTTATTTATATATATAGACTTGTATTTAGATGCATATATTTAGATTATGGTTTAAATGTTTGTGTTTCATACTATTGAAGGAAAATATTTATGAAGATTCAATACTTTATTCTGACTTTATTTTGCTTAAATTGGATGTACAGTTTCTCCTTCTGCATCCACACTGAGCATAAATAATGAAAAATACAGAATAGTGCGTGGAGAATTTAAAAGGTGAACCATAAGTCCTAACTGAATGCCTAAAATACCTTGATGTAGACTGAACATTTCTATATGTTTTAGAAGTAGAATTATTTACATTAATTGGCTTGACATTTTCTCAGTTTTATTCATGCATTTTCACTTTGAGTAAGTTGCATTAGTCTTCTTATAAATGTACTGGTTCTGAAATACAGTGTTAGTAAAAGCTACCACCCAGGGCTCCCCCTTCATTACTTACTAACTAGCAAACTTTTTTATCTATTTACTTAGTTACTTATTTTGTTTTAAAACTTCATAGCCTTTAAATAATGGGATTTGTATTGTACTATCACCAAAAGTACCAAGTCCCCCAGTTGACAAGTGACTAAAAGTACTGGTGCAAGAGTCAAACTCCTTTTTCCAGTGGTTTGCAGCCTAGGTAATAGAGTGAATATATATATTTATTTTGCTATGTCATTCAAATAAATGGCTTGGCTATTAAGCAATATGATTTTCAGCCCATATTTTTCAGTTCTTTCATTCTTTCCATTTATCATAATATATAGTGACATAATTAGTTTAATAAAATATTGTATATATGTATATATGAGATAAATATGAGACTTCAGATATGTGGTTTCTATAAAAAAGCTTGTTAATTTTGCTGGCTGTACCAGTATGGCTTTGACATATATCATACCTGCACACAGGGTAACTTTTATTTTTGTCTTAGCTGCTTCAGTTAAGCAAATGCAAAACTATTACATGTGCATCAATTTTGTTCCCCAATTAAATGTCTTTAACAATAGTTTTCCCCACAGCTTCATTCTGTCTACCAAATGTGATGTTCTTTTTATGCATGCATAGGGCTGAGCATCTGTTTCTATGGGGAAGTTCCATTAGACCATAATAATCTCCAGTTAATTGCACAGCAAATATTTATTTCTCAGACATCAAATTGATGAAACAAGTTCAGTGAAAGACCACATAGGCTTGGCAAACAGTACCTATCAAGCTGTAAAAGCCTCTAAAGGCATTCTTGGCAGAAATCCTGTATCTTGAAGAATTGTGTACCCTTGGGAATACTGTCATCATTTAATTACTAGATGATAATGGTGTTGCAGGTTTGTTTATTGTTGTTTTGGTTTCCACCTGGAAGAACTATAACAAAAAATTTGGTTTCTGTGTTTACTAATGTGCCGTGCAATGGCTACAAGAGTTTAACTGAAGAATGATCATTTTCAAGCTTCTAAACCCCCTATTTAATCTTAATATTCAATAAAATTAATATTACATTAGTATTCAATATTCCTAGAGCACTTCTTCCTCTTCATATATAAATGTGAAAGGAGCTTTAGTAATCACTTTCCAAATCCCCCACTTTGATTATTCTACAATAATGACAATCTCTTGTCTAAGAACAACTTGGATGTTTTTATGGGTCTGCAACAATGATAGTTTCACATCCCACACATTCTGTATTCCCTTCCCACCAGTGCTAATATTCCCTGTGCTGTGTTGTGTGAGAAGGAAATGACATTAAATGCAACTTTTTGTAGCAACAAAGGACAATGATGCATGAAGTCATAAAATCTTTTTAAGCAGAAGAAGCAGGAAGCCTAAATTTTTCTCTGACTATTTAAGTTCATTTAGATGCTCTAAAATTTATACCATTTTCTTAACAATTTCTGAGAACCTCATAAATATTTATTTTTGCTTGCACAAGCTTTGCTTTTTATGCAATCTACTTCTTCTGAAGCTGACCCAAAAGTAGGTGCATGGAGTTTGTATGACATATAAAAATTCATAATCTGTCCATAGAGATTCAACTTAAATAACTAGGAATTAATTAAAATTTTAATTAATAGAATTTAATATTGATTACCTTGAGTGACTAGTCCTGTTTATTGAAACATGGAGGAAAACAATGACACATTGCTGTTTTGCTTTCTTTTTTCCTTTTATGCCTTCATCCAAAGGCGATTTGCTTGCTATTTATTGTGTGAAGCACACATGGAACTCTGTCCATGAAGGTGGAAAACTTCCTGGCTGTACATAAAAAAGTAACCACTTTCACTGGGAGATATGGTTATTATAAATCAGGCAAAAAACTCTAGGAGATGCAAAATTCTTTAAATCTTTAAATAAAATCTGCCTTTTGTCTGAAATGTGAATAAGAAGTGTCTTCTGAAAATAGATTAATTATAATTTTTAGGTCTTGTAATGTGGAAAGATCTCTATAAGTTAGGATTTCATATCTCTTGTCCATGGGTTAGATAGCTTATTTAAAAATGAGAACTAGCCACAAGGAATTTCTAAATAAAACTTTAAAAATCTTGTTTCTTATTGTTGTATCAAATTTTCAGGAAAAAATACTCTTCATTTCATCCCAAAACATTTTTTTTTTCCACTGAAAATTTTAATTAATAGAATAGATTTTTAAAAGCATGTTAAAATAAAACCTACCTGTATTTTAAAGTATATACATACGTATGTACTTATTGCATATAAATTTTTTGCTATTTAAATACTGTCACACTGCAGAGATGTAATGTGAAGCAGTCAGTTTTAAAGGTGCTGATTCCAGTGGGAATTATCCTTGAATATGTTATCAGTCATCAAACTGCCATGTGCTTTGGTAATGATTCATTTTGGGGGAACACACCAAGCAGAAAAAAACCAAATCAAATTTTCTACATCTTTGAAAAAACCACCAAAAACCCAACAACAAAAACCACTCTGAAATATTACAGGTCTGTGTTATCTTTCCCAATTTTATCTTGAAATAAGTGACAGAAATACACAGTCCAAAATATATTACCCTGTAGCATATGGAACAATCTGTACCTAAAACAGCCTTTCTGTGATGTATGTATTACTGCAGAATGTGATAAAGAAGTGTAGTGTGGAATTTTCACCGGGTTTCCTTTTGGGCTGCCTTGCTTTGCTTTTGCTAAGGATTAAAGTGACTGTCCGAAACTCTTATGGAGTTAAATCTTAATTTTAGATGATTGAATATAGGTAAGGAACAAAGATGTAGCATTTGAAGTCTGACAGGTAAGGAACAAAGATGCAGCATTTGAAGTTTGATAGCAATCAGTAAGTGCAAAGACAAAATAGATATCATGCCTCAGTGAAGAAAAAGATATTCTTGAAAACCTCCCCACTTCTCTGTCTCCCTCCTTTCCACTCACACGTTTTACCTGTGCTATCTGATGTTATGGGGAAATATTCATGAGAGATGATGTCCTGGTCTAAATCAGATCTGTGAAAACAAAAACAAACAAAAAGCCCCAGCACATGAAATAAAAGTAATCTGTCAAGTCAACTTAAAGTGAATCAGAATATCTGCACTGTGAGAAGCTTGCCAGTGGCCTAACACAACCCCGTAGACTGCTCATTAGTAGCAATAGAGAACCACTGTTTGTCTCCTTTGTGTGTTTTAGAAACTATTGTGCTGTAATCTTAAAAGCAGAAAATTCTCAACTGGCTAAAACTCTGTCATATCAAACATTGCAATAGAACTGTGTATTTGCTAGAGTGTATGAATAAAGAAGATCAGAGGCTGCAGAGGGAGAAAGAGATAGGGAAAAGAGGAGGGAGAGAGAAAAGAAAAAATGAGCAATTTTCCAGTGGGAAGGGGATGGAGAGATTTGGTACAGAAAATTATTTCACAGTCACCGGTTCTGATTAAAACCTGCCCAGCTTGCACTCACTGCTTCTTCTTTGGTTTCCAATACTGAGATTTTTTGGTGGCACTGAAACCCCTGTCCAGGACTCCAGGCTGTGAGGAAAATCAATGAATGGAAAGAGAGTGGAAAGCAAGCAGTGGGCTTTGGAGTAGCTTCAGTGAGAACTCCCTCCAGACTTTTTCTCTTGGGCTTGTTATCCTCCTAAATGAGACCACTCAGTGGTCCTTTTGAATTACTGGAATAGATCTTTGCTTTCTTCTGCTGAGTGGAAGAACAGATAATTTACCTGATAGCATCAGTCCTTGCTGTTTTAGTGTACCAACAGAGATCTCATAAATAATTTTGTAGAGTCCATCCTCTTTTCATGTTTTTAGTTTGAAGTGGTCCTTATCTAGTGCCACTTAGCAGAGCTAAATCCTTCACTAACCAAACACCATTGAAGAACAAGAACAATGAAATATTTGCCAAGTTTTTTATTGAAAAACTATATCCAAATTGACACAGTTCTTAAGTCCCCTAGCAATTCCATTTTAGTCTCTGAAACAGGTTTTTCCCTTGTTTTTCAGTTTGCCTTACAAAATACATCTCAATTTTAAGACTTCAGTAGGTAAGTGAATATAGAAAATTTATCACTTCATTGTTTTGTCTCAGTTACTCTCAGACACACAATGTCTTAAATTCAAATGCAGATCTCCTACAATTACAGTTTCCTCCTTATCTGTTTCATAAAAGAAATACAACCATGCAGCATGCTTGTTGAACAGATTTCTTTTTTTCAAATGACACAAAGAAAAATACAGTTATTATTCTTATTTCTTAGACACGTACAAAACCTGAACTGAAACACCTTCCTACTCAGAGGCACAGGATATCTTATTTTCTGCTAATAGGTATGTACTGAATGCAAATTTTTAAAATTCACTCACAAAGAACTTTGCATGGTATGGAAGAACATTTTTGTCAGAAAACTTTAAGAAAACTGACAGGTTTCTCCTTGACTTAGTCAGTAGAAGTATTTTCTCTGCTTTCAACAAGACTAGGACTTAAGCCTTAATTTCCAGTCAGATTTTATATGTGTAAATTTGTAGTATTTAGGAAATTGTAATGACCTCTTTGAAATCAATCTAACAAAGTTCTTAACTTAGTGAAACTGAAATCTTCTGAAACTTGGTATTCTCTCTCTTTTTGTGTATTGTTTTGTTGGGTGTTTTTGGTTTTGTTTTGGGATTTTTTTCTTAATTTTAAGACATTAGCACCTCAGTTTCTCTATATGCTAGATGCATAACTGCTGGGAATGGCAGTTATATCTTATAAGCCTCTTTAGTTCACAAACTGAAGTAAGTTCAGCAAATGTGAGGGCTTCCTGCACTTTTCTATCATCATGCATTTAAGCTTTCTTTTGTTCTTTTCAAATATGTTGGAGTTAAAAGCTGTGTTCTGAATTAGACAGCTGGAACGCAAAATATAAGGAGTAAAAAAGAAAAGTAACACAGGATTAAAAGCAACAACAACAACAACAACAAAATACAAAAAAAATAAAACAAAAGAAAATTAATTGAAGACACAGAAATATTTTAGGAAACACAAACTATACTCCTAAGTCAGATACAATTCACAGATATAACAGGAAATAGTTTTTTGTCTTTTCTCAAAGTTACTAAAGGTCTACATTAATTTTTACCTATTAAGGGAAACTTGGATATGTAATTTTCTCTTCTCTTTCCATTACCTCCATTTTGAGTATGATAATATGCTTTGCAACTGAATTTCTATGTATTACATCATATACTCTCATTTGTTTAGAAAATTTTAAAAATAATAAATTTAAATATAATCCTTCATGTAATTAATCTATTAATATTTCCTTTTTGTTCATTGAAACTTACTTTATTCTGTGTGTGTGTTTGTGTTTATCTGATGAGATCATGATGCTGAAAAGCAGAGAACTAATGACTTAAACTAGTCATTTAAAACTTAAACAGAGAACTGGTGATGTTAAAGGAAATCTGCCTCCCAAAGAAAGTTTTGGGTAGTGCTGTGACTTACACACTGAACTGAATTTTGTCTTAACTGAAAATACCACTAGGAATTATCACCTCATTTTAAAAATGTGTTAATCAATTTGTTTGTTCACAGTTGTAATGAACAAGCTTTGGGCCCAAGGATGATAAAGACACCATGTGTGTTTACAGGAAGTTTGCAGGAAAAGCAGCTCTGAAATGCCACATGAAAACATAAACATCACATCAACAGTATTATCTTTTACTGCCACACCCACAGCTCTTCCTGTTCACATTCTCACACTTGCATCTAGGGAAACCAGGAAAAGCAACTATTTTCTACCTATCCAGAATATCAGTTTATGACACAAATGTTGATTTATCAAGTAGACAGTTCCCAATGACATTAATAAGGAAATGAGACCAGGACTGTTGGTCCCCTTATAGCACAGACATGGGATAGATTTTTTTTAGAGTGAATGACCCCTTTTAGAGTATTTTTTGCTTAGTATAAAAACAGGAGTTCCAGTGTTAAAAAAAAAAATAGACTGCAAAGAGTTTTCTAAACTTTGGGTGTTTGGTATTTGAATTTGTTTAAATTAAGATTTGACAACCCATGCACTCATGGACTTGTGAATTTCATGGTGTTTACTTATCTTTCCCTCTTGACAGGATTCATTTATAGTGGTACCTACATTTCCATGGTGTAGAGGGAAGAAGGATACCAGTATTTTATTACCCATGTGAAAGCTGGATAAAACATGGACCAGAAAAAATAACTTTAAATCCTTTACTTCAGCTGGTGCAAAATCTTTTAAATTTAGCAAAAAGCATTTAAGTATGGAAAGCATGAAAAATACATTGCAGTTACTATTATAGTAGCAGTCTGTTTGGGTTTTGTTGTTCAAGTTTTGCAGTGAGCTGAGATCAAAGCTTTTAAATTATGCAGAAAGATGTTGTGAGTTAGGTTAGAATCCAGTCAGATGTGATCTCCTATAAAGAGAGTTATGCCACAGACTTCCCTGGACTGGTAGGTATCAGAATATGAGAAGCAACATTATTATTTCTTATTATAAAAGTTGGAAAAATATGAACAGTTGTAATAAATAAGTCTCCCGATGGTAATTTTAAAATTGAGACTACCTTTGTGCAGAAAATGAAAAAATACTGGAAGAAATATGCCAGTTTGCACCTTAAACTGGAAAAGACAAAGGTAAACAAAAAGTGTTCCTTTACACATTTTTTCTTAATCAAGAGAGAGGAGGGTGATGAAATGAAATAGGTTTTCAAAACTTTCCTTGTTCCTGTGGCAGTCACAAAATCCATGCCAGTGTATCTGTTATGTGAAAAGATGGAACCTTCACTTTGGTACAAATATCCAAAGTACAACAGGCTGCTAGTTTTGAAATGTCCAATTTTACATTTTCAGGAACTCTCTTATCTCAGCCTTATCTTTCAGAAACCCATTTAATGGAGGCTTCATAGGAAAAAGTACAACAGAATATAGTCATTAAGTATATTTCCAGTGTCACCATTAAAAAGATGTTCTGCTAATTATGTAATATCTGTCAAAAGACTTTTTCTACCAGGCCACTTCTCTTCCCTGAATATCGTGTCATTCTTTTTTTTTTGTCTTTTTCAAACATATTCTTACCCTTGGTTTCACTTATGAACTCTTATATATATAATTTTTCTGCAATATAACTGGAAGATTGATTTTTCTCTTGCATTTTTACATGCATGAATGAATGTCTCAAATATACACAAATTATATGAATCATCTTCCATTTTGAACTACATTCTGGAATTTATATACAAAAACAACAAGATGAAAAGAAAAAATCTCAGAGAATGGAGACAATATACCATTTATATTTTACAGGGAGGATAGGTAATTCAGTGAAAGTCTGTGCATTAATGCTGTCAATTACAAGAAAGTGATCCTCTGTATGCTATGAAGAGGCTTATTCTTTTAAATGTTATGTAATAAATAGTTTAGAAAACAAAACAAAAAAAAGATAAATTGGAAAAGCTAAAATTAATTAATCCCTCTTTTTCATTTCACTGCAGTAGCCCTTTGAATTTAAAAGGGGTTTGATTATATTTCCCCTTGCTTGCCAAAGAAAAGAATGTCTCCCAGGAACAAGCAATGCAGTTCACAAACAAACAGCATGTAAGTACTCTGAATTCTTGAGAGTCCACAGGAAACACTTTTTTTGACAGAAGAAATGTGAGCAGCAGGAAATTAGTTTGGAAAACAGCTGTGGCTCTTAATATTTTAAGAACTTTCCCATTTATTTAGGTTAAACTGGAAACGCCTGAGTTTGCACTGTTGTGGACTTTTTTTCTCCCTCCTTTCCCAACCACAAAGATATGAAGTCTCTTCTTCTACATTACAGGAAATATTTAGATAAAGGCCCTGTCTTATGTCATGTTTTGGGAAAGTAGTCAAGGAAACAGGTGAGGGACCAGGAGCATACTGGATGTTAGTGATTCCCTGCTGTTGTTCAGTGTGCTGGGCAGTACTGTCAATAAAGAAACCATTAAAGAGTGTGATAACTTTAGCCACAGTTGAAGACAAAGATTAAGGAATCTGGTTTTGTGTTCTCAATACTGTCTCAAAGATTTACTTGTTCTTGGTGCAGCAGTCATCCGAGGCTGTGCTATCCAGGTACACTCCCTGGAGACATCCATGTTGCCATTAGTGGGATGAACACATCCTTAACTGCACCCTTGACTACATGAGTTGAGTGCCAAACAGGTGGTTTGTTTGTCACCTCTTTTCCACATAATACTCTGGAGCCTTCATGCCAATAGCTGATAAACACTATGTGATGATAAATCCTAGTTTAAAATTCAGAGGTGCTCCTTTTGTCAGAAAATTTGTAAACAGTGCTAAGCATTGGTGAAAACAAAATGTTCCAAGAAAATTCTATTTAAGAAGTATACTGAACAAGTTATTTGTCAAATAATATGCTTGTGACTTATTTAACAGTCCTCTAAAGGCAGGATTGGAGAAGTTTTCCAAAATATCTGTACTTTCTTTAGATAACTGTAAACTTTGTTATGAATTTTTATTTTATTTCATTTCCTTTTCTTTCATTTCATTTTATTTAATTTTATTTTTAAGTAAACAGTTTTGTGTTTGGTTTTTCTAGCTGATGAACATTGCATTTGGTGGTGGGATCACAGATTTTGCACATTACTATCCATTAACTACATGCAAGAACTTATTCTTACTCTATTTTCATATTTTGGTATTTTCTCCATTGGTACATTTTCTCAAGATTTTTTTGGTCACAATTGCTAGCATGTGGTCATAAGGGATATCATAGAAAGATTTACATTCCTTTCTTGTTCAAATAAAGAGTAAAACACTTATCTGTAATCCTAAAATTTAAATGCACATTACACACACAGCCAAAACTATTGTATCAGAGAATGCAACTTCCATTTAAGTAGAAGTTCCTTAAGAGGAATTAGAGCTTGAAAAAGGAATTAAGAGAGGATGTTTATGCTATGTTGTTGCTTGTATGATACCATATTTAAATATTGATTTGACATTTGACCAGTGGAGTACATTGCATGAAATGAATAGTTAATTTCTCTCTACACAGTGAGGGGCAAATGAATTGTCCTGGAAAGCAGCACACTGAAAATGATGTGTTTAGAACCATCTGGCCAATATGGAAATTTATGATTCTGCACTAGAAATCATAGCTCTTTGTGATTACCTTTCTCAGAGTTGCTCCTCCATCCACAGAGAGAATTGTTTCCTGAGGAAAATTACCCAGAAGCATTTCTGGAAAATGCATTAGAACTGGACTTCATTTTCTCAGCAAAACTCATGGGTGTCTCAAAGAACTTCCTAGTCTTAGAACATGCTCTCTTTCTGGTCTTTTAGGACGCAGACGGCACTGAATATTCAGAAGCTGGCATTAACCTGTCTTTCCTACTTTTGAAATCATTAGGTAGCTAGTGGGGCATGCAAAGAAAGCTGTGCCAATAGTTCTCCTATTGGGAAAAGCATTTGTTGAACAAACAGGTTTGAGACCTGTTGGGATAGCAAGTGCACAGACAGCCGTTTTGCTTAGCCAGCTGCCCAGCCATAGCCAAAATTTCCTCCTCTGTCTCCTGAAAGATGCCTTCAACATGACATCTCTTTTTGGAGTGTAGAAGTAAACAAGCACTAAGTATTAAATACTCATATGTGAGGTGTAGGGACTGCTCACCATTTCTCTCCTTCATGTATGACTTAATGACAAATGACCACGGATAGGAGAAATATCTGTAAGTCAGAGGTTAAAAAAAAACAAAAAAACCACCAGATTTTGAAGTGTAGAATTTACTGATGGTACTGTTGATGAAACAGAAACATAGAAGCATCTAATTTACTTCTACTTGGCCTTTTTTGTCATCGTCGAATGTCCTGAGTTGGAAGGGACCCACAAGGATCATTAAATTCCAGCTCCTGGTCCTGTACAAGGCAAGCCCGAGAACCATCCCAGGTGACTGAAAGTAGTACAGAAGTAAAATTTATTATTTATTATTATTATTATTATTATTATTATTATTATTATTATTATTATTATTATTATTATTATTATTATTATTATTATTGTTGTTGTTGTTGTTGTTGTTGTTGTTGTTGTTGTTGTTGTTGTTGCTGTTGCTGTTGCTGTTGCTGCTGTTGTTGTCTTGTGTCATATCTGTGTTTTACAGACCAATTTATGCAAAATGGCTTCCCCAAAATGACATCATACCCAAGGAACAAGGTGGATGAAATTTATTCTGATATTTCTTATAGTACAGGTGACAGAAATTTTAAAACCCCTGTGTCCCTGAGGGCACCAGCAGCCCTCCAAGGCTCTCCCTGCCCTGCCCAGGTCCAGATCCCCGTCAGCTCCAGCCTGGAGGTGCCGCGGCAGGGCCGGTCCCCAGCTCCCCACAGCCCTGCCCGGCCATGGCCCCGCTGAGCCGGGCACAGCTCCCCACAGCCCTGCCCGGCCATGGCCCCGCTGAGCCGGGCACAGCTCCCCACAGCCCTGCCCTGCCATGGCCCCGCTGAGCCGGGCACAGCTCCCCACAGCCCTGCCCGGCCATGGCCCCGCTGAGCCGGGCACAGCTCCCCACAGCCCTGCCCTGCCATGGCCCCGCTGAGCCGGGCACAGCTCCCCACAGCCCTGCCATGGCCCCGCTGAGCCGGGCACAGCTCGCCACAGCCCTGCCCTGCCATGGCCCCGCTGAGCCGGGCACAGCTCCCCATAGCCCTGCCCTGCCATGGCCCCGCTGAGCCGGGCACAGCTCCCCACAGCCCTGCCCGGCCCTGCCATGGCCCCGCTGAGCCGGGCACAGCTCCCCACAGCCCTGCCCTGCCATGGCCCCGCTGAGCCGGGCACAGCTCCCCACAGCCCTGCCCAGCCGGGCACACCCCCACCCCTGGCACACATCCCATCGCTCTCCCCGATAGCTGGGGATACCCCAGTGCCCCACGGTGCCCTGCTTTTGGCTGGGAGAAGATGGGCCCTGGCTGTCAGGATATGCCTTCTCCCACCATGGGCAGACAAGGTGTCCTGACAAGAGCTTAAAGCATTTTTTAAACTGAATTTCTCCTGACAAGTCTTCTATCACTTTATCCTCTAAGACAGACCATGTTCTTTAAAGACTCATTGCACAGGGAGAAGTCTAAGGACACTTTCAGGTTGCTTTTCACCATACTGCCATCTATAGAGAAGCAAGTATTGTCTAGATGTATACAGCATCTTAGTAACCCATTCCAGTCTTTTTGTATAATTTCAAAAGGAATTAAAATTTTTCTATTTTACTGAATTCTTCATACCTGTAGGTTACAGCAGTAAGATTCTGCCAGATGATGATTCACTAATTATTCTGCTTTGGAGACTCATTTTAGCATTGGATAATGATTTTCCAGGCAGAAAATCCATCAAATAATCTATTCTGTTTGGTTAATATATTAAATATATCACAGCTGTTACTTTGAGTGTCATTTTTGAAAAATTATTTCCAGGAGGAGCTGTGGTGGTTAAAAATTATGCTGGATGGGTGGCATGAAGGTCCTGGTGATTGAAGGACCACTGCCAGAGCATTGTGTTCTTTTTCCATTTGTCCAGCCCTGCCATGGATGGATTTACAGATATTTATGCTGAAGGCACAGAAGAAACAGAAAATGAAAAACAAAGAGTGCATTGAGGTATTGACAGGGGGAAGTGAGGTTGGTTTTTGTTTTCCCACTGAATCTGTAGACTGCAAAATGAGTAAATGTGAGGTAATATGAGGCAGAAATCTGATAAACGGGTGTAGTCTTCTTCCAGCAGATCAATCTCTTTCAATTTCACTTCCCTTTCCATCAGAGCTTTAAAAGCTTAGAAGCATTACTGTGAAACACAAACCCAAGGTTAGATAGAGTCAGTTAGGAAAGCATTCTTCCTTTCCAGAGAAAGGGGAACAATGGGAGTGAAGAGGCACTGGGATAGATACCTGCCTTTGGATGGGTAATTCGACTTAAAAAAAAAAGAAAAAAGCTCATTGCATACCTCCTGTGAAAACAAGGGAGAGGATATTTCTTTCCAAAGGAAAGATGAATAGCATTCTGATAATAATGAATATCTAATTTGTTAATTAGTAGAAAACACCAAAGACAAGAATTTTATGTTCATCTTATCTAGTAGTCCTGAGGCAATTCAGTTGTTAATACAGAGATAGTTTTTGTTTCTATTATGATCTTAATGAACCCGAATACTTATGACAATACTGCAGTTGTTTTCAAATTTAAGGTTTCATTCTGTACAAAAAGATAAAACATGCTCACAAAATTATGAGAAGTATAGAGATTAATAATAGTGCTATAACCTTACATTAGAAATTCACCCAAGGTCCTGAAGCTGTATTTAATAATTAGCTAGTGTACACTCAGTTACTACTGAAAATTATTGAAGCATTACTTTAATTTTTTATAGTTTATTAAAAAATAGTATTTAATAAAAATAATATTTAAAAATAAATAAATCTGGCTTTATACATTTCTCATTAGAAGATAATGGTAAGTAAATGTGTTGTCATTCAGAAACAACCAGAAAATCTTTGTCTTTATCCTCTGCAGAGCAGAAAATAGACAGTAAAAAGCCATTCTTGTGCTGAATCAGGAGAGTAAAATGTGTCTCACTAAAGTTTGTCTGCATATTTCCATGTTCTTTCCTGTCTTGGCTTCACCAAAAGGTTCTAGGTGACTTGGATTTGCTAGTTTAGTTAGGATCTAATGAAAGATGTTGTTTTCTGCCAATAATGAATTTCAGTTTTTAGGACATATATGCTGCAATATCTGCAGTTCAAATCTTGTATAAAACCATGCATTTTCCCCCCACTCATTGAAATAAGAATACAGAGCAATTAAACATGTCCCAGACCTGAAATAAGCCTCCTTAATTAAAGGATAGAAATTAGAATAAAAGTGCTATGTGTAATAGTTTCCAGCTGTTAATCCTTTGCCATCAGAGTGCTCTGCTAGTCTGATATGCCGAAATACTTACAGAATGTGTTCACACAGTCATTGACACTGTCTACCTGCTAGAATAAGAACTTAAAAATCACTCTGAAAAGTTAATGGGCACGCTCAGGTTTTTTTTCTATTTTAGCACATATATTTACCATGTGCAGAGTGTCTAACTATGACATTTATGTTTTGAATGGTTCTCACTGAAGGTTTTCAAACACATAATTGTATCTGGTTTTATCATTGTTTTATAATTTGCTGCCTACAACCCATCCATCGTTCTCAGTGCCATATATTATTTCTACAGAATCCATCTTCATATTATGATTTTACACAAAAGCATGTTCAACAGTCCTCTCATTTGACATATACAGCTGCATGCAAAATTATGGGTATCAATTTAGTAAAAAGAATACAATTTCTGTGTGCAATTTGAAAATTACCATAATTCATAATTTCTCACGTAGTCATCTTTACAATGTTTGGGTTTTCTGGGGCTTTTTTACATTCACTCTTCTGCTTCTTGTCTGCATAAATTATGTTTGTGTTTGTAAACATATAGTTCTAGATGATTATGACTACTCTGTGCTGTCCTATTGAAACCTAGCTTAATCATGAGCACAGGCCCAAACATAGGACTCAATTCCATTTTATACATACACAAAATATACTGGTGATATATCAATAAAAACAACCTTTACTCTTTGACTTTAGTTATTTGCAGAAATATTTTGTCAGAATACTGAAGAAGTCTTGAGCATCCACTGGATTCCACCAGATCAGGTTACTCAGAGCCCCATCCAGCCTTGTCTTGCATACATCCAGGGATAGGGAGTCCACAACCTCTGTGGACAAGCTGTTCCAGTGCCTCATCACCCTCACAGTAAGGAATTTCTTCCTAATATCTAATCAAGACCTGCCTTCCCTCAGCTTAAGGCTATTTTCCCTTGTCTTTTCTTTTGTATGAGGGGCCCCAGTACATCCTGTTCATTCAGAGGTTTTTAGATTGTTAGCAGTGAAGAAAAAAAATCAGATAAAACAAAACTCCATTTAACAACCTTTGTGATGTATGTGTTTACTTTTGGTGCTCATTTTAACGTGGCCTTTTTTTTTTCCTTAACTTTTCTGTCATGGGATTTGTAAATCTCTTACCACAAAATGTACCTTTAAGACTAGCACTATAAAACCTGAGGATCTTAAAACAGGTGCTCCACAATCACAGGGCAAGGAAAGTGTAAATATTGCTTTTAAGGACTACATTCATCTGATCATTAAATGTGTACCTTGAACAAGCCTCTGCATGTTGCTGAATATTGGGTATTGACTAAAGTCAAATGTTAATGAAATTAATCACTTTGGCTGACTATGGTTTTGAGATGAGAGATTCCAAGCCTCTCTTAAACACATCACGGAATTAAGATATATGCCCTTGACTTTTGGAGGAATTGTATCAGTATAGCAGAGAGGATGTAAGTAAGAACAGATGGTGTGACAATGCAGGAAAGAGAAGAGATGAGCAGAGCTTTCTCAGGTCTCAGCATAACCATGGCCAAATGATTTCTCATGTAGAGACCTCATGTATTTTTCTTGGTTTTCTTTTGCCCTCACCTGTCACATTTATCTCTGTTTCTGAACTGATTTGTCATGTGTTGTTCTTGAGTTTACATATTTTTAGCTGAGTTTTACTTCACTTTTTGATGGAGTGGTGGGAAATCCAGTATGGCTACATTCGTTTCTTTAAGCTTGGTTTGTCATAGTCATATGAGTTTATTTACAGTTATATGGTTGGTTTGTTCACTCTCTTTTACCTATGTATTATTTTGTGGTTTGTATCTCTTGTCTTGCTCTGTTGGTTCTTACATGGTTTTTCCCTTGGTGTGGACAAAGGGGATTATTCAAAGTCTTATTCCCACACAAGCTACAGTTTTGGGGGCAGATGGGCTGTCTCTTGCAAGAATGGTATAGAAAAATAAGAATCATTTATGCCAGGGTGCAAAACATATGAAGAAAACTACTGGGCTATTCTTACAGACGTTTGTCTGTTAGGTTTAATCAAGCTTCTTTTGGCCTCCATCTCCCCCTTGTTCTCTGCAGATAGTTTTCTGAGAGTGGGAGCAAATGTACTGAGTTAAAATGGAAGGGAACAGATGATGAAAAAAGTTCATCATCTGGTGATGATTGAAAAAGACAACCAATGTCTTTTTTCTTGAAGGTTTTGGGGTTTGGAGAAGAGAAAAGAAATCTTTCCATCCCATCCCACTCTCAGTTCTTTTTTTAGGAAAATAACTGATCAAAAAAATTGAAAAAAATTTTTTTACTTAATTTCCAGCCTCGTCACCTGTATACATTATAAGAAAATAAGATTTCCAAGGGGAATGACAGAGAACATTGCAATAAACAGAAATAATGTCTTTTTGTGCTGTGTGAGTAGCAAGCTTATGTACTGCTGTCTGTGAAACCTGTCTCAGATAGCTAATGGCTGGAATAACCAATTTTCTAGGCATGGAGAAATAAACCTTGTTTATGAGGCAGAGTTGATACTGCAGCTGATGGAATGGCTGTAAGCTGGAGTTCTGTGTGCATCTTGAACCAGGCTGTGTTGTTTTCATTGCCCAATGGATCAAAACAATACAGGAAGACATGGTTCTGACTCCAAACCAGGTGAAATTAATCATTTTTGTTTGTACACAGATTATGCAAAATGGCAGTTATGCTACTTCTTGGAGTCTCCAATTACTCAGCCAACTGGATCAGCAGTTTGTTTTGATGCTGTGAAAGCTCAGGACCCAGCCAAAAGTGTTTGTGACTCTTGGTTGCTCAGAAACTGTGGCATTTATGACAGTTGAGATGGTTACATTGTGTTATTCATACTCAAAATTTCATACACAATTCACAGATGATGTCTCTTGGGGTAAGGAAGTCTCAGCTGACCCATGTTTGAAGACCTTTGAACTGTGTAAAACATAGTCATTGTGAGTTTTCTTCAGTTAGGGTTTATAGCATCTATAAATCTGCAGAAAAAGGCACCCCCTAAGAGGGCCTTAGCTTTTATTATCACTTGATACATTTTTCACCGTACTTGGCAACACTGGTTTTATGAGAAGCAGATGAATTGTAAGCGTGGCATGTGCTAGAAAGAGCTTTAGGCACAGAGGGTTATCAGAAGCCTTCTAAATGTTCTTTACATGTATTGGTCCCAGAACTGGCAATTAACATGCTATAAACATACTCATTAATTGATGGTTCTCTCCCTTGTATCATCAAGTTTCTCACTGCAGGCAGAATCTCTTCTCTTTGTTCCAATATTATGCAATGAGTCCATTTTTGCTGAGGATGTGCTTTGTGCTGTGTTCATATTCTTCTAGCAGACATTAGACATATTCTTCATATTCTTCAGAGATTACTCTGTCAAATCTGCTATCTACAGTGTTTGTTTAATTAAATGAAACATGCTAATTTGCAACATGGGACACTGGATACAATTAAAAATAAAAAAGACAAAACCAAAATTGTAAACCTGACTTGTTTTGTCCATATTGTTCAAGGTTACAATATCCTTGCTGTTGCCATTCTTACTTTTAAAGTATAATGCTGAAAATTGTAAGCTGGTCCTCCCTGACAATCTGTGGTGGTTTAAGGACACAAACACCCACAGCCTGACCAGCACTACAGAACAATCTCTCTGATGCCACTCTTGCAGCAGTCATCACTCTGCTGTACTTGACTGTTGCTGAACTTCTACAATTGCTTTGTTTAGTTCCATTACCAACAACTCAAGGGCCCAAGTCAATGAAACCTGCAATGGTTTTTTAGTCGCTTAGTCAAAACTGTCCACATTGTTGTGACTGTGCTCAGAGGTGGAGTTCCTAAACTGCCATGTGGGGAGAGCACTAAAACAACTTACAAGGTCAATTGCAGGAAGCTAAAATTATTCTATCTGCTTGCAATCTGCTTTTCATACATGTATGCCTCATTTTCCATAGTAATGGGAAAACATGGTGTGGGTCTTTTCATACATTGAAAAGATTCTCATAAATAGAAAAAACATATTTCAGATAATATTCCATTAACAGAGGGAACAAAAAGAGCACAAGAACTGTGAGCAATCCCAGCAGAACAGCCCAGAGACTGTGACTGCCAAGGCTGAATTACCTGATTAACATTGACTGATGTGTGTATGGCAATCTCAGCTGAGCTCACCTGATTGTTTCTTTCTTCATTATTGTCACTAATGTGCACTTTCAATCCTAAACTGACTAAGCACACTAGAACATTAAGCAGAATATAATATAAAATATATTGCAATCCAAAGTATAAACTTGTCTGTATATCCAATATTGCAATCCAAAGTATATACTTGTCTGTATATCCACAGACATGTTGACTTGTAACACATTTTTAGAAATGAATATTTTTCTAAAAAGTTGTATCAAAAGCACACTTCTGCTGCACTGGTTGTAAAGGGTGTGTTTTCAGTTCATAAAGAATCTAATTTACTCATAAAAATTATCTTTTTTTTTTTGTCAAGAAGTCTCCTATACATGCATTTTAATATTGCTTCTCTTTAAATTTGTGCCAGAATACACTGAGAAATCAACAAAGATGAATGTAGAGTAAGAAAATGTACCTGGCCAAGGCTTATTCTTAGCATAGAATATTTATAAATACTTTTTATTTGAGTTAAGCAGTCATCTTTCCTGCCTTTTTTGTAAGTATTTAAAAAGGTTTGTCCTAATTAAGACACAACAATATTTAATTTCTCACAAACTCCTTTTAAATTGTAGTGTATTGGCTTTTTGTCTTCTGCTGTATTGCCTGGTATTGCTAACATTGTGTTATCTTAAATTTTATATATTTTCTGTCAGATAAAAATGAGCATATGTTTCTGTTTCATTGTGTGCATTGCCAGTCCTCTCATATGATTGTATCTCTAACAGATTTGTCAGTTTTAATCACATTGGAAATATTCTTACACATAATTTGCACTGCAACAATAACAAATAAAAAATTGAAGAGAATCAATATTTCATGCAAAATCATGTGCAAAGCAACCCTTTCTGAATCAGTTTTCATCTGTGCACTGTTTTCAGTATTTACACAGTAAATTCTGCATTACTTTCTGTATTTATGCTTTATGTACAATGGTGGGTTTTATCATAAGAACATAAAAGCTTCCTTGGGATTAATGACAGTATCTTTGCTTTGGCAAGAAATAAAGATAAGCAGAAGTTTCAGGGTCAGGGAGGGGCTGCTGGAACACAAAATAATTACACAGAAAAAAATTAAAGTAATTATTTTTTGTTTTATACAAGCTTACAATCCAATGCTTCTTGACAGGGAAGTGTGTAGAATTCTATAATAAGGACACTCTTGGGAAAAATTAATTGGCACTTATTACCTATACTTAGAACTGAACCTTGGCCTCTGTCTCCTATTTACTTGACAGTTGTATCTTTCCCTTACTCACCCTTAAAGAAGTAATTAGCAGGTCATTCTTGTTTCTCCAGAACCTCTTCTACTAACACTCATCCATTCATAAGTATGCCAGCAGGTAATTCAAACCCCTGTCACCCAATCTGCACAATCCCTTTCCATCTTCCTGCCTCCACCTCCAGTTTGGTTTGCTTTTTTTCCTGATTTTGGGTACTAGGAACAGCAAGCAGGCTATTTTGACAACTGTGTTTAAAGACCCCAAATTCTTACAGTGAATTTTTTCCTGCAGTCTGCAGCCTACTCAGAATTGATTTTCCTAAGAAATAGTATCAATTCTCATAAACTAAAACAGTTTTGAGAGAGCTTCCAAACTGTGGAAATGGAAAGAAAGTGAAAAATATTAATGTTTCACGCACTTTAGCTTTGTAGAGCATTGCTTTGACTGAAAGGTATGGATTCAGTTATTGAGATGGACCAAAGAACAAATAAAATCTGGTAAATTTACCCCTTCTATTGAGAGCTTTTCTCTAGGAAAAAATTACATACTTTCTTGATATGAAGAAATGCTTTGGGTTGGAAAGTACACTGAAGTACATATTTACATACTGTCATTGCAAAATACACACAGATTGCTAGTGACACTTAAGGATGCTATGTCATCATCAGATGATAATCTGATTACCTCATTAAAATAGAGTATCTAAAGTGTTAGAATAGAATATTTTATCTTTTTAAACCATATGCTATGCAGCTTGTAGTTAAATATGCTGCAAAGCACAGAAGGTAAGCTAAATAGACAGAAGTAATAGCTTGTCTTGGGTTTGTAGTTGTTGAATTGGAAAGCATTGTTTCTCACAGAAGCTGGGGAACAGTGTGATTCCCTGAGCCACTGGGCACAAATGAGCATGCTTTTAAAAGAACTGTGTCTCAAAGCAATACAGTATATAACAGAATATATGCATATAAATGGAGAGGAACTTCATCTACTACAGTGGAAAGGGAATAATTTAATTTACATGTCTACAAATGTATTCTTTCATCTGTGCATCAGAAGGTAAGGTCTGTCTTAGTGAAGGATTTGTACTTCTCTACCTCTGCATAAAAAAATTGGAAAGATAAATAAATTCTATTGTATAAATACATATTTTTTTTAAAAGCCAACAGTACCTGATCTCTTGCAGTGTGCCAGGAAAATTACTTTTTTTACAGTATACTATGCTTAAACACACCTGAGCTGCTTTCCAGAAGTGCCAGCAGTATTGGAATTGCACTAGAATGAACAGCTTGAAACTGAACTTGGGTTTGAACTCCAGCATACAGAAATTGCTTTGAAAAAAAGATAACTATAGGTTACTACAGAGAAGAGCAAAACAAAACTTTGTATTAGTTTCTTTTCCTTGTGTTACTGCTTTGCAGCTTCAACAAAGGTCGCTTTTAATTTTCTTTCCTTTGAGAAGTGTGACTTTGGACTTTACCAAAGTTATAACTTCTTCACAGCAATACAAATAAGAGAACAAGCCCCAGACCTGAGTTTTAGTCAGTAGAAGAAAATTGAGTGCAAAATGGCATGTGTTGCATATAACCCATCTGCAGTGTTTGGGTTAAAACCAACTCACTGCAGGAATAAAGAATCAACATTCAAATGCAATATCATGAGTGCAGTATCTTACTCTGTACATCTTCAGATTACCTTGCTGTTTGGTTTGGTGATCAGGAACCTAAAGAACAATTCAACTCCAAGATCATTAATTATTCTTCAGATATTAATAATGGTTTGTCTTTAATACAAAGACTTATTCCTGTAACTCCTTGGCCAAGATTTTCAATTTATTACAATGATAAAATTTTCAGATCCCAGAATAGTTTTTAACTGAATGTGTTCAGAATGAGAATAATCACATATAATCTTGAGTGATACATATATTAATTGTAAACAGGACCCTATGTAAAGTAATTATATTTTAATTCAATTTTCACTAATTTCTTTGGATTTATACAAGTAAAAATGAGAACAGAATTAAACTCTGAAGATGACCATATCCTCTGCAGGTCAATCCTATCAAAGTTACACTCCTTGATGGGTTGTATAATTCCACTTCCTCAGCACTTCTGTGCACCAAAACAATCCCTGCAGACTTCCCTTTCATGGGGCAGGTCATGGGGTTTATGGAAGAAAAGGATTAAATGAACCATTTACTTACTCTAGTCAGCATAGATACTATCAAGAAGCTGGTACCTCTGTACACATAACAATGGATAAAAAAAAAATCCACTTCAGAAGCAGATTCACCTTCATGTGCAGACTAATTCAGTATTTCTGGAAGCAGACCCATGCAACCTGCCACAACGTGATGATGTAAGAAATCTGTCAAAGTATCATAGAGAAAATGATCAGGACAATATTTTACTCTCTTTTTTTCTCAAGAGGAGGCAAAGGGAAAATGTGGCCACCCCAGAGTATTTCTTACAAAGTAGCCAAGGAAAAACTATAAGAACCACATTTATATGTGTATTCTAGCACTCAGATTTCTTCCTCTTAGTTCAAACGAAACCTTCATTGAAGGTTTCTGCTCAAGGCTGGCTGGAGGGCATAAGCATTTAAGCTGAAGCACACTTGTTTCAAAATTACTGCAGGGAGAGGAGATCGCTTCTGAGCTCTGAATGATACAAGCACACAGGCTTGTATCTCAAGGTCATTCGTCTCCATTTAAACACACAAACTGAATGATCGTGAACAAAAGATTTGTTTTTTTCTCTTTTCTGCTTGGTGAATGCCAGTGGCATTCTGGCTGAGGGAAAAAAAATAGATTTTTTTCCAGATTCTACAGCTGGAAGACTATTTGAGTCAAAACTAATTCATTGGCATGTCATTTAAAAACAAAGGAGTTTTTAACACATTAGTTAAATGGGTTTTTAAAGTTTCTAGTTGTTAATGTTGTCTGTTAAGGGTCATGAATATATAACCTTGATTTCAATTTGATTTGCTTTAGTTCTTACATCACTTGTGGTCATTAAATAGTTGTTTTGTCTATGTTTCATTCAAGACAATGAAATTGCACATTTTACACATTGAGGGAGTTAGAATTTGGCAGGAAACTGGAGCCTAGTATCCATTTTTTGTAGTATAAATAGTTTGATAAATGATCAGTGCTGTATTTTTTTCCCAAGTCATTCTTAGCCCTTGTTTGTCTTACATTCATGTTTTTTTGTTTCTTCTCTCAGTATGCCACAGCTGCAAAGATATTGCACATTTTTAAGCTGTGTTTAGTTTCCCTAACAGACACATGCAGATGCCAAGGACATTAGACATAATGACTGCATCTGTTAATGTTTCTGTGTACAGAAAAAAGTGCATATCTATCAATTACCATATATTTTCTGAGTAATACCAAATTGCAGTATGTACAATGCTTCATTTGCCTTGCTACTGTGTAGTGAATATTTGCTTTATAAGCAAATAAAATTGTAAATTTGAAAAAAAATTAAAAGGGAGACACCAGAAGTGAAGCAAAGTTTCTCAACCACTACTTTCCCATATAAATTTATTAAAATAAAATAATATTAATATAAAATAGAGTGGAGCTGCTTCATTTTCAAAGTTAAATATGATTGTTTTTTCTCATTGACAACGATGGAAGAAAGATTTTACCTGAATTGGAAGAATTACTTTTGGTTAAAGGTGATTTTTAGATTTACATGCTCACTTTTTAAAAAAGCTTTTTCCATTTGAAAAGAAAATAATTTGCTATCATTAATGAAAATTTAGCTCTGTTTTAACATATATACATGATATTTTTAATTTATAATTCTAAATATATGAAAAAAATGATTGTGAAGTATCTACATTTTCATAAATTTTATGTAAGAGGGATAATTTAGAACAACAGAATAGTTATAGCAGATAGTACAGAACCATAGAACTTGGGTTGGAAGGGGTCTTAAAGATTATCTAGTTCTAACCTGCCTGCCATGGGCAGGGACACCTTCCACTAAATCAGGTTCCTCAAAGCCCTATTAACCTGGCCTTGAGTATTTAATGTATAAATTTACAAGTGTATAAATGCACAAGTAACAAATTTTAGATATTACTTTTATTGTAAAAAAAATATTTAAAGGGAAATATTTCACACACAAAGGAGAGCAGGGCTTCTTAGTGGTGGAATAGTCTCATTATCACCAGAACCCATGTACTAAGCTTCTTTTCTGTAATCTTCCCCAAAAAAAAATAGTGCCAATAAGTGTAAGTTTACTTTAATTGTACAACCTGTATCTTTGCATAGAGCTTTCATAGTAGTGATTATTCTGCTGGCATAGTCTAATATTAGTTATGTTCCACATCAGAGACTGACAAATGATTTCTAAAATTTTATTGTGCTTAAAATGAATATACAATTTAATGTGCATGATAATTTTTAAGGTATAGTATTGATAAAGTCATCTGTCTTTATCTGAACAGCTCTTTTTTATCTGCATTCCCCGTAAAAATTGTTGTATCTCTGTAAGGATTGCAATAGTCTACTACTTGTGGTAATCATTAACATCTTCTTACATATTTTTTAGACTATGCTGCTTTGAAGGTTTGTTACACTTGTGCATTTTTTTTCCAGCATGAGACACCTAGTTTCCTACCATAGTTACAAAGCCTGGAGGGGGAGAGGGAGGGCATACTCCAACAAATCCCAAACGTCCAGATGAGAAGGAGCCTTGGCTGGAAGAGAGTGCTTAAAACTATTAAATTGCCAGGCAAACAGCTTAGAAAAGCAGGAAACTTAAATGGTCCTAGAATAGGCTATTATAATAATATCAATAATAATAATATACTTTGTAATTAATGAATGATTACAGTAGATAAAGTTTTTGTGGTAGCTGAATGTTCAAATGACAAAGAAGTAGTTGCTTATTGAATCATACTGAAGATAATTGTTTGGAAATGCACTTGTATTTACTTAAGTAATAAATAGAATCATTGCTCAATTTCAAGGAACAAGTATTTAATAAAACAATATAAAAAAATGAAATTACTTTTTTTTTTCTGGTAAATAATGGAAAATAGGGGATGGGGAAAAAAGGAGGAAAATGATCAGTCTTTAGTATATTCAAAAGGCAGTTAGTAATTAATTACATATTCAGATATAATTTTTATTGGGAGCAGTAATTAATGAATAACATTGCTTATGTTCTTTCAAAATGTTGATTCAGGTCACAGCTAGAGATGTATGGATGCCTTTTCAAACCATAGAACATTTTCCCTTCAGTCTTAAGTACATATATTCAAAACTGATTTCTGTAATTTAGAGCTATTGCAGAATTGCTATATAATTTAGCCGACACAGATAATTTGAATGCATTTAACTGTTTTAAGTAAATATTCTAAATGTATAGGAAAAAATAAAGAATCTGATTCACAGTTGTGGAATATAATAATTTTCAAATTGTGCAGTCAATCAAAAAGACATAATGCTTTATCTAGATACAGAATTAATTCTCTATTCTCCACATTTCCACCAGCCTTGTCAAGTGTAAAACAGAAAATTCAAAAGTAATGGTCTTTGGAGATGGTCTTTGAAGAATTTGACTCAGATCATACCTGAATCTAAAGGGTTCCAATACCTAAAAGTATCCAGGTTCACTGGTATCATCCAGGTAAGTATAAGAAATGAGAACATGTTGCAAAATCTTATTTCATTACTCCTACTGCTGCAAAGTGCAATATACAAGGCCCAATACAGCAGCATAAGCTAAATAGGTACAGTCTACAAACCCTGAACTTTGGAAACAATTATTTAAAACAGGAATAAATATAAAAAATATCTTAATAATCAATTAGTTACAGTCTGGAAAATAGTAGTAGAAGTAGTCAGAAAAAGGTCATATAAAGATTCATCAAGCTATAGAATCTTCCAGAGATCAGGAAATACAACTACCCAAGATGAACTCAATGAGGTATGATTTATTTCTTGAAATTCTTCCATTCTGTTTCAATTAGTTTTGCACCTCTCAAAGCTAACAGTCAATTTTCTCTTGGATTTGCACAAGAAGCTTACATGAACATGTTTCCTGATGAAAAATCTCACTGCAAAAAGTAGGGAAATCTCAGCCTTCACAAAAGTAGGGAAAGCAAACTCTAATAAAGAAAGGGAATTCTAAGAATTTGCTTGGCTTCATTGCTAATTGTGCTTTCTTAGAAACTTACAGGAAATAGCCCAGGTAATGCAGAAAGAGGTAAAGAAAACCTTTTAAAGAACCTGTCAAAGAACTGGTTAAGAAATTGGCCGAATTGTCTGAATATGTTGAAAAAAATATATAGTTTTTATAATCCCCTGGCAGACTGCCAAAGATCAGACAGTCTTGTGTCTAATTATTCTAAAATAAATTAATAAATGTTCATTCTTGATCCAAGATTATGGAACATCATCCTTTTGAATATTTATTTCTGTTTGTCCAAATGAAATTTTTCCAAAGCAAATTATAAGGGTAGCACTCAGCTGCAGATTTTTTTTTACTAATATTTTCACTTTCCCTGTGAAAGCTTGAAAACTTTTCTAAGGCTTGAAGCTTGATTTTGCATTCTCAATAGTGTGACTATTGCTAATGTCTCTTACTCACCCCAGGGAGTGGTTACAAATGACATAAGAACCACCTAAGGCTTCCACTGCCTTCTAAACAGGTGGTCAGGTTAGGAATACCATTAGTGGTTGCACATTTATTTGTGAGCTGCATAAGATAAGTTCTGTTAAATCTCCTGGTCTGATATTTACACTGCCATGGATCACTGAGCACTAGAAATGTGTACTTCAGGGGGTAAATTACAGTATCAGCTTTTCTGGTAGATCCGGCACACAACCCCAAAGGAGATGAAATGGCTGCAGTGTTTGTGAAATTGTTACAAATATATCTACAACATTTTTCCACAGCAGTGGACATAAAAGTAAGAAACAAATTTAGACACAAAATATTAGCTGCTGCAAATGGGCTGAATACCATGGCCCAAATCTAGTTAGTAAGATGAAGTTTTCATCTTTTCTTCTTAAAGAAGATGAAAAAAAATACTCAGTGGTGTAAATGTCAAAACAATTTATTGTACATTACTTGAGAAAGAGGAAATCACTTGTTTTTGCCAAAATATGGGATTATAATGTAGCTGGATTGACATGAAATCAAATGATAATGGCCTAATATAAGCTAGCTCTAATCTTCTGTTCTCTGATACTGCAGTTAATGCCGTGGAACCCCTCTGGCAGTAACACCTAAAGCAATGCCTTTTCCACTGATGTCCAGAGGAGCTATTTGCTGAATGATATTCATCTGTTTGCTTTATGCCTTTGAAATCTGAATCTCTTCTGGGTAGTCATGATTTAGGATTAATTTTTTTAATACTAAGAAAACCAGGGAGGTAGATGAGGCCAAGCTGGAATGCAGCCCTAAGAGACCCATCCAACTTGTGAAAGTTCTTAAACACTGAAGTGCCTTTTTCCAGCAAAAGGTCCCTGTTTACCTTGTTTTTGTTTTTTTTTTTTTCTCTCTGTAAACTGGTCTCTTCTAACTTTTAGAGAAAAAAAATATATATAGCATTTTGCAGGCGAAACTGCTATTGAATGAAAAAATACTGTAGAGCAAAAATGCAATCATATGGAAAGTAGTTCTTTATCAGAAGCTGAGGCTGGTAATGTAACTTCCTTGAGATCTGAATATTTTCTGATCTGATAAATTGCACCAAGAAGCATTTATTTCACAGTTTTATAACTATACATCATTAATTTTAAAAAATGCTATCTTTAGAAGAAATACTTGGGAATTCCCTAAATCATGGGCATTGGGTTTTAAAACAAAGCATGTGCAGGTGCCTAACTCTTGAATTCTACCAGACTCAAGATTAGAAGAATGGTACTCCTTGCCAGATACAGGCCTTGCTTTTTCTAGTTCAATTTTTTAGTAGAATCTTGTCAGTGCTGAAGTAGAACCTGTGCAGGAGGCAATCTCATTAATTTCTAGTGTAGCAATACTAGAGTGGTAAGAAACGTATTCACAAGCCTCTGATGTGTATGAGGTTACCATTAATCTTTGTACAATCCACTTAGGCAAAAATAATGCTTTCACTTTGTGTACCACTCAAGTTTAAACTGGAAAATATTCCAAGGTGAAAAAAAAGTGTAAATTCTAAAACATTGTGGAAGTATATGTGTGATTTTTATAAGCAATTAACTGTGAAATGTTGTGTTTGTGTTTTGCTCATGTGATCCTGCCATACAGGTTTTCTTACTATCATTCATTTTATAGACAAAATATTCCTAAGTATTACTAAATGTTGTACTAGATATTACAAAAGTGTACCAGGAGAAAAAAATTAAATTACAATTGAAGTGAAATCCTGTAAGTTTAAAAGTACGGAAATATTTTATTAAAATTTTAAGGAGTTTTCAATTAGAATGTTCTAGAATACTATGTGAAACAAGACTGGTGATGCAGGAATATAAATGTCTTAGCAGGTATTTCTCTGTATATCAATAAAATAAACACTCATGTAGAAATGGAATTTAAGTAATAGATTTTAATTTATTTTTATAGTGTTTGTATCTTTCACTATACTTTTATAAGTATCTGATGGAGGCTTCATTATCAGAACATCTGAAAATATTTTTATCTTTATGAGAATATGAAATATTTATTTATTTTAATGTATGGGCAGAAGAGGAACTAATGGGTTCACACAATAGTAATCTCAGAATTGAAATCTTCAAACTGGTAAAAATTACTGTAGATCCAGTTAAGTCAGTGTAATATTTTCTCAGAAATGCAAATTACTGCAAGTGTTGCAGTTATGCTGTTCTTTAGCTAGTGCTCCTAATGCTCTTGTTTACATTTCCTGCATGAAAATGATGGAATGATTAGACTTGAAAACCGTTTCCAAGCAAATGGAAGGCATGAAGGCTACAAGGAATAATTAGCATGGGTCAACAAAGGGGAAGCCATGCATGAACAGTCAGGTCATCTATGAAGAAATGTCTCTCTTGCTGGATGAAGGGAAAGCAGAAGATACTGTCTACCTAGACTTCAGTAAGGCTTTCAGTGCTGTGGTCCATTTGTTCTTTAGGAAGAATCTGATGAGATATGGACTGAATGAGCAGACAGTGGGGTGGACTGAAACCAGGCTGACTGGATGGGCACAGAGTGGGGTGACTGGCAGTGCAAAATGTTATTGGTACCTGAACTGGCATTATGCACCAGGGGTCAGTACTGGGTCCAATGATCTAAATGATGGGGCAGAGTTGTGCCCTCAGCAAGTCTGCAGATGACTAAATTAAGAGGAGTGTCTGGTATGCCACATTGTTGTACAGCTGCCCAGAAGAACTTCACCAAGCTAGGGAAAGGGGCTGACAGGAACTTCAGGGTGTTCAACAGGGAGTGCAGAACATTTGGAACAGAAAACTCCAGGCACAAGAACAGGAAAGGCAAACAGATGGAAAGCAGCTTTGCAGAAAAGGATCTGAGGGTCCTCATGGACACCTCTTGAATGTGAGGCAATAACAAAGGCCAGTGGTATCCTGGGCTGCATTAGGAGAAGTGTTACCATCAGAGCAAGGTTCTTCCTTTCCACCCAGCAGTGGTGAGGCTGGTATGAAGTACTTGTGTCGAGCTCTCAGCCCCACAGCACAAGAGGCATATGGAGCTTCAGGAGGAACTCCACCAAAGGGTCATGTAAAGGGATGAAGGGACTAGGGCACCTCTCCTATGAGAGGAGATCTGTGACTGCTTAGTCTGTAGAAAAGGCTCACAGGGATGTGTGTAAACGTACCTGAAGGGGGGTTTGAAGGAGCACAGAGCCAGGCTCTGGTGGTGCCCAGAGACAGGCAATAGGCTCTGGGTGGCCTTGCAGGCTGCTTAGACCAAATGAGCTACGGAGGGCCCTTCCAACCTCAATCATTTTCTGATTCTGTGAAGGAATCTAGGCTATTTTAGGAGGCTGACAGATGATATGAAACCTACTGGAGGTATGTGCTCTTCTAGAATGGAAAACCAGATACCACACAATGCCTGAAGTTTTTCTCCAGTTTATTCCACTGAAAGGATTATAAAATATGTAACAGAAAAGTTATCAAAAAGATGTAATTTGCCTCTGAAATAGCAATAAAACCAGCCAAAACAGTCTTATTTTTTCTCTGTAGCAATTATTTATTAATTTTATTAGCAATTAATAAATATTTATCAATTATAGGAAATAAATTGTACAGGTTATTACTGACCCATAAGTTTCAGTGGGCATGAAAGAATATATTGATAATTCAGATCAAAAATATAACTGGCAATATTTATTTCCAAATTATGTACTGCATTACAGTCTGTAAAACTAGCAAAAATCAACTACAGTATGTTTAGCAAAACAGAGTTTAGTGTTAAGCACTACTTTTCTTAACAGAATGACAAGGCATATTATGCATAGATGGACTGGATATAATATTGAAATATAATAAAATGTGTGGCAGCCAGAAACATCAAACTGATTTGAACCCATACATTTTTAAAGTTATTTACCAGTCTTTTATTTAGACTAGGACAAATAATAATATGTTATGCAACATTTGAACCAAGCAACATATTTTGGATATTCAATCTACTTGTAATATAGATTAAAAATGACAAAGAGATTCTTCACTCATCTGAAGAATTGAAAATAAATGGGTTAAAAAAACTGCTTAGTTTTAATGAAAAAAAAATTACCATGTCAGTTGATTGCTGTCCTTGTTAAAGAAAATGAAGACAGAATCTGATGAAGAGTAGAAACGAAGTGTGACTGTGTGCATCACAGTGTAACTATATATGGAGATCACAAAATATGAAAATCATTATAGCTTTGAAATTTGTATTTACATGCAAGTGCTTTGAAAACCATCACTTAGCTTCTTTCATTTGTTGGAAGTGATTTGTTTCTCAAAAGGCATAAAGCTAGTATTTTTCTTTGCAAAATGAAGGTTAAAATGATTAATGAAAAATCTTGGTACAGCCATTCTACTGTGTAGAGGCTGATCCACTGTGTACATCAGATAACAGACTTCATAGAATCATAGAATAGTTTGGATTGTAAGGGACCTTTAAAGGTCATCTAGCCATACCCACAGTTTGTGTCTCTTTAATTATTATCAATGCAAAGGGAAATAATAATTGTAAAAATAATGTGTACAGGAATTTAAATTGTTACATTCAACTACTTTCAATAAATAATTGCTTTCCATAACTTTAATAATTAAGTAATTTCTTTTTCTTTTTGTCAAAAACCTGACAAAAGACTTTTGCCTAGGATTCTGGAAGCTCTGTCTCTCTATTAGTAATTGTTTGAAGAGTAAGTGATATTCGGTGAAGTAAGAAGTCCATAGGGATTTTCATCTGAAGTGCAAAGCATTTTATGTAGCTTAGAAGGGTGTGGTGGTGCATTCTCCCCCTGCTTCCTTGGGACCTTCTATGATCTCAGGAATTGCCATCAGGCCTTGGCCTTTGCATAATGATTTGAGCAGTAAAGTGTCCCTTGACCATATCAGGAACTATTTCATGGCCAAGGCAGGGGCCAGTACTTCCTATAGCAGGGGCTTTTGTTGCCTGGCCAAGGTGGGGAATAGGCCAGATCTGTGATCCCCATCCACCTTTGAACGCCACTTACCTTAACTGTATTCCAATTGATAGAGTGATATTGTTACTGGATTTCTTAAAACTACCAACCTAGGTTGCAGTCATGACAGAAACTGACAGGTGGATGGTGCTGTGCAGGTCTGGAGTTGGACTTGATGATCCTTGTGGGTCCCTTCCCACTCAGCTAATTCTGTGACTAAAATCAATCACTTTGCAAGCCCATAAACAATGGCCTCAAGCGAGGCCCTTTGAGCTCTCCTGGACCACAGCAGGCTGTGCCAATGTCTCCCTCAGAGTGGGACACCTGTCAGACCTCTGGAACTGCCAGGTTCACAATACTCTCAGGCTCACCACTGAAAACCAAAAATGGGGGCTGGCTGATACCCCGACTCCTCAAAAATTAATGCTTACATGTTGAGAAATATCAAGAAATTTGAAATGAGGATTTCATAGTACTCAAGGGGAATTTTTTAACAGGTACCTTTGTATTATTCATATACAGACATATATTTGTGTTCATGTGTGTGTATGTGTGAATTGATTGAAATACCCTATATCTAGTATAGTATAAATATTGCCATCTTGGATCTATAATTATACAATTATACAATTGTATAATTGTATAATTGTAGTGACACACATTGACTCACTCTGTTAAGTTAGTCAATGATCAAGAGCTGCTAAATCCTTTGGTTACAAACTATTGAAAAAAGTCAGAGACTAAGATTGCATTTGTCCATACCTAAACTCCATCGCAAGTTTAGAAAACAAGGGTTTCTACTGTGAAACTCATGACTACAATGTGAGGCTCTCCCTCAGTCTTTTGCATCTCTGGTCACTCTGTAAACCATTCTGGCTGGATTCCCACTCAATTTTCCTTTGTATGTTTCATCTATGTAGTGAGTAGTAGAGTGAACTTTAACATTGAACCCTATTAAGTCACACCTTCACAGATTTGTATGAAAACTGGTTTTGTTACTACATTTTTACAGTGACTCTTTTAGTGCCCTAAACCACTAATTTCTGACAAAGGGTTAGAAGCTTGACATACAAGAAATGCTTGATTTATGTTCTGTTTTATGTCTATCTGAATGATAGACAGTCAGAGCAATAACTTTAAAAAAAATTAAAAGTTAATTGTGCTTGTGTAATATTTCTTTCAGTCAGTTGTGACTAGATGATACAACTACACTGTCAAAGGAAACAAAATTAATCAAAATTACTGTAAACTTAGCTGTGTGACCTAGCTATGGACATTTTACTTAAATTAATCTTTATAGATATTAAAACATCTATACCAAAAAATCAAATATTATCTTTTCATATATATATATATATATATATATATATATCTTCCTGCTAGGAATGTATGAATGATGAGGAGTAGAGTACAGGAAAAAATATCCATAAGGCAACTTTCTTTTTTTTTTAATCTTCTTCATTACTTGACTGTGGCGTAACAACTAAATCAGTTAGCAGAATATAGCCCAGGTTTGCCTCTGTTTGTTTGTAATAATTCAAGTAAGAAATTCATATACTCTCTCATTCTGCCATTCTGAAACAGCCTTAAGTTGAATGATACAGGTCATCTTGAAAGAAATGACAAGTAAATATATGTTAGAAAGAGATGGAGAGGAACATGTATAAGACATGTACAGTGTTTACCACAGACTTTATTCACATCTTGTTTTCATAGCAGAGAAGGTGTAGATGAAACAAAAAGGACAAGACAAGGTAATGAAAGCAATTTGGATGAAACAATGCATAAATGCTTATGCACTGAGATTGTATCACACTGTGACTGACCAAGCTGCTTTCTGTAGCTACTCTTTCTTTAGAAAAAAGGCAACACAGACTTTGAAGACTTCCATTTGCACATGGAGAACCTCTACAAAGATCTTTTACATAAGAATACGGGGAGGAGGGGTGCTTTGTGCCATTCTTTTGTCCTTATTACAAGTCAGAGAATAAAACACAGAATATTTCATTTTTCTAATTATCCTAGTGTTGAACATATTTCCAATGTATGTATATAAAGAGATTAGAAAGTATGGATTAAAGACTGCTATTCTATCTGAATATTGGACTATAAGTGGGTTTTAATGTAGAACAGAGGCTCTTATTAGATGGGAAAATGTCTTGAAATTAGGCTTGAGATGCACATCAGGGCATCACTGGGTAGTGACGATGAGAGGTCGCTCAACTTTTAGCTATCACTGAATCAGTGACGTTCACCCAACAACCAGAGTGAGCTTCATTACTAGTAAAGACATGGTGTGGATATTCAGACCTGGAATCCTAAGTTACTGCAGCAAATATAACTGCAAATATCACTTTTTGGTTTTTTGTTTTTATCTTTTTTTTTTTTTTCCTGAAACAGCAGTTGAACTTTATGAGAAAGTGCTCATACAGCAAGTTTCACAGCACCAGAGGAAGAAACCTAGAGGAAATAGAGTTAACCAACTAGAAGACTTAAACCTATCTGATATTTGAAGGGTCCAGAGAACAGAAGAAAATAAATCTTTGTGCTAATCTTTGATTGTGGGAAAACAATTTTTCTTGTTCATAGCAGCTCTGTTTAATATAAGAATAATAATAATAAAAAAAAAATTAAACAAAACACTCCCAAAAATTCAGAACTTTTTTTTTCTCTTTCTAAGACAATGCTTACCATGACTCTTTTGGCTCCTGAGGTTTCTGAACAAGAATTAGTTCCATTAAATTATTTTAAAAATTGCTAAGGATTACAGTGGAAACAGGCTTCACACCTCAGACTCCTCCCTCCCAATCCCCTGTGCAAATCCTCAGCTGTATGTATATGCCAAGACTGCATGGTCAACTCTTAAGTGCCTGAAAATCATATGAGCGCAAGCCCAGAAGTACCTTTGGCTGGAAGGACTGTGGTACCCTCCCTTTTCTTCTCTTCTCTTGATAAACATTCTTAACACTGACTTTTAGAAGAGAGTTTAGCAGACCACAGTGTCTCCAGTCCTCTCTGACTGGACCACTAGTTGGAGGATAGAAGAGGTTAGAGCTTTTGCTCTCAAAAATAGTCAGTCTTAGAAGCTGGATCTAGCTTGCACAATCACCATAACTGACATGCTTTCTGCAGATTTTTCTTTTTTTCTTTCTTTAAATACTTTTTAAAGAGCCTTTCTCTTGTGTGCTACCTGAAATCACCTGAATGAAATGCACAAAGGGTACTGAGAGCAGAATGTAGGGCCCACTATAAGCATTGAGCTTAAACTACCACTTCCTCTCTTCCCTTGCAGAACAAGAGGGTCATATGCTCGCACAGCTCATTGGATAAAATCTCTTCTGAGAGTTGGAAGAAGTCAGTTCAAAACCCACAAATGTGAGGGGTGAAGATTCCAAATGTTACTCTTTTAAAGTAATTTCTCTGTATTTATATACATTAGCATACAGCAAACTACCATGATAATACTAAAACTAAAAGTTTTTCATTTCTAAAAGGGCTAATTCAAGTCCCACAGACAGGATTCTGGGCTGAGGATCAATCACACCAGTTTCCAATTCAGTACTCTCTGCTTCTTACTGCTTTTTTTTTAATTTTTAAAACTGTTATTAATCCTCCATTTATTTTCAGCACTGTAAGACTTCAGTGGCAGTGTTAATATACTACACTAAATATCTCACTTTAAAAATTAACTAAGATTTTCAGTGATACTAAATTTAGATGAAGAATATCACAAAAAACACACAAAAATTATTCGGGTTAGAGGCAATATAAAGAATCTGGGATCAGATTTCAATCCAATTTTATTTTCATTCCGGACACATAAATGGAACCAAACTTACATTTTAATATAATAACTGTTACTAATCTCTAATCATAAATAGTGATAGAACACTGCTGTTACATAAAGTTTATAAAAAACAGACAGTGATAGAGACTAATGCTGCTGTATACTTTGAAAAAACACATACATGCCATTCTGCTGTTGCAAAGCACAGGATTATTTAAAAAGAAACCCCAACCCTACATCACAGAAAATAAAAATAATAAAAAAACTCAAAAGTCAAAACATCCCAAAAAACTACTAGAGAAAACTGAAAGCATATTATCTATGAAAAAGAAAATTGCTACAGCTGAAATGCATAGTTGAAATAATACAAGAAAAATGTAGACACCAGGGGAGACATGAAGGTAGCGAAAGTAGTTGGAAAGGTTTGCTTTTTCTATGTGTGTGGTTGTGTAAGAATAGCCCTAACGATTTTGATCACTCAAGGCTGAAGTTTCTGGCATAGACATCACAAGAATTTTGATGAACTAAATTTCTTATTTCTTCAGTGTCAGGAATCAGTGTCTGTGTCACTTTTTTGCCCCATCATTTCCTTGAGCTCATAGCATGACTCACATACCCATTAGCACAGCAACTGCATTTTTGAGAAGAGGAAAAGAAGTAAAACGTTTCTGCATACATGTAATTCTGTCAGTAGGTGGTACAATTCTTCACTATTTCTCATGTCATGCATGTTTTATATTACAGTGTACTTTGCTTTCATTTTATACATCTGAGAACTTTTGCCACCAAATCACAGTTTTGGCAAGACTGAGGAAAACATTCCCAATTTTTCAGCTGAGATTGATGGCATTGCAGATATTGACAACTTATATAATCACTAATTAGTGCTTTCCAGCAGTTTCCTCTACTACATGGTAAAATTTAGATGTCAGGTTTCATCAGGTCTTCTATGAAATACACATACACTCAGGTGGAGAGTGGAGATGTGGTATGGATTTATTGGATGAGAATGATGACTAAAGTAGGATTTCACTGACAATCATGAGCACAGAGGAGTTGGAACAGGCTGCAGTGATCCAAGGTGACCATGCCAAACATAATGTTCTATTCAGTGTGAAAACTGGTTTAACTTAGGGCACACCAAGGACTGTACAATTCTGTACAGTAATGTCTGTAATGTACAATTCTTTAGAACAGTGTCGGTGGCCAATGCTGGAAGCAGAGCTTGGTGGGATCATAATGTAGTTCCAGAGCTGCAAAAAGACTGAAAAGAAGATTAAGACAACCAGAAGTTGGTAAATATTTTCCTGTGAAACAAAACTATAAAATCTAGGACTGGTTTACATAGAAAATTTGTACATATTTAAATGCATAGTTTCTTTGACCAGAGTTATAAATGCAATTCAAATTTGTTTCTTAATCATTCAGAGTGAGTCAATTGCAGTGGTTAGATAGAAACAAAAACTTGGGCATGACATTTCACATTGAGGCATTAAAGGGCATGTCTTTTGCTCAAGAAAAGTTTTGAGGCAGACTGGGTGCAGGTGTGTCTGTGAGATAGTGCTGATCTAACCTGAGATGATAATGTGCTGTTTTATATTAATGCCTTTAATGATAACATCCTGTCATCTTGAGGTTGTAGTTCAGTACATCTGCACAGTATGGGGACATACTGTGATTGGGGGGGCTTCTGTGTTTGTTTGTCACAAAGAGATCTGGAGGGAAGCTCAAGAAGAGTCATTTACCAAGGCTTTTTTTTTAGCTTGGCCCTTGGGAGTCTTGTCCTGCTGCCTTTTCTTTCTTCTTGTCCCTGAATACCAAGAGTTCCTTCTGCACTTGGAGGGACAAACCAGGTGGCAGGGACAGAGATAGGGAAAGGAGTGCTTCTATTCTAGAGATGAGCTGGAAGACAGGAAGTGTAGAGAAATATGTCAGAGAGGACAGAAGAGGAAAGGAGGAAAGTTGGAAAGAATTGCTAAAACTAGGATCTACATCTTTTCTGCACCTACTCTTCTTCCTGGATTTCTTCTGTCTGCTGAAGAGAAATGTTCTTTGTCTTAGGCAGTGACAATTTAATTCTGCACATTTATGCATACTGAACTGAGAAAAAGCAGAAGAGATAGGTGAAATCACTCTGAGTCTCAAACTAGAGATTAATATGCCTCAACTTTATATTGCTGTAATGGCCTGACCTTGGCTGTCTGCCAGGTGCCCACCCAGCTGTTTGCTCACTCCTCCTCAGCAGGGCAGGAGAGAAAATACAGTGTAAAATCTTATGAAACAAGATAACAACAGGGACATTATTCACCAATTATCATCACTGGAAAAGCACTAGACTTAGGGAAGATTAATTTATTTTATTGATCATTAATCAAAATTAGAGTGGGGTAGTAAGGAACAAAAACAATCTCCTCCTACCTTCCTGGGCTCTAATTCCCTCATTCCCAACTCTTCTACTTCTTACCCTCAAAGCAGTGCCTAGGGAATGGGGAATAAGGATTGTGGTCAGCTCATAACACTTTGCCACTGCATCTCCTTCCCCTGCTCTCTACATGGGGCTCCTCCCATGGGGTACAGTTCTTTGGGAATAGATTGCTGCAGCATGGGAGCTTCCCCTTGGGCAGCAGGTCCTGCCAGGAACCTGCTCCAGTGTGGGCTCCTCTCCATTGCCTGCATCTTCCTTCATGGCATATCCAGCTGCTCAGGCATGTGGTTCTCTGTGGGCTACAGGGTGCATGTCTGCTCCATCATGGTCCTCCATGAACTGCAGGTGAATGATTTTTCTCACAATCCTGTCCTGTGTTTCAGGGCAATCTCTGCTCCAGCACCTGAAGCACCTGCTCCCACTTCTTCACAGACCTGGGTTTCTGAAGAGTTTTTTTTTTTTTCCTTCAGTTTTTTGCCTTCTCCCTCACAGCTGCTGTGTGATAGTTTTTCCCTTTCTGAACATGTTATCACAGAGCTGTCATCACCATTACTGATGGGCTCAACTTTGACCAGGGATGCATCCATTTAGGAATGGTTACATCCAACACACGGGAATCTCCTTATCTCTTCTTCCAGGGGCCACCCCTGCAGCTCCATCACTATCAAAACCTTGCCATGTAAACACAATAAAATTTTTTCATCAGTTCACTGCCTAAGCTGAGTAATCTTTCATTTCCAAGGAAAAGGCAAATGATTTATGTAATAAACTGAAACAAAAATAATTAGAGCAAGACTTCCTGTCCAATGAAAGAAAGGTTGTTTTCAGAAATTAATTGTTTTTACCACTTCCAAATGTAATTCCTGCAAGCATCTTCTAGGTTAGTTTTATTATGTAATTTCTGTCAAGTAGTTTTTGCAAGTCTTTAGTGCTAAAGTTTCAACACTTTCTTTCATAGCCACTCTAGAGAAAATGTCAAAGTCAGAAAGCTTTGCAAGATAAAAAGTCTTTCTGAGCCAACAACAAGTAAACCATAATAAAATGACTGCATATCTAATTATTTGCCACTTGATTTACATATGACACACTTGTCATAAAATTTTTTTCATTTTCAGAGTTTTAATTTACAAGCTTGTCACATACAGTTTAGTCATTTTGTTCAGATAAGGTGAAAAATTTCTTAAGGTTCCTCTAATTGCCAATTCTTGTTTATCAGTTCTAATTATGGATAGTACTTGTATTATAAATCACACACACACAGAGCAACCTGTGGTACAGACTCTAAGGCGTGTGGGTGTAGAGCACTATGGAAGATAATGTATGGTGAATTTTAGTATCAGGCATTGAAAATTTCATTATCAGAGATGATTTCTAGTTGTTGTACACTCACAGAGTGTCACTAAGGTAAATGATAATGGGATGGTGCTACATTCTTTTTAATCATATGGAATTCAAAGAAAGCTGATAATTAGAGAACTGTTAAAGTCATTTTTTACCTGGAGGTTCACTACTCCCATGTCTTGCTGAGTAAAGAAAATCGCAGACTTTTAGACAACTGCAGGTGTGCAAAGCTTTAGTGGAAGTCTGGAAAAAATCCCTCTACTGAATAGTTTTACAAGATAGTGGTAATCAGTTTGCAGGATTCTGTTTATAGATCATCTTCGTGACAGTCCAGGTCACTTGTTTCATGTACTGCTTTGGTCTTCCTAAATGTAAAGCAGTGCTCGTGCTCACACTTGGTGTGCTCTGTTGATGTGCTCTGTCATTCTCCTTGGCCAGGCTGACCCTGCAGCAGCTGGAGGTGGGGATGTTGCAGGGGGCATAGGAAGAGGAAGCAGAGAGGGAGACTGACCAGCAATGGTTTCCTATTAATATAAAAGTTTAGGGGAGGGATCTTCTTTACTACTGTTTCTTCATAGAAAATCCCTAAAGAATGACTGGAGAAGATGAGCAGAGCAGGGTCATTGTAATGACAAGGATTTGAATGGAGACACCATGACAGTGACAGTGGAGCAAGAGGGGTAAATAAGGAGCTAGCTTGTGATAGTGTTGGGAAGACCATTGGACCCTGACTGGTATTTGGGGAAGATTATTCCAAAAGCACTTGCTAATTTAGGTTTCTCTGAACTGCCACTTATTTTGCCTTACTCCCCAAGCCCCTTTATACACTACTGGAAAAATAGTTAATCCTGGGTGCCCCAATATTGTAATTTCTTAACCCAAATCTTAGGCTGACAGGAAACTCATGCAAAATGTTCTGCCCAGCTTTAGCCTTTGTTTGCATTGTTTTATTTTTCTTTTTCCTGCTGAGACTGACAAAAATCATGTTTTGGGTTTTTTTTCTGACATGGATACACTTTCCCCAGGTATGCCTCTCTGGCCCATGCAAAGAGAATAAAAGTAAAGGGCTGTGTGATGGCCACTCTGCTTGGCCACAAATATCATGAAGGGGACCAGGGCCAAAAGGAAAATAAGATACTTTATTGCTGGTCCTGGAAATATCAAGTTCCCTACTTAGCTGTTTCACCTTCATTTTACAGGCCTTATTTTTCCATAGCCTTTTCACTTTAAAGCCCTCTGTTTAAATTGTCTGTACTTGAATGATTGCCTCTTGGAACATAATACCGTTGTTAAGTCTTACAAGAAAAGAATTGCAATTTTAGTCAGTCGCAAAGGGCTTTTCTGAGCAGTGCAACTCAGTGCTGAAATGTCTCTCCTTGAGGGCTATTTCTGAAAGTCCTTCCCGAGCAGAACTTTTCTCATAAACCCTGTAATTCCAGTCTATGGAAATTGTGTTTCATAATTCCTAGTAGGATTTTTCAGAGAATGTATTTGTATTGATTAAAAACTTGGACAGATCCAATTTATTAAATGGGAAGGTTACATTTCCAGATTAAAGTACTTGATTGTAAAAATATGTTAAAAATGAAATGGAGTCCATATTGCAGTGTCCCAGAACCCTTCCCCAGAATATGAAGGGATGATAAACCACAGTTTATAATTTTCTCTCAGAAACTGAAAACATTAAATGCTCAGGCAAAAATTAATACTAAAACCTGATCAGAATTCAATAAGGTGATTACTAAAGAGGATGGTTTTTACTTTCTAACTACAGACTTTTTAAAACAAAAAAAAATGAAAGAGAAGATTAATATATTAATTAACTAATTAATTAATTTAGAACTTCATCTTGTATATGTACATTTTTGTTTGTATATCGTGGAATCACAGATTGACACAATCACCTGGCTCAGAAAGAGCCCAAAAGGATCACTGAATCCAACTTCCGGCCCTGCACAGGACCACTCCCAAAAGCCACACCATTTGCCCAAGAGTATTGTCTAAATTCTTCTTGAACTTTGCCAGGCTTGGTGCTGTGACCAGTTCCCTGAGGAGCCCGTTCCAGTGCACAGCCAGGCTCTGGGTGATGAACCTTTTTCCAATGTCCAACCTAAGCATCCTCTGAAACAAGTTCAGGCCATTCCCTCAGGTCCTGTCACTGATCACCAGAGAGAAGAGATCAGTGTCTGCCCATCTTCTCCCCATCACAAGGACGCTGTAACTGCAGTGAGGCTTCTCCTCCTCTTTAGGCTGAACTCACCTGGTGACCTCAGCTGCTCCTCACACGGCTTCTCCTCAAGGCCCTTCAGCATCTTTGTTGCCCTTCTCTAGACTCTCCTTAACAGTTTTATTCTCATACTGTGGCACCCAAAACTGCCCCCAGCACTCGAGGTGAGGCCACCCCAGTGCAGAGCAGAGCAGGACAATGCCCTCCCTTGCCCAGCTGGCCATGCTGTGCCTGATGCCCCCCAGGTCAGGGTTGTCCCTCCTGGCTGCCAGGGCACTGCTGACTCATGATCAGCTTGCCATCAACCAGGACCTGCAGGTCCATTTCTGTGGTAGATTTTCAGCAAACCACTATGTCAGACAGAAAGTTCAGATTTCAAGCATTTCAGTACCAATGTATAAATCCAGGATTTCAGGTGTAATCATGATTTCATGTTTTTAAAATCTCTTAAATCACATAGTCGGTTGAGTCTTACTGAAACAAGACTTGTAAAAACTTCTGATAAGGGATCGTACTAAAATGCACACAGGCAAAACAGTAAAATTAATTTTGTGTTACAATATCTAAGTCCTATAAGAAGTAAATTTAAGATGGTTTGGCTTTTTTGACTGTTGAATCTCTAATCTCTTCATAATCTTCATTTATTTTTGGTAAGACTGTGGTTATGGAAAAGAAACTAGTTTCTGGACCTAGGTGTCATAAATGGAGTGCTGCAAAGGTTTAATCTGTGCTTGAATATAATCTGTAACTCTGTAAATAAAGTTTGTGAAGCTTTAAAAATATAGAAAACTTCCAGGAATTTGTGAAGATTGATCCCTGTAACCTCTCCAGTATTTGCAGAAGGAAAATCTGCATATAGGTGTATTTTTCCCCAAGATTATATTAATAACTGCTGTTTCAGGAGCTAAAGCAAATGCAGTTGTTTTTCTTTTGTTTGGGTTTTTTTGTCTTATTAAATCTTATGTCAAGATTTAATACCCGTATTCTTTTCTGCTTGTTCCTATTAGATTAATAGGCCTTGTGGTCTCTGAGGATAATATCCCTGCCATGCATGGCTCTGCAAACACATTAAGAAAACTGTTTCATTATTTAAAAAAAAATTAAAGCCATAAATTCTCTGACATTAGCCTGAGCACAAGTGACTTAGTAGCAGCATTCTTTCTTCATTTCGTCCAGTAACAGCAACCTAGAAAAATGGCTTTTCTACTGTTTGCTGGCATGTCTGAATACCACCACCAGTGGGCAATAATGGGCCTTTTATTCTCATTTTTGAAGCTAACTGTGTCCATGAGAAAAAGAAAAGAAATAAGAATCTTGATCACGTCTGAGAGCTAGTCCTGATCTAGTAATTCCCAACTAAAATTGGTCTGTTTATTTTCTTTGTACTGCCTCCATAGAGCACAACCCTTCCTCTGTCCAGCATTAGATGCCTATATAATGTTAAATACAATCAATTCTTTATAAACTCCTCTTTCCTCTCTTCCTCTTCTTCCCATCTGAACTTAATTGAGCATTTTCATTGCTACTGCAGAAGCATTTTGAAGTGCTGAATGTGTGACAAAGCTTGTAGCTAATGCAGTGAGCTAAGCACTTCAAAAAAGATAATTGCTCTCAGGGAGGGCAAGAGAAGAGAGAGACAGAAGGAGAGGGAAAAGTCTCATAGAGAAATTAGGTTGGAGACGTGCAACTCTTGGGTAGCCTTCAGTCTGCTCCATGGCTTTGCTGAGTGCCAGGGTTTATAGCTATAGATGTCACTCAATCTTTCAACCATGCTGCTTAGGGGACCACGTCTGCTGCTTCAGGAACTGCCCTACCGACTTTGAGCATTTGTTCCTTTACCTGGACCCCAGATAAAGGCTCTCATCCCATCTAAAGAGTATCTAAGTGTGTATGATGAAATCATAGTCTCTTGTTCCTCTTTATTGAGCTCTACTCACAGCCCAGCTTAAATAAGGCCTCTTCTTATAATAGCAGCAGAAATACACTGTCAGGCAAAAAGCCCAATGAGCTCTGTGCAAAAAAAGTAAGAAATGTTTTTAACTTGCAGAACAGGTATTAACAATGATAAGGCTGTTACATGAGTATGAACCTTATTGCCACTATCAGCAGAAGTGGTATGGAAAGAGAGAAATGCTGAGCAATCAACATTTTTTTCATCCCCTGCAGGACAGGAGTACTGTTGAGGGTAGCATGGCTAGGTATCAAGTTAATTGTCATGTGTTTAGTTATTTTAGTTACTCTTCCATAGGCATGCTTTTTAATTCTTTTTTTTACATCTCATATATTTCCATAGGGGACCTTATGGTAGTAGCATCCTGTTTGGGATTGAAGTGTTTGAGAGAAGTAGGAATCACACAATAATAGGAATTAACATTTAAAGGTTATTTTGTTAGCATTTTTCCACCTGCTGGATGAGCCAAGATCAAAGAGGTTCAGCAATGGAATGTAGATCCCATAATTGTTACTTTGGGTCTCTAACCCTATAGGATCCTGACTTTGTTAAGGACCTTCCCCCTTATTCTCACATCACCCTGACCACCTTTCTTCTGTCACTACTCAGGACTTGTGCTGGGAGGCAAAAAGAAATGTCCTCAGAAGAAGCAGCAACCATGACAGTGTTAAATTTATGGCTTCAGCTGCTGGCTGCAAGTCAAGGTCCTCTTCTAGTGTGTGGGAGAGTGTCTTATTCTGCACACATAAAGAGCAGAGCCAACTGGGCAAGAGCCAAGTGAGCAATACTGGATTTTTTACTCTCCTTTGAAGCTCAGAGGCACTAAAATGTATCCTTGAGAGGAATAGGGGGAAATAAATGTTACAGGAAACCACTGAAATAGGACTTAATAAAGACAACTGTATCACTCTCTATTGGTCTTAAAAGGTACATAATTAAAGCAAATATTGGTGTCTCAGGGGTTGCACTTCAGCTTCTGTCCCCCCTAGGACTGAACATCTAAACTTTGGAACTGGGAAAATGAGACAGGATGCATTTGACCCTAAAAGGGAGTCCAGACAGAATCTCTACTAATGTATAGATTATATCTCTAGTAGTGCAAATAAAGCACCAAAAGAGAAGCATGGAATATGAAATATGAAAAGGAATTATCTCTGTGTTCAATTCAAATTGTGGTGAACCAGGGAATGATAAACAAAACAAATAAAAACCCCAAAAAACACACACAAAGGAAGCTCCCAAAAAACAAAGCACACTAACAAATCAATTACCCTGAGTAGTCATGTGCATGTTTGTATGTGTGTTTTTCCATGAAAATCTATGCATGAGGAAAATACAGAAACAGCTGTCTTGTATAAGTCATCTCATCAGTCCCAGTGTCCATCTGAATAGAAGGTGGGAAGACTGAAAAAATTATTCCAAAATATTAATTTAAAATCTCTGAAATTATCCTTCTGTTTATGAAAACAGATGTGGATATTTGTGAGGTGAATAACCTACATATAAATATTCACTTAGACACACAGGGAGATGTTGCAAAGCCATTTTGATATCTCTATATAGGTTTAATAATTGTCTGATGGGGAAAAGAAACATGAGATTTAGGAGATCATTTGCACAGTGTGAACATCAATCACAAGCTCTTACTATCAAACAATAACCCCAGCTCATCTACTGTGTTAGATATCCTTTCACTTAGCATTTGTCAAATAATAAGCAAATTGTCATTGAATGAAAATAACAAGGAAAAAGGACAATAAATGTTCTGTCTTAGAGAATACAGTTTCCTTAGAGTCATTGTGAATCAGTGGAAGCTGTGAGGATGGGCAGGTTTGGACACACTGTGCTGGGTGTGTTTTCTGCTGATCAGCATCCTGCCTGCCTGAGTGAGAGGGGCACAGGTCCTGTAATGATCTTTATTCTTCCTGGCAGCACAGCTGTAACATCAGTAACAAGGACAAGCTGCTGGTGATTGACTGCAAACAAGAGTATAGATAATTCAAAGTTCAGTCTAGTTGGTTCCATAATTTACCCTCTCTTTTTTGTCTGTGGGGAAATGTAGGGATGTGTTAATTTGTATGCACAGCAGTAAGATTGACTAACCATTCAGCCTCAAGCTGTATTCAATACCTACAAATACAAAATGCTATAAAATAAAATAGCATTTTGTGTATATTTGGGGGAAATGGGAAAAAATCACAATCTTGCTTTTTGTCTGACAAAGTAAGGACATCTTGCATGTCAAGTAGCAAGGTAAAGAACGAGATGCAGTGAAGGAGGCCAGCTCCTTACTCTTTGTGGTGGTTAAGCTCTGTCTGAGGATCAGAGAGACCATAGATAATGGATCAGAGCAGTAAGTACCCACTGAAAAATGCTCCTGACTGAAAACAGGGAGCTGTGTAGCTAGTAGAGGACTCCAGCTCATGGAATTACTCATCAACAAATGCGTGTGGTAGGACAATAAGCCTCCTTACCAGACCTCTATACTTCACTATGAAATATGCAGAAAGACATACATACAGAATTTCAGTTTAAGCAAAATAAAAATTTTATTTTTATTTTGCTTAAAAAATAAAAATAGATCATTGCTTTTCATAAGATAACCAGAAGCCTTAAATTGAGAATGTAATGTGCTGGGAAGATGCCATCACACTTACAATACCTGGAGAGTATAGAGATAGATGACATTTTTCTGAGGTCTGGTTATTGTCACAAATGGAATTACCTCCAAGAGATTGTGCTTTGATTTTTTTGTTGTTGCTTTTGTTTTTTGGGTTTTTTGTTTTTGTTTTTTTTTCCCTAGGGCATGCGTTTTTATATTAATTTTCCTAGGAAAAGAAACTGAGTGCTAAAAGTTTCTCAATTAAAAAAAATTATATTCTGATGTGAAATGTAAATTAGAAAGAAAGTGTATTACAAAGCAAAGAAATGCATGAAATGTAATTTAGAAAAAAAGTGTATTACAAAGCAAGGAAATGTTTTGTAGGCACTTGGGGACTGGAAACAAGACATGACATGGATTCCCACTGGGAGATGATGTACAACTTACCTTTAAGGCACAACTCAAAAGGGCCTGGGCTGGAATTCAGCACCCCATCTCATGTCATGTCATGAAAATTCTGTTTCTCAGGCAAATAATTTACCTAGCCTTGAATACTAAGTAAATAGGAGCTTCACAGAGTTAGTCCCGGCTATAGTGGTATCTCCTTGTCTTTGGTGACTGACTCAGGACTGCAGGGGAGTTGCCTTCATAGGACTTGGAATTATAGTTCAGAAACTTGCTTGAAAGTCATCTTCTGTGAATTTGCTCTGAGTGTCATGAATAAGACTAATTTATTATTTTCTTTAAGAATATGATTGTAAATGACATATTAGGTACTTTTCAAACTCACTGACCAAAATCAATCCTTTGTCCTTTCCCCAGCTCTGTGTGAGAGAATTCAGCCACAGTTTTCCTGCCTTGGCGGAGTACCCTTGACATAAGATTTACAGATGTAAGGAGGGATAAATGCTCTCCATGGCTGCTGTTGTAGCTGAGCTCTTATGCTGCTGGGACTATTGAGCTCACAGAGAGTTGAGAGTGCTTCTGTTCTGTAGCCTATTGGTCATATTATTTAGTCTGAAGTTGGATATGAGGAACCTAGATATGAGGAAAAATAGAAGATGCATTTTATTTTGAACAGCAACTAGATGAAAATCATAAATAATGCTTAAGACCCCTTTCTTACTTAGAAACAGAAATAAGCTTTCTAACAGCAACTGCTCTCTCCTCTGCATTGCAGTCAAAAGATGCAGTTTGCAAGTGCACCCTGCTGACCTGTGCAATCTGCCTGCCCACAGGAAGATTGCTACCACTGCTACAGTCACAGTGTACGTGACGGGAGTGGTTCCCCCTGAACAAAAGCCTGATCCCTTTCATAAAAAAATCCAGCAGCAAACCACAGGCAGCAGCACTCCTGAGTTCAGAAGCCCTACAGGTTGTAATCACACCTTCAGTTGATGATGCCAGAGCTCGAGGGACATCAAAAGGCAAGGTTACTACATGAAACTCCTGAATCTTGCACTTAGGCTTTTTTGGTTTTTTTTTTTTTTTAGTGGGGGTAAATAGTGGTGTACCAAATATGCACATATGGTAAAGACAAAAGAATAATAATTTTAATATTCTTTATTTCTACATCTATAAGAAATCTTGGAAGGATCTAAAGTCTCTGAAGATCCAAAGACCTGTTTTAAATAACTTTCCACAGCCCAGCATGAAAACAAGGAAGCATCATACCCACTTCTTGCATGGAGGCACATTTCATCCTGAAGTGCTGAGTGCACTTTGTACCTTCATGTCTATGGTCATACAAGACACCTGCTTGGAAATACAAAAATAGCTTTGCTCAGGTCAGATGAAGCATCCATGGCTATACTCTTCCAAAGTGGTTTTCTCAGTCAGTTTGACTTCAGATCAAATTTACAATAGGTTAGCTCTGTCAGAGTGTGTGGTGCTGTGTTGCACTTTGTAATTTAGGATATATGAAGAGGACTGACAAATTAAGAGTCTCTTCATTTATATCAGTTTTATGTGTTGCCCACTAGAACTTTTCTTCCATCTTGAAAGTATTATTACCACTTTTTTTCTGCAGAATTATTTTCTGTTTTATTAATTCTCTGTGGATAAAGAGTGCTACTTCATTTTTAAACCTTGCTGTTATTATACTTCAGCTTAGAGGTTCTGAGCAGATGACATTTCCTATTTGCTATATCTGACTTAGGTGCAGGTAGCAGCCTTTCAGTGGATGTTACACAGGAGCTCATCTGGGAATGTAAAGAAGCTCCACACTGTGACATGTATTTGTGATTTTGTAGATCAGTGTCACTGTGAGGGTATCAAGGCTGAAGAAAACATTCATCATTTCTGGTAAATTCTACACTCTCCAAGCATGCTATGCAAACTCAGTCCTCCTGGTCTTGCTAAGAAAAAAAGAAATGATTTTTCCTTTTTGTCCATGTGATTTGACTTCTCCTGAAGAGATTTACTGAAGCATATTAACCCTTTGACTTTAAGAATAAAGTAGTTTTTTATAAGGAAGTGAGTGATCACCACCAAATCATTTTGTGGTGTGTATTTGTCCATGGGAAAAAAAAAAGCAGCTGAGTTTCACTTGTAAAGCTGTAATGTCTGAAGATTATTGAGTGAGGTGGACATACAGCACGACAAATTGTTGCAAGACTGTAGAAATTTGAATGCAGAAAACGTAGAGAAGGATAAAATAATTTGTGAGGATGAACAGGAAATTAAAGGATGACAGAAGTGGAAGTCAAACCACTTGGAGAGAAATGTTATTCAGGGCATGACCTCTGCTTGACTTTAGTGATATAAAAGTGGTGACATTAAGGAGATATTACGGTTCTTACTAGACACAGTTTCAGAAATGTTGTAGAAAGTATGGATGTGGAAGAAACTGGGTGTGTCAGGGGAAAATAACTAAATGCAGGAAGGTTTCTTTACTAGGTCACCTGGATAACTGGATCTTCTTTGCCATCCTCTCTGTGACTGTAAGAGACTTGTCTATTGTAATGTGATAGTCATACCTCTTAAACTAACCTGCAAGTATAGCAATTAAATAATGAATTAAGCAGTAAGTAAACAACTCTGGTTTATGTACTCATATAAAACCAGAATTACTGATCAAAAAGCATTTAGCAATCTGCATAAAATGTGGGGACATGCACAATATTCATCATAGGAAGCAAATCAGTGGGGGTGGAATTCACACTGAGGTGCCCTTTGTTTTCTTAATGATGACTTATATGTAAGGCTTTCTCTCTGTTTATTTGATTGCTGTTTGTTGGGAAGAACAACAAAAGAGGTCTGTTTTAAGACTACAGCATCCCTTCCTCTAATACAAGAAAAACAATTTGTACTGACTGTGTATTGCTGCAATGCACATTGAAAAAAAGCACATGACAATTCCAAATGCAGCAGCTCAGTAGTAGTGTGACCCCACTGAGATCAGTGCAGTGGTGAATTGGTGTGGCAGTGTGCTCAGCTCTCCTCCTTTCTGCTTAGGCTATAGCAGCCAGTGGTGGACATGATGGCTGCAGCTGGCTTAAGTTGAACTCAGGGAAGACAAATAATACAACAGCTAAGAGCATTCAATATTGATCAGCAGATGAGGGCTTGTTGAGAATATGCCATCAAAAACATGGTTGGTATGCAAATATACCTATAGATCAATCATCCTGCCACATAAATAGTGGACAGCCCAGGGTTCATTATCTCCCTTGCATGGCCATGGTCTGCAGGCTGGGATCTTCCCTTGAGCAGGGGCACTTCTCAGGGTAACTCTGTGAGGCTGAGAGATTCCTTGCCACAGAAAATTCTTGGTAAATGATCATCAGGATGCTAAACTTTGACATCTTAGTTATGTGTTATAAAGGGTTGAATGTACACACATAGTCCTTTAAACATAAACAATTGACTGAGTCTGGGACTAAGCCTGGATCCAGCTGCACCTAAGCTCTGTTCCCAGAATGAGTTTAGAGTCCAAGGGGGTCCTTTCTGAGTCTCATGGCTGTGTCCCTAACAATTGGGTGTGACCCTCCTCTCTGTGCAGTAAATAAACAGTGCACCATGCCATCCAATGTTCCTAAACCACTGTGGCTTTTGCTATCAAATTGCTGTTTATGTCAAAAAGTATATTGGTGCTTCTCTTTAACAAAGGAAGTGCATCACTCCATCCTCAACAATTAAGCAGCAGTAGTAAACTACAATAACACTAAATTGGTTTTGGCTCTGGAATAAAAAAGTGCCTTATAAGCTGCAAGTCAAGTGACATACTCTGCTAACAAAAATGTTAGGATGGACTCAGGGGCTGAGATATCCTGGCTGATTTATAATAGAAGACTTCCACACACAAAGCTGTATTCAATCCTTCTCTCCCTGGAATCCATAGAAAGTAAGTTAAAAGCATGATCTGACACACAGCTGGAAACAAGAAGCAAGTCACAATATTCCTGTACTTCTGAGGACTGCAATCTGACTGTTAGTAGCTTGCTGGGCATGGGTACAACAGAGGCGTGCAGTTAAGCTCATGTGTGAAATATATCAGTTAATTTTTGCTTAACACAAAGAGACAAAAAGGCATAGCTTGACTTTTTTTCTTTTCTTACCACCAGTGATGGCAATAAGTTATGATTTCCAAAGAAAAGCAAAGGTCAGTTACTGTATAGTTGCTGCACCAATTTGGTAGCAAAAAGTATGACAGAGGAATTTTATTTATATGCCTGGAGTGTATTGTTGCCAATAATCTGCCTGGTGTGCTTGCACCTTGGGCATCTTCCACATTATTGGAAAAGTGCTTTTCTGCCAGCCCTCCTTACAGGCACTTCATCACCATGCTCAGCCATTTCCCAATGCTGTTTGATTTCAGCTGTGTGAATTTAAGCTCGGTTGTCACACTTAGCTTTGCAAATCTTTTTTTGATGGCAAGAAAATTCTGCAGCATTAAACTATTTATAGTAAAAGAGGGGTTTAGCTCTTGTAATTTTTTGTGAGCAGATCTTTTATCTTTAACACAAACCAATGCCTCATGCTAACACTCACAATTTATCTTGTCAAACTAAAGATATCCAGCAAGGTCTTTGTGTCAGAAGAACCAAAAGCACATACTTTTATATAGTAATGCTTTCACAAACCAAATCTTTACCTTGTTTTTGAAGAGCATTCTCATTCTTTTTTTACTCTTTGAAAAATGAAACTATTTTAAAATATGCTTTGTTCATTTTTTGCTAGGAGATATGACAGCACACTTGGACATTTCCAATTTCTTTCTTTAGCCTTATAACTTGGTGTAGTCTAGAAACTCCTATTTTCTATTCATACCAAAGTGTTCTTATGACCAAAATGTCACTTAGATATTCCTTCAGAATGTGAACAACTGTGTAACTTGCATCCTTCACCCCTGAATCTTCCCACACCGTTTTGCTAATGCAACAATGTCCTCTTCTGAGCAGAAGTATAATTAAAGTTGTTTCTGTTTTCAGGTTAAAGCCTCCTGCAACAGATGTAAAAGAGTAAGTATTAAAAAAAAAAATCAAATTAAACCCAAATCTTATGATACCGTTGTTATGATTTCCTGTATCTCTGGCATAAAATTTTCATGAGGTGTTTTATTTATTTTTAGCCCTCTGCCTATAACAGAAGAAAATGATCAGACTCACTAAACACAGCTTTATGTCATAGTTGGGAAGATTTTGAAAGACAGAGAAATTGTTCCTGCTTATAGGAACTGGGCAAAAAACCCCATCTTTTCTAACTTTGAAAATCTCTCCACCAAGTTGCATCTTTGCCCTCACTATTAACTGTCATGGTTTCCAGTTCTTTAGACAGTAAGGGTGAGCTAGGATGGTGAAGTTATCTTTTCAGCAAGATGATCTTCTACATTCTTAAAATTGTCTCTCAGTTGTGATGTTTGTTCCCATTTACTGATAAATTTGATAGTAATTGGGTGGAGTCAGTTCTACCCAGGTCAGCTGAAGCCTCAAAGAAATGATTGATGTTGGTAATGGCTGGGTTTTTTTGTTAAACATATGAAGGAACAGCCATTTTACTATTGTGTGGCCTCAGTGAATCCAGATGAGAGGGTAAATCTCTAGGAAGTACCTAGATTTTTCTCTTTTTTATTCATGCTAAGCCTGAAAAACAGACCTGGCTCACGTAAGTTTAAGGCAATTGCTGCTGGAGTTCAGCTACACAAGGTGCTGCTGTTGGCAACAAAGTCCTAAGGAATGGGTTTTTTTTGCAAAGACCTACTCTGCTCCCATGGCTGCCTTCTCCTCCCATTGGTATTTAAGTGGTATTTATATTACATTTGCTTTCTGCTTCTGAGTTCATTTAAGTGAATGAGAATTCTCATTCAAATTTGCCGCAAATCATATCCTTCTATTCCTTGTAAGTTCATTTGGGTACCATGGGTACTCATTTGAGGCACTTGATTTTTAGATCCCTTTTTTTATTTGTGACTAACTTCTTCTTCTCTGTACTCTGTGGGGTCAGTGGGCCTAAAATGTTCTTTCTGTTATCAGCATTCCCTCTGAAAGGGTTCTTGTGTCCATAATACTCTCCTTCTTTCTTTTTCCATTCTCCCACCTCTTCTCAACTGTCCTTGGTGCTTCATAATATATATCTGCATTGATGTCAAATTCTTCTGAATGCCTACGTGCCTCAGCTTATTAAAAGACCAGGTGATACACATGCACACACACACACATATGGGAATGATAAATCACTATCCCTAAAATGATGCATAAAAACACCTGCTACAGACATTTCCTCTGAGCCACCTTTGGCCTAAAAAGATCCTGAGATGCTACTGTGGGAATATCAGAGTGCCATTACCTCCATAGGCCTTGCTGGAAGGGTAATTTTGGGATGAATTTGTTCCTAAAATAATATGGGTTAATTTCTGATGATACAACTAATGTGAATTTTATGCAAGTAATGATGCAACTAAGGTACTTTAATTGTCAAACTATATCCTGGAATTTCATTTTGTGGAATAACTCCATTATATTAGGCTACGAAAAACCTACACCTTTTTGTTTTTAAGGTTAACTATGTGAGATATACTTTAGTTTTATATACTTTATTGCTGTAGCATTTATGAATTCAAGATATGGAAGGTGACCCTAAGGAAGGTTTTGAGGCCTTCAGCAAACTCCAGGACTGCCTTTCTCACTATTTGCACTCCATGTTTGGAACTGCAGCTGGATTTGTAGAATGTTCTTGTCTCAGTTTGTTATTATATTTTTGGATATATTAGCTAGTTTGGATATGTAAACTATTGCAATTTGAATTTGTAGGCTTATGAAAGTAACAAATTGAAATTTTTTTATGCATCTGACTTTTTGCTACATATTAATTCTGAAATCTCCAACCATTTGTGCAGTTTACCTAGTGAGAATAGGTGGCACCTTCAGGAATGACTTTATCTAATTACCTTGAGTCAGGATTTTGAGCGACTAAATACACTACACTCTATGCTCCTAAAATTGTATTTATTTCTCCAGTAGCTGTAAATTATAGTTTTTGATTAAAGACTTGGTTTCACCAATAGTTTGAAAATCTAAATAGTCACCAATCTATATAAATAAAGATTATTTATCTGTGTTAGCATAATGACTCTGGACTGATATGCTTCTCTGCCTCCGTAAAGTGTACAAACTTCTGTTTCCTCACAGGATATGGTGTATCTAAACATATGTTAAGGGATGGCAAGCCAATGCCATAAAACACTGTGAGTGACATGACTGTGGACTCTACTGTTGTGTGTGAGAACAGGTTTGCAGATTACAAGCTAAAGAAGATGAAATTTATCTGGGCTTGAGAAACCTTTTGAGAATGTCCATCACAGAAAATTGAAAAGGAATGCGAGTACCCAGCCAGATAAAAAGTAGAGTCACAATTGATATAGTGGTGTTGGTTAATTAAAAACAAACAAACAAACAAACAAACACCCCCCACCAAATAGGAATAAAAGGCCATTAGGAAGACTGAAATGTCCAAAGAATTCTGGGGGGAAACAAAGTTGCCAAGGACAGAGAATAATTTTATGCTATACATAGTTAAAGAAGGTGCTCAAATGAACCTCTCAGATAATAAATGTGTCCTTTTTGTATGTTTCTTTGTTTATGGCCTTGTTTATCCCTTTATTTTTCTACTGAATATGAAATTAAATAAGAAAATAGGCATATAGCAGTATGTGTTTCAGTGGAAGTGTGATTTTGCTGTTTGATATTTAATAGCATGTCACTAGCTGATTCTGTTTAGAAAAAGATATCAAAAAATCTGTGCATCTGTCCTTAATGGGACAATACTAGTCTATTCATTAAATACTGGGGGAAAATACTGTGGATTGAGAGTCAGACTTTGTTTCCTTAGAAGAAAAGTCTATATAGTGCTTTCATGGGGAGCTTGCACACACTCCTTACACCAATGATTTTGGGATGTAGAAGAATTGAGTTGTGAAAACAGAAAATCTATTGAAGTTTTCTCCTGAAGTGAGAAATTTTATGGTATTAAAATAGGCTGAGCCAATCTTTGGTTCTAGTAAAGTCAGTCGAGAATTATGGCTCTGCCTTCAATAGTAGCAGGGTTTAGCCTTGTGTGTTTATAGATCAGAAATTCTTTAAACAAACAGTGCATCATATTTACACAGTTTGCTAATCCACTTCTCTCAACCATAACACAATTCCACTTTCCTTTTATATTTGCTCCTTTCTCAAACAAGAGCAGCATTGCAGAAGTCAGCAAACAATGTCATTCTGTTCACAGTAAACATGTTCTATTTTCAGAGAGAATGACTACAAAAACATCAGCCTTGCTATTTGTCTCTGACCATGCCAGAACAAAGTTTGAAAGCATCTGAATAAGCAAAAGTTTACGTCCATTTACTTGTTTTTCTATTCACTAAGTTGTACTGGATACAAAATGAGATTTTCCATTTAATAATTTTTTATCATTTCAGGTTATAAAAATGGCATGTATTTCATCTTTGTATGTAAAATAGTCTGTATCATAACATTAATTTCATTTTTTGCCACTTTTTTGGCTACTCTCTAAATATTTTTCTTTTTCCTGAGATAGGATAACCTAGAGCTATAACAAACCCCTTATTTGTTGAGGAAAATTTAAAGTTTTGGAAAAAAAAATAAAGGAACTTTCTTCTGGAGCAGAAATAAAAATTAAAATATTTTTTGAAGCTCTTTACTTTTTTTTTTCAAATAGCTCTGCCTGATTTAACCACAAAAGGAAGAGTCCCACAAGAGCCCTTTAGTGCTCACCTTCTTCTCTACAGTCTCTGACATTATTATGACATTGAATGTAGTACATTTAGAATATTTTTTGTTGCTTACATAATTTTTATTCTAGTGAACTTTTAACAGTTAGTTAATGGCATTAGTTAATTGGACTTTGCACATATCACAAGTCAGTCCTGTAAATAAGGGATTTTAAGATACTGAGCACAATGAAATTAACTGCCATAGTTTTATTTGATTGGGTAGAGCGAGTATTTGAGTTTTAATCTGTAGTTCCTTTTTCCAAAAGTCCTCTTTGGTTTTTGATAATCATATCCAGGAGAAAGTTGTTTGATTCCCTGTCTAGAATTCAGGCAAATCTTCACTGTCGTTATTTATATAGATACACATATACATATATATATAAATATATTTAGAAAATAGGGGCAAAATGTATACCAATTTCCATTCCAAGTGTGAGGTTTTCTAACAGAACTTTGTGAGCTTTCTTCTTTTGACCATTTCAACTGGCACTGTTCTTTTTCAACCATGGACACCTAAAAATCTTGGGTCCTTATTCCTTTTAGGGGTGAGACACAACAATAATATTTGTCATTGATTTTAAATAATGTAGGAATAACCTTACACTCTTTCATCAAAAATAGTATTCCTATAGAAACAATTTTGATAGTGAAGGGAGAGAATGAAGAGGGCAATGATTTACATTGCTGAAGGAGAGAACAACAAAATGACAGAAGCAGAATTGCAGTTATTAGTAATGGAAGTTCAATGATAATTAAAAATATTAGCAGAATTCCCAATGAACAGAAAGTATCTCTGACGTGTGTGACTGAAATATTTAATATGATTTAAAAGATAAATTGCTGAACATCTGTTATCTCAAAACAAGTATTCTTCTTTCCTTTGTAATCAGTTTTTGGAGCCCTTCTCCTCTGTAGAATCTCATTTAAATTAGAGGACTGACTTGAGCTGTTGTGTGTCTGAGGCTCTCAGTGGTGTATGAGCATCCCTCACAACCCATTGACTGCACTGGGATTTGCACATTTTATGGATTTTGCCCTTTGACAATTATTTGTTAAAAAGCCTTTTGAAACCCATCATCCTCTCAGTTTATCTCTTGCCCTTTCAGAGGCTTTTGTTCTGCTTCACCTTGATTCAAACTCTATACTTCCTAGTGAAACAAAAATTCCAACCAAGATCATATAAAATGCTTATTTAATTCTGTATCTTTTCCTCATTAAGCAAATTAATATTTTGATATTGTATAAAGACCAAGCATTACTTTTTCTTAAGGAAAATAAATAAAAAATTTTTTCAAGTATTCATTGAATCACAGAATCATGGAATGGTTTGGGTTAGAAGGATCGTTTAAGATCTTCTAGTTCCAACACCCTGCCATGAGCAGGGACATTTTCACTAGATCAAGTTGCTCAATGCTCCATCCAACCTCGTGTCACTAAACCCTTTGTTGTCCTCCATTCAAGTTATCCTCTGAACTGATAGGAGATGAATCAGCGAGTAGTTTTGGTCCTGACTAAAATGACTTTTAGGTTCAGTTGGCCTTTCTTTACTGAGTGAAAGAAATTCATCCATTACTAAAGTTTAAGTCATTATGAATGCTCCTTCTGTGGGTTTCACTTTTGTTTATTTTTACCAAATGACTTTTATGAAATCAAAATCAGTCAATACACTTTTACTGGCAAATAATTAAAAGAACCTTTGTTATATATTCCCAGTGTTATGAGTCATATGTGAGAGATTCAGTCTCCAGTTAAAACTACATATAGTACCAACAGCTAATGACATTATCCTTTATTTTTATATTGACATTTTTTCTTAATTCCTCACCTCTCCGTGGGTAAAATAAGTCTATTGTAACAGAAGACTGCCTTCATTCAGAACAGATCATAAGGAGGGAGGAATTTTGAGCAAGACTGCAACACTGTTCCCATGCCCTTACTCCTCGTGTTTCATTGCACATTAGGCTGCATAACTTGAATTTGCATAAATGCAGCTCGGTGCAATTGCCCTATAGTCACCCCGGCAGGGCTACTTGGTTTTTGGTACCAAGTCAATCAGGAAACTTTTCCAGTGTACACAGAGCTATCCCAATGTACTCACTTGAACAGAAAAGCCAGAGAAGACTCCTTTAGTTTGGGGAAAAATCATTACAGATAGTTTGAATCAGCTAAGAAAATCACAATCAGAAAACATACTGCTGTGCAGGGGAATTTTTATTCCAGATGGTTTTAGCCAAATATATTTCTGGGCATGTTTTTTTTTTTTTTTTTACCTGGTTGCTGTCAAATCCCAATGACAAATTACATGACACAATCAGAAGCAATGTCATGAAAATTTAAATAGGATTTTGAGGTCTAGCTGCAGCTCTGTGTAAGATGAATTAACTGATTTTAATAATTTAAAGAAGTGATTTGTTTCGGATGCACACAGATTTCTGACCTGGGTCCCTTCATTCCACGTCAATGCACAATTATGAACTTCTTTTACAGCCTTCACTGAGTGTCCTTTCGCAGTCCTCTGGCTTCCAAGATAACCAGCATTGTGTCCCACAGTGCAGCACAAGAGAGATCACAGAGCTGAAGGCTAAAGTAGGATGCAGTTCATACATTTATGTATTTGAATGGGAGGTAGAGCAAAATTTTAGGATTTATATCCTTAAAATGCTTAACCTGAGGTGAAATAAAGCATCTTCCTTGTTTCCAAAGCTGGCACAGATAAGCCTTCTCCTGCAGGACTGCTGAGGCTTACTACTGCTAGACTAAAGACATCCTTCCAGTCAGGTTTAGCAAGCTGTTAGTAACCTGAAAACTTCACAACTGTAATTTTGTACAAACTATTTCCTTCTACAAAAAGAAATGTAAATGCTATGATATGAGTGCTGGAAAATATTCAAAACCCTATTTGCGTATGTCAAGATCTATATTCCAGAACAAAAAGAGGTTGTGCAAAACTAAGATACAACTGATGAATATCTTACTGAAATAGACTGTCAGGCTTTTAATAGCAACAAATAAATATGATTTTTATAAAAGAGGTTATATTCCTTTCATGACAAAATCCTGCTCTAGGGTCCTGGGAATATAAAGTTCAGCAGACCAGCAATTTCAATGTTCAAACACACAAAGCAGTTTTGGTAAGATATGTTAAACTGACACCGAGAATCTTATTCACTTCTCTGTTTGAGCTTCAATTACTTCATCTGAAAGGGAGGAGAAATGGGATTTCATACAGCATGCAATAACTGTCATACAGGAAACAGCCTGATTTTAATGATGCTTTTTAATACGGCCCAATTCCAGTTGAAACTTGAATTTTCTTCTATCAGAGAACTCAGTTTTTATTTACTGTCTTACGGGCTCATTTTTGTAGATTGTAGAACAGCATGGCTGTTTTGCAAAGAGGTTGAAGCTTAGACAACAACTTTATCAAGGGGTGAAAAATTGCTAATCTCTGGGATGGTAAGTGAACTAGTCTGGAGATTTTGCTTTCCTGGCTAGATTAATTCCATGATTTGGACAGATTAGGTATTCCTATGCTGTATTTCACTTGCCTGAACAGATGGCAAGAGTAAAGCGAAATACTTTAATTTCCCTCCCTGATGATCTGCTTCTTTGTCCAGGAAGTAAATGTCTTAACTCTTCAAGTAATGCTGATCCTGCCTCTTAAAGGTGTGAACAGCCTGGGTATAGCAAATGTTCTCAGCACTGTGTTGGGGTTATAGTTGCTCTTAGATTTCTTTAGGCTGAAGGAAAAAGTTTAGACCCTCCAAAGGGCAGTACAAGTCTTTGATGGGCTTAATTTTCCTCTCGCTGAGCTTATGTTTGTCTATGCATTGCACAATGTGGTCATGCCTGGATCCTGTAGAAGCTTGTCCAGTTCACAGGACCCAGACTTTCAAGAGATGCAAATGTAGGCATGAGATTTAGGTGAGCATCCAGATGTGTTTTCAAGAATGATGAAAAACTGTCTCACAGGCAGTGTCTGTCTGTATGTCTTTTATGCCTAATTATCTTTTAAAATTTGACCTACTTGCTATCAAATATTAATTTACTTACGGTTGTTTCTGGTAAAGGTGATTTATCTGTACAGAGCTGCAAGAACATCTTCATGGGTACATTGGATTAACTACCTTCTTGATTATAGTATATATTTATAGATGGAAAGGCAGAGAATTTCAGAAAGGTCTAGTGATAAGGAAGCCATAGATTCTATTTCAGTTGTTCGTCAGAGACCTCAAAAGTAATTTGTTTAAAACAAAGCTCATCAGATCTCTGCACATTTTTGTCCCTAGGAATTTTCTCTTTGTCAGATCCAGGTTGTGCAAAGAAACTCTCTGTTAAAGGGATTGGATTGCACCTGTCTCCATCTAATCTGTGAAATTTAAGGTGCACCTTTCTCCTCTCTAGAGATGGGAATTTCACTTAGTCTGGTCACCTCCTTTCAGGAGGATCCATCTGCACCTATTGTAAGTTCTGAAGAAAGGCAGCAAACAAAATGAGAAAGAACATATAAATAATGCATTAACCACCACATGGAGCTATAAAATCTTCTTCTTTTAAATAGCATTAAATTTTTCTCTAAAAGGAGGATGGAAGGGGAAAAGCACACAAAGTTTAACGATATAAAATTAACTATAGTGAGAAAATACCATATTTCACAGAACTTATTGGTAGAATCACTTTTATGGATGGAAAAGAATTTCAGAGTGACAAACTTGCAGAAAATTAATGAATTGAATTAAAAAAATTTGTGTGGAAAATTATTTATTTCAAATGAATAATTGTAATATGGTCCATTAATGTTTTAATGATGTTTGCATTGCTCAGATTAAAGTTTTAAATGTTACTAAAGCTATATATTTTATTTTTTATATTTGAAATTAGTATTTTTCATCATAGGTATAGTTAAGCAGCAAAATAGGTACTCCAGGAGTTTATGTAGGCTCCCTCCATAGAAGTTTCCAAGACTAGAGGGAGAAAGACCTCAGCAGCAGGTTCTGACCCTTGAGCTGGCTTTGCTTTCATCAGGAAGCTTGAGCAAGAGACCTTCTGAGGTTTCTCTAAGATTATATTATCCTGGATGGATACAGAATTTTTGGGGAGGATGAGCTGGGACTGAAAGGAGATGGAGTCACCCTTTAAATAGGAGAGAAGCGTGGTTGTATTGAGCTTTGTCCTGGCTCAGGTGATGAGTCAGCTAAGCCTGAGAGTCAGGATTACTCAGGCAGAGTAAGGTCAGTGACAATGTGGGTGTCTGCTGTGACAAGCTGGTGAGGAAGAAAAGGTTCCTCCTGAAGAACCTATTCCCTGAAGAATAGGCAAAAAAACAGGATCCCAAGCCGTGGTTTTAGAAAAATAGATTTTGTGCTGTCTCTGTATTTTCTTGGAAGGATCCCATGAGATATAACCCTGAGAGAAGAATCCAAAAGAGCTGATATTCAACATCACCTGGTCCAAGCTCAAGAATGATTTGTACCGAGGGGCAGGAAGACAAATAAATTTGTCATGACACTTGCATAGATGAAGAAAGGATTATGACAAAATTCAGACATAAAAATGAAGTGTTAAAGAGATGGAAACAGGGACAGATGACCTGGAGGGAATGGAAAAGCATTGATGAGGCCAAAACACTGAATAACTTCCTTGACTTTGTCTTTACTTGTAAGATTGGTTTTCATGAATATGAGATCTCTGAGACAAGGGAGAAAATCTGAATCAAGAAAATCTGTATCTAGTCAGATACTTCTCCATCAACCCTGATGGAGAAGTATCTGACTAGGGAACATCTAAAACCACTGGACAGACATAAGTCCAAGTCAGCTGAGAGGATGCACCCACAAGTTCTGGCACTGAGACATCAGTGGCATCTATGAAAGGTCTCTGTGACTTGGAGTCACTGCTGAGGATTAGAAAGAGAATGTAGCTGTTCCCTCAATGAGGCAAAGAATGCAGCTTCAGGGAGGTACAGACTAGGCAACCTCACTTCATCCTTGTGGATGTCATGGAGCAAAACTTTCTGTAAATAATTTCCAGACCTATCAAGGAAAAAAAATGGTTACTGGGGAGTCATCAAAGGGGATATCTTGCCTAATCAGCCTGATAGTTTTCTGTGATGAGACTGTCTTGGAGCATGAGAAGGGAACAGTGAATATTGTTTGTCTTGACTAGCAAGGCTTTTGACACCATCTTCAGTGACATAGTCATAGGCAAACTGAAAAAGTACAGGTTAGAAAAAAAGAAACTGAAAAAGTGTAGGTTAGAAAAAGAGATGGTGGGTGGGTTAAAAACTGTCTGAATTGCTGGCATCAGAACCTTGTAATCTGCAGCAGTCAGACCAATTTCCTCCTCTCACAGGGGTTAGCTTCAAGGCTGCCTGGGGCCTCAGTGAGCAACAGGGTTATACAGGAAAATTGAAGAAACAAAAGTATTCTGACAAGGAGGAAGCAAGATCTTATTTTTTCCTATGAAATGCACACCTAGTGCTGCATAATAGTCAAGTAGCTTTCAAAGTCATGATCCTGATTTCTAACTAATTTGTTTATATCATAATGACAGCATGATAAACACATATACAGGGGTGCATTTCTGAGAACAGATAGATGAATCCAACCAAATCAGAAAAATCTCTCTTGAGAAAATATAGAGAATTTAAAAGGAACTCAGAAAATTCCATAAACATATCATTCTGCTTTTAAATTACCTATATGGTTTAACAAATAATTTATGCCATTGGAAGCAAAAGCTAACTTCCTTTTACAGAAAATATTGATATTTTTACATGACCTATTTTCTTAAAGAAAATAAACAAACATGTAAACAATTGAACAAATATTTCAGTTCTGAAAATGACCAAAGATGATAAAACTTCTTTCTTTTATATCTTCAAACTATGATAGTTCAATTCAGGAAACTGTTCCAACTCTTATCTTCTATAATTTTCATACTTAATGAATAATGTTACTGAAGATAAATAGCCCAAATAAATTAACCAGAATACCTACACAATAGCACTAACAGTCTCATGTAAGCACTTCAGAATGTAATTACATATTTCAAAAGGAAAAAAAAAAAGCTGAAGAAAAAACAGCAAAAAAAACCCTGCAGAATAAAAGCTGTGCTAATGTAGATAAAATCAATCTATATTTATCATGACTATTAGCAGAGCTCCCACCTGGCATGGTAACTTTCTGTACATGTGAATCAACAGTGGTTTCACCCTTAATTAAAGCAGATATTGCAAAAGACCTAACCCTTTTCTTGTTTATTCTTTTTATCTTATTCCGTGTCTTTTCTGCTGAAATATGGTGTTTATACAGCTGCAGAAGTTTTGCCAGCAATATTTCTTAGATCTTCTAATAACCCCTTGAGCCTGAATATGCTTTTCTTTTGCAGTCTACCAAATCCTGAAATTTTAACACATTTTGCCTTATTCAAAGTATTTTTCCTTTCTTTAAATGCTTCATAAAAATTTCCTACCAAAGCTCTAGAGGATTGTTATTTTTCTTGAATGTTACAGGAAAAATGTAGTTGATATATATACCACAGAGTCCCCTTGAATCACAGTAGCAGGAAACACAAAATCTCCAAAAGAAAGAGTAGAGAAAACAACAATCTTGATTTAGAAAATAGAAAAAAACATAATATCAGGCTGAACCTTCCTCCTGAAAGCTTTTTATTTGTTTGGTTTTTTTTCTATTTATATTTATCAGAGGGTAGTATTAAAGAAGAGGGATAGCATTTCATCAAAAAGATGTTCCAATTTTGATCTTAAACACTTACAATTCTGCTAGATTTACAAAGAGTGGTGTTTAGCCATCAAACTGCTTCCCATGGAGAGAGATTTGAAAACATCCTATTGGTCTTACAAGGCACTTGTATTGCACTTCTACCATTTTATTTCATATCTTTTCCTCAATAAATTGTTTACAAGTATTTTAACTTCTGATATCTGCAGCTGCAGCTTTCTAGACATTAGTCATTAGGAAAAAAATTTTCACAAGTATACATAACTTATGCCAGACATCTTAAATAAATCAGGCAAGTAAAAGTGACAGTTTACTTTCCCTGAATACTTATGTAAGGTTTCTAGTTTGATTAGGTCAGGTGTAAAACTAGAGAAGATAAATTCCAGGCTCTGAGAACTGTTGCAGAAGTTTTATGTTTTCTTTCCTTTTCAAACCTGTTTCCTCTATTCAGAGAATTTTTCTACCCAGATTATTCCCCTCAACTACTGAATTTTCCTTGATTATGATGATTTCTAATTACCTTTCAAGAAGGAATCAATTTTTAAGCCCAAAAAGCAGGTGATGTCTGCCAGGCACCAATTAAATATTTGGTATCTCATTCAGCAATTGGAAGATTTGTAACATTCCACAAAGCCAGATTACTGTCTATTCAGTGTCTTATTTATAACAGCTTTAAATAGAGCTGTGAGTGATTGAACAGAAATTATAGGATTTAATTTCAGTTCAGCTATTGATGTTTACATCTGATCTAATTACCCAAAAATTTCCTTTGGAACCAATGAAAAAAAATTACTGTGTAATTAATTCTATCTGGTTTTGATGTGTGCCTTAGTATGAGTCATGTTCTAACTGTTCTTTTTCTGTTTTTTTTACTCTAAAATGACCTTGGGTGACCAGTTCAGACACAGATTCTCCACTGCATGATACCCTGTGGTACATTTTTCAAGTAGAACAGCATCTTCTTGCTATTGCCTTCCACTGCTGGAGCCCTTTGTGGTGACTGTGGCTGTTTGTCTCTTGCCTTCAGCTGTAAGTCCTTCAAAGCATGTAAAACAGAGCACAGGTTATACTGGGTGCCAACGTACAATACTGCCTTGTATGATAAACACCAACCCTAGCAAAAAATATAATAAAAGTATTATTATAAGCAGAACAGAATCAGGTATTTGGACTATTTTTTGAAAACTGAAACTCTTACTTAAGTATGAAATCCACTTATAATATAAAAGAAGGGATTACTACCAAAAGTAATCAACTCATGCATTAATGTCATCATATACACTTAAGTTACAATACAACATATTCTGATTAGTATTTTTTCCCAAATGCTAATTACAACTACAGAATTCTTAATCTAACAACATGGAGTCCTGCAGCTTCTGAAAGGTTGATATTTCATTGCTATAGTGAAAGGATTATTTCTAATTCTAGTTGTCAAGTAGCTAGGTTTTCATGCAATTAACTTCAGTGTCTTTCTCCACTCCTAGAGCTACCAAGTAAACTTCTTTACAAAGAGGATAAACTGATGCATACAATCATTAATAACAAATGTGCACACTTTTATTAACACAAAGCCTGGTAATTCTATGGAAAAAGAAAAGCCAGAGTGACTTTTTTATTACGACTTTAGTCTGTTAATTGTCTAAATTTTGCATTGCAAAAAAAAGATGTGAAACCTGTGAAAGTGAAGCTCAACAAAACCACATGAATCCTGTTGCTTTAGAGATCCAGCCTAATGCTTTTAAAAATAGTAAATTACATAGCTGGTAGGGTCCACTTATTTTCACATACAGGCAGACAAAGAGGAAGAAAATATGCAGGACAGAATGTCAGATTTTGAAAATCTAAAAACATTTCAAGAGCTGGCATGCAGGAAAAAATTATCCAGATGAATTTATTTCATATTACAGTTCTGATTGTAACTACATGGTTGAAGGGGTAATAGTCTCCTGTTTAATAAACCCATCAAAAAAATTCAGAAACTCAATGAGAAAGAAAAAAAATTATTTTTTGACACCAAAGACTATTCTTAGATCTGCTGACAGTGAGAAAAAAAAAGAATACCTGCAAAAAATAAAGGCAGTTATTTAGCTGCTTGACAGCAAAAGAAAACAGGGAAGTATTTATTTAATGTTTAACATAATATCATATATATATTCAAAACATTCAACATCCCTCAGCTGAATCTTGTTAAATCAGATTAGATAACATAAACTTGTGTTTTCTTTGTTTTCATAAAACACTCACTTTACATTGTTTATTTGTTTGATTGCATTATTTGGCTTGATCTATGATGGTCTACCAACTAATTTCTAGTAATTTAACCTAAATATTTAACAGCATTTATTTTTTGTAATGGGCACAGAGATAAATTGACAGGAAAAACCTCACAAGCTTTCTACAAGACCTTTTTGTTTATCTTTTAGTAGCTATAGGCTCAATGCTGATAAAATCACACATATTAACTATGGTATGAGATTGATAACAGACAGTTAGACAAAAATCAATATTAGTAGCCAAATGCTACAGTACTTATTCCCTTATTGGGATGTGTGCAATAAATTCTTCATCTGGTGTAAACACACTGAATCTTCTGTAGATTATAAAGAGGCATGGAAACCTCCAGTGAACTCTCATTTTTTGCATAGGACTTCACCCTAAGATCCAATATCACATCAAGTGACAGGAATCTGCCTTAACAGAGCAGACCATAAAATATTGATGGATTTCTTTTCTGAGTTCAATCCCATTTTTCAATATCCTTTTCCAAGAACTCCAAAACTGAAGAGACAGTAGTCTCTTCTCTCAAAGTCATCCAGATTTTGAATTCCATGATGCCATTCAAAGTAATTTAATTGCTCTTCCAAGAAATTCTCCCTTAATGCACTCCAGAATTCTCATTTATCTCTGTTAGAGCATCTCATATGTGTCCTGTATTTTATCAGTCATTGATTAAGAACCTTAAACCTTTTAATTTCACCGTGTACAAGTATTTTTTCAAATAAGAACTTTTGTCCATGATGTTTCCTTTAAACATCTAAATCACAGTATAGAAATTTATATCTATAAAATTTATATCTGGTCTAAGTCTAGCCTCTTTCAGTTTAAAACAATCACCCTTTGTCCTATCACAACAAACTCTAATTAGATATTTGGTTTTATCTTTTCTAATAGCCCCCTGTAAGGACTGACATGCTGCAACATGAGACATACATATATGGGACATATGTCCCAGATCTCTTCCCAGGCTGAAAAACCCCAGCTCTCAGCCTTCCTTCACAGGAGAGCTGCTCCATCCCTCTGGTCATTTTTGTGGGCCCATTCAAACAGGTCTGTGCTTCTCCTGTGCTGAGGGCCCAAAGCTGAATGCAGAACTGCAGACGGGATCTCACCAGAGCATCTTAGCGGGGCAACAAGTCCTGATGTGTTTTGAGATAACACCTTGGGATGTCATTGCAATCTCAGAATCTCAAGTTTAAATTTTAATAGAGCATCCCTGATCTAATTAGGGAACATCCACAGAGGGTCACTGAAGGCCATATTTTATCACTGAAGAAGTTAACCACAAGTCTGTGTTTAGGCATGTAATTTTTATTTATTTTGTGACTGGGCAATGAAATATGTTGCCAAAAGAGCTTATTTTGTGTGGATATTTTTGTCTTTTAAAATCTCACTTTGCTTGATGGACAGGAAGAAGAAAAAGCAATTGCTTCCTGTCTGAAAAGAAGAAGAAAGCAGGCTTGTAATGTGAACAGATTCATTAGACCACTACATAAATACTGTTTTATTCCTAATAAAAAAGTCTGATTTTACTGGTGTTAGCAAAAGCAGGGATGAAGAGACTGCAAAAGGAATGAAATTAAGGACAAGCTTTATTTTCTAAGATATTTATATTAAATAATAGAAATTGAAAAAAGATAGGGCAAATTAATCAGAGGTGGGAACTATCACCAGTCCTTGCAGTTATGGAAACCCTGAAAGATCTGAAATCACAAGATTTAGTGCTTTCTATGGCACATGATGTGCCCAAATGCAGCAGCCATTTCGTGGTGTCTAGGAAAATGCTGTCAGTGACTGTAGGGAAGGTATAGTATTTCCAAAAATTTTACATCAGGAGCAAATTTCAGACATTGCTTGAACATAAGTTGGTGCATTGACCTCTGTCCCTCCAGGTACATGCAGTGAGTGATCTGTTGTCTTCTCCAGGTGTCACACAGACCATTACAGTACAGAGCTGGCACTGTGACATTCAATAACAAGGCTGCTGTGCTGGTCTTGTAAACCTGATCCCAGTTCCTTAGAGATGCAGAATCTTGCTATCTGAAGTAGAAATCTTTGGCTTAGTACCACCATTTTGTCATAATCAGGAAAATTTTAAATTGTACATTCTATAAGTTAAGAAAAAAATAATGTTGTACCTGTCCTTCCATCTTCTCATCATGGTGTAAATATGCCCTAAAGATCCTGCCTGAGAGATTGCAGAGAGCAGTTTCAAGGACTGTTTTATTTTATTGGCTGAAAATTACTGTCTGGGTAATGGCTCAAGCAAAAAGCAATAAATCTCTCTCTGGATACTTGCCTGGCCTTCAGCTTTGCTAAAAGTATATGCTAAAAATCAAATTAGCTGGGAAACTTTATAGAAGTTGACTGCTTCCATTGCTGTATCTGTATGGAGAGTGCCAGTGTTGCTAGACATTTCTGAAAAGCTTTATGCTCCTGAATGCACAATAGTGTAATCTCAGCACTAGTTAAATAAGACCTGCTAAACCCCAAGAAGACAGATACTTGAGAAACTAGTGCATTTTAGTCCTTGTCACTTCTAGGTGAATATGATTGAGATTGATATTCCTATTTGATGTAGCTGAAGTAGCTCAAACAATTATCAGATTTGTTTAGACAATGGGTTCATGTGGTGTAATCCCTTTACTGGGTCCACAAAGTCAACTCTCCACAGAGATGCCAAACAACAACTAAGGGCCTGATCCCCTTGTCTACCTACTTGCCTAAACTCTGTAATTCCCTAGAGCTGTAAAACATTCTCACCACAGCATTATAATGCTCAAGTGACAGAAAAATGAAGGGAGGAAGGAAGAACTGTTCAGGGATGTGCCAGCTCCAACAGCTAGGTCTGTGTAGGCCAGGATGGAACCATGCAAAGATGCTGGCAGCAGCTAAGCTGCATCAGCCTGGCAGCTGGGTCTGTCACACTGAGCTCAGCACTGCACCAGGGGCCCGTGCTGCTTCTGACTCTCTGCCAGGTTTAGTCAGCAGTAGCTCAGATCTCTGCTCTGATACCATAATGCACTAAAAATGTCTAAATTCATGGTCCTCTCTGTCTTGAAAAGACTTCCTAAGGGTGAAATTTAGGGAAAACAGTCAGTGCCTAGCAATTTTTCTTGTTCATTGGATATGTTTCACTACCTGCAGGACTCTAGGATTTTTAGCAAGCAGAAGTCAGCAGTGCCCAACAGATGCCACAAGCATATGAGGTGAGCACCTCCAAGCAGTTTTTATCAAAGGAACTTGTGTGTTTAGGTCTGATAGAGTGCCAGGAAAGAATAATACTATTTAAAACTCCCAGAACACAATTCACTTCACATCTAACACTTTTGCAGAGCGCCCTGAGATCCTGAAGAGAGCTCTGAGTGGAAAGGTGACATCCTGTGGACTGAGCCTTGAGGATTCACAAACTCTACTGTGACTTCAGTTTTTACCTTCCCTTTGGCAGTAACATGATGTATGCACACCTAGAATAAAAAAAAAAGAGAGACCAAAGTTAGGTATGGCAAGTACTGCAGTTTCTCAGTATGATCAGATTTCTGGGATGTCTGATGGGAGACAAACCAGAAGATCACACTGAAAGTTGTGGCACTTCCAGGGGCACCTCCAGTCTGGGAAGAGACTCATCATAAATAGTACCAGGCATGTACACTGAAACTTGGTCTGGTAACTAGATAAATCATTAGTACCCAGCATTAGACAAACCCAGGATATGTTGATTGGCACAGTTAGAGGGAAAGAGCAGGAAAGCAGATGAGGAAGGTGTGCTTCCTTTTCTTGGCAGTGAGGTCTCTCATTAAAGCTAGCAGGAGGCACTAACAACACCACCAACTGAAGCAGTAGTTTAAATGGTACATAGTAAAAGTTAGATTGCTGCATTTTGTGGCAACAGTTTCCTTCAGTTTCCTTAGAAATAGATACTCTGATATGTGTTGAATGTTGTGTATAATAGGTCATTCAACAGAAATCTGTCAAATGAATCCATGATCATAATGCTAGGTAGTAATATTTAAGGTACATGTACATATATATAGAAAGATAGAAAGATAGAAAGATAGATAGATAGATAGATAGATAGATAGATAGATAGATAGATAGATAGATAGATAGATAGATAGATAGATAGATAGATAGACATAAATATCAAATATAAGCAATTTCTATTATTCTGCTTACATTGTGAGAACAAATATGGCTACTGCCACTTGTAATTTAACAGGGTTGCTAGAAACCTGTATTCAAAAGGCTGTGTTTAATACCCTCATCTGCTTTTAGTTTCTTCAGGCTACAGTAATAATAAGATATCTGTCATCTACATCACAGAAACAATGATTAATGATTAATCATCTTATGCTAAATGTCAAAGAGCAGCCTGCAATCAGCTTCTGAAGTTTATATTTAGATATTTGCCAGTTTTCAGTTCCTGATAACTACCAGCCATTCAGTTAATTTTTTAAAAATATTTTTTCTTAAAACACTTTTGAGAAACTGTATGAGGCTGCAAATTCTGTGGGTGAATGTTCGAAGGGATTTAAATTTATAACTAACAGATTTTTCTTGAGGGAACAAGAGTAAATATCTAAATTAGTTTTGATTGTACAGAAATACATATTTTTAGCATAACAACAAAAAAGGAAAGTCAGAGTCCTTCATCTACTTTCTACTAATTGTTAATATGACTGCATTCATCTCATGAATGAAGACCTCTGTTCAACCTGGACTACTAGACTTACCATTAATCCAGATGACTTCACTTCTCTTTGTTGTAAAATCAGAGTGTTTCTGAAGTTATAGCTGTAAAAGAAGGCCAAGTCACATTTTATTTGAAGAGTATATTTCCCAGAGCAAATTAAAACACTAAAATAAGAATTTGGCACAATTTGTTTTTCAGGCATATCTCCACCTTACTTTCATTTATTTTCTGACATCTTAGACCAGCACTCCCTGGCAGAAGGAACACTGAAAAACCATCATTATCACTTGCTATCAAACCAGTCACTCAACATAAATGACCCAGACAACTTAGGCAAGAAATGTAAAATGCCTGGCTATGAGAAATTAATATCTGTGATTAATGCTACAGAAAGCACTTCTATGCCCTCTGCTATGAATTCTATTTTGGTTAAGGTAATGGGATTTTGCAAATGTGAAAGTTTCAGTCAATTATTCCATGTGCAAATAGTGTGTTAAGGGCAGAGACATGGCTATATACCTTTCCATCCTAAAGACCTTCTCAGTTTCTGACTCTTTTATCATCCTGCATCGCTGTGCAGAGTGGTAATGCACTACAGTATTTGGTCCTATTGCATCTTTTAATGTAATTTGATTTAACATAAGAAAGTTCTATTAGAACCTTGAACTAAAATAGATACTGGGAACTACCTTTCACTATGACAATGAAATCTTTGCAGATATTAGTAGATATTTTAAAATTGTTTTTACCTGTTCTTTTTCACCTTATTTGTAGCATTTTGTTTGAAAAATAACTGCAGGGATAGCTTTCTGACGTTATCTTGCATATCCACCAGTGACAATTTCTGCTTCACTGTTAACAGTAAAAAGCAATCAGAACCATACATTTTTGGTGGCACTTAGTAAAAGAGGAAAGACAGCCTTATTGTTGATAATGGGGCAACCTTATTTGTTAAATAATGGTTCCTTCTTCTAAGCAGTACTTGTGGTTTTGCATTTTACAGGAAGATTTCCTGACTTTATAAAAATATTTTAGCACACAACATTATAGATTGCTTATCACTGATGATGAACCAGGAAAGGTTGTTCTTGATGAAGATGAAAACACAACTAAAAATCTATTATTCATTTGCTTATTTCTTTCCACCAAACAGGAAGGTACAATAATAGGAACTGACTGGCTTTTATCTGTGCTGAGGGAGTTTGCAAGGCCAAGGGATAGAGGCTATGCCTGTGGATAATGAAGGGTCAGATGAACATCAAGAAATAAAATAGAGAAAACTGCTTGAGGAACACTCAGGTATGGAGAAAAAAGAATGCAAGGAAATAATGAGGCCATATTAAGTTGACACAAAAAGCAGCTGTGACAGAACAGAGCTTCTATGTGCTGCTACACTTCTGAAGAGGAGCTGTAGGCTACATCTTCTAATCCCTTTTATACTAATCCCTTAATAGCAACAGTGAAATGATTGAGTAAACTTTTGTTAATTAATTTTTGGGGGGTTATTTTTGGCAATAGAAAAAGAACCATAAATGCAATGTTAAATGTTGCTAACTAGACTGACAATTCTGCCCAGGGGAGTGCTACTTCTAGAAAATGCCAATATGTTTGAAATGTTTTACAAGACATTTATGACACCTTAAGTATTCTGAGAAGAGGCTTAATCATTCAGTGCTCTGAGTTCAGTGCTGCCATGTGTAACTTCCTGACATCTTTTCACCATGCTTTCTTAGGAAGGAGGTAAAACCTGTTACTTAAATTTCAATTTCCTTCTACCTCCTCTTGCATCCATTCAACACTTGCAAGTCTTTGCTTAAATCAGGCAGCTTGTTAGCACACCCTGTAAACCAGGTTACTAAAATTGTCATTATTTTTGAAGCTTCCAGGGTGGGCTCACACGCACATGCAAATGAAGACAGCAAAGATCATGGTAATAACAGAATGGTAAGAAGTAATGATAATGCAGAAGTGGCAGAAACTGAGGATGTCTTTTAGTATATAGCTGTGACCTGAATAATGCCTCAGCTTCTCAGGAGTGCTTGCTTCCTGCAGTGCACTCCACACCACCAGAGCACAAGGTGATTGTTTGAAAGTGAGTGGAGGGATGCTCACTGAAATGGATATGTTGGAGCAGCTTTCCACTTCCTCATAATTACTTTTAGTATTATCAGAGTGCTTCCAAAGGAAACAATCCTTTTGATTGGTGTCCAACCCCGACTGATGATCACCTGTGCCATTACTAGGGGCTCCAGGTAGTCAGCTTTCCTCCACAGCTTTGTATCAGGACCTTGAGTGGCAGTGGAGTGCTGAGTAGGAAACCTATCTTGCATTGTATGGCTACAGCAGGGACTTCAGCAGACAACCAGGTGTCCTGGCACCTTGCAGACCAGACAGGGAGATATTTAACACATTCAGGAACCTAGAGAATAGACAGTGCTAAAAAGCGGGCAACAGAATTTCACTGTTAGGCTTGGGGTTTTTTTTGTTGTTTTACTCTAAGTTTGTGACATAAATTTTTCCTTGTAGACACCCTTTTATTTTCTCACACATAAAAGAGTGATTCAAACCTCCATTTTAAAGTATTTCAGATATCTGCTCCAGAAAAATGCAGTTAAAAATACATGTAGTAATGATGCATGAAAATACTTTTACACTAAAATTCTTTTGTGTAAATGTATGTTAATAGTTGTAGTGAAAATAAATAAAGGTTTGTACAATCCAGTGGGCATATTATACAAGTAGTGGCTTCTTGTCTGTTGTGCATTGAAATGCACAACAGCATCTGAAATGACAACAATGGAATAGTTAGGAAGTATCTTGTGGGAAAAAAAAAATTACAAAAATAAAAAGACACAATGGACAGGCCAATAGAATTGGAAAAGTAAGAAAAATATTTTTTTTTGCATCAATGCAAAGTAATCTTTTCAATGGTTTTGTCCAGGAATCCTTATCAGACTTTATCCATGTTGCCTGAAAAAGGGTTATATAATATACAAATAATTTTTTTCCTCTTGAGTTTTCATCAATATAACATGGTTTCAAGCAAGTTCACCCTTCAGCAATAGGCTTTGCTTTTAGCTCTACACACTCCACTCAGTATAACTGAAGTAGTATTTATGCAGAAAGAAAATACCATGCATGAAACAAAGAAGAAAAAAACAAGAAGAAATGCAGAAAAAAATGTATGCGAATTCTCACATCTTTGACGAATATCTTTCTTGACAGAATTTATCAAGACTTTGCAGCATATTCACTACAAAAGGAAACTCTCCAGCTCCATAATTTTTCCCCGTTTTCCTAAAACCTGTACAAATATTAAACCAAAGACAACTGAACAAGGATTGGTTTCCCAGAGATGGTGCTGTCACCATCCCCCAGCTAGAGCCAGGCAACCTGGCTGGTTTGGGAGGTGTGTACAGTCACAGCTATGGTGAGCTGTGATGCTCCTTAACATCTTTTGATGTTTGTTACCATGAGGTATGTCTGTAAATTCTCATGGAAAATACATTAGCTGTGCACTTTTATGAAATGGACCAGGCCTTGTGCCCTCCTGACATACAGCTTTACTGGTTAAAATAAAATATTGACTGGATTTCTCTCTTTCCAACAAAGTCACTATTTACCATATAACATTTCTGTTTCTTCAGATGTGTAGTTCCTGATTTCATCACTTCTGACTGAAATTAATGTTTTTAATAACACTTCCAGGGCTGTGCCATTCTGATATTATTTTCACTCCTTCAAGATGGAGCTTTCTGCACTGTAATCCCTGATATACTATTTATATCAAGAGTGGAAAGACAGAGTAGCAACTTCTTGCCTTTCAGGCAGGAAGGGACCTCAGGACATCTATAGACCAACCCTTTACCCAAAGCAGGGCCAGGCTCCTCATGCCTTGTTCCAGGGCTTGAAATCCTTCCAAGCACAGAGATGTCACTACATCTAGGAGCAACCTCAGTGATGTCTCCTCTTAGGCTATGTGGGTCTGTCGGATGCCCCCAAATCTGTCTTGTCTCTAGTCTGAACCAGGCCAGCTCCCTCTGCCTCTTCTCAGGGAACAAGTGCTCCAGACCAGCCACCAGAAAGAGCTCCCTCCATCTCCCCCCATTTCTCTAGGTGTTTGCTGTGTTGGGGCCCAAGACTGGGTGCTGGTTTTCAGCTTCCTTTTTCTCCTCTGTCAAGGTTGGGATTGAAGGCACTTGTGATGATAGTTCTCATTCAGGCTTAGATGTTTATTATTTCTTATCTGTGTTACAGTCTCACAGCAGTGAGCTCTGCAGTCTTTCATTAACAAGGCACAAAATGGCTAACTATCTCTTGTTATAAGGTCTTTTAAGGCTAAATTATCCAATTAAGAAAGGATACCTAAATTATTTTCACTTTTACCCCAATAGCTGATCCCTGGAAGCCAGCAATGTGGACTTGTCCCAATACAAAATACCACCCAAACCCATGAAGAAGAAGGAGGAAGAAGGTAAAGAAGAACAACCTGCCTCTACCCTAAAACCTCTATCTTGCTTCATATATATTACTAAATTCCAAACCCCAAACTCTAAGTTTTCTACCCTGTGATATTACACACTTCTAATAAACCATACACCTGTAAGTCCCAGTGCTATCAATCAATTTTTCCATGGCCTCAGGTAAAAAGCCTCAGGTGCTCTCCTGGGAGTCAGAGTTGTCAGCACAGAAAGTCTAAAATCCTCAGTATCCAGAACTCCAACAGCTGGACACGGTGTCTGGCAGGGCTCTGAGGAGCACCATGTGCAGAGGACAATCCCTTCCCTCAGTCTGTGGCCCATGTCCCCCCAGTTCATGCAGCCAGGACTCTGCTGGCTGCCTTTGCCCCAGGACATGCCATAGGCTCGTGTGCAGCTCCCTCGTGCCCATCTCTGCCTCTAGGTCCCTCTTTTCCCATGGCAGGGACCCTGCCCTCCCCAGGGCACTGCTTGGCACTTGCACTTGCTGGCTTTGATGGGGCTCCTGTCAGCCCTTTCCTGCAGGTCCCACTGGCTTAGCCACAAGGTGTGCTGGGTTGCATGGTGGCAGATTGTTATTGTGAAGAAGCCCATGGAAACATCATTGTACATATAAGAGCTCCCAGGCTGACCTTAAAAATTAATTTCAGAGGCAAAACCTTATGAATAAACACTAAGAGTAGCTACTACGCAGTCAAGTTCTTTGCCATAATAGTCTTATTGTAAGGGGCACTGAGGAATTCAGAGAATAGCTGTGTATAGGCTCAAAAATCTTAAAATAATGGCAAGGTTAGAGACTATCATACTCCCCCATCACTTCTACAGATTTGATTAAATGGTCTCATAAAGAGATAAAAAAGGGAAAAAATGTACTCTATTTGTTTTGAATAAAATTACTTTGGCTTCCCACAGGAAGCTGATAATTAAGGCAACGAAAGAAAAAAAATAACTGAAGATAGGCAGCATCTTTTTACATGTGTAAAGAAGAGCATCAAAGACTTTCATCTCCTTTGCCCCTTGTGACATGTGCTTTGAAGGAGAAAGAGAAAGACTCCTAAGTGATCACACCTGGAAAATGAGCTGTGGTCTTTCACTCTCACCCCTAAAGGCACCTCTGAAATACAGGCATTTGATATATTCTAATGTTGATAACTACGGATCTCTGATCAGTAGAAGGAATAAATTTGTCCTGGAAGGCTGCCCTTGTTTGAAGCTTTTTTTTTGTCAAAATTGAAGCTGTTTTTTCAGCAGAGCTGTTGATGAATAAATGCCCACACAGATCTAGAAAAAAAAGCTGGGAGCAGAAAGAAAAAATTCTGGAACTCTACATGCAAATGTGACAATAAAGGTGAAGAGTGAGATAAAATTTGGTTTTACTTATTACCTTTTATTACAAGTATTTCATTTCAGGTTTGACTTTTTAAATTTCAACTATCATTTTTTTTATATTTAAGTAATCTTAAATAATGCACTAAGTAATTTATTGAATGCTTTTACAATGCTTTTACTACATAATTCTCTGTGATTTAATTTTTGTGGAAATTAAAAAATAATTTTTATACATTATAGAGGGTTAAATGAAATTGCCTGACTTATTTAAAAAAAAAGTCAGTACAATATTTGAAGACCAGCTCTGATGTGTACAGTTATTCTCATTTCCAAAATATTCAGATATATGAAGATCAGATGATCATGCATATGTTACAGAAAATTTACACTGAAATAACCTGCAGGGAAGGGTTATGGCAGTTTTATAGGAGGTTATATCTTTAGTCATTTTAAATAGTTTTACATGGCTTGACTTATAGCTATGAATTATAGAAGCTCTGTGAGCTAAGAAAAGCACTAGACATATCATGCAATTGATTTTTATGTTCGAACATCTATTATGTCAGATTTGATGGAAAGAGTGCAGAGTAGCCTGGAAAGGAAGTGTTTCTATGGGTGTCCTTAAACCTAGAGAAAAATCGTAATTTAAACATACATTCAAATTATAGGGTATCTAGAGAAGGCAACAGCTTGCATCAATAACACCAGTTCAATTCACAAGCAAAGAAAAAAAATCGGTGCAAATTGATATATTTGTATTCTGTTTTGCTATTTGGCCATTTGAAAACAGAGGAAGAGAATGGAGCAAGTGAAAGGCTGTTATTACAGCAATGATATATTATATGCTACTTTACATGATCAGGAGATAATGCAATAGCATTTTTGTGGATCACTACAAGTCATAATTCCTGACACCTTTAAGCATGTCCACAAAAAAAGGTCACAGTTATGGGCTGTCACAGTCCACTGAATAAAATGAAATGTAATACTATGCTGCCATAACTACTTGAGTTGTAAAGGGGAGTAACAATTTATTGAGCAGATTAGGAATTTGAAAAGTCCACAGCTACAAAAGCTGTTTTAATATCAGATATATTCTTACATAAGGCAGAGGGTATAAAGCCATTTGAAGTAGAGGATTACACTAGAAGGAAAGTCATGTATGGCCACAGGGCAGATGGAATCACAACACCATTGTGCTGCAAGAAGCCAGCAGCACGATGCAAATAAAATTTTGGCCATGCAAATTTTATGGAGACTTTACAAGCCACCTCTGACCATCCAAAACTGCTGAAATTGCTAAATACTAAGATTTATGCACTAAGTGTTTTGTCATGTTGGCACAGCCTAGGTGACAGGCAGGGAAGCAAGGGCATTATCAGACCAGCTGTCAGTATGTAAATAATCTTCATGGATGTGCTATATTGCTTACTGATGGGTAAAATTACATTATACTGGTCTTCACAAAATGTTTTCCTCCTAAATTACTACTCACCACATGTTGATGTTTAAAGAATATTAATGCTGTGGGTTGAGTTGTACTCAACTGATACTGGCTAACACATTCATTTCCTTTTTCTAAATGCCTTTAAATTTCTCCATGGGATTTGTATAGCTGAAACAATAATTGCCTCTAAGTTTAGGGTAAGCATACATCCTGGTAAAACAGAGACACCCTTCTGAGACTTACACTGTGGTAATTACATGGTCAAAGGCAGCTTCTTGCCTTGTTTTTGTAGGAGTGATGAAGGAGGGTATTAATCATGTGTTCACCTGTAATCATGTTATCACACAGCCAGAATAGCTGAAAAGCTTATTTCTTTGAGCTTTTCCTTTCTGATTCTTCTGGACACTCTTATTGCAGAAAGTGTGTTAGTTCGTAGCTTGGCATATTAAGTCAGCCATCAATTTTCATTTGCATTATTATTTTCAGCCTTTAACAGCACTAGTTGAGGGCAGAACATGCTGCCTGATGAAGGAGTGAATAGCTAGAGCTGAAAAGCTTTGCAGACACTGCAGCTAGATCCATCAGAGCCCATGAGGCACAGCTCTGGGGAGGATGGAGACATGCAAGAGGACAGCAGTGAGCCAGATGGGAACCTCTAGATTCAATCATAAAAACTCTGGTGGCGTGGCAGTGACACCTCTCAGGTTAAACGTAGGCTGAAAGGAGTCTGGCACCACAAGCGAGGGAATTTTTTCCTCTTGTCTAGAGGAAACAGAGAGTTTGACTGTTATTCAGCAGTTTCTCTTTTGGAAGAAACTTTATGGGATTCCAAATTTTGATTCATATGCTCAGGTAAAATAAGAATAACAGCTTAGAATGTAATCGAAAGTGTTATGTTCATGTCCTGTACAGAAAGACAATTCAAATGAGATTTCATTGAATACAATGATGCTTGATGTCTATCACACCAGACAAAACAGCAGAGCTAGAAAGGAGAGAAAGTGCTACCATACATATAAGCACAAAAGATGAAATCATCCATTTCTCAGGAAAGTACTCCAGTACAAATAATTTAAATGCATGTGTTGCACAGGGACAAAACCAATGGAGCTCAGACTGAATTCCTCAGTTAAGAAGACTTCAGTGTCTGACATTACCAAGTTACTGACCTGGTGTAGGCCATGTCTTCAGACTGGAGAACAGTTGCACAACTTTCATAATCAAATTGGGCCCAGATGTTGCTTGATCATGTCTTATTTGTAATGCAGAGCTAACGAGGCCACACAGAGCCATGAGAATGATGAGGGGAAGCTGTATGAGGAGCAGCTGAGGACACTTGGTCTGGTCAGAGTGAAGAAGAGGAGGCTGAGGGGAAACCTCATTGTGGTCCTCAAGGTCCTCAGGAAGGGAAGTAGAGGGGCAGGTACTGATCTCTTCCCTCTCGTGACCAGCGACAAGACTTAAAGGGATGGCATGAAGGTGAGTAGAGGGAGGTTTGGGCTGGATATCAGGAAGAGGTCTTTTACCTGAAGAATGTAAAGGCACTGGGAAGTGGTGACAGCACCAAGCCTGACAGCCCATGAAGGGTTTGGGCAACACTCTCAGGCACATGATATGATTCTTGGGGTGTCCTGCACAGGGCAAGAGTTGAAATTGATCATCCTGAAAAGTTCCTTCCAACTAAGCATATTCTGTGATAACTCTTCTGAGATTGTGAATGTGGCTTTTTCTACTTCATGTTTCTCATCAATGCTACCTGCCTCTGTTTTGATGTCTTTTGCTAATTTAATTATCCATATGCTAATACTTTTTTAAATATTGCATGGGGTCACAGTATTTGCCATTCATCAGCAGCAGGCATCTAATTCCAAATGTAGCTGTATTAATTTTCAATGCTAACTATTCATTTTTTAAAATTTATTGACATCCCTGTGGGAAAAAGTTGGGGAAAAGCTGTGTATCTCTGTGTAGCTAATGATATTGTCTCTCCACAGATTCATTTTTCCTATCTCAGTGTCATATCATCAGATTGTCCTACATCAATAGTCACCCTAGTTAGTCTCACTGTGTTTGATAACTATGGAATGCATTACATTCTTCTAGCAAAACACCAAGTAGGGCATTACTTAAGGCAACACATTATTATACTAAAAATATGGAGAAAAAAAATTTAAAAGTATAGGTTTGTTGAATCTGTTTATCTTCAATTTTTGTAGAGTACCAAGTTCTGCTGTAGAATACCAACTTCAGTAGTTCTTCCTTGTAGCTTTTAAGCAGAACTGGAGCATAAATCATATGAGCAACAACAAAAAAATGCTGTGCTTTATTATCATCAGATAATACTGGGTGACAGAAAATGCAATCATTTACATGCAAATAGCTTTGAAGCTATACTGACTCTAAAGGTATAATGGACTGCATTTATTAAGGTCATATTCCTTAGAGACATTATACTTGCTCATAGGCTCTGTAAGCTGCTTATGTCCCTGCATGACTTCCTGACAGCTTGCTTGCCTTTGCTCTCAGAATTTCTTCACTTTTCTCCCATTTTCCCTATCTTTCATTTGTCTGTGTGTCTCAGTGTCTAACAACACAAATCAGCTGTGGCCTCAAAGCCTCAGGGTTCTACACACGCCACTTGAAATAAATGGCTTACCTTGATGCAAGGTTTAGGTTACTGAATAAGCCTGCAGACTATTTTCTTCACTACTATTTTTTTACCTTTTTCTTTTCTGTCTTAAGTTTTTTTTTTTTTCCTATGATTCTATATTTTTACTACTAAATTCATTCATTTGAATTCCTCAGCTTGGAGAAATTTTGAGTAATGCTGCAGAATATTGTTGTAAGAATCCAGAAGGTGAAATATTTTTAGGTCTAAGTACATTCAGTACTTTTTTCTTAATACTACTACTGGTATGTCACTGATAAATTGGAACAGGTATGCTAATGAACCCAGTACTGACTCCACTCCTGTTTAACATCTTTATTAATGATGTGAATGATGTGGCAGAATGTACCCTCAGCAAGATTGTAAATGACATTAAATTGGGAGGAGTGGCTGATGTCAGGGTCAGTGTGTTGTGCTGCCATCCAGAAGGACCTCAACAGGTGGAGAAATGGACTCTCAAGAATCTCATGAGGCTCAACAAGAGGAAGAGAAAAATTCTGCACTGGGGGAGGAACAGCTCCAGGCGGCAATATACACTGGGGGCTGTACAGCTGGAAAACAGCTTGGCAGAAAAAGTCTTGGGGATCTCAGTGGACACCAGGCTGGGTATGAGCCAGAAATGTACTCTTGCTGCAAAGGAAAAGAAACATATTCTGGTCTGGATTAGGAAAACCATTGTCAGAAAGACAGTTATACATCAAGATTTATGCCTTGTATGTTAAAAATCAGCAGAACATCTGAGCCTGTGGGCATTGTTCTTCTAGAAACTGGGGTTGTTCAAGTGTTTTGCTAAAACCTATCAGAAGTTAACCACCTGGTCTAATTTAGCCCCTGCAGTAATCTTCCTTCTTTGTATCCACCAAGGATCCTAATTTCTCCAAAGCAAAGCTAGCAATTGTGACTGTCCCTGTAATGGATAATTGGACTTTACAATAATCAACTGTCTTTTGACTTCAAAGGTCAAGAATTACTCCAACACATCCCTGACAACTACTCACTTTAAGAATAAAATAATCACTAGACAAACTGAAATAGGGATCACCTAGGTAGTGTTTTCAAACTTTTGCAATAAATTAAAAGAAAAATATTTGTTTTGATAAGTCAGGGCCATATTAGCTGTAGTTTCAGTTTATTTCCTTCACTGAGACACGCTATTTATAATAACACCCTTGGAATTCTTTACTGACTAACATAGACAAGGGATGTCCTTTTTTACTAAGTAATTAGGTATTAGTAATTATTTCTAAAAATTCAGAAAATTCCAAGTGATCAGAAATGTTGCAAACACAATTCTAAATTTTTCCATTCCTCTCTAGGTTTTAATTTTTTTTGGTTACAAGGTGATTTTCTAATTGGCCTCTATTTTTCCCGTATCTCTCACAGAATTCTAGAGGGAACACATAAACATTTGCTATATTCCTGATTCCTGAAATCACCTGTAGTTGTATTAGTATTCACTCTATGAAGAACACAAGGAGCAAGGAGATCTGGAATAACATACGATTACCTTAAATCCTGCTCAAGTGCTGCCTTTTTCATAATATATATGGATGGCTGAATTGGCAAACTACGAAATTGATCATGAACAAGTTTCTTAGAAATCATATCTGAGGCAGCCCATGATTTGACATTGCACTAGTAGTCATCCTAATAGCCTAAAATTCTACTTTATATATTAAAGTATTTATTTGAGATAAGGTATTAAGGTGTTTATTTGAGACAGAGTAAATAATATGTGCAGGATTGTTACAGGGTTTTTCTCAAGAATTTGGAGCATAGAGTGGCTATTAAAAAAATGTATAATGTATTTCTCTAAATAATGCTGAAAGACCTTGCTTCTCTGTGCAAATTCAAGTTCTCATTGTGAGAAGATATCATTCTCTTCAAGCATTTCTGGATCTCAGTAGAATTTTAAATGTTTCCATCTACTATTAATAGCTCTAATTACTTTCTGTGGTATTTTTGATTAACTGATTTAAACAATTATATGATTTTGAACGAAATATATATTTTTATAATATAATTATAAAATTTTAAAATACAGTTATATTTTTAGCAGAGAGATTTCCAAGCCTTAATAAAATTTGGAATGCTGGGCTATTTATAGCACATCTAAGTGATTATTTTTTTTCCCTGAAATTCAAGAACATTGCTAAAATTAAAAAAAAAAAAAAGGCAGAAATACATTTAGCCGTTTTCAGCATTTTTGCAGAAGAAAAGTTCACAGTATTACACCAGCTATTGCTGGAGGCTCTGCAACTGTAGGAGGACTGATGTCTATTGAAAGATCAATACAGTTGCCCTACATTTCTCATTTTGAAAGGAGCCATTGTCACCTGGCATCAAAAGGATGCTTTAAAAATGCCCAATATGGTTTGCTCCTCTCTTTGAGGAGCAGGTTTTACCAGACTGAGTGTTATCCAAATACTTAACCCAGGCTGAGTATTATCCAAAAATGACTCACTCCAGCAGCAAGACACAAATGCTTTCACACATTTGGCTTTGAAGCCACTTAGCTTCAAAACTATGGAGGAGTAATAATTTCTGGTTTACTCCTTAAAAATTTTTTGTTCTCTTATGCATCATTTCCACCAGATCACTTTTGAAGGACAACACAGGAAATAAGCACATTCAAGCATTCTGAAATCTCTGTATATTGAGATCCTTGTGCTGAAGAGATTTTTATGGAACATTTCAATACTGCAAGGTTGGTATAAAATGGTCACCTTTCTACTTACTGATTTGCATGAGTAGAATCTTTGATAGATTTCTAGAGAGCTTTATAGCATCCATCTTATTTATAAGTAGTTGAAGCTGAACATTTATAATACTCCAGGTAATGGCATGTATCATTGCAGGTCTCCAAAATTTCATCAGACTTTTATGTTAGAACAAGTAGAATGAAATCAAGATATTCTCCAGGGAATTCTTCCTGCTCCACATTTTGATATTTTCACTTGACCAGCCCACATAGAAGGAGTTGGATAAGGGTGTCTTTGGAGCTTTTGGTAGGCAAGATCTGGAGATTGAAAAACATCTGAAAAAGGCTGATGACTTGTTATAGTGTTTTGAAAGTGCAGCTATTTCTGAAAATTGATGACAGATTCATCCTAGAAATCTACATGTTTCATTTAGGAAAATATTGTGTGGCTTGCATAAGCCATGAACAAATAAACTTCATAATAAGAATCAGATTTAATTTTAAAAGTTCATACAATTTCAGCTTTGGGATTAAATTCAAAGACCCAACAAACTAAGGAATTCATAAAGCATGTACATCTGACACACTCAAAGAATAATGTTAATTTATAAGAAATCAGGAGATATTGTTAGATGTATGTGTAGTATATATATATATATATATATATATATATATAAAACTGCTCATTACTTTTAAAAGAATTCTTGATCAACTCTGTGCTTGTAAGTGGGTTTAATGGTAAAATATGCTCTCCTTAAATAGTACAATTCTTTCTATTATCTTGTTTCCATGGCACTATAAAGATGTCCTTTTTATTAATGAACAAATCTAATAATTTCTCCTTATAAAATTTTAGCTGTGCAACCTCTTTCAATCTTTCTGTTTCCCAAGTACCTTACCTTAAAATTACATATCTGATTTCCCAGTATCATCAGTGCAAGAATCTTGTAGATTCTTGAAGAGAATGAAAAATCTGAAACAGTTGCTAAATGATAAAAAATGTTCTCACAGAGCTCAGAACAGTAGAATTAGATTAGCACTTTTCACTTTAGTAATTTCATTCATTTGTTCATACATTCACATTAATAATAATAATAACATTTGGATTTTTAAGTGTTCCATTGACTTTGAAACTTGATAATCATCTGCCACAGGAATCTCAGACCCCTCCTCATCTGTCTGTTTTATATAAAATTAGCCTGAGGGAATGCACCATTACATTGGTTGGGACCTGTCAAACAATGCTGATTCAGTTTGTAGGATTTGCCTCTCAAGTATGTGTTACAGACATAGGTATTAGCTGGAAAAATCGTACTGTAAGAATACTAAATTCAGACTTCAACTTCTCTTTCTGCAGGATAACTTATTTCATTTATTCTCATTATTACTGTAATCAATTCATTAGCTTCTTTAGACTCCAAATGTAATAGAACATCCCCTCATGATAAATGTGAGCTCTGTTTTTTTTCCTAAGATTAATATAATTGTGTGTGTATCTAAATTTTTATCATTCATTTTCTAAAACCTTATAAACACAATGTTGATTTTCTTAAGATGAATTATTTTTCTTTTTACTGTATAATTAAAAAGTCAGCTGCTGCTCTGGGAAAAATGCTCTTGTTTTAAAGGTCAGGAAATTTAAAGTTCCATTCCTAAATTAAGATCAGCTTTTAGATCTGAAAGATCATTCCTCTGCTGAAGACATTCAAGCAGGCTAAGTAAGCCTGTTCAGTCAGGCTCTGCGAGAGGCAGCAGAGGAGAGGAGCTCATAGAGGGGCCGGTGGTGCTGCCTTGGTCAGTGTGACCTTGGTCTGTAGGACCATCTGCTGCCCTGCCTCCCTCTGAGAAGCCCACACCACCAGTGGCACTAACCACTGGCACAGAGCTGTACTGTGGAACTAGCAATAGTGGGGAATTCCAGAGAGCTTTCTTTTGGAAGAGCCTTTGTTAGATCCCACGAGCATCAAGTTTGTGTGTTTTACTGTGTAACAAAAACCAACACACAGTAAATGCAGGGAAGAAAGAGGCTTAGAAAACTCATGTTTAACCTAAGCATGCCTTCACAACACAGAAAGGGAGCTTCAGATCTCCCTACAGCTAGGTTCAAAGTCAGTAGTTCTCATACCTTCTAAGCAAAGAAGACTGGCTATTCTGGGGAAGACGATATACCCAGTAATTGACAATTCAACTCTGCCAAAACACAGAAAAAGAATAACACAATTGGACAGAGAATGGGAATGTGTTGCCAGACACTAAGGAGGGAGGAAGTGAATGAAAGAAGGATGTCTGATATCCAGTGCCCAATCCTATGTTTCTTGTGCATTTTGGATACAGAAGGTTGGGTATAAAATGCATAAGCAAACCTAAGAATGGAAAGCAGAGTGTCCTGTGTTTTGCAGGGAAGCAGGTAAAAGGAGTACATAATGTTTTTGATTCCCATTGCCCAGAGAATTGTCCTGTACTGATTCACACATCTTACTTTCATAAGAACACTCCAATCCATGGAATAACCATGGATTGGACCATGGTTAACCACCCTGCACCTCTCCTCAGAGCAAGGAAAAGTGAGGGGTTGATGGCTTTGAGCTTCATCCGAGTCCATGGCATGGTCTACTGTCTCAACACAGCACATCTACCCTGAAGCTCTTTGGCCTACACTTGAGTGTAGCACCTTTAATTCTGAGCCATCTTTTCTGAGCCGTCATTACAAAGATAAGGTGCAAAACCCTCTACCACGGTATCCACATCATTTTTGGAATTAGCCCTACAGGGAATACTAGCCCTAGAACTTCAGTGTGCTGTGCAAAGGTCACTCTGCCAAACAAACATACATTGAGAAGTATGTACCTAGATCCCTCTGGGCTCTTTCAAAGATGTGATTATAAAAATAAATAGTATCAGATATCACAACTCTAGAGACATATTTATAAGAGTTGAATAAACTGGCAACCAATCACACTACAATAAAACTATTCTAATGGGCCTTATTCCACAAGGATTAAATAGAATTTTTAACCCACAGAATCAGCCTGAAGCTGTGTCAGGGGACAATTAGAGTGGACTATGAGAAGATTCTTCATGCAGAGAGGGACTGGGTACTGGAACAGGCTCCCCAAGAATGTGGTCATAGCACGAAGTCTAACAGAGTTTAAGAAGCATTTGGAAAATGCTCTCAGCACATGTTATTATTCCTAGGGTTGTCCTGGGTGGGGCCAGCAGTTGGACAACTGCTATAGAGACTGCTCAGTACTGCAATATTTTGGCTGCTATTTACCACATAATGCATGTAATATTATCTCTCTTAATGGAAAATTACTGTTTTGTGAGTTCTGTGACACAAGCAGCTAAGACTGCCTTGTAGAAAAGACAGTGATTACTGGACTCTCAGAAAAACTTTTGCATTTTTAGAAGAACAAGCATGCAAATAGACAAAAAAGAAAAAAGAAAATAAAAACCCAAAATTTTCCTCTTGTGTGTTTTGGAGTTTTAAAAATTATTTTTATTTTAGTTGTTGCTCTAAAATTTAATGCAAAAGCTCAAATAATAATTTTGAAAAAAGTGAACAGCATTAAAACAGGATGGGATTTCAGGCAGGAAAATAGTTGTAACAGTTGACTCTTGACCTTCCACTTGACTCACCTCATAAAGAGCACAAATATATTGGACTGGCCTTTAGGCAGCAAGAGTAAGAAACATTATATTACTGTGGGCTATTGTCTTGGGAAATTCTCTGTCTCTCATTTTACATACTTTTTAAACATTTCCTAGGTTTTTTTTTTATTAAATGTTTTTGTTCTAGAAGAGAAAAACACATTAACTTGCGTCTTACCAACCATATTAAAATCACAAATCATGTTTGTGATGTAGAGGCAGATTGAACATAGCGGGGACTCATGTATTTCAGAAATACACTCAAAGAGTTTTTGGAAGCTAGCTTCTATCTTATATTGCCACTTTTATTACCATCACATCAATATTTTTACCAAGGGATGTAGAAATTTTTTTCACTGTATTTTAGGAACACATTTCCCCATTTCCAAAATCTTCTGTAGAGTGCTTTATCTTAAGCAAGACCTGTTTCCTTTCACAGTCAGAGGAGTTTTTGTCATCCAAATGTCCACATTCCATCTGGATGAAGCAGTGTATGTTCCTCCCCAGAAAGTTCCAAGCCCCAGATACCTAGCAAGTGAGAAGGACCTACTGAGGGAGCAAGTGAAAGGCTTTTTATGTTTCTGATTCAGTCAGACTGCCTGGGACATTACCAGAATTGCAGATTTTTGCCTCAGGATGATGGCTAATGTCTGATATTTTTTACTTACTGTTAGTGTAAGAGCCATTAGTTCAAATTACTTTCCCCCTCCCTTTGGCTCCTCCAGAGCCAAGGATGAGCAGAAATGGTGACATGTCCTGAGTCTACTTCTAGTGGTTGAGTAAGATATTTATGATGTCCTTGCTTTTTGTTCCACTATCAAGTTTTCATGTTTGTGAATAAACCTCATGAGAGTCATAAAAGTGGAAAATACCCCTGTATGTTGTTACAATGTATGTGCATATATCTATATGTATACAACGTGCACAAATTTAGGTATCTCTCTGTATGCAAATATATAATATATTAATGGTCAATAAAACCTCCTTCTATGTTATATTGGGGTATAATCATTTTGAGCAGCAAAAACCTCATAGGTTATATGTTGTCATGTCTCTCCATTCATGTGATAGAATATCTATGAAGGAGATATGCTATTGGAAAACATAGTGTCCATTTAGGCTTACATTCCACCTCTAAGGATCTCAGTGTGACATGAAGGTATTTTTGTCCCATTTTCCTGTCCTTTTTGCTCTGAACAGAAAGACTACATGTGAAAAAGGCGTAGTCTCAAAGGTCTCTGAAGGCCTGATATAGCACAGCTTAAGGGTCTCTCTGCATGTGGAATCAAAGCAGGTTCTAAAAAGCTCCAGACTGTGGGAGAAGTGGAAAAAAATCACCTCTGCCCTTCACTCAGCACAAGCCTAACTGGGGTCCTTTGCTGTCTTCTAGTCCATTTCAGGGCCTGATAAACGAAGAAGTGATGCCCATCTTGTGATTCCTGTGATGGTTCCTGATGTGGTCTCTTCTCTACTTTGTAGATTTGATGAAACATCTGAACCACCTGAGAAAACTCCATCTGGACTTGAGAAAACTCCTGTGAATATCTGTGTTTGTCTAGGCAAGATGAGGACAGCTAATCCTGTCAGTTTAAATCCCCATTAATTCCTTAGAGAAACAGAAAAGAAATAAAAAATATTATCAAGGAATTAGACTTATATAGTTCCTTGATATAATGTGTTTAATTTGTGTAGCTGCATTTAAAGTAGAAGGGAATTACAATTTTGTCACTCCATTCAGGAGAACTAAAGCATAGAAATACTAAATGATGTGCCTAATATTACCTTGTGTGTGAAAAGTGGCTGGAAAGGAAGCCCAGTCAGCTCAATGCAGCCTTTGGTATGCACCCTGAGCCAAATATATTACAGTATTTCCAAAAAACATCATACAAAATCATTAATACAATAAAGTTTCCCTTCACTAAGTGAAAATCGGTTCAATTTAATTATTTGACAGTTATAATTATCTTAGAAATGTACTTTTTAAATACCCTTGGCCAAAAGAGGGTGAGAGACAACAGTGAAATGCCCTTTGTGTGCTCATGAGGTAGAGTTTACAGTGACAGAGGCAATTGTCACTTGATGGTGCTGTGGTTCCGTGGCTGTCTTTTTCCAGCTTTTCCATGTTACCACATCTGAGATGCAGAGCATAAATCTTCTCCAGCAAACACAGACCTCAAAAGTTCAAATAAAGACCATAATATCAGAAGTGCCTCCAGCGTGGAGCAGCAGCCAGCAAGGTGCTCAGGCCTGAGGAAGAGACGCGCTTGCCTGTCAGAGTGCGGTGGGTGCTCGATGGACTGCTCACAGAGGGGCTGCACTCAGCTTCCAGGGGCTCCAGGGAAAGCAGAAACACAGGAAGATGGGCAAATGGGTTATCTGAAACCAGGATCAGAAAGTTCAGAGTGCCAACATAACTTTTCCCTTTGTTTTGATATTGACTTTGGACACAAATGATAAACCTATCAAGCTGGAGTTGAGATGCAACAGTGAATGGACAAGAATTAACACTTTTTAAAATGCACAGAGCTGCCAAACATTTACACTTACAGAGAGAACATTAGCATAATTTGAATAACTCAAACAATTCTATTTTGGAGGGGTTGTGGAAAAAAATGGAAGTTTCCAGGGGAGATAGCTACCTAAATGTGTGTTTAGATATTAATGCACAGGATTTCATTAATCCCTCCCTCAAAACAAAGCCTCAAACCCATAATCTTTTACCAAATTCAATTTTCTGTTTTCTTGGTTATTTTTATTTGGGGATGGAAAAGAGGAGGCAGCTGGGCAAAATAAATATAGAATGCCTAATTAGTAATGTTGCCCATCACTTCCATTTTAAGGCCTTGATTTCGCTTGTTTATAAGTTTGCCAAACTTCAGCCATCTGGACTGAAATTTCCCAGCCTGTAGGCTGACTAAAAGAAACAGAAAAGAAAGAAAAAAAAAAAAAGAATAAAGCTATTCAGGCATTTTAGGGATTGGAATACAGGAAAATACTTTTTTTCACCATTGTAAAAGAAAAAAATGGTATCATGTTCTCTGATAATTCTGGTTCTATTTCTCCTGTAGTAAAAGGTCTTGAAAAGCAGTAGAGAAAGGGCCATATAGCAAATGTGACTTCTTTTTTTAATCTTCCAAGATTTCAGTTCTACTGGTCATGCTTCAATCTGGCAATAGAGAGTCTTTGAATCTCTAACTGAGTTCCTGTGGGCCCCAGAAACTACTTGTGCTTATTGTGCAGACCACATTTTGCAACATCCTAATTTTACCCGGTTTGTTTTGGGAAGCTATTTTTTCCAACAAATATAAGCAGAATGGGAAAAAAAAAAGAGTAAAAACTTAAACAAAAAAAGCCTGAAAATCTGGGCTTGGGATGACTAAACCAAGAACTGAGGAAGGAAGAGTCTGGATAGAAGATCTGAGAAGAAAGGAGGTGTGGGGGTAAAATTTTTAAAATGCTGCAATGAGCTATGAGCACCAGCATGCAGTTCTCATCAGAACCTGAATTACCTAAAGTTTTTTTTTCCCATCATGGGTCTGCTCTCAGCATGTGTTCATGAAATGCTAAGGCTAAGTGTCTTTTCTTTAATCCTATCTCTTGTACAGAGATAAGCACAACATAAACCTGTTATTCTAGCAATACAAGTGCTAAAGATGTGTTTAGTGAACGTTACATCACAAACCACTTAATACCCAGTGTGTGGTTTCATGTCTGATTCAACCATGGAAATTTTACAGGGTAAACCCTGTAATTCTTGGTGTTGCAGACAAGTGTTAAAAAGAGTTTAATGTTGCCTGGGTAATTAATGACTATATTAAAATGTCCATGCACAGGAGGAGGTTTATACTAACATGCATAATCCTAACCTTCCATGGGGTTTTTCTGAGCACTTAACTTTGCAGCTCAAAGAATATACTTTTAATAACTAGTTTTAGGTAACTTGGAAGTACATGTATTATCAAGAGTGGTAAATTCTTTTGAGAAGAATATTGAAGATTAAGCTTATCAGAGACATGCAGTTTTCTATGTGTTTCCTATGGAACACAGAGATAGTATTTCTGATACTTTCCAAGTATACTCATCTTTCACACACACACACACATACACAACATCCTGTTTTGATGAGATATTGAATAGTGTGGCAGCTTTGAACAAGGCTTTACACTTCAGGATTTTTTCCATGGGCTTTAAAGAACTACTGTCCAAAAGTTTTTTCTTAATAGGGAGAGTCTAAGGATGTGTACAATGAACTAGATCTTGTTCAATTTTTGCTTCTATGATAATCTGTGAAGTTGCGCAGCATATTTTATTTATTTATTAGTATAAATCTGTGGATCTAAAAATGTCTTCGACTTCAACATACATTAAGTATTTGCTAGATGGTGATAAAATGCAGTCTTGACTGTCTTACAACCTCCTTACTACAAAAAGGGGATGGGATTTTCCAGGGTACCCCATCCTGGTTTTCAGCAGATTGCTCACTTCCCCAATGTACGACATTAACAGCTACTTGAAGCACACATTTTATGCCTTAAGCATAAATTGAGTATCTTACACAGGAGATTAAACATTCTGCATTTCACATAAAAATAAGTGTCATGTGATTCCTGGGAAGGTTTTAATGAAAAACAAAATAGTGTTGAAGGATGAACTGCAAAGAATAGATATGTTCAGAGTACTTTCTGTGAGAAGTGCAAAGCTGATAGCAAATGCTTCTAAGAGTGATCCAACAGCAGAATCATGAGGACAAGAGTACGACCACAGTAAGGGAGAATATAATGAATAAAAATGCATAAAATGGTCTTGATAGATATTGAAGAATATAAATGCACACACACACACACACACACACACACACACACACACACACACACACACAGAATTAAGGGGGGGGGGGAGGAAGGAAGAAAAATGCTTACAGTGTGAATTTGCAAGCAGCAGCATACCAAAATTAAGGATATAAAAAACCTGCTGGAAGCTGGCAGTTCAGAAGGGAAGAAATATTAATCTCAGGGTGATTTCCATCTGTTACTCCTAAGAAATTTGAACCAGCTGAAATCAGGTAATGTAATGTAAGTATATATATAATAGATAAAATTATAATTTTAACTCCTTTGCACCTGTACAAAGTATTATTAAAATAGGCATTATTTTACCCAGGAAAAAAAAATTCACTTTTCACTTTTCACTTTTGTTCTTTCTTTTATCTTTTATACCAACAGTTTTGTATTTCAAATATATCTAGTCATTAAGAAATTGATGCTCTAATGAACTTAAATTACTGTTTTAATGAATGATAATTAAAAATCAGTGTAAAACAATGAGCCAACGTTCTACTCTGATCTTGGGTGTAGCTCCTAATAGTTGCTATAAAACAGATTAGTGTAATGACATACCTTAAAATGAAAAAAGGTACTTCTGGATTCAAGCAGAGTTAAATTTTTTTATTTACTCCAAATTTGTTTTGTTCTTCAGTAAACAAGAATAGAGACAAATGTCTCTCAGAAAATGTGTACCAACAATTCTATACTGTTGTGCCAATGTGTAAAGGTCATGATGCATCTGTGCTAAGAGTGAGAAACAGCATCCAGATTTCCAAGCTTAGCTCCTCCATCCCCGAACTCCAGTACTCTGCATTTAAGAGTAGGAGTACAATTATTCTTAACCATTTTTTTACATCATCAAAGCCAAAAATAGCTGTTTCAGTTCTGTATTTATGGCTTGGAAATGAGTACAAAGCAGCTCAGCAAACAAAGTATTTGCAAATTACTTAAAAATTATATTTAATATAATAATAATAATTCAAAATATTTTATTTGTCAGGATAATTTATTTATACAGATTAGTGTTTATTTGCATAGCCTTTGTTACAAAACCCATGAGAAGTCCTTAATGAATCTAAATTGTAAACATTTTTCTTTTCACTGGGAAGGGATGCAGGTGGATATGTGCTGTCAGAAGTACTAATCAAACCATTTGTCATTTAGGTGTATCTGCTTTGGAGGCCTCTGTTATTGAGGCCAGAAGAGAGAAATGACATCTGGACATGCTCAGCACAAGGTGTTGATGGCCAACTACTGCAGCATTTGCTCTGTGCTTTACAGCACCAAGTGCAGAATAATCTTCTAAAGGCATAGGTGCACACATTCACACACTGAGGAAAACATAAAGACACTTAAGCAGTCAAATGTTTATTGTTCATTGCCCCACAAAGACAGAGATAAGTGACTGTTTCACCTAATGCTGTATTTAGAGGCATCTTGAGAGGAGTTACAGCAAAGTGTGACTATGGTACCCTGAGTAATCCTTTTTATCCAACTGCCAGATCTGGCAGGGCTCAAATTATCAAATAGTAGCAAATTGTCAGCATCATTTGTATAATTCTCTGCATCTACAGAGATTTGACATGCATTTGTTGGTGATTCATGCTTACCTACCACAACCAGCCATAGCACAGATTTTATTGGACTGCAAGGCTGTGCTCTTCCCTGTGCACATCCCACAAGCCCTAACCCCCTTTAGGCAGCAGCCACCTAGCTACACAGGAATCATATCTATATATTAAAGATCTACAATAAAGCCTTCTGAATACTACAGACAGGTAAGTGAAGGACTGAAAAAGAAGGACAACTTCTTTTGCTCTTCTTGAGAAAAGGTTGGACATTCTGCCTCGCAAAACTGCCTGCACAACTTAGAAAGTGGCAAATGGGTTCTAGGATTCAGACTTGCTGTAATAGAGGGGATATAGTCCTAGTCCTGGCTCATATGTTTTCTTCCATGGAGCAATTCCTTCCTTGTGGGAATCCCTGGAAATTTATCACTTATATCACACAGTCCTGACAGTCACCCCTGTAATGAGAAGGTCCGATCATCCTTCTTCATTCACACATTAAGTCCAAATCCTAGAATTCACTTAGAATTTCTCTGCATTTTATGCAGCTTCATAAGAGCATGAACCTATATGAAAAAACTAAACAACTTGCAGAGAAGATGATTAAGGAAAAAGTTAAGATTTAAGACAGTAAGACAGACATTAATCAAAACAGATATCATGTTTTTATTAACGGAGTCAGAACAGTGATATTTGTAGCCTTCTACTCATCCTGCTGTGTTCTGCCTTCTGGCAATACTTCAGTGAATATATACCAAATAACACTTTCTTCATGTACCATGTTGTTTTAATGCTCTTTCTAATAAAATGATTTCCACTACAAAGTGGATATTATCATTATGTCAACTCTAATGACATGTAACATGATATAAAAATATTATAATGTAAGTGGTATCAGAGGTTTTGTATTCAGAATAGATTATTAATTAATGCTGTGTCAGCATGCTCAGTGGAGTGAAACGGAGGCACAATAAATAGCAATAGCTCTGGTGGCTTTATTCACATCTCATGCTGGATTCACTCCAAAGGCTTGTTGTTTATCTTGTTATCAGTGGTCGTTTGTGTTGGAGCACTGGAAGTAGCCAGATATAATGGGAAATATTGTTTTCTCATTTAAAAACTCATTCCATGCCAAGCTGGTCAACCAGGAAAGTTGGCAAAAAGCTTTGATCTCAAAAGAGTAACTTGGGTATTTCAAGTAAAAGATGATTTTATGAGAGCGTTTCTTAAAGGAAAATAGATAAAACATATTGTTGGTGATCATATATGCACAAAAATTAGTTAGTGTCAGCCAGACCACCTAGTAGTAGTTACTTTTCTGCTTTGGTGTAAAAACCTTTGCTAAACCACAAAAAGTTGTCTAGTTTTAATCATAGAAACATAGAACAGCTTGGGTTGGAAGGGTCACATAGTTCAGTCCCCCCTGTAATGAGAAGGGACATGTTCAACTAGATCAGGTTGTTCAACTAAATCAGGGAAATGTTCAATTAGATCACCCCCCATTCAACCTGACTTTGAATGTTTCCAGGGATGAGGCAACCTATGCCAGTGTTTCATCCTCTTCATCATAAAAAATTTCTTCCCTACATCTAGTCTAAAAACTCTTAAAACCATTGCTCCTTGCCCTATCACAGCAGGCCCTGCTAAAAATCTGTCCCTACATTTCAATAACCTCCTTTAGGTATTGAAAGGCCCCAGTAAGGACTCTCTGGAGTTTCCTGTTTTCTGTGCTGAACAGCTCATCTCAAATATGAGGAGTGGTTTGGTGCCCACATCATCTAACTCCCTCAGGACTCTGGGGTACCTCTTAGTGGGTCCCATAGACTTCTGAATGTTCAGATTCCTCAGGTCATGAACCCAACCTTCTCTAATATAGGGAATAACTCTGCTCCCCAATCCCCTGTCTTCCAGTTCAACCACTTGAGATGTGTGAAAGAAATGCTGTCATTGAAGACTTAAGCAAATCTTTTGAGTGTCTCAGCCTTCTCTTCGTCCATCCTTCCCAGTTTGTTGGTCATGCTAACTGGTTGGAGTGCTGTAGGGTAAGATACAAACTTTATTTGAACCAGCCCCTTCCCAGTAAGTCCAAACTCAAATCAGAAAAATCTAATCTTACCTGTTCTTATCATCAAAATGTTAAACATCATCCTGTTACTACAGAACCAAAGTATGTCAGTATAGTACCAGATTAATACTCTAAGGCTTCCATTCTGTTCTGCCTTCATAAAACTGGCTTTATTTTCAATAGAAATACATTTATTATGGTTTGATTATTTTTCTCTTTATTAGAAAAAAGGAATTGTATTAAATATTTTCTTTAAGCTACTCTATTTCAAAATATAGCTGCTGTATTGTATTTGATAAATAGCTGGGATGAAAAAAAACAAAACCCACAAACAACCCCAACAAACCATTAAGCAGCCATATAAAACAGAATTGAAAGCTGCTGTGAAATTGTATCTAATGGAACAACTCTCCATGCATGATAGTCACAGAACTATTAGATTGGCACATTTTCTCTTTTGTCTTCTTAAAGGTCTGTGAGCACAGCAAGCAGTCTCAGTGTTTGCTCTGAGGCATAAATCACTGTGAAAACAACATCTTACTCTGATAAACTGGTTTAGCCACAGATCTGCCTTTGGTGCCTTGCATACTTTTTTGTTTAATTGTATTCTAGTTTCTTTTTAGATAAAAGATATTCAGGTAATGAGATAAAGATGTTTGTTATTAATCTAGTACACTGGTGATCTGTGGTAACTAAGTTATTCCTGGAGAAGAAGGGAGAAAGCTAGAGATATACAAGACCCCACAATAATAGAGTGTGCTTGTAATGTTTAAACTATTGTCTATTGCATACATAGGTAATGTGTATATATATATATATATATGTATATATATGTATATCTTAAATAAATATAAAATGAGGTATAGATAGAGGTATAGATAAAATATAAAATGAGGTATAGATAGAGAACTATTTACTATTCTGTGCCTTCCACAGTGTAGGTTGCATGATGCTATCCTGTCAACTTCTGCTTTTGTAAAATGTTAGAAAAAAAATATGATGGATCTGGACAGAACATCTAATGTCAAATTGCAATTTTTTGGTGGGGTTTTATTTTTCCTGATTTTTATACAATCAATGGTAAAATTAATTTTAGAAGTTTGCTTATTAATGTATAACAAATTCTTAAAGGAAAAATTGCATGTGCTCAGCAAACCTGGATGATACTGGTACAAAAAGAAACTCTGCAACATGCTTACTTATTTACTTTGAGAATACTGTAAATGACTGGGAATTGACATTATGAAGCTGCTTCCAAATTTGTTTCTTCATGTGTCACGTATCCTGCCTTCTAGAATGCTGCACATATCCTCAGGTATATTCAACATTTATAATCCTGGATAAAAAATGAGAGTTGCAGGCATATTATACTGGATGGACAATAAATCAACTGTATCCATGTTCCTTTTTTAACCCTGAATGTGATGTGGTTCAAATTTGGAGTTTAACACTTCTTTCCTCATGATAACAATTATATCTCTATCTCATAATTTTTCGAAGTGACATACATGCCTGTCCACATTTTCCCTCTTTTTAGAATCATCTATTGCTGTTTGTATTTAAGACAAAGCAGACAAGAACACAGTTCTTTATGATTTAAGAGGCTACAGCTTCTAAATATTTAAAAATGAGATACAAATAATAGTCTACTTTGATTCAGTTATGGGAGATGTTGCATTTTCAATTACCATAATAGGTGATCACTGGAACAGGTCTCTCCGTGCTGAAGAAAAATTTATTCTTGACGAAATAGTTAAATCATTGAAACCTTTTCCTTCTTAAACAAAAATTAATTTTATGAGTCTTTAAAAACTTATTTTTAGTCTTCTTTATGCTTGCTTTACTCGATAGGGGCTTATCTTATATCACCCAATTACTGCTGTCATTCTGAAGGACTGATTGTCTAATTTTTCTCTGGACATCTCTGTTGCTATCCCTTGACTTATCTTGGATGTGACGTAGCTTTCTCCTAATGATGCTCATGATTAATACATTTGCTGATAAAAGAATGTTGTGAATGTCTTAAAAAAGATCTGCTGTCCATCCAGTTTAACATAGCTTCTGCAGAAAAGCTGTTTGTATCTATCAAAACTAAAGTGAATCATAGATGGTGACTTTGCAGCTCCCATTAAATATCAGATTAGGATTTCAGACATAAGATTTTGTTGGTTTTCAATGTTTTTTCAGTTGTGGCTAATTAGTAAATTGAGCACATGAGAGAAAGTGTCCAAATAAAAGTTTGAAGGTTTTTTGAAATTTTACAAATTTGTAACCAAGATGAAACTACACATCCTGTTTTGGCTCCAGCTACTCCATGGCAGAAATTGACCAGCTCCAGGCCATCACTTGTTTGATTGCCCCTGAGAGTGAATGGTGGAGGATGACCACTGTCTCAGATTTGCCAACTGATATAATAATTTGATTGCTCCCTAGCCTACTTCAGGGGAAATAGGCCAAGTAAGTTTAAACTTTTGATTGAAAGTTTATGAAGCAGATCAACTAGCAGACTGGCAAGACATGGCATAGGATATGGCAGGATGATGGAAACTCTGACTAATATCTCTTCAGGGGCACACCAGAAACTGAGGAACTCATGTGTTTGTGTGGTTAGATGTACCAAGATTTTTTATCTTCCATTTCAGGAAATTTTTATTTGGAGTCTATGTAAAAGGAGATCTCTGGGCTCTCCCTCCCTCTAGCTTGCATTTCAGAGTCTGAAATGGTGAATTACAGTACTCTATATTCACCTACTACTCCTGACAACAGGGGAGGAAAGTTCTCATTTTCCACATCCGCACGGGAACAGTAGCTTTGCCATTTTTTCAGTAATTTTTATATGCCTGGCAAAATGGGCAAATATATCAGTAGTCTTCAGCAGCAGGACCCAAATCTTTTTTCAGCTGGGTAACCATACCCATTTAATCACAGTTCTCTCTTTTAGTTGCTCAGCTGGTAACAGACCTTTAATAGCAATTTGCCTTTAATCTCATCACTGATCGATCCCATTCACCCAGTTAAGACCTCTGTCACAGAACAATGGAGGTATTCTCTAAAATATTGTTCTTGGCTCAATAAGATCAATTAAATATAAGTGTCTGTTACTTTTCTGTGTTTCAATGTGCCTGACTGGCTGCTAGCTGTTGAGCTGCCTTCAATTTTATAATGCACCATCAGATACTTTTTTCCTTTTACCTTAAAGTGAAAAATTTGGAAATCAAATAAAGAAATTTTAATCTTTTAGTACTAACAATTGCTGTTATATGGCCTAGTTTAATAATGACACCATTTTGTGTTCTGGGGATTCACGATGGTGTTATTCAAATAGACTTTGATTTTAAACCAATATAATTTTGACAGGAGTTTCCTGTTCTTCTTTTCTGTCAGAAATAAGTCAACCTGAACAGCAGCCCCTTTGCCTTGTGTTCTTCTCTAGTCTAGTTATGCTTGCATCCAGTAAAAATCAATGCAAAATGAGTCATCTGATTTTAGGGGGCTTTATGAAATTTAAATGACAGTGTTAGCTACTGTTCTTAAGACACCATTCAGTTCCAGAAACATTTATTTCAGTGTATGGCAACATAGTGTTTTAAGAAGCCTTTGGCTATTGCTCTAATCTCTAGTCCATGCAAGGGTGATCTGATCTCAGTTTTCAGTTCTGGGAATAGCATTTTAAAGTCAGAAGAAACCAAAGTTTGCCATGACCATGCCTGACTACCAGTATGGAAAACAGCACATCAGGTGTAGTGTCACCCCTTCACATTTCAGTGCACATGGACAGACAGAAATTTTAGAACAAATATGCAGAGACATCAGGTTTCAAAGCAACTTTCATCTGAAGAGAAACATTTTTATGGAGAGATGTCTTCAGAATAGTGGATCACATCTGGATTTTTGGATCTTGATTTAGAATGTAAATATGGTTAAATTTACCTAAGTCATCTTAGACTTTGATTTTTATGTCCCTGCAACCTCACTGCAAAAGTCCACAACTTCTTTGTTTAAGTGCTTCTTATCCCTGTACTAGTATCAAATCTTAGGCATATGAACCTTCATCAATGAAAGCACCCAGGGTTATTTTCAGTGCTGTTTGGATGGTTTATTTTGAAGATGGCTGCACCTAGACAGCTAATGTGATCCAGAGTCTAGAGAGTTGTTCTCTGCTCTCATCCACTCTGCTTCTGTAGGACAGAGACCTGTGATGTCCCTCATAGTTGTGAAAAGATCACTGCCAGGCAGCACTTTGAACAAAGATTAGCAGAGGCTTAGCTGACCTTTATATTCAGTAGCCCAGTATTCAGATGTAGGACACTGAAATCCAGATCTATTCACTGCCAATGTGGAAAACCAATTAGTGAGCCAAAGGTGAAAGATAAACTCTGCCTCATGTCTCTCCAGACATGGCTGAACTAGTGTCTCATCTCTTTCTCCACACTCTGAACACTGCACATAAAGTGTTCCTAATGCTTGCCATCATCACTGTTATTCATCTCACATTTATTGTAAGGAAAGTTTCAGAACAAAGATCTTCTGTGCCTTTTTGAGCTCTCTTTTTGTTTACCTAACCATTTGGATCTGAGACAAGATAGCTTAACAATAACACTGACAAATCTGCATATAGCCAAGTATTGAATTGAACAAATGCTCTCATTCTTTCACTTTTAATCATTTTGATTCTTCAGTTGGGCTTTCTGGTATGGCCATATCAAATACTGTTTTGCAAAGCTTGTGATCCTTGAAACCTGGGGTTTGGTGGCTTTCTACAGGGAACACCTATGATGTACTAATGCAGATGAGACACGCCTTAACAGGCATCTTGAATAATATCTGAGACATTTTTGTCCTTTTTTGAATGCCAAAATTTCCTACTAACACCAAATTACTTTGAAAATATTTCATGTAGTGAAAGACATGACTTCTAGGTATTTTGATCCTTCTTGCAGTATTTTGTTCAGAAGACTATTTTGCAGAAACAAGAAAAGACCAGAACCTCAACTAGATGCTGCATTTTGGAGAAAAAATTTTTATATGGGAATGTGAAAGGCTATTCCAAAGGCTGACACTTTGTGCAACTAAAACCTTGTGTTGCTTTTAAGGTTTTTGGCCTTTTGTTTTGTAGTGAGTTTTTTGGTTGGTTTGGTTTCTTCCTTATTGGGCCACTAAGAGTTACTCTTACTCATTCTGAGCCATTTATTTACTGCTGAAATTATGAATGGATAATTTATGGTGTTAAAAACACATGTTTAAGTCTTGCTTATTCATGAATGTAGTAAAAACACATAGATGAGGCTCAATTGCTAAAACATATGTTACCTTAATTGTCTGAGCAATGCTGGACATATTTGGGACTTTGAGAAGGTCTTTCAGCTTGGCAGCTCAATAAACTTATGAAATACTAATTAATTAGTATTGTACATAAACCCACAAATATGTGCATTTGGTATTGCTAGGTATAACATATCTAAGTATTTGTTCTATCTTAATTGTCAATTTTGTTTTGTATCTAAAATGTTTTGGTCTAATAATAATGACAATAAGAATTATTTTATCTAAGTTGTTCTCTAATTCTCCTATTCCACAACACTTTAATTTCAGAAAGTCAGAATAAAGACACAAACCAGGACTAACTATGAGCAATTTTCTATTTTGGTATGACAGTTATCTTAAGAATGTTGTATTATTTTACAGTACTGAAACAATACCAAAATGAAAACTTAAGGGAAATCAGTAATACTCTTAACCATTTAGTAATTTTAGAATAATATACATTAGATACTGTGAGATGTCCTGGATTGGAAGATGCAGGTATTTAATTTGTATTCTGCTTAGTGTTTGGCACACTGGGTCAAATGACCTAATGTGAGGTCTGTAAACAATGTTGGGAAACAGATAATTCTACTAGACAACCATAACAAGGGAAAATTAATGACACATCTTCACAGTCAGTAAGAGATACACAATCCAGAAAATGTACAAGCCAGGAAACTTATTCTTCCAGGAAGTTTTGTTTTCACATACTTTGAGTGGAAGATAAATTCTTGGGCCCTGATGGAATGCATCCATGAGCACTGAGGGAGATAGCAGAAATCATTTTAAGTCCATGGTCCATAATCTTTGATCTATCAGGGAGACTTGGAGAAGCACCAGAAGACTTGAGAAAAGCAAATATCACTGCTGTCTTCAAGAAGGGCAAGGAGGACCGAGGGAGCCATAGGCTGGTCACCCTGACTGAGCTCTACAAAGGTGTTGTAGCAGCTAATCTTGAAAATATTTTCCAGGCTCATAAAGACAAGCAAACCATGAGGAGCATTCAGAGTTGCTTCACTAATGGGAAGTCTTGTGTTACCAACCTGGTAAACTCCTTTGATGAAGTGACTGTCCTGGTGGACATGGTGAAAACAGAGGCTGTGTCTACCTGAACTGCAGTAGTGCCTGTGACACTCTCTCCTGTAACAGTTCCATAAAGGAGCTGTTGATGAATGAACAAAGAGTGAAGTAGCTTGAATATTGGCTGAATTCATCGAGGTCAGATGGAGTGATGAGCAGCACAGGTCTGGTTGGAATCCAGTGACCATCAGTGCATCTTAGGGATCAATACTGCATCCTGTCCTGTTGATCTTCACAACAGATCAGTCAGTGTACCCTCAGCAAATTTGCAGGTGACACCAAACTGGGAGCAGTGGCTGATAGCATGGCCAGAGGGCCATGCTGCCATTCAGAGGAGGCTGAACAGTTGGAGAAAGGTCATCAGGAAACTCAGGAAATTCTGAGTCTGAAGAGGAACAATCCCAGGCACAGATATGTGCTGGGGGTAGCCCAGCTGCAAAGCCACTCAGCAGAAAATTACCTGGGTGTCCTGGTGGGCACCAGGTTGGACATCAATCAGTAATGGGCTCTTGATGCAAAGAAGGCAAATGGGCCTCAAGGATGATTAAGGTATCAGAGTACCTCACATGTGAAGAAAGGTGAGAGACCTGGGGCTCTTCAGCCTGGAGATGAGAAGTGTGAAGGGGGATCTTAACCACATATATAAATAGTTAAAAGGGGAGGTGCAAAGGGATAGAGGCAGGCACTGGCAATGGACACAAACTTAACCACAGAAGGTTTCCTATGAACATCAGGACACATATTTTTTTCCTACTGCAAGGATGACTAAGAACAGGAACAATTTACTCAGAGAGGTGGTTGAATCTCCCTCCTCTGAAATATTCAAAAGCTGTGTGGACACAGTCATGGGCAATGTGCTCCAAGTGGCCCTATTTGAGCAACAGAATTGGACCAGATTACCTCCAAAAGTCTCTTCCAGCTTCAACAATTTTGAAATTCTGTGTGAATCTATGATTTTTTTGATTTTTTTTTTGCTTTAGTCATTGATGTTTGACATAGAAAAAAATCCATCCTCATAATCAGATGTGCATGTTAAGCTGAGTAACATGAAGCACAAATAAGCTTCACTGACTGACAGCCCCACCCTGTCCCCCAAATGTTTACAGTTTATACAAGCTCCTACCTTTTTAAAGTAAACTGAGTAACAAGGATTATGTGTTTCAGACAGAAAATAAAAATGTCCAAAAGTGAATTAAAATTCAATAACAGAATTTGATCAGGTAATTTTCTTTTAAACCCTCCCATCTGTGCAACCAATAATTATACCAACTGGTATAATTATCCAATTGTTGTTCAGTAGATAGCAATCTTATTACTGTAAACAAAATACTGTGTTAACATTAATTGCTTTTTAATGATGCCTTTTTTGCAAAGGCTACAAAGCACCTATTCTAAAATTAACAACTTGGAAAATAATGTTCTGTATACCTCAGTTTTACTCACTCTTTCCACCTGGCTAGTGGAGAAATGCAGAGCACATCTATAGTCTTCCAGTTCTCCTCAAAACATCCAAAAACATTTATCTGTTTGCAGATTGCCCTCGTCATATGAGCTAGAAATATGACATCACATTACTCTGCAAATTTGTCTAGTTTATCTCTTCTGTATGATTGAAATTTCAGTCATATTTTTTCTGACATTTCAAATGTTCAAATATCAATAAATCTTATACAGTATTGTCTCTTTGTTGCATCTATAACCATTGCAATGTTTTTGGTTTGGTTTGGTTTTTAGGGTTTTTTTTTATTCATAACAAAACTAGTTTATATCTGTTAGCATGGGCACTGGATGTCCTTCCTGGACAAAAAAATTCCAAACAAGAAAAAAATATTCAAAGCCTTCACCACAGCTTTCTGTCCAGTGAGTGTTTTCTGTACATTATTCTATTATCATTCCATTCAATGCTTGTATTTTATTTCTCTCTCTCACTTCCCTTAAACTCCTTTAAATTACCAATAGCAATGATACTCCAAACAGGAAACAATACAGGTAAATAGGTCTAATCTTTTGCTAGCTGCTCACCCGCATTGTGCTAACAACCGCTAATGCTAGAACTCTGCTTCTGCAAAGTACTTCTTCAAGTTGGTAATTTAAAGGCACTTTGCTAGTTTATAGACCATGAATGTTTTGTACTTAAATAAAAATCTGGTTCACTGATCATGGCAGAGATGGTATTTTCTTTAGAACAGAACACATGTCCCCGGCTCATACTAGCTGAAGACAAGATGTGACAGAGCTCTTTAGAGAAATCCACGGAAGGTGAACGCAAGTAAGTGCTTCACACGTCAACAATGCTTCTTTCATCTTATAATTTGCAAATTTTCTGGGGATAACAGTTATTTTTAGGTACGCTTGACTGACATAAATTTTACAACTAGAAATAGCTTTACAGTTGCTTGAAGTACTATCCTAGGAAAATGATCTTTTTCCTCTTGATTGCAGCATTACCACAGTTACTCATTTAACCCTTTACACGTCCAGATACACGTGTAACAAATCACTGGTTGTCCCTTAACTCTTTATTAAAGCTACGTTTTCTTTATCTATTTAATTATGTATTTTGACACAATTGCTCTGGTTTGAGCTTCCCTCTCCATTTGTCCCAAACTACTTTATATAGTTACTTGTTTCACTTATACTCTGTCACATGAAAAGGGGAGATTACCTCAACGCAAAGTATAGGGAGATGTACTCAAGCCTTAGTGTTTGATGTGTCTGTCAGTGCCTCAGGAGAGCAGGCATCCCTGTGCCTGACCAGCCTCTCAGCATCCCATGATGGGCACCTTTCACTGAGCAGTCTTGCTGGTTCAGAGGGTGGCTCAATTGACTCATTCAGGGACACACCAACAGCATGAGGAAAACTTCTCAGTACGTCTTCCAATTTATTCAAGTACCTTACTCACTGTCCACAACTGCCAGCACCCACGAAGGATGATGTTCCACACCAGCAGTTTGTGGAACAACACTCTTTATTAACAGAAAATTGTGACAGGTTAAGGTTTGAGGATTGCTGCTGGCAATATCTAACTGTAAAAACATATTCAAAGTAAGACATACCCAAGCTGCAATCCCCAATAAAATATTCAGAAAAAAAAGAGTATATTTTTTACCCAATAGGTGTCCCTGTGGGTGAGAAGACAGGTTCAGTTCATCAGTTCAGTCAATCCCAGCAGTTATGATGGAGTCTTCTCCAGCTTTTCCCCATTATCAACTTACGTTTATACTATTTCTTTGTGTTTAGGTGGAGCTTGAGTAACTCTAATCATGCATATCTTTTTTACTGATTTGTGCAAAATTCTCTCACTTTAATCTTAAAGATACACTCAATAAAATACAGAGCACATGCCCAGAGAGGGGTGGTCATACCTTGGATGGGGGTAACTTTGGGATGGAGGTGTGCCTTGGTATTACAATTAGGTTGCAATGAACCAAGCTCATTGGAGCAGAGTGGTTTCACCACGGCTGCAGGCTCAGGAGCAGGACATCTCCCCTGCCTGCCCTGGCTGACAGGTGCTGGGCCATTTCTCACCTGCCAAGCACCATCAAGTGGTTCTCTCTGCAAAGATTTCAACACGGCCTGGCCATGGGGTCTCAGCTCTGCTCCCCTCTCTGTTCCATCCCCCTTGGCAGGTGCTGTGGATGGAGATTGTGGGTGTGAGGAATTATCATGGAATAGGTTTGAGCATGCCAACTGCATTCCATCCAGGGAGCAGCAACTGTATTTTACCCTGTAATTCCTGTGCCATTACAATTCCTTTTAGGAAGCAAATATAACTTTTCAATTTCCTCTAATTTTACCCTCAGCCATCTTTTCATACACACCTTAGCCTGAAGTTCATGAAAACATTGCACAGAAGGAGGTACCTCCAAAAGAGTCCTTCACTGAGCTGTGGGAGTGTCAATTTAGGAAACTGGGAGTATCACGCAGGTAGGAGTGAATTTTCTGTCTGTGAAGTAGTTCATCAAAGTGTCCATTTCAAGTTAGAGCAGTTTGGCCTCAGAGTGTGAAAATCAACACCAAACACAGAGTTAGCACTATGATTATGGTAGTTACCAAGAGTGGGGGAGGGAATGAATATTTCTTTCTTTATAAAGGGATTGGTTGTTTGAAATTTAACATTCCCTAAAGATCAACTTTAGCATTGATAATTTCCCTGAACTTCTTTAGTAAATTTAGACAACTGAGCTCCTCTAAAGGGTGGGATGAAAAATCAGTCATAAAATATATATATACCTCCAGGAGATGTTCAGCGAAGTGATAGAGGTTTTTTTCCCCTAATTTTGTGCCAGTACCTGTCTTAACCTTATTCTATTGTTGACCACTGAAATTTTTGATGCTTCAAGTGAGCCTGAAAAGTTAATTTTGGCTCATTTAATGTTAAAAAAAAAATAGAAAAAAATCAACATAGGAAATAAAACATTTATTTTCTTACATAATATTTTCTAAAATATTATTTTCTGATTTTCTTATATCATTTAGAAAATAAATCATGGATTAAAAGAAATGTTATCTATCTATACATACTCATGGAGTATTTCAATTCCTTTAGTTGCTGTATATCACTGAAAAAAATATTTGCTGGAAATTTTCAACCAGTTTTAATTATTTCAAACAGTTTTACTGCTGATGTTGTCATGTATTGTAGATTTAAGGAATTCTGTCAAAGACAGGTACTGACAATGCCTTTGAAATTAGGTACTTCAGTACAACTCTACAGTCCACCTCTAAGGCATGGGAAATAAGATCACATGTTTATTTTATTCACGGTTGTATTCATGTTTATTCATACCAGTAATCTTGACATTGCACTGAGTAAAAGCAAAGAGACATTTTTGAGCCAGACAGGTAACAATTATAGTTATCACTGGTATGTGCTGAATATGAACCTTTGACTATGAATATGAATTTGAGCGTTGACTATGGAGAAAATGATAATATTGTTTCTAATTCTGAATTAGAAGTGAGAATAATAATTAAATCAATAGAAAAAACTTCACCTAATGCCTGGTTTGAAGTCAGTTTTACTTAAAAGGATTTAAAAGAAAAGTGCCATATCTTGAGTTTTCTGATTCAACTGCCATAAGATAGTTGGGTCTTTGAAACATCCATCACCACTAGAAGGTACTGCTACAATAAAAATTTTTAAGATCCCGTTTTCTGAAGTAACAGAAAAAAAAGGTAACCAAGATTCCTGGATTGACAGCCACTGCATTTCTATTTGTGAAATTTAACAACACAAAATATGCAGAACAAAACCTGGCATTACTTCTCTGCTACAAATAGTGTACGTTCTCTAATTTTAATTCTGTGGAACATATCCTCACAGCTGAATACGTTCCCCTTGTATTTAGTCAGGCAGAACTGTGCTGTGTTGATTCCAGAGTGATATAACACATTATATTAGACAGTAGCACAATCACAGCAGCTTCTGTTGGCATTGGTCTTTTCAGTGCAAACAGTACTCCTGAGCCTGTGACTGTTCTCTACAATCAGATAAATATTACAGTAAACAACAGATTTTTCCTTTGATTCTGTATATTTTTGGTTTAGTCAATTCTGATGAAAAGAGCTAGGCTTTGTTGGGTTTTGATGTGATCAGCAAAACTGGGTTTTTCCACACAACACTCTGATTAAAGGAATTAGCACTATTCAAGATCAATGTAGCACCTAGTCAATAGATGACAAAGTGTTAACTGGTGGATAAAAAAAATGTAATCACTAATAGGAAATCACAGAATGAACACAGAGCCTCAATCCAATGCAGTTCAATGTCTCCATCAGAGATGTGAAGAAAATATAAGCAATTTTCCATCAAGGTTTATAGACTACGAAGGAATGGTGAAGTGACAGATAAAAGCATTTTTGAACTGAGACAAACCATTTTTAAGATGTTCACAATCAAAGAGGAATAATGGGCTCTGTCTGCTACCATTTTTCCTAGAGTCAGATGAAAAGACATAAATATGGAGGGACAAAGGACTATTGAATACCCTGGGAAGAAGCAATGACCTTGATGAAGATTTAGTGTTTCACCACGCTGAAAAACCACCTGACCATGAATTTCCAAAACCATTAAAAAATTCAAGGGCTAAAATTGGAGGTAGAAACATTCAAAAGGGAAGAAGGACATATTCTAACAGTGATTAACCTTTGAGAAACTTCCCTGGAGAAATGATGGAGGCACCTTCATAAAAGTTTTTGAACTAAGACTATCTATGCAAAATCTGTACTTATTCATCCAAAAATTATTAGATTCAATGAAGGTATTGCAAGGTGAATTTTTATAGTCAATACTATATAGGTGCTTTAAATAAAAATGCATTAAAGCTCATTTTAACCTTAAGATTGGTAGAAGGAGGAAAAAAGAGACCCACACTATAATCTGGATTTATAATTTTTTTTGAAGCTACTTTTCAAATAAAAAGCTTAAGACCATGTAGGGTTCCTCCCTTCTCCCCAAAATACTGTCTCTGTTTTACATGCTACTTGGGAAAATATTCAAAAAATCAAAATGCAAATGGATGTTATTTTACAGAGCCCTTGTGTTTTTCATGTTACTCATCTAAGAAAATGTCTTGTTTTCACTGTCATGAAACTCTAAGTGACTGTGCTCAAAAATACTCCAAATAAAGGCACCAGAGCACAGAGTGTATAGAATGAATATGCAGTGAAAATATCAGGTCAGGGAAACTGTTACAAGAATGGGGATAATACACAGAAGAGAGTGAACATATAATTAAGGTCAATAATGACAGTAGACTTCAGTGTCTGTGCCTCCTCTTATGTGTCTTTTCCCTCATCCTCAGTGAGTGAAGAAGAAAAACAGCAAGATACTCTGGCCTGCATTACAGGAAGACTTACTGTAAAAATAGATGACTTTTCTAAGTGTAGTTTGTAAATATAGGTCAATATATGGGGCAGACAAATAAGCTATTTTATCTATTAAAATCAAAAGCAATAGAGAGGCATCCACAACCTCCTGTTCCCACTTTTCTAGATTCTTTTCCTGGTCTTCCCCATTCTTTTTGATGTATCTTATTGCCTCAGTTTAGAAACAACCCATTAATTTACATCACTGCACATCACTTCAATTTTCTACTTTTTCTCCTTCAACATGACTTTCAGATTTACAGAGAATACACTTTAGAACCCTGCTTTAATTAGGTATTGGTTAATTAATCCCTAAAGCTCCTATGTAACTAATCCCTCATTAAAAAATCCCTATGAAAAATATGCACACTTTTGTTATGTATATTTTATGCTTGCTTCTCTTCTTTTCTCCTTGCCACATCTCATTCCAGTAGCAAAAGGAAAAAAAGAAAAAAACCTAAGATATCCTGAGTTCAAAAAGCTAAATGAATGAATTTTAAAGAAATAGTTCAGAATATTATCAGTGAAACCTTGGCCATGTTGAAACCAGTATGTGTTTGTTATAGATTTACTGGGGCCAGAAATTCAAACCAGAACTTCCAAAATAGTTCTAGTGTTATCAAATTTCTCACAAACCTTTTACATTCTACTGAGATATGCTTTCTGAGTAATATTTATATGATAAGATCATCAGATTTATAGTAGGGAAGGCAGCTTCAGCCTTTGGTATGTATCTCATGTCCTAATTCTCTAGTATTCTGTAAAGTAACTTGATTTATTTATTAATAAACAGGTGAAAAACAACAACAGAACAGATGACACTTTTAAGACGTGTACAGTGTGTGCATCACCAGGAGAGTTGTGCATGGAATGTTCTCATATGCAATAATGAGACTCACTCTTAATCAAATAATTACATTGGTGTGTAGGGGTTGCCTGGAATATAAATGCAGCAAGCCAACAGATCTGTCTTAGTGTAAAATCTCAGGTACCTAACTGGATGTGTTTATTACTGCACTGCAAAGGCAAAGTCTCTCTGCTCCATGGCTGTGTCAGAGAAACAGCTTTAAGAGATCATCTTTCTAAATAAGTACAATATAAAAACATACCAAGTACATTCTGTACTAGACAAATACATTTTATTTCTACTAAAATTTTGTGTCGAGGTGTATTTTTTGCATGAGTAAAATTAATTAAAAAAAAGACAAAAACATTGCAGCATGGTTTACAATGTTTTTAGTGAATGACCATGCATAAGTCAGAAATAAAATAAAAGGCAATAAATAAATAAGATACCAAAACTTTTCAGCAGACTACAATTTTAGTGGCCTTTTAATTTTAGTCAGTATAACTGTAGGTAGAAGATGAGGTAAGACACAAGTAGGCAAGAATAGGAAGCTAAAATTATTTTAGCTAGAATAGGAAGCTAAAATTATTCTAGAATAGGAAGCTAAAATTATTTAACATCTAAATTATTATTTCATGTGTATATGTGATAACCTGCATGATGCATACAGAATATTTGCATTGTTATATATCAATTCTGATTTACTTAGGAGCATCAATACTACATGCATAGCAAGGGACGAAAAAGACATTTCCTGTAGGATGATGTTAATCAAAATCAGAGAAAACAACAATATAATATAAATCCAAATAGTCAGAAATTATGATTGACAATATAAATAATTTCAAAACTATTGTTATTTTTAGTAAGTTGATTCCCCTAAATCTGGGTAAAAAAAGCTTTAAAAAAAATCATAGTAAAAAAAGGGAGTGGAAAAATAAGTTGTCAGAAAGATCTGTGGAGAAATGTTGACAGAAAGAAGAACTGCAGAAGTCTCAGTAGGGTTTTTCCAGTAAGTAATAAACCTTAGGGAAGAGTGAATAGATGTGTACACTCCAGATTTTTGCTCTTTGCATGCATGCTTGGAGAGTTCAAAATCCTTTGTTTTACATAAACTGTTATTTCCTTTTGGAGACTGCACTGTCAAGAGACCCTTTGCTCTTTCCCAGAGGGACAAGAATCACAGCCCTGGAGCTCAAGCAGACCACAGAGTTCTGGCTGCAGGCCTGCTCACCAGAATTACTCTGGCAGCTGATACTCAGGAAACCTGCATAGAAGTCTGAAGGACTAGAGCTTCACCTTCCCTCAGAGGCCGGAACTTAGAGCCTGAGATGAAGAGAGAATCACATTTGCAGCTCCTAAAGAAACATATTAAATACATCTTTCCAAGACACTTTGCATGTGTATGTCAAAATAATATGAGGAATGATACCTTCAGCTGTCCTCATTTAGGAGATTGGGGTTTTTTAAGAAAAGTGAATAATCAAATGTTGTCTTTTCCAAAGATCTCATCTCCATGATTTTTCTGTATTCATTAAAGACCTACAACCAGAATGACAAATGCTAACCGGGACTATTTGGTAATTTGAAAAAGTAACTTGAGCATCATCCTTTGAATAAGGACAATAGATTTTTTAGATAATTGCCTATGTAAGGTGCATCTGTATTTTGTAAGCACTATTGATGCTGTGCAGTTATTGCACTCCTTTGCTTTGATTTAGTGCTCATCTTGAAGCCAGCCAAGTCTATTTCAAGAGTCAGTATCTTGTGAACAGTGATCAAAGTGTAAATTTATGCAAATTCAATGCTTCACCTTAATTACCTTGATGGTGCTTGTCAGCAGCCTTTTCCATGCTTTCACTGATTAGCAAGCTATCACAAATAATTATTATTTCATCTGCAATTACAATGATGCAGTTCATTGGCTTATTGCCCAGCCACAGCATTGCATCCCGCCCCTCAGCCTGCTCTTCTGGAGTTATGCCACAATGCACGTCTCAGGAATTACCATCCCTACTTTATTCAGTCAATCATCTAAACTCCTGAACTTTATGATCCCATAAGGCAGGTTCTCTGTAACATTTTACAAGTGGGATTACTACATAAAATTGCTAAATATAGCCTAGAAAAATGTGAGGGCAAGGAAAGGCTGTTTTCTCCATGATCATTTTGCACTAGCTCCACTTTCTCTTTAAAACACTCTTTCATTTATCCCATCCCATTTTTTTTTGTCAGCTGCTAAGAAAAAAGAACTCTATCCCAGCCAAAACCAAGACAGAATTTTACTTTAGCAGATAAACTGATGCTACTGCTGATAACTGAAATATGAATTTTTGAGGTTAACAAATTGTTTCCAGGCAACCCAAGGTTACCGCTGTAAAATGGACACTACAGCATGGAAATGTGTTGGGTTCCATCATGTTGGAAACCTTGAGTCAATCCAAGTATGAGGTGAAAGCAAAGAACAACTCAGGAAGTAAATAAGTATCTGTTTGTTCCTTTTTCTAGCTGATTAATGAAGCACAAAAACTAACATACCCAATCCCTGTCTCCATTTCAAACAGTTTATTTTTCATAACAGTGGATATGCCTGCATGTATTAAAAAGGGCATGAGGAATGTGGGGAAGTGAATGGCTGGCTGGTTTTCTTTATGAATGCTTGTACATCATCTTAAATCACGAGCTATTGCTTACAAGCTAAAAGAATGCAAATATAAAAGTAAAAAAAAAGCAATTAAATAGCAACATATGGTCAAATATGTAATCTCTAAAAGCAGGAATATAAAAGAAAAAGAGAAAAAAATATTAGAAGAGAAGCCTGAAGCAATGTTTCCACATTTAACTGAAAACAGTGTTTATTGACTCTTCAAGGTCAGGAGAAAAACACCTGAAAAATAAATAAATGCTCTAGCTGCACAAACTCAAACTAAGAAAGGAAATTAAAGGATGATACAGAGAAGCCAAAGTTAATAGAAGTCACCAGTCCTAAAATCATAAATGGCAGGTAGCTGTAAAATATAAACTCTATATTCCATAAATGGAATGATACATTTTTGAATTAGTCCCCGGAACATGACACATGAGCTCAAGCAATAACTTAGAATTACTGAAGTTATAATGATTAGACCAAAGGAAAGTACTTTAATTAAACCTCTCATAAATTAAAGAAGAAAAATTCCAACTTTTACCAGAAACATCTGCAAGGTATTAAAGCACATTTCTTACCACCACACATTTTGAAACTACAATATAATCTCCCAGAAAAACAAATTCAGATCAGTAGATAGAAAAGCCAGCATCGATTTAATATGTAAAATTTACACAGAACACTAAGATGGTAAAAACATGCAAATTTGTCTATTTGGGGCTAATCAAGTAGGAGCAGGTATTTCCAAGAGACATATAAAAGAAAACAACATCCCTGCTGGATTCAAACCAGAACCAGAAAAACAAGCCTGTTGAAGAGTCATAATTCTGCTTAATATTTTGAAAAAAACAGATATTAAACCCAGCATCAAGTTAAGAGATCAGTACATCTGTTGAAAATTTCTATTTTGAAAATATAAAGACAAGCAGGTGCTGCAAATCAGCTGTTCCAGTGTAACATAAAGCAAAGTAATACTACACTCTGGTAACATTTGTGCTCAGCTGAGTCTCATGAACTTTAGAGAGCTCTGCAGTGGAATAAAAGCACCTACAGACTAATGGGTTAAATAACTTTCTGCAATCCAATGACTGTATATACCAGACCTGTAGTGAGTATGATGGGAACTTCTAGCTCACATATGGACATCTAGACTTGAACACACAGGTGCAGAGCCAGCCAAGAAATCAGTACAGTCTGGCAGATGCAGCACAGGACCTATAGGAGACTTAGGCTGTCTGCTCTGGTATCTACCCTCCAGGTGGAATACCCTGCATGATCTTAGTAAATCACATGCTATTTAGGCTTAATACCTATTGGATTAAGTCAAAACCTGTACCAAACAAGTTCTAATGGGTATCTGCTGCTCCCACAGCCAAATTTGGTGAAACATCCAAAGCAGAGGAAGATTCTCAAATATTAATATAAATTCTCAAGAAAAATATATGACACAAACTCCCAGTGCATATAGTCCTCTGTAAAAAGTCATTGTTAAGAAGAATTCAGAAAAAAATATAACAAAGGGAATCATCATACACTAACATCTAAAAATCCTATTTTGTAGCAGAGTAATATTCCTTCAAGTTATTTGCTTGTAGGAGGCCACCGACCATTACACCCATTACTACAAAAGAGAAGGGTAACAAACTGTTACCACCCTATGAATTTAAACCAGTAATGAGCAAAAATTACTATCTTAAATTTGTGTTATTGCCTCATCATTGGGAAACCACGTTCAATTATTATTTGAGAATATTGCCCTGCACATTCAAAACTCCCTGCAATCATGACAGAAAGAATGCATGGGTATTTATGGAATTTCACAAGGAAAACAAATGAACTGGCAATCTAATTCTTTTCCTACCACTGGGAAAAGTGGAAGGATTTCTCTTTCACTGATGGGGAGAAAAATCCTTCCTACTATTAAAGTGATCATGAATTAATGAGCTGAAATAGAATGCACTGGTACATGAGATATAGTTTGCATAATGAAAAATGCAGCAAGGCAGGTTTGAAATAATTTACTAAAAGATCAGTAATTCTACCCAATGCCCTAAAGCTGAGGAAGTTTGAACTAGAAAAGAACCATATAATCTAATTAAGTTCATTCCAAAGTTTTCACGATTGTACATTAAACAGGGCTTTGGTCAGCCTGCATTTAGGTGCATTAATATGGCTATTTTCTGGGTTGGAAAATATCCCACACCCTACCAGAACACAGGCAGGAAGCTGTTCCAGCTATTTGTGCTTCAGTCATGTCATCTCACTTGTTCCCTGTTCTGCCCTATCTGCTGCCATGAGGTGAGACATGAGGGTTCTGAGTGCAGTAAGCATGGGTAGTATACATTACTGGAGTTATTTCCATCACCCTTTGCAAATGGAAATGTTTACAGCTCAAGTGTTGCATGTGGCTGATCCTACACGCCACAGAATGAGAGGCACACTAATAAACTGCTTTGCCCCACTAGGTTTGATTTGTAAGCCACTTCTACTGACTGATGTTCTCTGCAATCTGTAGCACTGTACCTGTGGAGGGGAATTTTTATTAGCCAGACAATGCAGATGAATACTTAGTGCAGAGTGTATTGATGATATAACAATTTGCTCATAATAAAGGTGTGTGAGCATTTGCTAATGGAATTTTTTGTTTTACTGGTGGAAGAATGTTTCTGACTAAATCCATTTCATATAAATCTATTTACTAAATCTGCTTTAGATTGTCATTTGCTCATTGTCTAAGAGCAGAAACCCTGTCATTAAAAACCTAAGAGTTCATGTATTCTCTCTGTTATACTAATGGAATTTTATCTGTGGTTCACTGGCAGCTTGACATTGTGCTATATAAATCCATTTGGCTTCACCTTTACCTGAAAGCTACAGTAGAAACACATTATGTGGAATTTTCTGTTGCATTTGTCTTTGACCTGCTGTCTTTAACTTCCCTGATTACCTGAAAAACTTTTCTTACTAATTGCTTTCCATTTCCTTTTTTATTTTGAAATAAGCTCAGAAGTAAAACTCCACTTACTTCTAAGAGAAAAAAAAAATAAATTAGAGTGGGTAAACATAAATGTCCTGTGCCTGAAAACGTGGAGGCAAAATGAAGAAGTATCCTTCCATTATGGCTCTAAATTTCTGTTGATCTTTTGTTTGCTGCATCAGCCAGCCTTTGGATTCCTCAATCAGAGGCAATAAATGATTTTAATTAACTCATTGGCTAGTTTAAAAATCCATTATTATAACATTATTTGACCTATTTGGCTCGTGAAACCATTAGTATTTCCCTCATATGCCCTGCACAGTCTGCAAGGTTATGTCTCTTCTACCCCACAATCTTGGAGCTGGCTGCAGCACACTGCTGTGTGCTGAAGCCCCATCAACTGACCACCTGCACTGCATTTCTGCCTCCAAACCTGGGCCAAGGGTGGAGGAGAGGAACAGGTTTCCTGGTGGTGAATTGGGAAGGGGAGCACTGTGTGTGGGTTAGAGCTAAGATTTGTGCACAGCCAGTGATGTGTCGGCAGAGCCTGATGGAGCCTTCCTTCAAAATCAAGCCTGAGTTTGAGGCAGTGCACAAAAGGCAGTGCAGACAAAGTCTCAGTCAGCTCTTTTTCATCATCCCTCAGTTTCAAGTTGGGTCTTCAGTTTCAGATATTTCCCACAGTGGGTTCAGAGCAGCTTCAAAGCACTCTAGTTCTGCCCAATCTATTGGAAGATGAGGCTGTCTGGGAAGACCCTACATTGTCCCCTGAAAAACTCTTTCAATAGAAGCACAGATAGAATTTATTCCTACAGCTCTGGCAAAAGGTGCACGAAAGACCTGGACCAAACCTCAGAATGATAACATGAATGTTCAGAAATAGCCATCTGTCACAAACATCTACTGCAGCAACAGCAACAATATTGAACCTGAATTTCTGTTAGCATTTCCTTCTGCTGCACTATCACAAGCACAGCTGCCTTGTAATACTGGCCATATTCTTTTAGAAAACCAAAACATTTGAAGTCAACCTAAACAAAGGCCTTGGGTGCAGACAGCTGCTTTCTAGTGCATATTCAACTTCATCTGAGATTATTTCCATTAAATTTTATCAAGGCCAGGTATATTCTTCTTGTACTGAGACATTCAAGACCCTCAAGGATCTCTTTCTAGGGGTCTATAGAAAGTGAATGGTATCCATGAAAGGAACTGCCATTGAAAAAGTTTGCTAGATTTCTTGTAAAAGCTCAATGAACCAAAATGCAGCCCAGAATGACTTTTTGGTGTGATTCCCAACAGCATACCCTGACCATTCCGCAGATGTGTCTTTCCATAGACAGCAATAGTGAAGTGTGGTGAGTATCCTTACAGGAAAATCAAAAAAGATGGTAGATGGAAAGAAACTGAATCAGGCTGAAGTGCATTTCAACAGCAGGTACCATGCTATGGGAACAGAAGGGTAACAAATGAGTTCAGTCTGCAGAGAAATGTTGATTTATACTTAGGCTCAGTCAGATTCTGCACGGGTGGTGGACCTGTTCATATCTGATCTTTCTGATATATTTGTGCTGAGCTGACCATCTCAGAAGCAAAAGAAGTAATTTCCTGTAATAGTCTATTAATATTACTGTAAATGGTTTCTCATCTTATAAAATCTTTCTAAATGTGTGCACTTGTGCTATACAGCTCACTAGGGTCCCAATCTCACTAAATTTTGCAATATTAATGCAAATACCTATAGAAGCATATGGACAGAGAAAGTATTTTTTTTTTCAATATAGTCTACTTAACCAACAATTACACTAACTTATTCCTGTGTGTACCTAGCAGTAAAATTGTACTTGTCTTTCAAAAACTTTGAATAAATAGAACATCCATCTGATAAGGTCAGTCCCAGTAGACTCTTCCAGAACCTATTCTAAGCTAGCCTCTTTATCATTCATCAAATTGAAAACATTTCACTGAGACCATTCAAATTCAATAAGTTATAAAGATCTGTTCTCATAGGTTTTTCAGCCTTTGAGAAACAAATGTCCTTGTCTCCCTTCCTTTATAATGAAAGACCTTGACAGTGTGAGGTTGGAAAACCCTATTTTGAAGAAAATGAAGAAAAAACTTCAAGTCAAAAGACAGAACTGTATGAGAATGTTGTCCTGCATTTTAGTTCTATTAATAAATCACTTGGTCATTGGTTTTGTTTAACAAAAACCTTAAAATTCAGGTAAGAAAAAAATATAGAATTTCCAGGCAGCATGAAACAGTGTACACTGCTATTTCCAGACTGTTTCATCTTTCCAGTTTCTTTGTACTGGAGAAGACAGTACTTTCTGAGGGCAGATATCCCATAGATAAACAGATAAGTCCAAGTAACAGATATATTAATTTAATTTTATAGTTCCTAAACGCCCCTGTCATCCTGACGGCTAAGTGCTGATTAGGGAAAATTAAAATACTAAATTAGAACCAAGCAAAACCAGTTAATTAAATATTAAACAAAATAAATGGGTCTTTCTTTCTGTCCTGAATTCACTGAAATTAATCTTTGATTAGATTCTACCCCATTGCCACCTGCTTGCCAGTTAATAAGCAATCTTTAGTAATCTTAAATTTTCATGTTTCCATTCCTAGGCATGAGGAACAATAGGCAACAGAAAGCAATTTAGACAGCACCATTATGTACCTTCAGACTAGTTTATTAAAGGTACTTTCAAACAGGTTGACTTATTTCCCTTTATCCAGTCTTCCCAGGAGAACAAGCTTTATGTGCTTGGGAGAGGTTGGCATTTTAGGGGAAGTGGGAGGAAATGGAAGCATCTTTGGGTAGGCCAACCATTGAATCTGATCATATCCAAATCTTCTCAACTGAAGCTTCACATTGTGAATTACACTGAGAAACAATTAGTAGAAGACAGTCACACAGGAAAACAGCTCTCTGCTTGCTCTGTGGGAGACTTTACAGTAGAAACTCTCATGGTGTTGAACAGCTTACTGAATTCATATGGAGAGAAAATCTTACAGATATCCCAGCTTTAGGAAAGCTTCAGTTGAAGTTCATGACCCTATTAAAAAATCTGTTTGAATTTCAGTTTAATTCTTTTTTACACTCATGACAGCACTTACCATTAGTGTTGTGGTACGTCACAGACTCAGGGGATGGTGAAGGAGGTCAGGTAGTCCAATCTTTCAATGTGGCTCCAAAGCTGTTTTCTCTGTGTAGTCTGTGGGGAAAACAGGGCTGAGATACACTGGACTTGCAGGAGTCTTATATGCCAGCCATTTAAAAAGTGCCATGGAGACAGCAGTGTTCTTTGTGCATTTAAGATTGACTCCATGGTGAAGAACATGCTGAGGAAGCTTGATAAATGTAATATAGGGAGAAATTGAACTGGAATTGAAAATCACTTGAAGTTTATTGTGAAAACTGTTTCATGTATGAAAAGCAGAAACAAGGAAGATCTTGTTTATCAGGCTGCAATCTGTAAGTGGCCACTCCTATGGGGGTCTGAAAGTCTTTTTACCAAAGTGTATTTCTGTGCTTATTAATTATATGCTAGGCAACCTGCATCGAATATAAATTCATGGCATGATACCTCGTTAAAATGCCGTTAAATTATAAGGTGTTTGTAGTACATTTTCGTCAACAGAGTAAGTAATAAAAACTCTGTATCATACAATTTAGCAGTTTTGAAGTATTAGTGAACAGCATGTTATGAACTGGCAAATTCAGAGAGTGTGGTAGAAAGTGCTTTTACATGAGTGAATTTCAGTGACTGGAACAAGATTATAACATTTTGTTAGACAGAAAGAAAGTAATATATAAAAATCTACAGATAAGGGAGATGTTAAATTTATGACTTTTAAAACAGAACTGTTAAAAATCAATGTAAATATAGAAAATCTCCAATGTTGTGATCATATCTACCACTAAAATGATCTTTTGTACTGGGATGTCACTGCCAACTACGTCTTCTTTTTTTTTTTTTTTTAATAAAACAACACTTTCTTTTTCTATTTATTTAATGGATTTAGTGTAGCTTTAGCCTTCTGACTTTTTATCTTTGCATGGTACCATGCAATCATGAAAAGATTTATTGGATAAATTAAATAAAATGAAGTAAATGTATTTAAACAGAAAAAAGTCTCAAGATTTCAGGCTGATAAGGATTATAATGCACTCATAGAGCATAAAATATGCCCAGAAGACCCTATGTTATTCAATGTAGTTGTACAAGTGAGAATCAGAGAAAAATTTAAAGGTAGTGGCGGTCAACAGCTGCTCTACAACTTGAACAATGATCCTCTAACAACATTGTTGGATTTATGACTAATAGAGTTTTGTTTTTTTTACCAGGTAGGAGCTCAGTCTGAAAAAAAACAATTGCTTAGCATGTCACTATTGCAGCTCTGTTTGTTTCTGAGTGTTTCTTTCTGCACTACCTTCACAGCAGCACACCTGCATTCCTCAGGTGTGCTGCTGTGTAGAAGTGGAACTGCTCTGTGCAAACATGCCATTAAGCAGTGGCCACAAAGGAAGGTGCAATTTGCAAGCCCAGACATTTCTAATACTTGCAAAATCTTGGTTTTTTTGATACAGCAGCTCAGACTCCTCTCATGAAGGTATTCTAATGTCATCTTTGATTGGAATTCCATTATCTCTCCCCTCCACTTTTCTCTTTGATACTCCTGTAAGGCACAAGCAGGAAGAGGAGCTTGACATATTTTATGGTAGTTGGGGTATGATCTTTAAGGCTGTTGTAGAGTGTAATGCTCTCTAAATGCTTATTATCTTAAAACCCCTAAAACTTTCATCCTCAAAGCAAGCCAGAAAGAGGCCTGAAAATCTCAGTCACTCAATTTTTCTGTGGCTATTTAAGAGAAAGAGGGAAGAAGTTACCAATGCTAGACTTTTCACTTGCTGCCTTGATAGTCTTAACAGTGAAATATACTGTCTGGGTGGAAATTCATGGTGTGTTATTCAAGGGCTAAAGCTGGATTGCCTGAAAGGATTTCTATGCAGCCACAGATGTTATAACACTGAAATTACCTGTCCAAATTCCACTGCTTGCACCTGGCAAGGAGAGATTTGACTTGCTGAGTCACCATGAACAGGGTAGAGATGCAGCTCTAAGACAGCTTGGAAAGTGGACTTGGCATACAGGAACATGAAATAGGTGGAAAATAAGTGGTCAAGTGTGCAAGTTGCTCTGCACAAGTCCTGGTTGTTCTGTACAGCCAGAGAGTAAAAAGTGATGATTAAGATGAGATTTTCCACAGCTGTGGTGCAGGCAGATGAGTAAGTGTCCCACAAACAGCCTAGAAGACGACAGGAGCACAGCAGACAGATGCTGCCTGCTTGCAATGAGTGTTTCTCATTATAACAGGTGTTTCTTTCAGTATATTATTCAGAATTTCTCTTGTAATGCATTGGATTTACATGGCCAGCTTGGTTATTTTTTTTTGGAGGAGGGGTGCAGGGGAAGGCTACAGGAGTGGCTTCTGTGTGAAGCAGCCAGAAGCTTCCCCCATGTCCAACAGGCCCAATGCCAGCTGGCTCCAGCACAGACCCACCTCTGGCCAATGCAGAGCTCTGTGAAAATCTGAAAACTTTGTGTTATGGCCTCAGAGAAACCAGTGGGTAGGAGAAAGTGCTCTGGCCTTCATTGATTTCCATTTTTATTGACTATTTTATCATCTTTTTATTAGAAAGTGGTTTCGCTGTTGACCTTTTGTATCTGCTACCCTGAGGATAGCAAGATGAAAAACATTAAATGTTATCCTTTTCCTTTCATAACAGAAATTGGATATTTTGTTTGTAAGAGAAAAACAATCTCAGTCCTGGAGTTCGTTTTACAGTGCAACAGAAAATATGGCTTGGTATGTGATATATTTTTTCATTGAAAACACATCTACTTTTACTATTTTCCCATAAAATGATAAACATATTTGATCATCTATGAGATTCCAAGCAGGTTTTAACAGCCTTAATCTACACTTTAGGGTACCTACTGGTATTTCTAGTGCTTAGAAGGATTTAAAAAAATAAACCTGTATTTAAATATAGAGAGCATGTGGTTGGCTAGAAATTATTTGCATTCAGATCCTGAAGTGATTTACAATATAAGGTTGACATAATGCACTTTTTCCTGTACCACTGGGTTTTAGTCATGTGTTCTTTTCTAATGACCAAACTACAAATTGTAAAACCCAGTGAAGAATTATTTACCAATGTGAATTACTTTCTTTTAAGTGGTATCAGCTCTAAGAAGACATGCAATTCAATTTAATATATAGATAATACCATATACATGTATTGGGCTTGTGTGGCATTGGTAAAACAGACTCAATTTAAAGAAATTATTTTACATTATTACCAATCAAATCAGAGTAAGATACTGAGAAATAAAACCAAACTTTAAAAAAAAACCCTTTTCCCCTGCCTTCTTTTCTTCCTGGGCCTAACTTTATTCCCAGTTTTCTCTACCTCCTGCTCTCACAGGCTCAAGGACCCCACCATGGGTCCTTCCCACAGGCTGCAGTTCTGCACAAACTGCCCCAACAGGAGTCCTTTCCATGGGGTACAGCCCTTCAGGAACAAACTGCTCCAGCATGGGTCCCCCAGGGGCACAGGTCCTGCCAGCAAACCTGCTCCAACATGCTCTCCTCTCTCCATGGGGCACAGGTCCTGCCAGGAGCTTGTCCTGGAATGGTCTTCCCATGCTGACAACCTCCTTCAGGCACCCACTTGCTCCAGGCTGTGCTCCTCCATCTGCAGGTGGATCTCTGCCCTGCCAAGGACCTCCACAGCTGCCTCACCAAGGTCTTCCCCAAGGTTGGTGTCTGCTGGGCTCTTTCTCTCACAAATTCTCACCCTTCTCTTTTCTGGTCGCAATTGCTTCCCCACACTAGCTACTTTCCATTTCTTAAATCTTTTTTCCCAAAGGCCAAAATGTGCCCTGGAAAGAAAATACCATCTGCTTCACAGTCAGGTCCTCAGTTAACTCTAGGAAATCTATCACTGCAAAAAAAGACAGATTAAAAAAAAAAAATCAGTCCTTGTAGGCTATGTCAGTCTAATCTGAAAGCAATGTTTGCTTTCTGCCTCACATCTGGGGAATGGATAAACAATTTGCAACAGCTATCTGGAAGTGGGGTAGTGTTTAATAATATTTAATTAATTCTTATCTAATTTTTCAATGAAGGACAAGAATAAACCTTACAAGCTGGGGGAAAAAATGTCTATTCACTAGCTGCCTCTTTTATGAAGTAAACTTTTACATTTTAAAATGTAACTTTTCTGAATGGTAGAGATACAGCAGCAGTGTTCAAAGGCTGCCTCACAAAGGGTTAGACTACTTCTCATTAATCTTTATGTCTGGAAATGTTTTTATGTTTTAAATCAGAGATTGCATAACTGCTTCAGGGGTAGTAGTAAGACTCCTAAAAGTAGACAGCAGCTTTCCACTACTGAGCTCAAATTATTAAATAAGAGATATTACTTTCAGAAGGTTGCTTCATGCTGCATATGAAATGCATTGATCTCAGTCTGCTTTCTAGTGGCCTAATTTCCCACATCAGAAAATGAGTAAAAATATAATAGAAAATACTTCAGCAGTTTGGATTTGTTAAAAATTTTGTTAGCTTTCTCAGTACAAAAAGAAAATAAGACAGAATGGGACTAAAGAACAATTTGCTTTCATCCATTCACCAGAAGGTCTCTTCATCAGGGCAAATCATGGCAGTAGGTCACATGCAAGAATTTCCTTTCCTTGTATTACTTACCAGATTAAAATAAAAATGTCCACATGTTCCAATCTGTCTGCTTTAACAGAGAGTGAAACCTACTTCAAAAGCACAGTAAAAAGAAGAATTGATGAGCAATTTAGAACTCCACAAAAATGGAACAGTGAGAGGTCTCAGAAAATTACCAAGGACGGTGGCAATGCTAATTTATCTGTACCCACAGAATTGTACAAGGTATTTATGGATTTTAGCTTCTAGTTTAACTTATGGCTGTATCTTAAAGAATTCCTGAATAAAACAATCAAGCAGTTGCATTTATTTGTTACCAAGGAGATTTCCACTCCTATAGTAAAACCTTAAATAGCTAAGATATACATTACTTTGGCATGCCAAACATGTCAAAGAAGCAGAGAGGGGGGAAAACACTTTCACATGAGTCTTGAAGGACAGTTCATGAATTGTCAGAATGTTAATGATGTTGTCTGTATGGATACTACATCAAACGAAACACAAACCCATTTATTGACTTCTGTCAAAGCATTCAGAAAAATCTGTGTCACAGACAAGTGCCACAAATGAAGTGCCAGGGTCTCTCTCTCTCTAGCTGGTCAGAGTGACCCCGAGAAAAGTTCGAAAGTTTCTTTTCCCAGCCCGGTGCTTGAAGAAGGAGTCAGAGCTCTTCATTTTTTCGGTCTCAAGGTTATTTATTATATCTTATCTATAAAATTCTTTCTCCCTGTCCAGCCGAGATCCGTTCAGCAGGACAGTCAGAGGCACTCCGCCCTCCCCCAGGGCGGTGTTATCTTTATATACTACAAACTACGTGTACAATATTTACAATCATTCTCCAATACCTATCATCTACACTAGACAGTGAGTTTCTACTTTAGACCAATCTAAAAGTGCCAACATCACCAGACAAGATGGAGGCAGAGAAGAAGAAGAAAGGCTAGACACGCCCAAATCCCTCCATCTTGTTACCAGAAACCCCTATACCAAAAATCCTAAAACCTACATTTACACTCTGTGAGTATTTTATTTTTATATTATCTAAACTGCCGTGGCGTTTATCTCTTCATGTAAAGGTGTTAAGTTGTTCCATGGTTCGTACTCGAACCCGCTGGTGTTCTGGGCTGTGTGCCAGGGTCTCTGAGCCCCCTGGCAGGGGTCCCAGGAAACTCCAGACTCCCAGAGGTATGTCCTGAGTTCTGACAATGAAGAGAATGAACCTTCATTTTCACCTACAATATGCACACATGTCCTTCTCCTCAGCATTTCTTCAGCCCATGCATTAGTGCTCTGTGCTGACCCAGTACAAAGGTGTTGCAGTGCCTGAACCAGCATTTTCTTTTCTCTTTAAAGCAATGTGAGAGAAGTGTTTCTCATTGTTCCAAATACCAGCTTACAAGTTTAATGACTTATTGATTTCCTTTCATTGGATCTGGGAAACCTTGATAATAATATTGGTACATTATACAAGCATACTTGTACACAATATACAAGGAACACATGGAATCTGGAGGATTGCTTCATGCATGATTAATTTTAACCAGTTTGGTGGGGTGCCTTGTCACTGGTTTCTATTACTGTTCATAAAAAGCAACTTTTCCTTGGCAATGAAATACCATTGAAATATATTCTAACAGCTATAATGACCATGTGTAGGCAGCTTTACTGCACAGAGATGGCCAACTTCTCAGCCTCCCAAAGGTTATTTTAACGGAAAACTCTGATATAAAGCTAACCTTTAGATCTTATGAGGCTAAACTTTCACAGACACCTAGGCACTGCAAACTAAAAATCCTTTTGGAAATGACAGGCTCTGAATCTCTTTGCTCTTACAGTACTCTGTGGTAGACTGACCCTATAAATCTGAAAGAGATATGAGGCAAAATGGATGCTCCAAATCCTAAATCAATCAACATTGGAAAGCATTCTTTAAAGTAATCTCATCAAATTACTTTAATATTGTAATATTATCAGTGATTTACTACTTTATCTAAAGTTATGTAAATTGTAATATGATCAGCTATTTTATCCCATTGATTTTTTTATAAGATGTAGTTTGTGAGTTTTTATGAAACCAAGAAACATTTCTTGATACAAATCAGATAATGCAGGAAGGGAGAAGACAGGTAGTATGTTAATTCAATAAATTGCTTAAACATCTAACCATGTCTAAACTGAGAAATATTGATCATATCTCAATAATAATTTATTGAGGAATCCTTCTGTAGTCCTGAGTAAACTTGAAACTGTGTCTTAACCTGAATTCTTGTAAATACTTGAGATAACCACATAAGTAATATGATGAAGCAGCCCAAATGTATTAGTAGTGTTAGAAGATAATAAGGAGTAGAGACTCCCAGGACTGACTCTAAAGGTTTGTTTCCATTTTAACATTCCTCATATTTAAGATTATGCAGACATTTTTTGAGAATACATGCACTTCCTTTTATTTCTTCTTATAAACAAATTTATGTCAGGCTATGCTGAAGAAAAAAAAAATCTTGTTACTTATAGTTTGATAGTATATTTCTTGTGATCTCTAAATTCATAAAAGAATGAGAAATTTTCCAGAAAAAAAGTTATTTTGATGAAAAAGGTAAGCCATGTTGGCCACACTCTTGGCAGTTTTTCTTTCCGTATTTGCTTTTTAAAAATGTTCATACAGTTAATGAATAAATGGATGCAGTTAAGTAAATCAGAAGCAGAACACTAAATACTAGCAATGCAATCATATCTCCCCTGATGCTTCACTGGTGGACAAGAAAAGCTTGCAGAAGTACCAAAGGAATTTTCATCTCTGCTTAAGCAGCAGTATCCTGAACAATGCCAGACCTGAACTAAAACTGATGATAAGAAATTATGGGAAGCTAGAGGGAAAAGTTGAAAACACATCAATTATGGAAATAAGACCTTTGACACCCAGTTTCTTAGATTATCTGAGTGAAAAACTAGACCCTGTACCCTAGCAGAGCTTCCTATTTTTCTCTTGAAGAACCCTTCCTATCCCCTTATTTATATCTCCTTATCTAGAGAACAAAATGGTCACCCAAGATAGATTTCTCCAAAGACAGCTGGGCTTTTTCCCCATTTTGTCCTGATGTATATGGATGAGTAACAAAAGTCTGAGGTCTGCTGGCAGGTGATATAGTGTGTATTTCATTTATTGGGTTGGATGCACTTTGTTAGAGATGCCAGCTTCTTGAGGCCCATAGCCAAAAGGATTTGAAGAGAATGGAACTCTTCTGGATATTAGAGGCTTTTTCCAAGGGAGGCAGAGTTGGTGAAAGCAGAGTTTTAACCCGTGATGCAAAGTAATAACAGACAGCTAGCCACTGGCAGCAAAGCAGAGTCTGAGTTATCACAGCTTCTGAATGGTGTTACACTGTCAAATTATTACAGGTTGAGCTTTGGATTTGAGGGTCTGGTGTCAAAAAAAAAATCTCTATTTCTTCCACCTTGTTCTAGAAAAACTTTGTTCTATGAATTCTACTGAAGAGTTGATTTTGTGTTGTGTATTTCATGACAAGATCAGAGTGGATGACAAAGAGAATAGTTATTCTTCATGAGGTAATGCAAGTAACTCTTTGTCCAAAGGTTACTATGCCGGTATGGCTGCAGGCTGTTCTGTTTGCTCTGTTCTTACACTTGGATATTTTGAATTTTCTGAAAAAATAGACTGCAATTATTATATATATATATATATATATATATATATATATATATATATATATATATATATATATATAATAATATGGGAGAAATTAAACCATGGGAATTTCTGGATTTTATGATAATTATTCTGTTTTGCAAGAAAATAATCTCAGCAATAATAACGTTTTCTTTTGCTAAGTACATTAGTGTTTATTAGATGTGCAGAGTGCCTAGTACTTGAGAAGGCAAAAGTATCTAATAATAGAATGAAGGGATAGAGGCTGCCTGAAAAAGGTGGAATCACTGGCAGCTGTGATGGATAACCTAGTAACAAAGTTGAAGAAGTCTTAGCAGGAGTGCACGTATAGAGAATAAAACACAGGATAAAAGGGGAAGTGACAAAAGGGACAAAATGAATCTGGAGAAGAAATAAAGCATTGTTAAATGAGTAGATGAAAAGAAGCTATCATTTTTTTTTTATTTGCTAATTTAAAATTTATCTAAGGAAATGACCAAGATTATTTTATTATTGTTCTTTCCCTGAGAAAAAAAAAATTAAGCTAGTGATTAGGGAATTTAACAACTGAAAAAAATCCATTAATAAGAAATAAAATAAATTCAGTTGATAAATCACAGACTGTATCTGACAGGCACAATGTTCTTTTGAGAGTCTTAAAAGGACAGATGTGCACCAATTATATTCAATTTAGTAAGATATTGCATCTAACTTCTATGTGACTCATAAAAAACCCTGGATTCTACTATTTTCTTGGAAGCAAAATAAAAAAATCAAAACCACAGCACATTGCAACTATTAAAAGGTTGTACTTCCAAGGAGTGTCTGGATTACAACATTATCCCTAAGAAATAATTTCCATATGTGAGAATTTTTCATGTATATACAAATAATGTAGAGAATGGATTAAGTGGGGATGTTTTCAAACTAACACAATGAGAATTATACAGTTGACCACTATGGAAAAACAAAATTAATTATTTGAATTTAAAAAAAAACAAACCAAAACTAAAAATACTCAAAGAAACGCCACCCCAACCAAGCAAACAAACAAAACAAACAAAAAACCCTCCAGTGTTCTATACAACACAATGGCGTCAAGCAATACCCAATATAATACAAAAAAGTGATAAAGTTGTGTCAGATGAGCACTTTTCCCTAGGCTTCACCTTCTCAGGAGGAGGCTTGCATTTACAATACAGAAAACTGAAAAGAGCCAAGGAATTTCAGCCTCTGTCTTCCCACCACGTGCCCTCTGTCTGATGCACCACACATTTGTATGATGTCGTGCTGCCTTGGCCATGTGGCTGCTCCTCCCTGTCTTTGGGGATGGAATCCACCGCTGAAACACCATCACACATGTTATTATCATGACCATCCATTTTCTCCTGAAGATTTGTTTGACATTAGTTTCTTGTCTGTTCTTTTCCATTACTTTGGCATCCTAAAATACATATTCTTCAGAAGGATACTAAGAAAAATGTATAAAAGCCTATTAAATGATTAGGAGAGTTCTCTTTTTAGTGTCTAAAACCCTCACAAACTCTCAATGTTCTTCCTACCTCAAGTGGCAGAATAAAATTATTTTCTCCATTTTCCAGAAGAACCTAAACATGGTGAATTGAAAAAGACCTCTTGAAAAATCAGTGGTATAGGTAGGCATTGAAATCAATAATCCATGAACCTTAAGTCACAGGCTATACTGGTGTAGGTATATTCCACCAGTAGATAAAATATTAACAACACAAATTTAGATAAGATAAATGTGAGCTTTATATTCATATTTGCAGTAACTGAGTCCCTGAGTTGTTCTTCAAAATGCTTGCTCAGTCCAGGCAGGAGTTTACACTATGCAGTTACCATAGCACCTGGTTCAGGGTAGTGCTAAATCCTGCTGACAAGACAATGTGCTTGTTCAGGCTTGGCTATGCAGCAATGCATCCACACCACTTCCACTCTGCTCAAGATTTAGGTAGGATGGGCTCCTTTTCTCCTGCAAAAGCCTGTCTAAACATACATAATGACAAATGATTACAAGAAAAGAATTGGCTCCTTGCAATGCAAGATTTTTTCCTATGGGATATTTGCCATAGTTTGCCAAGATCTCATTATCTATCTTTCCTCTTACCCCTAATATCAGACTGCTTTCCTTTGCCTTCTCTGCACTGTGTTTTTGCCTGGTGAGACCAAGGTCTGAGACAGTGCTCATCATTTGGACAAGAGTGTGAGAGCTTTTGGCAAATAAGATTAGAGGTGCTCTGTAGGAGACAAGTATGTGCTAGAATGTCCTGTATTATTTAGATGTCTTTTTTAGATATGATCAGTCCCTTCAGTTCTGCAACAGAAGAGTGTACTAATGCATCAGATTTTCAAAAATGAAAAGTATTCAAGGAGGTCTATGAATTTTTTTGCAGTAAGCATAGTAAGGAAGTGAAAACAAGAAAGACATTAAGAAAATTATACTTATGAGCAAATTGTTATCAATTACCAGTATACTGAAGTTTACAGTTTTGCCCAACATCAGAAATAATAGCATAAATGGAAAAATCAAAAGACATATTCATTAGAATGGCTGTATAACAACGGCATTATCAAAATAAAGGATCAAATTTTTTTTTATATTTATTTTTCTTCCTCTTCAAAGACCTAACAAAGGCATTTTATCTAGATTCCAAATTCTCCAGCATGACTAAATAAAAGAGACTATAGAAACCTGTGAAAGGTGACTCATATCTCCTAAGTTCTCTGCCTAAAAATGGGTATAATTTTGATCTCATCTGTGTTTTTCCAGCTTGCTTTAGGTATATTAAGAAATTTTGTTTACCCATGCAATGCAAATCAGAGTAGAGATTTCAGCCATCATCCAGTTAAAATCTGTTAGGACATTATGATCTCCTAAGTATAACAGAAGAGTGGTTTCCTTTACATGACCTCCCTATATGCTATTGCCTTCTACTTTTTATTTTCTTTTTCCTTCACTGGATGTTCAGAGGAGATCTCCTGGGTCAAAAAGTCAGCATTTGTGGTAAAGAAAGCCATTGATTGAAGAATTCTTTCTTGCTGCTGAATTTAGAAAGAGCATACTGAGTGACTAATGTGATTGCAAGCAGAGAGAAAAGGTCTCATTAGTCAAAGCAAACAAATGATTCTATGGAAAATTCCTTTGTCAAGTCAGTTAATCTGCCTCTTCACAGATGATCCCTATATGTATTTCTTATTTTCTCAATGCTCAGCTTGATGATCTGGTATCTAATTCCTGGACCTGTTACTCAGTAACAGTAATAAACAGCAATGAGTAAGAGCTGACTTTTGTACATAAATGCTATTCAGTGATCAGATCTGCTAATAGCAGACATGAGAAATTAGGGATTTGATCTTGCACAACATTTTCACACTTATTTGTTCCTTATTTGCTCCAAAATGGAGCTGCTTTGGCAAAAGAGTTAGGGTAATACATTAAAAAAAGGTTTAATTCCCAAATCCAGTAGCGATGAATGATAAAGAAAAACCCAGAAGCAAACTTTGGTTAAGGAGCCATAAAATAAGGGATAGAAGCATATGCTGGTTATAGAGGGTGGAAAATAAAGACATTCCACTCTAAATATACCATATGATCTTGTTATTACAACTTTTTGCACAGTGCACAAGCATCCTTAAAAAGGCATTCCCTAGCTTTGATTTTTTTAGCTCAGTGGTTCTAAAATTTAGGCATGAAAGGCTGGTACACAATTCATGTTGGAGTTCTAGAGACAATTTTCGAAAACTTACTTTACATAAAATGCTTATCAGATTTCTACTTTTTTTGAAGTGAGGAACCAGCATATCTTACTGGTTTGTTTTTAATGAATGTTCCTTGAAAAGCAAGTCTTATCCTTAAGAGCCTAAACATCAATAATGCATCTTAACTTCGAGATCCTATTATATGAAATCTTGTCTATTGTACATTGATGTGGTGTAAGGCCAGCTGGAAATTAGGCACCACACAGCCACTTTTTCATCCTGCCTCTCTCCCATCCAACACAGTGATAATGGGGAGGAGAATCAATGTTAAACTTGTAGATTGAGATAGGAGCAGTTTAATAATCTAAAATAAAGTAAATATACAGTAATAATGCTATTAATTATAATAATAAAGGGAAAAACAAGTGATGTAAAATACAATTTATCACCTGCTGACTGATGGCAGACCCACTTTCCCAAACCCAGATCAGCCTCCCCTCTGAGTAACTCCCCCCAGTTTATATACTGAGTATGACATTCCATGGTGTGAAATATCTCTTTGGTTAGTTTGGGTCACCTGTCCCAGCTATGGTCCCTCCCAGTTCCTTTTGCTACCTCTTCACTGGCAGAGCATGAGACAAAAAAGTAGTTCTTGACTTATTTTAGGCATATGTACAAGCATTATAAAAATGTACAAAGCCATTTAATTTTAAATGTGTATTTGAATGACAATGCTGACACATTTCTTTCAAAATCACATCTATGCCTGCATCTTAATTTTGTGATAACTTTCTGTAAATATTTGAGTGAAAATTACATTTTGAACTTAAATATTCAAAGTATAAGGTTTATTAATCTTAATGACATGGATTTCCCTCTCCATAACCAGGTTCCAAAGTCACTCAAAGTCTTTATCAGAAACAGAGGTTAAGAATAAGGAATTGGCTGGATGACCACATCAAAAAGCTTTAATCAATAGCTCAGTGTCCAAACAGATATCAGTAAGAAATGGTGTCCCTTAGGAAGCAGTATTGGGTTTTATGTGAATCAGTATCTTTATTAATGACATGAGAGTGAGATCAAGTGCACCCTCAGCAATTTAGCAGAGGGCTGCATGGACAGCTGACACACTTGAAGGACAAGATGCCATCCAGAGACACTTTGAAAGGCTGGAGAAGCAGGTCCATGTAAACCTCATGAACTTCAACAAGACCAAGTTCAAAGATTTACACCTCAATGGAGCAATTCCCCATATTAATATGAGCTGGGAGGTCAATGGATTGTGAGCAGCCCTACAGACAAGGACTTGGACATATTGGTGCATGAAAACTGGGTCATGAGACAGCAAAGTGTGATGCAGCCCAGAAAGTCAGCTGTAGCCTGGGCTGCATCAAAGGCAGCATGGCCAGCAGGGTGACAGAACTTCTGCACTTTTACTCTGCTCTGGTGAGATTCCCCCTGGAGTTCTGCATTCATCTCCAAGTCCTCACCACAGGAAAGGTGTGGGCTTGTTAAAGCAGGTCCAGAGGAGGCCCATGAAGAAAGGCTGAGAGGAATGGGTTTGTTTAGTCTGGAAAAAAGGAGGCTCAGGGAGACCTAACTGACACGTTTGATTTCTAAAAGACAGCTTATAAGAAAGATGGAGACAGTCTTTTTATCAGGATCTCTAGTACTGGACAAGGAGCAAGGATTTTAATCTGAAAGATGGGATGTAAGAAAAAAACCTTTTGTGGTAAAGGTGGTGAGATATTGGGCCATTTTGCCTAGAGAAGTTGTGGATGCTTCCTCCATGAAAGTTCTTAAGGCCAGGTTAGATGTGGCCTTCAAACAATCTGATCTAGTGAAAGCTGTCCCTGCTCATGTCAGGGGAGTTGAAATAGGTGATCTTTAAAGGTCCTTTCCAATACAAACCACTCAGTGAAGCTGTGATTCTATAATTCTGATTTTACAAAATTGATTTAGTATGATGTTTTAAACAGTAGGACATCCAGGACACCATAAAGAACCCTGATTTTAAGACTGGTGCCAATTATTGTAATGTTGAAACATAGAGTAGCAATTATACTGTGAAATGCCTTAGCAAAACATATAAAATATTATTAGGTATCTTCTGGCAGAATAAGGGAATAAAGAGGGAGGCAGACATTTAACCACAACCATTGCTACTGTTTATTCACAGAATCTTCCTAATAAGTCTTTTATGTCTCTCAGGTTTACTTATGCAAAGTTCACATAACAGGTTTATAATTATGAGAATTATCCCCCCTGGTGTGGTTTCCCATTAGGCATTTTAGTTCCTGAAAATTATGCACATGTCTATTTTCACTTAAGGGCTGTCATCACCACATATCTTTCAGAGAGCTGGTCAGCAGGAGTTACATACACCCATTAAGCATTCTTCATTCTGGGTCTGCTGCCAACAAAGATCATTAACTGAACAATGTATTTAATCTCATAAACACTTTCTGTGCTCACAGTTTGCTGATGCTAACTTGCTAGGGACTGTAAAATTGCTATACTTTCTCCTGGGTTAAGCAAGTCCTGCTCTATTATCTCTAATTCTGAAAGACTGTACGGATGAATGATAAAAGTCTGATACTATGAACCAGAACATTTGAATTTCCCTTGACAGATAAATGCCTTAATTGTTGGTCTAGTCAGTCTTGCACATGCTCTTGATCTCTGGCAGGTTCAATATCTTGTGCATTCTTGGAGAGCAGAATGCCTTCAAAGGAAGGATGTAGAATTAACAGCATCCTTATCTATTCACTCTGAATAGAGTCCAGCTTGTGATTTTCAGTACTCTCCAGTGAAGGGAAAGCTAAGATCTGGTAAAAGGAGTTTCACATGTTTTTCCCTGTATTCAAATCTAGTGTTTTATACTTAGAGGTGCAGAGGATTTCCAGGCTTCATCTGTCTCCATTTTACAAAGAAAACTTTTGGGAAATTTCAGACTATAAACTCTGAGTGTAAAGGATGCTTTCTGTGGATCAATAACATGCTGAAGTGCAAGGAAGGGGCATTTATTTGACAACATTTTCATTTTGTTACCTTAACACGCTCTAGTTTACCTATTTGGAACAAATTTTCATGACAGCAACTGGAGGTGTCAAGGTCTCAAAACAAGAGAGGGGGCCTGAAACTGGACAGCATTGAGCAGTGACAGACTTTTATTACTTTTTAACTTGGGGTTGGATTTTTTTCTCACTGGAAGAAGTTCACTTAGAAGTGAATATATGAGTTTGCCATGTTTGTGTGTCAGTTGTGATTTTCAAAGCTGTCAGAGCTGGTCAGGTGATTAGTCAGAAGCAAGCAGTTTGAGGGGTCTAGGGTGCTTCAAAAATCTCATTTTACTTCAATGAAGTGTAGCCTGTGGAAATTTTGGTCATAATCCTGTCAAAAGGATGTGTGCTGTTGACTTCATTTAAGCTAGTACTTCCACCTAGAAAATTTTTCCTTTAAGATAATCAACCATGACAATGAGCAGGGGAGAGCTTTGCAATGGTCCCCTAATTATATGTCAGGTGTTTATTTTGCAATAAACAAAATTGGCTGATTTTTTAAAGAATGATATAATGAGACTTGGAAACTGCAAAAATCTCATCTGTATTAATACCCCTAACAAATGGAGCCTTATGAAGGAAAAGTAGGGGATGCAGTATCATAAAATCATCCCAAGACATACAGGGAGGTGGTGCATGTGATGGGAAGATGTATTTAAGGAGTTATATGCACACAGTGGAAGCTATTTAGACTTGAAAAACATTGGAAAAGTGTTGTAAGAGTCAAGATATTTTAATAAATTATGATTTCAAATGTTTTAAGTAGATGGTCATGGAGCCTTCTTACCCTAAAACTAGGATTATAATAAGATACAATTTACCAGTCTAACTGGCAGCTAGAGATATAAGTAGTTCTAAACACTAGTTTTTATTTTTACTCCTGTTTTCAATGCAGTCAAAATTTTTGGTTCAAACCAAAAATTTGCATGATTCTTTACTGAGCCTTTCCAACAAAATTTCTCAACAAAAACTGTCTGAAAATTATTTCTGAATACATTTATGTCACATAAAATTTTACTAGCCAAAGTAGCTCTTTCCAGTTTCAAGAACTTTACCCCATTGTCAATATATTTTCCCCAGACTGCCAAGCTCTATTCAATTAAACAGCACTTTGACCACATGAAGCAATACACTGGGTCTCTCAAATTTTTTTCTGCAATGTATTCCTAAATTTTTCATGGTCAATTTGAGCTTTTCAATGGTTGACTCATGTAATGACTACAACAAAAGAAAATACTTTGACTTCCAAGTGACAATCATTCTCAAACAAATGTTTGTTTTAGTCCAGTTACATCCAGGTCACTATAAAAAGGCTAGATTCAACAGGACAATTTTTGGGAGCTCAGTTATAACCAGGTTTTGACTTCCTAATGCTTCTTCATCCTACTCCCTTTTTCCAAGAACAAAAAGCAGAAGTTTTTCCTTCCTTGAACAAAGCCATACAACCTACAGTTCAAAAATTAATCTGCATCATGCTTGCAGTGAGCAGTGAAGTATGAAATGTGCCCATCTGAGGGAGTCATTCTGGAGCTGTATGTGGAGGTCCTTTCTTGGAATCACATGGACACCTTGGTGTGAAGAAGGCTTCTTCTAACTGCTCTCTTCCCTTTATGGAGTATAAACGTGTGAGAGGCACCACTTTTAGGCATTTTACTACAGTACAGCAAACTTTTGTCTTATATGTGGGCATGTACCTAGCTGTTACACATTCTTGACCTTTATCAACTGATCTTAGAGGTAATCTTAGAATTTTGACCTTTTAACTCAATTAAAAGCATGTCAAATATTTTTTCTTCCATGGGAAATATAACAATTGCAGAAACTGAATAAGTTCTTTGACCCAGGTTTCTTCCATCTTTTAGCAAGGTCTCCTGGTAACTGGGTAAGCTGGCAAGTAACATAAAATTGGCTTATAAATGTACATGTATACTTATGCAATAAAAAGTAGTGAACCTGTTAAATATGCTTAAGCATATTCTTTATTATCTGAAACTTCATACTATTTTATCTTTTATAAAAGAGGAGATTGTTTCTCCTTAAATCTCATTTTGAGAAATTTTTGAATATTCACTTAAAAACATCATTAAAATATTTTTTTATTTCATGCTTAAAAACAAATGCAAAATTTAATACTTTTATCTCTTTAATAACTATTATGAATTATATATCTAGGTAAAAACATTTTTATATAAAAATCAAGGCATAGCTTCATTCTCTATTTTTGTCAGAGGTTATTTAAATTTTTCTTATTTTTTTCAGGTAAGATTTTGCTTTCTTTAGGGCAAAAATTGAAATATAAACATAGTGCAATGTAAGTTGCTTTTTTTTCTCAATTTATGAGTATCTATTAATGATAATGCTTATTTAATTTTCCCCAAATATTGTTAACACTTTTTCTTGATAATTATAAGTGTTCCCAGTTTTGAAACTCTCTAAAAATGAATTAATAAAATATGCTTGTGTATGAGTAAACAGCATAAAAGATGAGTATCTTGTGTAGGCTCATAGCTGTGATCTAATATGAGAACAAAACTTACAGGCTCCCCCTGTTCTCTCCATCAAGAATTCCGGAGACAATCCAAAAAAAGATGGAGTGTTGTTTTGGACTAGAGAAGAAAGGTGAGCAAAACAATCCATAATAAAATTGTCTGTTTTATATATTTTGATTTCTATTATGATTACAGGCAACGTTATTATTAAAAAAAAATTTAAAGGAGCCCTATCATGATATGATGGAAAATTTCTAATTATAATTTCATGGAGAAATCTAATCCATCAACAGTTTCTAAATGTTTATGGGATAAGTGGCCAAGTACTATCAAGTAATATTCTGTGGAACTAAGGTTCAGTACTGAGAATTTAGAAAGAAATCAAGAATTTTTTCTAAGTTTATTTCATTTTATCAAAACCAGGATATTAGATAAGGCAACAGACTGTATTTTGTCTTCAGAAGAATTTCACATTTGGTCAGGTACAAAGTAAAAATCTCTTTGTGTCTCTGCTGGGTTATCTCACATGACCAGCATGCAGGAGCAGAACAAGGCATGGCTAAAGGACCAGCATGACTGAAGCATGTGTTACAAGCTATGGGCAGAAGTTACTCCTTCTGTAACAGCAGTTTGGCTCAAACTGGGCTTTGCTACCCAGCAAGAACTGACAATACTGTACTTTGAATGAAATTTATAAATTCATAATTGCATGAGGAATTAGGTAGTATTATCCTGTTCATCTTTTTCGATTTTTCTCCTGCTGATGAATATGCTAGCTTTTCAGCTAATTAAAAATTTTTTGATAAAGGCAAAAAGCTGTTTATTAAATGCTGGAAAGTTCAGGTTAATTGTCTTGGATTTCTGATATAAGACTTGAACTAGATTGTTAGTAGTGACACCTTCAAATGAGAAACTGGCTTTTATTGCTGCTTGTCATAACCTTGGGAGAATATGCATATCTTGGTAAAGTCTTTCTGGGGCATATACCCAACTGTTATAACACTAATTAATAATATTCCTATCTCTTTTGTAAATTGCCCTGACAGACAACTCAACACTTGGCAGTACTCTGTCTTCTAAAAGCAAATGTCAATTACAAAATTCATATTCTCAGATGACTAATTGAAGTACCTATGTTTGAAACCCAGCCAAAGCTGGTTTCTCCTTGTATCCAAAGGAGATATCTGGGCATCTCACAGACAGTTGCATTTCATTGACGTGGGGTGATCACCATCTGCCCAACAGCCCTAAAAATAAATGCCAAAGGTGGTCTTCTAAGAGGTGCATGATTGCAACAGCAGATTGCAGTCGTTCCCATCAGAACCACGAAATAGAAATCTGCCAGTATTAAGAAATACCTATACAATTGGTGGAATCTATGAAAATAAGTGATTATTGGTGAAATACTCGGGGGAAAGCCCCTAGATATTATTCCCCTGTTCTTATGCTATTCTCTAGTCATCAGCTTATGATCATTGTCAAAACTGTCATGCTGGGCTGAAGGCACTGTTGATGCTACACACACACACAGAGCCTTTAATCTCAGGAAGGATAAAGGCTTGGAACACTTGAGGCTTTTTGAAAATGATCTGCACTGGAGATTTTTTGACAGAGTACCACCACATATGATGGTATCAGGTACAGATTCCTGTGTGAGAAGTTTTGCTTCCAGGATCAAAGCCTAGTTTTACAATTATGCTGATGAAGGTATGATTTATACTCCCCATGCTTCAAATTACCTTCCTTTACTGCTTTTACTTCCTTCAAGGCACTCAGAACTTAAATAGATCTTGTCAGCCTACCATCTGCTTCCAGTGGCAGCCAAGGGGCAGAAACATTTATATCAACAGCAGTGAGGCTCAGAAGTGACATATCTTCCTAAAGTACTCACCACTAATTACAAAAAGAGGCCTAAATGACAAAAAGAAATATTTTTGTTCTGAAAAAGAGTAGCTACTCTCCTCCTCTGAGTTTATTGAGACAAGAATAGGTAATGCTTAAGGTACTTTTTTGCAGTGAACAAATGGGTTGGTGAAAGAATTTTGGGAAGCTTTGAGGTCACTTAGTTCATGTTTTTATTTTTGTCTATATGTGTAAAAGGTTGATGCAAAGTGCTATCCAGGAGCAATGTGAAGTTCACTTTAGGAGACACAAATAAGCCTCTGGCCAAGGCGAGTTTCGCTTGAAATGCAAGAGAACACTATTACAAAAAATATATCTTGAAAGTGGAGTTCAAATTCTTCAGCAGGATCTGAAATTCTAGAAAATAAATATGTCTTCCACATAGACATTCAAAATCAACTAAATTCAGATCAGATTTACACAGAATGCAAGCAATGTAGAGAGTGAGGTGTTTTGGGGGGCTGTGTCAAAGGCTTTCCAGAAGTCCAGGTAAATGATATCTGTAGCCCTTCCCTAGTCCACTGATGCAGTCACCCCATCACAGAAGGCCACTGGATGGTCAGACAGGACTGGTCCATGGTGACACAGTACTGGCTGTCTCAAATCACATCCCAGTTCTCCATGTGCCTTAAGAAAGCTTATAGGAGGAGCAGCTGAAAGCTTCTAGGAGGAGCAGTCACTTGGTCTGTTCAGCCTGGAGAAGAGGAGAGTGAGGGCAGACCTCCCTGCAGTTACAGCTTCCTCGGGAAGGGAAGAGGAGGGCCAGGCACTGATCTCTTCTCCCTGGTGATCAGTGACAGGACCTGAGGGAATGGCCTAAAATTGTGTCGGGGGGGTTTAGGATGGATGTTAGAGAAAAGGTTTTTCACCCAGAGGGTGGCTGAGCACTGGAAAGGGCTCCCCAGGGAAGCAGTAACAGCACCAGAACTGACAGAGTTCAAGAAGCGTTTGAACAATGGTCTCAGGCACATGGTGCCATTCTTGGGGATGGTCTTGTGCAGGGCCAGGAGTTGGACTCCAAGAGCCTTGAGGGTTTCTTCCAATTCAGCCTATTTTGTTATTATACTGTGATTCATAAATGCATTTCTGATTTTTTTCAGAATGAGATTATCAGCTTATGGGTATTTTAATTAGAAGTGAAATAAATGGAAAGTGTTATGTAATGGTTAATAAGAAAAGAACTGATATTCATCCATAAATGAATGGGTTTCCCAGGCACAAGGTATTATTCAATGTAATCACATCTGCTATTTAAAAAGATAGAAACTAAACACATAGATATAAGCGAAACATATAGCTTACTCTTGGATATTTCACATTAGGTCTCTGCATTCTGTGAGGTTTTTAGAAGAAAAATACACTCTTGGTTTTTAGACTGTATATTGTTCTGGCATTGAGAAATGTAATTTGTTACTCAGAAAATGGCAACAAATTCCACATTATCATCTTACCATTGTTTTGTTCATTTATCATGTTACATTTGTTTTGCTAAAACAAGAGTTGATGGGAACATCAATTAAGTTATACAAACAAATATTCATTTGCCTGGTTAAAAAAACCCAATCTCTGCTCATTATACTTAACTATAAATATCTAAACCATTACAGCACTACTAAAATATAATACTTCCTTTTATCCTTAGAATTTAAGGCATTTAAAACTGACTGCAGTTCCAGCACAACAACACATAGCATTGAAGGTCTGCCTCAAGGTCACAAGACTCTTCAGAAAGCTAAATTGTACAAACTGTAGATCTTTTATGGGTTTTAAAGGCACTCAGATTATGAGATAAACCAAGTTTCCTAGGAAATCATGTCATTTAAATGGAAGGTCTCCCTCTGTTGTCGTAGTAAAGTACAGGGGATTGTGACTAGATGTTTGGCAAAGTAACTTCACAGCAGGACAAAAAAAAAAAGAAAAAAAGGTACAGCATTTCATTCAGTTTTCCAACTCAAAAGGAAGTGCTTGTTTCAAGTAAAATTCAAAGCATATGCCTTTACTACAGTAGGAATAGACTTTAGCAATCCTTTGTCTGTGTGTCTAAACAGCTATCATACATACTCTGTGTGTGAGGAAGAGACCTCAACAAACAGATCCTCAGTCTGATCAGAACACCCAGTCCTAACAGCTCTGTGGTCTGTGCTGTGAATTCCAAATGGCTGCTGCCACACAGTATTTCTTCTGGGACTGCAATTCTGTGTCCCCTACAGGTCAAAGAACATTTTGTAACACAGAGGGAAAAAATATTTTATTTTGAACTGCAAAACCAAATGGACAATTGGAGCCAAAAGCTTTAATGCAAATTTGCCATTTGGTCTGCCCTTCTGCCAATATCAGGCACTCATAGAACACATATGAAAGGATTCTTGTGCTATTCCTGAAATGAGTGAAAGCCAGAGACTAGTTCCATAACAGGCTCAAAAGCTAAATATGAAAGGAAAGGGAAATATTGGATTTATGGAGTTTGTCATGAACAAAATGATTCAGCAAATTATGATTTAACAAAAGAGAGTTCCTCAAGCTTCTCTATGGATATGAGCCTGGATAACAACAAACATGACAGCCTGCTGCCAGTCTGTGCTGCAAAAAGCTCAGTGGACAGATTTCTGATGGCTGTATAGGAATTGATTGCAATTAGTTGAAGAGAGCTGCTTTGAAGGGTCCTCTCTATCTATATTTGTGTATGTCCATATTGGCATGCTGTGGGATAAACTATGTCAAAGAAACCAGAGGCACAATCTACGGTACAGGTTAACCAAGACCATAACTCAGCTGTGACACTGTTTCAAAATCAATACAGAAATGGACCAGCCAAGGCACAGAATATGTTCCACCACCCTCACCAAGTTAATAAGCAAAGCTTTTAATTGTTCATGTGCTACTTCAGTTGGCCCACCACATGAACATTGATGTGGTGGATAGATAGCTTTACCCTCTTGCCTTACAATTTCTATTTCTGTCATATTCTGTATTGCACAGATGGGCTTATGTGGATAAGAAAAAACATGTCATTTCATGTAAATTATTTTGTGTGTTATTTTCAGAAGACACTTTCATTTTAAGCCTTCAATTTTGCAGAAGGCAGAGCAAAGATGCCAGTTTATTTCAACAGCATCCCCAGGATAGTTTAGGTTCACTGGTACAATCTGATGGGCTTTTTTATAAGATTTGGTTGTTTTCCCCTGCTACTGTTTCTAACTCACATAAGTACATACCATAAAATGGCAACCTAACAGTTTAAAGACAGAGCAAATCTATTGAGATCAAAAAGAACAGCTTAGATCCTGATGAGTCACACTGCTGGGAAAGCCCATAAATAAGATCTAATGCTCATTAACCCAGTGTTAATTGCTGAGCTGACTTAGGGGCATATCTCCTGCCAAAACCCATGTGACACAGGAGGGGCTTATTCCTTTTTTGTGTTTTCCTAGGACTGTAAAGGCACTTAGATTGTTAAAGTTGCTCAGATATCCAGTTTATTTAGACTGCTTCAAATCACAATGTTAAGTTTTTAATACTCTCCTAGGATAGAGGTTTTCAGTCAGGTCCCTGCTAGTCTTGACATGAAGTGTAATGCAACATTAAACTTCACTAAATACTTTCAGCTAATAGATTAAAAGTAAATTGTTTCATACAAGTCCAGAAGCAGCTTTGGACTACTGACTGCTTGTGTAGAGACTGGAGTGCCTCAGTATCATCCACGGTCCCAACGTGATGGTGCAGTTCTGCTAAGAGTGGAACCCAAAAATCAGTGGCAAGTGATGATAAGCAGTATCAGAGGAGCCAATGTTACAGTCACATAGAGAGGGTGGGAAGGCAACAGGTATAGTACAAAAACTTGCAGAAGAGCTGAAGAAATGGAGAAGGGACCCACAAAGATTTTGTGCAAGTCAGATGATGGGAGGAAGGTAAAAAAAAGGCATCAGCAGCATACTGGAGGACTTTGACAAAGCAAACAGAGCAGACTCATAAGTCTTGAAAGATGGCCCCACGTAAGTCTGTGTGAAAGTCTCTGGAACAGTTTCCTCCCCAATCCCAGGAATCTGGGTCCATTCTAGTTTCTGGAAGACACTGCCCGCTAATGGTCTCCTAAACAATTTCCAGTCATGGTTCATAGTGGGAATAGACCACAGCCCACTCATAGCTTGGTAATGTCTTCCCAGTTTTGGAAAAAACAGGATCTTACTAGCATAGATTTGGACTATTTCATGGATCATTGGATCAGCTGTCAACAGTCTGAATGACTTGCAATTTCCTAGATGATCTCTAGCCCACAGCTGTGAAGGTCTTGCATCATTTCTCTATACTGGGATTTTTCCCCTTCCATAACCATCTCAGTAAAGAAAAAGCTCTCTCTATTTAGATACTGTTCCTTTAATAGGAGACAACCAAACAGAAAAATAGCACAACAATCTTATTTTGTAATTAAATTATGTAGACATAACCATACAGTTCACAAATGACTCTTTATAATTAATCTTTAATAATCATAACTGGAGATGACTTTCTGGACTAATAAATCTTCTTTTCCCTCTTCCTCTCTGATGCTCTGTTTATACCAGAGATGGGAACCAAACTGTAGATCTGTCTTGTGTACTTACACTTACAATGAGTCTTCCTTACTCAGAATGCAAATTTTTTTTTCAGACTATGAAGCCTAGCTTCTAACTCAAAATAATCCAGGCTTTTCTCTCTTTTTTAGAGTCTGAACATGATGCCAGGAGGATATTTTGCATGAGTGGACAAAATGCAGATGTGATCATAAAGTAAATGCAAATATTATTTCTTCAATCTAATTTTCTGTGGTTTCTCTGTAAGCAGGGATGCTTCTATTTCATTTGTGATAGTTTTCACTTCTCACAGTATATACTGATTCTGGATAGTCAGTCTGTCACTCGTGATCATTTTCTGTCATTTAGAGATGCCAAAAGATCTCTGAGTGTCTGAAGAGATGCTAAAATCAAGAACCCTGCCTGTTAAGTACCAGATGTTTTCTCTCCTATGGGAAAACTTTCGTTTCAGCAAAAAGAATTATGACTTAGTGCCTCGTTACGTTCTAGTCATTGCTTCATTTACTTCCATGAATGTAGATATTTCCTTTCTTGTTTCCATTATCTCTCTTTCATGCAGTTTAAAAGGATGAAATTTGGGTGGCTCATCCAAGGAAGAACAAGTATGCATACACAGAAACAGACATACCTCTATTAAATTCCACATAAAATATGTACAATATGTGATTGTGTTCCAGTACTAAATCTCTTGTGTCCTAGATACGTTAGTAATTATTTTTGAAAATTTTTGGTTTTTCATATTATTTTTACTTTGTTACTGATCTATTTACATTCACATTGTTAAATGTCTTTACATTCTCAGAAAAAGGATATTTAAAGAGGGCAATACTACACAAATTTCAGTAAAATGCTTCCTGCAGGATACCCATTCATTTGATAAATCCATTATATTTGCCTTCCTTTTAAGCTGGTTATTTTTTGTATTTGTTTAAAAATGTAATGTTCTAATCTAGCCTTATCCTATATTTTAAGCACAAAGCAACAAAAGCTAATGGCTTCCTATTTATGAGACACACCTTTATATTCCTGGCCTCACATGGCTTTGGTTGACAAGATCTGTTAGGTCTGGTGTGAGATGTAAAGCATTCACCTACATTTTGCATTGTCACTACCTAAGACAAAAGAAAGTTCGCCATTAAAACTGTCCAAGAAAAAGTACTTCAAAAGAGTTTTACTAAATTATTTTATACGCCCTTACATTGAAACTTCTACTCATTCTCTCAGTTGAAACTTTGTTTTGTCAGTCATTCAAGTTCCAGAGTTCATTTTATTCTCTTCCTTATATTCATCAGTCTGGAGTGTGAGTTCTGGTGTTGACCTACTTTAATACATGGATGTATACTGGTGCTCAGGCAAAGAGACATCTATTTTCATTTTTTTTCAACTGTCACTCTTGAGATGACAAATAGTATGAAATGATGCTTGGCTACTGTCAAAAAGCTAACAAAAAGAAATCTGGTGTCCTTTGCATTCCACTTTTACTTTCTTGGAAGATCTTGTGACTCCTACAATAAGAGTGGGAGGTCCATTTAGAAAACAGACCTTTTCATGTCAGTCACATGTGTGGGTCTCCTACACAGCAGACTAACTAGGCATGTGAGATTGGGATGCACTTATCTGATCAAATATACATTCAGCTTTTCTGTGGAATGAATAAATCTCTGGAGGCCACAGATGCCATTGAGTAAGTCTCAACTGAATAAATTTAAGGTCTAGATATCCTTGAATAAACCTACACTGGAGACACCTTAAGGTGAGGTGACGCCACTCTGAATGTGACAAAATTGCAATGCCAAAAGATTTCACAACTTTGTAGATGTGCTGCTTGAGTGGGTCAGCAGCTTGTATCTTTATTCATTAGTATCATGTATTTAACTATTCATTCTGGCATTTTCTGTATAATATGATGCCATAATATTCAGTGAAATAAAATATTTATAATTTTGTTTTGCACCAGATAAAGATGTATTTGTCAGGCATGCAAAGGATTCAAATTACTTATTTGCTATTTATTCATGATTTAAAAAAAAAAATTGAAGGTAACAACCTATTTATTAGTGATGGAATGAAATTAATCCTTTTGCATGATACTGTCAGAAAACATATCACATCTTCACTTGTTCAATCAACAGAGTTAATGAGACAAAGAGAAATTGCTTCAATCCATGAGAAGGAGAATTATTGCCAATTCTTGTTTGCTGGCATTCATTCAAATTTTTTCATGTTAATAGGACTAATAATTACATTACCCTTTACAAAATTTACAGTACTACAAAAATTCCCAAAAATGCATAATTCCAATTCTGCATATTAAAAACATTTTTCTTTTTCTTCAGGGTGCTGATGAAGTCTATGGGTAAAAGTTGACCTGATTTATTAATTCATATATACACAGAGTTAAAATTGAAAAATAGTTAATGATTTTAGGAGAGGGGCTTTTCACAAGGGCATGCAGTGACAGAGCAAGAGAGAATGGTCTTAAGCTGAAGGAGAGCAGGCTTAGATTAGATATAGGGAAGAAATTCTTAGGGAGTGAGGCACTGGAACACGTGGCTCAGAGAGGTTATGGATACCCCATCCCTGGAGGTGCTCAAGGCCAGGCAAGTTGTGGCTCTGAGCAACCTGATCTTAGTGGTTCCCTGCCCACAGCAGCTGAATTGAAACTAAAAGATCTTTAAGGTCCCTTCCAGCCCTAACCATTCTATGATTCAATGATTTCACACGACAATTGAGTCAATCCATGCGTTTAAAAGGAATTACACATGTACATGAATATGCGCCTATATAATTCTCAAGAGAACCTATGGTAAAGTAAAATGTTGACTCCTTTTCTTTGTATCACTTAAATATGAATACACACACACATTAGGGTGATGAAAAATTTTAATTGTTTTTAACTTATACAATGTCAACAACATAAATAACCACCTTCTATCTACTTTAGTATGTATATTAAGCTACACATTACCCGATATTCCTATCCATTCCACAATCTAAAATAACATAAATGCTACTCATGATTGCAGTTTATGGTCTAGGGTGTGGACACTTTTGCTGCAAAGGTTCTCATGAAATGAACCAAGATGCTTATGTAATCTACTACATTTGTGCTGTTATAACCTTGACATAAATGCATATTGTTAATTTTATAGCAAAGAATGTCAAATGACAACTCATTCTTTTTATTCATTTTCACATATCCTCCTGCACTGACCTTGCTTTGAAACTTTTAAGCAAAATAATAATTAGCTGTCAGAGGTATTTGTCAAAGACTTTGCTCCCTAACATCTATTTAATCACAGCTGACTTTCAAGAACCAGATTTTTGTTAATATCTTCTGATTAAATTTTTCTAATTATCAGTTTAATACAAAATTTTATTGTCAGATTATGTTAAAGCAATGGAAATGTGTTGCTTCCAAATTTTAAGAAAGTTTTTAGAGACTTTCTGCATTAAATCTATTTCACTGACATTAACTTTAAAATTTTATTATAGAGAGCCATGTGTTTTTCCATGGGGTTCCTTCAGTGAAAGAATGCTGTTGCCACCTCTATACGATCCTTTGGTTAGTGCTACACAGTAATCTCAATAAACCAGGATTTACATCACTTCCAATCCACTGAGAGCACCACTCCACAGACAGAAGAGTCAGAACACGTGGAAATTTACTCTATGGCTCTTTTTGTTTTCCCCAGATTATAAATTTTCTGGGGGGAAACGGAAACAGATCTTACTAAAAAGAAGGGTCATCAGCCTTCTGTGTGGACAGCAGCAGAGATTACAGGCTTTGGAGCTTCTACACCAACACCACCAGAGACTGAGACCCTCTCTGCACTCTGAGCTGCAAGGAGGGTCATCTTGCATCCTCTCTCTTCCTACAGCAGCTTCACACCTACAGTGATGTAAAATGAAAGAGCTGAACATCTTACAGATGTGGTACAAAGTAAGTTGACCCCAGGGAAGTAGAGAAAAAACAAAACAGTCTCTAATATGCTTTAATTAATTTAATGTCACCTTTCAGCATGCTTACCATGTTTCTGGTGTTAAACAATTGCCTGCAAATTTCTGTTCATGAGATTTTGATTACAAGTTGTAATGTCTGTATTTTTGTTTGTAAATATTTCTCTAGATTGCCAGACCTTTAAGGTTTTCAATTAAGAGATTTTTAAAGTGTGTTTTCTGTTCGTACCATGATATAGAAATGATTAAATGTATTCTGCTGTAATAGCATCACTCTTTGAATTTCTAATTGCAACACACTGAAAACAGCTTTGGTGTGATAGCTTCTTGGTCCTCATGTCTGTTCCTATGTCCTGATCAGAAAAACAAAGAAATGCAGGCAGGGATATGGACCTTGGTAAGAAAATCCTCTTGTTTATTTGGTTTTTTTTTATGGTGTTTTTTTTTTTTGAATGCAAGCAGAAAGATGAAAACTTTGTCAATCATATGTCATAAGGATCTTTGGTCCCTTTGGTGATGACAATATCCCAGTGATGACAAAAGGAAAATTAAAACATATTTTTTACTTGACACATTTCCACAAGATTTTATTTTCTTTCTTTTAATTTTCTTTTTGTTTAGGAAGTCTCAACCCTGCTATGATTGATAGCAAGACTGTGGATCTGACAGGCACTAGGGTTTCATCTGCAATTTAATTTATCTTTAACTCTCATCAATTTTCTTGATGTCAGTAAGAAAGCTCTCAGTTATTAGTTAAAGTACCATAACTAGGTTGAGATTAGTTAAAGGAGAATGAACCTTGTCAATCTGCTGAAAAAAGAAGAATTGCACTTGTCATGGCAGTGATATAACCAGAGGAGATGCAATGATTTGCCACAACTGTGCCTGTCAGTGGAACTGCACTGGTTTCCAAAGGAGAGATTATCAGGATCAGAGTGGATGGTTTCTGAAGGTAACTGGCACAAATATTCAATGCACATCATCCAGCAAACCACACATATATAAAGGTGTGGAAGACCCATGCCAAAGGCCTTTTCCCCATCAAAACTTACAAGAAAGAGAACCTTACTCCTGATAGAACAATACCCAAGTGGTCACACATGGCCTGAAAAACACCAGATTAGAAACTGGAAACACCAAAAGGAAACTGGAATCAGGTGAAAACTTATGTACACCACACTTATGTATCTCAGAAAAAACAGCTTAATCTTCATGAAATTCTTCATTGCTCACTCTCATGACTTGTTCTCATCACCGATTCTCACTGGCAGCTCCTTACAGGATAACTGCATGTTTGCAAGCCAGTTAAGTCTCTGCACTGGGAACAGTAATCAGCATCTATGGTATCTCTCTGTACACTTTTGTAGCATCTTTTTTAAATGCCTGTCCTTTTTATTTTTTGCATCACAGAAGTTCAGGGTTTTCAAGTCAGGACTTGAGAGAGTTTTCTCATTATTCATAAATGCTTTTATTTTAAAAGTTGTGCATGATGGTAATGCAATTCACAGATCTCTCACAGCTTTATTTCTGTAGCAACAAGTATTTGTATAAGGAAACAATTTTCACCTCTCTGTGGCTGGGTTAGCTGCAATGTGGTGGGAGGTGCTGCTGTTTTTAATAGTCTATACTGACTACATTATTCTGGTCTTTATTTTTCTAGTCTCTATGCAGCTGCAAAGTAAATCCTTGATGCTTTTGATAACAGTAGGACTTCAGCTGACAGGGCTAGGCAATCACCAACCACATGAAATACCTTTTTTACCTACGAAAATTACGAAATTTTACCTGCAGAAAATTACAGAAATATTCAGAATGAAAGATAAATACATTCACCTTCAGATTCTGTGGTTTTGCTTGATATTTATTTTGATTGAAAGTTAATTTTTGAAATATGTGTTATTTTTAGTTACTCTTCACCACACTTACCTGCTATAATCTTGAACCCTAGAGGAAGCTAACTATTTTTCTTTATTCCCAAAGAACTTCACCAGGCCCAACCTCCAGCACTATTTCCTAAATAGAGAGATGCCATCTCACACTTTTCCCTCAAAACAGGTTGAAATACCTCCTGGATATCTTCCCAGGAAGGATGGCACATGTCTGATTTCCCTTTTTATATGTTGTTCTTACAGACTGTCTACCAGCAGTAGCAAACAAACATTTTTTGGTAGCTTGCATTCTCCATCCTGCAGAGTGCAGCAGCAGTCACCAGGGAATGGCAGGAGCAGAAGTAATAGATTATATTTAAGGCTGAGCCTGAGACTTGTATCCATGTCTGCCATTACTCACAGAGGTGGATTTTATGATGTTGCCATTTCATAATTTTCTGGTTTGAGACCTCGATACTGTAGATGTTGTTTCCACTTTTAGTAGCCTCTGGAGTGTCCCAGATATTACTTTATGTTATTGATAGCAGATGTGGCCATGGTCTCTGTGGTATATGAACATTTCTGGTGAAACTGCTATCATTTACTGTTAAATCTAATTTGAGAAAAGAAATCAACTGCTCCACACTGTGTATGTATTAGAAAAATAAAGAAACCAAACACTAATAACTCAAAATAATGGAAGTAGTGGGTTTCCTTCTGTGGATTCCCAGACAGCTCAATTGCGAGCCCTCTAAATTGTGCCCAAGCTCTCCAGACATCAGGGGTGTTCAAAAGGTCCCAGTGTGAATTTTTCTGCTGTGAAACACAATGAAGTAATGTTCTAAAAAACAATGAAACCAATCTATTTCAAAAATTTTAACACAGTAATAAAAACATATTTTATTTCCTTTATGGTTGAAGCATGGCTGTCACTGCCATATAGAGACTCATTTGGAGAGTCCATAACCAGTCTTATGCTCTACTGGAGAAGTTTCTGCACTAAATCATAGGAATTATCAGCAATAGGTGCATGCAAACTTTTTGACTTTGAATTCTTACCTTCCCTTACTTGTAGTCCTTCAAAGCCTATTAAAAGGCTTAACAAGTATTTGAATCAAATCAATTTACTTCTAGTTTCACTTTCCAATAATCTTGAGAAAAAGCACCAGAGTTTTAATTATTGTCTTTTCCCAAGAGAACACAGTCTTCTTGATGATGAAAATTAGATATGAACTAGTCCAAATCTAAGTGTCCCCCAACACCACTAGAGTTTCATCTGTGATTAGACCTGAAATTAGACCAAGCCTTTAATGAAGGTCTGAAATATTCAAATAACATTTTATTTTTATGTATGCATATTTGCCTTATGGGTTCCAGATGGAACTGGGAATGATGAAAGACCAACAGGGTTTGTAGCAGCATTTCAGAACTAAAAGCAGAACAGCTCTAAATTTCCCAAGAAAATATTTTCTTGTAAGATCTCCAGATAGATATCTTCTAAGGCTCAAACTATTCAAAGACTTCAACCCAACTCTGTCTAATCATCAAAATTTTCTGTATTTAGGTGAATGGAATTAAAAAAGGAACAAATAGAAGTTAACCTATTTTAATGAAAGCTCATATCAAATGTGCTTTCAGGCAACCAGGATGAAAAGAGAAAAAATGAGGCATGAAAGAGTTGGAAAAATGTGCATTGCAGGAGCAGTGAATATACTAAATATTAGTTTTAGTGATAAAGCTCTGGTAGATTTAGGAACGAAAAATGTTCTGCGCATTGTGACGGTTTAAGTGCAAATCAAAATTATTAAGATTTTTTGTGACTTTTTTTAGGTGTTGGATCATGTTATTAGGGACCTGAGGAAATAAAAAGAGGTATAGAAGAGTGCTGCTATCTACCTTGTAATCAATCAGCTATTACTGAACAAAAATGTTTAAGATTCAAAACCACACCAATGCAATCATTTTCCAGAACCAGCCTATCAGTCTGGCTCTTTAAATTCTCATCCTAAGTGCTAGCAGTTGCTAAAAGAACTTAAGCTTGAAAATCCCATTAATGATGTACCTTATTTCATGACCTGAGAATGAAGAACTTTTTCAAAGCATGTGAAGAACTTTCTTCTTTCTTTAGTCAAAGAACTGGAAAAAAAACCCAAAATATTAAATGTAATAGCAAAAACTTTGTTGCCTTTGTAGGGTACATCAACCTACTTATCCAAAAGTGAGGAGGTATGTGGGAATATAAAAGAAACAGAGTTAATTTGGTGCATGCAACCTTGTTAACCATTTAAAAAAATGTGATAAAACTTTGTACCATGGGAGTGAATTAAGAAATGAATGTAAACATTTTAAAAAATAGAAATGCTACATTCCCAAGAAAATTTTAACAGGACATGACTATGTAATTTGCTCTTTATAACTCTTAATTCTCTTCCTGCTCTGTCTGGAAACTGGACTACCTCCCATTTGCTCTTTGAAACTTGGAATAATTAAAAATCCATTATACTTCCCTCTCTCCAATGACAGTACATAAATTAAGCTTCAGTAGCGTTGAAACACACACAAGAATTGATATGACCCTTTCAAAGTGTCACTTATCTGCAATGCAAATTTCTTCTGGGTGATCACAAATTCTGCGAATATTTTTTTTCATTTAGAACTCAATCTTTTACAGCTAAGTAGTGTTCATTTTTTGATTCATAGTTCAGAAGTTACTGAGGTGTTTATTTTTGTTAATCAAATGCACACTTCTCTAGTTATTTTTATATTCCAGAACTCCCAGCAGTCAGCCTCAAGGATGCCTCAGTGCCTCTCAGCAAAGTGAGCTGCAAAAATATGCAAGCCAGGGTTTTACTTTAAAAAGTCCCTACTTTTAGTAACTCTACAAGAAATAATAAGCAGCAAGTTCTGATAAAGTGTATCTAGTATTTACCTTCTGTCTTGTTTGTGTTTACATATTTTTAATTTAGATAAAAATTAAGCTAGCCCAGAGCTCCCCAGATGTCTTTCACTCAAAGCTTGTACCCACAAAAAGGAAAAAGTAGTTGTGGAGTTAGCCTGGGTCAGAGGTAGGCATGTAATGTTTTGCAAGAATTTGACTATTTATTTTAATTAGTGCTTTTCATTTTAAATTTTATTCTGGGAAAAAAAGTGTTCTTTTAAGATTTTCTGAAGATGCTTGAATGGGCTTTTCACCTATTCTCAAACTTTGTTGCAAGGTGTGTATTGAAACTGGTTAAGGAAATGTTGGCTGGAAGCAGCCTCCAGCCTCTTCCTCATATAGTGGAACCTTTTGTTCAAAGCATAAAAGGAAAACATTCAAAATTTGCTAATTCTTTGCATAATTTGTCTCTTCTGTATTGAATAAGGTAGGCTTCTGGGGAAAAAAAATTGAAAAAAATAGGTATAACTCTATGAATTTTTGCATTAAAAAAAAAAAAAAGAAATAAAAAAGAGAAAAGCTCTGGATGCTTAACTTAATGACTGACAACTTCTACTTTTTGAATTTATTTTATATTTTTGCAAAAATGTGATCAAATTTATCTCATCATGAAAGGGAAACTTACAAGCAAGTAGTTTCTTTTTCCTTATTTCTTTCAGTCATTGGCTTTCAGTCATTGGCTTGGCCCCCCAGGGGGGATTTTGGTTGAAGTCTTTACATTACTTTCTGATGGCTTGAACTGCTTCTGCTACTGCTACACAGTAAGATGAATAGAGACAAAGGGCAAATCCAAGGGTGCAGACATTCACTTTAGAGGCACTCAGATCACTACTATGTCTCTAAAAATATTAATGTTTGGAAAGTTTACTCCACATTTAATTAAACAGCTAGAAGTTCATTTGTTTAGTTTAGTTCAGTTTTTAATTAAATTCTAGGTTCTTCAAAATCAGATCATTATTTCATTTATTATATGAATCAGGAGAATTTTCATTTACTTTTTCCCAATTTTCATGCATCTGCTCTCCATCATCATAGTTAATCTCCTGAAATATTTTTTACAAGAAACCTTGGGCATCTTTAATTTCTGTCCATTTATTTTTTACTCCTCTTCATTTTGGTTGGTTTTTTTTTTCATACTTGAACTGACTGTGAGATACCAGATTATTCTTGGATGTTTGAGCAGCTACCGTGATGTTATTGGCTGATTCTGGATACCATAAGTAAGATTGGTTTTAATTCAGAAATTAGTAAATCTTAAGTAGCAACATTGTTCTTTGTGTTTGTTCTCTTCTAGGTAGGACCTGCCAGAATAAATGTAAAGCTCTAGATCTATCTCTTAATTTACTTGAGGTCCCTCTCTAGCTAAGCAAGTGAAGTAGGAAATTCCAGGTCATGATTAATCTTACTGGTGAGCTAAAATAGGGCAGAGGAATATAAGCCTAGAAATGTCTCAGTTTCTCCATTGAGTGTAGAAGGAGTCAATGAGAGTCAGCACAACTTTAGTTATTTTTTTTTATGGACATCTAAATGTAGGTTAGAAGAATCTTGCCAGAGATGAGTAAGGTAAAAATTACTTGGAAGCAATGAAGTCTGTGTGGGGGCATTGTTTCATTTTTAAATTCTCTTTGAAATTAGAGGGAAATTATTTGAGTTAAGACTATTTAGTGAAGCACCAGAAAAGAGTACTTAGGCAGGTTACAGGTGGATTCCATGATAGGGTAGAAAAATATTTGCTCAGAATAAACTGAGGAACAGAGAAAGAAAAAGCCTCCTGTAATTCAGATAAGATATATAAGGGAAATATGAGAAAAAATGTGTGGGCATGTGTGGGCACTCTTGCACTGACATAAGAGGCAAGACACACGTATTTCTTGTATTCTTGCCTTGAGAGTAAAAAGACTGGGAAAATGGTGATCAACTCCTTGTACATTGGATACAATGAAATACTTTCTTATTCTGGGTATGAGGAACACCACATTATTTTCTAAATTCCTGACTAGGTCTTACTTTCTACTACACTTAAAGTTCCTCGGGGAGCCAATATAAAAACACCTTGAAAATGGTGACAACACAAATCTTACAATCTACTCACCATCCTACACTTCTGGGATGAAGAAAACAGTAAATTTTATCCCTCAAGAAAACTAGGACATCCTGAAACCTGTTTCTATTATGATCTCAAAGCTGCAGCATGGATGTGGTGAAAGGAGGAAATGAATTGGGATTTAGATCAGTATCAGAAACAGGCAGGCTGTTAGACAGTCTGATGGTGCCCAATGACAAACTGGACTATACTGCACTTTCTGCCTAATCACTCAGTCAAAATACTTATAAGCACCTATAGCACAGAAAATCTACAGAAAATAATGGAAACAGAGGGAGGGATAGTTTGTAAAGAGGTTATAAATTGGTTTCTGTTTGCCAGTTTAAGGTCTTCACTTTGGGATTACATAGAGCAAATGATTTTTCTCAGCCCTAGCTTAGCAATTTTTGAAGCGGTGACAGGGTGGCAGGAAGGGGATAAGGCAAACTTTGTGAGATAATAAGTGCAACAAGGACTTTGGGAAGAAAGGACATAAAAGAACTTTTAAATGTGAACATTCCAGTGAGTACCAGAAAAAGACATAAAAGATACTACCCCCCAGTCTTTCCAGCTGAAGGTTGGAAAAGAGAGCAAAATATTTTCTTAGCACTATTTCTTGGTTGTGTCTGTGAGTATATAGGAACTTGTCACACTCCTCAATATATTATGCCACGATTCACAGATATTTCATGTGCTTTATAAAGTAGTTGTCTTCTGTAGAGAGTAATCCAATTTTTCAGTTTCAGAGCTACTTTGCTAAAATTTGCTGCCAGTTGAAACCAGGTATCTCCTGAGAATTTATTTTAAGCAAACAGTGGCAACGGACAAAATATCAACAAAAACAGAATCAGTAAAAGCAGACTCTGCATGCTCTGCAAAATATGTGTCCTTTTAGGTAATAAAAGAACCCCAGCCATGAATTCCTCTGGCTCCAATTCCTTTCTAAGTTGCCTTTTGCTTTTGTATGCTTTTTTTCCTTCCCCTGTGATTGTTCCCTACATGTAGCTGTTAAAGATATTTTAAGTACAGACAGAGATTGCCTGTAGCACTGACTAAATGAGACTGTCACATAGGAAGGTTGTAAATGCACACAAATAATAAAGCAAAGTCTAGGACTTTGGCTACCACCACCTGCTCATAATAAGCTCTCATAGCCTCTGGCAAAGCAAGAAACTGAAGATGAAACAATACTTTCAATTGCATAAGGGAGTTGTTTTTCCTGGGTGGTACTATGCAAAAGGTGTGTCACAGGAATCATTGTGGGGGTGGGTGGAGAAAAGACATCATGGGAATCCTGGTCACTGTGAAATCTCCTTGACAAAATTCAAAGAAGGCTGTGAAGAACTCTCCAAAAAAAGTGCAAGCATTTGCTTCATTTAAAATGGAATGGTGCAGTTTCCTGATCCAGTGCTGGAAGGAACAACAGGGCACTTGCAGCAGGGTGGATGGAGACAGAATGACTTTGCTCCCTCATCTGTGGGTACAGCTCTGACCTCTTGGTATAAGGATGGGCTGTTTGCTCATGAGCAAAGGAATGGCTGGGGGAGTATCAAAACCTTTAACAAAAAAAAGAGAACATATGTAAATTGCTATTATCACTGATCAGTCCTTACAGTCTCCCTTCCTCTACCATGTGATGTTTGCCTTGCCCCACTGGCCACTATCTCATCTCCAAGACATTTCAGCAGCTCTGCCCTATTTATGTCATACCAGGTGCAGATGTTTTGCATTGGCCACAGCTGTCTGGTCCAGAGTTTACATCTAACTCTCTCTTCCTATGGAAACACATTAATTTAATGCTTGACCAGCTTGATATTTATTTTGTCAATCAGATTTCTTAATCTGAGGATGCTTACTGTGGTAAACAAACCTCTACATCAGCATTGTGATCAAACAGCACAAAACTGGACCTCCTTGGTCAGCAGTTCAATGTAAGAATCAAACACACAATTCCTCTTTAGAAAAAATTGCCATCTTCTAACATGCATTTTCTAACTAGAGAGCTAAGCTTTTTGGATGGTGGGTATGTGCATACACACCAGTCATTTGTAGCACTCTATTCAGAACACATTATGTGTCCTTTGATGGCACATTTGAGCTTTTTCCTCCATAAAGCATCATAGGAGTCTTGTGTAGAGCTTTCCTAGTCCTTAGATGATCTACAACCACTTGTTCATAAGACTGTTCTCCTACTATTTGAGAGTCACATTTTTAAAGTATTTTTCAGATATTAGCACTTTGATTTAGCACAATCATTAAATGAGGGCAACAAGACATTATTGTTCTTCAAAGACTACCCTTATCAGAAATTTCTGGATGAGGACAGCAGCAGTAACTAAAACATGCTTATAAGCCCTATTTTGGCTGCTCAGGCTTGACTTGCCCTAAGTTAAAATACCTGACTTTCCCCAAAAGAAGTGTAGCTATGTCAAAAATTGCAAGGATGGGCTCGAGCTCCCCAGCCATCTGAGGGCTGCCCCAGCTGAACGGCGAACAGCTCCAGATCTGTGTCCTCCCAGGGCCACCACGTGTCTGTGACCAAACTCAAGTGGGAAACAACTTGGTTCAGGGTGTCTGAAACCTGGTCTCATAACAACAGAGGCATGTCCTGCCAGATGCCTTGCAGAGTCCTGCTGGGCTCTGGAATGGTGGAGAAAGAATAAAAAGGTAAATAAATACACTCCCCAAAGCTATAAATTCATGGTATAAAAAGGAGCTGTCAGTCACAGCTGATTGAGCACCTCTTCAAAGAACAAACTCTCTCACTTTCCTGACATGCTTTGATGAACAGTGAAATAGTTAACACTCTTGACATTTACAGAATCTCTAGAAGAAGTACTCTTGCTAGACCATACTGCTTCATGGTGGACCAGCTCACACCTTCGCTGTCAGCTTCTACTTACAAGCCTGTAAAGCGTTAGCAAGGGAAGATTTTACAAAATTAAAGAGAAGAATTAATATAATTTAAAGTGCCTCTGGCAGAAACATTTTATACATGCAAATGCATATGCAGTGGTTTTCTGTTATAAAAGGAGAGGCAAGGCTTTTTTATTTTTTGTTTCTATATCTTTGCCAGAGATGAATTCTCCTCGATCGGAACTTTTCTGTAATCACATGAAAATATGAGAGTAAAAAATGAGACTATGAAAAATAAGAATCAAAAAAGACCAATTTCCCATGTTTCACTATCTTAAACATCTGCTGGGAAAACAGCAAAACAAACAGCATGATGAAATAGAAAAATTTTTATCTAAATTGAAAAAGTGTGTATGTGTGCATGTGACCAAGAGAGACAGAAACCTTTAATGAACACAGAGCTGTTCACTTGGAGCCCAACAGTTAATTCTGCCCCTAAGTCTCCCAATCAATATTGCTCTTTTCTCAGTGAACCCAGTTACTCTGTTCCTCCCTTAACTGTTTCTCATGTAGCATCTGGGATTCCTTAATATCCTTCCTAAAGCTGGAATGCTGCTCTGTGTCTCAGTTCTCACTCTTTTTTAGAGTCTATCCATCTGAGCAGTTATTAGGGGTCTGGGTTGTTAAAGATCTCTCCTATTGCTGTCAGATAGACAGATGACAGAGGAACAAGTGTCATAATCCTAGTTTCTGCTGTATTGTTCCCTTTCTCCTGTCAATGGAAGAAGGGAAGTGAGATCATGTACTCTTTGTAATATCTCAGATTGGTTGTTCTTCCCCAAAGATGTGTTAAAAAAATAATATTTTTTAAACCAGAGAGAAAGTGGCTTCTTCAGATGACACAACTTGTATGCATAATCTCCAAAAAGGAGGATTTTAATGTGAGGACTGAATTCCTTTGTCTGTGCTTCTTAAGCACTGAAAAGGATCAGCACATTCCTGTGTAGGTACAGGCAGATCTCCATTAACTTAAATCTCTGTTTTCAGAACTCTAATATCAGAGCTTTTGTAAAACATGCTAATTTTTTCAAGTATGACCATTTGGGAAGCTACGGTTGACTTGCTGGTTTTTTTAAAAATAATATGGGATGATAATTTAATCCTTTTAACTGCATGTTGTGGTGATACTTACCTTTAACATCTGGAGAAATGGACACCTGATAATGCTGTTCTGCATAGCTATTTGTGAAAGACAAAGTGGGTCAATCACTGCAGTGAAAACAGTGTTTACCTGACCAGACACTCTGATTAAACCTGACGATTAAGCAGATTTATATTCTCTAGTGTGCTCTTAAAACATGCATGACATCTCAATGTCTTATTTTTCAAACAGAATTCTAGAGTAAAACCAATATAATTTAGAAAAAGAAGAAATAATTCATAGTCCTACTTTATCTTGTGCCCACTACAAACAAGCTGATGCTTTAGTTATTTAATATGGGTTCAGTACAAAATGGAAAGTTTTTATTTAAATTACCATCTAACCACATTGCAATCAAATGTACATATAAACTTTTAAACATTGCACAAAAACTCTTTTAACTGATTATTTTTGTAAGTGTTCACTGAAATCTGTGGAAGTTTAGCCCCCAGTTAAAAAGCCCTGTGTCCTTGATCATTCAATATACCCAGTGACACAGCACTGCAGAGGGATAAACCAGGTCCCAGTGGGTTTGGATGCTTTTAAACTATATTGTAAAATCTGCCTAATAATTGTTATGTCATCACAGAATAATGTGGAGAGCCTCTACCCATAAATGAAAATGTCCAGTGGTTGTTCAGATGTATTTTGAAGAGTCACAAGGATTTTCAGCTGAGCACTAAAAGTAAAATATGAACTGCATTTTGAAGCTTGTGTTTTGAAAGCCCATTGTGAATTAATATTTAATTTCTAATATAACATTTCTACAGTCTGTATTTATAAAAAGCAGTAAGAGGTTACAGTATTATAAAGAGCTATGATATGTTTTTAATGAAGACTATTTTTACACATGAAGTTGTGGGCACACTTAAGGGATTACAATGCACATAGATTTTTATGCCTTCAAAAGATAAACGGTGTTTTGTTTAAAAGGATGTATATGTGGATCATTGAGTGAATTCCTGAAAATGTGTTCATATATTTCTGAGCTTATCTTTCACCACAATAATTTGCACCAAAAAGTAAAGAGAAAAAAAATACAGGTTTTTTTATCAGGGAAAAAAAAGTCAATAAACAGAATAAAAGGTAACTCAATGGGCAGCTAAAATTGTTTTCTAATATTAATTTAATTATCGTGCCACTGAATGTTTCAATTGCCTTGGGCAGAATTTTTCCCTTGCCTTCAATATTCCTTATATTTACTAATGAAATATGGGGTATACCAATTACAGGAGCTAAATTATTGATCAAATTTCATTTATTGCATAAATATTTGTTTGTCTTTGTTGTTTTTAATGTTAATTTCCTTAACCAAGTTAACTCTACGATATCAAAGCATTTAAAGGATCAGGAGGGAATTTTTTGTTTGAATATAATTTCTTCAGAGTTCCACAGACTTTCTTTTCAAATAACATCAAGCATTTTTTGCAGTTAAATCCTCGTTTGCATAATTTTTGCAAGTTATGTATCGCAACCATAAAAAAGTTATAAAAATTATAAACATTTAAAAATTCATCTAAAATTTACTTTTCAATTTTGCAAAACTCTCAGTTCTTGACATGCCCTTTAGACTCCCTCTCAACAGTAACAAATTTTCCAAAACTGTGTGGGAGAGTACAAAAAGTACAAAAGGACATACCAACATTTTATTTTCTGAAAAAGCTGACCTGTTTGTAGGCATTCAGATTATTGACACCTAAAATTAGGTGTTGGCATGGGAATATTTTTTGTTTGTTTGTTTGTTTGGTTTTGTTTGGCTTTTGTTTTTTGGGTTTTTATTAATCTAAAATATGTCTAAATATTGAAATAAACATGTTTGGTGAGAAAGTATAGGTTTTGATAATTTTTTCTCTTTAAAAATTTATTAAAGGAAATCTCTAGATAATTTACAGGTAGCAGAGTGAGACGATGAGCTTCTGAGCTCTTTTCAGGGTCTGTGTTCATAAACATCTAGAAAAGCTGCAATTTTTTCCCTGCAGCCAAAGAAAATGTCATGATAAATGGAAGTGACTGATCTACGACTGACATGTGAGCAGATTCCAGGTCTAGCTAAAATCTGACCTGTCTCTTCCATCCATAGCAAAAGTAAGAGGTTGGATGATTAAATCTTATTCTCTCCTCTTCACCTGCAGTGGAGATGAGATCATCTCTAGTGGATGATTCACCTCCCAGCTTCAAAAAATTCTGAATCTTAAGAGCCTTTTTTTATATCTGAGTGATCCAATCAGGAAATCACCTTTCTAGAGGCCATCCCGACACCATTCTGTAGTGAACCCCTCTCTGGGTGGCCACAAAGAAGAGGACACCAGCTGACCTTCTTTTTTGTCAGCTGAAATTTGGGTACGTTGATCTTGCTGAGCTACAGGGAGCACCTTGCCCTTCTGGGTCACTGTCCTCATCATGAATCTCAAACATGATGGAGGCTGGGGTTGAACACATGCCAAGGGTCAGTCTAATACACTGAAACTGGAAAAAAATCCCAGACTGTTGTTAATATTAAATTTTCTTAACAAATAAGAGTAATTTCACAGGCTATAGAATTCTCTGTGTGTTTCTAAGCTATCTGTCATTATATATCTACAAATAATTCCTTGAAAATTAACTCTACAAGAAGTGTGTATGAAATTTCAATGTACCTTTTTTTGTTGGTAAGCTATGGTTTACTGGATTTGTGTTGGCTTTTCTAACAGAGATTTTAGAGATGATTCAGAGATTACAAATCAACATAAAGACTAGCTATGAAAGATAGGATATACTGCTCACTATGATTTGTATGAACTAATCTCTAATGGCTCTTTAGGAAAAAAATCAACTGAAACTTATATTCCATTGAATAGATTAGCAATGACTACTTATTACTCTTATAACCTTTTCTAATTAACAGAGTAAATTCTAAAATGAATACAAATTGAATGTATCCAAGGGTAAAATATATTCAGCTATGGAATGTGCCCTTACGTTTGCTGAAATATCTATGAAGTAAGTGGTATGTCACAGAAATAATCTGCCCAATCCCTTTTTCTTTCACTTTTAGTCAAAAAGAAAAGAAGTGCCAGCAGCATGCACTTTGCAAGTAGCAATCTTATATATCATCATAGGCATGGACAGGAAAATTGCATTGTTGCTGCTGCTGCTGCTAGTGCAGCTGCTGCTGTTTACTATGTGCTACAGTCCTTTCTTCCAGCTATGTGAGCAACAAAAAGCAGAAGAGAAATCTAAAGGGCAATTTTAAATCTAACATCCTAAAGTTTTAAAGTGCAATGCACAAATTGATCTGGAGGATGAAGGATGCTAATGAAAAACATGCTACATACAAATTGACACTGTATGGAAATTCTGCTGAGTGTATTTCAACCAACAATTTGTTCAATCAAACCCAGCATGAACAAAAGTGCATGCAGGAACCATCACCATAAAAAGAGGTACAAATGCCTATAGAGATTAGGACATGGTTAAAGGAAGAAAAAATACCTATCCTTATTTCCTAGCAAGAATCAAACTGGTATAGTTACATGAATAAGCAAAAACTATCAAGAGATTGAATCTAGTTGTAGCAAAAGTTTAACAGTTTTGGTATTCAAGGAAGGGAAAATTTATGTCCTTTAGAGGTATCTGACTCTCTCTCATTCCACTGTCTGCAGGAATTAAAAAGCTGCATTAAACATCCAGCTGTAATTACACTTTCTTATCCAGGAACCAAACAGAAGTCCTAGAGTACAGGTGATACCTTACTTCAGCTGGAACCTATTTTGGCACTCTCAGCTCTGGAATAGAAGTATTTATATTTTTCATTTGTGGGAAAACAGCTCAAATCTGAGGAAACATCTGCAGAACCAGAATTATTATTTTACTGCAGTAATTACTTAGAGAAAACAGGAAATGTGAAAAACATAAAATGATAAAAATAAGAACTATTTTTTATTTATAATTTCCATAACAAAAACTTCAAAATATCCATTTATGAAGATTGTATCAATTCCATGATACGCCAAACAAGATAGGCAGCATAAATCTGAGATTAGTAATTATGGGTATATATTTGTCTTTTAAATGTATATTTCTGGGTATAAGAATATATGTGTAAGGCATACAGGCTTCCTTCAGTGATACCCAGTGACAGAAATCATGTCAGCAGGCACAAAGTGAAATACAGGAGGCTCCCTCTGAGCATCAGGAAACATCTTTTTTTTCCCTGTGAGTGTGACTGAGCATTGGCACAGATTGTCCAGGGAGATTGTGGACTCTTCATCCTCAGAGATATTCAAATACCACAGTACCTGGTTCTTAGCAACTGGCTCTGTGTGGCTTGGCTTGGTCAGGGGGTTGGACCTGATGAACTCTGGAGGTCTCTTCCCACCTCAGCTGTTCTGTGATAGCCTCATTAAATCATATATGATTTTAAAAAATCTATGACTGAATGAAGTTGTCTGTTTAATTAAGAAAAGTAACTTCTAACGTAATGCCATAAAGCAAAATTATGACTCCTTTGCAGCTAAGTAAGTTTAGCCCAGAGACATTTTATATGTGTTAATCAGTGTGGCTGAACATAGTTATTAAACATGTTGAGTCTCTTTCACTCACATCCCCAAAGCCATTCAGATGCTAAGGTTCCACAGACTGAAATCTATGAAATTATGATTAAATTGAAATTAATTGAATTCTAAGTGCCTCAAACTCTCCAAGGTATTTGGTCCTTTTTCTTCAACAGAAAAACATGTCAAAGAGGAGACTTTCACCACTACATAGTTTCCTTGGTACAGCTCTTCTTGAGCTGTATGACTGACATTGTGCTCTGTAAAATTACCAAAATGAAAATTGATTTTTAATAGAGTTTTCTTTTCTTACTACCACTCCAAAACGTATCCAAATATTACCAAAAGAATAACTCAAAATAGAAGTGCTGCAATGTATATGCAGTTTTACATTCATATTTTCCTTCAAATAAGGTAACTCCATTATAACTTTCTATGAGTGCTGAAAACACAAAGACAGAGCTGCTATACCAGAAAATGTATTATATTAGCACAAAAACCAAGGAAGATTATTTAGAGGTGAGAGCTAAAAATGTAAACCAAGAAAATATTGATTTCTTCCTGCATCTGTCTCCAAAAGGCCACAAGATTCTGGGACTCTTCTGTGGTCTTGTAAAGATTATACAGTATGGGCTATTGTGTTACCATGATTAGATGAGCAATTTCATCAAGAGCAATATTATTAACTATTGAAAAATTTATAAAAAATATTTAATCAGTGCTTTTAAAGTCATCTCCACACATTTGCAGTTGATATCCACTCAACAGAAACTTTCCTTGAGTTTTTATTGCAAGTTAGCATACTGCATCTTATCACTTAGTTTGGGAATACTGGATATATCTGACATAATTAGAGGAATTTTCTCACATCAAGGTTATTTGAGGTATGTATACCTATTATAGGATTCAGTATTAATGTGCTGTGTGAATTAAGCAAGGAGACAGAGGTTTGGATGGCATGGAAAAACTCATAATCTGGGTCTCGTAATTTGCAATTCAAGCACAAGTCAAAAATCATATTCGTTGCAGATGAGTGCTCCCTTGACTGAAAATACCTCAGCAGCAATGAAAAAGAAACAATCCCCCCCAATACACACACCCCCAAGAAAAACCACATTTTGCACACAGGATAGAATGTCTTCAAGAAGGAAACTGAAACATGTTAAGCTCAATTTTGAGCAGCACTAACCCCAGATTTTTGTCCCTTTTATAGTAACATTGTGATTGGCAGACATAAGGCCACAGTATGAATACAACAATTCATTATAGCCATCACTAACTTGTGATGTCTGCCCACTTCCTTCTCAGCTAAAACTATGTCAACCAACATCACAGGGCACCAGTTTTCTATTTTACTGATTCCAACAAATCTTCACTATTAGAAAAATCAATTTTCTTATTTGGAGGTCCTTAGAAGGCTCTCTTGTAAAAAGAAAAAAAACCATCTGATTTTGTAGTGAGAAGGAAACATGGCAATGCAGGATAATCACGTCTCTGCAGTGCATTTTCTAGTCAGCTCCAGAGGCTGTAGGATCCACTGGAAATCTGAGCTGTAACATCACAGGCAACTCTGACTGTTCAGCAAACACATGACACAGGTGTTCAAATTGGACAAAAGTATTGGAAGCACTCCCAATATCCAAGCAACCTGTTTCAGCACACTCTCCCATCTGCATTCTGCCATCCATTTCTAGGCTACCATTCAAGAATCTGGGTTTTTAAGCTCTTCTCATTTTGCTCTGGCTTTGTATGAAAACTACCTCCTTGTGCATGAACACATCCCAGGAGCTGTTGTACACTCAGTTGTCTAGTCAGGGCACTTCCAATGACAAACCATGCAACTGAAAGTTAAAACTCCATGCCTCTATCAATTTGAAAGTTTCTTAATATTCTGTATATGTTTAATCCTCTTTACTTGCTGCTTCCTCAATTTTTCATACAAATGCATTCTTCATACTGAGATCAAACTTAAAATAAAATTTGCATTCCATGGGTAATGGCCCTTTCTCAGACACCTGTGAAATTATCCTTCTCCGTCTGGCATCTTCTATCAGAAAATCCAGTTTCCCTCTATGTGAAGGTTAGCACCCGTGCAGTTATGACTGTCACAACACAGTCATCCCCGTGTAATAGGCTGAGTGCACCCCACTGAAATAAGAAACAATCAGTAATTAAAGTTCTCATTCACAAAAATTCCATTCCATCCTGTCTTTTTGAGGAAAGGGGAGTTAAACACAAGCCTGAACTGCTGTATGGCTCATGACCCACCAGTGCCTGGGTTGCCTCCCTTACTGTCTGAATTAATTTCCTTCTTTTGGGATGAAACTAAAGCTGGCATTTTAAACTCTTACCTTTCAGAAAGTATTTTGGGATGTCTTCCTTAGCAAGTAGTTTTTCTTTATTCCCTCCTGGTTATATTTAAGTCAATTCCTATTCCTCATATCCTCATTTTCAGGTTTCTTTCATACTTTGATTAACTTGATTGATATTCCCTCAAACGTGCCATCAAAGTTTATTAAAGCAATGCAAACATCCCCTGTATTATATGCCAGGTCAGTTTATTATGACATGGCACTTCAAAGTTGCCAACTCTCGGGGTGTGACTACAAGAAATAATGCCATTTGGCTATCTCCTGCTGACCTGCTTGCTCCTTGCAATGGGAAAATGCCAGCCTCCTCCACTTTAAAACTCTGCCAGTGAGATATGTTTTGGTTTCTCTCCAGTCTGTAGGCGATACATAGTCAATGAAAGGTCTCTTGCAAAGTATTCCTCCTCCACTGAGGAGGTGGCAGACAGGCATGGACATGGGAGAGGGTCAGAGGTATCAGATGAACCTTTTACAAACAGCTGGTATGGCAAACCACAAAAATTCCATCACCTTAAAGCCACTTTCTCCTTCCCCTTCCTCCCTCTCATCCTTCTGCTTGGTCACATGGTCCTTCCCTCAAAACATGTGAGGAATGGGTGAAACAGAGAACACTGAAACTTTGGGAAGGGGAAAAGACAAGAGATTCCTGGAGCTGCCTGCTTCAATATAACGGTGGCAGAGAGAGGGCAAAGCCCCCAGCCCTTGTCCCTAAATACTGCTCTGCTGGGGAATATGTCCAAAAGTGGCCAGCTCCTGGGGAGTAAAGAAAAGAAGCAGCACAGGGGAAGGGTGTGATGGTTTGAAGGACTAGAAATCACAAGAGAGAAGATTGACTTTTGGGCTGAAAAAGAAGCCTTGCCTCCAGTTACTGATTACCAAAGTGACAGAGCTGGCAATTCCGGTTGTCCCAGGCAGAACAGGGGTGGCAGGTTATTCTATTTAAAAAAACAAACCAAGGCAAACAAACCAACCAAAAAAAGCCAACAAAAGAACCCCGAGCCCTAACCTACAGCTTTATCTTATTTATGTGTTTTGTTAAGGCTTTATGGCTGTGTTGAAAAAGGATCTCTCCTTTCGGGGAAACCCTGGCACTGGGATTGACAGTTCCAGAGTTCCTCCTGCTGGATTTATAAGGGGATCCTGTGCATCATGTTTGAACTAAAGGGAAAAAAATAAAAAGTGGCATGTCATGATGACTTGATTGATGGCAAACAAGGTTCTAGTGAGGAGGCAGGAGAATCAGAGCTCTTGCAACACAACACAGAAGATTAATGCTAACTATATTAGTATTGATGTGGGCAGTAGATTACACTTAATAAACTGTTTTAAACAGTATCAACAGCCAAAAAAAATGTAGATGCAAGGAACTTGCACAGACTGATCAACAATGGAATTTCAGATGTTCTTTAAAAGATCACATGTATCATAGCAACATAGAACAGTTGGAGTTTAATTCGGAAATTCATCTTCATTGTTTCAGTGTTATTCAGTATTATTTCAGTACTATCTTGCTTTTCAAGGCACGGATAAAACCACCAGAAACACAGGGAAATGCTTCTTCCAGAGTCCCTTTTTTCTCATCATTAGGAATCAGTACTATATCTGGTGGACTGCTCCAGCATGAAGAATATGGTTGCTCCCTATCTTGGACCCTTTATGTGAGAAGCCTTTGCACACCCTATAAATTCAAAGATATGAATGTGGTAAAAGTACTACATATGATAGAGACTGATTTCTCAGCCATATGGTTTTTCTCTGTTTCTGTAATCTGGTTCAAGAATCTGTGTTATCTAACACTGAGCTGAATGGGAGCTATCTGTGCTCTGGCAGTAACAGAGCACCCTACTGAAACATTGACTGGAACAATAACGTGTCCTGAACACTGAAATAATGCGTGCTCCCAAACCTTTTTGAAAAACCAGACTTCACAGCAGCAGAGGGCAGGGAATACTCACAGAGAATTAATAAATATCACAAAAGAAGGTCACCCTTTAGTTTAGACAAAACCTTGTGTTGCTCGGAAAAGAAAAATCTAAACTGAAAAATGTCTTCTTAAGCAATGTTGAACAGCAGCAGAATGCTACATTTTATGGCAAAACATAAGGTACCTAACTCTCAGAGTTAAGTCACAGATAGCTGGGAATACTTGGTAATTCAAAAATGATCCCCTTCTAGTTATGAGTTGATACATGGATTCATATCCCTGATTGTAGGCATCAGACACACATTCTTACTTTTACCTTGCAATAATGCTTTCAGGGCATACAAAAGGCCATTAACCCACAGAAAACAGATGAATGACAATGCTGACTTAGCAGTAAAATTGTTCTTATATTTTCCACTAATGAAAATAGTGGAATTTTTTTGTCAAAATTGAAGGTTTTCCTTAAAACACATTCATGTTATTTTTCAAAACAAAAAAAAAAAAAGAGAAAAAAGGTCCAAATTTTCATAATCTTAAAAAAAAAATCTAAATTAAAAAAAAAACACAAAAGAAAGAAAGAAAGAAAAGGAATCGATCAAAATAATGGTATTTTTCAAAATAGTTCATATTTTAAACAAATCCAATTAAATTTATCTCATCTGGTTTTCCTCTCAAATTATGCAAGTAAAAGTTTCCTAATAAAAAATCCAAAATGTGCCATTTCAGATGAATATTCTGCTTCATTACAGGTAGTTCTGTGAAAATATTGTGATTGCTGGGAACTGTTTGTCATCATGACTGCACAGTTTGAATCTAAACTAATGTGGTAAACATTTGAAAAATAATTTAAAATGTATATTCTGTAGCTAACAATCATGACTTTTCAAGTACTACATCACAAAGCTTTCCATCACCTCCTGCAGCTCCAACCTTTCATAGAAAAAATGTTTTGCTGCTACTCTTTAAATTACCATGCTTTTCAGTGCAGAAAAGCTGCTTACATTAGGAATACATTTATGCCCCTAGATTTCTATCACAGGACATGTGTTGTTCTTTGATGTTGTATTTTGTTTATGATATTCCAAAGTGAATTTCATGTGGTGTGACAATGGTATGCCCTTTACCAATTCCTATAACTTACAGAAAGATAGGGGATCATAATTATTGAGAAGACTTTTTAGAATCAGTTTTACCCATTGAAGATGTGGCAAAATGAAGGAGATGGTGCCAATGTCACCTGTTCTGGCATATTTCAGGAAGCTTTTGAACAGCTACCGTGGAAAATATTATCATAGAGGTTAACAGTTTGGAGACCATAACAATTATTTTAATGGAGTTTTAGAAATTCCAGTTACATCCTTTTCTATTTTTTTTTCCCAAAGGTTATTCTGAAGCTTTATAAAGGAGACTTAATGATGTGCATGCTTGTGCATGAAAAGCTTTTGTGGATCAGTATTCCAGACCTGAAAGCACAACCAAGAAGACCTCTTTGCAAATATGTAAGCTGTTGGTGTGCCCTTAGGGCAAAATAGTTAGTTATTGAATCTGGGAGCCATGGCAACATAGAGGTGCAAGATCAAGTACAGATTGAGTTCAAAGGATCAGGTTGTCAAGCAACATCTTAAATGAACTCAGGTCTGGCCTGGATCTCCAGATATATCTATGCAAGTTAAATCAAGGCTTTTTAACTGTCGGTGTTACTTAATCTTATTTATACAAGGACACTGAGAAAAAGCTGAGGACAGACAATGTAGTTAAACATGTAGCAACACATAGTGGCTTCAGTGGCTTCAGTACCTGCTTTCAAAGTCCTCCTAACAATAAATTAGTTTAAATAAACTAGATAATTCTTTTTTCATGGAAAGCTCTAGAATATTTCCTATAAAATGTTTAGTCTTTAATGACTACCACTGAATGCATTAATCATGAACCATTTATATTTTCATCATTTACCCTTGAGGGATAAGAAGCCTAGGAAGTCAGGGAAACCACGTAGTCCAAGTCTATTTACAAAAACTGACCCTCAGAGGACCAATCAAAATTTTCAGTTTACTTTTTAGGGCTCAGATATTACTCTCTTCTCTACTTTGATGAAGGGAGTAGCTTTGTTGATACCACTGCTTTGTTTCTCTGGTGCATTTGTTATTTTTTTCTGGTGTTTTGATCATACCTCCAACTCTTTCTTTGCCTCACCACAAACATTTCAGCTGGTAGGTCTTCTCCTCATGCAGCTTCTGGGCTACCTCTCCAGCCATGCCTATACCATCCCTTCCACTTCACGTGTCCTTTGCTGCCTCCACCTCAACTTTCCCTGCTGCCAATGCCAGGGTAGTGAAAGACTTAAAAATCATCATTTTCACTGCACAGTTGTAAGTTTAGCAGGACTTCCCCTGATTAAAGAACTGTTGAATAGAAGGGCAAGGTGAGGTGAGCAGAGGACACTTACAAGAAATTAAATTATTTAAGGGTGTTTTATTAGAGGCATCCACCAGCTAAGGAAATTTAGCTGCATATTCACTTATTTTCATTGGAATATCTTCTGAAGCAGTGATTAAACCTTTTTCCTAAACCTCATTCCTCCATTTCATTGAATTTTCACCCTGAATACCTTGTGTTAATCACTTACAGTTAGCAACAGTGTTCATCCCTCATTTAGAAATTTCTGCTTCTCTTTGATGATGAAAATGAGGAAAAATTGCAATGGAATAAAGAGTACATAAATTTGATAGACAGAAATAGAACAAAAATGCAGAAAACATTTCTGTGAAACTGAAATTTAACTTTCTGCTGAAATCAGGTTACTGACTTCTTAAGCATTTGATGCACATTTATTCTAATTTGTTACAATTATGGAAAAAAAATGCAAATTAACATTGAAACATGGATAAAGAAACCATGCTCTTCTCTCATCACTAGGCTTGATTTTCATCTAAGGTGATTAGTAAAAGTTGTAGACAGTCCAGTAAAAATTGCATATTATCTCTTCTAAATAATCAGCTACATTGGGTAGACTTCCTAAAATGATACTCCTTAAATAGATTAATATGCTTTGAATTTTCTAATTAATGTCGACAAGTACATGCCACTTTTGTTAAGGCAATTAATAATGTTAAGATTGGAGAGTCTTCTGCTTCAACTCTGAACTTTTCTTTTTTTCACTGTTTTTTATTCCAGAAAGATTGACACACTAAAATCTTTAGAAATATCTCTTTCTTTCCTTGTTTTTTTTTGGGTGCATTGCTAACTTCTCTGTTGTGCTCTCTTATGAATTATTAATTGCTAGAAACAGAAACAAGCAATCAGGACCACAGCCCATTTATCTGTCCAGAGTAAATCCTCACCCTTTGTTTTATTGTTTCTTAGATATATTGTATCTTGTTGCATTGTCTGAGGAAGTCAGTGCCAATAATTCATTAAAAAGTGCAAGGAAATGTATGCTTATAGTATTCATGCAGAAAGGTAAGAGAAGTGTGTGAGTCTGAGTCTGATATTTTGCTAATGTCAAATTACTTCCATTTTAAATATGGCTGTACTTAATATTTTGGTGCAGCTAATGTAGATAGAATGAGACTTTTTTAATGAGCTTACCCAGCTGCTGCTTTGCAGTTTAACCTTGTAAGCGCAAAACTGAACAAGGATTAATTTATGATTCTAAGTGATGTTATTCTTTTAGAACCTATTTTTAATAGGCTTTAGAATTTTATTTAGTGGTAGTAGCAATTTGGCATTATATTTTACATGTTATTTGACAGTACTTAGGATCATGATGTTACCTTGTGATGGAAGTAGGTAAAGAGCAGAGTTGCAGGGAGGAAGAGAAATGAGAATGCACAATTATTTTCTTAGTGATTCATACCAAAAACAAACTTACATGTCCCTAAGCACAATTGTGGTTTAAACAGGATTAGAAGCATGTATAACATAGATTATATTTTCAGCCTGGGATCATAGCATCTATCCCAACAAACCTGAAGTAGTTTATATTAATGTCTTTCATTAAAAAACCAACAGCAAACAAAAAACCAAACAAACCAACAACCCCCCCTACACAAAAAAAAATACAAACCCAAAAAACATAAATAGAACTTGGATGTATATCCAAACATAACATATTTAAAAGTAGGTTAAGCAAAGAATAATTTCTTCGTTGCTAGAGGCACTCATCATGTTTCTTAAATTAATATGTCTGATCTGCCCCAACATTTACTTTGTCTAAGGATTTGGTAACATTACATTATTGTAACATTGACCAACATAGTCCGGTGAAATCACACTTAAGTATTTATTTCATTTTATTCAGGGAATAAGAATAGACTCACACAAAAGCTGCAGGCAATGCTGTCCCAGATCAACAACTTCAAAACCACTGCATCTGGGTTGCTTCTTCCTCTGCAATTAGCTTTGAGAATTTCTCTTTCAGCACAATTGCAGGGAGAAACCAATGTGCTTAATTTTATTGTTTACAATTAACATAAATAATATGTACCTATGACAAACTTCAAAGTAATTTTTGCATTAAATTTATGCACAAAAAAAGTAGGCATTTAGTGGTGATTCCTCCACCAATTGCTGGGCTTCATAGCTGTCCAAGTCAAACTGATATTTTTATAGGATGACAGAAGGTTTTGGCTTGGAGGGCACCTTACAGACATCTCGTTCCAAACCTCCTGCCTTGGGCAGAGACACCTTCCACTTGACCAGGTTGTTCAAAGCCCCATCCAACTTGGCCTTGAACACTTTTGGGGCTGAGGCATCAACAACTTCTCTGAGCAACCTGTTCCAGTGTCTCAGCATCTTCACAGTAAAGAATTTTAATATGTCATCTAAACCTGCTCCCTTTTTGTTTAAAGCCACTACCCCTTTTCCCATCACTACATGCCCTGGTAAAAGGTCCCTCTCCAGCTGTCTTTTAACCCCCTCTAGGGACCGGAAGGCTGCTCAAAGGTGTGCACAGAGCATTCTTCAGGATCAACAACATCAAATCTCACTGTCTTCACAGGACAGCTGCTCCAGCCCAATTATCATCTTCATGGCCATTCTCTGGACCCACACCAACATGTCCATATCCTACTTATCTGGGGGCCCCAGGGCTGAACTCAGTACTGCAGGTGGCGTGCCACCAGAGAAGAGCAGTGAGGAAGATTCCAGTACCTTGCCCTGCTGCCCACACTGGGATGTAGCTCAGGACACACTTGGGTCTCTGGGCTGCAAGCACACATTGATCAGTTGTGTTGAGCTTCCTGTCAACCAGCACCACCAAGTCTCTCTCCTCAAAACTGCTTCCAATCCATTTTCCACCTGTATTTGTGCTTGAGACTGACCCAACCCACAAGAAGGACCTTGCACTTGGCTGTGTTGAACTTCATAAGGTTTTCTCCTCTCAAGCCTGTCCAGGTCCCTTTGGATGGCACATCTTCCCTCCAGCATGTTGACCCCACCTGACAGCTTGCTCTTTTTTGGCAGACCTGCTGAGAGTGCACTCAGTCCCAGCCTGGACTCAAGCCCACGAGGCCAACAAAGGCGTTCAACAGAGCTGGTCTGAACCCCAGGCCCTGAGGAACACCACTCGTCACTGGGCTCCATCTGGATATCGAGTCATTGACCACCACCATTGGCTGCAACCACCCAGCAAATCCCTTGTCTCCAAGTGATCCATCTATCAAATCCACATCTCTCCAGTACAGAGAGCAGGATGTTGTGTGGGACAGCATCAAATGTTTTGCACAAGCCCAGGCAGATGAGATCAGTCACTACTCCCTCAACCACCAATGACGTAACCCTGTCCCAGACAACCACCAAACTTGTCAGACAGGATTTGCCCTTAGTGAAGATATCAGCTGTCGTCAATCACCTCCTTATTTTCCATGTGCCTTAGCATAGTTTCCAGGAGGATCTGCTCCATGAACATCTGGGCACATAGGTGAGACTGGGTGACCTATAGCTCCCTGTGTCTTCCTTCTTACCCTCCTTAAAAACGGGGGTTATGCTCCCCCTTTTCCAATGAGTGGAAACTTCCTTCACAAGACTGCCACAACTTCTTAGACACACTTCCAAGTATACATCAATATACAGTATTCATCCAAGTATAGGTAGAGCTGGTGTACATTTTTTTTTATATCTTTCTGAGGTTACTTGAAAAATTCATATATTTTATACTTGAATCCATTTTTCCTGGATGTATTTTTTTTTATATCCTTTCAACAGCATTTTATCTGTGGAGTCATAAGCCAATGTAACAGTTGCTAATGCTTGGCTTAGCTCATTTCTATCTCCATGTGTAAAATGTTTCTTTCACCTCTCATTTAAATATTTCTGTCCTCTGTTTTAATAATGGAATCTAACAGATTTAGTGTTGCTTCTTGTGACCCATGTAAAAAGTTATGTATTATAGCTGGATAGTAGCTGATCATGAATTCCTTTGGATTTATTGTCTCAGAAAGCTTTTCATTGTTCTGTTAGTTTTTTATTCCTTTTTATCCAGTACATTCTACATCACGATCTTTATGGTAAAAAGTATCCTAGTAACAGAAGTAATTGGCTGTAGAGCTCAGAAAAAAATATTAACTTGCATTGTATTCTCAAAAAAAAGCAAGGCTGGAGGAAAGCTTACAAATATCTGAGGGACATAGCCTAAAATTATGGAATTGGAAAGGCTGGAAACACCTGGCAATTAAAACATGCAAAATATTTTTTGTTTAGAGTAAAGTAAAGATATTGATAGTATAAGCAAAATATTATACACTACCTAATCTTCTCTTCAATGGTCTCAATCAGCAAAATTCCTGCATGCAGTGGAAATTGCAAACCTTGTTTAAATGTCCTTCTGAATCTTTCTCCTTGTGTTCTTGCAAGTCATGTGATAATACAGAATACTTGGAAATAAAATCCATTAAGATGCTGCAACTAGTTTTATACCTAATATAAAGCAGTGTAAACATTTTTCACTTAAGAAACAAACTGAAAAAAATGCCTAGCAGATGGAGCCCTAAAATATTTTTTTCATGCATAATTCAGTGCAGTTTATATGTTTGCTTGGCTGCAAAGTATTTCTGAAGATACGAGAAGATAGAAAATGTGTCATATGCATAAAACAATGTAAATTTTTTAACACTTAAACATCCACCATAGTAGAGGATGAAAGCTGTATTTTAAATTTCATGACATTTTTTCTAGGAGTTCAGCAGTATTCTTCAATTCAAGTCCTTTCAAAACAATCATAACTGATGTTAAAAGAAAATGTAAATTGGAAAATAAGTTATTGTTAGCAAAACTCTATTATAATTGAAATATCTCACCAGAGTAAAATAATTAAAGCAGCATAAAAATGACTAATATGCTCTGAAAAACAAATTGTCTGACCTCTGTAAGGATGACACTTCTTTTAAGTACTTCCAGTAAGATAATTCTTCTCTTTCTTGCAGATCATAGTAGAGAGAAAAAGAAGAGAAGATCCATGCAAATAAACCCCAAAGAAACAAACAAGTAAACAAGGACATTTATCCTTTTAATAAAGTACTTTCAGTGAAAAATAGGTGTTTGGTTGCAAAAGTCTGACTATGATGATCCATTTTAAATTTCATACCTACTTTCCTATGTAAAAAATATTTCAAAGATTGCAGGAGAAAGAAGTAGGATTATATTCCCTAAAAGCAGGTGTGGTGGGATTTTATTCAATGTTTAAACTGTTTAATGTTTAAGTGTTTAAGCCATTTAAACTATCTCCCATGTAATTTTTTTTCTTTTGTCTAAAAAAAAAAAAAAAAAGGGAAAAAAAAAAAGAGCATTATTAGACATTATTAAAATGTTCACACAGCCACACAAGCTACAATTGACCCATCTTGGTTTTGTCTGTCCTGGGTAGAAATGGAGACAAACTCAGGTGTAGACATCTTCATCATCTAAGTTAAATAAATCTCAGGCCTAGAACTATATTTCTACCTACAGTGGTTTCTAAATTCTTCTGCAGGCAGGGAATACATTCTCCCTAAGTCATCTAAGTACTTTGATCCTTCTTTCAGAGCACTACTGGCAGTGTGAGAATGAGGTCCTTTCTGCACAAGCACTGTATTTCTAAACCTGGGATCAAAGAAGACAGATAATCCTTTCAAGCCTTCCCTCCTTGACATTTTTCTAGATGGGACATGCAGCTAAAACAAAGCAGTCCTAAGCATCTGGCTGGGTGTGAGAAGAGGGTGAGCAAGGAGAAGTACACTGTACTTTCTGCCTTTTTTGTAAGAGCTTTGCTGTTCTGAAGCAGAGACTGCTTCCCTCACCAGGTCAGGTAGTGAGTAATGGAGACAGAAAGTGACTTCATAGCCATAAGGTATATCCCTCCCTGCTCCAGAGGCAATATGTGTTCCTCATGTGATTCCAAACACTTAATCAGTCTTGAAGTTTCATAGTAAAGCTGTCATCACAGCCCAGGTGAGTGTCCTTACCACTAGGGAATTTTACCCTCTTCTTAGATAGCTGGATTTAAAATTTTTGACCATGCAGTGGCACAGTCAGATGATGAAGAGCTATTTTTTTCATTGACAGCCTGTACACTTTCCTACATCATGATTTCTACATTCCCCAAAATGGATCTGGAGAGCAAAAGGAAAAAAACAGGAGACAGTTGAAACCAACCATGGGTTTAATATGTGAAGATGGAGACTCTCTACACAGCCAGATCTGGAGTGCATAAAAACTGAGTGTGGTCAGCATTCCTTTAGCACACATTGCTGCAGCTGCTGGAGCTCTAGCATTCATTATTGTCATTAATCCAGACAGGGCAGAGTGCTTAGCTGCTGGGGTTGGACTTTTTTTGGCTGAATTTTCTTAAAATATAATCGAAGAGGGTTGTGATTTGGTAGCATAAAGCTTAGTATCAGAGAGGCTTTCCATTTATTTTTGGTAAATATCACAGAGGAAAAGGATGGGGTATGAGGCAGCTCACTTTGCAGAATAATATGATTTTTGAAAGCTTGGTCTGTGATGACACATCACTGAATGACTCTGTTTCTCATGGGTATCAGACAGGTAAGAGTTAGGATCTAAAACTCCAATTCTAACAATCTGCCTGAAGTTTCAAGTCTCCAGAGAGTGGCATTAATCAGTTACTTCCCAATGACAATGCATTAATCAGTTACTTCCCAATGACAATTACTTCCCATATGACAATGCAAGGTTGACACTTACAAACCAATCAGTACATTTTCCTACATCCTATAAATACTGTCTGTTTGGCAGGAGGAGCTATAACATAAAAGAAAACAAAAAGGAAAAAAAAAAGAAAAAAATTCTCACACATAGCACAAATTTCAAGTATTCTTTTTATCACTGACAGCACAGGCACGCTATTCTAAAAGTTTAAGGATTTTTCTTCATTACTTTGTTTTTCATTTGTGAGTAAGAAAGACCATATTAAACCAAAGTTATTCTCTTGCAGCCCAACTTGAGTCCATAAGGCTTTCAAGACGCTTTGTATCTAATCCATTGTAATAAATATTGTTACGCAAAGCAACTTCGTATCAAATTCTCCTAAAATAAGTGTCACAATGAAGAGCTCTGCCTTATAATTTAAACTATTTCACAGTATTTTTCACATAAATCAGGTACAATGACATATTATCTGCATTAAAAGGCTTTATTATTGGATAAAAATAGAATAAAAAGCGTTGGAGGGTTTTTATAACTGAGCTGACCCCCACATGCCGAATTTGTTGTCTTCTAATATAGCTTTTTTTTCCAAGGAACTACCTGCAACACCATTTTCTAATAGATAAGACTAACATTAATCTCCATAGGGAACCTACCATGATTTATATTAAAGGGATGTTTTTTAGGCATTCAGGAGATGCTGCATAAACATTGCAAAACCTTTAATTCACATCTCCCAGGTTCAGAAATGTTTCATAACCTTGACAGTGCAATTAGAGAGGCACAGATAATCAAGCCAGGCTTTATCTCACTAACCAGTATAGCACAAACTCCAGTGGGAGTCTGAAATTGAGCATCTTCCATATATATAAGAAACCTTCAGTTGCTGTGCCTTTCATTGGCACAATCTCATTGTTCTCAGTACCAAACTCAAAGGATAAAATTGGGGGGGGGTGGGTTTTAAGAAAAATTTGCACTATCCTCTGTTTTCTGTACATGTGAAGTTCTAAGCAGGTTAGTTTTGATGTAAATAGAAGCTACAAAGAAGAGCATGAAAAAGCCATATCTGCCAGCCTTATCTGCCAGGGTGCTTCCAGGACTCTGAACTATTTGCAGTTTTAGCAGCCTGTAAACTAGGAGTCCCTAGAGCCTGGCTCAGGTCTTCTAGTCCTCCAGCAAAAAAAGTGTGAGACTGCTGCTGCCTTAGAGTGTCAGACTAAGATCTGTCACCTCATGTATGATGATTCAGGAGCAGTCTGCTTGGTGTAATTATTCAGAGGCAAGAGGTCCTGCATCCTGTGGGTTCCAAACTAATTTCCACCTGACATCCTGACACAGAAGGACCCTGTTGCAGAGCACATGACAGGCCAGCTGGCCACAGAGGGGACCTCATTCCTCCTGGTCACCTGCAGTTTCTGACAGACCCAGAGGAACCAGCAATTTCACAGAGTCACAGAATATTCTTTGTTTGAAGGGACCCAGAAGGAATATCAAATCCAACTCTTCAGTGAATGGTCCCCATGGGGATCCAACCCTGCACTCTGGTGTTATTAGTACTGCTCTCTAACCAGCTTAACCAGCTGACCTAATCTCAGGGGCAATTTCCAGATCTCTGTCTTCAGATTGGAGATAAGCCCCAGACACTGTTGGCTTCCTGGTGGTTCCCAGTGCAGAGTTTTGCCTAAATCTTTCCTCCTGCCCACATGTCTGGCCACACAGCTTGCAGTGTACATGGGCAGGGTGGCTGCCTCTTGCTCCTTACTGCATATTTTGGATGCTGCACAGGCAATGCATGAGGAAAGGGAAATGATAGAGAAAATGAAAAGATATGTCTTAAGCACAGAACTATTATGTTCTAATGTAAGTAAAAACTAATGTAGTAATGTATGTCAAAAACATAAATTAAAACAATTTTTAGTAAACATAATTTAATAGAACACATAATTTTTGTAGCTATGCTTGTACTCTTCTTCTTTCTTTTTCCATTTTTTCCTATATCAAGTGATATCTTAAGTGATTTTTTTTACATTGTCCACATATCTGAATACCCAGATTTCCCATTACTGCAGTGTGAAATAAACTATTGCTGGCAAGTGATGATTCTCACTGACCTGTGAAGTATATGGAACAGATTCTCTTAGTTCTCTGCAAACTTTCAGTAGGATTTAAGCGAGCTGGCACCTCTCTCCAAAGCTCTTATTTCCATTTTTCTTTTTTTTTTACTTTTGATTTTTCTGACCATAATTGGAGGCAAGTCAGGGCATCTCTATTTTTAAGAGCTGAGAACCTGTGACATCCAGTCCCTGAGGGAAAAACATTATTTATTACTTGACATAGTTTCCTGACTGCTAAAAAAGAGAATAAATATAATTATAAAAACGAGACTTACAACTTTCTCTGAATCCCAAGCCTGTTTCTTTTTTAGCCATCTATTCTTTCTCCTCCAGATCACAATCCCACTAAATTACACACAGAACCCACCTGCAAACCTCAAGTTAATGGTACCACCTACCATAGGGGGATATAGGGGATCTCATATAGGGGGATCTTCTACATCCTATTTTTCCAGCTTTTAAATTGTGTCTTCTATAGAGAAGGTACTACAAAAGTTCACCTTTACCAGCTTACCACTTTCAGTACTTTCTGTTCTTTCAGTATTCCCAGCAGTTAGAGAAGTACTGTTTTCCTTTTCTGAGTGCAGCAGAGGAACTGAGAAATGAGTTAAATTACTTGCTCTGGGCTGTACAGGGACTCTGTCACAAATTAGGATATGATACTGTTAAACAATGCTGTAGAGGAAAACACTACCCTCTGAAGCTGAACTGCTGGTTTAAAATGACATATCCTATAAACAGGCACAATGTTACAAGAGCAGTGCTCATTAAATGACAGATTGAAAGTCAGTTTCCAAGTATCAGAGCTGCACACTCTCCCTGAGCCTTCCTTGTTAGTAAATTGTGAATCACGTATATCCCATCAATAACCTGCTGTTAAAAACAAAACTTTTCCTTGTTAGACCAGGCAGTGCCATTACACAAATGTTATATTGTCCTTCACATTTTATTTTGCAGATAAACAAGACTACTTTAATTACCCTGATCTGACATGCCATCTCCAGAACAGAAGGTATAGTACTGAAAGGTATAATACATTTGCAATAAAAAGAAGGTTTATTTTAGGAATTAAATGAAATGGTATTAACAAATATTATTAAAAATACTGCCTCATTCTTCACAGAATCTTTCTTGTAGGAACAATTTTTAAGAATGGATTTCAGATTTTACTGCTTATGTCAAACTATTAAACATTGCAATAAATTATATTTTGTAAAATATGAAGCTTGTGCCATAAACAAGAAATATTTTCTATTATTTATAATTAACAACATCTCAGGTATGTTTTAATTACTTATATTTCATAATGCAAAGTTAATTCTTGTTGGACCTTAAATAAACAGGAGGTTAGCAGAGTCAAGGAGCCCTACAAGTCAAATTTTATGACAAAGACTACTTTTCATTTTCTAATTGATTAAGGCAAAATAGCCATTACAATCAATATGACAAGCAAACAGAAGGCCTGAGTGGCAAAGAAATATATGGAAAAATATTTCAGGAGTGTGGATGTTTTAAGAAAGGAGATTAGAAAGATGGCATCAAAAACCAAGGGGGGTATGAAAGAAACACCTTATTCAGGCAAGAAGGAATCATAGCAGTAGAAAAGTCATCATTTTTGATATTTGAAAAGCAGCACAGAACAGGTGTTGTGCCTAGCAGAACAAAGAATTCTTGCACCTGCAAAAAGAAAGAAAAAAAAAAAATAGCAACACAGCATCTTCCTGATTAAAAAAAAAAGTCAGTGTGGGTGTCCTTGAGAATATAAATTTAGTACTCTGTAAAGGTCATGGACCAGAAACAGTGGAAACAAAGTAGAACTAATGACACCAAACACCTTGTCTGAATTAGCACTGTATAGTGAACACACCACTTTCTTTTCCATTTTTTTCAGGAGTACTTGTTTGAAAAGCTTTTGTGTAAGCTGTGGCAGAGCTGTGGGAGTTGGAGAGAGCATCCCTCCACACCGTGGTGTTTCTGCCCTCTGGACACAGCTGGGCCTGAGTGCTGCCCTTTGGCTGCAAGGAGGGACATGATGGCACCAGTGCCGTGCCCCAAGGGGCTCTAGGGCCTCATGGTGAGGACCAAAAATTTGGGATGTGCAGATCCAGCCATGACATTGAAAGGCAGCTGCTCTCATGGAAGAATATTTGTATTCAAAAGAGAGGCAGGCATTTTTGTTCCTAAGGTTATGTTGTACATTCAGTGATAAATATTGGTCACGGGGCTTTGCCTCCTACAGAGGGCATAATTAAGATCATGAACACAAGGTGAAACACCACAAATAGGACTTCAAGGAAAAAGTACATTTCCCAGGAGAGGCTTCGGGGTATTGTGGAGAATGAAATTTTGAATGAAACTGCCATGGAAAAATCAAATAAAGCCTAGGTTTTACAGATAGAGAAATATACCATTTATCACAATATATTTTTAAAGGAAAGGCTTCAATAGCTCACAAGAACTGGGTCACAACCTTAATGCTGGCTGACTGAAGCTACTGCATTACTATCATCACAGATCACTTTTGCCCCAAACAGGTTTTAATACATTGTAATGTGGGAATTAACTGCTGCTTTCTGATAAGGAGCAAGTCACCTTCTATTATCAGGCATCAAATCATTTTAGTATTTTGCTGATATCTTCTTTTCATCTGCAATATGCCAAAGAAAACAGTTTGTCTGCCTGCAGAGTGGAAAGAAAATGTGCCTGAATAAGACAGAGAAAAAAATGGATACAAAAATTAGCCCTCGAGGACAGCAGACTTCCCAAGACCTTGCTGAGAACTCAGAGACAGTTATATTTGGCTTTAAGCAATCAAGCCCAAGCTTATTTTCAGAAAATGATAGATCCTATTCAGAGAGATTAAAAGATAACAGTTATTTAAAGGAAGACCAAATTTCATTTACTTGTGATTACTTTCATCAATGGAAGAATAAGTATGACAAATAAGTGAAAGACAAATTTGTAGTATCACATGAATTTGGGACTCATATATAAAGTATGGACCAAATCTTCTTTTTTTCTCAATTGGAATATGATCATAAGGGTGTGCCTGTATCAGGGATTGAAAGATTTATGCATGCATATATATGTTCATGGAGACTTATGGTACACACTCAAGCACACAGCTGGTGCACTTGAAGTGTTGTCCTTTTGAAACAAAGGTTGTTACCATGCAATAGGACAGCAGGGATGCTGGGGAGCATCATTTTAATATGGACACAAGATCTTCTCCTACCATAGCTCTGTGCATTTTTATGGCATATTCAAAGTTAGGCTGTTGGCAAGCTGTCAGTTTTTTCATATTTGTCATGGTTGTTGACAGAGATCTGTTGCAAGTCTGCTCTTAACCTATCTATCAGTTACCAAATGACTGTCACAGGAGGACCTCTCCACTATTATCTCTCTGTTTTCAATTACTCAGTGCTATGTCCTACTAATGGATAACACTTAGTAAAAAGGACAGGAAAGTATGCATTTAGTAGTTGTGATTGACAGAACTGATAGGTAAATTCTTTGCTGTGTAAGACAAAAGCTCAAGCTGAAGGTCTAGAAAATTATCTCCCATAGAAAATGCCTACAATTCTACCCATGTGTAGATGAGGATGGTGATGTGTCCTTCATGCTGTGTGTAAGGACAGAGAAGGTGTGTCTTGCCTTCCCTCTCCTGGCACGTTTACTTGACTGAAATTCTCTTCTACTGCAATATGTATTTGGAGACTGGTCCTCCACCAACACAACAAAACCTTCTGAAGGCTTGTACCACAAGTTCAAGTCAGACACTCACACTGAGCTGGTCCAGTTTCTGAAAGGGAATTGGAGCTTATTTATCCCAAATGCACCTGCAGTGGACTCCCTCCTGACTCATAGTCACAGTAACAAGACTGAAAGAGAGATGAGCAGCAGAGCTGGAGCCATGGCTTCCAGAGAAGGTTGTTCCACGACAGCTGGTTAGGAACAGCATGCAGGGATCTGGTGTGGTTGTCTACTGCTTGGTGTATGACCCTGATGATGTCGTAGAAACGGCTCTCAGTGTCTGGAGTCAGGGGCACTTTCTCTTCAGGGTCTCTGGATAGATCGAAGAGCAGTGGGGGATCATGTCTTGTAATGAATCCTCCATGGCAGAAGCAAACGTGAGAATCATAGCAACCATTGGAGCCCTCAGGACTGAAGTTTGGAGTGAAGAAGAAGACCTTCCAGACAGATTCACCTGCAATTTACAGCCACGAAAACAGCGGGTGATAAAGTGTTAAAATAACAAAATGGAAGTTCCCTGGTCTTAGGAAATTCCACCAACATGGGAAATCAGTCTTTTGGTAAAAAAGACAGTACAGACACTCTGTAACAGAAACTGCAGCATACTGAAAGACTAAAACAAGATTGAGCAAAGCAAAAATAAGCAAAACATCATGATTTTCATGCTACACATATTTATGAAGAAACTATGATAATTTCATTCCCTCAGAAGAATTCTGATTAACCAAATTATAGAATACTTTAAATAACATTGTGTTTTATATAAACAGTGCTAAGAAGATTTGCAGAAATATATACTAAATCTTCTTCAAGGTTTATTAAAATGTATTTTTATCCCTTGACTATATTTATCCACTGCTGGCCCGTGTCTGCTTCTCATTTTGCTTATCTAAATAATTTCATTGTTATCTTTTTCCCGTCTTCCTCTCTTTTTGTATTAACCCATTGTCTTCTGCCCCATGGTTTCATTGCAAACACCTGGATGCTCATTTTATTAAATGGGATGACATGAAAATGCATAATGGATGCTAAATTCCTGTCTAATGCTTCTATATGATTTTTCCAAATATAAATTATAAATAAAAGTTACAGTAGCACAACTCTTAGGTGACGTTCTGCTTTGCAAATGAGGACCAAAGTTATTCATTTATGGACTTATAGGTCATTCTTAGTTTAATTTTCTGTGTAGAGAAAACAGAACTGCCCATCTTCATGTAACTTCAGTTGGTACTTTAACTGCTTGAAAATCCTAATTATTTCTTGGAATAAGAAGAGGCAAATATCAGTTGGTTCCTTCAAGAAGCACCCTCAAACAGGTCAGCGGAGGATCAGAAAACACTTAGCAAGAAAGCTGTGAACAAAAAATTTTTTACTATTTTCCTCAAGTATCACAGTACACATAGGAAAGGCAGAAACAGACAGAACTTCCAGGCAAGCACACCATCCTCCTACAGCCAATGAAGTATATAGTTCTTCAGGAATGGAACAAAGAATAATTAATTAGAGTAAGAAAAATCTGTATTTTATTCTTAATAAAAGCAGGTTTCTAAACAACTGAGATGGATAATGTCAGATTAACTGCCCACTTGAGACTATAAAACATTGGAAAACTGTAGTCATCAGTAATTTACATTTCTTAGCAACCTATTGTGACTTTTTTTTAATCACCTCAAGTTCTTAAATACTGAGTGAAAAATCTCTTTTTGGTATTTTGTTGAATTTTGTTAAGGTCACAGAAGGCTTGTTAACCTAGTAACAGACTTTCAAAGATTTATGTGTGCTACCGTAGTTAATATTCATTAATCAATTTATTGGTACAACAGAGTAGAAGGCACTAGAAAATGTGGGATGGGTAGAGCAGAGATAAACTGGTATATGCCATGCTGTAACTACATCACACACAGCTTTTAAAGAATCAAAACAGGTTTAAAGAGAAATGTTTCAGCAGACTTAAGGGTCACAGGCTGCAGTTCTAGACTATAGCATGGATTTAAAGGACAGTAGGTGACCTTAAGATTCTTTACAGCTTCTTCTATTCCACAGCATTTTTCACATTAGAAGTGATTTTTCCTTTAGGAACCAATTCAATGACAGAGCCTGGGGACTACCAGTTCACTTGGTCTCCACTTAAATCAGGGTCAGATAGGTGATGGCTATTATACACATTAGACTGGGAGAAGCCTCTAAATTCTTCTTGGAAGTCAGCAAAGGGGAAGGACTTTTAAAGGCTGAGTGACTTGCTGGCACAGACAATGGTATGTGGCAGCTTTTAAAAGGCTCTGGCTGTGACAGCCTCAGCGGCACAGTCTTACTGGGAAAAAATGAAAGGAAATGGAAAGGAAGGCAAAGCAAGATAAGGCCAGGTAGCATAAGATGGCATTCCTTCATCTAGCTCCAGTTACATTTTGAAAGGTGGGTCTGGTACTTGAGTCTCTTATTTTCTAAGAATTAAAATAAACAAAATCAAATACTGCCATTTAAATTTCTTTGAACGTATGCACAAAACATTTCCAAAAAATATACCTCTTGTTTGCTGAGATTCAGAATTGTTATTCAAAAAGGCATGTAATTCTGTACAAAACATTGGTCCAGGCTCCTCAGACACATTTAATTGGCAAGATGATGGATGATAGAAAACATAAAAAGCCGAAGAGCTTGATTAATCAGTGCACTGTGTGCCATTGTAGACCATGCAACACTTGCCACACCTGAGAATTTGATTCACAACACTATAATAACTTGACAGATCAGCAAAAAAAATTATATGGCTACTAAAATGTCAGCTAAAAGACATTTCAATAAGGCCATGCACATGAGAATTTTGTGGTCAAGCTATCTTACCACACATCACTGTTTTATGGTATATGTGTGCTAAATGACATTGAAAAGAACATTTTCAGCCGCTTTTTTAGGTGTTGGGCATTGCAGCACCTGGTCTGCTGAAGGGCTTACAGGTAGCAATTCAAAATTGGGAATTCCAAATTAATGGAAGTGAGTACAAGCAGCCCATATAAGTAAGAAATGGGGAAAGAAAGAAATAAGGGAGTTGTGACATGATTGTTTTTTTCCTGCAGAAAATAAAGACTTGTTTAGGCTTTGTCATATGCAGAGCATACAGCATGCTCCAAAATCATGTGTGGGTTTGGGGACAAGGCACACGTGACATCATCTTGTGTCTATAACACTGCTAGAGTCCTGAAGAGCTGATGGTACTTTATCAGATAAGCAGCTACAGAATGTCACAAATCACTGAGCTCTGGGAGTGCAAAGCCTGTTCCTGTGCAATGTTTATCTCTTGCAATGCAGCAGTGTTTCTGGAACTGCATGTTGTGCTGGAGAAGCAGCAGCAGACTTTAAACACCTCTTCTAGGCATGATAAAAACTAAAGCCTATCTGTCAGTGGCTGTGGCTGAGGAGCAGCCAGTGCAGTATTCCAGGAGACATTAGGAACTGTCAGACTGCTAATCAGTAAAGCTGATGAACTGTATAAGGCACGATATTAAAAAGAGAGAGCTCTCTCCCTGTCTCTCAGCTGACATAAAATCTCATTTTGTCAGAAGGTTAACTGCAAGGATCAAATTAATCTCCCAGTAATTAACAGTACCTGTGTTCTCCAAAGCATCTGGATAGTAAACCCTTGTTACATAAAGATAACTGTGTGTCTCTTCCACAGTGAAGTTAGTAGTAAAATTGTCAGGGTTTCCCCAAAGCCAAGTATATCAAGCCCCTTCTGAAACAGCAGGCAGGCTCCAAGCCTGCAGCACCCTTAAAGTCCTATTCCAGTGCTTCACAAATAATTCCAGTCCTATTTTCCTGCAATTCTCCAGTTCTATGAGTTGTCTGGTAAGTTTGCTCTCAGAATACCTCTTTCCTTTACATGTTAAGAAAAAGAAAAAATTAAAGAAGCTGTACTTTTAAATAACTTTAAAATAAGATAGGTTGCCATTATTCCAAGCAAATCTGCTATGAACATTGTTGTTCAGTGTTCAATCTCCCTAGAAGACACCTTTTATTATCCTTTACCCAGCAATTTATCCTCTCATACAGACAATAGCTGCTCCAATGGACCGGCGGAGGCCTTGAGATTAAATAAAAGTCTCTCAGTAAGATATATTAATATATTCAAGAAGTGACACATTGGATAGGGATGCCATTTCTGTTATAAAAACACCCTTCTTAATCATTGATGGCAAATGGGGGTTTTCTGATAAGCAGTTCTTGACGTGCATAGAAGCTATTGTTGTGTTATTGCCTGGACTTCACTTTCCCTGAATTTAATCTATGGCAGTAGCTTTATAGGTTTGCAGCTACTGTCATTTCCTTTACCTATATTATTGTGTTGCTTCTTTCTGTAGAAGAACAAGTTGGACAGGGCTGTTCTCCAGTGTACATTGGGGAGCTAGTCCCTGCTTGAACTCAGATGCCTCTGAGGGAAGCCATTTGGGTATAGCAGACCAACATGAACTGAGGCTGACTTTTCTGTGTCTCAGGTGTGCTCTGAAGCCATTGTAAACTCCCACACTCTAACTCATGTTTTTCAATGTTTTTAGACAGTAGCAGATGAAAACTGCAACTCATTTGAAAATTACTTTCTTTAGAAACCTCTTGTTATTAGATTGAACCCTTTCTTCCTGCTTCCTCTAAGTTCATTCAGAATTGTTAGGTTCTCTGCTAATCCTATTCATAGCAAATATCACATATATTCAGCTCTTTGATCATTTAACAATGTAGAAAAGGCTTCAGTTGTGAAATTCTTGTAGAACTATATATAGCTCTATATAGCAAAGACAAAACTATTTGGTAACTATAATGAAATGGCACATATTATTTTTATGACTATGTGCATTCCTTAAACAGCTAATAAAAATACACCATTTGAATTTTAAAATTTGTAACTAAATTGTTCTTACAATGAAAATTACTTTTTTTTTTTTTAGATATCTGTTTTGAGTGTCTGGGTGTATTGTTGCACCAGTCAAAAGACAGCACATCATGCCCCAGTGTAGGTGGAGAATAACTGAGTGATATTCAAACATACAATGTTGGTTAACCACCATCAGTCATTGCTAGAAGAGACTTGCATAAAGAACTGTGCAGAACTTAGAGTATTTGAGTGAACCCCATGAAAAAAACAGCAGTAGCAGTGATTTTAAAATATTTAGAATAAATCCTACAGTGTTAAGTATCCACTAAACCAGAGAGGATTGCACATTCCTGAATATCTAATAATCTTACTGAACAATTGCTGCAGGAAAAATCTAAGACACACTGAAACCATACCCAGATTGCTGAAGACAGAAATCTCATGACTGAGCTCATTATCTAGAGTAAGTGCTGTGGTATGAGAAACTTCCACTGAGTTCTGTTCAAAAGTCAAGGTTATCTGTTGAGTTGTAGTAGATGAAAAAGAATTATTTTCCTGAATTCTTCATCATCACCTTCAAAAAGAATTGATTGATCATTTGCAGTGTTTTCTTGCTGAGGAAAGTCCTAAAAGGGAAGAATCTGTGGGTATATAAATTATGCTGCTAAAGTAGGAAGTGCTATAATGCAACCTTTGGGCCTCATATAGGGATATCTTAGGTGATAGCAACATGGAAGAATACATATTGCTCTGGTAGAAAAATTCCATCTGTAGTAATTTAATGGAAATAATCCAGACACCTGCTAAAGATTTGTTTGAAGACTATTTACTTGGTGAATGGTCCATGCAATTTTCAGTTCATCATAGCTGCAGCTGATGGCATGCTGAAGACAGAAGATAATGTTGGCACACACATACACAAACAGAAAAGAAACCTAAACTAAATCAAACCAGAGAAAAAAAAAAACACCCAAAAAAACCCTGCTCATTTTAAATCTATATTAAAAGTCCTTGAAAACAGAAAAGCCTTATTTTATTGCTTATGAAAAAAATAGTCTTGATTTTCATGTAGTGGTTTTTCTATGGGAGTCAGTAACAGATTAAGAATTCCCTTTCAGTAATCATTTAATCAGGTAAGAACATCTTAGGAACAAAGCAGAAGCACTTTGCCAAAGATGGCAAAACCCAAAGAGAAAACTACTCAGAACTGTGTTTTGTACTTGGATTAATTTTCCTGTCCTTCAGGAACGCCTTTTACTAACAAAAAATAAATTTGGGACAATCATTTTCTGCTTTCATAAAGTGGATGCAATTTTTCTGAGTGAAATGAACAGATCTGTAAGATTCAGACAGCAATTTTTCTGATACTAATCAAACATATGGGAGAAAGATGCCATTGAAGTCCTAAGAAATTTCTGAAAATATTTTTAGACAAGTCTGTGTCAGCCAAAACCAAACCCATCCCCAGGATTTTTTTTTATAAATTATTTTCTTCAGAAAGTTTTTAAAATTTGGGTGTCAAAAAATAGGCTGTTGACACATGGAATGCTAGTGAAGTACTCAAAATAATTAATATGAAAATTGCTACCATGCCTAATATTTAAATTACTAGATGTACATCTAACACCAAAGAAATAATTGTTCAAAGTTACTTAAAAAATGAAAAATAGAAATTTTGTAACTGCAGTTGCTTGAAATTTTGTGCTGTGCCAAAGAACACTGAATAATAATTTTCTTTACTTTAAAAAGTCAAAGAAAAAGGTGAATACTCTTCCTTACAAGTGTCTTAGCTAGTTGAATTATTTTATTTTGCTTTTATTTTTATAAAGTTACTAGGTTGCTTAGGTAACCTTTTGGAAAAAAAAAAATTGAAAATTTATTCGGTTAAGCATAAATGACAATAGAGCAAAGGAGTTTCTGTAATAAGACTAAAAAAAATTAGTTGAAGAAAATGAATATATGCAAGTAATTTGGTGCAAAAAAATATCAGTACCAGGCAGTCCTAAATATTAAAAAAAAGAAAAAACCGACGATAACTGCAATTTGGTTTTATTGCAAAGATGTATATGCAGTTTAGCATCTGAAATATGAGACAGTAGTTTTTATCCCAGTGTTAGAAAATGCATATATTTTCCAGAATATGAAACTAGTAAAAGATTACAAACAATGTTAAACCATAAATTTGCAGTTTTCCTGATACTGAGCAAACAATGCAAAAGTCCTTCAAAATCCCAAATTAAAAACCTTAGCAGGAAAAGGACATAGCACAGGAGGTTCTCTTACAGATGATCAGCAGGGACTCTGGTACAAATTACAGATTTGTTCCTAAGAACATTTCTAGAAGTGTATTTTCTCTTTCACATTGACCTGTTTGAGGTAATGGTATTTCAGAGAAGTCCAACAGTTCTGCATTTTGGACCTTTATGCAAAAGCCAAACTTGATTTCACAGTTCTCCAGGCAGGAAAAATGTCTGAATTTGGAGAATTTTAGTAGAGTAGTGGGAATACTTCCTTGTTTTGGTTGAATACAAAGTGGATGTAGAAATCTCCAGCTATTCTCCAGATGACAGCAAGTAATGGAAAAAGGAAAGAATCCTGACTCTCTCTTATAATTTTCAGCTTAAAAACACATGTACACTGTGCAGTGAAAAACAGGCTTTATGCTTCAGAAGTGCAATAACCTGCTAAAATCTCCTTCCTCTGACAATCAAGAACAGAGAAAGATCTCCTGTGGATGCAGATGAGAAAAATATGTTTTAGCTGTTCTTTATAGAGGACTTAGAAGGAAATACCAGCATCATTTTCATAAAAAGTTACTTAGGTCTGTCATTCAATGAATACAAAATAATTTTGGAATTTTCATGTTTGTTTGTTGGGTCTTTATGGGGTTTTACTGAGGCTTTTTGGTGGGTTTTTTTTGTGGGGGGGTTGGGGGGGGTTTTGTTTGTATTTTTGCTTGTTTTTTTGTTGGTTTTCTGGGGTGTCTTTTTAGTAAAAAAAAAAAAATCATTCATTTAAAATAAAAGTTCATTTAGTTCATTTGTTGAATTGGTGTACAGGAAGTCTGGCTTGTGCCTTCCATACTGCAGCCATATTCCTGCCCCTTAGCTTGCAATCTAAACCAGGATAAAGGGATGTGAAAATAAGACAAGAAGCAGAAAGGGAAAAAAAATATATCAATTTCAGCTTAAATAACTATGATAACATGTTTGTTTTATGCTCTTGCTATGATTAGGAGTAGAGTTAGTATTTTTTAAAGGATGGTATTTAATTTCTTATCATTCCCTTTATTCCTCCCTCTCTCTCCCTCTCTTTCTCCCAGAATAAGTAGAGGAATGCTGGTAGGGAATGGAGCACTGCAAATCCCAGGGTATAAATAGCTCTGCCTGAGCCTAACAATAACTCTGCTGCCACCGACACAGAGCAGAGCAAAGGCAAGAAATTATTTTAACAGTATTTGTCACACTTGTCAGGGGGAACACTTTCCTACCTAAAAATTTGTGAGCAGAAATGTGTATCAGATGATTAGGTCAATTTTATTGAGCCTGATACAAACTGTTTCCTGGTGTCTCTTCATGCTAGAAATGCTCTTCTCTCTTTTGACAGTCATGTTATTTCACACTTATCAAATAATATGTCCATAACTGTGTCACCCCAATTCAACTGCAGCTGCTCTGATATGAGGCTCAAGATAGCATATTAAAATTCTTAATGAGACAGTTTAGGTAAATGACACTTGATGCTTGTTTTGCTTCCTCCAGTGCTGTGGCTGATACATGGAACACAAAGAAGGGATTTGGGAGATGACTGGAGATTTTTGTAAGCTTTCCTTGACTGTGGTGCCTCCATGACATGGGGAAGATCAGGTAGACAGAGAGGATAAAAAAACCCAAGGGGGCAAACATGGAGTGAAGATGATGCTCATAAAGCAAGTTAGGAAGCAGGCAAGTAAAATATCTTCAATAATCAAGTATATTAAAAGATTTCAATGAACTACAGCAAGAAACAGTAGTAAGTGACTAGATGTTTCATGCAGTGCAAAAAGATATTTATTTTTGATATAGTCAAAAATAAAATGAGTAAAGGAAGAAACCATAAAAAATCATCAACAACAACAACAAAAAACTGAACTTCAAAACCACTTCTAAAATAGGAGGCTTCTCTAGAGAGAGCACTGGAAGTCAAGCAATTTGTGAGACTGAAAAACAAAAGGCAAACAACAGGAAAACCCTCCTAAGGGTCAGAGTTCATTACAGCTTCTGCAGTTGCAGAAGGGGGAGTCACACAAGGGTTTGATCAATTAGGAGGATCAAAAGAGGATTCACTATCAGTGAGACTAGAAATAAAGAGAGAAAGAGCAATAAACAGATAGGAAAAGGATGAAAAACACTGTAAAAGGACACAGTTCAGAGGGGAGAAAGGGGCTGCTCTCTGTCCAAGAAAAATGCGGTGTAAGTAATGGGAAGACTCCTGAGTTATTAGTGAAGGAAAAGTGAATTTTCTCCCATGACTGACATATTATGAATCAGATACTTGATGCTATTTAAGTTCTTCAGTGGAGAACAAACACTAATCCATATCACACTGACACTTCAATGTTTTTCATGAATGGCAGCATTCAAATCCAGAAAAGTGGCCTGCAGTATTTGTCTTCTACACTTGAGGAAACCTCAAGAAACAACTTTGCTGTAAACTACAACATGCAAATGTATAACATCAGTGAAAGATATTTCTATTTATCTATGGAAGCTTGTTCCTTTTTGCTACAAGTTTTTGTGCAATTTCTTTGATAGATAACTTTGCCACTGTGTGTTGCTATTAAAACAAAGTCTGGTGACAAGAAATGAGGTTTAAATGAGACTAATGAAGTTTTTTAAAGTGATTTTGTGGAGGGACCTATGCTTCCACAATAAGAGCAGCCCCATCATAAATACCACCTGCAAGAAAAAGTAAAAAGATTCCTAGAGAACTGATAGCTAACAGGCAAAGTAAATGACAATTTTAGTCTTGTGTTAAAAGGAAAATTGAGCAAGCAAAGTGAGTGGCGCTTTCTGAATTAGATTTTAAAGATATTTATGACAGTGCTACTCAAATCAGGATTTGCATTTTAATATCTTTCTGACCATTCTTGTCAGTTCTTTCATGACACTAATGAATAAATAAAATGCTGCTTTGTGTTCCAAAACTCTTTGCCTTTTATTGCACATTTTAATGACTATCTTATTTATCTATATATGTAGACAGGCCCTTTTTTTGAATCTCTGGTGATTTAAAAGAAAAAATTACACTACATAAATTCCCTAAATCTAAAATTCCTAGTCAACTTCAAAAGACTCCTATAGTATTCTTCCTGTCACTTAGCACAATAATACTATTTTTCAGACTGTGAAAAAGGTAGCTGGGCATCTCCACTATTAAATTCATGTTACTAAAATAGGATTTATTCCTCATCACTTTGCTGCTACTTAGCATTCAATCTGACAATCTGGTCACCTCACCTAATTTTGGATCACTGCAACCAAGGTGCAGGTCTTTATGTAAGCTAGTTACCAGCCTATACTTGACTGCTTTTTAACTTTGTTAGAGGTGTTTCAGATGAAAAGAGATATGCTTGTTTCTTATTTGATGAGAGCAACTTGCTCAGGTTAGCTCAGCTGTTGCCATCTGCACTGTATACATGTACAAGTTGTCATACCATCTACGGAGTTTGCTAAAAAATCAAGGTGATATGAGTCTGGAAGGCACCAAAAAGCCTCACTGGCCCTGCCCAGCCCTCAGGTGGACCCTCATCTGTGCACCCTGCCCATGGACCAGGATTCCCACTTCAGCTCAGCCCAAGGCCATCAGTCCCTGCCTGAGTGGTGCAGCAGGGGCCAGTTCCCAGCCCTGTCTCTGGATGTCTCGAGGCTACAGCCTTCCTTCCAGCTCTGTCTGTGCTCTCATCTCCTCCAGCTCCTGACTGCACTCCCTGGGTAGACCTTGAACCTGACTCACCACCTTGCCAGGACTGGGGCTGCTGTGGAGACTGTTACCAGCACGCAGCTCTGCTCATTCTGCTCAGGTGCTGGAAGACACTGCTCTGTCAGTAAAGTCACTGTCAGTGCAGGGGTCACTCACAGTTCTGTTGGATTCACCTTCAGGATGAGGTGTCACCCTGCTTAGAAAGCTGAACTGGTCTCTCCAGTGTTCTCTCATCTATGCTCAATTTTGTTTTTAAGATCAAATATCTATCTAAAAGGTGCTGCTGCTTAGGAAAATCCCACAGTGTTCATCCACAGGGTGTTAAAAGTTTCCTCCTCTCAAGTACATGTAAAACCCACATATATCATTGACATGGCCAGAAAATAGATTTGCCTACCTTGCTCATATATGTTACTTCTGCATAAAACTGATAAGTAAGGCTCATTTTAAAACTTTTTTAAAACGAGCCTTACTTATCCTTAATGATCATTCAATGACCTTTGAAATGCAGTCACTAACTACAGTACATCTACATCAACACTGCTACGAGGTGCTGTGTCTTGCTCATATAAATGTACAGTTTCTTCTGTTACAATAGTAGAAAATAAGAACAAAATCTCATTTCAGGTATATCAAGTGACTTTTCTTTTTGTCATCTAATTCATCCCCTGCCACTGCACAATTGTTCTCCACAATGTATTTTCTAAGAGCTCTCTTGATGTATAGTGTCTTCTATTGTAACTTTTGTGCTACTATTATTCATTTCCTTTATCGCAGAAGACAAAGACATTTTATTGGCATGCTCCTTTCATTTGTTGTTTTATCTATTAACTTTTTCAAATACAAATCCTTCACAAACTTTTTCTGGAGTTTACATAAGGATTTTGTTACAGATGACTGTCTCACAGTTCATTTGGTCTGCCCCATCCCTCAATTACCTGTTGCATTGTCTATTCTAAATTCCATTTCCACACCTTTTGTGGAGTTGTAGTGCATTGAAGTAAATGTTAAAATCCCTGTGAATTTACTGATGATTTAATCTTGTTGGCCTTCAGTTCTACAAAGTGTTTCTACATTAGATTTAAATAATAACTCCATGCTTATATTTAGCAAAGTACAATGTATTCTATGACTGAAGCTGCTGTGTGCTTAACTAATTGTTTAAGCAAGGATCCACTTATGCTGCTCAACTTCCATCAAATCTCCTACTTCTAACAATTTATGAAAAATATTAAGTAAATGATTTTTTGGTCACCTGTGCTATTGCTTAATAAAACAATTAATAAAAACTGCTTTATTTCTTTGCAACACTGATATATATTAATGGATATACTGTGAGGAATTAATTTAATGTTGTCTCAAGGCCTATAGGAAGAAGCTACCTGAATCAAGATTTACCATCTCTAACTGTCCTGTTCACTGGACAGCTCTGCCTTGTAGAAAAATCAGTGTTCAGCTTACCTCCCTGAAGATTAAACCCATGTCTGCTGAGCAACATCCTCTCCCTCCAAACATCCATTCCTCAGTTACTCAGCAACTCATTGGAAACATCTTGTTGCCTTTTCTTCTTATGGCACATACAGGTATATTTGGCACACTACTTAATATATCCAGGTAAGTCCAGGTGATTTGACCTGTGTGATGCGTGGACCTGGGTGCAGCATTGGAACAAAGCCCTTCCCAGCTCGTGGGCCTTCTGGAGAGATTCATCAGCACAGGATAATCCTACACAATGCCCACAGTGCTGAGCTGAGATGTAATCAGCTATGGAGTGAGTTCATCTCAAACTAGAAGAATGCAGCAATGGACCTTGGGAACTCCAGCCACTGTCCTTCATTCCCTGTGCTATATTTTCTTACAGATTTTTGTGTAAGAAATACAAGAATGCTAGAACTTCAAGCAGTGTCACAAAGGGCCAGGGCTTTTGATGATACATGAGTGGCAAAGAGAATACTGGTGGAGTACTTTTTCCCTCCAGTTTCTGTAGCACAGTAGGTAGACCACTGCTGTAAATGAGGGGGTAAAAAACTTGTTTGTTGCCTTTGGCTTGATCTTTTATTTTTTGCTAACTATACAATTCAATTTAATAATTCTCACAAGCCTCAAAGTATCTTTGAAGAGGGCACTTACCTCATAAACTCAATCCAACACCTATTATTACTTCGTGCAGCACAATGAGGTTCAAGATATGTTAAGCAAGACAATTGCAAAGACAAGTTAAACAAAGAAAGCTTTATCCTTGAGCATAAAATACACCTTTTTACTGGTCTAAGAGTATGTTGCCATACTTTATGGTTTTCTTTAAGGGCTCTAACCTCTTATTTTAAGAAGTGATATAAATAAATAGAATGTAAAACTGTTTGCAGTCTGAAGTCATTCAGTTACACGTTGTACCTTCTCAGAACAACTGAAAGTGCTTTAGGCACTACATGACAGGTATAAATTTTATATATGCCTTTCCTCCTCACTGAAGTTAAGAGTGATGACATGATATTGTGAAATAGAAACATCTGCATACTGGTAGCTGTTTCTGGACTGTTGAATCTTACTTTAAATTTTTAATTCATAGTTCTGCAAACTCAGCTTCCATCTCTCAATTTTAGCTGGTTTCTTTGTAAAAATACTGCTTATAAAATCTGTGACAATATTAATGGCAACAGGAAAGACTAGGAAATGTTTTTCTATTTTATTCACTACCATGGCCCCTTCTAAGCATTTTTATGTTCTTCACAAAGCAAATAACCTTACACATATTCCTCACCCATTGAAATGGACAAGAAAATTGATTACATTAATTATTTTCAGCTGTAAACCAGGTTTAGTTTAGCATTCAGCAATGGTTTGCAGTAATCCTTCCTTCATACTATAGTGCACTGCATGCTGACAGATATTTACCTCTATTTCATCTTGTGATTAATTAAAACACGCTTTCTATAACATTTCCAAAGAAGTCTCTAACTAGCTGTCATTTACCCTGAACATGTCCAAGATTAAAGTCTCTCTTCAATTTTTTACTGATACCCAGAGGGAATTCCTAACTGAAGTCTTGGCACTTAGACTCTGAAGACAAAAAAAGGAACTTGAAATTCAGTTAGGATTAGAGAATAGGAAATCTACCAACCAAAATGCACTCAAGTGATAGGCAGGCCAGGCAGATGGACCTGCTAAACAATTTACCTGTCATCCAGATCTTCACTCTCACTTTGAAAGCTTTGCCTGTCCTGCTGAATCTCCTAGATCTGTCTAGTTTTAGCTTCTGAACTTTGGATCACTACTCACCTTGCAAACAGAAAAAGACCAAAATGTTTAGGATAAAAAAGGTCATCTGCTTCCACAACTAGCTCTGCAAGAGCAGATTAAAATTTACAGAAGGAATAAAATACCCATATTCAGACATATTACACATCTGTACAGATGTCCAAGAATGCAGAAAGTTTAAGCCTTCCTAAAGCTTCTCTTCTACATCCCTGAGACACAGTGCGTCCTCACACAGCTTTTTCAAGTATGTAACAACTGAAATTCAAAATCTAACAATGCAGCATGACAAAAAAAAAAAAAATCTGAGGTCAACTTGGTCTTCAAAGAGAATAAATTGCCTGAAATTAGTTAGAAAAGACCAAACAGGAACAGTTCTTGTGTGTCCAGGCAGAAATTGCATTGGCAGGCTCAGCCAAGCTCTTAAGGTTCACATGCTAATGGGGTAGAAACCTGTTTCTGACTTCTCCATGCCACAGCATTAACACAGATTTATCAAGCTTGACATGTAGACATTGTCCTTGTAATCACTTGCCAACATTTTCATTTGAAAAATACCCACTAATGGAATAATACTTAAAACATTCTAATAATTTATACATAATTTTCTTGATTAAGAGATAAAAATCTGTAACTTTTTCACATTTAAGCCATTTTAAAGAAAGTAATCTTGATTTTTTTTCATATTTTCTATCTTCCAAATACAAATACTTTCCATGGATTAAATGCTTTGAATGACATGTACTCAAAAAATATTTTCTGAAGTACGAGTGGCACATTTACTTTTTTTACTTCCACCTGCTGGTTGCTAAACATTCAAACATACTTCTCGGATCTTAGTTCATAGTTATTGTTTTGTTTTGGTTTGGCTAATTTTTTTCAAAAATTGGATGTCATCACAATTTAAAACCACTGATAGATATTAAACCCTCTCAATCTGGAGACCTCAAATATTTTGGCAATATAAAAGGGGGGAAAATGAGGCATTTGATAATTATCAGGAGGCTTTGTATTATCTATTTAGTACCATGTTCCCAAACCCAGTTAAAGCATTTCTCAGCACCTTTTTCTTGGTTATTACAGCCTCTCTCTAAACACAGCATGATTTTCTAAGCCAGCCTTCTGTTGCCACAACACAGTCCTGGTATCCTGGTATTTGGAGCTGCTCAGCATTCCTGAAATCACCAGAACCTTTAAATGACCCAACAGCTCCACTAGAGCAGAGCTGAATGAACTGAAGCATATGAGGAAACAGCCTGTATTCTTGTACAATTTTTTGCAATTCCCAGTTGCTCTTCTTCCCACAGATTGATTATGTTTCCACTGACCGTGAAACTGAACTGAGACATTTGTGTTCAGTACTTACTCTTGTGCTAAGATAAGCTCACTAATGAACTTTGCAATATTTTCAGGAAAAACCTGAGTACTTTCAAAGTATAATATGCAAAAGAATATAGTAAAAAAACTGGTAATTTTTTGCTAATTTTTAAATTATTCAAAATTATTTTGCTAATTTTGAAATTGTTCAAATATTTCAAGTATCCTAATTTTTAATGGATTGATTTGATTTTATTATAATCCCTTTTTAAAGTCACATAATGTATTTTCTGCCACTAAAGAATGCATCAGATTACTAATATTTTCCTTACTCAAAACATAAAATTAGAGAATGAAAAATAAAATAATGTATGAAGTTCTAAAAGTTTTCCTGCAAAGTTTAATACTGACCATTGCAAACAGAACTCAAAAAAAAATTTACATGCCTCTGTATTTGTTTTGAAAAAAAGTCAGTTATATAAAACCTCAGTTTCAGCATGACATAATAGCTACATTTTTCCCTCTCTCTTATTTTCTTGATTCTACCTTTGGTCTTCTTATTCTGATCAGCTCTGTTAGGATAAAAGCTTCCATATGATATTAAGATTTTTTAGGAAATTTCCAACTTTCAGGCAAAACTTCCCTCTCACAGTATAATTCAAATCATCTTCACTTCTGTGAAACATGTATTTGTCCTCATCCCTTCAGATAAGCTCATACCTTCACAGAATACAAATAGTCCTCACCGATGAAACTGATTTTGTCTGGAAAAATGGTAAGTTTTATTTAATCTCTGGATTTCTTGTAAGTTGCTTTTTGAAAAGTGACCTGAATGTTCAAGAGCTCCACTTGTTTCTGAATCATAAAGGTATGTGGTCTTAGAGCCTCTGGCTACAGCTGAAAATTGGTTTTCGTAACAAGTACATTGTTTTTCAGAGTCAAAAAACCATTGTCAACTAAAAATACTACAAGCAACCCACCATTCAGTATTATAGAGCTATCAGGGTCATCCTCTATGGGTATATGTCAAAATACTTAAAATTTTATATAATGTTTATTAATTATAATTATGTTTGAGTATTAGGCTTTGAGAAATCAGTTACTAAAACTATGATCTGAAATAGAGCACGTGATGCAGATATATATACAGCCTCTTTTATATTAATAAAAGAATTGTTTTAGCTTCTAATTTAGATATGCTGCATAAAACAGAGAGGGATATCCTACAGCACAGCAAACTCCATTTTTATATCAATGCCTTAAAACCCACAGCCTACCTACAGGAGACAGGAATTGAATTTTTCTGTAAAACAACAATGTCTGAGACAGAAAGGTAACAGCTGATGAAAAGCAAACAGCAATGTAGTTGCAACAAAATCCCATTTGCTAGACTGGGATAATTTGAGAGATGAAGAAGTAGAAAAAGTGCACAAAAGTGCCTCCATGACCAGCTGTGGGATAAAGTAGACTTAGACCCTGATGGAACTAGAGGATTTACAGTTCTAAGACACAACAGTCATGAAGAACTAATGAATCCTCATTTTAATGTTTCCCGGGGCATCCTAGAATGCTCTAAAAGTGCATTCTAAAGAAATTCCAGAGTCTTGAGACAACGATTTCAGAGAATAAGTAATTTTTTCACTCTGGTAGATTTATTTACTCACACTTTCTTGTCTAATATTTCAGTCTTATATTTTCATACTGCTAAAGTCAAAATCTTCATTAAACCCTTTATACTTTGTTATTACCTCTCTCTAACTAGCTTTATGTTTATGCATCATGGTACTGTTTTAGCAGCTTCACCAAGTGATTAATTAACAATGTTGGCTTTTGGAAGATAATAAAGTATTTGGAGCTTGGCACTGGATAGGAATGGGAGGGGAACTTTGTTAAAAAACCCACCAACCAACCAACCAACCAACCAACAACTGACCAACCAAAAACCACCACCACCATCAAATAAAACAAAAAACAAACAAACAAAAAACCAAACCCATGAGAATCAACTAAAACCTTCCAAAATTTCAATTCCGTAAAGAGCTAGAGTAGAGAATTCAAAGTGGGATTATCAACAACACAGTAATCAAGACATTGGTTTTGAGTCTACACTACAAAGCTTTGTGGCTAAGTGGTTTTGCTGTCATGGACATGAACTAATGCTAAGGCAACTATAAGCTTCTAGGACTGAGATTCAGTCTTTATTTGTCACCAAATAGGACCATACAGAAAGATAAGATTTTCAGACTGAAAATCTTCTATGGCCTGTAAATATTCTATGGCATTGAAGAGAGAGAGCCAAGATAATTAAGTTAATCCTGAAGACTCTATGGAGTCTTGAAGACTCTAGTCACTGAGCAAGTGAGGTGATTGAGAATCTTGCTTCTGTGATGTAATACCATTTAAAAATTAATGTTCAACAGACAGGTAACAGGTTGTACATGAAAAATTAGCACACACTTGGTAAGGACAAAATTATCTTAAGGATGACTAATATTTCTTAATGCTAAAAGGGTCACCCTTTCTTTATTGCATTAGTGCTAATTCTAAGTACTAAATTTTCATTATCTTTATTGAGGTTTTATAGTCTTGTTGACTTTTAATGTTGTGAGTGAGCCATGATTTCTAACTTCCTCCTTGTACTGTGAATGCTAGAAACCAATTTTGCTTTAAAATGTCAGTCTTGAAGAGGACTGAGTATTTGAGTCTCAGAAATGTTCACCTTAGAGTCCTACAACCACGAGACCATAAAATTCTCCTGTATACAAGTGATCTGCATCTGAAGAATTATTTTCAATAAATTTGGGGTTAAAACTTTGAATAAATGTGAATAATGTCACAATGTGCAGGAACCTGTTCTATACAATTTCACCTAATTCTCTTTTCTACTAGGAGGTCATTGAAAGAACTATGATAAAAAACTACAAATGAAATGTAGTCTCTTTCAGTTTCAAAAAGCTTTCATACAAATCCACTACAAAATGTCTGTACTAAGGATGACACAACAAGTAACAAGTTATAGAAATCTGTTTGGTGTTTTGCTGTGGGGTTTTTTCCCCCCTGCTTTTCGTTTTAGGAAACTAAATGCCTTGAGAAAAGATACTTGAAAAATTCAATGTGTTACACACCCTCTAACACTTTGAGACCACATAAAATGGTTTGAAAGCAACAAAAAGACCACTCTTTGTACTGAGATGTGAGCTTTTCTCAGGCTGAGAACAGTTTCACTGATTACTGAGTAATTCTGCTTGTGTTTTCTGTCCAAAGTACGGATCAGAACTTAAATTTAGAAGCAATTACATGGTACAGAGTTCACATCATCCACAGATTGCACACTGGCCTCCACCATAGTCTTGCCCAAGTGCCTGCAAACATTCACTGTTTTCTCCTACGTTTATTTCTACTGCCTTTCATGGCAGGGTCTTTTTATGCCGTACTAAGAAGTCACCTCACTAATGACAGTCAAGTTTCCAGGGAATTTCTCTAATAAACATATGGTTTGCTTTATTTTCTAAAAGTAATGATATGAGGTTAGAGGCTGTGGAACACAGAATACTCCACGTGGGTTGTGCATGCATTAACTACTTCCCTTGAAGAGCATTGCCTAAGACAACATATGCCATTTGAATCCGACTTTAAAATTAGGATGAATCAGTGCTATGTTCTGAATGTAACATGCAAAATGCTGCAGGCTCAAATCCAACATTGAGCTAAAGATATTTTTGGAAGCGTAATGCTCCAGATATTGTTAAAGACTCACTCTTAATGTTACTTGGAATGCTGAAATTAATTTTTGAAAGTTGCAGAGCATTTTTACCTAGTCTTTTATGCGGTTGTTGTTTTGACTACTGCTAAATTTATGAATAAATAAAAATATATCAGTTGCTCTAACTCAGATACCTTTTTCTATTTAAGTGTTAGCTGTGGAGTATACAGAAAAAATCCATTAAAATTTATCTTTTGTACACGTCACAAGTGCATGACAAAATATCTGTCAGCAAACCATTAAAGCTGAAGTTTAAATACCACTGAATTATCTATTTTAAATGCCTTTGCCATTATATGATCACTGAAACCTGTCAACCTCTTTTAGTGTTCACTACAAACATTACTAATTTAGGTCAAGATATTTTGAATTCAATAGAGCAGTATGTTACAGTTTCTATTTTTAAATGAAGAAAAAGCATTCTGATATGATCACTGAAAGTCAATGTGCATAATGCCACTGTCAAGGGACATTTACCATGGTCCTTCACTGGGGGAACAGCCCTCTGAGACAAAAATATTCCTGCATCAATTTTACTACAACTAAAGAAAAAGTCTATTCTTCCTAGCTAGAAATCTAGAAATTTTGTGACAATAGGGAATTTTTACTCCTTTAAATGTTTATTCTTTCTGTTTTATCCTTTCTCATCTGTTATTTTCTGAGAAAAGATACAAGGTTGGTGTGATAAAGGATTTGATAAAAAAAAAGATGTTTCTTTGTGAGGAAACAAAATGTTTCCTTGACAGCAGTGGAAGTCACATGGTAGTATCTCTCCTTTGAAGATGTTGTGCAAAAGAAGAAATTTCTGGATCAAATTTCTATTAAATTTACCTTCCTTTGTACTGTTAAGCAAAGAAAGCAACTGTAACTGTTGGCATTCTCAGGGTCAATGTGAGTTTTTACTAATCTGTAGCAACATCTTCCAGGTCCTTTGTTCCTCACAGAGAAGGCAAATAAACCATAAATGGAAAAAGCTCCTCAGAGAAGCAAGCAAAAAAAAGATGAAGAAGTTAGGCAATGGTGTGGGTTCTGCCAATGGGTCTTCTGTGTATGACAAGCACATCCCACGTCTTACAAATGAAGCTGCTGTAGCATTTGTTCACCCTATAGTAAAAAACACACTGAAACATTTCCTCTGTTATTACAAAGAAAGAAATAAAAAAGAAGCTTATGAGGCTTTAGAGAATGCATGATTTGAAATTTCTTGTTTATATTCAGAAAGTGGAAGCAATATTAAGAAAGATCTTTAAAATATCAAGCACTTAGGAAAAACTCTAATACTTTCTTATTCAGAGCAAAGAGAAGTGTTCATTTACTTTGTGGATGTCTGCATAATTATATTTCTTAGCTGCATTAAGAGAACCAGGAAGGACAGGCATTTTCAAACAAGTGTTTTGGCACCACATAACACTACAAAGTTTCCCTTATATACACATTAATGCATTTCTGTTTGCTAGAGACAACCACTAGATTCACCTACCCTCACACTGAGAACTTGACTGGAAAAAAAACATTCCAAGATGGTTCCAGAGCTTTGTAGAAGTTTCCCAGTTTCTGTTACTTGTCTAAACTCCAACTCCTTTGTTTTTCCTCTGAGTATAATATTGTGCTCACAAGCCAGTGTTTTAAGCATATGAAGTAATCTTACAGTTTTTAACTATTAACACTAAATGTGATGAATGGCACCAAAAATAATGCAAGCCCCCTTAATTTATAAGGTAACCCTCACTACCCTATAAGGCATGAATAACATTGGGCTTTTGAGAGGTAAGGAAAAGTGGCAGGTATTCTTCATGTCTAATTTCTTCAAAACCAGGTCCATTTTAACTCAATTTCACAAGAATGGTTGTGCTTGTCCAAACCCAAAGTTGTTACAAAATCACCCTCCTGAGCAGATTTTTCATGCTTTTTCCTCTCTAATGTCTTTAGTCAAACTAAGTCTGGAGGAACCTCTTAAAAAACCCAAAACACTATTCTGGTAAACTTATCCTATATATTCAGTCTGAAAACTGCAAACCAAAATATTTCTCTCTCATTTACTTTTTATTTGTTTTTCACCTTCAATTTTTACAGTTGAAATTGTAGAAAAAGGTCAAATTCATGACTAGGAAGGACCTATAACCCCTAGCCATAGAACAAATTATGTCTCGTGAAATAGTGTTGGATGCTGGAGAATATTGCAACATCCAGGAATCAGAATAGCTTTGAATTCTGTGATACTACAGAGAGAATCCCTCATTGCTGAATTTGACTGAAATAATTTCAGTAATTGAGGTAGTTCACAACATTCAAGAAAGTCAATATAAACACTAATTGAAATGTATCTTGTTTGTTAATTGAAGCTAAGTGGGAAATTTCCATATAAAACTTTTCAGTGAAATTCTACTGTCTTTAAAAGACTTTATATTTGCACAATAAGCTAGTTTGGCATTGCAGCGTAGTCTGCTTCAAGTGAACTTCCCATAGAAAATCTCCTTGTCTTTTGTTTACTGAATGACATATTCCACTGAATAGCTAAATCCATTTTGAAATAGAAAAAGTGAAGTGCTGCTAGTAAAGTCACTCTAGCATTTATCAGAAATATTAGTGTATTTTTATCAGTAGTATGAAAATACTGTGAAGATCATTATTTCTTTTTAATGCAGACTGCATTGCATTATATTTCTCAATATTTATTAGACAGCATTACAATTTATTTTCTCCTTATCAAATCAAAATTTTGCACACAAGCAGCGTAACCTGAAGGATGAAGTTTCATTCAACTATAGATGTGCTGTGTATCTGATTAATCTTCCCCTTATAATTAAGTTGTCATAGCAATGCATTTTTAGTAGTTCTGATTCATATACTATATTCTGGAGACAGTGCTCTTGGTAGTTTTTTAGTACTCAGTTATGCTACATTATAAAGTTAGCAAATACAAAAGTACTGGTCAACTTGCTCAAGCAGAACATGTGATCAGACTTAAAACAGGCCAAAGTATCATCTGGAATACATCACAGAAAGCAACACAAAATTTTGGGTGGCTCAGCTCAAGAAAGTAAAGGCAGATTCTACATCTGTTTTATTTTCTATATAAATGCTTAATGATTTAGAAAAAAATTACTCAATGCTTTATAAAACAAGGTGATTACACCCTACTAGGAAGAAAGAAAATGTAGTGGTTTTTTCTAAAGGTGTTGATTTCATATATTGGTACTTCTGTGGTATACCAGGCAGCTGCAGAATAAATATTGATAATGGGAAATCACTTTACTTTTTTACATGTCTTTCTCTCTGTATTTTTTGACAAGTACATTAAATTACAAATATTTATAAGCTTTCAAAATAACAGGAAATCATCCTTCAAGGACTAGGACTATATACCTTGGCTGCTTCCAAGGCAATTACAGCAAGTTGGACTCAATGATCCTTCCACTGAGTGGAAGGATGTGGGTCCCTTCCAACTCAGCTTATTTTGTAACTCTGTGACTCTGTGAAGTATCAGCATGCAAAAGTCTGTGAGAGCAAAAGAAAATTGCCTGATATTTCATTCATTTTTTAAAACTCAGAATGTGAAGAATTATGTGCATTTTTTTCTAGCATGAGGTAATATTTGAGTCAAAATGACATGAAGAAGAAATGGCATTAGCTTATTTATGTGGCTGAGAAAAACAAAGAAAAAAGAAAAAAACCCAAGAGATTATTTTCCTCACAACTCTCTAGAAAGAAGAAGGTTTAAATTCTGCAGACTTTTTTGAGAAGATCATTGAATAGCACACATCCTTTAAAAGCTCCTTCAAAGGACTGCTCAAGGGGAAAGTACATTGTGAATGCAATAACTGACCTAACTAATATAACTTAATGAAGATGTGTATTGATTTGGTTATGAGGAACTCTTAGCCTCTAAATGTATAAATGCAAAATGGTAATTGTTCACTCTGACGTTTCTGACCTTCCCTGAATGATGTGAGAAACATGCCAGCTTAAGTCAGACTAGAATCTTGCAAGCAAGGGAAAGATGTGCAACTACCAAAAATTTAATGTATTCTGCATTTGCCTGTTTCATATATATATGTAAGAGTTAAAAATAAACCAATAAATAGGGGTTCTGGATTGAAGCACAGTGAAAATCTAATAGTGACAAACATGGAGTTACTAAGGGAACTGTGGGGTGATGGAATTAAAAAGGGACCAAATAGTTAAGCAGAATTTAGCTGAGGATTTCCTGAGGGTCAAAGCTAATACTACACTTTGAGCATCTAGAAAAAATAGTGGAATAGGCAAGCTGTCACTGACATGAGAACTGAGACTTCCCAGGAAATAAATATAGAAAGAAATCTTAAGATAGATACATTAATAAGTTCATACACACAATACATGTACCATTACCTAGTACCTTAATCAATAAATACATACATCACATTATTCTTAACTGTTGTAAGCTTTCTCTTCTAAGGTGTTGTCGCTTTGTCCTTCAAAAAGTGCATCTTTGAAATTAATAGAAATTACATGTTTAATGAAGGAATGAGCAGTCTAGCTGGACATTTGGGTTAGAGCCCATTGCCAGAGAAGTGCAGAAGAAGCTAAACATGGTATGAAGCCCTCACAGAGGACTGGTACCTAAGGAAATAGAGAGGAATACCTGGCTATGGTCTACTCTCACTACAATGTAAGCTGACAAGGCAGAATATCAAAAGCCCTTTGCACTTATTTTGTCTGGAATAGAGCCAGTTTTCTTCACAGTAGCTAATACAGGGCTGTGTTTCAAATTTGTGCTGAAAACAATGTTGATAACAGCAATGTTTTATTCATTACTGAGCAGATAAGGCTCTTCTGCCTCTCCCCCCACCCTACCAGTGAGTAGGCTGGGGATGCACAAGGAGCACATGGTGGGAGCACTGCTGGGGCAGCTGATCCCAACTGACCCAAGGCATATCCTAGACCTAATGACATCATGTTCAGCATAGAAAGCTGCAGAAATAAGAAGGAAAGGAGGATATTCAGGCATGGCATTTGTTTCACCAAGTCACTATGACGTGTGATGGAGCCCAGCTTTCCTGGAGATGGCTGAACACCTGCCTGGTAATGGGAAATAATGAATGAATTCCTTGTTTTGACTATCTGACACGTTCGGCTTTTAATTTATCTATTAAAATGTCTTTATCCCAGCTAATGAGTCTTCTCACTTCTCCCCTCTCAGTTCTCTTCCCCATCACAGAAAGAGACACAGAGTGGCTCTGTCAGTCTTAGTTGCTGTCTGGAATTAAACCACAACCACCTTCTCTACAAAAGCCAGCCCATGGTTACGAAAATGTTGTCACCAGGTTCTGAGTGGGCTTTATCATTTGAATGCCTTGGAGAAAGGATGAATCACACTCTGCATTGCTGTTGCTCCTCAAGTAAGTACAGTAGACTAGTCCCCCACTGTTCCTCACATTCATTTCCCATCACATTCCCCTTCAGTGAATAATAAAGATAACCCTTTCCTCAGACAAGGGTTTTATCATCTTGCAAAGGTGTATGTTTGAAAAATACAGCTTCTCTGCCCACTTCTCTCATGATGCAGAATAAATCCATCCAACATCAGGTACAAAATAGTTCTACATCTGATTGCTTGGTTCTTCCTTATGATTATTTATCAAATGCAAGACATAGAAGCACAGAAATGGTAAATAAATATTATATGTAATATTTTACTTTTTCCTAGTTTAAAGTCCAAGACAGGTAGAGAGTCAGCCTTCAGATGACCAAGAAGACAGAGTTTCCAAATACTTTAAGTCTGCGTATTAACCATTAAACTAGAACTTTCCCACAACACTTAAACAGAAAATAAAAGAAAAAAAATCTAAGCCAAAGCTTGTTTCTGATCATTATTTTGAAGCTGAAACACAAATCATCAGTTTCACTGTCAATGGAGATGGGACAAAATGTGTGTTTAACTTCATTCAGCACAGAGATTTTTATAGAAAGGAAAATATGCCTTGGTTAATGTGGAAGGTGCTACTAGAAACAGTGAGCTGTTAGTTGAAAAAGAGCAAATCAGTGAGAAATGCTTTTTTCCTTGGCCTACAAAGTAGAATTATGTCATTCATTAAAAGCTTGAACAGGGACTCTATAATCCTATATTCATTTATTGGATAATTATGACTTTGACTCAGAGATTCTTCTATGTTTTGTTATCTGACTAACAAAAATGGCCAGGTTTTATACATCATACTTTTACTGTTATTCAGCAAACCATTCTATTACCTGTGCATTTTTAAGACAATATAAGAGTCAGCCTTGACTACTTCATTCTGTTGCACAGACTCTCTCTCACATAGGCTTAAAAAAAGGATGTTTTCAGAGACCATAGATCTCAGTATTGCATTCATATCCAACATTAATACATAACAACAAAATAATGTCAAACAGTAAAATGGTGAATAGGAATGTTACTGCAAAGACAAAAGTGAAAGAGATGGAAAAAGGCTAGATTTTTTAAACAATTTTTTTGTTACTATAGCCTAAGGCTTCCTTCTGGTTCTTTTCAAGCTGCAATAAAAATTATATTAAATATTTAAAATGTGAACAGGCAAGTTTACTTACTGTTTCCTGGACGCCAGCGCACTGCATTTAAATATGCATTGCAGTAATGGAAGAGAAATTCATGCTCAGATTGAGTCACTTTTCCTTGAAGTAAAGGTAGCAGATCATGTCCATCAATAATCCTGAGTAAAAAAGCATTTCAAAATCAGAAAAATAACTCAAACCTCACTTTCCTAGAAGATATGATAATTCTACTCATCTGCTGCTTCAAAAAACCCAAATCTGAATGGCTATCTCCAACTGGTCAATTTGGAGAAAAACCTTCAGGCGCTCTTCCCGTTGATCTCTACATTACCTAAGGAAACAATTTTACATTTTGCCATTATGATTAACTCTTTTTTTTCACTTCTGAGAAAGTGAACAGACATAAGTGAATAAATTGCTACAACACAGTCCTTCACATTCAAGTTTTTGGGAGTAGTCTGGCTAAAGTAACCTCAAAACTAGGAAAATACATTCTCTGCTAGCATCCCCAGAAGTAGTGGTAATATCTCTGTTCAGTATATTAGGTATGCCAGAATTTAAGACAGAAGTGGTAATTTCAAATTTTAAAATTAACTGTTTAAATATACATTTATCAACTACACACACATATACACATAAATATATATAAATTCTCTAAATGCTGCTGGACGATTTGATCATGCTTTGAAGGAGTCAATCAATTTACATAAAAACTGAGTTATAAAATAAGCAAGACTTTTAGCTGTTTCCCTATATTAAACCTTTGAATTGCCGACATCAGCTGGGGAGAAATCACAGTCTGCATTTTTGACCTCGTAAGAATTACAAATTTTTCAATGTTTTATCAGAAATTAATTTTTGCCGATCTAAAAATCAGCAAGTAATTCTTTCTCAAGCACTTTGAGCAACATCCCATAAATTTTTTTTTTGAAACTTACAAGAAGTTTTAACAGGTCTATGTTGATTTTCATAGCCTTTAAATACAGGGTCATTTCATTACCATTACATAAAATGTTTTTCACATTGGTATAACTTCTCCAAGACAGGTATCAATTTACTTTTTTAAGTCGCTTGTGATGATCAAATTCCTGCCAGCAACTGTATGCAACAAAGCCATTCAGAGTAGCACTTTTCTCAAGGGATGGGCAGGAAAACTTCCTGGAATTTTGAAAGCTATCTTGTCTGATAATTGCCATCTGGGTGAATCCCTGTCTGTGGGGGTCTGTTAAACAGAGTCTTTCCCACTTTCGGTTTTTCATGTTCTCTTGCCTGAGTAACAGGCTCTTGCCATGCTCATTAACAGATGCATGTCTGTTGAACACTTTCTGTTCTAGAGCCTGTTTATGGGGGAAAAGGCATCTCCAGAAAAATGTCTCCAGTACTCTAGTATTGCTACAGCTGCTGGATACAGAGGAATGTATGAGACTTTTCTTTCCAATTACTAATTTGTCTTCTTTAACTAGGAGCATATCTATCATTCCTTTTCAATCTGCTTTCTCACAGTGACAGAATATTAATTATATTACTTTCTCTTATTTCTCAGGAAGAATTCAGTGGAGCTAGAAGAACCCAGCTGCTGGAACAAAAATACTTCAAGCTACCCTATGACCTAAGATGAAACAGTACTTATGGCATCAGTGTAGCACAGAAGAATCACAGCGGAGCAAACTACAAGTGGAAGTAACACAACTATATTTGAATTTCTATAAAAGGGATCAAAGAAAACATCAGTACTTAGTATTCACTCAAGAAATATGAAAACAAAATGCAATAGATCTGCCACATAAAGAACAACCAGAACTTCTGAGGTTTGACAGAATTACTGCTTGTAGAGCATCTCTCAGGACCAACCTGACTAATTTTTCATGCCTAAGACTTGCCCTGCCCTGCCATTTCCTTCAAACACTCAAAGAATAATCATTAGCAGAGTGACTCTGCTTACCAGTGGGCTTCCCATGTGGATTCTTGATGCTTTGTGCTCAAAAGCTGTTTGTGAGTCATCAATGTGTTCAAAGCTTATGTGTATGAGCAGGTTTCTCCACTTACTGGATTTGGAGAGCAACAGCACTTAGGCAGAGGCACCTTGCTACTGAGACTGTATATCTCACAAACAAGATAAAGCCTGGGGATGTAGCAGTGTCAGGAAAGCATCTTATGAATTGTGGAAGTCCAGTGGCTTTTCTTATCAGGCTGCAAAACCCTGTAGGGGATTATTTTGACTAACTAGGTACAGAGAAAAAAAACCCAACCAAACAAAACAAAAAACCCAAACAAAACTGTGAAAAAAGCATAGCCGGCATTTTGATGTGTTTTGTGATATTAAGCAGGTCACAGCTAAGCTCATAAAGTTTAAAGTAATTTACACTTAAAGTTTCTTTTTCACCAAATTCACTCATGCAGAACAGAACTATTGTGATACATTCATTTTTGCTTTTAGTAAGTAATTCAAAGTTTCATTTGACATTACATTGATCTGATGGTGTTCTGTTATCTTTTTGGTACTTGGTTCTTATTCTGTGAGTTAAGCTGTATTTACATACAACATTTCTGTAAAATATTATCAGTCTGTCAATATGAAAAGAGCCAACATAATATTGCAAGTAGAAAACCTAGTTTCTTATTTACATTTTCACGTTATCTTAATAGATATCACCAGAATATGTAGAACATTCATGACACTTTCTCTAAAACAGAGATGACTAGAGAGCATACCTGTCAGAGGGTACCTGTGCATCTGCAAGTTTAACTATGGTGGGAAATACATCCATGTTACTCGTTGGCTCATCAATATAGGCACCAGCCTGTACCACGCCAGGCCAACGGAGAAGACCCGGCACACGAATCCCTCCTTCCCAGTTCGTTGATTTTCCACCTGAAAAATTTAGTTTCCTTTGCTGAGAAATCAATTTCTTTTTTGATAATGCCACCCCATTAGATTCAATTCCCAAATATTAAACATTCTGTCTAGCTAGAATCTTTCCATTAGACAAATTTGTCCTATTCTTAATTTTCTCAATTTTCTATCTTCTGTAGTACTTTCTCTCTGTAAATTTACTAATATGTATTAGACAGAGCTTATAAAGTGCATTTAAATTGCACCAAAAAAAGTAGTTGTGGAGATTAAAGAGCACTTCACTGAAATCTTCACATAGGAAATGGTCTAGATAGTGTAGCCTATAGATATGTGAACTTATAACCAAAAAAAAAGGAATCCAAAAATAAAAAAGAGCTATACTTAGATGTCTGAGGTACGAACCCAGAGAAGGTACAAGACATTTTATTAAAAATGGTGCTTAATGACTTTATACAGAAGAAAGTACTAAGTATGTTACTGAATTCTCCAATTCAATGCATTAGAAAGAAATTCACTTCGGTGATGGTAACGTTCAGGATGCTGTGAAGAACTTTTTGTGTCCTAAACCAACACAGTTGCATCAAATGCACTAACAACTGATTGCATTCAACAGTGACTTGCAGTCATTTACTGTTTCTATAAGATCCATCACTGCTGAGTCCCCCCAACACCTTTTGCAGAAGGCCAATGGGTTTATTCTCTGACAGCAAGTTCACCATTAGAGAATAAATAATTGACATGGCTCTGTATGAAGAGGCAACACAAATGCTATTACCAATGTCCTGCACAGTTGTGACTATGCAGAACACTTCAGGGTGACCTTTGAATTTAATGTATCACTTGAAAAAGAAACTTCTGTGAAGCAGATGGGTTTTGGATATGGTTAAACACAGTCAGGGCCATTTGGAAACAAACTGAGATTATTTTATACAATTAAAATGTCTGGAAAAACAGAAATGTATTGGTTGGACTTCTGCCATTAAATGAAACAAATATCAATTCATGCTTCAGGCAATACTACTAAGGACTATTTTTTTCCTGTATCTCCTTTTTTCAAGTTAAAAAAAAAAAAAAACAAAACAAAAGAAAAAAATTATTACAACAAAATATTTCAAAAGTTCTGTTTTAGGAGCATCTTAAACACCCAAAACACCTCACAGATTTCAATACTTTGGTATTGACCCCAGGCCTTGTTATACATGCTATCTATTTTATTGACTTCTCAATGATCTTTTCCATTTCAGCAAAGGGGTTTCAGAATTCACCTGGTTTTCTACAGGATTTTCTCTGTTTATAAAGGTAAGTAGTAACTTCAAGAAAGACAACTCTTTTTTGTATAAATTTACCTTTTTTTTTCTTGTAACCGAAGGACTGTTAGCACATGATTCTTTATTATATCAGATTTTTGCTTCATTTTTTTCATGGGCTTTATCAGACCTCATAATATTGAGCGGTCAGGGACATATCCTGATTTCAGTAAAGTTAGACTTTTTAATATTCAGCATTACGTCAAGCAACAATATTTGCTTAAGTTTTTTTTTTTTTAATGGTGTCAAGATCAGATCTCTACTGGATTGTCTGTCTTCTAGAACACTCTCAAAAGTTTATGTCATCAGTGAGTTAAATGTAATTCCATTCTCATGATGAAGTGTATGGCTGCCTACTCAAGAATGAGATGCATGTCCTGTTTTTGTTTACATTCCAGTAAAATATTATTTTCAAAACACAGCTCTAAAGAGAATGTAGATTTAAGTTCATAAAGTGCTATTTGGTGAGATGTAGAACTGTGGTCTTATTCACAGGGGTTCCAGGATGGGGGAAGAGACGAGAAAGTTGACTCCATGTTTCAGAAGGCTTGATTTATTATTCTAAGATAGATAATATATTAAAACTATACTAAAAGAATAGAGGAAAGGATCTCACTACAAGGCTAAGCTAAGAATAGAAAAGGAATGAATAACAAAGTCTTCTCCCAGACCGAGACCATCCGGGCAGGTGATCTGTGATTGGCCCGTAATTGGAAACAGCCTGATGAGGCCAATCACAGATTCCCCTGTTGCATTCCACAGCAGCAGATAAGAATTGTTTACAGTTTGTTCCTGAGGCCTCTCAGTTTCTCAGGAGGGGAAAATCCTAAGGAAAGGATTTTTCATAAAACATGTCGGTGAGATAGAACACCTGTCACCAGAAGAAAGTGTTCACCCAAAAGTATGCTGATCAGTTGCCAATGTTGTTGGGTCAAGATCAGTGTAGATGTCAATAGTCTATGCCCATCTTCTGTAGAAAAGATGACTCTACCCCTGTACAACAGCCATTATATTTTTCAAAGTTTGGTGGGAATAAGGTGTTACACAGCAGGAAAGATTAATAATCTGACTGAGCTATGGTGCATAGAAAATCTTGCTGAGTGGGAGTTGGTTAATCCAAATAAAACAAGCATAAGGCCATAAAATTACAGATATCCTCAAATGAACATACTTTTAGCAAACAGATACACCAGGGAGGTGATTTAGCTCATGAGCCAGATCCTAATTCTGTGTATATATGACAGCAGCTATATGGCTGAAGGGTACCAGCAAACAGACAACACTAAGAGTTGATCTATACCTTAGGTAGCTTTAGGTATGACCTTTTTATTTCTGTATGCCTGTCTGAACCAAGTAAGAGATTAGATGGATGTTTAAATAAAGTCTTGTTACACTGTTTTCTCCTGTATACTCTGACGGCAGAGAAATTTCAAAGTGGTAAATCTAATTCTCACACATGTTGCAGTTCTTAAAACTTAGATATTGGGTCACTTTCACAGCTCTTAGGTTCACAGTACAATTTTCTTGAATCAGCAGAAAAGGAAAGAAAAATTGCACATTACCCAAGCACAAAGGAACACTACACAAGCTCTGATGCCCTGCTGTAAGGTGGAACAAGCAAAATGGATTCCACAGCAGGGCTTTCTCCTTACTTACGTCTATGAAGAAGTGACTGCTGCTTTCCTTTCAAAAGGCTAATTGGAGCATAATTTTTTTTTTTTTTTTAATCTCTGGAGACTGGGAATAACAGAGAATCAGGGCAGGAATTACAGGTCATTCCAGAAGACTGTCTTCTATTATCTCTCCTTACATGATGTTCATTTTTATTAGAATTGTGCTTAGTAACTGCAGGTGCTTAATGCCATTACACGATTACAAATCCCTGAGCGTTTATCATCTTTAAAACTCAAGCTGTTAAACTTTGTTCAAGATATCTGCATTCTTTTTCCCTTAAAACAAAAATCAGGGTTTTACTACTGATGCTTGAAACATGTAGGAAACATCTAAATGACTAATTTTTTTTTTGTTTTGTTTAAATCCAGAAAAGAGCATTATTTTAAAACAAAGTCTCTTGATATTTAAGGACATGGATCATTAGTTTTGTGTTTTGCTCAGACTTGACAACATTGAAATAGAGAAAAGACTGAAACCTAGTAGCCTGTATGCTTTGCAAAATGTAGACAACTTACAGTTTTGTTATTTTTGTTCTCTTAAAGTCTTTTAACAATGTTTTTAAAACAGCACAAAAAACACAAGGCTGTATTTCCCTGCTTGGCCATTTACACCGTTCTGAGCAGTTGCACTTCTCAGTGGTATATTGAACAATAGCCTACATTCACCTTTCCTGAAAAATCTGCAGGAACAGGCAAAATACAGATATTACTCTCTGCAGTCATCCACAACATGATGTCAAATTTCCATTTTAACCTCATTTCAAATCTTAGCTAAAAGAATATAACATTTTTTCCCCTCTCTGGTTTAAATTGACTGCTATTACCTAACTCTGGCAATAGAGCTTTTACAAAGGATGATATATAAAGGGGAACTCTGCAGTAAATCACTATTAACATGAATGATGAATGTTGAAAACTATTTGGAACAACTTTCTTAATTCACCTGGATTATAATTATACTACACTTTCCTTCATATATTCTTCTAAAAAAAAAGCTTCCAAACCAAATTTATTCTCTTGAATGATAGAGAAACACAACATTAATTATTCTACCCATCTATACTGGACTTAATGCCACAAATATCAACAATCAAGACTGGTTACTATTGCTTGCTTTATAAATGGTTGAACAAAATTTATTTTCAATGACAAGTTTACTCTTATTGATTTTCAACTTGTTTCATGTACTGTTTTTGTTAATTTTATTTATATTAATCTGAACTATTCTTGTACAGGTGAATGGAATAGACATGGCTCATTTGGACATTTTTCATCTAAAATTTCCTCCAATCAAACAAAATTATCTCTGAGGATAATTTTTATTTCAGTCAAAATTAAAAGATGGGTTGATTATTTAAAAATCTGGATCACTTCAGAGAGACTATAAAAATACAGTACATTTTAAAAAAAGCCAACCTCTGCTTTCTTTCAAGTCGAAAGTAAACTCCAACAAATATCACTAGATATGCCATAGCATGAGTCCTGGGGTAAAATCAGCTTAATTTTTCTGTGGCTTACAGGTAGGAAAAGGCTTACTAACAGCTTCAAGAAACCCTTCTGAACTAACTCATTACTGCAGTATATTAACTTGTTTTACAGTAATACATTTTAAAAGAAATAGGTATTCATTTCTTGTTTTGGTGTGACAGATTTGTAGTAGATTTAAAATAAAAATCAGGGCCTAATTCCTTATGAGACATTATTATTTTTTATGGATATTAAAAAAATGACTATGATAATATCTATTTCTAAGACACAAAGCATTTAAAATGAATGTTGTTTACACAGTTGGACTTTATCAGTGTTTGGCTCCACTTCCATTATCAACAGACCCACTCTGCACCCACTTCTGACCCACTCTGGCCGCATGACAGTAGCCAAGTGTCTGTATTGTGCTAAGTGCTTCATAAGTACAAAGAAAAACTGTTTCTAATGCAGGTCTGAGGTACAGGCAAAATGTACATATCCAAAAGACAATAAGATGTAAGGAGACTAAACAGAAAATCCAGTATGTGACAAAGTGGGACAGATGTCAACAAGTGACAGGGAGAGAGGACTTGTACTGTCTGCATATGTACCAGTGAAATACTATAGTGAGAAATAGTGTAGAGAAAAGTTTATATTTACTGATATAAATTATGTATTATATATATATATATATATTATATATATATATATATATATCTATATATATATATATATATATATATATGATAGTACACTGAGGCTAATTCAGGAAATTACTCACTAAGAAACTAAATAGAAATTATCACAAAATATTTCCATTCAAAATCTCAGGGTACCAAAGAAGAATATAATGGCTTCCTTTAAATTGCTCATCTGACACATCTTGTTAATATAGAGGAAACTGTATTCATTTATTTATTCTACTCATCTTATTTGAAAGTAGAAATACAAATTATTTGGAAAAATTAACTTTATTTCTGCTCCTAAAGGAAATCTATGGTGACTACACCAAATGGACATGCTTCAGTGAGGCAGCTAGGGAAAAACACCTAAGAAGAAGTCAGCGCAGGTATCCTGGAAATCATATATACAAGCAATACCTTAATGTTCTAATGTCTGACTTTCAACAGACAAATATTACAGAACTGAAAAAAAAAAAAGCTGGGAAAATTACATAGAAAATTAAGAAGATACTTCAGTTACTCCTGTTACTTTTTGTATTTCAATAAAAAATTGATATTAATGTATTAATTAAATTGTTAGTATTTTTAATTTAATTAAAATAATAATAGTGTCTTGAACAAATCCCAGGAGTACTTAATGAGTTCAGGTAAAAAGGCCTTCAGTTGTGAAGTAATTCTTACTAAAATAGCCACTATTTTTTGTTTTAGAATCTGTATCTAGATTTAAACCTTAGAAAGATCTTTGACAAAGACCTTCAGGAAAAGTTACTGGAACATTAATCATGGCTTAGGAGATAAAGGATTTTCATGAATCAAAATCTGACTAGAAAACAAAAAGAGGAAACAAAAAGAGAAAACAAACAGCCTGTGACCCTTTGCAAAAATACCCCCCAAAAGATAGTAAGGTACCTTGATTTACACTGTGCTCAGCCCCTTACTATTTTAGTATATTTACTTCAGTTTTGAAAGGGAAGTAATTCACACAGGAAAATAACAAGAAATCAGGGATGAGTAAAAACTCATCAATTTAAAATCATAAGAGAGATGGACGAGACAATTATCTTCTGAATTTTGCCACTGCCAAGAGCCACAGTAAAAGTATACAAAACAGATCTAAGCTATGGAAAATTTAAATTTTTCCCTCCTTTCTGCTATATTAGTGAGAACATGTTATTAAACTTCAAGATGAAAACTTAAGCTCCCATGAAATTTGCAACTGTTCCATTTCATATTAGTAAATGAAAGCACTGTGCTCTCATGGATAAGTGATAGAGGCTATGCTCAGATTTTAGAAAGACTCAAAGTGAGAATTCATCTTTATCTGATAAAAATTTATATAATTCATGTTAATAATCTTTGTAGAATCTAAATTGTCAGGATTTCCATATTAAACCAAGGTCATACTGTCTAGGATTAGGATCTTCTTAGGGATTTTATTTACTACACATATCCTGATAACCAACCACCAGAAAAAGGCCACTGGAAAGAGATTTTGGTCCATCACTACAGAATTACTACATAATGTCTTCTGAAAAGGAGTACTGAAGAAATAAACCAGACTGTTTATGACAGCAATTGGTCAGCTCTGGTTTCTAACTATCCAAATTTATGGTGGACTGTTCTGCAGTTAGGATCCAGTGTAATAAAACCTTCAAACAGCAATTTCCCCTTTTTGCATTGCGTTTTGCAGCACTAGCTTAACTATCCAATCCCCTCTTAAATTTTATTATTGGTGCTTATTTGGCTAGGTATCAAGAGAAATTAGTGAGTTGGAATTGCAGAGATCAGTTAAGAGCTTTTGATTTTAGGGCAGAACCAATTATTGCTGAGCATACTGCTCCAGCTCTGACAAGAGGGTTAAGTGCCTTGATTCATGTTTGCATTCATACAGCACTCAGAGACAAAAAGACAAGCAGTGGAGATTGACTAGCTGAGACAGGGAGGGAGAAAGGATGTGTGTGTCCCACAGGTTTTTAAACTACACACCAAAGGAAGCAAGTTCCTGGTGTGTGGACACCTAAGTACAAGCAGCATCAAGATTGTCCTTCTGCTTTTTTAAGCACATGGCTAGTCTTGGGGCTTCAAAGGTCTGTTTCTCATTAACTCTGACAAATATGTACAAACACTTTTCATCACACATGACTTTTCGTATGAATAAATTCCTATGTATGAAAATTGCTTGTTAAGCAAATAATTGATAATTTTTACCTCAGTCCTTTTGAAAATTATGCATGATATACCTCTTAATTTAAGGACTGATTTTGAGATGGAGGGAGTGGAATGTATTGTATTTTTAAAAGCTGAAAGCATATTGAACTAATTGCATGGACCTTTTAATTTCTTTTTATTTTACTAAGAATGTTTCTCATCAAATAACAATTTTGTTTCTTACATTGTGATTATTTTCTAACCCATTTGTCAGCACAGCAGAGGTGTTAACTGCAAACTACACAATTTTTCCTTTTTTTAAAAAAAGAAGTCCCATTACTACCCAACTGAACCTATCAATCAGATTTTTTTTTCTTAATCCAGGTAAGATCTATTTCAAGTTTTTCTCTGCACTGTAAGTAAGAATAAAAAATTTTGCAAGACTTGAGAGAAAGACTCCATTTAATCAAAGTTCCTCAAGAAGACATATTCCCAAGTGTATTTTTTTTTGCTTCCTTATAATTTATCCTGTACCTTATGTCTGGCACTCTAGAAGGCAAATATTTTTTAGAGCTTCTAAAACACCTCAGGCTGTGCCTACGGCTACAGATATGTAACCATATGGTTCCTTAATTACTTAAATCACTATGCAAGGCCTATGTGCTACTGTTCAAGATACATTTCACTCTGGTGCTAGCCCAAGGGGACCCATCTGATAGACAGACCTCATCACTTTGGCATTCCTTGTTTTTCTTGTGTAGCATTTTCTTTGAAGCTCTTAAAATGTAAGGGTCATTTCTCAGACAGATACCTACTGACTAAAAACTGTGGGGTCCTCTTGCTTGAAAACCTCTCTGTATGGTTATTACTTGCTCTACATGCCTGAGTTTTTTCCTTTTTGAAGTTTTGTAGTTGATATAAATCTGGCATCACACAAGAAGATTGTGTTACCTTTCAAAGGGACTTTTACAGGCTTGGAGAAATGGGCCAAAACGAACACCATTGGGTTCAGCAAAGGAAATATCAAGTCCTGAATCTTCACAGCAGCAACCTCTAGCAAAGCAAAGGCTGGGGAGAAACTGGCTGGAAAGCAGCTCTGCAGAGAGGGACTGGATGGTTCTAACAAGCAACCAGCTGAACATGAGACAGCAACGTGCCCTTCTGGCAATGAAGGACAACTTCACTCTGTGCTGCATTAGGAAGAACGCTTCTGGCCAGTCCTGCTCTCTGCTCAGCACTGGTGAGATGTACCTGGAGCACTGGGTCCGAGTGCAGAACTCCCCAGTACCAGGTACTTGGGCATACTGGAACGAGTTTGAATGAAGGTGATGAATGATTAAGCAATTGGAGCATTTAATATATGAGGAGAGGCTGAGAGACATGTTCATCCTGGGGAAGAAAATGCTTACCAGGATCTTGTCCATCTGTAGGGATTACATGGATTTAGCTGAGTGTGGTATTTTCCACAAGGGTCACAGGATGAAGGAAGAGACGAGAAAGTTGACTCCATGTTTCAGAAGGCTTGATTTATTATTATATGATAGATAACATATTAAAAATATACTAAAAGAATAGAGGAAAGGATCTCACTACAAGGCTAAGCTAAGAATAGAAAAGGAATTAATAACAAAGGTCTTCTCTCAGACCGAGACCAGCCGGACAGGTGATCTGTGATTGGCCCGTAATTGGAAACAGCCTGATGAGGCCAATCACAGATTCCCCCTGTTGCAGCAGATAAGAATTGTTTACAGTTTGTTCCTGAGGCCTCTCAGTTTCTCAGGAGGGGAAAAATCCTAAGGAAAGGATTTTTCATAAAACATGTCGGTGACAGCTGAGTAAAGAGGACAGATTCTTTTCAGTGGGGGGCCACTGACAGAACAAGAGGCAATGGGCACAAACTAAACCACAGAAAACTTCATTTAAACATAAGAAGAAGGTTTTTTTATGGTGGGTGTGATCAAACACTAGAGAAAGTTGCCCAAGGTGGCTATAAAGTTTCCATCCTTGGAGATTTTCATAGCTTGACTGGATACAATTCTGAGCAATGTGCTATAGCTGACCCTGCTCTGCAGGGGCTGGGACTGCACACCTTGGGAGATGCCTTCCAGGCTCAACTACTATGAGATTGTTGGATTTCTTTGATTTTGACCCCTGAAATATGAGTGGAAAACAAATTACACAGCCTCTACTTACTGAAAGAATGAAAAGAAATTAATCTCTCATAAACAAACAAGAAGACTCATTGAATTTCATTAAAAAGAATAAAAACAAACATTCTTACTTTATTTTGAATAGATCAAAGATTCTAACTTTGGCCACATAATACATTACAGTTTTGGTGCAAACCCAAGGAGATGCTTTTCCTTTCATTTTTTGAGAACAATCAGAGAATTTTCACCTTTATATATACCATTGAATCCTCCATGGACTTCTCCAGCACTGGAGATTTCTTCAACATGAGCCCCTTGGTCAGATGTAAAGTATACAAGAGTTTTGTCACTCAGATTATGCTTCTCCAGCACATCCAGAACTTGCCCTAAGTGGAAAAAAAAAAAAAAAAAGAAAAAAGAAAGAAACAAAGGACAGCTTTAAAAATCACAGAACAAACTAGGTGGGAAAAGACCTTTGAGACCATCAAGTCCAACCTATGACCTAGCCTAACACTTCCTCATTAACTAAACTATGGCACTGAGTACCATGTCCAGTCTGTTTATTGGACACGTCCAAGGATGGTGATTCCACCACCACTCCACCATGTCCCTGGCCAGAGAGTTCCAGTGCCCAATCATTCTTTCAGTAAAAATTTTTTTCTAATGTCTAACCTAAACTTGCCCTGGTGCTGCTTAAGACTGTGTCCTCTTGTTTTGCTAACTGTTGCCTGGAAAACAGACCAACCCCCACCTGACTAAAACCACCTTTCAGGGAGCTGTAGAGATTGATCAGGTAACTCCTGTGTCTCCTGCTTTCCAGGCTAAACATCCCCAGCTCCCTCATTCTTCATAGGGCTTGTGTTCCAAGCCCTTCACCAGCCTTGCTGCCCTCCTCTGGATGCTGAGGACTTTAAATGTCTTTTTCATTAGCCTTGGCACATGTAAATATTTGTGTCCATATGCTTTTTTGAGACCACTTTTCGCATAACTCTCTTATACCCAGCAATTGGCACATGCAGCACATGGTAGAGCACAAACACACAGGGCTTGTAGCAATCAGGACTGTAACCCAGTTGCTGCAGGGTTTCTTGAAGTACAGTATGAGAGGATTTGTGCACATCAGAGAACAGGGCTAATCCACAGAGAGCAAGTGACTTTTGGAAGCAGTTGCTCTCAATCAAGGAAATCCCTTAGCAAGAAGATTCAAGCCACTGAGAATATTTAGCAACACTGAGGAAAAAGTCTCAGCACGAGGAGTAGATCTCGCAGTTTGGGGGTAAGGCCTTGCTGCCTAGCAACCTACAGGCAGCCTGGCAAAAATTTCACTGAGAGTGTCAGAGTAAGAAAAAAAAAAAAGTGGCACCTTTAAAGAACGTGTGGTTTCATTATCAAACTTAATAATTAGCCCTTAATATCTCATCATATGGAAAAACATCACCTAAACTCAAAATATGCTAGGTAATACACATATCCAGGTGCACACATTTAAAAGAAGTATCCCCAGGGATATATCTTGTACCTCTGGGGCACCATGGACTCATGTTTCATTTTGACGAGGTGTTCCTCACACTACTCTGGCACTGTGGAGGGCCTTGCAGTTATATAAATTACACTGAAACCTATTTGGACTGAATTATTTAAAGTGTGTTTCTGTATGAATGAGAGTGAAGCTTCTCTTTGTAACTTTCTCCAGTGAATTTTAAACCGATTAGGAATCTAAAATTATTGGTCCTGGAAAAGGACCAAAGCTTAAGAATAAAATTCTTCACATCAGCCTGACAATGAACCTGTCCTTTAGGGATCTCAGAACATATAAAGATAATTTTGTCTTCACAACCATTTTATCTTTATTCTTTTACTTAAGCATCCAAGAATGGTCCAATTTGAATGCTAATTTTGATTTGCTAACCTGACCACTAAGAATTAATTCATCATCTAATGCCTAATTATTGTGTCAAAGAGAGTGAGATAAGAACTTTGAAATACAGAGCCTTCTAAATGGTTTTCAGATCACTGTTTCTGTTGCTATGTTCTATTTCTGTATAAGGAGTAATTACCTTACTTTATTGCTACTATTTCTAGTTGCCTCTTATTGCTATATCATTTTAAAACTGTCTTTTTAAAATGGTTGACTGTCTTAATTTTTCAAATGACTGGGTCAAGAATAAAGGAACATCAGCTGCTAAATTTAAGTAGATACCTGTTGGTCTTGTTTGTAAAGTAGGAGCAAAGAAGAAATGTAAGAGTAGGAGAATTTGTTTATGTAAATTTTGAAGCCTCGTGGGAGTTGAAATTTCCCAACAGAGCTGAGAAAATCTGTTACAAAGGCTGACATTTTAAAGCTGGTGGGTTGGGGGAAAATCATGCAGATCCTTCTGACAAGCCATGCGCTTGCTGCATGAGGTGGATGGACTTAGTGCCAGAAAAGAACGAGGCAATTTCCCATTGGCTTCTGAAATTGTTTGGAGAGTGTACTTGCTAAGTGATTACAATATCTCTTGGAAATGCGTCAATGATGATAAAAACATAGAGTTCAAAGATAAATTAGTTAATTGTATGTAGGTATTCAGCCACATGACCTTCAGAGTTCCCTTCCAAGCTATATCAAGCTATGATTTTATGATACAATGACAATAAATAGTATTGTGCAAAGAAATATATGTGAAGTGATGTGCACAACAATATCTTTTTTACACACGTCATGTTCATGATGAAATTGAACTTCCAAAGTAATCTTGTATATAAACCAAAATGAAAATAAAATGAGAATGGCACTCAGTATATAACATTAAATGATCTCTGGTGATCAAAGGCATTGGCAATCATTCAATAATGTCCACTTTGATTTACCAACTAATTTGGAAAGATATGAGAAGCAATGAAAATTGTCTCACAATCACAGATAATTAAACTTAAAATTAAACAATAATATTAAATTAAATTCAAGACATTATAATATTTTTAATGAGGTTGAGTAACTAGGCTTGCTCTGAAAAAAATGTTAAATTCTGACACTCAAACATGTCCCATTTTAGAAAAAAACAGCCATATAAAATTCATAGAAATTCTCATCCATTGTTAAACTCAATGGTAAAACTTCCATTTCCTTCAAAAGGATTTTGAAACACAGAGGATTGCCTACATTAGGTTTAACCAAAGAATGCTAAAATGACAATATATCTTAGCAGCAACATTTTTCAGTACAGATGGACTAATAGTGGTAAATCAAAAAAGAGTTTTGTCAGAGTATGGCAGCCACAACACACTCACAAGCAAACCTTCCATTTCTATTTTGATCTTGAACACTGGCACCTACTAGAATGAAAACTGTAAATAAACAGCAAAGTGTGTGCTACCAGGAGATAAGACACATTTAAGTGCATTTGAATGATGTGCCTCCCATTAACACAAGAAAGAGTTTAAATTAAAATACCTTGCTTGGAAGCCACATTCTGAAAAATTAGCTGCTGTACTGATCTATGTGGATGGTACAAGTTGTTTTTTTTTCTGATTTGAACAGATCATATTTGGAAAGACAACATTTGTGAATATCCAAATCAATCTAGCTGATGGAGCTCCAGAATTTCTGCAGCTATTTAGCAACCAGAATTTCAGATCAAGCTACTCCTACCCCTGCCATTATAGGAAGGTATTCTGCAATGTAGGTGACTAACATTGTAGCAGACAAAGGTGTTAGATCATTGGACATTTTTCTCACATTTACATATTTTTAAGATACAAAACAGATTGAGGACTGTGTTAAGATGTTACTTTTTTAAATTAGTATATCAGTGCTGCAAAATTTAAATGAAGCTTCTTCTGGAATATACTGAGGAGGGCTCTCTGTATTCTGCTCTCCATTCTTGCTTCAAGCTGTGTAAAATTATAAAGAATTGTTTCATCCTGAATGCGAAAATGCCAGTTTCAGTGGAGTGATAGCCATGTGAAAGAGAGAAGAGCAATTGACTCTGTTCTTTGGAAGGAAACACAGAGCCATGCCGCTTTTCAACTTCTCCAGCACAGCCTGAATGGCAGCTGAACCAGCCTTGCTAATGATGATCCTAATTACTGAGTTTTGACTCATGTAAAGCTCCTACTGTACACATCTACAAGAAGAGATAGGGTTTATAAAAAATAACCATTTATAAACAAGGTACAAACACTGAAAAACAATAATGTGTTTATAAATGTGTTAGTGATTTGGAAAAGTGTTTAGTCAAGCAAGCATATGAGCAAATGCATTTTATTCAAAAATTAGTGTTCTGACATTTCAAGTCAAAAGGAAAGAAATATTATTTGTATTAATTCAAAATAATTTAGAGTATTGCTGAAATTGTGAATAAGAAGCTAGAGAAAACAGAATACCTCTGTGTAATCCAGGCATTAGAAAAAAATAGCCTCTACTTGTGACAAAAGCTTTAAAGCAGTCTGCCAGATTCAAAGAAAAAACATGTTTCAGAAGGAGGGTTAAAGATATGTCTCAGGAAAAGACAGTTGACAGTAAAGGAAATTCCTATTAATGTAACACTATTTTCCAACTCCAGTAAACTTTCACATGCCTCTCTTGTATCTAGAAACCTACAGCAAGATTGCAACAATTATTGAACAAAGATTCCAATAGATCAGCCTGGGAAAATAAGCCATCACATCACTGCCTAGAAGTGGCAGTTGGATTGTGTTGGGGTTTTATTGTTTTTATTTGCTCTTTAGAATTTGTTACTGCTGCTTATGTTTGGTTTTGAATAGCATCATTAGCCAGAATCACAACTTGTATCAGCTCCAGGCATTAACCTCTGTAAGTGGCAAGCCTTTGAATAAATGCATAAAATCCTAAAAATTAATGCTTCATGCATTTGGAAACCCACATTTCTCTCAGAGAATATATTGATGCCTTTCAACTATATACCCATAGGTTTACTACATAGTAAACCTCTTGGGAGCCCCTTTCTGCCACAGCATTTTTAGGTTTTGCCAGAGTTAATGAAATCTTCAGGGCTCAAAGGCTAAGATTTTCACCTTATGAAAACTTAATGTTGCAGCTTCTGCATACCATCATTCACAAGCTAACAATAATTTTAATCTCTAGGTTGATTTTCTGTGATAAAGAAAAGTTACTTCACTTTAATGCACTGATCTGATTACAAAATCCACTGACTAAAACCTTTGTATTAAAACAAACTTATAACTAAGATCAAGATACCCCTATTTTAATTTCAGCTTTTGTACATTTCAGGTTATAAATATGCAAATGTTCCCTAGTATGCTCAGAGCCATCCAGTTTCCTTTGATAAATATGTAAATCTGCTTGTCTCTGCAGTGGGGAAGTAATTATCAGTTTCAGACCTAGTCATTGAGTCCAACACTTGAGGTAAAGATGGAAAACAATAAAACCATTGACAGCAATACAAGAAGTGGTTGCACATAGGATGAACAGTACACAAACTCTGCACACAACTTGTTTAACATTCAGAGCTACAACACAACCACTGCAGAGTGGAAATTGTGGGACAAAGCATTAGAATGTGCTGTGGCACATTATCTATCCAGGTAACAAAACACATCCACCTTTGAAGACAAGTGATTCCCATAAGGAGGACATTAGCATATGAACCTCAAAGGTGAGAGGGAATACTAGGTAGTAGGACTGACTAGAACAGAAAATAGATGCATAACTAATTACCAAAGGTATAAGGTTCTTCCTGCAGAAATAAAGTAGAGTGCCTATTCAGTACAAAGTCTTGAATCAGTACTACTGTGCTACTGTTTCTGAAGTTGCACAATGGAAACAATCCATACAACAAAATCTTCTCCAAAAGTACATAGCTGGAGTCTCAAATGTGCTAAGCTCCTGCTATGATAGGCTAGTGGGATCTTCAATGTCAACAGGAAATTCTGCCAAAAAGTAGCATCTGGTTCTGAAAAAATACATCTATATTAGTGTTTTAATTTGTAACAGGAATGCGTATTTACAGTAAATCCAATCATGGATAGTTAACATATTTATGTTTCCATAGCAAAGCCTTCTTGGATTTTGTGACCTGGATTTCTTTCAAAGTCTAATTTCAAGGACAAATCCTGGGAATGCCACTAAGGCATTCACACTACTAATGGGCATCCAGTCAGGGACCACAGCAGAGCTGATCTGAAGTGGGTTTCTGGTCTCTTCTGGTGTGCTGACAGTCTTTTTCCAGCTCAGAAGACAGTTCAGACTTGCCACTGTTAGCAATTTTAAACATTGTAGAATTGATGAATCCTCCAGTGGAAGTCTAGAGCAGGCACAATCCAGCTCCAGTTGTGTAAGCTGTAGATGCATTGAGGGTGGGATTTACATACAGTGTACACAAAGCACAAAGTATGGATTTTCATACACACCTCACCTATCCTAAGAATTTGGCACCAAAAATTCTGAATTATTTTCAAAGTGAAGTAAAGTAAAGCAATTGCCCCAGATGTAACTACCTCCCACTAGAAATCAGATAAGTTCTTATGTCCAGGTAGTCTGTAGAACAACAGTTCTCTTCTAGATTCCTCTAGACTCAGAGTGGGACAAGTAAATGAGCAGAAGTGCTCAGAAAAGGGCAGTCTTTTAATCAGAAAACAAGGCAGCTTTGCTGTGGTCAGCTAAGCTCTCAGTGTGAACTTGGTTTTTGTTAGGATTTGGATTGCAGTGTAGCTGAAACTTGCAAATCACTAGTGACTGTTTATACAGTTTTATAAGTATAATGTGTCTTTCAGACCCTCAGGATAAATTTTCAGCGCAGTGCACAGCAGATTAGGTACACACACTTCTTAGCAGCTTTGAATAAATCAACCAAATTTTGACTTAATGCATAAGGTTTTTCCTAGAGATGAGTACCACATCGTTTATTTTTCTTATGCACATAGATTCAAATTATTTTTTAAATATGAAAGTTGGAATGATACTTTAGATATGTATAAATACATGTGCATAATGAAGCACAGACCTAAGTGTCTGAAGATCTGTAAGTATAGCAGCAATAGAGACAATGCAGGATGGAAAAGCTTCCTGTACTGCAGCACTAATGATGGATTATTACAGGTCAAAAAGTAGAACTAATCAGTAGCTATTTCCTTATTAGTATTTAAATTAGCTAATAAATGCATTGCTTGAAATTCACTTTTAGACCTTACATCTGTTAAACATAAGTCAATGTATTTCTAAAGTAAATCTTGATTTTTAGCCTGCTTAAAATGCTAAAATATGAGAAATGGTCACACAATTTTAGGAGGGTCCACTGCATTTGCATTTTGCATGACAGCTGTGATAACTTTTTGGGTAAATTTGCATCTTCATTCTGCACCTCTCTAAGATGCCATTTCACACATACAGCTAAGAAGAATAATGAAAAAGACATTGTCTAATTTCCCACTTTGAGGTCTCCCATGTTTTCTTCCAAATTATGAAAGGGATTTCTTTAGGTGTCAGTTTGGCAAACTGTAGTGAGGGGTACTATTCAGTTTTGAATTGGACTGTCAGGTGAATTTAAGGCTTCAGGTATTTGACCATTCCAATATATGCTGATTGTGATTGATTGCATAAATGGGGAGTGATAAAAGGAACTCTTTCCTATGTCTTCAAATATCAGACTAAGTTTTAACTGAATATGTATATGGTCCTAGAACCAAATGCATAATGAAAACATTTTGCCAGATGAATATATGAAGAATGATGAAGAATGTAAAGCAGGGAAAAAAATTTAAACCTCCATTTAAATCCTCAGCACTTTTCTAAAAACTTCAAAGCATTTTCCAGTTGCTTATTTCATTTTTATTAAGTAAAATTCAAACTGTAAAAAACTGGCTGACATTAGAGCATAAACATTTATCATCCTTCAGCAGCCAAATGTTTTAATCTGTGCTGAATTTGGAAGCAGGTTTTAAACACTTGCTATAAATTACATACCAAACAGTTAAAAGGAGTTTTATCAAGATTGAATTATATTCATCATGAAATCTCAATAAATTTTATTTCCTGGTTTTCTGACTTTAATTGTGTAAATCGAATCTAACATGAAAGTAGGTGTGCATTAACTCACTCCCAATACACCTTTTTTTTTTTTCTCCTTTACACGAGGATCACCATGCACACTTGTTAATTTACCTACTTTAACTTTTGTGCCTAAGTGCTACTAGACACTGAAAGCCTACTGTGAAATCACCATCTCCAAAACATGTTACTTGATAATGAATCTCTGTGTAGACACTGTTACAACCAATAAGAAAGCAAACCTTACTATGAAAATTGCCTCAAGGGACTTTCCCACTGATGATGTAGACTCTACTCTGTCTTCTCTAGATGACATTCAGAATTTAGGAAAAAAAAAATACAAACAAATCCATTGAGAGCCACAAATTCTGATATGGCACCTTTTCCCCCCGGTATATGTATGTGTGTTAAACATGACAAATATATGCTGACTTCAATTCCATAGGATCCTGTCTGAAGGGAAGGAAATAATTTTTCAGGTCATCCTCACAGATGATAGATTACTAACTCCAAAAGATTACTCACTATCTCATGAAATGGCACTTTGATTTCTTAATTCATCTAAGTGCTCTACTAAAAATATTCACAGCCTATTCAAAAGGAGTTTTTGTGGAAGTTTCAGAGTAGTATCCAGTAGCACAGCAGATGCCTATGAGGAAGAAAAATAAAATCTGCCTTTTTCTGGTCTGAGGCCTGGAAAGAAAAATATGCCATTCTTGTTTTAAATTGGTTTAGAAATACTTGAGGACTCTGCTTAGACCAAGATGTGTTTGATGCTCCTAAGACATGGTGGAATCATGAGATCAGAGAGGGCCCTGAGACCCTTAGGCTCATTTCTTTGCCTTTTTTCTAATTTTCACTCATATAATAACAAAACAAATAAATGAGTATGTTACATGTGAAATTAATAATTAATCTGAGTTTGCAAAAGTTTGACACTATGAATGCCATGTGTCATTTTGTTTGTAATGAGAAGTTAAGAAAATGGACCAATATATCTTTCCTGTGTGAAGGCGAGGCAGAATTCTGAAAGGGCTCTGCTTTGCATGTAAGGATGACAGTGAGATGTGTTTTTTAGGATAAATCTCAAGGTTAAATGTGAAATAAGGAAGGATCATTGACAAAAACACCACAGATCAGCTGAAATATTTACATAGATACATGGAAAAAAGTAGTCTAACTGTAATTAGACACTATTTGAGGAAGAGAGGAGTTATTGACAAGGTAAACTCTCCAAAGATCAGATGGCAAATAACCACTTGAAGGTCCCAGGCAGCACAGTTGTTACTTATGGGAATAGCACTATTCCTATGGATAGACAGGCAGATAGAGTGTTAGTTCCTCCCTATTAACATATATTTTTTTATAAACCAAATTTCTGAATCTATAAAATCAAATTTAAAAATTTGTATACAAACAGATGTCATTGAACAGGAAATGTTTGGAAACTTCATATTTCACATGAATAGCTCTGTAACACACTGGTGTTTCAGTATCATATGCAGAGAGAAGTAAGTACAACCCAGCAAATAGATTTCTGCTTCAGAAGGCACTGGAAAAGTATGGCTGGCTATACACAAGAATTGACTCTATTGTTATCAAGATTCAATAAGTAAATATGGTAACAGTAGGATAGAGTATTTGCATACATTTCCTGATAATATATTTAATATACCAGTTCCTCCTATTTAAAAGTTATTTTCTACTATTTTACCATGAATTCCTAAAGTTAATATATAACCAGGGAAGTAATTAAATGTCTCATCAAAAATCAGTTTACATTCTTAGAGGTAAATGTGATATTATTGTCTAGTATTTTTTGCCAAGAAAGTCCTCAAACCTCTCTTTAACTAGGCCATCTATTTTGTTATGAGCAGCACCTGGGGGTTATTGCAAAAGAAGATGATTGGCGAACTGCAGCAGAATCACAGAAAAGATGGACTGAGAAACTGAGGATATGAAGCTTGACTACTTCAGCTCCAAATAGGCAAGAATATTTAGGATATGTCCTGTAGAAGGTTTTAGGCTTTTTTTTTTTTTTTTTTTTATGGACAACTGCCAATTTTGTGCCTCTTAAAAAATGCTGGTAGAAAAGCAATCCTAGCTGCACTTTGCTCATAACACCCTGCTAGATGTTCAAACATTGTTCTGTAGGATGTGCTGGTTACATTGTGTCTCACTCTGTCCTGATGTTGGTTTGGAAGGGGCCTTCAAAGATCACCTAGTCCAACCTCCCAGCCTTAGGAAGGGAGATCTGCCACTAGATCAGGTTACTTAAAATCAGGCTTTGAAGTCTTCCAATGATGCAGCATTCACAACTTTTCTGGGCAACCTGTTCCAGTGTCTTACTACACTCACTGTCCAATACTTCATCCCAATGTCCAAACTAAATCCACCATTTTGCCATTTAAAGCTTTTTTCCCTTGTCCTATCACTACAAGTACTGGTATCAGCTATTTCTCCAGGCTTTCTTATAATTTATTTTCCTTTATATTTTCTCCCTAGAGCTTTCTCTTCTCCAGGCTCTCTCTCAGTCCAGCTGTCTCAGTCTGTCTTCACAGGAGAGCTCCTCCAGCCCTCTGCTCATCTTCACCAACCTCCTCAAGGCCAGTCCTCAGAGGCCCACATCTTTCCTGTACTGAGGACCCCAGAGCTGGATGCAGCACTCCAGGTGGGATCTAACAAGTGCAGAGTGGTGGGGCAGATTCACCACCCTCATCCTGCTGGCCATGCTGCTTTAAATGCAGACCAGGACATGGTTGGCTTTCTGGGCTGCAAATTCACACTGTTGGCTCATGTCCAATTTTTAATCTGCCAAATGGAAAGGATAAATTATATGTGTTGGAATTATAAACAAATAAATACAAAAGTAATCATTTATTACTTGCTTAACATATGCTCTGTGATTTTGTAATGTCAAAATCAATGGAACTCTGGATTAGAAGCACTTTGCCACCTTTCACACAGCCATATACTTACTATACATTGAAATACTCTATATTGGCTATACTTTTCACATCAGCACAACTAGAATCTTCCTTGACTTTACTAGAAATAATGAGGCATCCTGAACTATTAGCTTCTTTCAAACATCTGGCATTAGGTTATCATCTTTGGATTTATGGAAAGACAAAGTTTATACTGCATTTATTGGGCTAGGCCATTCTTTTCTTTAGGATTAAAATGTAGTTACATTTAAGGCATCTTAATTATTTCTTGTTTCCTGCTTTGTTTTTCGATGCAAGTATGATTAAGAAATGAAAGTAAGTTTGATTTCTAACCCACAACTATCTCAACCACTGAGATGCAAGAGCCTAAAGAACCAAAATCCTTTACCTTCACAACAGTGAAATGGCAGCAGTACTATAAAACCATGTAAACTGAAGGACCTAAGTTAGTCACACTTAATTGTAGTTAATGTAAGTGTGACATTATAGATGAGTCCATCCAGTAGTTTGCTAAAGGGACATTTGCTGAAAAAGGGATATTCTTCTTCTCCTCTTTCTCCTTCTTTCTATTTTCTCTGGAAGCTGGTTAGAAAAAAAGGAGGTAAAGGAGAGAAGGATGCTCTGCCTCCCCTCTTGTGGAATCATAAGGCTGCAAGGTCCACTAAAGCTATAGAATATAACTTCATGCTGGTCTAAGGCAAGAACTTGATTATCATTTTTTGCTCATCCCAAGTAAGCAACTCAGCCCTTAAGGGTCAGGTGTTCCTTTGGATATTGAGCTTACTACTGTAATACAAAATCAGTTCAGTGTTCTCTGGGTTACTGAAATGTGCTCTTCATAAGGAAATGCTATAAAGAAAGTTTCATGGGTAGGGAGAGAGAATGATTTAAAATAGAAGTGTGTATACAAAGTCAAAAGAAAGCAAAAACAAAAAGAAAGCATTCAAACTAGTAAAAAATAACCAGAGTACACTGTGAAACACACAACCCTTGCCCCACAAACACCAGTATTATAAAAGAATTATAGAAAAAAAGAATAAAGATTAATTTTCAGTTTTTCTTAAACAGTATCCTAAATTGAAATATAAATGCCTTTTTTTACAATCAAGTGGTGAGGGGAAAAGCTCCAGAGCAAAATCACCACTTTACCAGCCTGTCTTTCACTAATCACTGCATCATTTCTCTACTGCTTCTCCTAGCCCAAAAATTCATTATTTATCTCATTATTATGTTTTGTTATAATACAGAAAGCAATAAAAAGCTTTGTTTCATGCAATAGAGGCAACTGTTTTTATAAAAATAATGCTCTTTAGCAGTATTACCACCCAGCCTATTATATAGTGTGATTGTTTTAGCACTAAGTCAAATGTACCATTGAAAGATTACCAGCCAGACTCAATAAAAACCCAGTTCTATAAACCTCATCAATAAGAGCTTATTACCACCTGGAATTTTCAATAGTATGAACTTCTGCATGGAAATTCACTAATTGGAATCAGTCTGTTGATGATGAATACAGAATTGATATTGTCATAAGCTTTATTTTATGATTACTGCTTTCACTCAGAATTAGATCACCTTTTACTAAGCAGCATAGTTTCAAAACAATTAAGATACATTTCAAAAGAAGCATAAAAAAGTTTCATATCTCTCTGCAAAAAACCATTGTGGATTATTTTAAAAGAATCTCTAGTATTCTCAATATCATCACTGAAACTGAAATGCACATGATCAGTTTTAGGGTTTTTTCTACAGCTAATTGATATGCAGCCAGCTATGAAAAAAATTGTAAAAGGCTGGAAGACATTCCCTGAGTCATTACAGAAACTGTTCATAGCATTATAGTTCATATATTGAAAAATATATTTTATTATTATTAAAAAGTACTACTTAGTCCCCAGGACCAAAAGAAAACCTGAGTTCCTGAGTCCAGGTGCACATTCTAACCATTTCCAGCCTCCAACATGGATCAAGACCGTGAAAAAAATCACTTATCTTTCCCCTTCCCAAATCCCATGCCAGCTGAATTGAAGTCCTAATGCTTTACTATAGATTCAGATCTGGATTAGTGGGTGACTAGCAACAAAGTTCTATCTCAGGAGTTAAAACTGAACATCATTTCTGTCTCAGCCTTTCTTCTGGGAAACAGATTAATGAGATTCCCCTATCTTACAAAGGCTTTGTGAAAATGCTTATTTGCAAATCTGTTATACACTGTAGCAAAGTACTGACACAGAAGAGATGAGAGATGTCAAAGTATCTGTCTTCAAAACAGAACTTCAATAGCATGTGTTAAATAAAACATGAGAACTCATATTTAACAATGAGGCATATACCCACTGTTGAGAAGCTGCTCATTAAGAAGGCACTCTGATAAGGAGATAGTATTCTAGTGGGAAAAAAATGGTACGTAAACATATGTTAGAAAACTGTACCACGAGACACAAGCATAGGAAGAATTTTTTTTTCTATCTTTGAGTACTTGACTTCATAGTCTCCTGCATGTTTGTATGCATTAATGTGCTGTATCAGCTATGGTAAGGTACTGGGTAATCCACAACAATGCTATCTGAAGGTATAGATGAGAAAATGTTAACACACAGATTAGAAGTCCTTGACATTTTCAGTCTCTTTGTTCCTTAGTTTCATGTTAAGTCTTCTTTCATAGACATGCAACTACTACCAGCAAGATCCTTCTCCTTCTCTAGCAGTCACATTCTTTATAAAACCATGATTACAAACTCCATAAAAAACTACACAGATATGCTTTCAGAGTCCAACTACTGAAGAAAAAGGATGGCAAAAATCATGTTCCTAATTCAGGGCTGAAGGTTAAGTCTGACAACAGTAACACTTCCACCAAAGCCAGTAAAGTCTCATCCTGATCCCTGGCTCTGGATGACTGACTTACTAAAGCCCTGTTGTTCCAGATTGCAAGGCAAGATATATTCTATTACCACCTGTATGGCAGCTGTCTTTTTCAAGTGGGCAGTTTTCCTTATCTCTTCCACAATCACTCCTCCCTCGGGAGGGGACATCTGCTGATAACAACGGGCTATTGAATGTCACTGCATGACTGACAACATGGCTGATAAGAACTATAGCTTCCCATTGTGAGATGCTCTGCCCAGGGGAAGGAGCCAAGCATTGCTACCCAGATATAACCTGGAGATTCTGGAATACCAGCACAGCTTCCCCACTGGATTTCCCAGAGGAACAGCAGCTGCCCTTTCCTCTGGATCTTCAGAGGAAGACTGCACCTTTCTACAGGATCCCTGCTCCAACAGAACCACGCCTGACACTCCAGGAGGACTGCAGCACAATTCCAATTGGACTGCTACCAACACCCTGACCAACAGGGTGTCAGGTTGAGTTCTGACTCCGTCAGTGTTGTTCTAGTACACTACGTTGTTTATTTTATCCTTTTATTTTCTTCCCTATTAAAGAACTGTTATTTACTACTCCCGTAATTTTGACCTGACAGCCCCTTAATTTAAAATTCATAGCAATTTGGAGGGGTGGGGAGTGTTTGCATTTTTCCACTTCAGGGGAGGCTCCTGCCTTCCTTAGCAGACCCCTGTCTTTCCAAACCGAGACACCTGTGGTGTTTTTCTAGCACAGTGCTAATGAAATTTTTTTTTAAAAGCTTCACAGTATCTGTGCTAAAAAGGTTTCTATGTGAAGGCCCATAATGAGCAAAACCTTTAGCAGTTTCCTTAAAACTGTTTTTTTTTTTTGAGATTATCTACAATTTGAATAAAGTTAGCCCCATTTTGTTTCCTTATTGCAACCTTTATCTGAATATTCATACTAAGACCTTTGTCCATATTGACTTGAATTTCTGCAGGTCAGTTTTGGCTTAAATCTGTGTTCTTAATTATTCTTAATCTTGCTGTGTTCTTAATCTCACTGATAATGGTTTTCCGTTCCCATCTCAAGCAAGGAGCAAAATCCAACCATACCATTTATATGTAAAATTTAACTTCAGAGGCAAAGGTGAAACCAAAGGTTGGCTGCACATTTCATTAGAGAATTTCCTATCCTCCTTGCCTGGATTTATCCTCATTGCTTGGAGTCATCAGGATTCTCTCTTATTTCTAGTTTATCTGAAACAAGCTTTGAGCTTTCTCTTACTAATGGAAATTAGCTTGTCTAAGAGTAATGCTAATTTTCTTTCACCAATTACAGCATTTTGATCTAGCACAATATTAGATGTCATGTCACTGTTTTTGTAATAGACCAAATTTTAAGAGCTTTGTAATTAACAGAAAGCCTTTACATTTTTGAACATTACATGATTACATTTTTGTAAAGAAAAATGCACAGTGCCCTATCACACACATTGCGCTGACAATTTAACTTCTGCAATATCAGATGCAAACAAAACCTCAACCTTAAGTAGCAGGCAGCAAATTTGGAACCACACAGCACTATTACCACCAACTACATTACACTGAAATTTTCCATCATGAAGTACTGAGACATTATTTGAACATGACTGATTAAAAAGTGCTACAGAAAAGGTGACTTAAGATGTGCCGTGTAGTCTTGTAAATAATGTTCTGAGAAGGAGCTTTGCTGTATACAAAGATGTGATATATAAAAAGAAGGTATACTTAAGGAGGATTAGGTAGATCATGAGGCTTATCACAGTGGAAACAGGAGTCCTTCATCACCTAGTCACCTCTTAAATTTGGTCCCATTCAGTAGTGACTGAAAGTCATTGCTGCTTAGTGACATATGAAATGGGTTTGGGTTTTAGAGCAGATTGTAACTGGAACGAGTCCATAATAAAAAGGTAGAACCACAAATGTTTCTAATCTGCACCACACTGACAATTTTCCCAGATGTGACCTAAAGAGTTAATGTGCTTCAAGAGCTTAACTACTGTCTTAGCTGAAGAAACAGTCTCTAAATGCTTGGATAAGAGCAGAATGGCAAGACAGGGTGGAAAAATTCTATCCTAGTCACAGAGTACCTGTATTGGCTGAATACCTTCTTCCTCAGCATGCTGGCTGAACATCTTTTATGATAAGAAAACCAGTCTAATATTAAACCTTATAGATCTGAGATATACACCATTATATATTCAGAAAAGCAAGGTCAAGAAATGCACGATTAGCATCAGGCATCCATCTCCAGATTTTTAATTCTATTTTTCAGTTTTGAGGCTCAGCCAACATTATGTCACATTCACAGTAGCTGGATAAGATCAGTGCTTATCTGCTGCTTCTGATCATGTGGCATCATTCTGCTTTGCTTATCTTTTTAATCAATGTTGCACTGTAACAAATGACTACATGAGGTGAAAAGCCATGATAAATTAGGCTTATCTTCGTGCGCAGGATTTTTTCTTGGAAAAAAAATAAAGATAGCTCATTCTTTTTTTTCTCAAAGCAATAGGAATTTATCCTTTTTTTTCTTCTCATATTATTAACAATGTTTATTTTGATTTTTAGTACAATTCAGAATTCTCAGAAGATTTGTGGTGCTTTTTTAGGTTGTCCCTAATACAATAAGTTTTTAAATAAAGGTTCTAAGTATACAAACACTGCAAAGCGATACAAAGATGTGAGAATTCAAAATAACAACCACTAACAATTTTATGTAAAAGAAAAAATATTGATTTCTGATTAAATTTAATAATACTATGCTGTTTACCAGAAGGAAGATAGTTATTGCTCAGTATTGGAAAGAACATTAAAAAAGCCCACCAAACCCCAAACTCTAGGAATGCAAGTTCAGGCCAGAATAGCTTGGAAAAAAAAATTAAAATTAAATTTTAATTACTTTGTAATTAAAAATAATAAGTCAACTTTAAGAGCTTAAAGGATTGTAAGTTTGAAACAATGACGTTAAAAAGTGAAAAAAAATTACTCTTTTTTCTCTTTGCTTTGTGAATTCATTAGACTATGTTACTTTCATCATAGCAAGAATTCCTATGAGTCTTTTCAGCATATTTCAGTTTTCTGTCTCCTAAAAATATTACATTTTCCAAAGTAACTTTTGTTTTTTTTCTGAAAGCATTATTTTCATTTACTAATGAAGTGGTGTTACATCTATTACTAAAGAAAGAGAAAGATGCCACAGGGGTCATTAAAATAGTTTATATTAAATTGGAATGGTTTTCACTTAGACCTTTCATTTACATCATTCCAGGATAGAATAAAGATTAAAAGCAGAGGATGTGATCAAGTTCACATAGTTAGCATATAAACTATTTAAACATGCACAAATTCATCAGATAAAAGGTATGTGAGGATTTAGTTTTCATCATCTCACAATTGGGTGGTATAGAGATTAGGAGCCACAGCCTAATCCTGCACATATTACTGATATAATCTCTTTTACAACACTAGGAAATCTCATTAGGGAATAAATAAATTAGATGTTTTTCACAAAAGTCTGGAGCTGGCTTGGTGGAGCTTCTGCCTTTCTCTTCCTCTTTAAAAGTGCTTTGTGAAGATATGTATTTATAGAAAATTCTTAATAGTGATAACAATGGAATAAAAAAAGTTGAAAAGTGGTCTGACCTTCAGAAAATCCTACTAGATTGTACCCCAGCTGTCCTTCCTCAGAGAAGAAAGTATTTACATCTGCCTTGCTGCATTTCAGTACAGGCTACATGTCACCCCAGAGAGTTGTGTTGCAGAGTATTGCAAATGCTTCAACAAGTCATAGATGTTCCTCATGTGAGGTTCAATTTCTTCAGATATCTAAGGTTTAATTACATAGTTACTTTTATTTAAAAAAATATTATGGGATATTATTTCCTTGTAAGGAAAATCTACTTACAATGTCATTAGCATCCTCAAAATTTGTCAATCACTATAGTAATAGAGAATCACAAAATGGTTTGGATTGGAAGGGACCTTCAAAGATCATCTAGCCCAATCTCCCTGCCACATTGCTCCAAGCCCTGCCCAACCTGACCCTGAATACTGCCAGTGATGGGAGACCCACAGCCTCTCTGGACAACTTGGTCCAGTGTCTCTCAGCCCTCATCACAAATAATTACTTTTTAATAGCTGACCTAAACCTGTCCTCTTTCAGTTTAAAACCATTGCCCCTTGTCTTGTCTATACAGTCATTGGCAACAAGTCCCTCCCCACCTTTTTTATAGGCCCCCTTTATATATTGAAAGGCAGCAAAAAACCTTTCCCTCCCCAGGCTAAACAACCTCAGCTCCCCAAGCTAAAGAACCTCAGCTCTTCCAGCCTTTCTTCAGAGAAGAATGTTTCCAGACCTCTGACCATTTCTGTGGCTTTCCTCTGGACCTGGATACATTGCTCCAGGTGGGGTCACACTAGAGAACAGCAGAGGAGAGCATCATGACAGTATCTTGCTTCTGTTTGCTTCAGAGTTCCTTTGTTCCTCTACACTGACTTTTAAAGGATGTATTTGATTTTGACTTTACTGAACAGATTTTTTTTGTTTTGTTCGTCATCTCACAGAATCACAGAATGACTAATGTTGGAAGGGACCTCTGGAGCCTACTTTGCCCAAGCTTGCTGCTTAAACAGGCCCACTTGGAGCCCTGGACCGCCATCAGACCTCACCATCCCTATGGCAACCTGTGTTAGCATGTGATCATCCCCAGAGTAAAAAAGTTTTCCCTGATGTTCAGAAGAAGTCTCCCATGTTTCAATTTGTGACCATTTCTTCTTGCCACTGGGCACAAATGAGAAGACCATGGGCCAATTCTCTTTGCACCCTTCCTTCAGGTATTTATATAGATCAATTAGATACTCTCTTCTCCAGGCTGAATAGGGCTTCAGTCCCAGCTCTCCCAGGTTTTTCTCTTTAAAAATTCTCTAGTCTTTCTTATAACCATTTTGCAAGAGACTGTTCAATAGCTCTCTATCCCTCTGATACTGGGAACATATTGAGCTATACTCTTCCTATAAAATTCTATAAAACCTTTAAAGTTATTTAAAATAAAAGTTAAATGTAAAATGCTTTGGGATTCCTTTCCCTTTCCGTTTCCGTTTCCGTTTCCGTTTCCGTTTCCGTTTCCCTTTCCCTTTCCCTTTCCCTTTCCCTTTCCCTTTCCCTTTTCCCTTTTCCCTTTCCTCGAATACTGGATGACTTGTAATATTTTCTTGTAATATTAACTTGATCCTAAGGCAGGTCAAAAGGTCATGGGAGAGAGCCAGTTAAGGTTTTTCAGCTTTCAGGAAATTCAAATAATAAAGGCATCCAGACAAGGCCCCCACTTAACAGTTACCTAGCCTGTGACAGACTACAATTTCTAACACTTTTTCACATCTAAGCCTTTCAGTTGGGATTATCCTGCAAAGGAAGACCTGATATGTAGTTCTGCTGCTGCTAACAAAATAATAACCAGCCATGTGCAAAAGTGGTGTTGGATTAGTGTCTTCACACAGCTTCCATGCAAGTCTACAGGGGGCTCCAAAACTCTTTGCAGTGATCTGTTTTGGATTAAATTAGTGTAATGCAATTTACATCAAAAACAATTTGTGAGCATATCCATTTTTTTTCCTACACTCAATCAGGAATGAAGGAATGAAAGAATGGAATAGAGGAAGGAAGAAAAGGATGATAGTGCACTCATTGATTCATTCATCATTTCTTTTTCTATTTTTAGACTTTAAGATTATTTCATCTGCTCTCATATGAATTATAATTAACAGCATTAATAAGGTGCTTAGCCTACATTGAAAGAAAATTAATGTTATTAGCCAGAGAATAATTCTCTGAGGCATGTCACATGCAGTGACATTATAACTGTGAATGCTTTCAACATTGAATTCTGTTATACACACATCAGTATGAAAAAGCAATAGACAGACACAGTCCAAAGCTCATCAAGAGGCTTTGTATGTTGGATTTTTGACGTGGATTGTAATAATAATATTCAGTATTGGTTTAACAAGTCAGAAACATGAAATATTCAAAGTATTTTATTCATGTGTCTTTTGGGCATTTCTCCTCCTAGAATGATGATTGCCATTACAATTGAATAATTTTCCAATTTGGTATTGATTCTTAATAAATAAACAAATGAAAATGGAACTGCTTTGCATTTAGAATTTTGAGTCTTGAGTAGACTTTTCCATCTTACAAGAAAAGCTTTTGCTTTCTCTCTTGAAAATGGCACCAAAAGTCTTTCTGATTCCATCTGATCTCTCAAATGAGGAATAATATTTCAGTTGCATTCCATTGTTCAATCTTTATGTCATCACTGGTACCTGGTAGAACTTCTACTTGCAACTTCTACTCCTTTTTTTTTAAGTCATCCATGAGGGTCTTCCACAACATGATTCAGTCAGCAGAAAACACACAAAATTTCTTTTAGAACTCAGTGAAAGTTGCTGAATTTTTCCTACCAAAGGTCAAAGATTTCAGATGTTGTTCTATAATGTAGTTTTCAATCCACTCACATTTTCTTCATATGCTGTGTTGTCTTAGAAAGTCTTGCAGCAAAGTGTTATATCTGGGCTATCTTATTCTTACTGCTTTTGCAAGTTGCATTCACCTATGCATAAATACTAATTTCTGTCAAATGAATGATAAAACCTCCATGTCTGAAAAGCTGAAACTATTCACTTTTTCATCTTTTCTAGACGATTTTTAAAATCTTTTTCTACTGTAGCATCTTCAGAGGCATTTCCAAGAACATACTGGTTACTGACATAAGCAGTACAATGAATCAATCTACTTTCTCTGACACAGATGATGCATTAAAATTGGACTTTGCAGGGGAGGTTAATGGAAATAAGTACTCCCTTCAACTGAAAAAAAAAAAAAGGTATATTATTTTTCCAGATTCATTGGGAAATGACAGCCATGACTTTTTTTTTTTTTTTTTTTTAAACAGGCTAATAATGGAAGAGAAAGTAACAGAGGAACTAAACACATTTTTTACATCCTGGAGCAAATATGCCATCTCTCATCAAAAAGATCTTACAAAACATAACCAAAACTGAGACCAACTGAAAAAAAAAATGTTACTTTTATACTAGTAAATGACAGTTGTGGATCTGTGGATCTGTTTCTTGATTAAGCTAGCTCTCCCTGATGCTCCTGTAATGAGCCGAAAAGAACAATAGCTGAGGAATCTTGTGCATCTTCTCTAAATTTGTTCTAATTTCCTATATTATCACCATTAAACTTGAATCTCTGATTTAGCCCAAGCTTTTTAAATAGCATGCTTCTGTCCTACACTTGGTTTATTTGACACATCTCCAAAAGTCTGTGGTCATTCTGGAAAAGAGCAGTGGTTTTCAACCTGTTACCACCTCTGCATCACTAAATAGCCTGACACAGCAGCATATCAACTACCCTGCTTTCCAACTTGCTGTTTAAACCCTAATGCCCAGTGGGTTGCTACAATGTGGATGCAAACAGGAATTACAACACATGCAGTCTTACATCTAATGCAAGTACACAACTGATCAAATGCTGGTGGCCACTGATAGACATGGTAAAGATTCAGGGTTGACAGAACTGGAATAAAACAAAAACCGTTCTCTCTTTACAAAACATGATTTACAAAATAGTATTGTTCTGTTATCCCCTAAATTGAAATCCCTTCCTAAGCACATTACAGTTTCCCACAACAGTTCTCCCCATTCCTGTAAATTCTGCAATAAGTACATTACAAATTACTAAGTATGCTGTGCTGCCTTTTGCCCACTGTTTCTGAAACTAGACCTCTTGATGCAAAATATGCAAAGAATACCTGTTTAACTGCTCATGCTGGCATAATTTATGTATGCACCAAAGCTAAATATAGCAATTTAGTCAGAAAGCAATTTAGTCAGAAAGCTTTCTTGAAGAAAGGTAACTTGCATTGACTTGTACTGAGAAGAGAATCAACTTGGGGTATACAGAAGAAGGACCATAAAGTCATCTTTAGCACCTACAATAATGTTATTATGTTATTCTTCCATATGATTATTTACAAATATGAACTGCCACTTGTTTTCACAGGTGATTATCTGTGGAATCAGAGAAACACTTTTATACATCTAGACATACAAGAAGCTTGTTGAAAAATTTAAGGATCAATTCCTCTCCAGCCTCAGAGAGAATGGAAGGCTCTGAAAGGGAAATTAATTTTTTTGGACTATTCTTCATAAACATCAGCGGACTTCATCTTAGTGATTTCAGTAATTCAGAAAAGTCACTGAAATAATTAGCAAATTAGTTCTACCAACATTGTATATTATATACTTAATTTAAAAATATTTTCATTCTGATATCATATGGTCACTTTTAAAAATAATAGATTGTTTTATAAGGATCATTTGAATGTGCAAGATGCACTCAGAAGCTCAGAGGATTGGATTTAACTACTCAGCTTCAGAAGTCCACAGTTAGATGTCCACATTTCTGCTAAGTCCATGTTGCATAAACCATCTTCACAGTCAAAGAAGGGAATTGCTTTTTTAGGACACAATAATTTTGGCAATAAAGTAGATATTGCAAAAGCTCAGATTATTGTGCTTTTTAAATTACTGTTTCTTTCCCCTAAGTATAAAGGACAAGTATGACAGATATACTATAGACAAAAATTGCTGGTCTCAATTTGGGGAACATGAACACAAGTCATCACAAATTCCTTCCACTGCTGTTAGAAGCATATGTAACATACCTACACTCCAGTCCATTTCCTCCACTGCATCACCATACAAACCATGCTTGCTCTTTCCTCTGAAATTTTCTGAAGCATACAGGGCAGTATGGACATGAAGATAAGACAGGAAAAGAAGAAATGGTGTATCAGTGTTCCTGGAAAACAAAACAAAACCACAAACTCTTAGAGTATTTTATAATATGTTTTCTACAAATAAATCTTTCTTCAATAGAAGTTTTTAAAAAAGGCTCCTTGTCCCCCCTCAAAAAAACAAACATCAAACTAAAAAAGAAGGTGAAAAGAAATAATGTAATTGATTATAGGATAATATAAACACTCACCCAGTAAAAATACCACTCTTTTACTGAATTGAAAGCAAAAATAAATGACAAAATCTATCTAAATACTATTTGTGATATATATTGAAAAAGGACTTGTTGTTCAAAGGCAGGAATCTAGCAGTTTCTGAATACAAACACCTCTCCGCATTTTACACATCTATTTTTAAAAACCTGAATTCAATTTCTGTTCAGAAACATACCCTCAGCACTACATATCCATGTGAAACACAATTTCTTTTCTCACAAAGTCATGTGGAAGCTGATCAACTAAACTGCTGTTGGGGACCTGGGTCTTTATTCTGGACTAAGGTATATGACCAAACCTCTTTTCTTTTAAAGCTCTGTGTGTTTATGTATGTGACTCTACATAACCTCAAAGTCATACCAATATAAAACTTTTTCTTCTCAGGGTAATGAACAGTCTCCATTGTCTTCTGTCTATTTCCTGAACAGATACAAAAGTAAGAGAGCAATAAATAGACTCTCTGTAAATTCTGCTGTTCATGTGATCTGTCAACACGGTATTTATGATCAATTCCAGCAAGCTGTGAAAGTAGAGCTCAAATGAGTACTTCTCCTTATGCATTATTTATAGTACTTTACTTAAAATTGTGCCACACTAGCCAAATTTATTGCTATATGCTCTAACAAGACTTGCAGTACATTATGCATATTGTAAATATCAGCTGAACCACAAAAGCACTACCCACAAAACTTGTCTGGATCACACCTAAAGCACATGGCTAATTGCAGACTACTTTTAGTTTTATTTATCATATTTTCTCCCACCAAGCTGTGGTGGATAATACCTGTGATTCACATCAACATCAAATGGAGGCCATGGATTTTCTCAAGCAGTTGGTTCATCAACCCTTTAAAGAGGGGAGCCCCAATACAGGCACGCTCATAAAAACCACTTCTTTAAAATTAACAAAAAAATCCTAACATTTAGAACTTGAAAACAAAGTTTTTTAGTAAAAGAGATTAGTCTGATATCAATGCTTTCCTCTTAAAGAAAAGTAATTAGGTTTAATCTACTATATTTATGATCATTTTTTCCTCTCTCCTTGGTTGGATCTGTTTTTTTCACAAGTTGCATGATTAAAGCTTTTTTTCTACTGGCATATACAGTAGTAGATAAACACAGAATGGGAAAATTTTATCCATATTACTCACTTGATAAGTGTGCTTCTGATGGGGATTCTTTGTTCATAAAAAAAATTCTCATTTTTTAGGAAACCCAGAGGAAAAAAAACATTCTCCATGTAGAAGATGAATAAAAAAATATTGTAATTCTCTTACAAAATTTGTGCATAAATCCTGTATTACTTTATTAATATAAAGTACTGATCCAAAACATATCAGACATGTTTTTCATAAAAGATACACTTTCTATGAAGTTGTTTGTTGCTATTTGAAAGGTCCTATATGTGAGAAATTTTCACAATTTTTGCAACAAAAAACAAGAGATCCCTGAGTCAATTAAAAAGGCTGAAAATATCACCAATTGAAGTGAAAAAAGACATATACTTAAAATTTACTTATTTAATATATACTTAAATGTAATACTGACCTTTCACTAGAGAATTTTACTGCAAGGCAGATGATTTTTGTTTTACAACTTGCATTTTTTAATGCCTGGGATTATTGTTGACTTTTTCCTTAAACACAATTCACTGAATTGAGATTAGTATACAAATTCCAGGGTAAAACACCACAAAAAATTATTTTGTACTTTAACACAGCAGGCTATATTTATTTTTTATGCAAACTACCTAGTTCTAATGCCATGGAGACACTGCATTCTCATAATTGCCTACTTGCTTTGCTAAAAGTATCAATAGCTTCCAATACAAATGTTATTTTCAAGACATAATAATTCAAGTTTGTTTTGTTTGTTGAACTCACAGAAAAGATCTAACTTTCATGATTGATATGGAAGGGCACTACATCATTCTCTTTTTTCCAACTAAAATTGACAGCTTTTGATTGACAACTTGCTGTTGGGTGGAGAAGTGTCTCACCTATTAATATCCTATAAAAGATCAGAGGCAGCTATTTATCTCCTGCCAAAACACTTCGAGGAGAATCATGACTAAATACCTTTACTCTGACCTTGACAATGGAATGACAATACCAGCTACTAGGCAGGAGAGAAATTTGACAATAACAGCTTAACTCCTGAACCACTTCAAAAAACAGCTCTTTTAAAAATGTATTTCCACTATCTTTTACACAGCCCAAACACAGAAAATCTCCTTTTCAAAAAATTTGGGATTTTTTTTATCCTCACATGAGTCATACAGTTTTTTCAATTTATCAAGTAGCTAGAGAGATTACACACATCTGACATAAGATATTCTTCAGGGTGTTTTTAATGGATCTTGAAAACATCTGAAAGCATCACATTGCTGGTGACTCGTCTGTATTGCAAAGTACCAGGTTCTTCTTTTTTTCAGTGAGTGTCTTTATATTACTCAAGGATTCAGCTCAGGCTTGAGCTATAAAAAACAGCTTTAAAGTGTGTGAGAGAGCAATTAAAACTTATCTGACTTTTGCTTCAAACCCAAGTCTTTTAACTTTTCTCCCGCAAATCTGCTCTAAATGCTTGCTGCTTTGAAAACTTCTTGGGCAATCGTTTGCGTTTCTGTGCACTTAAGTGGCACAGTTGAAAAACTTAAGGGAAGGAACACCACCCAGAAGTGCCTGGACAAGCTCAAGATTTTTGAAAATTTAATGAAGTTCAACAAAGCCAAGTGCAAAGGTCTGCACCTGAGTTATGTCAATCGCAAGCACAAACGCAAGCTGGATGAAGAATGGATTGGGAGCAGATCTGAGAAGGACTTGGGGGTGTTGGTTGACAAGAAGCTCCATATTAGCTGGCAAAATATGTGCTTGCAGCCCATAAAACCAACTGAACCCTGGGCCTCAACAAAACCAGCGTGACCAGCAGGTAATCCTTGAACACGTCCAGGGATGGGGCATCTGCAACTGCTCTACCTGCTCCAGTGCTTCACCACCTTCAGAGTAATGAATTTCTTCATAACACCTCATCTAAACCTGTACCCTTTCAGTTTAAAACTATCACCTGTCACTATCTGTCCTTATAAAAATTCCCTCTCCCTCCTTTTATAAGCACGCTCAAGTTACTGGAAGGCTGCAGTGAGGTCTCTCTTGAGCCTTCTCTTCTGCATGATGAAAAACCAGCTTTTTCAGCCTGTCCTCACAGGAAAAGAGTTCCATCCCATTGATCATCTTCTTGGTCCTCCTCTGGACCCACTGTAAGAGGTCCACATCGTTCTTGTGCTGAGCACCTCACACCTAGATGCAGTACTCTAAGAGAATCACCACTGGGTCAACACAAGCACATAGAAACATAACATTTCCTTTCCTGTAATTTTCCTTTTATTAAAAAAGTTCTTATTCAGAGCCCCTCAGTGGATAAATTAATTAGTGCTTATTCCCCATGGATGCCTCCTCTAATTCCAGATTAGACCACCAGTCAGACAGTGCTCTTTGTGATAGCAGTGGATGAATGCACTTGATTAAATCTTCTTGTTCCCGTAGGAGGAAAAGCCAAATTTTGGCTTAGTTGTACCAAAGCAGGACTGTTCTACATGCTGGATTTAATTTTGTTCTGACTACTGACAGTGCTAAAATTCTTGTTAGTCTGAATGGATCTATGAATGAAAGTTTCTGTGCTATTCTTTTAAAATACACACCTTCAAACACAGATGTCAGATTTTTAATTTTTTTCAAAATCAGAAAGAGAACTCCAGACTACTGGGGGATAACTTATAAAAACCATAAAGGTGTTGAAAACACAACAGAGAGAGGAGGAAAAATGTAACTATATAGAAAGTCTGACTCTTCCTAGTGGATATTAAAAGTAGAATTTTTTACACTATATCTGAGCAGTATTTTTTTACCACTATATCTGGTGGCATTTTTTTTAATAATTCTTCCATGCCAATAGATTAGATGATTCTACTTTTCCAATTTCATGTCTTCAATGCTTCCTTCAAATACTTTAGGTAAACAATTCATATTTGTTTTTATTTTCTTTCTATATAACCTTTTTCCTCCCCCTCCAAAAGAACATTTTGTAAGCATGGAGAAAAAAAACATTATCATCTAGTACAAATTAAACTCATTAATAAAGTCTCTCATCCACAGAGCTTTGGAGTCAAGTATACAGATCTACTTCTGTTTTAGAAGTGTTCCATTGACCATTCACTCTGCCAATCACTGCAGAACTAGTGAGGACCCTAAAAATTCTTAAATGACTTATAGATTTGGTAAATTTAGATATGAACCCCCACCTTCTTCCTGTCACCTTCTTGTTCAAAAGGCATAACCAGAAGTCTGAGAGATAATGCATGAAGATCTAGTAGAGTTGCTAGAGCTTATAAGTTATTACATTTTTTAATATATGTGCACATATACATTATATGTATACAGAGATACACAAATTCTTCTCTATAATTTTTATTTTCCTGTGAACTATAAGAAATACTCTTTTAGGATTCATAAAAACACTGGATTTGAGAGCTGTAACATCAGTACAACATGACAACTGCCAGATCTTGAGACCTAGTGAAACATGGAAAAACTCTATAACAAAGTCTGCTACAGTAGCTAACAAAAAAATTGAATAGGTGTTGCAACAGTGTTTCAAGGACTAAAATAGAACAGATAAAGAAAAAATTTACCATTTATTAACTGTTATAAAATGTTGAACATTATGCTTATGCAATCTATGACTGGTAAAACTAGGCAAGATGATTCTTCAAATTCACCTTCACCACAGCTTTTAAATATAATAATGTTTGTATTTAAATACTGTTTTCTAGAAACTAGATTTCATTAGACTTATAAAAAATATTACTATTACTTGTGATCAGGTATAGAAACTACTCAGAGAGGTATTCTGTATCACAGAGTGGTATTTTTGCATTGTTAATTTCTGATATGCTAGAAAAAAGACCCTGGCATTTTGCAAAATTGGATTTTCTGTGCAGCTGGTCACTGAAAGGCACACTGAGGATGTATGAATGACAACCACATTGAATTTAACACGAAATAAGGAGCATCCATTTGACTTTCAAATACGTTGTTATACCAAGAGAGCATTCTGTTAGGTTTATGACATGTAAACACACTTCCTCTCAGGAAAAAGCAATTAAAATTAACATACACAGAGCTGACCTGCCTACTTACAATTAGGGTAAGCAACTAAACTACTACCTGTTTTCACACAACAGATCTGACACTTGTAATTGACACATTCTTCTCCAGTGCCATTTTTGGGCATTGAATTTTGTATTTGCTCTCTTTCCGTTTATTAAGGAACAAACAAAAATTGTAATATGCACACACTGGACTAAGGAAGATAAAATACAGTACCACCTTTCCAAAAACCAGACCAAAGTAAGCACAACAGAACATAGCTGTACACTACAAAGACATTATAAGACTTTAAAAATGCAAATTCTAATGATTATATAGAATCACAGACCAAAACTGGCCATCCAGCAGTCTGAAGTAGTAGTTCTGGAAGACCTCTCTCCTTATCCTGGGAATCACAAACTCTCATTTTGTGGTCTCTGTGCACAAACAGCTTCCAGCCACCACAGCACCTACCAGTCTTTCCCTGTTCACAGAGAGCAGGTACAGCAGGGCCCCTCCCCAGGTCATTTCACTCACCAGCTATGTCAGGAAGCTGTCTTCCATACACTCCAAGAACCCCTTACTCAGTTTCCTGTCCACTGCACTGCATTTCCAGCTCTGAAAAGCTGAAGTCCCCCACATGAACAAAGGCCAGGAATTGCAAGACTTCTCCCAGCTGCTTACAGACTATTTTGTCCTCCTCTTCATCCTGTCTGGGTGGTCCATGACATCTCCCACCTCGGTATCTACCTTGTTGGCCTTACCCCCTGATTCTTACCCATAAATATTCAAACTTATCACCACCATCATTAAGCTTTGGTTTATCAAAACATTCCTTAACATAAAGGTCTACCCCACCACCACTTCTTTGTCTATTCCTTCTGAAGAATCTGATGTTTATACAAGTCACAAAACTGAAAATTACTGAAAACAGCTAGAAAAGAGAATGTCTGGAAGTCCATCGTCTAAACCCTGAAGAACTTCTAGAGGATATAAAGGCAATAGGTAAATAAACTTATATAGCTAAAACATGGGAAAATTAATGTATACTCATACACATTGCATATAAATGTAGCATAAAAAAACTTTACAGGAAATACCAGTGCTGGTGAAGATTGGAGCTTCATAATACATTTATTGTAATCTTATTTAACCAACTAAAAGACACATGATACCTGACAATTTTTAGTCTGATGATGAAGTGTGTATTTGGAACCAGGTAAGGTGAAAGTTCGAGTTCTTTAACTGCAGGATTGTTTGCACTCAGGTATAATTGTACACAAGGATTAACAGTGTACATGACTGAGTTTGCTACTTAATGTGTCAGCTAAAGAAAAGGGGACCGTGTGGCAAGTTCAGGGTTCAAAGATGTGGCTAAAGGGCTGAAAGAACTGACCAGAATGCTGTTAAGCACTGTGACTTTCAAAAACCTTGTGGCCCTTCACTTCCGCAGCCTGGTTACCTCTTGGTGGCCATTCACCTATAAATGGCCAAAGTCAGTGGATTAATCATAAAAGCAATGGTCTACTGGTGCTCTGGAGTTAACAGGTATGAACTCTATCATGTCAGAACTAGTGTGTCAAAGCAAATATTGGATTTGTTGCTCACACTAACACACGGGGCAGATCAGTTCAGTGAATAATATTCCAATTACTCATATCCCCAGGAGCAAGCTTCATGGTCATATACTTTGCATGTGCATCCATTAAAGGGCACAGTTAAGATTGCTCAAATGCCCTAATTGCTTCTCAATACTTTAACATGTTTGGATATTCTCTAATATAACATTGACTATGAAGAGTCTGGGTTATAATTCTCACTGCTGTAATAGCAGCACTCCTGTAACAAAGTTTGTTGTAAATTATGAATATCTGCTATTAACCTTGACTTCAATTTAACATCAGTGTTGTCTGAAAACTACACTGACATTTGGGGACAAGTGCCTAAATGACGCAAAGTCGCTTACCTCTACCTGGGTCAACAAAGCTATGCTGACTTAAATTATACATTATTTTGCCAGCTCTAAACACTGAGGTCAAACAACACCACTAATCTACATAGTAACAATGTGCACATTACACATATTAACACAGTTAAAACAGTTACTAGTTTTCTATCATCCATTTCCATCTTGAACTCGCCTATTTTGAGGCAACCATTTTATTGTCATGGCACTGAAATTAGTGAAATATTCATAGATACCCAAAACAGTATCACTACAGGCTCTTTATATCCTTGTAAACAGTGGAAGAATATACCAACAAATAGTTAATGGACTTGAGAGTCTTTTGAAATCACCAAACGCTTCGTCCCTAAGCAAGTAATCTCTTAACAGTTTTCAAATGTGTTTGTTCACGTGTTTGCAATAACAAAGTACTTCAATGTTAAATTAGTTACAATGTATCTGAGAAGGCATCTTTATATCTATCACCATCACCAAGAGGAAATAAAGATGGTTGAGTTAATTTATAAATACTTATGAAAATGCTGATTGTTGGGAACACTTACTCATTTAAGGAAATTTGTTATAAAAGAACATTTTTTCAGTATAATATGTAAAAATGGCCACATCAAATATTCATAAGGATGGAAATGATAAAAAATTGCTGCATGAGATCAATATTTTAGATAAACATTTTTTTTTGCTAACAGCCAGAAGCAGCTGCTCTGTACAGTCATTAAGTCTTCAGACTTTAGCTGCAGATTCCCAGTATGGGTTTTCATCCAGCAATGACACCATTTGCATGTATTCACAGAAACCAATGCTACATACTTTAAGGGATAGTAATTCAGGCATGTAGAATAGAAATTCAGGATAACAGTAATTCTATATGTTAGAATATGATTTTATCTTGATTTTGTATTTTTTAAAATGCTGAAAATTGTATCAAAAGTGGTGGAGAAAAATACATACACATATTTTTTTTCCAGATGTTAAATTGCCTAAATATTTTTTCTGTAAATATATTGATTTCTATTTTAGAATATACAAATGATTTTTTTGACTTAATCCCATTAAGAGCCCTTTGGTGACAATTCCAGCAAAGCAACTAACTGACCTAGCAAAAATGAACCATGACTTAGGATGGTTTTGTAAACCCAATGTTTAGGTGGCCCATTATGATTAAAAACACTTTTTTCAAAATACCAGTTTGTTTCACAGAATCACAGAATGGGTAAAGTTGGAAGGGACAACAGTGGGATCATCTGGCCCAACCTCCCTCAGGGTCAGCCCAGAGAACATGGCACAGGATTATGTCCAGACAGTTCTTAAATATCTCCAGAGAGGGAGACTAAAAAACCCCTCTGGTTAACTGTTCCAGGGCACCGTCACCTGCACAGGAAAGAAGTTCTTCCTTATATTCAGCTGGAACTCCCTGTACATCAGCTTCTGCCCATTGCCTCTTGTCCTACTGCTTGGCACCACCAAGTAGAGCCTGGCTCTGTCCTCCTGACACCTTCCTGTAGATACTTAGTGATGAGCCTCTCTCTCAGTTGTCTCTTCTTGAGGCTGAACAGGCCCAGATATTTCAGCCTTTCCTCATAAGAGAGATGCTGTAGTCCCTTAATCAATTTTATTGCCCTCTGCTGGACCTGCTCCAGGAGCTCTGTGTCCCGGAGCAGGACACAGCACTCCAGATGTGGCCTCACCAGGGCTGAGCAGAAGGGCAGGATCACCTCCCTGCTGGCAGTGCTCTCCCTAATGTCCCCCAGAATCCCATTGGCACTCATGCCCCCCAGGACACGCTGCTGGCTCATGGACAGATGGTTGTCCACCAGCACCCCCAGGTCCTTCTCCACAGAGCTGCTTTCCAGCAGGTCAGCCCCCAGCCTGTACTGGTGCCTGGGGTTATTCTGTCCCAGGTGCCAAAGCTAGCACCCTAATTTTGGAAAATCAAATCTTTTCAAAACTACTGCTATAATAGTGGAGTCATCTAAAATGACAGTATCTTAAAAAATTAGCCATATGAATGCCTTTTAATGGATGCACCAACTCAATGATGAAGAACATCTCCCCATTCCAGAAAAGTAATGAATTATGACTCTGCATTGTGCTTTCACAGAATTAAGTCACACCACAAAAAAAAAATCATATTTCAAGTCACATGAAATTCTTAAGAATAAATATATCCCTTTTTATAGAGAAATTAATTGCATACCTGATAGGAGAAAACCAAACAGTCATTCCTACCAATAAGATTAATATAATCTTTTAAAAGAAAAAAATTACAGTCATGTATAATGACATATTCCCTGTGCCCACCAGGTCACATTTTTTTTTAATTTTCACAGTCATCATGAGGTGCTAATGTTAACTTACAACACAGTTAGAAACCTACCTTTCAATAAACTTCATAGCTTCTTTTGTCAGCCTCTGAGTAAGGTTCTCATAGGACAGTGGCTGCTGGATAATCTGATGGTCCCTCATTAAAAAGCAGTTTAAATGTTGAAAATGATAGAAGAAAAAAATCAAAACCAGAAGTGAAATTGTGATTATTAACAAGAAGTAACCCAATGCTTGGAAGGGTACTTTGAGAAGACCAATGTACTGCACTACTGCCAAAGAAACAAGGGCTATTCCAGTGATTTGGATTGGGATGACAAGGTCTTTCTGAACACCTTTTAAAAAAACACTGCCTTGGCCAGGTTTGCAGTCTCTAAAATTGGTCACGGGAAGGCCATAAAAGTAATCAAATCCATGACTGAGGGGGTGGTGACAGAAGTCATTACTGCTTTCACAGTTCATCCCAAGATGCCACTTTCCTACAAAGAGAGAAGGACAGGGAGTATTTTTGTAGTTAAATCATCAAACTTACTTTTGATGTGCATTAATTCAAACATAAAACCTTCAATATCTGGCTGATATCCCCCTGCTTCCAGCATTTATTGTGCAGATCACTATTTTCTACTGAAACTTTCTTTGTGCCTCCATAAAAGATGTTTTTTCATATCTCTCTCTTCATCTCAGTTAGAAGAACATTAAATTCTGAGTGGGCTAGCAGGTCATTGAAGAGAAACAGAGCGCTATCAGACAGTTAACTTTGGAAATTAAGCATGTGTAGTCATCGTAAGATAATACTGTTTTGTAGCAGACACTGATCGAAGAGGAAGGACAAATATGGAAGTACAAAATATCTTTAATCAAGGTTTTCTGGCAAATAATTTGACTAGTTAAAAAAAAAGACAAAAGAACAATAAGATAACAGTAACAAGAAAATAAAGCAAGAATATGAAAATTATTAAAGCATTTATTATTTAAATGATTGTGAAATCTCTGAAATTGCCCATATCCATCAAAATACACATATATATAGAGTGAGGCTGCTTATTTTGTATTTATAATTTTCATATATATATAAATAAAAAACAACAGTAACAAGTAAATTGCTTTCAAATACTCTCTCTCACAGCATTTTGTACCACTAGGAAATCACTCTAATTCTGCAATAATTTTGGACCCTGTCTGACATAAGAAACCACTGAGCCTGATTTGCATTATACTAATACAATCTATATTCATGTTGATTATGGTGAGTACCTAGATAATTCATTCTATGACTCAGGTACAACCTCTTACCACATGGTTATGTATTGCTTAGCACAACAGACCTAACTGGTAGCAGTTATTTGATTCAAAATGCATAATTATAAAAAAAATTTAAATTCCGTTAAGCTAATTGAGATAGATTATGGATAGAGGTATGCCTTTGCTCTCAACAAGAAAATGTGCTGAATATTTTAAAAAAGCATGCTGGCCTTGACAAAACAGACTACATTATATACTGCTGGGCAAAACTTTATTTATTTTTCTGAATCAAACACCTAAACATGACCAGCATAATTCAGGGGTTGTGCTTGCAAAAGAAATAAACAAGAAAAACTACAAACCCAGTAAGTCTTCATTCCCATAACTTACCCCAAAGAAATCGGAAACACTTGTTTCAGAGAATTCAGAATATTCATGGCAGTAAATGCAAAACAGAAAAAAAAGGCATATACAGAATTTCCCCCTTTTTCAAACCAAGCCAGCTTTTACACCTCTGTAAGAGAGTCCTGATGCAAACAGTCCTGAACATCTCCTTCTGGGTCTCCAGAACATCGTATTCATCCCACACTCTTTCCTTTGGCTGTGACAAATGCAGGTACTGCAGTACCAATGAGGATGAACACTGGGATCAGCTCTGCTTTTTAAAAATTTAGCAAATTAGGTGGATGTTCTTCTTTCTCTCCCACAAATAACAGATCTGAGTTATATGATGAGAATGTCATATGCCTAAGTTTATCTGTCAGCAAAGGTGAAGAAAAAGCAGTAATCTTGAATCTGAGAGCATAGTTAAATCCAGTTTTCCTCACATGTCTCTTGTTGGTCTTAAGCTAAAAATAACTTCTGCATATCATCAAAGCAGGTAAAAAACATTTTAAGGTCTGCTTATGTGTCAGTGAAATTAAGACCTCTACACTTTTCTCATTCCATCAGAACTTTTCCCTGTCAGATAGCCCATCACCTGAAGAGGCATTCTGCTGGTGGCATTCTGAACAGAATCATTCTAGTCACTACTTTTGACATGGTCCAGTAAAAATTATCATGGTCAATTAAGAAAACAAGCAGTACACACCATTTTACTGAAATTTCAGAAGTTATAATGGTGCTATAAAGGGCTAGGTGAGGCTGGAACTCTGAGTTTCATTCCCAGCATTTTTGAAAAGAAATGCTTCAAATTTTCTCTTGTGTTTGAACGATTGTCTTAATGGAATAATTATAAAGCCAGATGTGTAACACAGTGAGCAAGAAACAACTGTCATCATGAAAATAAATGCTCTTCTGCCTTTTTTTATTTTTTTGCTATTATATGTAAATCTCAAAGCACCTATAATTCAGTAAGAAAATATGAAAAAGAAACTCAAACAAATTAAATATACCTTCAAGGTCACTTATTATGATATGAAGTGAATTTTTAACTGGATCTCAATGACAATCCAGGATAGAAAAACCTTGCAATAACAAATTAGGGCAGGGGGAAATATAAGTCCTATTTTAATTGAAAGGGCTTCTTTAGCAAGCACAACAAATTGTTCAATGTCAAGACAAACTTGAGCCTCAGAAAAGATTTGTTGAGAAGCAACTTAAGCCAAGCAAAGCAGAGATCAGGTTAGCAGGAAAAGCAACAGAAGCCCCTGCTCAAATTATATTGGGAGCTGTGACGGAATGACACAACTGCCATTCTCAAATGGCTGGGGAGGTAGAAGGCTTTGATAGATTCTGCACTACTCTGAAAAAGCAACTGATGGCTGGGTGCACAATACATGTTTCATTTCACTCCTTGTGACAATAACCCCTGCCTTGAGCTAGTGCTTGAACAGATTACTGTAATGTGCTTTAGATTCTGGGGCCCTTCTGAATCTGAGAGCAATGCAAAATGCTCTCGTCTCTTTGCCAAGTGATGCTTCATAGAATGGACACTTCACACAAGCATCATAAGCATTTCAACAGATTCTACCAAGCTTTTGAGTGAAATTTATGCTGTTAATTGTAAATTATGAGTACCGTAATAATTTGAGACCTAGGCTTTTTTCCCTCTCCATCAGCCACAATTAAGACTTCTGCAGAACGAAAGCAATGCAATGAAAGGCAAGTGGAAGTGAGAAGCAAGTCCTATTCAGCCAAGAAATTTCACTTGAAACTCCATTTTTCAAAATGCAGAATCCTAAGGCCACTACACTATACACTACTGTATTTTTCCCTCAGATAGTGGAAAAAAGATAAATACTGTAGTGGTTTTGGTAAAAAGACTGATTTTTATATAATGATATATTTCTTTTGGAATGATTTTGTGCTTTTCCGATAAATGACAAGATACAAGATGTGAAGCAAGATGCAAACAGAAATATTTGATGTTCTTAGGAAATATATTTATTTGAAGTACGTAGCAAAATTTATAAAAAGTGTATGTGCTTATGGTATTAACATGGACAGATTTTAGGCTGTTTTATGAATAACTGTTGTACTAATTCCACCCCACAGACTCAGTCAGTCTTGGACACCTTACTACTGCGATATGCCCAAACATTATAATACTTCATTTTGAAAGAAATAAGTACCAGTTATCAATTAGTATTTTAGCTTTGGAGATAAGCTACGTAGGCGGATTTCAAACTTCTCTGGATGCTGGACAACACACTGGAGAGCAACATTGAGGAAATTAACCTTTACTGCAATTTAGCATAGCAGTGGTTAAAATACTATCTAAGAAATGTAAGGGAAATTTTTGCATTATGAATAGCAATTTCCAACAAAACATCAGCATTTCTTCCCACTGGTGAAATATTACGTATTCTATGCATCTGTTTTTTTTGATAGAACTTTGTTTTGTTGCAGATCTGATCATGTGCTTTCCTGACAGACCTATTGATTGTCACCTTCTTTATGTCACAGGGGAAAATAATGTGGTAGAAAAGTGTATACATAAAGTAGATTTATAGATAAAATAAATTTTGGGACACATCAAACAAAAAAAGTATATATTCAGAGAACAAAAAAAATTAAAAAAAAGGAACAAAAGTGCACCTAGGGAAGAAAAATAATTTCCTCAGAGAGAGATTGACCAAAAGAAAAAATAGAAATGACACTACAGGCCTGAGGATCAGAAAGGCTTCAAATTATCTTTATGCCAATCCATCACTGGTGCAGGATTTGACTATTAATTGTTTGGGAACTGCTGAGTTAATTTGAACCAAGCAAAGACTCTATGACCTACACCAATATGATGTGATAAGAACACCAGCAAAAGCAGAAAATATACTGGTTGTGAATCAGATTGCCTACCTAGTCTTCAAATCTACATAATTTTTCTTTCTGTCATTTACATATGCTTTACCCCTAATTTTAATGCACTTCTTGATTTTTGGAAACCTTCATTATACTCTAAGGGTATGGTGATATTACATTTTATGGTCTCATAGCTATCACTCAGGCCACTTGGAAGAAGTGTTCATGAAGCATAATGGAGAGAACTTCTGGAGATCTAAGTGGCAAGCTGTCATGCTGCAGCAAAAGTAGTTAAAAAAAGAACATTAACTGGGTCAGCCCATGAAAATGAGTGGTATTACTGTGCTTGTTACAAATAGAAAAAAAACAGTCTTTAATTGAATACAGAGAAATGGAAATCAAGTCCACAAGGAACATGACAAATCATGAACGGCTTTTTTGTTCAAACTATGAACTATTTGAACTATGGGTAAAATTCACCTACATTAAATAAATTTCTGATAATGATTTCTGGTTTTCTATTTTCATTCTTTCAGGACTTATGCTTTATAAGACTGGAGTATAGCTAAGTAGGATTTTTAGTTAGAACACTGACACTAGTTTATGTACATAACACAGACCTTTTTTGAACTGGGCCGTGAATTGGTAGCCTTGCTAAACAGCCTGGGTTTATAAACAGAAATTACTCTCAAAATTGAAAGTTTCTGTTTCATTTAAAAAACAAATTGCATGCATCCTTCATATAAATTAATTTAGTAATATTCCAGTATGATGTTCTCTGTACAACTATTCCCTGGCAATTCCAGGAAACAAATGCATTATGTAATTCAAGTTGAACTTTTCAAGAATCTTTTAAAATATAAGCAGTGGCCAAATTAAGACAAAAAAATTCAGAAATCTTTAATGTTATACTTTTATGACATTAATTCCAATTCTATTTAATATTAACCTAGTATGATTTTTTTTGCCCATCACTGGATATTTATGCTGTGATCAGTTGTCTGAACTGTCTTTATAATGAGAGAGAAATACATTTTTATATGAAATATCTAGCAAATAATATGAAAAATTTCCTGGAAATGTCCATTTTTGTCTGAGGACTAAGATGGTAGCCCAGGTAGAGCATTATTTACTTTATGGGAATTTGAACACTGGTGAAAAACAACCATGGCAATGACTTGTACCCCTGTGATCAACCCCTCATTGTCTCTCTGATGTAAACAAACTCCTATTTATACTGAAAACTTTTCAAGGGCTTGAAAAAATTTCAGTTTGTTCATCTTGTTTCTTCAGTACTTGCAAAATGAGACTATAACTACACTAGTGAATTAGATGTACTTACCTGACTAGTGTTTCACATAGGCATGGGAATGTTCTCAGCTTTGCTCCAGAAGAATAAATTCATTATGATGTGGGGGAGAAAGGCTTAATGCAGGCCCTTAAAAGCCTATACGGGATGTTAACGTTCTTTTCATTGTAATGAAAGAAAACAGTGCTGCACATGTCTGCAATTTTACCTATTAGAGCTGTTGCATAACCTTTCTGCTTCAGGAGTTTGGAAAAAGTTATTTCTTCAGAAGGAAGTCCCCCAGAAGAGGCAGAAAATAAGAAGACACCAACTCGTGAGAAGGCAGCCATTCCTAAATACAATAAAAATGAATGAGACCAGGATAATACCAAGAAAGAATTTCCATTCATTAGTTCTGCATGCACGTTTTTGCCTTAGGTAGTATCACTTAAATGACATATTACAATCAGACACTAAGTGTTGCAAGTGGAAGATACAATCATCCATTTAGACGAGTGAGGTCTTTCCTGTATTGACACCAGAAACAGATGTGGAGAAAAAATTCTGAGCTTATAACCATGGGGCCAGCCATCACATAAGCAGCTGCAGCCCCTTCTGTAGATTTTCTAAGGTATAGCAAAATTTTAAGAAGTTGAGCTTGCATAAATTATTTTTCTTGTACACAGGGAGGGAAGGAAGATGAAGACTAAGTGAGATCATTCCCAAGTTCTACTTTGAGAATTTCCCCCGTCCTTATATGTGGTTTTCTACAAGTAAGGTTTTTTGAGAGAAGTCATATTGAAATAGGGCAGTCTTACTTCTGGGCATGTAAACATCATGAGGTCAGAAAGAGCAAGAGAGATTCTGATCCTGTAAATAGAGTGGTTTGAGCTGTCAGCATTGATGGGGTGCTCCAGTGGCATAAAGACACATCAATGAACACTGAATGAGTGCACTAAAGGAGCATCAGGTACTGGCTAACAAGACAACATCTAAATAAGGCACAGTAATTTCTATATGCTAAGAGTCTGAGAAACACAAATGAGCTTACAAAGTGCACTCAGGATGAAGAACTTGAGAGCTCAGGTTCATAAAAATTAGATTACTAGGATTCCAGATGAGGACTGGCACTGAAAATAAGACAGTAAGAACAGAGAATATCTATGCAAATCTGTGCAGCTGTATCTTCAGGAAATCTAAATTATGCAACTGGATGATTACAGTGCCCAAGTTACATGACTGATGTAGACAACCAGAATCCTCCCTCAGGTATCCCTTGTGGTTACATGAGAAAATGACTCGTTAGACTGGTTTATTAAAGAGAGCTCAACCTACCCTTCAAATGCTGACTTCAGTTTTTCAGCCCAGACAGTTTTGCTAATCAATGCTTCAGATAGTTTTAGTCATACATTTATCTATATTTTACTTCTTTATATTTATTTTTACATATTTCAAGCTCTTGTAACTGAAATCAGTGTAATCCCATTATCAGAATGAAAGAACAGAAGCATGATTTCTAATTTTTTTCATCATTACCTTTCTCTTAGCTTGTGTCTCATCCAATACAGCATTTTGGAATCTTTTTCTTTAGTTCTGTTAGCAGGAGATTTATATTTCTAACATTTTTTCCACATCATGATTCTAGTGTCTTCTATAATAAGCCTTTACTAGTTCTTCAGTGATATTCAGAAGCAGTCCATATTGAGAAATTTTGTAAATTAAGTAAGACAAAATTCAATTTTTGTACCTACATGGAAATGATTAAGTATGTCTGAGAGCTGATCAGTGAAGAAAAAAATTAGTTCAAGTCCTAATTTTTCAGAAATAAGAACAAGCAACATTATGGAAAGTGACATGTGACTTTATCTACAGCAAATATTAATAACAATATATCTGTAACAGGTATAGAAAATTTTCCTTTGCAGAAAAATGTAATGGAAAATTTAGCAAGTTATATTAGCTGGCACTTTTGCAGAAGCTTGTTACTTGATTTGAGTGAGCACAAACGTATCAAGTAGGCTCCAGAGTCTTGCTTTGCTTTCATTCCCAGAAGCAAGGACAGGATGTTTTATCACTAATGAACAAGTGATCTGATTAATGTATAATGATCCTTGCTAAAAATGATGTTAAGGGAATGTTAAAGTTGCATGGCTAAGCACTGAGAGGCTCAGTCCCAGCACACTAAAATAAACAGACTAGATCTTCATGGACTCAAATAGGCTTTGGATCAGGTACTTTCAAAGTAAGAGAAATTAAATGCATGTATTCACAGGATACTTAATGCTGTGTATGGGTAGATATGGAAAAAAATAACACTTCAAATAGATGAGATATTTTTTCTCTCTTCTTCCCAGTTTTCAGGGCAATTGAGTACCTTAATGAACTGTCCTGCCCCTACCTCCCCCCTACAAGAAAAAAAAAAAAAAAACCACAAACCAAACAATTTTTCTTGATGTCTTATGAAGGCTGACTTAGAACAGAGACTAGACAGAGCTAAAGAGTAAAGTAGGTATTTATTAAGAGGCCTCAAATAGATCTACCTTGGGCAGCAAAACCCAAAATGGCCACAAAATGGGCAACAGGTCAAAGGGTCTCACATTTTTCTAAGTTTTGGTCCATTAGCACATTGGAGCTAATTATCCGTTTACAATTTAGCCCATGAAATCCCATCCTTCTTGTTTTCTCTGTTCAGTCCTCCTTTGTTTATGCTCTTGGGCCTGAGATCTGGATCAGCTGTCCTTGGGTCCTCAGCTGCCTGTTCTGTGGAGAGAGCTTACTATCCCCTAATATGAAGCCTAGACTTACACACTAAACCAGAATAGAATCTCAAAAATATAAAAGCTAAAACCTGAGTCTAAACAAAAAGGTTTAGCAGAAACAGAAATGCCTGAGAAGAAGTATTTACATTGGGTTCTTCCACTGGAGTCTTTCCAGACTCTAGGAGTCCCACTATGTGCCCCAGTGTATTGTCCAAACACTTCTTGAACTCTGTCAGGTTTGGTGCACACAGCCCTTGAGGTGAGGCCACCCTAGCACAGAGAATTTCATAACAATCCCCTCCCTTGCCTGGCTGTTGATGTTGTGCCTGATGCTGCCCAGGACATTGGATTAAATATTGGCATTAAATAACCACAGTCAGATTGCTTTGTTGCTATTTAAACAAAAAAATTTTTACTCACTAAATAAACTTTATCTTTGTGTCAACTCTTCTGAAATGTGAAAATTCTCCCTATATATGAAATATTTCTAATATAGACCAACTCTGCTGAGCTTGATCAGTCACTGAAAGAACTGATCATTTACCATTATTTAATCTCATAATAATAAACAAATCAAGGAAGGCCAGACAAAATACCTGCATACAGTTTACTGTAAATAAAATAAAGTATTTATATATAAATAAAGTCATGGGATTTTACCTGATCTTATAGGATATCTCCCTGTCAGGAAAGCTGCCCTGCTTGGAGTACAAAGTGGGGATGCTGCTATATGCTGAGTAAGTGTCACTCCTTCCTCTGCTAGTCTGTCAATATTAGGGGTTCTGGAAAAACAGAAGCAGGTGTAAAAAAAAAAAAAAACAACAAAGATGGTTATTTGGATACAGGCATGGTAAGAACAAGGCATCTGAGGAAAGAATTATCAGGAAAATCCAGTTAAAATTTACCATATGTAAATTATCAAATGCATGGTTAAGTTGCAATTTCAAATAATAAATTGTCAAATATTTTTACGAGGCATCTGAAGAGAGACACCGTAATATTGCAGCAAAAATCTTTTTCTGCACTTTCTTCTACTCTTCATGGCCAGTGTTAAACTGCAACATCTGGACATATAGTATTGCAACCCTTTTTAATGTGTTCCTTGACCAGAACTTTAATTTTTACAACTTTTTTGCTTCAGTAATGAGAGTAAGAGAGACTAGAGAAAGGTTGTGCTTCCTTGCTCCCTACTTGGTGCCTCTTCAGTCTCTCTCCAGCAAAAGCTTTTTGGGGTAGGGATAATGTCTTATGGTGCTATAAACTATTAGAAGAGATTCAAATGATTATGACTCTGTGTTATGCTCTATATTAACAATATCTACATGTCTGACATGATTATGTCTGCTATATTAGACCCAGGGGCAGAACCTAGCTTCCATATCTGCATGGGAAACTTGTCTGTGACCTGGCTCATCATGCAGATTAAAATTGGGTCCTGCAGGAAGAAATCCTGTGTCCTTGGTTCTACAGATAAAAATTACTAATGCAGACTGGCCAGCAGCTGCAGCATGCTCTAATAGCTCTCTGACCCTGGAGATTAATGACCGTGACCTCAAGGCATACTAGTGCTGCCATCATCTAAGTCTGAATAGTCAGAAACATTAATTTTCCAATGGAATTATTTTCTATCTGTAAAGTCACCTACTGATAACAATCGCTGAGATGAAAATTCATCATATTCCAAAAATCTAATTCCAAATTCTCTCAGCAGAGAATTTAGATCTTTAGGTCGTTCTGCTGCCTGTGAGGGGAGTGATCCAAGCATCAATGTTCTGTATATTTTTCCTTGTTTAAAACCAGAAGCTGTAACTTGATTTGTATTTTTTTTCTGAGTTATGAGAAGATTTTACTTCTAACTAAGATCAGCAGGAAAAAGAGCATTTAACATTTGACAGACAGTGCTTTTAGTCTGAATGTTTTTATTTAACTTTGCACTGAAACACAATGGTTAGATATCACTTGCTCTGTTTACACAACCATCACATCTAAGCTGGTAGCAAGAAACACCCCAAGGCACACTGATGCATTATTCAAGTATATTAACATTTGCTTTAATTAATAGATTGACTACTGTATGAAGATAAATTAAGGGCAAATATCAGCTCTTTATTTCCAGTTAGTTAACAACAAGCTTGTCCCAAATCATGAGTGTTTCAAAATACGTTTAATTCACAGAACTTGTGTCATGTATATTCTAGAAGAAAATTGTTGATTATACTTTAGCTCTCTAGAGCTACCCTTACTTGGTTGGTTGCTCAATCCTCTGTTTCTAAAGCAACTTTTCAGCAACTTTTAGCATTAGCTAAGTCTTTAGTCAAAAAAAGAAAATAAGGATTGAGTATTCAAATCTCTGGAAAAGTTATTAAATTTGGTTACTCATAAAGAAACCTAATCAAACCTCTGAACATTCTGGCATTTTTAATTTTAAAAATCAATTGAAAACTAAATATAAAGTTATGACTCCACCAAATTGTCATCCTACCTTAAGGTTCTGTTGCCGTAACATCCCAGGTCTCCAATACCAAGATCATCAGCCATCAATAAAATTATATTGGGCTTTGAAACACTGTGTGTTTTGATACTGTTTATGGCACACTGGCAAATTATTAGAAGTAAAAGGAGCCCCATCTTCTTCCTGGTGTGTAAGAACTGGTGGAAAATATAATAAATAGATTGTTAATCTAATTTATTCTTATTCTTATGCTTAGGATAGTAAAAGAAATAAAGAAAGACTGAATGCTTTTATTTGGCTTTATTTTTTTCCTTGGAAGTTTTATAAAGCATTTTTTCTCTCATACTTCTAAAAATAAATATGCATATTTTAGTATATGGCTAATTTTTTCTTCCAGTCCTTTACACAGATGAAGCATTTAAATAAAGACAAATAAAGAACTAAGCACAACCTCAGAGGTAATTTTGCATATACACATGCACTATAAAGCAATAAATCATAAGAGCTAACAATGCTTGGGGTTTTTTTCTCTTTTTTGGTGTGTGTTTGTTTCCTTTTTTGTTTTGGTTTGGGTTTTTTGTTTGGGTTTTTTTTTCCCCAGCTACAAATGTTGTTTGAGGAACACAGAATCTGAAAAAATTTAGGACCTAAACCTCCAAAGCTCACTGCAGAAAAAAAAGTTAATCAATTCCACTAATGAAGTAAATTACTGAATTTCTCTTCAACAATGGGGAAAAAAAAAACAGCTGAAGTTTCTGGAAAGGAATAAACATTATGGAAAAGAGGGTGAAGAGATGCACTATGAAATTATTGTAAGGAGTGTTTAAGAAAAGGCTCTTCACAAACATTACAAATACCAGGGTCTATAGCAAAATCAATTAAAAATAATTTACATCATATCACAATAAACAATGCCCAAGCCATATCCAACCTAAAACAGGAAGAAGGATGTGTTGTACACAATACAACATACCATTTTATGGTTTTATAGTAAAAGCAGAGCATTTGTAGACATGCATGATGTGAATGCTGTTTCACCTTAATCATAACTTGTTGTATCTCTGTGTTAAACTGCACTGACCATGTCCTGGCTGAAACTGAGTGCCTTCAGGCTGTAAAGGACTGTGCCAGGCACACACATCAAAAAGAACAGAGACTCTTTTCTGTCTCTTAGTAAGCTTCCCATCTTTTCTGGATGCAGGCAGCCTTTTTAAAATGCAGGGGAGGCATGAGTCACACCTGCACTCTGCATTACTCTCAGACAAGAAGTGGAAGAAACCAGAACTAAGGTAGAAATTTGTAAGTTAAAGGGTAGGAAAAGGAGGTAGAGACAATAATTTCCAGAGAGAATGGGGATTGCTGGTCAAGAAAGAAGAATCTTGTAAATCGATGGGTTATGGTAGATAATGTAACTGGAGAGAAAATATAGAAGTCAAAACTGAATGACCTGGTACAAAGAGACTAGACATTAAGGGAGACAGATTCACAAACAAATGAGGTAGGTAAAATTATTTGTAGAGGATTCAAAATAGGCAGAACCAGAAGAGTTTACTCTGATGTTAACAGCAAGAATGGGAATTGATAACCTGCTGGAATGAGAATTGCAGGCAGAAATGAGGAGAAATGGCACAGTAATAAAGAAACTGGAAGGGATGACAGTGAACAGGAAAACAAAACTAAGGAACATAGATGAGAAAGAATTAGGAATGTCTGGGAGAAAAGAGCTGAGGAGTTATGAATATGGTCAATGAAGAGAACTGATTGGAAAGAACCTGGGAAGATAAGATTTGGGACTAAAAGAAGTGAAAAGAGATCAAAATAGTAGGGATCAACCAAAACAGATTGGGACCTCTGATTCCCAAATTCTTTATTGCTGTTCTGTCAGAAAGTATAGCTACAAAGAGGGCTTTAATTAATTTAGTATATTAGCTATTTTTTTACTGTTTAAGGTACATTTTATAAACACTTTGGTGATCATAGTTCTGGCTTAGACTTCAGCCAGAAGCCTCTAAAGATCCCAGCCTTATCACTGCAGAATATTTTTCTCTTGTTTATCCCATGGAAAGCAATCTACTTCATTTCAAATATGGAAAATAAATACACAAACCGTAAGTCTAAAAGAGTAAATGCATTTCTTCATAGGATATATCCAATTCATCCTTCATCAAATAACCATACTAATGAAGCTGTGTAGCCTCTACTATGGTGCAGACTTGCCTTTCTTCCCTGAAAGGATAAACAAAAGTGACTTGCTTCCCATGCCTTCCAAGAGAACAATTAACACCCAAATTGACCCAAGAGAATAGGAACAAACTGCAGCCAGATCTTATGTTCCTACTTTTGTGTTCAGACTGCAAAAGTCTCAAAGGCCAATGGGCATGTTGAAAAGGGAAAATTCTATGTTGGTGACATTATATAGAGAGTTGCATGGATGCCTGCAAGACCCGCAGAAGGTAGCCTGATTTAATACGTCCATATCTCATTTTGTAAATCAGCCAAATGGTTATAGAATTTTGTCTCTGATACAATACTGCTGGATACTTCTCTACTCTGAAGGAATATCTGTAGATACTCTCACACATTGAGCTATTTGCCTTCACCTGATATCATGTCCCTGAAGTGAAATCAACAAGGAAACAGGGAAAAAAATAATCCAAACAACTATGATTTCTCTGGTGTACTCCTTCTGCAGCAGATTTTCATGTGTCTTGAAAGGATGTGCACAGAAAGCAAGAAAAATCAGATGGATGAAATTGAGTGGAACAGACAACAACAAAGAAATTCAAAGGAGCTAAAAGGGAAGGACGTGAGAAGAATGAAGCTGTGAGAATGCTGAGGGCTGTCTGCATTACACCAGGATTTCTCCTGGTGAAAACACAGGCATGTGTAGTCCTAACAGAAAAATGATAACACAAAATCAGATTAAAATTCCACTAACTAATGTTTCCTTTCTGTCCAGAGCCAATTCAAATGCTTAAGGAAAAAAAAAAAAAAAAACTGTCAAAAAATTATTTTACTAGCACAGCCTTTCAGCTTTTGGCAGTGAGCATTAAAGGCATTTTGGAGAGGACAACATTGTTATGAATATCCCTCCATGGATCTTTTAACCTTCATGGATTTGTTACAGTCTATTTTTAATTGATTAACTTGTAGTTTGGTTTGGTTTCTTGCATTGAAACAATGTGATTTTAATTTTTTAGTTCAGTAACACTCTTCAGATGTTCCTTCAGTAGGAAGGAACAGCTTTGAAGGCTTATGTTTCACATTCATCTGGCATCATTCTTCCTTCTTTTTTGCATGTGGGCCATGTGGGGCAAGTTTTAACCACTGCTTCACTTTCCCCATGATATAATAGAACTAAAAGTAGCTTCTTCCTTTCTAAGGTGGCTGATGGGTTAAGCACTCAAGAGGTTCTTAATCTCCTACAACAATAGCCACATAAGAATTTGTATTTCACATATCCTATTTCAACCTACAGTACTCAAATCACTGTATAGGGACCTATAGACATGAATACATCCACACACAGATGTGTCTATAAGCACATATACACATGTATGTGGGGTCATATACACGTCCTATTTTTTCTCCATATCTCCAAATTGCATTTTTGGGATTATAACACATATTTTCTATTAGCATTAAAAAAACATAAATATGTAAGAATAAATGAACTAAAGAAAAGCCTCAAACAGAAACAATCCACTATTTCAACAAACACTTATTTGAAGTTTTTATTTTCTTCATATACACGTCCTACTTTTTCTCCCTATCTGCAAATTGCATTTTTGGGATTATAATACATATTTTCTATTAGCATTAAAAAACCAAAAATATAAATATGTAAGAATAAATGAACTAAAGAAAAGCCTCAAACAGAGACCATCCACTATTTCAACAAACACTTATTTTAGGTTTTTATTTTCTTTATTAAAAAATGCTGGTCTAAGAGGTTTGTTTGGGTTTTTTTTTTGTTTGTTTTTGGTTTTTTTCCATCAGAATAACTGACTCAAGATATGGCTGTCAACGAATTATAGAATAACTTAAGTTGGGGACCTACAAGGATCATCAAAGTCCAACTTCTGCCCTGCACAGGACATCCCCAAGAATCACACCATGTGCCCATGAGCATTATCCAAATACTTCCTGAACTCTCAGGCTTGATGTTGTGACCACTTCCTTGGGGAGCCTGTTCCAGTGCCTAACCATCCTCTTTGTGAAGAACATTTCTCTAATATCCAACAAAACCCTTCCCTGGCACAGCTTCAGGCCATTCTCTCGAGTCTTGTCACTGATCACCAGAGAGGAGAGAACAGTGCCTGCTCCTCCTCTTACCCTCCCGAGGAAGTTCTAACTGCAATGAGGTTTGCCCTCGGTCTCCCCTTCTCCAGGATGAACAAACCAAATGATCTCAGTCAGCTCCTCATATGGCTTCTCCTCAAAGCCCTTCACCATTTTTGCTGCCATCCTCTGGACTCTCTCTAATAGTTTAATGTGTTCCTTATACTGTGGCACCCAAAAATGCCCCCAGCACTCGAGGTGAGGTCACCCCAGTGCAGAGCAGAGCAGGACAATGCCCTCCCTTGCCCAGCTGGCCATGCTGTCTCTGATGCCCCCAGGACAGGGTTGGCCTTCCTGACTGTCAGGGCACTGCTGACTCATGATCAACTTGCCATCGACCAGGACCTGCAGGTCTCTTTCCTGGCACTGCTTTCCAGCCTCTCATTTCCCAGTCTGTCCATACATCCTGAATTGCACCATCCCAGGTGCAGAATCTGGCACCTGCCCTTATTGAACTTCATATGGCTGGTGATTGCCCTGTTCTCTAATTTGCTGAGGTCTCTACAGGATTTTTCTGCCTCCAAGGAAGTGGGCAGCTCCTCCCAGTTAATCATCATCAGCAAGCTTAGTTGTTATACTTTCCATTCGTGCATTGTTTTTGAAAATGTTGAAGAGTACTGGGCCTACAGTGGAGCCCTGTGGAACCCCACTAATGACAGGTCACCGGTCACCAGTCACAGCATTCCCTGTAACCCCTTACACCTGACCCATGAGCCAGCTGCTCACCCGTCACATGATGTATTTATCCAGCTGTGTGCTGGATAATTGTCTAACTACTACAGACACATGCATCTTTACAAGAACAATTAAATGAAAGTCTTTCAAACATCTCTTCCCAACTGAATCATCTCAGCATTTTTATTAACTCTGATTAAGCAATTTATCTGCAAACTACTCTTTTAATGTAACAGAACCCTTTGAGAAAATGCTTAATATATTTTGTCCTTGAAGGTATGGTGTTTTCTGATGAAATAAGCAGCATTTAAAGATACTGTCCTCATTAAAAAAATGCTGTGTTATCCTTAGGCAGTATGCAGAAAAAAAAATTACCTTGCTTAACTGAATGCTCAAACTCCAAAAATTTCTCTAAAGTCATAAAAAAAATCATAATGTAAACAAACTAGAGAAAGCCCTGCCCTTCATAAGATTCTGCTGAGAAAATTCTTCAGCTTAGTGAGAAATGATAAAAAAAAGTAAACTTTTAAATATTAAGAAATGGTAAATTAATATTGTATTAATATTAATATGTATAAATGATTATTTTCTGGTATCAACTTAAGATTTGCTAAATTCTCTCAATTAATTCTACTATTACAAGTCGGTAATATTTGCTGAATCTTTGATGTAATATCACTGTTTTTCTGAAATTTTAAATTATATTTCAGCATGCATCTTACTCTCTCTCTCTCTATATATATATATATAAAACTATATATATATATAGAACTATATATATATATATATATATATATACTTTTGACTAAAAGTTTTCTCATTTCAAGAAAGAAATTTCACTTTATATAAGCTGGGAAAAACATTTAAACAGGTAGTCATGTTTCTAACGTGTGACTAATTATTGAATCTGAATTAAATAGAGATGAAGTCACAGAGCCCTTACCAGATCTAAGTTTATTTTAGGTATTTTTTTAAAATGGTCTCTCAAGAATTTTCTACTTTTGTCTCAACTACATTACAGAACTTAAAAGCAGTATTATTAAATAATAAACAATCTTTCTGGTAGCAAATTATAACCTGAATGGAGTAAAATATAATTTTTTGTGATATAATGTCATTATTTTATTTGTAATAAAAATCCTATATAATTTATACACATTAAAAATGCAGGTGTTAAAGTGGTAGGTCCTGCTGTCTATCCCCTGTCCCCAGCAAGCCTCTCCAGGCGAAAGGCAAGCTGAGTGAGCATTCAGGCAATGCAGTCAAACCTCCACTCAACATCACTGCAACTGGCTCAGAGATAGGGGCAAGAAAGGCTCTTTTGCAAGGTTTTATTCCAGCAGGGTAACACTGTCCCCGAAGGACAAACCTGCAGAAAGAGGCGGAACCACATGGAGCAGGCAGCTTATAAAGGGGAAGGGGTGGGGAGTGGGGCTGAGGGCTGGGCAGAGGGGCCTGGCCACCAGGGATGCCAAGCCACTGACAGGGGAGGGAGAAACCAGAGGAAATTGTGACACAAGTCCATGGGGGAGCCTGTTTTTCCCTTTGGGAGGGATGACTCTGTGGTATACAGTTAATGTTTCCAGCGCTAAGGGCTTGGGGATTGACCAAGGGGGAAGAATTCATGGAATGCTACAGCACATATTAGAGCACATACATTTTTACCCTTTTACTGTTTCACAATATTCTCTGTTAGCTAAGTGCTCATTAAAAAGTTGATTTTGGTTATGGGCTCTGGGCAGCAACATAAGAAAGATCCTAGAGATAAAACAGGTAATAATCTTACTTGCCAGTTATGCACCATCCTCAGAATTAAAAATCTTTTAAAACAAAACAAAACAAAACACAAAGCCAATAATGAGTAACCAATTACTAGTAACTATGTCATGCCACTTCCTGGAGACTAGATATAAGTATCCAAACCAATTAAAAGAAATCTTTCTTACATACTTTGAAGGCTTAGCTAAACTCCACCATTACATTTAGCTTACTTAACAGTTTTGAAAGATGTTGAGTCAGGGGTTTTTTAATATACACAGATGTTGAGTGAAATGACTATTTTTGACAATGCCTTCTTCAACAGTGTCAAGTGAACATGCAGAAGAATTTCCACTTCAGAGTTATGCAAGCAGATAAGGACTGTAAAGCTCTGCAAGACTGTGACTCTTCCACATCAAATTAATAGTTTGGTTGCATCCATTTGAATTCGACAACACAGAAACCACAGCTTCATCTCACTGACCGGTTACAAACTCTTCACCTTTGCCAAACTGCAGCCAAACTAGTCTCCTTTGAGTTTCCATTCATATTCATTGAAGTGTTTAAAAAAATTTAAATAGAAGTTCTAATTACAAGTAATACTGGATTAAAAGACTCAACCTTGCCAACACACTGCCTGTACAGGGATAGTGCACAGGCTGGAATCTGTGATCTGAAGGTTGGAATTTAAGTCCTGCTGTAAGTCACTGAAGAGACAGTAGCACAACCAACTAATTAAAACTGAATTTTATTTTTCTTTAATCTGAAAGCAGATTCTAAACCCTTTTCTCTGAAATGGTAGCCTTTGAATATCTATCAGAGGAAAACATTGAACCAAACAGAAAAACAAAACAAAACAACAACTCAAACAACCCCAACCAAATACACATCTCTCCCCTGAATTACTTAATGGAATCCTCTGGAGTCTGTCAAGATCAAAGCTTTGGATTTTATAACACCATGTTCCTCTACCTACAATCACTTTACTAGACAGAGTGATTTACCAGACAAAATTGCAGGGAAACGTCCAGTTAATTTTCTTTGCTACAGAAGGCTAGCAAGTAGCACATCAACAAAATGACCCAATATGTTATGCTATTTCCAAAATAATGCTTCATTTAAAGAAAAAAGGCATTTGAATTAGTTTGTTCTCAAAGAGTTTTTATCTTTATACCAGTTCTATTGTTATTTATACTTTCATTATGATAACACTTAAGGGCTCTCAATATTGCTGATTGTACCAAAAAGAAAAATTAAGACGAGGCTAAATTCAACCAATAGTGATTTTACCCATGTACAACTTAAGTACCTATCTAAGTGCCCACAGCAAATAGATACTCATGGTGCAAACCATGAGTGAAAATCCCTGTGAATTTATTCATCTTCAGGTAAGGCATTTAGTCTGAGCTAATTACCTAAGCTTTGTTTTTAATCAGTAGGAAGATACAGGCACCTTAAGAGTTTTTTCTTAAGACGGGTATAAAGAAATTTTGAAAGGAATGCTCATGACCTCTTTCCACAGACTAGAAAGCCTTAAGACCTAGTTTAGACTAGATTTATACAAAAGTAATAATTACATGAAATAAATTCCACCCTGTTGATGGGTTGTCTGTATGCTCTCAGCATGAAATATGGAAAAAATCCCTTTTTGTAATAAAAAACCATGAAGATTTCAATTAGTATGATGTACTCTATCAAGCTTACCGGTGTAACAATTTCTTATTCTGTGAGTAGTAATTCCTACTAGAAATCTAAGAACTGGGGACAATTCCTCAGGAGTATTAGTAGTGAAATTTTCCTCCGAGGGATTCATTTAAGTATTTTTCCTTTCCAGACTGTATAGCAATATGATGAATATTCCATCTTAAATATTTTATTCTTTCATTACTCTTAAACAAAAGAGACAAGAGTGATCAATTCAACAGCAATGATTATTTTATATGAATATTGGTAATTCTCTAACCAAAGTCAGCTGGAGCCAACAAGTGTTTTGGTTGCAGTCACAAATCTGATTGGAAAAATAAACTTTATTTTGACATAGTTCTAAAAGAACAGAATTTATTCAAGCAGGATATCAAGAAGCTCTTGTCAGAGGTGACCAGACAACAGACTGTGAGCTCAGCCCATATACTCCCTGCCCACTTTTCTACAAGTGACATATACATGGCAACCAAAACAGCCTGGGACTTGCCCATGATCACTAGATCCTGATACTTTCCTTCATGAGGTCCTTGTCACAGAAGAAAAACCACCTCAGTTCCTGATACATGGTAAGAAAAAGTCTGTTACTTTCCATGGGCACTGTTCAGCAAGTCACATGGACATTGAACATTATGGTCATGACACCACTCACATGTACAAGTATCTTCCATGTTCTCCTGACTCCCATCACACATGGGAAATTCATTCATTCCAATCATAGAACAGTCATGCAAATATTTGTCCTGTCACATAAGAGGTAGAAGAAGAGGAAGTAGGTTGTTTTAACAGTGGAGGTGCACTCTAGGGGATGCCTCTTTGAGGACAGACCAGGAACTGCTCGGTGCTGATCAGTTCTGCAAGGGACCCACTGCTGATCACAGGCGAGCCCTTAGGGAAACATATTTAAGAAATGACAAAAATACTGGGGGATGGGGAGGAGGAACAGAGAGAGAAGGCTGTGAGCAGCAGTGGGAGAGGAAGAAGAAAGAACAAAAAGACCAGAGCAGTAGGAAGTGTCTCACACTGGATCAGGAATGTGCTCAAAGGCACTGTGGTCTGTGGAGCAACAACAACTAGCATTAGGCAACTGCCAAGCACTGACCACAGCCACCCAGTGTGTGCCACCCAGTGCCTCCCTGAAGGGACTGTGCACAACCTGCAGCAGTAACACATGAGGACATGTCTGAAGTGAAGGTGCGGAGACTAGGAGAGTGAAAGAGAGGTATCTGAAGCTGAACCTGGGGAGTGGGAATAAAACTGTTTTTCCTGTAAAATTAAATGTTTGTCCTTTTTTTTGTTTTGTTTTGTTTCCCAATACTGCAACTAATTAAATATTTATGCTACCTATCAATAAGTTAACTTGTATTCTCCAAGCGGTTTTGCCTGTTACAGGGATTTTCCTGTCTTCATTTCACCACCAGTTTTTTTACTTGCATTCCTACTAATTTTTCCCCATATCCCTGGGGTAGGAAGGCAGGGAGTGAGCAGCTGTTTGAGTTCTTGGCTGTTAGCCAGGGCCAACCCACCACATTTAAAATTAAAAAGGATAAATTAATCCAATGGCAAATTACTTTCATTGATTACCAAGAGCCAAAAATTTCTTTGCTGTTCCTGAAACCATCTAGATCTAAAAGTGAACTTTTTACCAGGGAGGGGAATGGCAAAGCTTATTACGCAAAAAAAACCGCCAAAACTTAAGACCAACTGACATATGATGTTGCTGCTATAAGCAGGAGGCTCACAGGACATAAACAAACATCTTCTCCTTCCTCTTAATTTGCATGGGTAAGAGACATCAAAAATAGACAAGTAGTAGTTTATTAAAGACCAAGCTCCTTCCCTGCAGTTTCTAAAACCGGAAAATCTGGTTTATGTTACTTTTGTGCTACAACTAATATTCATGGAATGTTGTCGTCATTCTGCAAATAGTTACGAATGAAATTGTTTGGAATGTTTTTTGACAAAAGTCATTCTAGCAGGAAAAAAAAGTGGGTTTAAACCAAAAAAAAAAGTCCTTTCTTTTTTAAATGAGGCAATTTAAAAAAGAAATTACTCTCCCTTGCTTTTAAACACGAAAAATAGCCTGTTTAGCACTTACAAGGAGAAAGCAAACCATGAACTGCTTTTTTTGTTCTTTTAGGCTGGGAGATATTTTTACTGCATTATTTTACTTGTGTTAAAAGATTAACTCTCAAATTACCAAATTTTTAGCACCAAATACAAAATTAAAACAAAGATAATAGCTTTATATATTCACCATTTCTATTTTCCCCTCAAAAAACATAATGAAAAAAGAGCTTTAGAAAAGGGGAGGGGGGGGGGGAGTAAGATGGTAAGTAATTTTCTAACCACCTTTAATGATGAGGTACTCCACTAGCATTATTCACTAAATATAAAAGCATGAAACAGTTTAAAAACAAAATACAATCACTGCAAAACAAAATTGAAAACAATATGTAAGGATCAAGAAATTAGGAGGTCTCACAAACCAGGAAAATTTTTACCCTAGAAAGAACATTTATACAATTAAGAAAAGAAGGATGATGAGCTGCATAGTGGCTATATAGCAGTTTGACTGCAAACTACATAGATCAAGAGTCTGCTAAAAAGGCAGCAGACAAAAGGCAAAGACATTTACAAAACAAGACATATACACATTAAGCAAATCTGTATCCCAATTCCAATGATTTGATCATTTGCTAATTTCAGTAATTCTACAAGAGAATTACTGACGTTCCCATCAATTAAAAAAAAAAATGTGTCCAGACTTAGCTTGGCAAAATATTTGAGGGATAGACTTTAAACATCATAGGATTAAGTAAAAAATAAAATGAATGTCTTAAAATGAAGGATACCGAAGCAGCATATAATTCTAAGACAAAAAATATATGTATACAATACAAGAAGAGGCTAAGTGGATTCTTGGAGACAGACAGAAAATAAAAATACCTGAATAAACTGTAGAAATGCAAATATTATATCACAGCAATACAGGAAAAACAGCAATTTAAGCCAGAGGTATCTGGGTTTGTTCTGCCCTGTGTAAGTAGGAAACACTTGCTCCTTCCCTTCCTTCCTCCCCTTCCTCTTCTCTAGCTATTTACTTCTTGCTTACATAGGAACTCTATGAAACTTGTAAATTCTTGCTGTTAAAACAGAACAGCATTTTTTTTGCACATAGTAGCTGAGGCAAAATCCAACATGACAAAATGAAAATTATCAGTATCTCAAAACTATAGGAATTTATTTCATTTTCACCTTATTTTGTACATTTTAAGATCATAAATAAACTAAAAAGTATTCAGAAAAGGCATTTTTCTATTTTCTTATGGCACACCTTTTCTTGTGGTACACCAGCATTAGCTTTTCCATTAACATTTGAAAGTTTCTCAGTAATAGCTCCAGGGGTCTCATTATCTTTTGGCTTGGTCTAGAGCATGCTGCCAGTATTTCTGAAGCAAATAATGCGCTTTTCCAACTGCATGAGAATGTTTTTAAATAAGTTTTAAAGAAAATATGTTTTCCTTTGCTTTGTGCCTTTAGGTACAACACAACCTTATGTTTTTAAAGGATGGATTCTGTTCATCAGTGAGAAAGAACATATCAATTCCTCTGTCCAAAATGCCTTTTCTCAGGACAAAACTTTACCGCTATTATTAGACAGCTGCTATACTAGAGAACATACCCAGTTGTCTATTACAACAACAGAGGACCTGGACATGTGATGCTAAGAGTTACTCTTGTAAGTTACTAACCCATGTCAATAGCTTCTAGTTTTCTTCATCATAATAGTCAGTTCTGTCAGCAGCGCAGAATATAAATAATAACAGAGCAAAACAGATCTGTTTGAGATCTGTACCCTAAAATTTTCTTATAAGTATGGCTAGTCATCTGATTATTTAGCATGGTAGACAAAAAGAAGAAAACAAGATCAGTGTCATTGCATACTGAAGCTGTTCAAACTTGTGTGTTCAAAGCCTAGAGTGCCATAGCCACAATTCTTGTCAAGAACGTCTTAAAAAGCCATCTCAGTTGTCCTGTAGTCGTGCTCTCAACTTCTCACCTAAACTAATCTTATTTCATTCATCCTCATCCCCAAACTTCTGCTCATACAATCAAGAAGCCACCCCACAAACTCTTCTGCAATCCTTATCTTTCTAAACCCTGCTCTACCCTATTTCAAATCCCTTCTTACTCAAGAATCCCGTATCAGTGTGCCATCGATGTAAACTGAGGCTAAATACCTTTTGGACGCAGTGGCTCGACTCCTCCAATTCTGCTTGCCCAGGTGCTGCTATTGTGACTGCCTCTCTAGCACTTAGCTCTCAGTGCTGCTGTGCCTCGCTGCCTGCCTCCTCCATGACTTCCCTCAACATGGGCTCTTCCACGAGCCAGCAGCACACAGTGCTCCCTACTGGCAACTGGGGCTCTCCTCTGTGTTAGCGCAGCCTCAGCTGTTGGACTGATGGGGCTTTAACACAGATTTACTAAAATCCACCTACACAGCATCCTGAGGGCAAAAGTAAAATACATGTTTGTGAGAAAACAGGATGCATGGAATACATATTATTAATGAGTCACTGCAAAACTGCGTATCAAGCAATATGTATGGTCAGATTCTGCTCCAACGCGTGTTTTGGTCTCTTTCATCTTCCTTCTTCTTGTCTCCGTATGGTTGCTCAAATGCAATTTTTTTGTTTAAGCCTGTCAGATACAACCTATCCAGAAGTGATGAATTTTCTTACATTTTTCCTTTCTCTGTTACACTTTCCCATTCTCCTCTATCTCTCAGATTTCTCTAACAGATAGTCTCCCCTCAGTAGCTGTGTTTACTTCCAGTTTGCAAGTTGAATGTATACAAGGTTACAAAGGAAAAGATTAGATTCATTTAAAACCCTTTAAAAGTTACTTCCACCTTTGAACTGAATGGACTTTTTCAGATTACATACTGCACATGAACAAGTCACTTGAAAACTACAAACTTATTTCAGAACCTACCCCCCTCCAAAACCATTTAACAATTCATTTCCATTTGATCCTTGAAACAGACTCCATAATCAAAATTACATAAACTTTATACATTACTTTTTAAACAACCAGAGCTTAAGTGCTAAGAAAAAACTACTGTGGCACAGCTGGAAAATCTTCTAGTTCATAAAGACCCTGCTTTCTATTTTCTTCAAAATGCTTTCACAATTAAAGTAATGCTTATACTCTTTTTAATCTGTTCAAAGCAGGGAATGTTCTACTCCATTGCAATACCTGATAACAAAGTGCATTCTGTTACAAAATAATTTGCCATTATATTTGATAATATCTTCTAGACATGAGGGTATGGTTTCAGCAATCTCTTCTTCATTGTAAAAAATACATTGTATTAAGTTAATGCAGAAAAGACAACATTGAATATGTTATTATTTCTCATAATTGCTAACTTCCTGTCAAGAAGAATTTCTTTGAGCTGTGAAAGAATATGAACTCAAACTACATATTACCCCAATGTTTACAATTTAAACTATATGTAAGTGACAGACTTTGGGGCAGAAAACGTGTTTTACCTTCCAGCATGGAATTGTTTCAGTTTTTGCCTCTCCTATGCAAACAAGACGGCTGTACATTTATCAGTATATGGGTACAAAGTCCAGTCATGTGAAGTGAAACAGAAGAGTGGAGGGGAAGAAGGACAACACTGAAAAAGATAATTTATATAAGACTGACAGGATTTCTTGAGAAGACACTGCTTCACTAGTATGAAACAATTTTAGCATGTTCTCATAATGGATATAGAGATATGCCTAACCAAGATGCTTATTTTAGTTTGTTACTAAAGATCTCCTGTTAGAGAAATCTCCTGTTAGACTTTTTCATTAATTTGCACAGTATTTTTGAAAAACAAGGGCTATGCCAGAATCTCAAGTATATTTCTGCCTTCTGTACACATGGGAAGCATTCCTACAGAGTATCTACATAGCAATTTTATACAAATTACACTGAAACACCTTTTAAAGTATAATTTCAGATCAGGGTTTTTCAAACTTTTCCACTGGAGGCACAGAATGTTTTGAGATTCTCTTTTTATAAATACCATCCACTATAGCCCATCCTGGTTTCTTTAATATGCATTGTCTTAAAAACTGTATGTGCTCCCAGAAAATGACTGCTTCCAGAAAGCCCAAAAACCCTAACATGAAAAATCATTCATTAAACTTCAAAAAGTCCTAGCTAATTGACATATTGCCTTCCTTCTTAGCTACTGTTTCCCCTCACCCCAATTTATGTATTTGCCATGAGGAAATTTGATCAGGAAGAGAAAGATGGATGTCCAAAGATTTGTGACAATCACTGCTGATGAAACTTAACAGAATCCAAGACTTACAACCTAAGTATGAAATTTTACTTTTCATCCAGGCAAAACCTAAGAGCTCAAAATGACTGTGAGGAATCAAATTGAACCAAGATTTTTGAAGAGCTGCCTAAATGCAAAGTTTAAATTATATTTTTCTGTGGCTCAGGAAATCAGTACAGCTTGTCCTGAGCTTTCCTCTGCATTTTCCTCTATTTTAAAGTAACATTCCACTTTAAAAACTTTGAAAGAATTTAAAATTACCAACCTTTTTGCTATCTCAAATGCTGATAAGAAATGCTAGTCCTATCTTAAGCCTTTGAAAAACAGCACTATTGTCTTGCATTTATTCAAAGCTTTAGTAAGTAAATATAAAAACCATTTTTAAAAACTTTTGTCAATCTCTCTAAAATAAATAGCCAATTACTTTTTAATCCCTTTGATTAATTATATTTTTAGATTAATATTTTAGAAGGTATTACAAAAACCCCTGTATATGGACAAAAGAAGCAGTACTAGAGATACAACAGATGAGAAGCAACATCCACTGACAAAACACATTTCTTGCAACTCTTAGATGCATAATAGTAACTACTTACAGTAAATTTTGTTACAACAAATTTATTGACATTCATTCAAAACCTTATGATTATGTAAATTAGAAGAAAGTAATGATAAAACATGGATATGTATGACAAAATATAGATAAAATTAATGAAAGGCAGACTTGTCTATGCAAATTAGCATGACAATTTAAGGCATTTGATATGGAAAACCAAAATGCAGTGTATAAAGATCTATTCATTCTAACTATAACAGTATGCAAAAAAATTACAATGAGGTAATGAGTGCAAAAATAAACATCCTCTCATATGTGAGTACTGAATGAAGACTGAATAAAGAGGCTTTGTTTGTTTGGGTTTCTTTTCCGTGTTTGATTAAACATCACTAAAGGGTGCTAAAGTGACAATTACTGCCTGACTTCATAGCTTAAGCAGGAGTGAAAACTGAAATGCCAACAGGGAAGGCTGCATTTAGGCATGGCCAATAGAGTACTACATCACCCAGTAATGTATTCTCCAATGATCCATGTTACTTAATGGATTATATTCTCCATTTTGGCCAACAAGTGTTTTTGTGATTTGGTTTTTTCCACACAGAAACACAGAGTCAGACATGAACACAGAGTCTACTTTTTTTCATTCATAATATGTTAGAAACATTATTTTTTAAGGTACTTTGGACTTTTGGTCACAAGTTGGGAGTCAGTATCTACCAATTCATTTATTAATGTTCATCTGTATAAAAGAGCTCAATTTATTGAACTGGTAAAGGAAATTATGGTTTTAATTAGTGTTTGGGATTAAAAGGAGGAAGAAAGATTCATGACTAAATTTACACTGGAATTTAGTGGTAAGGCAGAGCAGCAGCAAGTCAGACCCTTTGTTTCAGTTCATCAAAACATCTCTGCCAAAGTTTCAGAAGTTTAGGAACCTACTTTACCATACTACTAAATGTTCATCTACCATGTACGGTCTTGGTAAAAACAAAACATGATACACTGCTATCTCAGCCTGCCTGGATGTTGGTGCACTTGTAAATGCTTCTGATTCCACAAAATCTGTGAATACAAACTTGAATTTTACCTAGAGTCAAATGAAATATAGCAGCAACAGAGCTAAGATGAAACAAAGGGTATTTGTTAACTTATCATAATGAAACCCAAGGTATATAGCTAATTTCAAAGGATATTTTTGACAGACATTTACCCAGAATTTAAAGATAACAGTTTTGGTGTTCTAGGGACTATAAACAAATTGGATTATTGGATTCTAGAGAACATTAAAAAACCTTCAGTGAGAAAAGATGCTTAAACTTCATTCTTCAGCTTAGTCCAAAAAAACATTTGCAAGTTTCCCTCTGAAAATTGTGTAGTCATGTAGGTATCTTGATAGAAAGTCATTACAGGAACTTGTAAAATCTGTGGATTGCAGAGGACTTTATACAGATCTGAGGAAGTCTCAAAAGCTTTTGTACATAGAACTCTATGACACTGTCTAAAGGTTTTGGTCTAAAGGTTTTTTTAATGGTTGTGATTAACTTTTGTTAAGACTTACACATGGGAGTTTAGCTGAAGGAACGTGCTGGCTACGCCTTGCAAGAAAAAAGTTCAGGTTTTGTAGCTGCTATAACCATAGTTTCTTACTACTGGTCTAAGCTACTGTGAGTCATAAACAGAACATGATTTTTAAACAAAGATGGGTTTAAACAGGTAGGAAAAATATTTTTCATTTGCTCTACAAAATAATTTATTTTATTTTCTCAATGTGATGAAGTCAGAATAAGCATATGGATATTCATGTCCCCACACTTTATCAGGTCCTTCAAGAACCAATAGTCATCCAAATACTGAAAAATTGAAATCAGGCAGGGTTTTACTTTATTTCCACCAGCTTCAGAAAGTTCACCTAGTTGATGCTTGGCAACAAGAATGCCACACCCTGAATAAAGCTCTATGCCCCCTGAGGCCTGTAGTCTTTCCTTCATGATTTGCAACTCCAGAATATACCCTAACTATGCTCCCTAACTAACAAAAAAAGCTTAGTTTTGGCATGGCACATTAGGATATATACCATCTTAATACTCAAAGTCTTGTTAATAGTTTTTGGAAAATTGTATTAGTCTAATTTTTCCAGATGAGAGCATAACTATTAGCATAAAAATGAAAAGTCAGTGAAAAACAGATTATGAAGCTAGGCTGTCAAACACAGTCATTAATATAATACTTATTCCCTTCTGCTTGTAGCAGTCACTGGTCTAAATGACACATACAACATTTCTGAAACAAGGATAGAACAATTCATTCTGTAGCACAGATTCTTGCAGATACCTGCCTCATTAGGCTTGCAACATAGCAGTTTTTCATACTTAAAAATGCGTAAAGAGATTTTGAACTGTATGAAGAGGTAATACGCTCTTAATGGGCTACAGATACTGTCCCTGATCTCTTTCACTGAAGCATGATACTGACTCCTCTTAATTAGTGACACTACATATAGAAGTGAACCATAAAGAAAATTTTAAATGGGACAAACAGCAACAAAATTTTTGAGCTTTTGGCTTGGCACAGCATGGGGAACAACCTGACTATCAGCAGTAAAAACCAAATTACGGCAAAGACAGTAAATCAGCTCTCATGTTAATTCAAAAGTGTTAATCTACCTGGGACTAAGAAGGCAAAAAAAGACTTTCTAATTGTTATTTATAAACCCCACAGCTACAGTAAATGTACTTGTGTGGTGGACTTCTCTAAGGATACATAAAACCTAAAATGCTGAAAATTAATCAAAATACTAAATGCTTTAGAAAGCATAATTTACAACAATAGATTAAATAAATGAAATTTGTAAAAAAAGAAAAAATAAGAGTAGAGGAAAAACACAGGATATCCTAGCAAAGTAAAAGATTCACTGAAAGATTCAGAAAATTTTAAGCATAATGTCTGGACAGATATTTTAAGCCTATACAATGCTATTGCAGAGAATTCTCTGACTAGACCTTGAACTTCTCTTGTGGTCTTACCTATATGTAAGTATATGAAATGGAAATATAGGACTCTTTCAAACCTGCAGTGTCAGAGTAAGCAATCATTCATCTCTCAGAACTCAAGGTGAAATGTTTGAGATTGCCTGTTTAAGTGGAGCTAGCTGTCTTAGGGAAAAAAAGTCAGGGCCTGATTGGCTTGCCAACACTTGAACTTCATTGCATTCTTCTAGGTATCCCTAATATCTAACCATCTAACTGTATTAGTATTTACAAATGGTGTTCCTGGTTTTATAAATGTTTTATGAAAACAAGTGTCTGTTACTGGTCTTCTACAAAGAACATTTCAATTGAAAGTCTAATATAAGAAATACAGCTACATCATTTCCTCATCTGTTTTGTTACAATACACAGAACCTAATTCCTTAAGACAGGTAAACATAAGCTGCACTTAAATTGAGTGGACAGCCTATTATTCAGTGCCTTACATAGTAGTGGTCACAAAGCCTACTTCCCATTGCCTGTACACAAGAGCATGTTCTGAGGTACGCTACCAGTATGTTTGTGTCTGTACATGGGAGAAAGAGAACAGGGCAGTAGCTTCTGGGGCAAGGGAATACAAAAACTGAATTATGACTTGGCTGGGACTAACTCTGGCAGCCAAGGAAAAGTCCCACTTCCCACAGTAAGGAACAGCTAGGATGTCTAATACAACTCTGCTGCAATGGGGACTCAAGAAGCTGGCTAACTCTGCTTGGCACTGCCCCTTCTCCTCTCTGCACCATTTCTGCTTCCCGATCAGAGTTGCTATTTTTTATACATATCAGTACTATTCTTTTTCTGCCTAGATAATTCTAGAAGATGAGAACCACTGCAAAGAAAGAAAAGTCACAATAGTTCTTCCTGATCATGCAACCATTCTGGGCTGCGTGTCAGCCAGTTCATTTATTTCTACTCAACTCTTCAAGACAGATGCAAACTTTTAAGGGAACACAGAGTAGGCATAATGTCTGAGCTCTGGAGATTCAATTCCCCAGCTTGTTGCATCCCAAAAAGGGAACATGCATATAAAACCGGAACATGAAGCAGCATTACAGATCAGTTGCTTACAGACCTTGTAACCCTGAGAATCAATTCCTTCTCTCTCTTCTCCATCTGAAGATCTAATTACCACACCCTTTGAAAAGTTTGAGTTTCTGAACCCAACACTGAAAGGGATCACTGGAAGGGTGACTGCATTCAGTTTCACCTTTACTGCCAGCACCCAAGTTATAGATGACTTGCTCAGAAAGGTTCACAGAATATGCATTCCACATGACAGTAGAAATACAAAACTTTTTATCTCTATTAATCTGTAACAATCAAACTGTAGTAAAATGAACCAAAAAACAATTAAATCCATATGCAGACAAGCCATAAAATCAAGTTCATAACAAATATTTTAGGCTCCAGTAACAATGGGAAGTTAGATAAACAAATGAAAGTTATACCATAACAAAAAAAAGTTACAGCAAACCCATATCACAGGAAAAATAAAGCAGGATACTTCACATCATATCTGGGGATGCAATCCCTTCTGTTCTAATCTTCCTGATAGTTTAAGTCTAAGCAGGATCCAGCCATTAGGCACTTCAGGATTTTCATTACAATGACACTGCTAATTACCTGAACAATTTGCCTGTATGCAGCCAATATTTTTTTAGAAGACCAAAAAGTATGTCAACAAGCTAAGTCACAATCCATAAAGGAAAGTAAATGGTTCTCAGTGGCCTCAACTAAAGCAATAATGGCCCAAAAGTATATTAAGGCTTCCTTTCCCAGCTTCAGAAACTTTGTTCTGTTGTACAATCCCACCAATAAATACAGCAATTGACATCTATAAATGAACCTTTCTATGGTGCCTCATCCAAATTTACTGAGATGAACACATGTGAGCAACACATATCTTTATTTCATTCTCCTGGAGTGTAACACATCATCTTCCTTGCGTTTGTAACTATCTCACTTGTAACTGGTTGACAATACCAAAATCTAGAAAACACATGGCTCTCCTACCCCAGCTTGCTTGCCTGACAGAAGACACAGCTGATTGATTAAAAGAGTATATACATCCTTCTAACTTATGTAAGCAATAAAACATGACCTAGATCAGGAGTTCCATGGTACTATTTAATTGCTTTAAGACATACAGTCATTTTCCATATTGTACCTATAAAAACATGAACTCAAACAGTACAATTCACCTAATTCATAATCTTAAGGTGGAAAAGCTCATGTTTGGTGATATCCAGCACTGAGAGGGGTTTCATTTTCTGAAAGCTTATAGGCTTAACTACAGCAACTCTTGAGAATCTCAGCTGATACCTGAATTTACACTTAATTCTAAATCATTCCAAGTAATTTGTTACTAATAGTGGGTTTAACAGCTGTTTATGTAAAACATTATGAAAGCTTTTAAATTACTGGACTTATTCAAGTCTTTCAATTATTTTTTAATATTCAAACCAAAACAGATTATAATCTGTTTATCCTCTTTGTCAAGGTGCCTGCAGAAAAAGAAAAATAAAGTCAGTCATTTCTGTGTGAAACACAGTGCATGGTGCTCCTATGAACGGCATAAAAACCAGGTAAGTGAATCGGTGCTTTGAGCACAATATGAAATAGTGAAATAGGAAACTGCAATTATTGAATCAAATACTAGATCTGATAATCAAATGTATTACCTATGAAAACACCTAAGTATATTCTGAAGCTTTTACTCTCCAGGAAAGAACTCAAGTCACATAAATCTCAGTGAGGTACCAAACTTCCAGCCTCAAAGTAAAGAAAACTCAAACAAATATAGAAGTTAAAAAAGGCTAAGAGGACCTAGTACATAAAACATTGTGTTGCATACTTAATAACCACACAGTACCTGAGTATTTTCACTTTATCTCACATTCAATAACAATAAAACCAATGAGATTTTAACATATTATTACAAAACCAGAGAAAATAGATTTCTTTGGCATTAAGTAGGGATACCTACAGGCAGCTAATTTACAGGTTTAAAACCTGTTTAAAAACCTGGACATTCAGATATATATGTACCTTACAACACCATATATCTGCTTTGCTGTATGCCCAAATAGCATTAATTTTTTAAATGTACATGAAGTTAAAATTGTGTCCTTCAGACTTTCCAGGATTCAAGTCCAGGTTCAGAATTACATCTTAATTATTACATCCAAGTTCATTCTTCTCAATAGGCATACACCAGTTTGTAGGAATATAATTAATTATTGGTGTTCATAATTACTGCACCTCAACTACAATATGCTTCCCACAACTCTAAAGTTACTGAAATCCTTATAACTCAAAGTCAGCTTCAAATAAGTAATAAAAAATAGTAGCAAACAAAAAAGTCAATTCCACAATTCTTAATATCAAATTCTCAAAATCAAATTTTCACTCCCTTTCAAGAAAAAAGTAACCCAACAACAAAACCAAATACTATTGGTGAGTCATTAGATAAAGATATTTAAGACAGCTCAAACAAAATTTAGATCAGCACAATTTATTACTTATGTATCTAGAAAATTATGCTCCACCATGTTGCTCAGACTTTTACTTCATTTCATTCTGTTAGTAAAAAGACTTAATCACACAGAATAAACCTAAACAGTTTTCTATCTTGGGAAGATTTTCCTGTGTTTGAACACAGCTTTGAAGAATCAAGTAAGCTAACATCACACTGATTATCACTGATGAGCCAGAGCAAAGCAAAGCAAATTGAGGTCATCAGCCTGCCAGCAATGTGACAGTCTTGAAACGTGTACCATAGGATTTGTAACCCAGACCATTTAACCCTAAAAATGTTCAGCTTCTGTATTACACTTTAATTTTGTGGGCTACTTTCACATAAATTGCCTATGACTTATTTCTACTTTAAGTACTCAAAAGTTTTGCAAGACCCTTGTTTTCTCAAACTGGTAATTTACATGCTAAAAATAGTGATTTTTCCCCCTTTTTAGGAGCTAGAAGCAATGGAAGTTATGACCAAATACTTTTTTCTAATTAGAACAATAAATCAAGGAAACAAGAAAAAGCTACATCTGTTGAGTAACATATAAAGGCTTTACTCCCTCACATTACACACAATTAAAAACCAGATTTTTAGAATATTTGCTAATTAGCAATTTAATAAATCTACCTCAGGTAACACTGTCATACAACATCATTACCCATCATCTTTAAATATTTGTCTCTTACAGCAGAATCACATTCTTTCTTAGGACAGCACAAAACTACCATTATAACTATTGAATCATTATTTTTTTAATTCATTTTAAGAGGTTAACACCTTTTTGATCTACTGTATTTATGATCCTACCCCTATTGATTCAAGCTATGCTCCCACCTAAGTGTGCTACAAAAGAAACTATAAATGTTTGCTGGAAACAAAACTGGAATATTGACTTGTTGCACAGTGTTTATTGCAGAAGCAAAAGAGCCATGGGCATTTTTAATACTCATATATTGTAAGGTTACAAGAAAAACCCTCAAAGCTCAGGAACCATTTCATTAAATCTAAACAGGAACCAATATCACGACTACGCACAAAATTTTTAAAAGACACTGAAGGTACTGCACACAATCCTTTTCCTACCCTACACAGAAAGGGCCTAAGCAGCATTATCTTTACAGAATGAGACAGGATAAAAAAGAGAAAACCAACCCAAAACTCAAAAAAATGTTGTTTCAAAGTCAAGTTTTATTATTCAAAAGGTACAAGTAAAGGCCAAGGATGTTTTATTTGTCTTATTTCACAAATAGGAGAAGGTGTCAGGAGAATTCTGTGCATACATTTCACATAAATGTAGGGTGAATGTACTTGGAAGGGATAGATTTTGGGGCTAGGTAAGATGCTTAACAAGCCTAAATTAAAATTCAAATATAGCTACGTGACACCGACAGTTAAGGCTTTAAAAGCCCCCACTAACTTGCTAAAATGGTGAAAGGTTGCCAATTCACATGAAGGCACTGCTAAGAAAAAGAAATTGCTGCAAGGCCTACCTACAAATGAGACAGGACTCCCCCTATGTGAACCTGCAACTAACCACTGTCCTCACACAGAATGGCACAGCAGTACACATCTTCAAGCCAGCATGTCACCTTGGGAGTCTGATACAGCTCTTTTCATGTCTGCCTCTGCAACCGGTGCTTCAGTGATCTTGATGCCCGGTGGAGAGTTACCTGCATGAAAAAATACAAAAGGGAAAACTGATGAGGTAGGTGCCCTCTTTCCCTCCCAACTGCCCAGTAAAAATCGGATGATGTGTCCACGCAGGAAGATTTTGTTTCAACTTAAAAACAGTCTTGTTTCTTGAACGTCAGAACTTCTTGAATGTTTCAGAAAAAAACATACAACACCCAAACCAGCATTCAATTAACCATTCTTGCACTCAGCAACCTTTAAGATTTACTCCTTCCTCACAGATTTTTTCTCTCCATTACTTTACAGTTTTACACAGTTTACATCTTTTTGTTTCAACTTACATCCCTCACAGTTTTACACAGATTTACATCTTTTTGTTTCAACTATAGTCTGGTGGTAATAGTACCCCTGTTAATCTCTACACAGGCATGCAGAAGAGATACTGGCTAACATGTCAGCTTGAGAGCAACAGTCCTGTACTTCCCGCCAGCATCACCAAACAGGATTTAGGCATCACAAAGAAGGTCTGGTTGGAAGGGACCACCATGGGTCGTCTGGGCCAACCTCCCTGCAGGGTCATCCCAGAGCACACTGAACAGAATTGCATCCACATGGCTGCTGAATGTTTCCAGAGAGGGAGACTCCACAACCTCTCTGGGCAAGAAGCACTGTTCTGCAAGATAAGAGGCCCCAAGAAGAGAAATGGACTTTGCTTAAAAGGCAGAACAAGTTAGAACAAAGGTCCGGCAGGCCCGGCCCGGCCCGGCCCGCCCCGGGTGCCGCTATAAACCGCCGCCCTAGCCCGACCTCCCCGTTAGGTTTCCGGCCTGGCCAGTCTCGCACCGCGCGGGCTCCGTCTGCCTCGGCTCCTGCTGCGCTCCGGCTGCTCTGCCTCGCCATGGCCGCTTCCTCCTCGGCGGCCGCGCTGCGCCCGGTCACTCACCTGATCTTTGACATGGACGGGCTGCTGCTGGGTGCGTAGCCTGACCCCCTCTCCCCTCCAGGGCCAGGTCCCCGCTCCGCTCCGCCCCGCGGCGGTGGGCTCCACCGCGCCACCAGGCCCGGCCCGCCTGCCCCGACGGAGAGGGGCCGTAGCTGGCGGCGGGCAGCCTCTTTCCCTTCCCTTCCCTTTCCCCTCCCCTCCGCCTCCCGTGGTCGGAGCAGCCCAGGTTGTGGCTGCTCATTCACGACCTCCTCGCTCCGGGCGAGCAGCCAGAACGCCCCGGGCGGCGCTGCTAAAACCAAAGTGAAGGGATTAAAGCAACAGGAAACGAGTTAATTCATTCTCCTGCTTCCGCTACTTGCTGCCTTTCGGGGACAGATTTCCCCTTAAAGTAACAGACCAGGGGCTGAGGATGAGCGGGGTACTTGCTGTGGCTGGCAGAGGGCTGAGCGAGGTTGGGGTGGCTGTGGGGAGAGCGGTGAGGGGCAGGCTGGAGCTGACAGCCAGGGAAAGTGAGAGGGCAGTGAGCAGAACGGGCATGCAGCCTGGGGCTGAGCGACCCCCGGGCCGCGCACTGCCCGAGGCCGGGAGCAGCGGGTCTCGGAGGGCTGGACAGCGCTCGGCAGCTCTTAGAGCTACCTTCTCCAGCTGATGAGCCTGGACTGCACTCTGATAGTTTTCTCTTAGTTTTGGTATCAGTAGACTTTCGGCTTTGCAGGGTTACTCTATAGCTTGATGCTCCCCGTGCTGCAGCTCGATTAGATCTTGATTTTTGAATAGTCGCTATAACTAGGACAGTTTTTAAGTCTGCTCTTAACTATTCGCTGAATCCGGACCCTCTGGTGAGGAATAATGGAATATTTTGGCATGTGACTTAGTTATTGAAATAGTTATTGTGAGTTATCACACAGGAAGCAGTTCTGGATATAGGTGAATTCCAAAAAGGTGTGAACTGGAGCTGCGTGCCTTCTTTCTGCAAAACCTGAATTGTTGCAGTTTCTGGGATGACTGCTGTGAAGTCTGTTGAATTACACTGTGTTTCCAAGAAATGTGCACTTTTCCCTCCTTCAGGGCTGTCAGAGGTGAAGGTGATCCACATTTACTTTTTAAAACAAAAGCGGCTATGCTGTGCAAAACAGTGGTTGAGTTGCATTTAGATTTTAGTTGCATTTTCAGCTTTATCACTGGAGTCGCAAATAGCCTGGGGATACATACACACACACACACACACACACACACGTGTGTGTGTGTGTGTGTGTGTGTGTGTGTGTGTAATCCTATAATCTAGAACTCATTATTTTAATTTCATTCTTAGAAGTTTCAGGAAAGCTTTTTTTAGTTACTACTGCTCTTTGTCAGAAGCTGGAAATCTTCTTCACACAGACAATAGTCACCCTAACAGGACAGTATTGTTCTGTTGTCCAATAATGTGTTATTGGTAATAATATGATATCATCTATTTTAAAAAGTTACATGTAAAGTATGTATTGTATTTCAGAAATCTTTCAGCTGCAAGGAATTAGACTGAAAAGACTCTTCAAGTATCTTCCAGTACAGAATAGTAAAAGTGACACTACCTTGGAGATTTTCATTATGTGCACTTCATTTCAGAGGGCTTCAGTATGTTTCAGCCTCTGAATACTATGAAACATTTAACATTCTTGGTGAGCATATTTGTTTCATGATGATCAGTGACCCTTGGGAGGCAAAAAGGCAGTTAGGAGACTGCTTGAACTTTCCCAAGATTCCTAAATGTTTCAAGAAATTTGGAATAACTTGGGAGAAAGAATGATAAAAGGCATATGCAAATTAGATTCCCTCTGCCCAACCTGCCTACTCTCTGAATGAGACAAATGTTCATATTGATGTTAACCTACATAAGAACCCTGTAATTTTCTTATGAATTTTTTAATGTGTCACATAGTGTTCACTGGAGGTGATAAAATTAATAACACACATATTTCAAGAAGCTACAGAAATGGCCCAAATGTACTTCCTTTCAAAGAGCACAAATAAAAGTTTTTATATTGAATATCTATTATTGCTAACTTTTTAAAGTGGTTGGTTGATTGCATAGTTTAGAATCAAATTTAGAAATTTGTTTGCAATTTTTAGAATCTGAAGCTTCAGGTTTTGCAAAAATTTTTCCAAACAAAGTAGTGTCTGCAAATGTACATGACTATTTTTAGATGTTTTCACCCAAACCCTACTTATTTTATAGAACAAATATAAATTGATCTATAAATGATGAGAAAAATTGAGCATTAAAATTCATCTGATGTAACATGCCATGAACTTGCTTTCTGTAATTGACATACTTGCTTCTAATTAAGGAAAGTAGGATATCTTCTGATAGAAAGATTTCCAAAATCTTTGTGAGTATAATGTCCTTAAATGAGGTCTGAGGTGTTCACAAGGTTCTTGACTTTGGAAACAATCCAAGTGTTACCCTGTAAAACCTGCAGCCTATACTTCTCCAGCTAATCCTTGGCTGTGTGAAAGCATTGCTGAGTCTGATCAACTGCTATTTTATCCCCCCCTCCCTTGAACATAATTGAGGCTGATTAACTTGTCCTTGAGTTGCACCTTGATGTATCAGCTTACTTTCAACACAGAAGTTACTCCCTCAGAATTGCTTGTGGAAGTCCTTCAACCCTTTCATTCGTAGTCCTTCTGTATCATTGTTTCAAAGGTTATCTAACACCAGTTTTTTCTGCATTTCTAACCAATGCAATCTACTCTTCCTTTTATTTTTTTATTACCTAGTCTTTCCCTTTGAGCTCTTGGATAGAATCTTAGGGGTGATCACGCACTGTTCACCTGTCTGTCAGCCTCCTTTTTCTGCAAGTCTAATCAATGCAATCTACCCTTCCTTTTTTTAATTTTTATTACCTAATCTTTCCCTTTGAGCTCTGGGATAGAATCTTAGAGGTGATCACGTGCTGTTCACCCGTCTGTCAGCTTCCAGCAGGCTCATCTCCATAGGGGTCTGTCGCGTGGAACCTCCTCCAAAGGTCAGATCAGCTCTGTTTGCCATGTGCTTCTGCAGATGCGTGCCACAGCCTGCAGCTCAACTCCATCCCATGTCTTCCCAAAACATAAGGATCATTGAGTCCAGCTCTATGCAGGACTTCTGAAGACTAGAAGAGAGGACTAAGAGCCTTGTCCATATGGTCCTTGAACTCTGACAGCCTTGGTGCCATGATGACTGCTTGGGGGAGCCAGTTCCAGTGACTGATCACCCTCTCATGCAGCTTCATTTATTATCATAGTTGATTAGTTGTGCACTGTGTACTAGAAACAAGAGGAAAAGGAAAATCTTAATTTTTGTTGTACTGCTGTACTTTCTCAAAAAAAACCAACCCCAAAACAACAACAAAACCACAACAAAACCTACCAGTACTTTAAATGTAATTAAAGCATTAAATATTTTAAGTTAAATTTCTGCTTGATTTCCTACAACAAATAATGACATGAAATGCTCTGAATAGTAGATTGCTTTTTCTAAAAATATGCTGGTCTGTTCCTACTGAAGACTACTGTTCTAACCGCTAGTGTGTGGTATAGTTAAAAATACTGAACTATTTTAAGAAATTAATTCATTGATTAAATATAGAAACAAATTATTTTAATATAAATAATTAAATATTTAATAATATTAAAAATATTAAACCTACTTATACACTTATGCAACACATAGTACAGGGTTAACAGGTAATAATAATAACAACAACAACAACAGAAACTTGAGATATTTGATTCCTAAATAAATCCTTTTGTTATAGTGGTACAGTTTGGATCCTGGCATTTTAGCATATTATAAAAACATACAAAATCAATGCTAAAGATATAGGAGGAAAAAATGTATTTAACTTGTGCACAATATACAACTAGAGTAATGCCCCCCAGGATTTATCTTACAAACTTACTGCATAGGTTTATTTTTAAGCTACGACAAGTAGTTTTGTTATATAATTGTAGCCAATAGCTACCCTACTACCAAAACACAAATAGGATTGAATGTCACCTTTGATGATCTGTGCTTAAACTTACAGGGGGCTGAAAACATTTTAAATTCTCTACAAGCTGCATGTGTAAGTGGAAAACACATTCACTCTCTTGTGAAAATTTTAAAAGTTTATTGAAGGATGATAGGAGATAAGGACCGTAAAGCAAAGGTTATTACAGCCAGGTGCATCTTGGCAGTCATCTAAAACCACACTGTCACCTCCAGGGATACCCCTTAAGTACCTTTTCCCTTACATCAGCTTGTTGCATGTTCACAAACCCATATGCATATCCTTAAACTAGTTGACGTTTTCCAGGAACTATTTTACATGGCTCCTCCTTGGGTCCGCCTTTTTAGAGCGTGCGTGTTTCTTGGCTGTGGTTTTGGCTCCTTCTGTTTATCACTTCTAGTCTGGGCCTTGGTTCATACTATACTCAAATGGTGAGTGCTGATAGTTGGCATTTCTGTAGCAGGTGTCCTTATCCTGTGTTCATTGGATGTTATCCCATCCAAGCAGGCGTTTTAACAAGTATAGGTATTTCACTACTATGTCTAAGCTTAATTAACAACAGAAATACAAACTATATCTTTATAACAAAGTTACTTTACCCCACACATATAAAACCCATTTTAATATTTGCAAAAAGCCAATATAATAATATGTATCTATAATATGTAATACTAACCTTTCCCAACTGACAAATAAACTTTGGAAAATGGCTGCAAAGATATTTCTTAACCTTGTGCTTAAAGCTGAACTAGAGTTAAGCTAACATACAAAGAGCATGGCAATTTAGTATAGAAAGTTTAGTCATGTATTTGTTTTTGCTTAAATTTCTCCTAGGAGTAGGGATTGTTTTATGAAAATTATTATCCTTGTCAGTGCCCCTTAGTGTTGGAAAAGAGTATCTTTACATGAGATAAATCAGTGTGTTCACATATGAGAGATGGTTCCTAAAGCAGCTTAGTTTTGCAAGATACCTTCACTGTAACTCAAAGTCACGTTGGACTGCACAGGCACAGGTATGCCAGTTTGTCACCATTTCCAGAGGGATGGAAAGTAGTTAAGGCAACTGGGATCAGAAGTTGCTGCTTTCATAGCCACTGTCTCCTTTGTGTGAAGACTGCTGTGTTTTGTGCCAATTCTAAGACACTTCTGCATGGCTGACCAGACAGGTCATCTCTGGTCTATAATATAGAAGAAAATAACTTGCAGTTAAATTTGTTGTAGTTAAATTTGTTGCTTGCAGTTAAATTTGTTATAGATTCACAAGAATTTCAGCATGTTTTCTTTCTCCCCAGTGTTACCCACTCAGCGTCACAAAGTCAGAAGTCAAAAATGTACTTTTACTTTCATTTTATTGCACATGTTGCCTAGGAGATGACTGTTACGAGAAAACTGATGAGAGTTCCATGCTGGAGTTTGCTTATGTGCATGCTGTCTTTTATTTAAAACAGCTTTCTCTTTCTTCTGCATCCAAGCAAATAACACCAATTCCATTAGACATCAGTCCTCTCTAGATTGGTCTATGTTACTCCTTAAGTGCAGGAATTAATCTTCTTAGGCTATAACCTGACAATCTTTGTAAGCCTATTTTCTGCTTCTGTGTAGTGGAAGCTTACTTTCTTGTCATTCTCACTTTCCATCTGATTTTGGGAACAAAGAGGGAAGGGAAAATATCCTCTTGCCCCTGTGTTCAGTATTTGAAATTTGTTGCAAAACTAAAGAGATTAAGGATATTATTGGATTAGAATACCCTATAGATGCTTCATGAGCAAATCTTGGACATAAATAAAACAGCTCCTCATTGAGAATTAACTAACCATAAATACAGTAAATAAGATTTATCATATGCTTGAAAGCTAACATTTTAATTTAACAGCAAGAAAAATTTTGGCAAGAACATAACAAACATACTAACCCAGAGTGTGTCTTTGGTTATTCCCTTGATTAATTTGCAGATTGACCATCTATATGATTGCTTGTTGTTTGCGATTAGAATAATCCAGAATCAGAGTAATTTCAGCCTTCAACTTTTTTTTTTTTTTTTTTTTTTTTTTTTTTTTTTGTGTGTTTTGGTTTTCATTTCTGTAGCAGCTACCACATTTCAAAATGTCATGAGCAGCATTAACAATAGTTGTTTTTTGGTTTTTTTTTTTTTTCTTGAGAAATTAACCAAGGAATGCTCCCAAACTGAAAGATCCATTATTTGATTTTAAATTGTACAGGAATTACAGACAAATGCAATGTATTTTTGGTGCTTATTTATGAGTTGCTCCAGACCCAAAACATTTGATTATAAAGTAAGAAAAAACCACAAAAAACAGAGAAACTGCATGCCAAACAGTTAATCCCGAGATTTTTCCAATTTCCCTTTTAATAATGTGGTTTTTATTTTCTGACTGTTGCACACTTGCAATTGCATAAAGAGCCTGTAGTAAGTGGAGAGTTATGTTTTGAAAATGCTAAGAATGTAAAGGTTCTATTTAGTGATTTTAGAGGTGCATACAGCAGTTAGACCATTTATAAAAATTAGTCTCTTCCTATGCCTAAAAGCGGATTTTCAAATCTGTTTGTAGATGATAAGGATTTGTTGCATACATAAACTGTCATGTGTATAAAGTTCCAATTACTTTGCTTTGAATATAAATAATAAGGTGTCATAAATGGAATGGAATTTCACAGAAAGAAAAGGTGCATAGAATTTTCCATTATAATAACACAATTTCTATCTGCTGTATTCCAATTTTCTTTTTACTTAAGAAGAAAAACAGCATTAACAACCCTGGTTTTATTATTCTACATACTGGCAATAGTTACACTCTGTACCATCTTGGATCCAGTTCTGCAGCTCTTGTTCTGAGTAGCTGTAATTCATTCATGTAGCCTTGTTGTGAGTTGGCTAATTAAGCTCTTGAGAGTGGAATTTTTCAGAACATCTTAATTTGGGCAGAGCGGTTTCTGGTCTCTGAATTCTGCTGGTATATTTTCTCTGAGACACAATCCTGCTCTTCAATACTGGCATTTATACTTCTAATGGAAGAAGTGTGATTGTGGCTGCTATTATTTTTAACTTTTTTTCTTTTACATTGGCTACAGACCTTAATGGAGATGATAATTTTCACACTATGACCATTGCTCTTTTTAAGACCAGGAACTATGTTAACTAAAAATACAGAAGCAATTAAGCCAAATATCTTCTCCTCTCAAACTTTATTGCATTCATAATGAACATCTCTGGCATGAAGTAGATACTGCTAATGATTGTTGCTGCTCCTATTATGTGTTTATGTACATCTTTGCATTGATACTAATTTCTTTCACAAGACTTGTATAACCAAGATAATTGTTGTGGCTTACAGTGGTTCTCTCAGAGGCTCCTGACCTTGACTTATCCCTTTTCGTCTCTCTTTGATAATAATAAGAAGAAAATCATTGTTCTGACCTAAGGTTTGTTGAGGTAGTATTAACTTTCATCAAGATTTTTTTTGGTACTTAGAGGAAAACCATCCTGTAATTTTTAATCTCTGTTTTTTGCTTCCTTTGCTTGAATAGCTGGTGAAGATTGTGTCTTTTGTGGCTCTTTTAATTTGATGGCTGAAAACTTTTTTAAACTTTTTTTTTAAGCAATATTTTGTTTCTTGAAGGGTTGCATACCTGTTGGCAGTATCAATTGTTGCTGTCTCCATGTATGTTTTCTGTTCTTCTGCAGCTTTTAATAATCTTTTTATTCCTCCTATAATGAATACCATATTCAGTAGTAGTTTGGCAGTATGATGCTGCATTTTGGAAAAACTTTCATCTAAGTGTACATTGCTCTTTCTCATGTACTTTTCCAAGCTATTGTTATATATAATAGCTGGTTTCTTGCTAAAATGTATTCTTCATTTTCTTCCTCTTTCTCTTTAGAGATATATGACATATTTTTGTAAAATTCATCAAATAAGTACTAATAGACTGTGTCTCATGAAGCAAGTTTATTTCTAGTTCTTGAATGATTTTCTTTGGGCACTGTGGGAAGAGATAGGATAGAATGCCATGGTGGCACAAGGGGCACGTGGTGGCACTGAGAGGCTGTCTCCACCTGACCTTGGGGGCAGAGGTGCCACATGGCAGAGCCCTACAGAGAGGAGCCTGCCAGAAGCTGACACCTGTGTGAACAGCACCTGATCACTCTATAGAAGGACATTTAGAAAGTGTTGCTGATGTGGCAACATGGAATAGGTCAAGTATGAGAATTATCATGTAAGGAAATACTGTGCCTTGAAAAAGTGTATAAAACCAGCTGGTTTCTTTGAATAAAGGATTCAGATTCTCTGCTGGTCCTAGTCTGTGCTTCAGTCATTACAGGGTACCGCTTATGGGTTAGCACTCCAAACACTGGTTTTTTCTCTGCTGCTTGTTTTTGCATTGCCTCTGCCTCTGTGTGGTTCTTTTGGATAAGTTTCACATGCAGTTTGTTTCAGGGTAATGCAAGGCATTTAGGAGGAAAGCCCACTTTATTATTTGTCAGGCCAGTCTTTCTGTCTAACATCTATGTGAATACGCTCATGACCTTTGTCATGATATAATATGGGCAGTGTTACAGTGTCTCATTCTTCCAGCTCATTAATGTGTGCTCTCTGGCCTGCTGTAATAGGGCCCCATGTCACCTTTGCTCTCCACAGGATGGGCTCGTGCTAGCCCTTTGCTGCAGCCCTGCGCTTGCACGTGCTGCACTCACTGCGTTTGCTGCTAATCTGCTCAGCCCTGGGCATGAATTGTCTGCTGTGCATAAATGTGAGTTCACTCAGGTTCTCTTCTCACAGTACCAGTGTCACTGTATACAGAAAATAGCCTGTTTATGTCAGGGCATCTTTTGGAACATTGTGTCTTCAAAATTATCTTCTGCTTTAATTGCTCCATTTGTGTGTAATGTAAGCTTAAACAGAGTACCTATTCAAACTAATAGAATATACCTTTATTTGATTACTGATCAGTAATAAGTGGGATTATATTTTTTTGATTGGGATGTTTTATGAGTTTGACACTGGTTCTGGTCATTTCGGAACATTTCTAATCAAGAGGAAAAAATTGCACTAGTACTAGAAGAATGAAGTGAAAGATGATGTATGTTTAATGAAAAAAAATAGGATGGTAGTGTATCAGAAGATTTGAAGTATGAGAAATTAATGGTTTAAGGTGGAACATGAGTGTACTGAGACATATTTCATTTGAATAAATTGTTCTATGGTAAAGATATTTTTCTTTGCTTGTTTTGTAATTTACCTGTAGTAACCTCCTTTGACCTGTCTCTCCAGGACAGAAGAGTATACTCATGTATGACTGTAATGTGACATAACCTTCAATAAAGTCAGCATTCTGCTACAAGATCATTATTGCAAAAAATTACACCATGTAAAATGGTGGATCTTTTCATGCTAGGACTGAGTCTTCTCTCTAGCATTATATTATTACTGGACTAACAAAATGTTCTTTGCTTTATGGCTCAGGGGACATGGAGCCATAAAGAGCTTATCACAATATAATAAATTTCTAGTCTTTAAAAATTAAAAACAGTGTTTCATGGGGAACATGTCTCGGGAAAATGAAAGTATTTGTGCCACTAAGGTATTGTAGTCTATCTAATTGCTATCCTGCTGCCTAATAACTTTCACTGTTATTATTGTTGTAGATCATATTTTTATTATATTTATCCTTTTACCATTTGTAATTTAAATGGTTTTGTTTTTCATGGATGAAGGCATCTAGGAGTAAAGAGCAAGAAGGAGTGTTGCTGTTCTGGTTTTGTGTGTTCCAAAATGTCAAATGTTTTATGTGTCAGTTGATTGCAAAATCTAGAGAATTGCAAAATTTAATTTCTTGGAATGTTTGATTCGGAGTTCATTTTGCTTAGTTTGCTGTTTATCATGGCTTTGCGTTTTTCAAAATGGAAGTGAACTATTCCCCTTTCTTTTGCAACTTGTTTTAAAGAGCAGATAGCGAGTATATGGATTTAACAGTAATAAGATAAAATTCTAAGTTTTTAGATTAAAAAAAACCTTGAGATTTGATCTGATTTTCCTAGAAATTGTTTTCACTACTATCTTGAAATTCTCATTTTATCTGAGTTATCTTGACTTGGCAACTGATTTGATAGTTCATATAAATAACCTTTCCCAAACCCCATGTTCTTTATGCCATTCTTTTTCTTAGAGGAGAGCATCATATAAGCGCATAATTCAGAAAGATTGTATTTATGTCTGGTTACAAAGTGCCCAGTACCTAGGTGATGTAGGATATCAAAGGTGTAATATGGAGTACCTTACAGGTACTGGATTTCCATGGCTAGAAGTAAAGGAATTTGTTACAATATCTTGTAGTTCTGTTTGTATAACAGTAGCTACTCCCTTCCTTCAATTCATAAAAAAGGGGTATTGATAATGTAAGCCCACAAGCATAAATCATATATTAAAAAAAAAATTTATTATTATCTAGGATTACAGCTATTGTATAACTTTACTTAATGGCAGTCTAATTTTGGAAAATGTATTACCCACTTTAATTGTCTATAGTAGAGCCTTGGAAACAATTGTAGACTACGAAAGAAATTTTTTTTCACAGAATAATGATGATGATGATGCAGTTTAATCTCTTTAATACTGACAGTGTAAATGCTTCCTACTTCTAGTTGAAGAGCTACTTAAGCTCCTCTGTGAGTCCAGTGTAGGGAGTTAAAATCTCAAGAGACATGCTAGATTTTCTATAATTAATAATTAGGGTAGAGAGTACTGTGAAGAAGAAATTCCTCTCCTGAAGAAAACAGCTTTATTTTCTTTGTGTATTTTCAATTTTATTTGCTAGCAGAAAAATGTTAAAGTTGTCTACAATATGAGTTCATAACAGAAATTATGAGAGCCTGATAGCCCTGTAGCAATACCACCATGGTCTGTGTCAACCCAAGGAGAAAATCTCCAATCTCTTTGCTTATGACAGGGTCAATGACTAAAGCAACCCTTTGTATTAGAGAGTGTAGACAGTAGCTGTAGTCAGCAGTGTTTAGTCAGCAGTGTTTAGTTCTCTTTTCTCTGATTGCAATGTTCTATAAATTGGATTCTTTTATTAATAGTTAGATTTGCTTTTCAGAAAATAGAAGAAAAAAATGTATTTCTGCTTGTTGATGAATTACCAGGTTTGCATTTTTGTGCAAAGTTTTTAATCTCTTTGAAAACTACCACCCAGATTTTGTTAGAAAGATGCGGCCTAGAGTTGGTGCAGCTCTTGCAGAAAAGAAACGTCTTTGGGTGACCAGGTGTCTTATTATTATTGAATTTGTACACCTCATTTTTTCCTTACATTTAGGAAACATGTAAGTTACCCTGTTTAACTGGTTATGCAGCTCTAACTATATGCCTAGGTTGTGTTCTAGCAGTTTAAAAACATAATCAGTCAAAAAGTATAGGACTTTTATCTAGAAGTCATTAAGTTTAGTGGCTTAGTTGAATGTATTCAGCAAATAAATCAGATGCTTTTCCTTTTACTGGTTGTGGGAGAAATTGTACTGGATTTTTTTTTTTTGTTCTTTAGTTTTTAGATAGAGTGAAGGAAGTTTATGCTATTTTTATAAATAAGTAAAAAATCTCTTATGTCTGCTTATTGAGCATATAATTTCCCAGCCTGTCTTTTGCAAGCAATGTTACAGTAAAAATAAGAACACCCCAGAGTAGTAACTCCTGTGTCTGGCTTATTAAATTTCAGCCACTGGAGAGTGAAGCTATTTGTGTCTCAAGATGTAAACTTTGACCTCAGCTAGCAGAACTGAGGCAGAAGGAAGGAAAGATTGAGGGGAATCAGAATGACTTCTAGTTCAATTCTCAGTATCTCTTTTTATTTTTATCACAGTACTCATATGGAAGAATGAAATGATGGACTGAAATTTCTTGCATTCTTTGAGTCTCTGAACACATTTTTTTTATTTCTTTTAGTAGGATACACAGCAGTGTTTCTTGTAACTCTAAGCTGTCACTGTCAAAACAGAGTCATAACGTACTATTTCCATTATGCCCAGAACCACTCTCTAGCAAAAGAAGATTCAGCCTCTCCCCTTTGAGATACCTAAAAATATAACCCTAATAGCTACTGTCAGAGAGTCTCCTTCCAGGTTTCCATTTCTCCTGTGGTCCTCGTGTGAATTGGGTTCACTGACATGTTAGTGAGATTCCCTCTCTGCACCTTTTTGCAATTACAGTATTCTTTCAGGATTGTACTGTATATAAGTTTTATGTCTTCTTATAAAACATCTCCGGTACTGTTCTAATATTTTTCCCATTTTAAACAAGAGATAGTGGTATTTAGGTTAAATGAATTTTGATGTTTGAAGACCTTATGCTACTTTAAAGTTTTCATAATATGCTAAAATAATACAAGGTTATTTTGACTCAAGCATGGAAGTTAACATTTCTTCATCATCTTCTCTTTGCCAAGAAAAGGACATCCTCAGAAAAGCTTTAAAAGCTAAAATATTTTGCTTGAAAGTAGGAGCTGGATCCAGTACTTCAGCCTTCAGGTATCTGACGTGTGCCAGACTTTTAAGTGTTGTCTGTGTCAGTTCTACTATAAAATAATTGTGTGCAGTTTTTAAGTTCCCATTATTGAGAGATGCCTCTATCTGAATTAAGGTGCAAGCAGGATCATATGTCCAAATCAATAGTATGGATTTTGTTTAACAGTAAAATGTGAGGTAGAAAGATAAAAAAAGAGAGGAGGGAGAGACAGACAGACTGACAGACAGATTAAGCAGAATATAGTCACCACCCATGGATCCAGCAGCATCCCACTGGTCCTTCTTCACCCTGGGCTTCTTGGTGGTGAGAGTCCCAAAGCTGTTTAAAAATTTTCATTATTTATATATATTTTAGCAAACAAAGGAATTGGTGTTCCTTGGCTTCATAGTTCTCTTACTCTATTGGTTAAATGATTCCCTCACTTCTACTGCTAATTAATCCCATGCTCAGTCTGAGTTTTGAGTCAGGGGGTTTCTTGAGTCAGTGGGTTCTGATCTCCCCCTGCTGGATTTAGTCTGAGCTGATTTTAGCAGTGTTGCTCAGTTGGTTTTCCTTGTCCATTATAAGTGATATATTATTCTCCACCAGCATCTTTTACCTCCCTCTAGTCTGAGATAACATTTAGACAACAGTACCACCTTTTTCTTTTCTCAAGTTCCTGTCAAGTGGCTTAATTTACAGTCCTAGTTCCAGGAATCAATGCAGGTGTATTTGGGGGAGACACCTTCAGTGGTTGCAGATGAGCATTTGCTTCTTTACACAGTTTGCCACAATGGGCAAAGTCCTTCAGTGGTGAAGTGTTTGAGGCGGGCAGCCATAATCTGTAAATCCTTACAGCAGCATGGAGGTTGATATTTTTTGCAGATGAATGTCTCTGAGGTAATTTGAAATCCTTTCACAGGTATTTTGCATCAGATATTTAATTTTGAAAGGTTTCTTCCATGTCTTACTTGAACTGTAGTTGATGCTATTTGCTATTGTTTTTCAGGCTTCCTAATCAATCTGCATCTGCCATATTAAGTAGAGATTTTATATGATCGGAAGTAAAAATTTTGGGCAATAATTTTCATGAGAGAAGGCTAACTTAAAATATTCTGGTAAGATTTTCCAGTTAATGAAAGTTAACTCAGTCAATTTTTAGTTATATAATAATTAAACTAGTTGTAGTTCTATTTATAGAACTGTAGTTAGAATTAATATTAATAAATAACTAGTGTAATTTCTATACTAGTATTACTAGGTAGACTAAAACATGTATGCAGAGATGCTAAAGCTTTTCAGCAAAATTTGAGATACATACTGGGAGGAAAACTATGCAACTCTTCAGCATCAGGACTGAGAATTAGTGTGTAAATACAAAGAAAATTAATGCTGTTCAAAATCTGTCATTGTGTACTAAACTCTGTAAGTGGCAGTTTCCTGTGAATATTGTTACAAAGACCTAGTACTGATAGAGTATGACTGCACTTGAGTGACTGGCCTAATTTCCTGTGAATATACATTCTTTTTGCCATATGAGGTGTTCTCAGTGCACAGCATCTGCCAGCCTGTGATTTAGGTTCTGAAGTACAAATGGTATTTTAGCTCAGAAACACAAAAGCATTGTGTGCTGGATGGGGCTATGAGCAACCTGATCTAGTGAAAGGTGTCCCTGCCTCTGTCAGGGGGATTGGAATAGGTTGTATTTGAAGGGTCCCTTTCAACCCAATCCATTCTATGGTTTATGTACCTATCTCTCACTGGGTTCAATAAGGCTTAGTTAAAAGTTTCCATGGCCAAGTGTAAGTTTTATTTCATCTTGACAATCTTAAGCAAGCTGATTATATTCTAAAGGAATTTGCAGTCTTCCAGCATTTCTGTGCTTTTACCAATGGCTTTGGGAAACAAAAAGACTATAATTTGTGACAGTTCTAACTTTGGGAGGTCTTTCTGTGGGCTACAGGCTGTAATTGATCTAAGACTCAGTTAGAACTTGCCTCTGGCTTACTGCCGAGTCTGGAGGCAGGACAACTCTTGCTGTTGTGTGAGGCCTTTGAGTACTCTGTGAGACTAGCCCTCTATTCTGATCCTCAGTCCCACCTGGGAGGTGAGGGTTGTGTTCACACATCTTCAGAGAAGCCTATGGCTCACCTGTGTGGAAGTTCCTTGTTATGTTTTTTTTGAAGTTCCTTTCATTGGTATCTATATAATGGGTTTGAATTTTCTTCTACAGTTTTCAAACAAACAGTCATTGCAGCTCATAAAACATAATTTTCAGTTTGCTGTATCATACTTGCCTCATGAATCTCAAAGGTCTGATTCTTTTTTGTGTATTTTAGATTACAGTTAGTGTAAGAAGTGCTTGGTATACAACTATTAAAGTATTATTGTGACCAGGTCTTCTGCAGTATTTTTGTCACTTTGCTCTTGTATGTAGTCACCCATGATGAAATGACCTTGCTTCTGGAAAACCAAGCCATTTGATGATGTTTGGTTTTCTGCTCTTGGTGTTATCACTGCAGAGAAATCAACTCCATCAACAGATTTACCTCAGAAATTTTAGGCACTCTTGAGCAGACAGAAGAGATTGTCTTTATTACTTTGTATTTCTCTATGCCTTCTCTGTGGTAGTAATGTTTGACAAATTGCCAGCATTTAATTTAGAACATTGTCCAAGTCCAAAGTAGAAATGTAATGGGTTTTTTTTTTCCTATTGAAGTCACCCTGTCTTTTAAAATGTTTCCACTGTTGAAGAAACAGACGATTTGACAGTATTACAGAAAGAGATTTAGAAACACGTAACAGTGAAAGTCAAACATCTTGAATTTGCAGCTTGATCAAGTCTTTATATTTATATATATATATATATATGTAGTATATTATATATATATATGTATGTATGTATGTATAATCTCTCTGAGAATATATGTATATATTCTTAGAAATATTGAAGTGTTTTGAGAACAAGGAAGTTGGTATTAGGAGAGACCTGTGATGTGTTGAAGAGAATTTTCTGTATGGTCTCATTTTGTTGTGCTTCTTTTTGAGGAAGGAATAGTTTTCTGACCCCTTTTTTCCCTTTCACAACTTTTTTTTTTTTTTCATGTCTCTCTTTTTTTTTTTCATTTCTCTCATTTATCTCTTTTAGGTTGTGGGTTAAACACAGCTCTGGGATATCTGTTTAAGGAAGGTTATGTTACTTACAGATAGCTCTTCCCAGAGAAAGTATGTATTTGTATTTGGCTTTGTGTGGCAAGGTTTTGGTAGCAGAGGAGTTGTGTGGAAGGGTGGGCTACAGGGGTGGCTTCTGTGAGAAGATGCCAGAAGCTTCCCTGATGTCCGACAGAGCCAGATCCAAGACATACCTGCCTCTGGCCCAGGCTGAGCTCATCAGTGATAGTGAAAGCACTCCTGGAATAACAGATTTAAGAAGGTGAAGAGTGCTGAACAACAGCAGCCAGGGCAGAAGAGCTAGAATATGTGAGAGAAACAGGCCTGCAGGCATTGAGGTTGGTGAAGAAGGAGGGGGAGGACATGCTCCAGGTGCTGGAGTAGTCCTACTCCTGCAGAGGAAGGAGCAGCAAGGATGTGTGATGGACTGACCACAACCATTCTTCTCTTTCACCTGTGCTGCTGCTGCTGCAGGAGAGGAGGTCAAGAATAAAGTTAAGCCCAGGAATATGGGATGGGTGTAAATGAAGAGTTTTTAAAATTTGATGTTATTTCTTATTCCCCTGCTCAGATTTAATTTCCCCAAATTGTGTCTGTTTTTGCCTGTGATGGTAACTGGTGGGTCATCTCTCCCTGCCTTTGTCTCGACCCTTGAATCTTTTGTTATCTTTTCATTCCCTTGTCCAGCTGAGGAGGAGGAGAATTACAGAGTAGCTGGGGCTTGGCTGAGTACCTGGCCCAACCAGGGCCAACCCACCAGACTCATCCAAGAAGATACAATTAGTTATTCTTCTGCTGACTTTGATAACACAGTGACCCTTCTGGTTTCGTCTACCTTCTATGGGAGTGGTTTTACTCAAGTGCCTTGGAGCATCTAATTTCAAACCAACTTTTTAAACCTTGTTTTCCATTCCTTGGACAGCTGCTCTGTGTTTTCAGCCCCCTCTTGAGAAGAGGAGGTACCCCCTTGCTGAAAGGCTAACTTCCCTGTGAATATGCTATAAGCTGATAGGGTGTTCAGAGCTGGAGAGCTGGTAATTACTCCTCTGGTTGAGAACATTCCTTGTATAAATTTCCATGGTATAGTAGCTCATAGACTAATGATAGTGTAACTGTTGCCTGATGTGAGTTTCCCCATACACATTTTAAGAAGCTGTGTCTCTGTAAACTGTAGATTTCCACCCAACATACAGGGTTTTACAGGCACTATATCAACTGCTGTTTGCATAGTTCTGCCTTTAATGGTTAAGAGCCTAAGAAAGCATATCAGGCATTTTCTATGAATCCATAGCTTTTCTATTTTTAAGCTAATGAGATGCTGTCACACAGGTGATGCTTAATAAGTAGATTTTTAGAATGTTTTGTATTAAGTCATGTATATTGCCTTTATATTTCAAAATTTGATTCCCTCATGCTCATGAATTGAAATTACAGACTTCTCTTTACGTTTTCATGCGTTGTTTTGCATTGGTGCCAGAGTATTGTTTACAGCTCCACAGTGAGAAAGTTTGCATGCTTTATTTGTGAACTATTTCTTTCACTTCACTGTAGCATTAAAAAGGAAGGATAAGGTGTATATATATGAATACAAGACAGCATTAAGATATGTCTGCTGTATTAATGCAAACTAAAAGCCTTTTGAATTTCTTCAGAAGTTTCTTCCTCTCCCCATAGAAGTACCATGTTTCTCTGCATATAAAATGAGAAATTGGCTTCCTCTGTAGCTGCCATTGAAAAATTCTCCTAGTAATATAAGCCCACAGGAGGAAATACATGATACTCATTTGGGAACAGTTTCATGCAGCTGCTGTTGTTTGAGAATCAAATTTACTTCCTTTTTAAACCTGTTAGCAGTAACTTAAATTCATGGTAGGATCTCTCAGAGAAGGGCAAACAGACTGACAGCACTGAATTAGCCAGTAGTAACATGTTTCTCTGGACTTAGTAAAGTAATCACAATGCAGCATGTTTTTCTACTTTGGAGTGTATTAACATTCAAGTACAGGGGAAAATAAGATGTAAGTTTGCAAAAAGGAAAGCTCCAGAACAATCTTATACCTGCTCCTTACTGAAATGAATATTGGATCTTTTCAGTGAGTTTTTCTAAGTGCTAATCAAAAATGTAATGGTTTACAAATCATTACTCAGTTAAATTGGAAGCAGTAATTTTAATTTTCAGCAATTATTTTTTTCTCTATCTTTGGAAGTTATGGTTTATCAATCATGTAAAATGGTTTACTAAATAACTTGTTCTTTCTAAGTAGCTTATGATTTTGAAGTGCCCATTATTTGGTGCTTAATGTTTATTTTAATAGATACTTCACCTTCCTTTAATTTCCAGGGAACAGTAAGATGAATTTAAGTGGAACTGGTTATGAGAGTGGAAAGGTACAAGACATGAATATGACAGCAGCATTTCTCTTGTTTTGGTGGTCCAGACTGCCTTTGGGTTCAGTTTGCCTGGTTGGGTACATCAGCCTTGACATTTAGGCATGGCTCAAATGTTTCACTTGAGCATGTGTGAAACAAGTGCTTATTTCCTCCTATGGCAGTGAAGTGGGTATGTCTAAGATGATAAATTTAGATTTCATTTTTCTTCCTAAAGTTTATGGAAGGAATGGGGAATACTACAATAAAGAACAAACATTCCTTTTCCTTGTGTACTTTCAATGCTAAGCATTTTGAACCAGGTTCCTAAAATGAGCCCTGAAGTCAAGAGGCTCCAGGTTGATTTGTATTCATTCGCTAGTACTCATCCTGACTTTCATTCTTTAAAGGACACTTTTGCCTGTAAAACACAATTCTATGCATACACCATATAAAAGTAAATATATGAAAATAAAGGCCTGTATGCTTTATATATATATATGTACTAGCATATAAATGGTTTATCTGTATACAAGTGTATATATGTACATAACATAATAGCATAAAAAATGTCAGGGTATGTTAGAAAAACAGCCTTAGGCCCTTAGGATGGATTGAAGGACTGAGTTTCGTTTTCTGAACTAGTGCTGTTATGCTGCTATGCAAAAGGTAATTTCTGTTGCCTGCCTTCCTCATCCCTACTTTTACTGGGCTGCCATAAGTGATTTTGAGGTCAGCTGTAAAACTGTTTTTGTTTTCCTTTTAGCCATCATGGGTGACCAAAGTCATGCATTTTTAAACTAACTTTCATAGTAATGAAAGTGTGAATGGAAGAATGTTGAGGGGGAAGTGCAAAACTGACCTTTTGACACAAATTGCAAGACAGTTGTCTGCTATAGATTGTTTATTTAAAAAAATGGGTTATACAAGCAGAGAACTCAAAACTAGTGATTAAGATGAGCTATGGCTAAAAGGAGATTTCATGCCTACTAATCTCATCTTTTTGATAAACAGGAGGTTATTTTAGAACAACAATAGCATAATATTCAGTTAGAAGATGTATAACCTTCTAAAAAAATTAAGTTCTGTATTCATGAAATCATAATTTTCTGTCTTAAACTGTCTTTATGTGTAAGTGATAAACATGAGGCTTACATACTGTTTTGATGTTTGCTGTACCCCCAGCCTAGCTAGATCTGCTCATCTAATTGTGACTCTGCAGTGATTTGAGCAGATCATGCACTTCATATATTCACTGTGGTGTGTTTCCAAGTGACCTGCAGGTCTTCCTGAATACATGTCAGCATATTTTTGTGCCAGATCACAAACTGAGTAATCCAGTGCTTCTGTCATTTTGGTCACTTTATTTGTATTTATTGTGGCTGGCTTTTACATGCTCTAAACAACACCAGTGGAGCTGACTGTGCTTTTATATTGAAGAAGGGTCACTATAAAAATGACTAGGAGATGATATGTGACTAGGGAATGAATATTACTCATTCCCAGTGAAATGTAGCAAGTAGATGGACAGCACATTGTGCTGATAATGTCCATGTAAAAGATATTTCAGGAGATGAGAGCTAAAGATAAAATGAGTATTTTGAAAACTTATGCATTTAGTCAAAATTGCAGAAGCTAAGAATTCTTGCTTTTCCTTTCCATTATTAGAACAGGCCACTGCCACATATGTTCTGTTGTGTTCTCAGTTTATATTCCTGATGGAGGCCAGCAGCTGGGGCTGGATTCACTTGCTGAAATGTGGGAGTGTGAAACACTTGGGATGCAGTAGGGCATCATCTGGCTGTTTATGCCATGAAGTTTGAGTCGTGCCCAGATTACCTTTTTAACATTAGATGTGTGTGTATGTCTTGGACATACCAGAGTAAATACCAGTAAGGAGCTTGTAATTAGGCACTTGAGTTGAACTTCTAATTCTTCTTGCTAGTGTCATTTAATCAATGGGTTTTATTCACGTGTAGGAGCTAGATATAGTTTGTTTTGTATAGTAGATTTATAGCAGTATGAAATAATGCTTCACTGATATATTTAAACTCTGATGAATCCTTTGAACAGTGTGTGGTTTCTTTTTTCTTACAATGGTGAAAAAGCTTGCCTGCCTTTTTCTTTGAGATTGCTCCTTCCCAACAGGAATAAGAAATCTTGAAGTATATCATTATTTAGTATTCGTGTAATGCTCTTTAATTATTAGGGAAACATCTTGATCTTCCTTTGTCTTCAATCAAAAAAAACATGTCCTTATCTGTTGTACATGCATGTAGAAATGCAGCTTTATCAGCAGCAATCTTCTCAGATTCCAGTTGGATTTTACACTGTATGTGTACATATTTTTTTTCCCTTGGATTTCAGATTTTATTAATGTGCTGTAATGAAACATACCTATTTCAGCAAGTAAAATGCTACATCCATGCTTTCATTATATACTCATGAAAATTAAAATAATGTTGATTTTTTTAAGGAAAATAAATAAAATTTCATTCACAAGTCAGCTATGTGATTTTTAAAATGTAGGAGGCTATTAAAGTAGTATATTTAGCTATGAAGTTGAACCATTCACTTCAAATAGATTACCATGTAATTGTTGTAGAGAGCCATAGGAAAATTTTCATGTTCTAGAATTTTTTGTTTTCTTGCTTTGTTTAAATTCTGATTAACTTGTACTATTTAATAGGATGGGGATTGGTTTTCAGTTTCAAATTTAAACTTAGGACAAGAATTTTATGTCCTTCACCTGATGAGTCTGAGATATAGAAGAAAAACTAGTTTACAAAAAAAAAAAAAAAAAAAAAGAGAGAGAGTACCAGCTGGCATTCTCAAGCAAAATTGAGGAATTTTTGTTATTGTTCTCTTTTCTTTGCTCCTTTCTTGTGTCAGCCAGCTTAACACTTTTCAGAGCCCATTTGCCTGTGTTTCTGTTGTGATGGTTTTCCTGTGTGTTTGAGGGGTCTCCAAGATCCCTTGTAATTTTTTTCCCTTGTATGTAGTTGTTTGAGGAGCATTTACAAAGAGTAGTACAGGTTTTTTTTGCCTGTATTTTTAAGGTAAGAGGTTTATGTGAACCTTTGGTGCTCTGTTAAACATTCCAGACAAGTATGTTGGGTCTTCATCTGATCTTTGGCCCAACATCCCCTCTAGTTAGTTAGACTAGAGCACTGACAGGTGGCAGAGAATCTATTCTGCACTGCTGTAGGTTCACACGATGGTGAAATGGCCTCTGTGTTTCTCATCTTGTTTCAGATGAGACTCATCTGCTGATCTCAGGATGACATTATTGTGGTGGAGTAGGGAGTGTTTGTCAGACTGCAAGGAAGGTCTTGGCATCTGTTGTAGTCATGGGCTCTGTGCTTCTTTCTTCAGACTGTGTTCTTCTTAGTATCTTTGTTAAAGCTTAATGTTTATTCACTCCTGCATAATTCTTATGTACTCAGAAAGTGACACAATAGCCACATGAATATTTTCACTATTTTATTATCTCAATTAAAAATATTTTACATGGCAAAGGACATGTTGATAAGTGAAGTCCCTAGTTTCTCTAAATAAATCTCGTAAGAGCAACTTCTTTCTTTCCTTGCTTTTGCCTTTTATTTCTATAGTGACTATAATAGACATATCTTTAGAGATACAGAAGGCAGAGACATGCATGAGAAGGAAATTAAAGCATTGTTAACAGCAGTAGGTGACTTTTCAGAGGAGACTACTTAAAAAGATAAACACATTGATATAAAAGCCACTGTTTGAGATCTTTGCTGAAATGAAAACAAGAGCTGGAAGTACATGTCATCCCCATATTAGTGTTAAATTCAATGTTAATGACCTTCTTTATGAAAAATTTGTGGGGGAGGAGGGAAGGAAAGGATGAATTGTTTGTTTGTATTAAAAAAAAAAGCTATAAACCTAAAACTACCTTTGAGATATAAGCTGATAGTATCACTGCCAAAATTCAGTCTGAAGTTTGCTCTTGTCTGAAATCTACTGGAAATACAAGTGAGTGTATTTTGCTTGAGTAATCTCTTGTAAATGCAGTGGTGCCAGCAGCTTTGTAGTAATGACCATGTCTTTGAAGGCACTTAGAAGCTTCCTCTCAAAGACATTCTTAAATAATTAAATCTTTTTTCTTTTTTCAATTTACATGGAATTTGTAATGGCATCTCCCCAAAGTACCATATTTCCTTCCTTCCTTTCTTTTCTTTCTCATGAAAAGCTTAAATAGAGTATTTAAATTAAGACACTGCTTGCTAACTTGAATAGTGAAGAAAGGTGATGAAAGAGCAGATCCAGATATTTATTTGTTGAGATTCTAAGATACATTTTCTTAATGCAGAAATGACAGCTTGAGAAACCTGGGTACCTCTGAGATGATGGTAGAAGCCTTGGTTCCCTCCTGCAAATAAAGGGAGGCATTTTATCCCCTCTGCTCTATGCCCTCTGGCGCCTGGCAGTTCATGCTCTGACCTTTTACGTGGTCTCTTAGCAAGACCAGGTGTCTACTTGTTTGTACATAGGTTTAAATTTATTTTTTTCTTTTTTTTTTTTTCAGATACTGAGATTCTCTATTCAAAAGTGTATGAAGAGATCTGTGGGCGTTATGGAAAGAGCTATAGCTGGGATGTGAAATCCAGGGTTCTAGGTAGACAAGCCCCAGAAGCAGCAGGGATTATTCGAGATCTTCTAGATCTTCCAATAACCAAGGAAGAGTTATTCAACGAAAGTAAAACTATGTTGGAGAAGATGTTCCATACGGCTGGGTTGATGCCAGGTATGTTTCTTTGCAGCATTTATAAACTCTTTATGGAATTATTTAAATGTTGATCAAGATAGAAGTTTGTAATTTGCTGTGGAGTCCGGCTGTTTGTCTCTGTCCCCACACACGCTTAGGCACCTTTTCTTCGGCCCACCCAGGGACTGCCAGTGTCGGGATCTCTCTCTCTCTAGCCGGTCAGAGTGACCCCGAAAAAGTTCAAAAGTTCCTTTTCCCAGCCCGATACTTGAAGAAGGAGTCAGGGCTCTTCATTTTTCGGTCTCAAGGTTATTTATTACATCTTATCTATAAAATTCTTTCTCCCTGTCCAGCCGAGATCCGTTCAGCAGGACAGTCAGAGGCACTCCGCACTCCCCCAGGGCGGTGTTATCTTTATATACTACAAACTACGTGTACAATATTTACAGTTATTCTCCAATACCTATCATCTACGCTAGACAGTGAGTTTCTACTCTAGACCAATCTAAAAGTGCCGACATCACCAGACAAGATGGAGGTAGAGAAGAAGAAGAAAGGCTAGACACGCCCAAATCCCTCCATCTTTCACCAGAAACCCCTATACCAAAAATCCTAAAACCTACATTTACACTCTGTGAATACTTTATCCCTATACCATCTAAACTGCCGTGGCCTCTATCTCCTCATGCAAAGGTGCCAAGCTGTTCCATGACCCGCATTCGAACCCGATGGTGTTCTTGGGCTGTGTGCCAGGGTCTCTGAGCCCCCTGGCAAGGGTCCCAGGTAACTCCAGACTCCCAGAGGGATGTCCTGAGTTCCGACAACCTGCCTTCCATAAAACAGTCACTCTTACAAATCATGTTTCATTGCTCTTGTTTTAGAAAATTTACTAAATCTACCTTTTATTTACCTGTTTAAAAGGGTATTTTACCTATTAAAGTTGACAGATTTTTTTTTTTTTGCCCTGTTTACTTAGAGAAAAACTTTTTTTTTATGTTTTAAAAGAACAAAAAAGACTAGATACATGTGCATGAATTCTGTTAGGTAAACTAGACACTTTTTGTAACTAGTTTTGGCAGCTGTGTTTTACGTGGCTGTGAGCACAGTCTGACTTTGTTAAGCACAGATGCATTTGCCTGCACATATAAAAATATGTGTGCCCATGGGTTCTTTTGGTTGGAATTATTCTCGCCTAACCCGAAAATTGTAATTCAAGTACAGCAGCTGAGAGTGTCAGTAGAAAAGGAGGGTTTTTCAGGTTATTGTAAGACAGGGGAATTTCCTTACCTTCTGGAGATATGTCTTTTACCAGTGATTATGTAGGATGCTCAAGTGAGTAGCTTCAACGAGGTAACTCAAGATAAGCAAGAGGACCAATCTTACTTGTAATGTGAATGCATTCTTTTGTATTGAATTACATTTAGATTTGAAATGCTTAGAGAGAAATCCATGCAACACTATCAGGACCTAAAGCTAGGATTGCTGCTAACTTTATGTACAATGTTAAACTTTATGGAGCAATTTTCAGTAATTTATGATGAGAAAAAAAAACAAAAACAGAAGGAGAGGACTATAAAAAAGTATTAGAAGTGAAATAACTGCATGTCACTGTACATGTTTAACAGTTATCATTTTTTCTCTTTGAATGTGTGCTCGTTTGTTCTGACAATTTCTACAGCCCATTAATATTTTAATTTTTAGAGCAACTTTTTTATACCTAGTTTCATAATGCATTAAGATGAAAGTTAAAAATATGTGATATGTTAAGAATAAGTAACAAGTAGCAAAAATAAAAAGTGTGATTTTTTTTCTGCTGCTTAAAAAGCTTTAGTATATTTTGTGTCCAACTTAGTTCTCACTCTTAGTTATCCTCTAATGTCTTTTATAGGCAAGATTTTTCAAATTGCATCTCTCTCACTTATACATCCACATGAGACTGTAAGTCTAGTTAAACTTTCCCAAAAACTAGAAAGTTGGATTGATGTGTTTTTTGTTTTTCATCTCAAGCTTCTGGGACTGATTTTTCAAATATATCTTTTGCGAGGCAAACAAAAAAGCCCTGTGTAGGTTCAGAAAATGCCAGATGAACAGACTGGGTAAAATGTTGGGTAGCATAGAGGAGATATTCTGTGCCTGCTGAAGACTGTGATAATGTAGCTGAGATGTCTTGAACAGAATTAGAAGGGTGATGGAACAGATTAGCCAAAGGAAACATGAAGTTTTCTACTGTTCTTGCCTTCAAGAAGTGAATTTTGTCCTCATTGAAGGTGGACTATTATGCATGAAACAAGCCAAATTTATACTAGGAGAAGCAAGTAAACATTTTCATCATCACCAAAATTGTTCAACTGATTATCTTTTCAGTTCAACTAAATACACACGATAACTTTTTTCAGTCCATATTCTAAAGTAGAATTGATGTGAGCTAGGATACAAGCTGAATTGCCATGCATTTTAGGAAACCAGGTTGATGCCAGGTAATAAGCTAGAGGAAAATGTCTGCAGTTACTTACTATTCAGTTTCTTTAAGAACTGTTCTCCAGTTAACCAGATTTTTTTAATCCAATTCCGTCTTTTTTGTCTCTTCTGAGGATGTTTATTAATGATTTGTGGATTTATTTTACTGTCACTTAATGTTGTTGAATTAAGAATGGACTTCTTGAACAGTTTGTGCAAGATGTAAGATTGTGGTAATGTTTTGAGTTCTCTGGCTAAACTGATCTTTCAGATGGTTACAGATAAATACAGGAAAGTGAAAGTTAATTGTCATAATTATGGTGGAAGAGTACTCTAAAGTGCTGTGTATCTGGTCATCTTTTTACAGTTAATAGACAGGTGACATTCTATTTTTCAATCCGTTTCTAAAAGTTGTGAAAAAAAATGGATTGAAATTTGATTTGGTGGAAAGCACTGCTAAACAGTGGCCAATGGTGTTTGAAAAAGTGGCTCAAACAAAGTGGCACTTGTTTCTGGATGAGCTATGCACGTGATCTTGCCAAAGATGATAGCACTGTAAATTCATAAATCAAGTAAAGGTATGTCAGGGATGGCTAAGGATAGTGTGGAAGTTGAATGAATATCTAATTGGCAAAGCAGTTCTTCTTCTGACATGTTAGAAACTTGTCCTGGTTCCGACTGAGATAGAGTTTATTTTCTTCTTAGTACCAGGTGCAGTTCTGTGTTTTGGATTTAGTATAAGAATAAAGTTGATAACATGCTGATGTTTTAGTGCTCACCCCAAATCAAGGATTTTTCATTTTCTCATGTTCTGCCAGTGAATAAGTGCACAATGAGCCAGGAGAGAGTATGGCCAGATGGTTTATCTGAACTGGCCAAAGGGATATTCCATATCATAGCACATCATGACCAGTGTATAACCTGGAGTTGTTACCTAGGAGAGGGACCAACTGTGGCTTGAGGATGGTCTGGGCATCAGTCAACAGGTGGTGAGCAATTGTATTGTGCATAAATCTTCTTAAATTTTGTCTCTCTCTCCTCCTCTCCCTTTTTTAAACTACATACTAAATACTACAAACTGGTAGTATTAATTATATCATTATTACTTTGCTTTTATTATTAATCTGTTCTTATCTCAACCCACAAGCTGTTTTTTTTTCCTGGTTCTTCTTCCTGACCCACCAGGTAGGAACACGCACAAAGTGAGAAGCTGTGTGGTACTTAATGTCCTGGTGGGGTTAAACCATGGCACAGGCTGTGTGACTGGCACACCACTTAGTGTACAGCACCGCTGAGACATAAGTGGCTGAAGACAGAATTTGGACTATTTCAGTATGGCCAATCTGACAGACAAGCTTCAATACATCAGGCTGTGGTCAAAATACAAATTTCATTTAAGAAGAGGCACCATCCATTTCTAATGTAATTTTCTGGTAACTATTTGGGAGTTTTTCACAGTTACATTTATTTTTAGTTCTGAAAGAATCTTAAGGAATGGTAATTTTGATTCAGTATAGAAAGAAAGTAATCCAAGATGACACTTAAAAAATGACAGGCCTGCCATTGTGCTGCTTTTCTAAATATTTCTGTCACAGTACAGACGTTATCTACAAGAGTAATGCAGTAGGCTTTCTGTTTCTGCAAATGCATTTTGAGTGTTTCTGTGTTGCAGGGAAGTGCTTAGTCAGAAGATGAGGGAATGACAAGCAGAACAGAAGAAAACCATACATAAGTATATTTACTTATATGTATATAGGTTTGCTTTTGTATAAACCTAGCATATATACAGAGGGAGAAAAACTGAACTCCAAATTATGCAACCACCAACAGTTGCTATAATCATGTCAGGATTTTGAAACTACTGTTATTCTTTCACTGTAGTCTTTGGGGTTTGGCTCATCATCATTAGCACAAAGCACAGATCTTTAAGGATTGTGTGGCTGTGTATGCCTTTCAGACATTCTCCATTCATGAACCGTTTTCATGATAACTGGGATTTAGTTGTTGCATCTCCTCTTCAGCCAGTATGGAATGTGATGTGCAAACTATTTTACAGTTTAAGTACAGTTTTCTGTTCTTTTGCAGCCATGAGAGGATAATTTCATACCTCAATTTTAGTACCAAATGAAGCCAGTCAGAAAGCACAAAAAGAGAAGAAAGGATAACAGTTTAAATGTCAATGGCAACTCACTCCAAATTTCTTTTTTCTTGAACAGTTCAATTCAATGAAAAGTCTAGTTAGCTTAACCATTGCTTCCTTGATTCATGTTGTGCCCTTGACAGTTAAACAGACTTCCTACCATGATCTTTTCTTTGCCTTGCTGTTTTTGTTTTAATGGTAGGAAGCTCTGGTGAGTCCATGCTGGGCTCAGTGAGCCTGTAACCCTTAGATATTAGCCAATTAGCTGCAAACTTGGAATGATGCTTCCTGTTAGGCTGATATCAAACATTTGACCTTTACATCAGGTCCTAAAGGACTGCATCCCAAACATGCTTTTATCAGGAAATCAGCAACACAGTTGATGCAGGTTTTAAATTATGTAAAATTTAATACTTTTCTTCCTTCTATGGTCATGCATGTGTCAGTATGTCCAGATTGAAATGAGAGTAATGATTTGATGAATAAGAAGTCTCTCTGACCAGAAGGGTCTCTAATACTTTTTAGGGAGTAATAAGATGAGAAAATTAAATTCCTTATTAATAGTCATGGCCTTCCTACGTGAGGGGGTAAGCTGGTAGTTTCCACCTTTACTTTTGTAGCTTAATGAAAGGATGCCCTACCATTGCAAAAGCATTTTTATACAGTATGTCATAACAAATAAAGAAGCAGGTGTATCTGAAAGTTGTGTTTCCACAGTTACATGAGATTCAGAAATATAGAATAGAATAGAATAGAATAGAATAGAATAGAATAGAATAGAATAGAATAGAATAGAATAGAATAGAATAGAATAGAATAGAATAGAATATTTTCAGTTGAAAGGGACCAATGAATGTCAACTGCCTGTTCAGGGCTGACCAATTTAAAGCATTCTTGGCAATTAAACCAAGGAAGGGATAACAACATCTCACACTCTCACCTTCACAGCAGCAATCCTGACTTCACCTGAGGACTGAAAGCATAAATAGCATTGGTGATGGGCTTGCCATTGTTGTAGCACACCAGACTTCATTAAAAATATTTTTAAATAATTTTATTACTTAAGTTAACAAACAGCATCTTTTTTTTTCCAAGTGAGGTTGTTTTGTTTTGCTGAGTTCTCTTAGTGTTCAGAGACTGCTGAGGTTTCTTGCCATAGATTTTTTTTTGTGAACTTAAGGATTTCCTTATCATTGAATTGGTTAGAAATCTAATTGATGTGACATAGCTGAGTGCAAATGTTAACTTTTTTTTGATTGAAGAAAGTGATGAAATCTTGAAAAGCTCTACCACATAGCACATTCAGTGTGGGAACTGTAAATGATTTTGGAAAAAAGGAGTAGTTTTTTTAATACACAAGCTATATTTATCCTTGAGACTTCCATTTGTGTACAAGTGAACATAAATTATCAAGACATGCATAATGTATGCACAGTTAATTTAAACATTGCATGGACCACTTTACCACTTTGGTTTCCTTCAGTCTTTTTTCTCAGCAGTAAATATTTTCTTCTGAATATACACCAAACACTCTTGGACAGCTTGTTTTGTGCAACATTACAACAAAATGAAGCGGACTTGAATATCTGTGTCTAAAGAGCCTTGCTTTTGGCACAGAGGTCAGGTGTCCTCTGTTCTTGTGCTGCTTAGTGTGAGTAGAAAAATAACTGTATCTACATGGTGGTGAATGAAGAGCGCAGTGGTGAGTGCTGTGATAGATATACGTGTAGGAGTACTGAATGTGAGACAAGCACAAAGTTGTACTTGACCATGGCCATTTAACTTTTTTTTTGGCAACATGGACAGTGGGGTTGAGTGCGCCCTTAACAGATTTGCTGATGATACTGGGCTGTGTGGCCCAGTCAGCACGCTGAAGGGAAGGGGTGCCATCCAGAGGGACTTGGACAGGCTTGAGAGGTGTGTCGAGGAAAAGCTCATGAAGGTCAACAAGGCCAAGTGCAAGGTTCTGCACCTGAGTTGAGGAAATCCCAAGCACCAATACAGGCAGGGAAGAGAATGGATTGAGAGCAGCCCTAACAAGGGAGGCTTGGGGGTGTTGACTGACAACAAGCTGGCAATGTTTGCTCGCATCCCAGAAAGCCAACTGTGAACTGGGCTGCAGGCAAAGGAGCATGGCCAGCGGGTCAAGGGAAGTTATTCTGCTCTTCTACTCTGTTCTTTTTGAGACCCCACCTGGAGTGCTGCATCCAGCTGTGTGGCACCTAGCATGAGAAGGATGTGCACAAGTTCAGAGGAGGACCAGTGATCATCTGACCAGAAGAATGAAGCATCTCTCCTTGAAGGCTGACTGTGAGAGTAGGGGTTGTTCAGTCTGGAGAAGACTTAAGGGAGACCTGAGAGCACCTTTCAATATCTCATAAGAAATCTGCACAACGGCTTTTTACAAGGGCTTGTAGTGACAGGACAAGGGGGAACGGCTTCAAACTGAAAGGGAGTAGGTTTAGATTACGTATTAGGAGAAAATTCTTTTCTGTGAGAGTGGTGGAGCACTGGAAAAGATTGCCTAGAGAAGCTATGAATGTTCCATCCCTGTAAGTTTTCAAGGACAGTCTGGATGGGGCTTGGAGCAAACTAGACCTAAAAAAGTTGGCCCGCACATGGCAGGGGGTTGGAACTAGATGATCTTCAAGGTCCTTTCCAATTTTCCAATGCAAAACATTCTACAAATTTGTGTACAAATTACATGAGCAAAGAATATAAAGACCGGTACAGTTCTTCCAACAAATATTTCAGTGCACAGGTCTGAAAATCTGTTCTCTATTACAAAGAAGTTTGTAATGTATTTCTGTACTCTAGTTTTTTAAGCCACCACATTTCTTATAAAAATTTTTGGAAGGAAAACATTTCCTTGGGCTTATAATACAGTTGACATTAAAATAAATATGACTAATAGTACTCATTAGTACATAGTACAAAGGAAAATGGTCTTCAAAATTTACTTTAATAAGGAGAATGAGTATCTTTTCAACAATGACAATTAACTGGCAACCAAATGATTGTGATTGTAAAATACAGACAAACATAACACAGGATTGTAACTAGATCACTTACCACTTGGTGTTTGCATTTAATTAGGTTAAGAAATATACTGTATTTATGGTGTTTTGTTTGTATGGGCTTATTTATTTATTTATTTATTTACTGTCTTGAATCAAAGTAATCCTACATTATATTGTTTCTTAGATTATTAGATATCTGACACTGTAATAAGGACAGTGATCATTTAGAAGAATATGAGGTATTATTCTATATGATGGTTCTCTCTTCCAGCCTGTTTTTCAGTTGGTTAACACTTTAGCTAAATTAATTGTGAACTATAAAGGAATAATATGTATGATGGCTGGGGAAGATCTGAAAGCCCTGTGAGCTGTTTGGATTTTGTTTAAGGGTAGGAAAATGTGGATATGTCTGCTATATGTCTTTCCTGGCAGAGAATGCTAGCTTGCAGATAAATTAATAGCAACAATGCACACACTCACATTTGCTATTTCTCTGTTTCCTATTCATTTCTTGGTTTTCTTTCTGGGATTGCATTGTGGATAAAATACTATTTATGAGAAATAAGATGTAATTGGTACCTAGGTGCCAGTCAGGGAAGAACTAAGCAGTGGCAAGAGGGGTATAGTGCACTGTGGTGTTTGTGAAAGCATATGCCACTGAAAATGACACTGCTTGTTTATTAAAGGCCTTCTCAGACATGTAGGAGATCCTGTAATGTAATTTTGAAGCTTAGGTTTCATGGAATCTACCTTATAAATTCTAGGTGTTTGACTTATTATGGTCCTATTTGCAATGTATACTTTCTTGAGAAAAGGTCTTGTGAAGTTCATTTTTAAGGGCATTTCCCTTACATAGCTTATGTTCATCTCTTTAGTATTGAGACATTAGAGAAGACAAGGGGGTGTCTGAATATTTATGTGCTCCTGCTCTCTGTGCTGACAGTACACAAACCAGCTGAAGCTGGAAGACTGTAGGACTTCAGCTCTGTAAGACATCAAGCCGGCTAAGGTACTGTCAGAGCTTGCTGTGTGATTGTCTGTATGATGGTGTTATGCCTTCAAATAAATCAACTGCAAGCAGAAATATAAACACCAGTGTGGGTGAGTGAGGGCCCTTAGTGATGCAGGGTCCCCAGGCAGGTGCAAAGGAGAGCTGCTTTATTGAAAGAAGCAGGCCTTTTTAGCCCAGTTAGCAGTTATCAGCTACATACTTTTAAATCATAATAAATATAATTCAACCACCATACCCTGTGATGTGAACACACCATGGTTACATAACTTGTTTTTCTACCCCTAACTCAGCTCAGTCACTTTCCCACAGTCCTTTTCTAGTTAACCAAAGTAACAGGCTTGAGCCATGATTTTACAAGGCCTTCCTTTTTTAAGATTTTACCCATATGCAGCACAAGAGACATTCAGTTGTGGAACAGAGGAAACTGAAATAAGGGTTCAGTCCCGAAGTGCTGTGCATAATTCTCTTCTTATCTCACATGTTTTCCCAGTTTATCATGGAGATCACTTTCTTGTTTATCTTGAAAAACATTCTTATATACTACTTTAACATGTTCATAGAGGAAAGTTTGGTTGGAGGTTAACATTTGAAAAAAATAGAAGAGCTTTATAGTCTTTCCTTGTTTATCTGAAAGCATTTTAAAAGAAATAGATCTGAATCTGTATATACAGAATTGGTACAAGTTAAGAACAATGTTTTGTTCAGGGACAGATAAATACAAGAAAAAGGATGGTACAAAAATTTGGAATTATATAAAATAAAATGTAGCAAAGATGTATGTGCTGTTCACTGTTCTAAACTATTGTGCATGACATAGAGAATATGTTTGTATAAAGCTAAAAGGAAAATAAAAATTCCTTCTGCTTTCACTCAATTTAAGTTAGCTTTCAGGAGTTTCATCTTGTTAATTTTCACTTCGTGATCAATAATGTCATTTGATTATAAAATGTGATAGCTCAAAAGGAATAATGTCCAAAACAGTGTTGTAATAGCATGTAAATAATTAGATAGGGATTCTCATTGGATCATTTCAATGTAACATTATTTGGTTTCCTGAACTCTTGGTGTACATGTATGTATTAGTCAATTAGAAGGAAAATGTAACAGTTAGCCCAAGGGTTTTGTTGTTCAGTTTAAGTCTTATTTTTAGTTTGTCAGTTGAACCAATGTATTAGTCATCATGATATCAGCTGAATCTGAGGAGAAAACACCACATCTGGAGTCTAATGGAGGGATAAAAGTTAATTTTTCAAAAAAATAAAATAATGTTTATGCTTTTCTGCAAGTTTCAGAACAAAAGAGCCAATCTCTTTCTTTTAAATGTATCTGTGGTCTCAGAAGAAATAGGCCCTTCTGTTCATTTAATTTGTTTTCTTTTTTCCCTCAAAGTTGATAACTTCATTGACATTTGTGATTAATTGGGTTTTAAAGATGCTGACATTTAAAGTTGATCCTCCTTCTTTGCAGCTTCTGTGACAAAACACCTCTTACAATTCTTTTCACCTATTTTTCTGTGCAATAATTAGTGATGCTTAACTGTTGTAGTTAGTATATATTAAGGTTCTGTGTTGATCTAAAACTTCTAATTTAAAGAGATAGTGTAAAGATACAGTATTTACCTAATTTTTTTTATAACTACTTGAAGAATTTATGTTGTTCTGTATAAAATATATATTGCCTGTGGCCATATGTATTGCCTGTGTTGCACATTTGGAGTATATTCTTATGCTGGAAAAACAGAGATCCTTATTTCTTTTGATATTTCTTGAATTTTTGTTCTCACTGTAAGCTAATAAGCTTTCAGGAGGACAGGTGGAGGGTAGTCCCAAGAAGTCTAGCAGAGGGGTTCCTCTGGGATGGGTGGGCCATGATCCCTTACATGGTGCCACAAGTGAGTTAGAAGTTAGGGAGATCACAGGAATTTTCAGTATACTTCTTCATAGCCATTGAGTTTTGCATTGGTTGGTTTTCGTTGTCATTTCATTGAAAAATCTTTGTAGCTATAGAAGATATAATGACACAGTATTTTCCAGGGGAAGTTTCTTACAGATCTTTAAAGCAGTTCCTCAATTCCCCTTCTGCTGATGTTTTCTTTAAAAAAAAAAACATTAGAAAGATACTAAGGAAGGTATTATCTTTTAATGAAGAATTATATACCAAATTAGTAAAATAATTGTGTCAGTAATTTGATGTGGTAGTAAAGTGTCTAGAACTAAACTAGTGGTAATTGATGCAAACAATGGATTTTCCTGATCTATAGCTTTTACAAAGAGGGAAGCAAACCTGAAATGAAAATATTTTTCAGCTGCTATTGTTCTGAGCTTGTCAAGTTATGTGAGTTATTCTTCCAAATGCAGTTTAATTTTTTTTTCTTGGCAGCTGATTTGCCCCCTGCATTTTTTTTTTCTATCTTGCTCTATTTACATGTATGCAAATAATAATTTTTTAGGTGGCATGTTCCCTGAATAGTGTAAATATTTCCTCTCCGGAGATATTAGCTAAAACTTCCTTTTAGCTCCCTTGTTGTGAGGGAAGCCAAAAAGAGAAATCAAACACACATGCAATACACATTTACACACTGAAATCATGATGTGCTTGAGGAATACAAGAGAGAACCCTGGAGAAATAACCTTTCTGCAACAGTGCTTCTCTCTGGCTGGATACCTCCAATAGAAACATAGAATAAGCATACCCAGTGAGAGATGAACTGAAGCTGTAATGCAGTGGGACTGAAGAAAATTAGCTATTTGAAAAGAGCACAACTTTAGAGAAAACTAACCATATTATAGCAAGGGCATAGGAGATAGGAATAGTCTTCTGCTTGTGTAATCTTTGGACTGCTTTATGTTACAACACTTATGTATGCTAGCCTTGCTAAACATTTCAGTTTATTAATAATAATTCGTTAGAATAAATGCATTTTATTTTAGAGAAGAGACACTAATACTACTGCTTTACATTAAGGAATCAGTGCTTCCATTAGTTTAATATAGACTTACTTCGCATGATTCAGAATGAAGATATAATCTGGAATAAAAAGCTGGCTTGTATTTAACATGATATTTTACTGAGAGGACATAGTAGCATCATTTTGGAAAAAGTGCACTTGCTTAGTATAACACTTAATGGAGCATAAGAAGGCTTTTAAATAGCTGATGTATTGACCTTAGAGGAAGAGTAGTGCTTGTTATATCTGTCCATCTCAAAATCTAACATTAGAGAAGTGCATGTATTTAAAGTTTAAAGGCCATCTTCAAATATAAGCATGGAGCTGGAAATGTCAGTTATTAATTGTTTGATTTGATTCTGGAGAATAAATGAGAAATCTGCAGAGAGTTCTACCTACAAGTCCTGTTTCCAGATAGATTAGTTACTGTACCTATTCACACTTTGTTATCAGTAGTACTTACAGCTTGTCAAAGTTGGGCATATGACTATACTTGGGAAAAATGTATGGCAGATAACATGTTGTTTATAGAATTGAATGGCTGGATCACAAGGGAAATGCAAATCAGAGGTGCTGAGGTGGCAAAGGAGGAGTAGGAATGGTTTAATGGTTTGAGGGAGTGGAATGGTTTACGAGAGTGGAGACCAGACATAATGATGACAATGAATCAGGAGGAAGGGAATAAGATTATTTTTTTATAACCAGGCATGAAAAATAGGATAAGAATTAATGTAGTTGGAACATGAAAATAGAATTCTGTTCAAGTTGTTTCAACGAGCCAAAAGTCCACTGGACTTTACTTGAACCTAAACTACCTGAAATTAATATCCTGTGTCTCGTACATTGGGATTAATGCCAAAAGGCACAGCTGAAATGATTTTACAGGTATGGAGGATTTTCACTTGAGAATTGATAAAGACCAGACATCTACACTTGTTCTTCATTAGATAATGCTAATTGTTTTGTCTGGGAAAACAAAAAAAGTATCCAGCATTTTGGAAAATGGGAAAAGTATCCAGCATTTTGAATGCTGGGAAAAGTATCCAGCATTTTGAATGCTTCAGCAAAGGAGCATTAAAAACCCTTCAGAGAAAACTCAAAGCTTGCACTGAATAACAAAGTATGTTTGCCTCTTACACAGACTGGTTGTGTTTTCACTGTTCACTGCATTAACCTTCCCTAGAAGACTGGATCAGATTGAAGTTTCTACCCATTAGGCTTGAGGTGTTCATTACTCTGGGTTCACAGCATCAATAGATAAAGCTCTGGTATTAACAACTGTGACTGACATCTGCTCTCTTCTGCCCAGTGTTACTTGCTTTAGTAATTGCAAAAGAGAGAAACTGAGCTCTTTTATGGGCTGGTTTGAGCCAGCTGGATACCTACTTCAGGAATTAAAACTCTGCAATCCAGTGAGAAGAGTATTCTTCTTTGATTTTTTTTTCCCAGGGGCATAACTGTATATGAAAGAAAATGTTCTCTCAAACTCTTAGAGTTTTAACTAATAAACTTACATAATGTGGGGACATTACTTAATGAGTTTCCAGTGGGTCTCATTATATAGTGATATTAATCACATTTTTGACAGATTTTGAGAAAAGCATTGCTTGATAACAGAAAAAGTATGTATATAGCTTACAGAATGTTCCATGATTTTTGAGTGCAAAAGGAACATTTCAGATATAGCAAGAATTTTCTTTTACACTGACTTTTTGAAATAGGTTTATTACATTCAGTAAGACAGCGTTGTTGAAGTATTGCTAAATGCTTTGTAATTGGGTATAAACATTATTTCATATACCAACTAATATGCATATTTATAAAAACTAAAATGTGTGTATTTGTCTTGCAGGAGTCAGTAAGCTGATCCATCATTTACACAAACACAAGATACCCATAGGTGTTTGCACCAGCTCGAGTGTATCGTCATTTGAGATAAAAACAAGCAGACACAAAGACTTTTTTAGTCTTTTTCATCATATTGTGTTGGGAGAGGATCCCGAGTTGAAGCGTGGCAAGCCCCATCCTGATCCATTTTTACTTTGTGCAAAGAGATTTGAACCTCCTGCACCACCAGAGAAGGTAAGAGGGGGAGGGCACAAATTAAATTTAGGAAATTTCTGTTTGGGCTGTATTTGGAATTTTTTTTTAATGTGCTAAATACCTAGATTAATATAAACATTTTTAAAACCAGCAACTCCCAGATGTTTGTGCTGTCTAAGAGAGGTATTTCCATCCACTACATTTAGAGTTATGCAGATTGCTCTGATTTGCTACGTGGTAGCATGCAGTAATAGGAAAGTGTAATGATTTTCTGCTGTATATATAAATCTACAAGCTTAACTTCGCTATTCAGAGTTTGGAAACATTCATGGCTGATTTACCTCTTAAGTGTCAAAGCATAAATATAGTTCTTTGTGATGAGCACATATATTTTTCTGAAGCTATATCTTTCTACTAGCAGTCTAAATCTCTGAGATCATAGTCCTTGCTTCTGATTTAAAACTATCAGTTTGAGCACTCTTTCTCAAATAGTAGATGTGTTAATTTTTCCTGTCTTATATATAACTTTAAAAACTACTCTGAAATAGAAATCTCTAGGAAAAAAATTTCACATCAACTGTGAGAGTTAGTTAAAACAACGTTTTCATTTTTATTTTAAATTAAATTGCCTTTATCCTTAGAACGTTTATCTTACTTCTTCTCTGTCCCAAGTGGAACGTAAGTTCTGGAGTTATTTCCATTACTGCAGAAAAATGTGTTGCATGATATTTTTAAGGAAGAAATTTAGGTAGATTAGACTGTGATTACTGTTCTCTCAGTAAAATTATTGGGGGAAAAAAAGCTACACAAGTTCATATGGAATGATTAGCTAAGATTCCTCACCTTTCATACTTCAAGTTCTCACACAGAGTCTAAATGGTAGTTCCATTGCCTGGGAATACAAATTGAATTAAATTTGGTGCAGTGTGGTTTACATTTGAACATAGTTAACCAAACTGGGTTTGGGTTTTAGTTTGGTTTGATTTTTTTTTTTTCTGTTGCAGTTTCTCTTGATGTGTGAATCTACTTTATTTGTAAGCTTGCATGTTCAGAAATTATACACCAAATGTACATAACCAAGGAAATTGAATGTCAGCTGTGTTAAAGGCAAATTAAACTATAATTTCATGAGAGGAGCAGGACAGCTTTTCCAAAACTCTTACTTTTGTGGTTCTATTTCAGAAAACCCACAATACTTAAAATGAACAAAAAGTTTAAAAATAAACCAAAAGGAAGCAACAAAACCAGTGAGCCAGTGACACTGTGTAGATACTTGTATTCTTTAGTTGTGTTAGCACTGAAAAAAAACCATGAAAAAATAGTCCCATCTGTTTTACACTTAATGTTTTTAAACTTTAAAGGTACTTTAGACAATCAAAGTCACAGATTGTTAATAGTAGTTGTGTATTTTTAATTTTGTTAACTTTTCTTTGAAGAAGGGCATAGATGTTTGAATCCATATTTTTCCTTTGTAAGAAGTTTATAGCATCAAATTCCCTTAGTGCAGATAATTCAGTTGAACTTTTTTTTTTTTTTTCATCTACAAAAGTCACAACTGTTAAAGTGTGGGAAATTTACAAACGCACAGATTTCCCAAGAGGAAGGAAGTGAAAACTGTGAATGCGAAATTATCCAAAACATTTGTGACCAGTTGCAGTGTGATAGTGTCATCTGCAGTGTTTTGTCCCAAGCAGTGAACAAATAGAGCTACAGGTTTGGATTTCGTGCCAGCAATCATTAACATGCAAGGCTGCAACCAAGTACCAGGAGGTAAAGCTCATGTCTACATAAGCAAATAATTGGACTTAAGCAAAACAGGTTGTTAGAGCATCATAGGCAGTGCTTGGGCTCATAGATCTATGCTATGTATTATTTGAATGTTTTCAATTTGCTTGGATTTACTGTGATCCCAGGCTGAGATTAGGTTCTTTGGAGCTTTATGTACTCTTAAACACTGGATGTTGCTTGATAAGTGCCTGCAGAGAACTTTCACTGGAGCTGCTGGCTAGAGCAGCCTAGTACATACCAAAACTACCCAGTGAAACCAGCTGTCAGGGAGAAAGTGAGAACTTTCAAGTTTGCTTCAAAACTTTGTGGCTGCTGTTAGCAAAAAAAAAAACAATGTAGGCATAGAGAAAACCAAACCCAGAATTTAGCTGTATTGTCATATCAGCCAGTGGTTATTGCTGTGCAGGCATACTTCTGCAAGTAGACCAGTATTTAAGTGATATATAAATGGATATGATATCTGCTATACTGTTATTGAAGGATGTCATAAATATCCATCTTGAAATTTCTTAGATGCTGATATTTTGATTTGCAGTCTTTGCTTAACTAGGAACTTAATACACATAATGATAAAATGATAGCACAGGAATTTCAAAAAAGGTAAAGCCTGCTAATTCAGTCTAGGTCTTCTATCTTGTGCTGCATGAAGCATCATATGAACTTCCAATGCTAGCAACAATGCCCAGTCATACAAGTTATTAAGTAAATCAGCCCGATAATCAAAATATGATCTGGAAATTAAATACTAGAAAATTTGTATTTTAATAATTTTTTTAAAAATATATCCAAATTCTGCTCTTAAATGCACAGATGCAACTTGTATGAAAACTGTCTGGAGCTGTACATGTGTTGAAATGATGTGTTCTTGAATATTTTAGAAATTTCAGGCTACAGTGTTCAAAACACTGTGTTCTTTTTCATACATTTTAGTTTGATGATTGAAAAACACTTTTCTTAGTATTATTTCTGTTTGGATTCTGGTCAGGGAATACTTTAACAAACAGAAAATTATTAAATCCAGGGTTCCTAATGGGATGCACTCTCATGTTCTGAGATCTGGAAGATGTAATTGAAAGGCCATTTTCCATAATCTTTGATGTATCATGGCCATTGGGAGAAATGCTCGAAGGCTGGAGACAGCAAATGTCACTCCTGTGTTGAAGCCAGGCAAGGAGAATGACCCACAGAGCTGCAGGCTTCTCAACCTCATCCCGATCCCTGGAAAAAGATGATGGAACAACTTATCCTTAAAATCATTTCCAGGCGCAATAAGGATTAGCAAACCATCAGGGATAGTCAGTATGGCTACACCAAGGAAAAGTCACACTTGACAAACATGATTAACTTCTTTGATGAAGAGACTGTCCTGGTGGACATGGTGAGAGCAGGGGCTGTTGTCTACCTGAGCTACAGTGGTGCCTGTGACACTCTCACCCATATGGTGTGGATGAGCAAACACTGAGGTGGTTTGAAAACTGGCTGAGTGGCCAGGCCGGGAGGGTTGTGATCAGTGGCACAGTTCTAGTTGGGTGCCAGTGATTAGTGGTGTGCTCTGAGGGTGAGCACTGGGTGCAGCCCTATTTAACTTCTTTAGGGGTGTGGATGAATTAAGAGAATGTTCAATAGGATCTTATTAATGCATATGAATACCTGAAGAAAGACTGTCATGCAGAAGGAGACAGACTTTTTGCAGCGATGCCCAGTGATGGAACCTGAGGCAGTGGACACAGACACACACAGGAGACTGAGCACAAGGAAACAAGGAAACCCTTTTTTTTTTTTTTACTGTGAGGATGGCCAAGCACTTGCCAAGCTTGTTCAGGAAGTTGTGGAGATACACAAACTGTGTCTAGACACAATCTTATACAACAGAGGACTTTGGATCAGATGAGCTCCAGAGGTCTCTTCCAATCTCGCTCATCCTGTGATTGAGTGATTTACTTCACAGATTTGATCTAGGAAAAAAAAATAAGGAAAAAAAAAAAGAGCTTTTGCTGAATATTTTTCTGTTCCTCTATAATTTACAGAGCTCACACTATTTAAAAGAATTCTTTTGGGATTTGAAATACCAGAATAATAATTTTTTTATTTAAAAGAGTTTATAGTAACCAGGCCATTTGTGTGTATTTTTATAATTTATACATATATATATTTATATATCAACTATAACTTTTCAATGCTATCTTGAAGGAGGTTTTTTTCATAATAACAAAAATGGTATGCAAATAAATTTATTTTAAGTATGGCTCTGAATCAGAGGGTTTCTGACATCTACATGCCAACATTTATACATATTTCCAGTATGTTTCTGTCATCAAAACTGCACAGATGAATTAACTTCATGCTTAAGGGTGTTGAAGGCTAAGGCATTTCTATCCAGTATTTTGGTTGTTTTGCTTATAGCTTTTCTGTAAAATAAAGGACTTTAGTAGTAGTTTAACAGCAAATAAATCCATTTATATTAACTTTTTAAACAGAGGGATAAACTGTAATAGTACAAATGGTCATAACTCTCTTATGAAGAATCAATCTGTTCTATTAAAAAGTTCCAAGTGATGTAAATCATTGCCTTAATTTAAAACACTATTTCTTTGCAGTTTCTTCCATTTCTAATTAATTAATTGATCCCATAGTTACAAATAATCTCTGTACCAAATCTAGAGAGAGCTCATTAAAATTTTTTCAAACTGATTAAATGGCATTAGGATTTATGAGTCTCAGTGGGCATTTTGTCATAGAATGGAGAAGTTCAAAGAGAAATTTCCTGTGCTCTAGAAGATATAAGGAAGGAACAGTAGATTCAGAACATTATGAGATTCAAATATTTTGTAATTTTATTCCATATTGTACAACTAAAACTGGATAAAGGCTAATTTTGCACTTAATGTGACCATTGTTATTGTGAGCTTTTGTAAAAAAGGATGCTAAAACTGTTTTTTAGTTTTATTATTTTTAAGTTTTTTCTTAGGTTTTTTTTCCCCCACTCAACTCCTCCATTTTGACTGAATGCATGTAGTGTATATATTTTACTCACTATGATTTTCAGATAAGCAGGTATTTAATCAGTGATGTTGCTGTTATTCCTTGTGTATACCTGGAGGCTGAATGTATTAGGAGTACTTTATTTGAAGTACAGAAATTACAGACATGAACAAGAGTTCTAAGTGGTGCACTGAGCTGTAAAATGGAATCCCTGCTGTTCAAATCAAATGTTTTAGTCACTATAAATCTGTTCCTTTTCAATTTTATTGGCTTATACTCTTTCCTGAATGTTTATGATTCACAAATTTTTTATTTTGGAAATAAAGGCATTAAATGTAAAACCGCTGACACTTCTCAGCTTAGTTCAAGTATTAGTCAATGGCTTTTTCTTCAAGCTTGGCTCTAGTTTTTTTTTTGCCTAGGCCTAGATTAGAAATTTTTTCTCATCTGAAACATCCTTCTAAATGGCTGTTCATGGTATGAACCAATCTGACTTACCCAAGCCCTGCTGTCTTATTTCCTTGGACTCACAGTTCTTACCAGCTGTTTTATCATATTGTTAGATTTTTGTTTTTTCCAGCAGATATAACCTGTGATGGTAATGGTCAGAGTATGAAGTTTAAACTGCTAGGCTGCATTCAGGAGGAGAGATGACAAAGAGTTTGTAGATGATCGCTGTTCTCAGACAGTGTGGTCTGACAGAGGCAGATACAGCACAGGCTAGTGGCTGCTTCTTATGAAAAGATGTCAATGTTGCTCCACAACTCTTTCTGGCTGAAGGTGCATTTTGAAATAGAAAGCAGAATTCAGTCTTTATTTTCAGAAGCCACTGGACTTTCTTGTCTCTACTGAAGTATTAAAGTTCATTAATTAATTAGGCATTTGATGGGCTAGAGTCAATAAAGAACTTCTTGCCTTGTCTGATTTGTTGATGCCTACGCCAGTGTAGCCATATGGTTAGTAGACTGAATGAAGGTCTCAGATGTTTCAGTGTTTCTGGGGTGTTTTCTTGTTGTCCCTTGTCTAAGGGTTGTACTCTGTCAGTGTTCCCGTTAGCCTTGCATATTGTGCTACAAAGTGATCAGCTTCCAAACACAGCAGGGAGGGTTCTCCCATGACAGAAGTGTGTCCTGGGGATGGTACACCCTGGGAAGTGGTAGGACAGCTGAGCAACTGATTCAGTGTCTTGAGAGGTTGAAACAACTGCTCCTGAGTACATGCACCTTGTTTAAGTGTTTTGCAGCAAAAGCAGAGTTCACTCCCTAAAATAGATTATAGATTAAATATAGATTATATAGGTTTCACTCTTACTGTACATGAAGTGATTAACAGGCAAATGAACTATGTCCCAGCATTTGTGTGTGCCTGGATTAGTTGAGTTCTGTCATCTAAAACATGCCCTGAATTGTTGAAAGTGGATAGCAGTTGAAATCTGAAAGGGTGTATCTATGGACTCCGGAAGAGAACGTTTCAGCTTGTCTGCCTTCTAACCAAGGTGAGGTGCCAAGTTTAAGGAACCTCCCTTTTTCTGATTTTGTAGCTTTTTGGAGAAATGGTGTTTTTTACTTTTATGTATGCATCCAAAATTGCCCAGTCTTAACAGCTTGTGTCTTTTTATCAGGAACTAAAAATATCTAGCAGTTAGTCTTTTGTAAAGCATGATTGGAAAAGTAGTTCCAGCACATTTCTACACTGCCAAGAAAAATTCTCCACAGAAAACATAACAGCAATCTGGAACTTCTGCTTTCTTTTTAAAGCAGATCAGAAGAGAGTTTTATCCTTGCCTTCTCCACTGTGTAGACCACCTTCTGAAAAAAAAGGAGGAAAACATCTTTTTCGTACTTTTGAACCTGAGAAATTCAGTCTCCCAACCTTTCTTTTCTTCCTTGGGAATTGTCCTAAGGAATATGATAGATCAGCTCTTTGCTCAGGAAGGTTCTTGGCTAGAATTCTTTCCTGAATTCCTGAAGCCTTTACTTTTCTTGTCCTTCAATGTGACTGAAGGCATTTCTAGATGGCAAGTTGTTTTTGATTATTTAGTATATCCTGCTATTATGGGGCACTGGAAAATAATAAACAGCATAACTTTTTATGGGTTCCTCATCCTGGTGGAGAAGCTATTGATACCAGACAAACACTGGAGAAATTTAAAGGAATAAATTATTAATAAATCATACTTTTGAATTGTGTACTGAGCAATGTAAAGTAATTAGGTATCGAACAATATATTTTTATATATATATTTCTAGAAGCTTTCCAACTTGGAATGCAAAGATACATTGGAATCCAGTGGAATGTACTTCTATTGTGATACGCTGTTGAACAGCCTGTTGGCTGAATCCTGCACTTTCCTTAGTTGCTAAGTAGTCTAAGCCTGTAGCCCTTGCTTGTGTCTCCCGGGCTGGATGATGAAACCTGTTGTTAGGGAGTTTGCCTTTCAGCTGTAGAGAAAAGATCATGAGGTATTTCATCGTGTCTCACAATCTAGGACTTCTGAAGATCTGTTTGTCACAACCCATGGGTAGAGGTGTGATATTGGTTGTAGGTTCTTGTCAGGTGGAACAAAAACACTGGACCACATGTCAGGGAACTCTTATGTTTTCTTATACAGTCATCTTAACTGTGGCAACCAGCCCAATGTTTGCACTCAAAAGGTATTATTAAAGTTAAAATGCCCTTAAATCTTACATTTCCACAAAAAGTATCAGCTGACAAGCCCTTAGTTTTGTACAGTACACTTCACAACTCCCACAAAAACCTCTTCAAAAAGTGCTGGCTCACAAACAAGCCACCACACTACTACACAAAGGTAATGAGTTGGGGTGGGGGAATTGAGCACAAGCCTTAAAGGGGAGCAGAAAATTGGTTTAGGACAGCACTGCCCCACCTCCATGGGACCCTCTCCTCTGATCACCTTTCCTGTAACAATACTCTGAATATTTTAGACAAAATAGGCTTAGGTCTGGTCCTCTACTCTACTCTACACAGACATCTTTTCCCTAAATTCATAATAAGCCACTATTTTATACTTAAATGTTAATTAAAAGAAGGAGATTTTTTGTTTGTTCGTCTTCAGGTTTTTTTCAGTTATCATGCTCTCAGTTCTTATGGTTTACTTCCTCCCTTTTCTTCTAAAGCATGTGTACTTGTGTGTTCACACATGCACTCACCCACTCTCCCAACCTACCCCTCCCCATGCTGGCAGTCTTTATAATATGTTTGTGGAAGAAAAATGAGATGTTGTAAGGCTTGCAAGTAATTTAACTTTTAAGTGTTCCAGACATTGCCCTTGTTACTGCAGTGCATGTTTATTTATGGATGTATTTGTCTTACAGAGATGAAAAAAGTCATTGAAATTCCATGCAAAAAGTAACCTGGTCAAGGTTTGCTTTCACTGAAGGTATCTTAATGATTGGAAAAGGAAAGAAGGATTATAATTAGTTCTTAGTCTTTGGGGTACTCTGCTTGGGAGGGAGGAGAGGTAGAAATACTTTTTTTTTCCTTGCATTTGTCTTGATAATGTATCAAGTAGCTGCTAAGGGACTTGATGAAATGTGATGCAGAATAATAAATTATGCTCTGCAGCCTTCTTTGCTTCTACGTGAGGTGAGTGTGTAAGCACAAAGAAACTGGTACACCTCCAAATTCAAAAAGCATTATATTCAGATTAGCAGGTCACTGGAGATGTGTTGCTAATTGTTTTAGGGAACTCATTATGGGTATTATCGCATATTAATTATGCATGGTAAGTAGGAAAAAAGAAGGGGAAAATCCTTGTTTTATGATAACTTGCTCACTGATTTATCTTTTCTTTCTTTCAAGACCTTGAGCGTTTTCTTAGAGATGCCAAACAGCAGTCATTGAATAATTAGATTTAATTAACAAGCATTTTCACAAAAAATGTTTTTAATGTCTTTTCAGTTATAGCAAGCATGAATAAATCCTCTTTCAATAAGATCTAGTGCACTGATTCTCTCTGTATCTGGAGTTACCTTTGTAATCACCCAGAGGTTGTTGTAACAGGATCTTTCAACCATTTCAGGACAAAGAATGAAGACTGAAAAAAGGAATTGCATTGTTGGCATTATGTTTTGGTTGCTTCTTCGCAAATTAATGTCATGGGGAAACCTCTGGAAACCTATGAAAGACTACAGTCAGCTATGTGTTGGTCTAATGCAGTAAGGCAGGGGAATGATGAGTTTCTTTTTTTTTTTTTTTTTTTTCCTCTTAGTTTGTTTAAATTACTTGTTCTTTGTGGAGATGTGGTTGTAGGCAATTTTCAGAGAGCTGGTATTACATGATAGGGTTCTTATTCTGTTTTGTGATAAAGAATTTGTAAGAGTCTGTCTTTTTGGCATGATTGCAGAAAACCTGCATATGGAACCATCAATTAACACTGGTAAATTATTTATAGTCTAAACAGGGCAAAACTTTTTGCTCAGACTGATTGCTGCATCACGAAATAAGTGCACTTAGAAGGTGATTACAAAGTGTACTCCATAAAGCAGTACTGGAGATTTTTTTTTCATTATTATTGTGATAGGTGTTATAAAGATGAAAGACCTTGTAGTATACAAAAGAACTGAAGATATGAAGACTTGTCTGCTAAAAAAGGATGCTTAGCATTTCCATTTCAGCACCTTTTTTCTTAGAATAATAGCATAATTCAAAGCCAAGACTAAAATAGTTCAAGTTAAACTTCAGTGAGACTGGAGTGACTCTGATTTAAAGTAGAATACAATTCCAAGCAATGGTAGAAATGCTGCCCTTCTGTTCCATTAAAAAAAAAAATAAAACTTTTCATTTTTGCCTAAATGATACTAAATACAGGAATTGCTGTTCATGCTCAGATTCAGTGTCCAGCTTATTTGGTACCATCTCTGGTGACAGCTAATAATCACAGCTTAATAATCGCCTTTTAGCTAGAGGGAGTTAATTTATCCACTTAAATTCTATTGCTCCCATATTAAGTTGCTTTTAACAAAAACAGACAAAACAGGCTATGATAACCCTTCCACAGGATATGTAGGGGTTTTTTATACTGATGTGTGCCTGGGACAATGAATTCTGTATATGTTGCTTATGTTCCAGTGTCAGTTTTTATATGTTATGAGTGAGAAAGATAAGAAGTAATTGATCTGCCACTCAGTATTGTAAATGCTGCTTGTCACATCTCTTTTTTTTTTTTTTTTTTGCTCCATAAATTAAGCTCTTTAGAGTCTGTTCAAAACCTCACTATTTGAAAGGGTTATGTTTGGGATTTTTTGTGGGGGTGGGGGCAGTGATATGGTTATTTGTTTGAGGTTTTTTTCTCTTCATAAGCATTCTGATTGCATTTCTTCAACTCTTCCAATCAAAAACATTTTAACATAGAGTAGTGTCTGTGGGATAAAGTACATAGAGCATTCCAGATGAGACCATTTTATATATGTCTGTGAATATAAATAATATCATCCAAGCTCTAAGTTTACACTGAGCTGGTCTCCCAAGTCCTGAGTTTTCTCTGAGCCATTTACAGTGATGTCCAGTATTTCAACCAAATATTAGAAAATGTATATGTCATTTATTTTCTTCCAGCTATTGTGTACTGCCACATTTCTTGACCATTTCATTTAATTTGATACTTCACTGCTCAGTAGACTACTTTGTCACTCCTAAGTTCTTACAGAAGTTATCCCAGATGACCTACAAAACTTTCTGTAATCAGCAGATTTTACTAAATATAGAGATAAGGATTACTTGTCAATACTTCCCTAAATAGCACCAGAATTATTTTAAAATACAACTGCAAGTATTTTCTAATATAGTGGCATGGTAATGGAAATGGCTTTTGATGTTAGTAACTCTTTCATAGGTTAGTTGCTTCAAAGTCTCAAGGTTTTGCTGAATAGCAAAGAGTAGTTGATGAGATTTCATCCACTGGAAATATCCTGAAAATATCCTCTGTTACAGAACATGTTTTCCTCCATTAGGAAATTGTCTTCTTTCTCACCCCAAACAGACACCTGGTCACAGTGATCAATTCAATTTGCCTCCAGAACATGTTATTGCATCCTGTAGCTCAGTATGAAGACATTAGAGATTGCCTATTGTTCTGAACTTCAAAACTATTGAAGACTCAAAATACTACTTCAAAAAAATTTTAAAAAGTACCATGGGCACTTCCAGCATAACAATATGTGACCTATCTTACTGCTTTTCACTTTCAATAATACAGTTATCCCAAGCAAACTAAACCAGAACCTTTCATTTTAGAAAGGATGATCCTGTATCTGAGGTAAAAGGCATTTTCAAGCTTTAGATTAGCTACAATATATCATTTGAGGACTGATATCAGTTGTGATTTTTTAAATTTTCAGGCTAAAAATTTTCATTGAAAGTTTTTTTTTTTAATTTCAGCAAAAAATGTTAGCAGTTTTTTAAAGATGTTCCTCAGAAGATAATATTTTTTCAGTTGTAGTGAAAACTAGTGCAATGGTCATATGATAATTCTGTGAAGAGTTATATTGTGTAGAGTAAGTGTTTGAAGTTTGGAAAGGTAGAATTCATGTAGTCAGGTGTTCTAGAAGTCAGGAATGATGCTATGACTCTACCATACTGTGACTAATACTACATCTGGGAATGCATCCCTGGTTTCCAGATGTTTGTGTGCTATTCAGTGTGGTCATCATATTTACATTTAAGTACGCATTAAACCACGAGGGGATAAAAAGCATCATACTCATGTATGCTGGATCACAGGCATGGAGCCTGCTCTGTTTGAAGCACTATGAAACAAATGTAAACATCCAAGACTATAAGAAGTACAGATGTAGCTTGTAAAAACTAACCACTATAAGGACACAGTGATTGCAATTTATTTAATGAACATTGTGGTTTTTTTAGTGAACAAGATTCCGATTTCTTATTTAGATGGCAAGTATTGTCCCTCAATTCTCCTCAGAGTTAGAGTTAACAGAGGTCATTCCTACTAGAAATAAGAAGTAAATCAGACAAATCTGCTTTCAGCAGTGTTCTCTGCTGCCCTGGTCCAACAAGGAGCAAAAGGGATTTAAACAAGACAAATTTTAGCTAATAGCCCAGCAATAAGAAAGGGAGGAAGAAGAGCATGTACCAATGATTCCAGAAAGACTGTGTTCTTAAATATACTGCTGGAGAAGGATGAAGAATGTAGGCATGAAGATTGTACAAGGCACAGAGGTCAGCATGATATAAGACATACAGCTGGAAGTGGGAGAAAGAGATAAAGAATGCAATTAAGTGAAAGAATAGAAGATGTCTAGGGAGTAGAAGGAAATAAAAGCAAGACATAAGTAATTGTGGGTAAGATAATATAGGGCCTTGAAGGTGAAAATGAAAACTTTAATTTGTAACTGCACTAAGTAATATCTATACCTTCATTATAAATAACAAAGAGTTAATAGTGTGCAGTAGCCCATTTGTCCTTAAGGCTTTCTCAAGCATTTTTTAGGGAGTGTAGATGAAGTATGAGGAAATAGTCTATAAGTTAATGATGTATATACTGAAATAGTAAAAGCATTTATTTTTTTGAGGCTTAAGCACTCTGTCTCATGAGGATTGGTAGATGATGTGACAGACCTAACATTACAGCAAAAACTCTTCAAATATTTAGGATGCTACATGTCTAAATTTAAAACCTCATGAAGATAGTGGAAAGAAGAATCAGCTGCAAATGTGGGCTTTGGCATGTCTCTCAAAGTAAAGTTTTCTTTAGGAACACTGATGACGGAGTTTCATCTTCTATCCTAGTATTGCATTAACTAGTAATTCTAAAGTGTTTGGACAATTTATTACTGTCCCTTTCTCCTGTCAATTGATTTTTTTTTTCCCCCTATCAACTTAGCAATCTTAGTTGAAGATCAAGGCTTTAAGGATGATTGTTGACTTTGAGCAGGGTGGTGGAAGGCTGTTTTAGTGATATCTTCATATTTACAGGTCCTCTTTATAACTGATATTAGTAAGTGATAGCCTTAATTTTCTTCAGGATGATTAATATTTAGTACAGTAACTTCCCTGTTTCTCTGATTTTGTTTAAATAATACAGTGCTAATGAATGGTGAATAAAATGTTCTGTTACTTAGAAAAGGCCTTAAGTGTAGTTTTTCTCAGAAATTTTGAGATGTGTCTATTATTTGCTAGAACAATTCAGTCTCACTAGCTTTCACACCATTTTTAAAAATCTGCCAATTGAGTCCTTAGCTTCTCTGTCTGAGTTGAGTATGTGATCTTGCTTTGTGTAAAGTGATTACTAGTAAGAGCTTCAGGCTCAATGTCAGACCAAGGATGAAGAAATCCATCACAGAATGCTGTATTTTAATAAAAGGATTTCAGTTACCCGGCAGTATAAAGACATAATAATGCATGTGACATGCTGTGGTGTATTGCTTTAGGATCAAACTGAACACTGGAATAATAGCAGCATTGAGAAGAAAGGAAAAATAGGATGTCTGATTTGAGCATCATTTTTTTTCTATTGATTTCTATATTTAGCATAGTGTATGGCATGTCAGGCTGTGGTTATAAAGACTTGTAAAAGAATGTACTTGGGTTCCTGGTCTTGCATGTTAGGAATCAAGCAGCATGTGATGCATAAACTTGCACAGCGTTGGATGGATCCTAAGGAAGATCTGCTCCCAGATGCAGATGTTGGTGTTTGTGTTAAAAGCTTGTTTGCAGACCCACAAAAGAGCTGAGAGAGGTGACAGCAGGTGAGGAATCCCAAGTCTCTCCTTCCCAACAGTTCCCACATCTGTTACAGAAGTCATCATCCATCAGGTGCCCATCTCCATATGGTCAGGGCAGCACAGAGTCCCAAAGGTAGACAAGAGCGTGTATATAGATATATAGAGATATATAGTGATATATATATATTTATGTGTGTGTTTTCTGGTGCCTGCTGGGAGATATGTGCTCAGCTTTGCTGCTGTTTGGCCTGGGGGCATGGAGCTGTGGCTGTCTCCCCTTTGTCAGGCTATTAGGGGAGGCTCTATCCCCAAACAGCAGTAACCCATTCCCTAGCATCACATGTTTCTCTCTATGAAGGGAGATTGGATAACCTGGTCATGTTCCAGGTAAGGTATCATGATCCTTCTGTTTCAGTCTCCTAATGAACTGCCTCCTTTTTAAACATCTCTCACAGCAGTTTGAGCTGCACTGCATAGCAGAAAATATGCAAAATATGCATGGAACTGTGCCCCTATTCTGTTTACCCTTCCCCTCCCCATACTACCCAAGGGTGGGGGATGTTTTCTCAGTTGAGGCAGTCACCATAAAAGTCTATTTTAATTTCTAACTTTATGCTTTTTATATATTTATGAAAACAAGTTTTTAAATAATTCTTTATTTTTCACTTAGAATTTCTCTCACTACTGTGTCTTCCTTCTTGCTTCAAGAGGAAGAAAAGGAATAGATTGTTTAAGCAGAATCTGGATTTTCTGTTTACAGAGCAGTAAATGTCCTGAAATGAACTGCAGATGTGTATGTTGTAAAATTGCTTTTGTTTGGCAGGTTAATAAATCTTAGTCAAAGATCTGAATGACTAGAGATATTAAAAGCTTGTGTTGTCTGACAAAACCAAACAAGCCAACTATCTTTTTGCATTTCTTTATAAATACAGCAAAGGGATCAGTATTCTTTAGATTGACCATGGCTCTTACTTTATTTGCAAAGCCTTTGTCTGTGGGTCTTCCATAGTTTGTGTGGCTTTTTCGGGTGGGTTTTGTTTGTTTTTTTGGTGTGGAAAACATAAACCAAAATCAGCTTAATTGGCAAATGTTTAAAATGCTGTATTTCTTCTGAAAGTACCCATGTCCATGGTGTAGACACCTTCCATTAATCTTTGCAGCTATGAATAACCCTAGGAATTTTAGAGAATTTAAATCATTTTTTTCAAACCAGACCTACATTGATCTTGTGGGGTTACTGTCATGTCACTTTCATGCCTAGACATATGAGATAAGTCTACCCTATATTCACCCTGCAATGAGGATCCTTCCAGCAGGTGGATTTAGGTACTCAGTTGTCCCTGGATCCCAGTCTTGCTCTTCTGTCATTCTACAGAGTCTCTCCTGTGCACACAGACAGATCTCTTGGACAGCCCCAGATGCCACAATCTTCACAGCAGCTGGCCAAGGCTGCCTGTGCCTACCCTGTCCCTCCAAGTGCCAGGACTATGTGTGCTTTTGCCAATAGGGTCATGCCTGGCTTTCAGGATACTTCACCTACTTGCCAGCTGCTCCAGCATGCTCTTTGCTAGCCCTCACACCCTCACTTGCCCAGCTGTCATCTGTGGGCACGTGGGACTCCTAGTCCCATGGCAGGACTGACACTCCATGCACATGTCTGTGCACAACAGTAAACAAAAAACTGTTAGAAATAGAGTTTAATTGGAGGAGACAGGACAGACTACACAGATTGATGCAGGAATGGCCAAGAACAGACAGCCCCTGCTAACACCCCACCAGCCCCTCCTGTCTCACATTCCCACAGGGTGCTCTGACCCATGGAGCTTCTCCTGTTGGCATGTCTGTGTGGTTCTGGCCTTGTGGCACCAGGAGTGGCTGGACCAGGGCCTCACAGGGCTGCTGGGGCTCATCCTGCCCCATCAGGCAGCACAGGAATGAACTTCTGGTAGGCTGATGGGGTGTGTGGCTGCTGGGGTGTGTCTGGGAGCATCTGACCCAGGGTGTTCCAGGCTCCCCCCATCTGTCCTTCTTATTTATGCCATTCTTCTTCCCCTGTACAGTTCTATCACATAAATGAATGTGTGTGTGCATATATATATATGTATTTCTGCATATGAAAATGTTCAGATCCCTCTCTGTAGAAACTTGTCAGTTTTAATGCTTATGTTCCATACATGCTCTTTGAAAAAGTATTAATATGATCTTTAATAACCACAGAGTATTTGGAAGGAGAGATTCTTATTAGTTAAGATCAGCCTACCTGAACTGTGTTCCTTTTCTTCAAGGAAGGTAGTCAGGAAGGCAACCAAAGCAGAGAGAAAACTTTTTTAGTTGATAGGGAAAGTAGAAAAACATGAAGAGAACCTAGGCTGGAAGCCTGTTGCACTACCACTGCAAAGCACCGGAACATCTGATTTAGAAACGCATTTTGAGTGTCATGAGAACATCTTTGCTTTTCATCAAGGTGTAAGATACTGTGTATCTATGTGGACTAGCCGAAAGGGTAATTGTCACTTGATTTTGTAAGATTTGTTTCTTGTTACTTTTTGTAACAAAGTTAAAATATAACCCACTTGAGCATATAATAACAGTGTTTCTAGAGAGAGTAATTGTTTCCTTCTAGTTTTAATCCATCATCTTGCTATCTAGTAGAACTACCTGTTAAATTCCTAGTTTTGTTGTCAGTGAGGAGGCTGTTTTCTATGGCTTTAAAAGTGTTGAAGTGTCTTTTTTCTGCAGATGCAGGGTCAATGGAGTAAAAAGAATTTTTAGTGTCTGTTCTGCTTGCTAAGACTAGAACTTACAAACCTTTGAAGACTATAAAACAGGTATTTTTAGCCACACCTTCAAGATCTGCAGACCCAGAACATAAATCCCAGGGTCAGTCTTTATGTGTGGATGAGATTTTCAGTCCTCAATCTTTAGACATATTTGCTATTTGATTTATCAAATTTTTCCATTCAATGATGAATCTTACCTATATGCTCACTAGAGTCAGCTGGAATCAATAAAAAAAGACTTGAAATATAATAAAAATAGAATATAATAGATCACTACAGCTTCTTAAAAAAAACAAAAGTAGGGGAAAAAAAAAACACCTGCAGCATTCCTGGTGGGCTGAATCAGAAAGTTTAAGACTCTCTTTTGCTTGTTCATCTGACAGGCAGCATGTCCTCTTTTTTTTTTTTTTTTTTTAGTCACAGCATATTTTACCTGGTAGCCAGAACATATAATTCAGTGGACTGTATGGCAGAGATACTTTTTCACCTTGACACACCAGCTGCAGTCTGGTTTCCCTAGGGAATCTTTTTATAAAGTCTGGGTGCTGAAGCTTCCAAGTTATCAGTAAAATGCTGTTTGTAGCACTCAGTTGCTTGTCAGTTTATCCAGAATCTTGGCAATATCTCGGTGTCTATTTCTGAACTGATTGTATTAGAGGTACTTTCTTTCAGGTCATGTGTTTTCATGGTTAGAGCAATGTAAAATTGCTCTCTCCAGTATGCCATGGTAGTTTAACTAGTGCATAAATACACTTAATTTATTTTTAAATAGAAGAAAAGTAGAGTGGACTGTGTTTACACAGAGAAAACTCAGATTTTTTTTTTTTTTCCAAACAAGTGTGTCTTATAAACACATTAACTCTCATTCAGGTGCTTCTCTGTAATTTGACTGCAGGCATTTGCAGAGAAGGCAATTTGTCTTTGATTTAACTATGAAGAAATGTGTTTATATCAGTTTTGGGGTGTCTGGGACACTTCCTAATGGAGTGCTTCATATTCTCATCATAGGTTTTCTAATGGTCACTTAGCATTAAATTTTGTCTGTATTTTTCACATTTTTCATTCAGACCTTTAAATGTACAAGTTCCATTACAGTGCTGTCTGTCTCTGCAATGAATCTAGCTGCACATTTTTGAACAGGAAAGAAAACCCAATTTATTTCTTTCCTGTGGTCAGAAAAAAAGGTAGTTACAATGTCTGGTGGACACTGAGTTGACCATGAGCCAGCAATGTGCCATTGCAGCTAAGGTGGCTGATGAGGAGGAGTCTTGCCAGCAGATTGAGGAAATTGATCCTGCCCCTCTACTCAGCACTGGTAAGACCACACTGGGAAAATACTGGGAGCAGTTCTGCACTTCCCAGTACAAGAGACATTGAGCTGCTGGAGTGAGTCCAGCAAAGGGTCACCAAGATAATTAAGGGATTTCAGCATATCACATTTAAGGAAAGGCAAAGTGAGCTTGAAGAATAGAAGGCTCAGGGAAACATTAATGCAAGTAAATACCTGAAGGGAGAATGCAAAGAGCCAGGCACTCTTCAGTGGTCAGAGGCAGTGGACACAAACTGAAAGACAGGAGGTTCCCTCTGAGCATCTGGAAACACCTTTTCCCCATGAGGTTGACTGAGCACTGTTGCAGGTTACCCAGAGAGGTGGCAGAGTCTCGCTCCTTGGAGATACTCAAACACTGTCTAGACCTTGTCCTGGGCTGTAGGTGTCCTTGCTTGAGCAGGAGGTTGGTCCAAGTGGCCTTCAGAGGTTGCTTCCAATCTCAGTCATGAAATCACAGAATCACGGAATATTCTCAGTTGGAAGGGATCCAAAAGGAGCATGAGTCCACCTCTTAAGTGAATGGCCTATACAGGGATCAAACCCACAACCTTGGCATGATAACACCATACAATAACCAGCCATTCTGGAATCATGTGATTCTGAGTCCATGCAATACTTATGTATCATTTGCACATTTTCTGTGTATATATGTATATTATGTAGGGTCCATTAAAAAGCAATAATTAGTTAATAATTACATAGCAAAATAATGTGGCAACAAGCTTTAGAGTAACAATTCAAAAAGTTTCAGAGACATGGACGCAGCTTAAATGAGAAATTAGCCACCCTCATCCCTTTTCTAAAGACTCACTCAAACTGTCGAAGGTCAGCAAATGCAGGATACTTCAGATCAGCAGATTCATTAAGTGATTCTTATTTTTAATATAAAGTTAATATTGTGCTGGATGAGCAACTAGTTTTCACTTAAGCATATGGCCTGATGAAGTGTTTTGAGGGCTTTGCCCATGAGAGGTTGTTTTACAGGCAAGTATGTGGTAGTTTTCCTTTTGAATTAGTCTGCCATCTGTCAGCTTTATACCCTGTTGAATCTGAACATTATTTGTGGTTGAAATATACAGAATGGGAGGTGTTTTTAGATAAAAAATTATATTAAGAAAAGCTAATGAGAACCCAGATACTGATTAACTTTTTTCTTTGAAGAACTGAATACCCAAAAGAAGTTAGGGAAGAAGTTGTGTGAGAAGCATAGTAACAAGTTGCTGATATGATGGCTGGTGTACCCAAAATAATGTTCATGTTAAGCCAGTGTCATGGCTCTATTAGTTACTGATCTAACATATCTCTTAAACTCAATAAGCCTTATGCCCCAGAGAGACTATCTGTATGGAGACCATATACACCATGTATTTATCCAGACGCATACATACACAGGGTTAAATCAACACGTTTTTCTATTTTTGTTCATTGTTTACTCTTATGGATTTATTTATATGCACACCCTATTCCTTTCATGGAAAAGGACCTGTTACTCTTCCTGTAAGCATACCTGAGTCAAAAATAAGAGCCCTTGGTTGGAGTGACTGTTAGCATTCTCTTATCTGATAGAGCTGGTCTAATAGAAAAATAGGGACAGCTTGATAACTGTGTGTCAACAATGCATTTTAAAAAGTGTTTCTATGTGGTATATAAAATACCTAGACCATATTAGGAGAATTTCAACAAAAGCATGTTGAAATATTTTGAGATTAAAACTTCAAAAACTTTCTACAAGTGCATTCATTTTTTAAGAGTATATTAATTTTATTATTTACAGAAATATTCAGGCTTGGAGTTTACAGTGGTAAGAAATTTTGTAGAGGAGCAGCCTGTTTTAATGGTTGACTCACATAAAACTGCTTGATATTCACTGGCTTTTCTTCTCTGTATTTTTCATAGGTCAAAATACCTAGGTAACTATTGCTTCCCTGAAATAAACAAAAGAAGGTGATAAAAACAAGTTAGAGATTAATGTGAAAAACACAATTTCTCTACTGGAATCTAAAATAAAATATTATTTTTTTAAACTTTCCTCTTAATGCATAAAACATTCTTATTAAAAATTTTGGTTTTACCAGTAATACTTGTATTGATCTAGTGGAACTTGAGTGCACTTACAGTTAATCCCTCATTCAGGGTTAGGAGAGTGGGTCCATTGAATTAATTATTTCTCATAATAAATAGTTCTAAAAGGAGCTATATGATACATAGGGCATATAGAAATAGGGGTTTTATAATGAATTCTTTTACTTTTGGTGGTAGAGCTCAAAGTTTTTAGAAATATTGTATTTAGCAGACTGAAACAATTTCTTAGGTAAAAAGAATTATGAAAGAAATTTTGAGTTCTGAGTTTCATTTTCTTGCAGAGTCAAAGCAGCTGTGCAAACCAAGAGGCTGAGAAATCATCTTTTGAAATCACAGGACAGTTACTTAAATAGATCCAGTTACTGATGTAATGAGGCTTTTCATTTCAGATGTGATATTTTTAGATTGCTGTTGCAAAAATAAAATCTGGAATTACGACATTCCTTACCATAACCCAATGGCCACAGGTGGGCTACTGTTGAAGGAGCACATTTATAAATACTTGCACAGCTGTTTTGTGGGTTTACATGTGCAGTCTGCTATAGGCATGCCAGGTAAAAGATGGTAGGTTAAAGGGATGAACCTGTATGATTCAGATACTACCCAACAGGAACGTTTATATTCCTCTTAACTTTAGGAGTAAATATTTTTTCTAACTTAGTTTTGTACATTCTTCTCCACTTTCCTCTGAAAATCTATATTGAGAAGAGAAAATTGCCATTTTTAATGTGGTTTGGGGCTTTTTTTCCCCTGGAGTTGAAATACATAGAAAATACTTAGTAGAATTTTGTTAGTGTTTTGTTTGTTTTATTTAAAGGTGGTAGTTTTCTGACTTTGTGCTTGGAGTTTTATGCTAATAATCTTAAATATTTTCTACAATAACTTTCAGCCTTGAATTTTGAGAGAAAGGCTCTTTTCTTCCTGATCAGGAAGAGTTAAAGTGTAATGCAGCTATATCTCACCAAGTCACTCCAGACTGGTGACACTCGTCTGTACAGTTCAGTGAGAAGCTTGTACTGAATAGAAAAAAAAGGACCTTTTTCCATGACGTTTTTGCACTCCCAATGAAAACCTGTTAAAAGGTTAATGCCTTTTCTGACCCTTTCTCTCTTTATTGAAGAAATTAGGAAATGACCTTGTGTCTGAAGCATATGTAGGCTGTTATTAACACTTCCATCCAAGATTATACAATCATTAAATAATGTTTAGATCAAATTCATGTAAATTTCACTATGCAAGCTGATCTTTCTGTTTGGGAAAATAACACTGGTCAAGGAGGCATTATAGAACAAAAACAAACTATTGCCAAAATAAATTTTTAAAAAATTAGCTTGCTCCATGAGAATCAAGTGCCTTCTGCAGCTCCTGCTGAGGCAGTTGTAGGCAAGTGATGGTGTCCAGTTACTCAAAACAAACAGGAAGGGTACCTGCTCTGGCAGCCTGCACCTGTGGGTTTGTCCACATTCCCTGTGGCAAAAAGTTCACTGCTTTTATTCAGGAAATACTTTTTGTGTCTACTTCCAGTTTCAGTTCAAGACTTAGAATTTGGATGCTTCAAAACTTCCTCCTTTGGGTGTACCTGGCTTTTATCTCTGATGTGTTTGCTCACCAAATGGGCCCAGCCTCTTTTCCAGGATGCAGAGTAATCTTGCAGTAAGCAACAGGCAGAAGGTAGAACACAAGAAACTCCTAGATTCTTGGAAAACCATTTCCACCATAGGGCTGGTTTCACCATATGGTTTCACCATGTGGGAGCAGGTGTCCAGGAGGAATCTGAAATCTGCATACTTGAAAATGCTCAAAGCTCGCCTGGCCAAGGACCTGGGCAGCCTCCTTTGGCTGGACATGTGTTGAATAAGGTGCTTCCAAATGGCCTTCAGGCACCCACTCCGTGTATTTTATCCTACAGTTCTGAGCTCTGCATGCAAGGTGCATTCCTTGAACGTGTTGTGTATTACATGTCAAAGAAGTCACTGGGTGTGATAAAGATAGTTCTCTGTGGAAGGGAGGGCAGCACAAATTAACTATTTCATTGTACAGAATTACTTTTTAGGCCAGTTTTAGAGATAAGTGACATAAAACTCCAGCATGTTATGCAATATGAGTAGCCTCAGGAGAGGACATCTTGAGTATTTGCCTTGTGTTCTCCATTAAAGAACAATACCCTTCTATGGCTAATCCAAGCTGCAGTTGATTGAGTTATATTTCTGCTGCAGGGATAATTGGACTCTGTTTCAGAAACGCCTGAGAATTTCTTGAGGCCTGTAACACAAGTTACCATACAAAGTTCCCAGTGTGCTGTCCTCTAAACACACAGTGCTCTGTGAAAAGAGTGCTCCAGCCATCTGGAATGATCAGAGTAACCCTGCATGTAAATTTGACCTTCTCCCTGCCTCACAGAGCCGCTGTGTCTGGGCCTGACTGTCACTCACAGAAACATTTTCTTTCATTTGATTGAGTCTTGAAAACAAGCAAGAAATATGAAATTTCTCTTCCTTCTTCTCCTTCCAAACCATTTTATTCCTTCTGGCCTTTCTTGAGATAATGTTCCATGAACTGGTTTGTGAGAGAGGAACTACTGGTGTGGTCTGAAATGTAAAGTGGCATTTATGTGAGAGCTAGAAACCCAGAGTGATCTAATTATGTGCAGATGTAACACATTTGTTTTCTTTTTTCCTTTTTGAAATTATGCTAATGATTTTTTGTTTTGTACATTTTATGGTAAATAACCTGATTCTTCTATTGGTCTGCAACATACTCTTAGTAGTGAGTTAATAAAAATCTGAATTAAAAAGCATATGTGCATGTAATTTCCAAACAGTTCTTAATATGAATCACTGACTCATAAAGAATGGTGGCTGTAGTTAGTATTCTGAATATTCTGGTGCTTAATTACACTGATTTTTAGTTTCCAGTTCATTCATTTCTTACAGCATTTAAAAACATCTTGGCTTACTCCTCCTTTTCCTTAATGGAATCAAGTTGTGGGGCTGTAAGCTGCATTACTTTCTTAACAGCATATTTATTATGATTCTGTTATCCCTGGCTGGTCAAATTGGCACATCCTTAAAATAAAATGAAATGTAATTTATTATTGTATTCACTACTGGAATTTTTCCCAACTATTTCTGGAAGGAGTGTAAGTTCAAAGATTAGGAGAGAAACATTAAATATGTTATTTCATTTTTTTTTTCTTAATTTATCAGAGAATTAACACAGTAGGAGACCATAACTGCAAATAATGCAGCTGCTTAAAATGGATTAATTCAATAAAGTTTAAGTAACTCTGATGGTAAATGGGTCGCCCAGAAATACATTTACCTCTTGTTTCAGGTATTTGGACAGTGAAAACATAAGAAAAAAGAAAATATAAGCTGAGTTAAAAAATAGCCCAGCATCTGTATTATGATGTTAAAATTGTTGTTTCCTCTTTCTCTTTTTGTGAGTTTCCACCACCTCCCATAAATGACAAATAGCCCCTTTTAAGCATCTCAGTATTTTGTATGGGATATGGATGGATCTGTGTTGTATTCTGAATTATATTATAGTTCTTAAAAATTTCTGGGTCACTCACCTGGCTAACAGAGTTGTTTAGTGCTGGAATTATTTTGAAAATTTAAAAAAAATTTAGCGAGGAAAAATTACAAAAGTTATTGGACAAACCACAAGCCATGATTGCAGTAGTAATACCTTTCAGACTGGTAAGTTACTTCTTTGATGCTATTTAGTTTTGAATTTTAACCAAGTAGTATGGGCTAGTTTTTCACAAAGAAAATGGTAAAAACACTTCTGGCAATGAACAGTCTGCAAGTTATCTGTAGAAGTGGAAGGCCTGAGCACCTCTTGGTTTACAAAAACCAGCTGTCATTCTGATATCCATGTGACCTGGCTGTACTTGGTGAATTTCTTCCTGCAGCCTGTCTTGGGGCTTTTTTTAGAGATGTAGTGAAATTTAAATTAGTCCTTAGATAGAATGAAATTTTAATTAGTCCTTAAACATTTACAGAAGACTTTATTTTGACCAGTTGATTAGATTAGGAAGGGGAAAAACATCAATTAAAAATGAAGAAGCTACAGAGTATGAGATGCAATCCATAAGAAGCCCAAAACATAATGTGTCACATTTTGATACCAAATGTTTCTGTGTCATTTGTGGACAGGTGATGAAAACTTCCTTTTCATTCTTTCCTTATAGAACAATGGATGGTAGTGTTAAACTTGCAGATGAATTCTGTGTGTATAAATCATGGTATCTTTAGTCTCATCCTTCAGTCTGTTTTACAGCTGATATAGTAGTGTCATATGTGGTCAAGGATACTTGTTAGATAAGCAGTTCCTATGCATATATATTATATTCACAGGTCTTCCTAAATCTTAATTTTAAAACTGATTGTAATCTTTTATCCTTCCAGCCTTCTTCATTATCACTAACTACAGTTACACTTATGGATATCCCTGTTAGTCACATAATTATTCCATCCAGGCTTTTGCAGTATAGGGTAGAGAGGGCCTACTGTACATACCAAGAGCTTAACTAACACTCTTTTCTTATATTCTTGCATTTAGTATAGGAGGATGAGGTAATGAGGTGCTCCAGTAATATTATTTCTTCCTCTGGTTACATGATTTATTTTTTGCTAGATTCATAGACTAAAATATAAATTAATACACTTTGCTATACTTTTTAAAGCATTTAGTTCATTCCAAAGTGAAAACTGTCCTATATTAGTATGACCTTTTGAGAGATCTCATAGGAGTAGTATTGATCAGTGACACAAGTTTTAGAAATAATGCACAGAAGCAGCCAGAATCTCAGCTGAAGTCTGTATAAATCTCATCTGTCTCTCAGTTGGAGTGATGCTGATGTTGCAATACTTATGCAAAATGGAAAAGAACTTGGCTGCTTTCATATCTCTAAATTTAGTGTGTGGGTAGTCCAGGACAGTGAAGAGTTTATAACATCTCTATGTATTAATAAATCCATTTCGTGTGTGAACCTCTGTAAACCTTTTGTCATCCATTAAAAATATGACTATGTTGTTGACAATAAGTTTCAGTAAAAGGAAAGATTTAAGGAAGACCTAGTACACTTATTTCCTGTAACATGCAAGACACTGTAATTATGGGTCATTTGCCTGGTTTCTTTGGTAATTAAGAGTTTTAATTGTGTCGAGTTCCAGGGAATGCTTTTCTTTATGTTCCTTTTCTTTATGCATACTGCCTTCCATAATCATCTGCTCCTCTCATACAGTAGCTTGGTGATATCATGGAAGTCAGTTAGGTCTTCCAAGGCAGAACAGTGAAGTACATTATTTTGTATGAGCTGGATCAGAATATGTTTCTGAAACGCCTTGATAATGTTCTTTCGTGCAACATTTAAGCTTATTCTTCAAAAAGCAAAGCCTGTCAGAGTTTCATTTATTGTCCTCAGAGTGCTTAAGGTCATGAACTTCTTATTGTTAAGAACAAAACCTATAGGTAGAGCCATGCTTCCATTCTAATAGCAATTGTAGGAAGCTTTCCAGGATCTGCTGGTTACATATTTGTTATCATTATCATTTGATAATGATCAACTTTTGAAAGTATCACATTGTTCAAATGGGAATGCAGTGACTATATGAAGGAAATGAACACAAAAGACATTGCTGTAATTCCTTTGGCTCACTAAAAAAAATTAATTCGGTTTTACTTTATTACATGCAAGGTAGAAAGCACCTTTTACTTTTCACTTCAAAAACTCCAAGTTGTTGCTGATATATGGAAAGGCAAGAATCAATATTTTAAAAAGAAAGGAAATCAGAGGAGGGTTCTTTCATTTTTTCTTCCACAGTCCATATATGCCATAGATGGGTGTATATATATATGCATTTTATACATATTGCAAATTTTTTTTCTTTGAGTGTAATAAAACTTTTGCAAGTTGCAACTTGGTTCCCTTAGAGCACAGACAGAACAAACATTGTGCATTCTTTATGTTGTGCAGTGAAATGGTTGTGTGTTTCAGAACCTAAAAGGTGCAGTTGATCTTCATCTTCATCTTCTTCTTCATCTTCTTCTTCATCTTCTTTTTCATCTTCATCTTCATCTTCATCTTCATCTTCTTCTTCTTTCTTCTTTTTCTTTTTTCTTTTTCTTTTTCTTTTTTCTTTTTTCTTTTTCTTTTTTTCTTTTTCTTTCTTCTTTCTTTTCTTCTTTCTTCTTTCTTTCTTTCTTCTTTTTCAGTTGATGATGTTGTATGTTCTTAGAATCATAGAATATTCTGAGTTTGAAAGGACTCACAAGGATCATCAAAGTTCAGCTCCTGGCCCTGCACAGGACAGGCTCAGGAATCACACCATGTGCCTGAGAGCATTGAATTCTATATGTAAAGAAAATTGCCCTAACCATCCCAACATCTGTTTTCAATTACTAAAATCACTTGTCACAGTGATTTTGGCATTAGTAATAGTAGTAGTGCTAATATTGATAATAAATGCAGTATGACTTGGAGAAGTGTTAGAAACCATGTGTTAGTATAGGTCAGAATTTTTCAGGTCTTTGGATGCCAAAAGTTGCTTTGGGTTATCCATGACCAAAAATCCAAATTGAATTTGCAGGTTATGGACAGAAAGAGGCAGGAAGAGATGCTTCATTATATAAATTCTGGAATGAGCTCCGGAAACATTGTATTTCATTATATAAAATTTCAGACCATATAATTTTTATATGTTTATTTTTTTATTATTCAGTATTCTCACATTAAATTTAAAAATCCACATAAAGAATGTATCATTGTTTTTAAAAATTTTAGCTTTGCTTCCAAACTGCAATCTGGAATGACTGTGCCTATTGTAAGGCATGGAAGTTTTACCTGACTAAACTCTTTCTTCTATAAATGTAACTTTCCAATAGAATTGCTTGTTTTCTTTCTCATCATTGATTCGGAAGAATTAAGTAAATAGAGTATGACTTTGGCAGTGCTCTTCAGATAAGTAGTGTCTGTCTCTGCTCATTTTAAGTTCTACTGTTGACCTAGGTAGTTTAGTGCTCCCATCCCTTGTGCATGTAGGAAATGCCAAACCTGTGAGTGGAAGCACTGCTTTTGCCATTTTGCAGGTTTTAAAATTGGTTTGGAAAAGTTAAATTGCCTGCTTATTTAGGCACTTGCTTAATTTTGCTTTAAGCTTGTGATTAAACACGTCCCTATTAAAGCACTTAGGAACATCTGGATAACCACTTTCTGGGATTTAAGTAAGTGTATTGATGTTTTTTGAATTGAAATTAATTAAAGGTTAATTACCATGCAGATGTTCAAACTGAGAGGTTTGCTCTCCTTCTAATTAGGGGTATCTAAGACAAGAACGAAATTTAGTTTTCCTACCAAGATTCATTCAGGATCATTCTCTCTTTTAAAACAAGCCATTAGAAATTCATAGTAACATTATAATTATTTTTTTCTCCTCACCTTCTTGTTTTTCAGTGTCTTGTGTTTGAAGATTCACCACAGGGAGTCCAAGGAGCCCGAGCAGCAGGAATGCAAGCAGTTATGATTCCAGATGAAAATTTAGGTCCAGATTTTAAAAAGGAGGCAACACTGGTGCTGAAGTCCATGGAAGATTTCAAACCAGAACTGTTTGGTTTACCAGCGTATGATTGATGCCTAATGCCTATGAACATGTTCTTGGCTGGAGATAAATTTAAAGTGAAATGAAATTTTATTTCAGTTTTATGATTGTGTTTCATTTTCTACTTTCTTCCTCAAAACTAGAGCACAAAAATCCTGGTAACATTCAGTCTTTTACACATTGCCTTTGATAAATTGTCTGGAATGTATATGATTTGTCCTTTTGATAAATGCAATATTAAAGCAGCATCTTTCTGTTGAGTGAGTTCAGCCTTGTTCTATTCACATCATAATGTTTTCTGGTAATATTATGGAACTATTTAGACAATTTATTGTAACTGCATTGGAAGCTTCTTGTTCTGTTTCCACTTGAATTACTGCTAACATCTTAATCAGAAACCTGTTCTGGATTGCCTTTTATCCCATTAAAAAGCTTTTGACACCATTATTGCTATCAATATGTTTATTCTTTTCTTCATCCCATTGATGCCTTGGAGTGGCTACCTAGAACAGAGGCTAGACACAGTCAAGAGAATAAAGTGGGTATTTATTAAAGGCTTTCAATAGATAAACCTTGAGCAGTCAAAAGCCTGACAGAGACTACACCCAAGATGGACAATGGTCATGTGTTTTTCAGACAGATAAAAGTTTGGTCTGTTTGCATATCAGAGGTTAATTGTCTAATTCCTGCTTCAGGTAATGAAGCCATATTCCCCCAGCTCACTCTCCCTGCCCCTGCTCCCCCCCTGCAACCCCCCAATTCACTTATGTTTATACTTTTCGGGGCCTCTGGCTGTAGAGTGTCCTTTGAGTGTCCTTTGGTTCCAGGCCCAGAGGAATTGTTTTGTCTGACCACACTGTGAAGACAGTATTTAACACTTTATATGAAGTTTAGAGTTATGCACTAATGCAGCACAGGATCTGAAAAATATAAAGGCTAAAATCTTAGTGCATCACCATGCTTGCCCATCTATTCCACTTGTACTGTGTTGTCTTTTTTCTCTTTTTTTCCCACTTCTTTGCAACAGGGATTCTGTTGTACATTCTGAGTTTTTTTGTTTTCTTCTTAGAGATTGAATGAGATGATTTCCAGACATCCCTCCAATATTCTGTAATTCTGTAATTCTGTCATTGTCTTTTCTGATAGTTTGATCACCTGCTAGGAGCTCTACAAATTTATATGATCTTAGAATTGAGCCAAAATGCTTTGCATCTTGTATCTTTCATTTCCTTATATTCTTCTTACAGCCCATGTGTCATGTAGCCTTCTCTTTCATTCTTGTGAAATAAGTGTGTCTCTGGGCTTCAATTCTGATAAAGTTATGGTCCTAAATCCTTTATGCTAATAGCTTTCAGTAGGCTGTCCTTAGTTTCCATTCTTTCCTTCTCCTTGAGTCCTTGTTTTTCACCAATTTTCCTACAGAGAGTTTTACTATGTATTTTTAAAGTCCAGAAATTGCAGATTTGGTTTAGATAAATACTTAAAAATGTCTTTTCTGGCTACCATAATTTCCATTAAATGTTTATTTTGTCAGCTGTCCTTACTTCTGTCTCTTTCTGGTATCTTGTCAGTACAAGGGTAAGGGCCTCTTTATAAAATGCTAGATACATAGACAGGTTTTGATGGAGTCCACAATTTCACATATGGCATGATGGAAGCAAAGTCTTATACCTTGTCTAAAGAAAGCTGTCATATTCATGTACCTTTATGACAGTTTCATAAAATTAATTATTGTATTCAGCATTTAAATCCCTTCATTTCTAATGAGTGTCCATGACGTACTTCACAGTCTTGGTAAAATACCAAACTCCATAAAGACAAGAGGCCTGAAATATGTCAAATCAGATAATTTCCATGTATTATGAGAAGGCTGCTCTGACCTTGGTTTTTTTTATGTTTATATGTGATCCCAAAAATATTTTCTAGGCAATCCTGATGTTGAACTGTTTTAGATTTAAGGGTGTTTTGTCAGGAACAGAAATTAATGAGTATGGACTCTTCAGTATTCATGGTGATTTTCTTCCTTCTGTATTTATAAAAACCTCAAAATTTTACATCTTTTATGTAGACTGTTATTATTTTCTTTTATAGTTCAAGAAATTAAGGAGAGTTTATCCTATATGGTCAGTCAGATATGACCTAGATTGTACCAGAATCTTTTCATACATACACTATACTGCTTTGCAGTTAGATGCTTTCCATTCTAAGGATCTGGAGGCATTTTTTCAAAAAAGAGTAAATACTGATTTTGTGTGAGTATTCTCCATATTATGTTGTTTCTTTTGGCCATGGATATTGCAGTAATAACTGTTTGTAAGTGACAACAACCTGTCCCATTCAGCCTGAACTCCATTTCTGATCTTCCCAGACAAGATAACAGAACTATTGCTGTACAGTTCGTCCTTTGACTTATATTACATAGCACAATGTTTTACTGTAGAGCAATAATTCTGAGTTTTCAAATGTAAATCAGGTGCCTGCTGGGATCCCCTTCATTCATAATTACTAAATTTCAACAGGGAAGTTACTATGTAGAAGAAGCTTTAATAAACTGGAATTAGTAACTTTTTCAAAGTTTTACATATATTTAATTTAACTGATGAGTTTTGCAAAAAAATAAAGTGAGACATCTCATTTATACTTTACTTTGAAGGAATTGTCATCAAAGTAATGAATTTTGGTTTTAAAGATGTTGAGGCAATAAATATATCACTGACAAAATCAGAATTACTTTATCATGACCACCATGGCAAGATCAGCATAGTTCTAATGTTATAGCCTTATCTTTATGAAAATTACTAATCAGGAAAATACTGCTCCTTAAATCATCAGCAAATCCTATAGTATGCAATTATTTTTCCATTTATTTATTATCCCACCTGACAGTTGTCAGTGAAATTATGGCCCCAGACTGAAGGCTGTGAACCTGAGCCATATGCCATAACCTCCCCATAATTCTGGTAAAATTTCTTCCACATAATTTTCAGTTTGTTGTTTACCAGCTTCCAGGTCCTGTGCTGAACCATTTAACTGTTACTAAAGTAATTTTGACTGTTGTTGTTATCTTTTCTCTTGAGTGAATAAAAAATCAAAACAGCACACAAAATTAAATCATTCTTCTACAGTAGCCCTAAAAATCCTGGCATCTCCATTAAATGAGAGGGAGATATTCATGTCAGCAGTAGATGACTGTAGCCTGCCTGATTAACCATGTACCAAGTATCAACATATGTTTGTATACATTTCTTTACCCAGTTTTTGGTTGGATTTGTGGCTCTGTAGCTCGATCATCTCAACAACATCTGTTCAGAAAAGAAAAAAAGGAAAAAAGGATTAAAAACTTGGATCCCCTCCCTTCCTTCCATCTGCTCCTTTCCAGATGAAGTCCTGTTCTGACTGAATTGAAAAAAATCCATACCAGATCCTGGCTACAGATCATGAGAACATGTGAGCAATCAGGACATTTGAATGCTCCATCTGTGTTTTTATGAAGAGGACTGTTAAAAACTAATCCAAAAAGTCTATCCTCTAACTCAGCAAGCAGACTTCAATCCCAGTAAATAATTAACACATGCTTAATTAATTTTTATTAAGCAAAGAATAAGCACCAGCTTAATTTTAAGGATACATTTAATTTTATTTGGCTTAATATAGGACATGTGCTTCAGGCATATCCTGAGAAGGATTCCAGCCTCCAGAAAATAAATGCAAGAATTCATGACCATGTTTTTGCCATTGGAAAATAGGATCAGTGCAGCAAGATGGAGCTAAATTCAGTCATGAAAATAAATTTTAAAAGAAAAAAAAAAAAAAGACAAGTTTGTGATGTACAAACTATTGTACTGAAACTTAAACTCCTTTCTACCTCACTAGTGAATTAGGATTTACATTTTACTGGAACTTCAAAAGGATTAATTTTTGTAGAATTTCTAGGTTGAAAAGATCTACATAAATGGGGTTTCATTGAATATATTCAAATAAAAATTCATTGCCTTGGAACAGGATTAATTTTAAAATGCAGTCTGACTTCTATGAAGCTTGGCATTTGCCTTCTACAAATAAAGATCAAAAAAAGCTCAAATATTCATTTCTCAATTGGATTGGATATCTTTCTAAATAATTTTATACTTAAACCAAAGAAACCTCTGTCCAGAATTGCTCATGTTGCTTATATTCCAAAAAATGTCTTCAGTAGAATCCAAATTAGAAAAAAAAATTGTAAGAAGATTAATAAGAAAAAAAAATTCAATTGTTTTCTAATACTGTAAAATTCATATGTGTCTTTAACAAATAGAGAATGAAGCTTGAAATTTGCTGCCTTCTTGCTAGCTCTAGATACTGGTTATCAATACAGAAATCTGATTTTTTTTAAATCTAAATAAATTTACACACCAAAAACACTAGCTAGGCAGTAAATTCCAAAATTCCACCGGCCATATAAAAAATTTGTTACTTATTCTTTTAATATTAGAATAATTTTAAACAACAAAAATATAGCAACTAATTTTTCCCAATTAATTTCTTTCCATACATTTGTTCCTAGTTTAATCAAGTTGTATCTTCACTGAATTTACTGGCACTGAGAAGGTAGGACTGCTTTTTCTGTAAAACTAATGGAAATAAATGGAAATAGTGGAATGGAGGAAAAGGAGTTCCTCTCAGAACACTTCTCTGTCCCAAGGGAAACATGACTCTCGTCAACACTTTATGTTAATCTTCCCTTTGGCCAGTAAGTCTAAGTTGTGGGTATAATTACTGTATTACAATGGAGGACAGAAGAAGGGTAAGGATCAAACTAAACCCCTTCCAGAACTTCAAGAGCCAAGGAAGTCATCTCCAGCTGGAGGGCTCACTGCACAGGCCAGTGGCTGTGTTTACATCAGGTAGCTCAGTGTAAAAAAAAAAAAAAAACTAAAAAATGTATATACTAGAGAGCAGGGGGCAGCATAAGAAAGTCTATTGGTCTCTTCTGCTCTTCAGCCCTTTCATTTATGGGCTCTAAGCCATCATATTGAAAATGTTAGTTGCTGGCTCACTCTGGTGATTAAAACAAGCTTCAGCAGAAAGAGAGAATGCTCCAGCTCTCACTTCTCTCTTTATGGCTTTTTCCCCAGAATATTTGCAGTATGAAACTGGAATACGAAATAAAACATTAACAGGACCATTGTTAATATCCAAAGTTCCTGTGATTAAAAAAGTTGCAGAGATGGCATTATTTAGTGGAGAAGAACAGAATGGTAGAAGAAGAGAGCTGGAGACCAGGACTTGACCCATGGTATAAACAATCTAGCACCTAGCACCCCAATGAAATGAAAGAAGGGAAACAGTAAAGCCTTCCACTTGTCCTTATCAAAACTGTAAAAGCAGTAATTATGACAGGAAAATGTTTTGCATTAAAGGAAGCAAAAACAAATGCAAAGGCACTCTGTTATGAAATACAGGTCTCTACAGATAAGAGTCACCCTCTCTGGCAACTAGAGCAATTTGCCCACAGAAGGGGGTATTGATTTTGACTGCATTTCACCCATGCTATCTTGGTTCTTGAGTAAAGTGTATTACGGTGGTCTTACTGACTACTCTTTGACAGACAACTTTTCCTCATTTAGAGAACTTTGGAAGCTGGACAACCAAGGTTAATTAAGTTTGCTGTTATTTTGACAACGCAGTTCCTACTGTATCATCTCGATGTCTTGTTAATAATTTAATTAATTACTTCTACCTACATACCTAGAGTGTGGGCAATGTGTCTAATAGTAACAGTATCCAAATCACTGTATGGCTGCAGGTATAACTGCTTTCTTACACTCCAATGTGATAAAATAAAAAACATTAAGAATTTCAAACTAGAGGTTCTTTGCCCAGATAACCATATTACTTTTTTGTGAAAAGGTAGTGTTTGGCAGGAGATCACACAGATCTACAACGGATAGAAAAATACTCTTGCCACCAGCTCCTCACAAAATAATACAGCTTGTTTGGGGAAGAATGTAAATATGGTATTTCTACAAAATAATTTTATATCCAATGATTTTTTTCAAAAGGTAGCATAGGTAGAAACATGTAGGGAAATAGGACGACACACAGATCAATCATTCTGAGTCTTCTGTGATTCTCTGCCTGAGACCATTAAAATTAGAGGAGTCGTTCTAGCTGTTAAACAAACAAATTCAGAAAGGCACAAGTTTTATATCTGTTCTCAGTTTTACCTATTGTACATGAACTTTAGAGGTAAGCAAAAATATGTGAAATGCAGTTAGGCTTAACTTGAAGAAAAATCTCTCTATCCTTTGCCAGAAATACAGAGAAGTGATTCTGTGACATACCAGAACAGTTTCTGTTCTCAGTGGTTATCTCAGCTGCTGCTTCTCATGCTCCTGAGTTAATCAGCTGAGACTTGGTCAAGCACTGGACCGTGGTAGTTGCACTGAAGAAAGAGGAGGTAAGTGCTACACTAGGGAATGTTTTTCCTTTTCAGAAAATGCTGAAAGGCATTCAATAGTGCTGCACCTTGGGAAGTGAGTTTTGGCTGTAGCAGGATGTAATTTCAGCAAACACCAGTTTTGTGACATAGAAATATTTCATGTATTTAACTTGCAGCATAATATCTGCAGAGACAAGGATATCATAAGTTGGTTTTAAGTAGGGAGTGAAGAGTTTTCATTACAGTACCCCAAAATTGGGGAGGAACAGGGAACATGAGGGAAAACAAGTGCTAATACTTGCTAAAATGCCATCTTGATTTAAAATTTTGAAGACTATGCAAAATGTATCAAATCTTTTTTATTACTGTGTCCTCATTCTTGGATATGATCCAGAACTGCTACATTTTACCTGAAAAATTGGAAAGCTGATTAATTCAAAATGGATTTCCTGGAGGCCTATGACTGCAGCCTTGTTAACTGATCCATTATAGCACTCACCATTGTTCTTATTTCACATGGCTGCATCTGAAACTTTGCAAAAAAATTTGTTTTTTCAGACCAAACATGTTAGGTAACTGATCCTATGTTTTTTGGTGCAATATGAGAAGAAAAACATGATGGATTTTTCCCCTCTTTAAAGCAAATCTTACTGCAAGGAGATTTATTAATCATGTAATTTCATCCAGTCTTATATCCTTAACCTATGTTATATATAACTCTTAATAATGATTTTATAAACGGTATGGAGCACATATATGACTAAAATCCATGTTTGAAATGAATATTTTTGTCTGGAGTGTCCTAAACACTTTCCATGTGTCCTAAATGCATTCCATGTGTCCTAAACACATTCCATTCATCAAATAATTGTTATTTTTGTTGGTTGAAGGAACTTGATTTGTGAAATTGTTTAAAGGGCACAGGACCTTTCAGTGTTGATTTTCTAGTGAAGACTCAATTGTATCAGGAACAGGTTGCAAACCTCTTCTGATACGAAGGAACTTTTTGACATCTACATGAAGGGAGCCGGTGCACAGCTGTCATCTGTGCTTTTCTTAAAGCCAATTCTGTATCTGATAGGGAATTAATACCCCTTATAACCTCAGCAGAGAGTGCTGAGTGAAGTGCGCACCTGTGTGAAATTTTGCAAAGATGAAGGGGTGGGGAGGGAGGAAGTGGCAGAAGGAAGTGGCAGAAGGAAGTGGCGGAAGTGGCGGAAGTGGCGGAAGTGGCGGAAGTGGCGGAAGTGGCGGAAGGAAGGAAGGAAGGAAGGAAGGAAGGAAGGAAGGAAGGAAGGAAGGAAGGAAGGAAGGAAGGAAGGAAGGAAGGAAGGAAGGAAGGAAGGAAGGAAGGAAGGAAGGAAGGAAGGAAGGAAGGAAGGAAGGAAGGAAGGAAGGAAGGAAGGAACCATAAGGCCAACCTGTTCACTGCATTGATGTGGCAGACAATTCAGATTATAATATCTGCTCTTCTCCATTCACTCTTTAAAAAACCTGGATATTTCTCAATGATATTTACTTTTACTATTTACAGCGCTTTGTCCACAATAACCCCCTGCAACATTATAGGCTGGGAATGGTGTGGCTGGACAATGCCCAGGCAGAAGGGACCTGGGGACACCGGTCGACAGCCGGCTGAACATGAGCCAGCAGTGTGCCCTGGTGGCCAAGAAGGCCAAGGGCATCCTGGCCTGTATCAGGAACAGCGTGGCCAGCAGGAGCAGGGAGCTCATTCTTCCGCTGTACTTGGTGAGGTCACAGCTTGAGTGCTGTGTCCAGTTCTGGGCCCTCAGTTTGGGATGGATGTTGAGATGCTCAAGTGTGTCCAGCGGAGGCAACGAGGCTGGAGAGGGGCTGGGAACACAAACCCTGCGAGGATTGACTGAGGGGGCTGGGGGTGTTTAACCTGGAGAAAAGGAGACTGAGAGGTGACCTTATCACTCTCTACAGCTTCCTGAAAGGTGGCTGTAATCAGGTGGAGGTGGGTCTCTTTCTCCAGGCAGCACTGACAGAACCAGAGGACACAGTCTCAACCTGCAGCAAGGGATTTATAGGTTGGATATTAGGAAAAAGTTTTTGATGGAAAGAGTGATAAAGTACTGGAATGGTCTGCCCAGAGAGGTGGTGGAATCACCATCCCTGGATGTGTTTAAAAAAAGACTGGATGTGGCACTCAGTGCCCAGTGCCATGGTTTAGTTGAGGTCTCGGGGTGTGGATGGTGAAGGAAGACATGCAATCAATCAATATGATTGGTAAAGCAAGCTTTGATTTATGTAGAGTACAACAGTACTTTTATATTGTTTCCAGTAATTATGCATACTTGTAGTTAGTTCATTGGTTTAAGGCAAAAGCTTACATTTACATACTCCTCCTACCTTGTGGTTTCTAACACAGGGTTCTTCCTCATTCTGGTTGCTTTTGCTTCCCTATTTTTATATTTCAAAATGACATTTCTTCTTCATTCTCATCCCTGTCCTTGCCCTTTTGTCTTTGTCAGCATGATGCAGCATATTTTGCGATCTCCCTGTCATGGCATGTGGCTTACTTATGCTAAGCTAACATGGGGCTTGCTTGTACAACAGTTCCAGGGATCTATGGCCCTGTTCATCCAGCCATTCTTCCACATCGGGGCATGGGTTGGACTTGATGATATTGAAGGTCTCTTCCAGCCTAATGATTCTGTGATATTTAGGTTACCAACCTTCCCCAGAAAATGGAATTATCACAATAAACTCTGCTTTAAAAAGACACTGCTTAAAGGACTAAATACTTAGTATGAATACCCCATGGGGAGGTTTAAATTTCCTTTCCCAGTGATAGTGTAGGTGACACTTCCAGGTGTAGACCTGGACTGATGTTTAGCAACTAACAGCACCCAAAGTGAATCACCCTTTACAGAGCAAGCTGACTGCATTAACATTTACCTCAGTCGTCCTCTAAGATTTAGAGGTACCTCTTCCTCTAATCTTCTGTGGTAGTACCAGTACCCAGTGTAACTAATCTGTAAATAATCTGTAATTCAATTGCATCTGCTTCTAACTGATCTATTTACTATACCAAAAATTGAATTGCATAGTTAGTACTGCCTATATGGGAGGGATTGCATACTGGGTATCTGAGACGTGTTCTTACAAAGGTGGCTGAGACCATCCTTTCAGAGCTCCCACAGTTATTGATTTTATTCTGCTTGTTATTTTTACACAAAAAAATAACATTCTTAATTCATTAATTTACAAACATTTTTACTAATACTTTTCTTTCCCTTAAACCTGGTTGTTATTAAAATGTCTTTTTCATAGGAGTATTAGTTGGTTTGTTTGGTTTTGTGAGGGGTTTGGTTTTGTTTTTTTGGTTTTTGTTGCTGTTATTTGGTTCATTTTTGGTGTTTGGTTATCAGAGTTAAGTAACTGCCAGACAAAATAGTCACCTCAGAGACGTGCAAGTGGTCATGGTTAAGGAATGGTATTCTCCAATTTAGTGCTCCCACAAAACTCATGCTACCGCTTACTCCACCCAATTTTTCCCTCCCTTTCTCCTTCAGAGGGTGGGAGACAAGAACTAGAGGCACAAATAGCAAAGATCATGTGTTGAAATAAGAACAATTTCTTGGCAACAGCAATGAGACGAGAAAAGAAACAGGAACAGCAACAATATTAATAAAAAATGGTATAAGAAAAGGAATTATTCACACAGAAAAACTCCCTGATAATAGACAATATTGGATGTCTCCCCCTGCCACATTTTCTCGACTGGAAGAAAATGCCTTCTCCATCAAAGAGAGAATCCCTTCCTCCTGCCCCAGCAATAACAGGGGTAGATCTCAGCCAAGCCCCCTCCTGGCTACTACAAAAATTAAACCTGTATTGTTTAGAATCAGGACAGAATAAAATTATTTTCCCAGACGTGCTGTTTCTAAGACCTTGATTAGGACAAATTACCGTTGGAGATGAGAAAAAAATCTGGCTTTAGGAGAGGAGGGTTGTGATTTGCTGGAAGACTTCCATTAGTTCTGTGCACTGAATTTGTTATAGAGCTAAATAGCCAATCCACTCTGTGCCATCAGGCTAGCAAAGTTCATCAACAATTATTTGATGTGAACAATTCTATAGAAAAATTTAAAAAATACTGCAGACTATAAAGATTTATAACAAACTGTGATAACATCTTCCTAGCTGTTTTGGTGGCGGTGATAAGACTAAAAGTGTGCCACACACATTTTTTGGTTGAGTAGGATGGCTAGGAGTAAGGGAAAAATATCTCTCATGAGAGGCATGGGTAATTGCAGCTCATAAAATCCTCTGTTAAATGGGCTATACATCACACAAGTATAGGCAGGCAATCTCCTTTTAGCCCATCTCTCTCTCCCCTGTTACCTTCCTCTTCCCATCCCCCTGGCAGGTATAAACATTTGGGCTTAACATGTGTTTCAAGCTAAATGCAAGGATTAATATATGTTTAAATTCCTAACAATAGATTAATATGTTTGGCAAGATTGAACACTATTATGCTTCATGTGAGTTCATCTTTGAAGATAAGAGTTCATCAGCATGTATATGACTTTAATACTGGTGATTAAATACCATCTTCCTTGCTGGGTTTCATGACTGAGGTGTCACTGTTGGAATGGTATTTTTATGTTCTGTTAGGTTTACATAAAAATAAATAAGAGAAATGCTGAATTCAAATTAATGGCTATACATTTGAACTAATGTCGTTTGCCTTGATAACCAAAAAAATTCCTCTGTTCTTGCCAAATTAATATTATTTTGATAGCTGAGGTCTGTACCCATAGAAAAAGCAAAACTTTGTTATTCTTATCTGTTTTGCTCAATAACTTTTCTTCTTAAAAGTAAAATATCTGAAGAAATGTCTGATAATCCATTATAATATTTTTATACTCTATTCAAAACCAAGAAGCTCAAGAACTCCATGTTCCCATGGTTGTTTGGAGTTATTAATTAGGCAGTCCTCGTCTTTGATAACAGACTCTGTCTTAAGATATATCCAGGGAAAACACAAGCTACTTCAAATGTGAAGAGGGAAAATGTGCATTAAAAACAACCTGAGATTTATTTGTCAAAATGTAAAATTTATCACCCCATCAGGGATTTTGATGGGGAAACACCACCTAGATCTTTGTTTTATAGTGAATCCTTTCCTCATATTTCTCAGTTTACAGCCCAGCATGCTGGCAGTTATCACTGGTGATTTGAATAAAAATCCCTTTTTATGTTAAAGATCAAAGCTAATTCACTGGGATTTCTGAAGTGCAAAGCCAACCCACTGCATGGACCACGTTTACCTTGTACACTCAGAATTAAAAACTAATGTGTTGTAAGCTAGGAGAGATTCTATGACATAAAGTAGCTGACATTAATCATGTTATCCCAAGGGAAAGCTAGGAAAAAGGTATCAATAACCATGAGCAAAATGTGCATGTGAACAGTAACCATGTGACTTGCAGAGTGGCCAGATGGCAATTCAGACCTCAAATCCCCCTTGGTGTCAGGAGCCACCTTCAGTGCCCAGAGCCCCTTGCACCAGCAATGCAGAACTGTCTGTGTAGTCAAAGTGCTTGGAGTAAGAATCATCACCACTGCAAAGCCTTACCCCTTTCCAGAGTCCAACACAGAGCTGAGAAGTCTTCAATTATCATTCACTGATGATAGGATGGTACTCACCCCGCCCCATACCTGCTGGGGATTTTGGAAATGCATGCAAACTAGCTGAGTTATTCAACTCCTTTCGATGTCTGATTGCACAGCTGATTACAGACATAAACAATCAGCAGACGTGAGCTTTGCAGATGGAATTAATCACAAAACACAAACAAAAAAGTATAATTGTGAGAAGTTAAAAACTTACAAGCCAGAGTGCAAACAGCATTTGAAATATTGGAAATGTATCAGCGACGCATTTCAGCTTTTTAAAGGAAATTTTCTTTAATCTCATAATATTATATTTTAAGTAAAGGGTTTGGAATTATTTTTATAGGATCACTGGTGTCAGGAATATTATACCTGTAACTCCACAGCTTAACAACCCTTGAAAAGAAGATATCTAATCTACCAAAATGCAGTATTTTGCCTATTTAATTCTACAATTATGGCTGTAAATTTTGCAAATAAAAATTTCTCTTTAACCTCTAAAATTAGGACAAAATAAAGTAAAACAAAACTGTAATGGCAAACAAAAAAGTGAATCTTAAGTAGAATACACGTAAAGCCATAGTATCAATTCTATCTACAAAGAGAAGAGACTGCTCTTATATCCCTCTTTTCCCCTTGTTCTCTTTTACCTCTTCAAATATGGAGCTTAATAACTCAGGATTACTAAGTGTACTCCCTCTGATCAACACAGTAAGAATTTAGCATCTCAGAATTATAAACAAGTATTACAGACTGAAGAAAAAAAATCATTTTCCCTACATTAAGCCAGGGTAGGTGAAAGCAGTGTTTTTGAGCTATCTTTCCACACTGTGGAAGGGAGCAATAGCTACACCAGGTCTAAGTTGTATGGAGTAGGGTTAAGATATCTTTCATAATATGCAATTGCAACCCTTCAGCCACTTAATGAAATGAATATGTTTGTGCTTTTTCCTGCTATGTGTTTTCTTGGGCTAATGTGACTTTAGAGCATCAGGAGGCTTCCTGGGAATTCTCCCATCCATGCCCAAAATGGCAAACACTGACCTAAGTTATGAACCCAGAGCTTCCAGGGTAGCAAATAAGCAAGGAAAAAATATGGGGTTAGCTTTCTGTTTGAAAAGCTTCTTTGTGTTTGAACATAGAGTAAAATACAATATAATGAATCCACAATGATTATCAGTGGACAAAGTAAAAGGTTTCTTTCACTATCTCTGTTTTCTTTTGGGAAACATCCCGACAATATAGTCCCTTCATAGTTCACAATAAAGGAATTTCCATTACTAAAGTTACTCTGAAGGGTGTTGAACTCTCCCTCTCTCTCTCACTTGGATGTACCATCAGCATATCTGCGTAATTTGCATCAAAGAATTATAACAGAAGTGTCAGAGGAGTTCTCTGCACTGTCAAGGTTGATTTTCAAAAGTATTGAAACGTGGAGGATATTCAGGAAACATCTGGAACAAAAATTAATGTTGTGCCAATATATAAAAAAGATTAAATAGAATAACCTCTTTAGTATAGGCTTGTCATAATAAAATCAGACTTAGAAAAAAAATTAAATTTGTAGTATGGGATTGGGGATAAAATTAGAGGAAACTGAGAAGTTATATTTGCATCTTAACAAAAGTTATAAAAGTACAGAAATTATAGAGTAAAATACAGTTGCAGCTCCCTGGATGGAATGCAGTTGGCATGCTCAAACCTATTCCATGATAATTCCTCACCTCCATTATCTGCATCCATAGCACCTGCCAAGGTAGATGGAACAGAGAGGGGAGCAGAGCTGAGACCCCATGGCCAGGCCCTGTTGAAATCCTTGCAGAGAGGACAACTCATTGGTGCTTGGCAGGTGAGAAATGGCCCAGCACCTGTCAGCCAGGGCAGGCAGGGGAGATGTCCTGCTCCTGAGCCTGCAGCCGTGGTGAAACCACTCTGCTCCAATGAGCTTGGTTCATTGCAACCTAATTGTAATACCAAAGCACACCTCCATCCCAAAGTTACCCCCATCCAAGGTATGACCACCCCTCTCTGGGCATGTGCTCTGTATTTTACTGACTATAGCTTAGAGAGAAAGGTCAGAGAATTTTGCACCAATCTGTAACAAAAGGGACTACAGCCACTTAAATGCCACCTAAACATGAGTCCTTTCACACAGAATGAACTGTCCTGGTAAGTCACAGCTTTGAAAACACTTTTATTCATCCAGGATGGGTCCACAGGACATGAGTTTCCAGAGCAGAAGCAAACAATATTGGTTTGGAATTAGCTAATGGTGCAGACAGGAGGCAAGTCCCCTATTCCAGCCAGCAGTGAGCGTGCCTGCAGACCTCACATGCACACCACATTGTCCAGTACATCATTGCTCAGTAAACTGCCACTTGCACAGGTAATGCAGACAGACACATAGAGGCCTCAGACAAACACAGGCAGTGCCAAGGGACTCATCCTGCCTGTCCCACTCTGCCTGAGCAGGGTGAGGGTTGGCTACTGAGAATATCGAAATACCTGTCAGCATTGAGGCTCTTTCCTACAGCTGTGCTTAGGCAGCCAGGTTGAGCACAAGAGCTTTTATTACACACCCAGACAATATCCTCAGTCTAGACATTTAAATTTTAGACGTGTTAATTTTTGAGCCAGAACTAGGAACTTGCCATTGTAGTAGTCTACAGCTTCCTCAAGAGGGGAAGCAGAGGAGCAATACTGATCTTTCCTCTCCAGTGATCAGTGGTTGGTTTTGGGTTGGGTTTTTTTGGTATGGTAGTTGTTGTTGTTTTTAATTAATGCTTAATTCATGTGAGACCTTATTCAGGGAAATGTTTTGTTGTCTGTCAAAAAGTAGTTTGCATGTGAGGACCATAGTAATTTTACATTGTCTTATACTTAGTGAAGGCAAGCTCTAGGAGCTGTTAGGTCCTAGCTGAAAAATGCTTCCAATTTTTCATGCCATTGAAACATTGAGTTGCAATATCCTTTTACATCGTGCCCAGGTCTGCTAAGTGAAGGGTTTTCTTCTAACAAAAAACAGCCAGACATAACATTTTATGCATTTTTAGTGCCAGATGTATAAATCTCAAAAGCAATTTATCATTTTTAGAAACCATAAGAAAGCTATCAGGACAACCATCATTCTTTAAGGACTTCAGGGACACATGGCTCTATTGTGAAATTTTCAGTATAAAATACAACCTCACTTTTCCAAATTTGATTCAGTTTAAATCTCCTAAGGTAGAAAGGTATAATATGTCAAACCTACTCTCTCGGGAAATGCCTTGCAAATGAATTTTCATAGTTTTGGGTATTGTGGGGTTTCTTTGTCTAAAAAGAACACACCCCTTCCCACTAGAATGCTGAGAACTGTGGTGGCAATGTAGCCATCAACTTTGCCTTCTTAGAGAAAAACAAACCATTCTTTTCTCAGTTCAGAGAAAGAAACAAAAAGGTAAATGAAAGGACTGCCCCCATAGTGATCTCATGCAAGTAGTAACATAAATGCACTATGAAAATATTAATTCTTTTGCTGTTGCTTTTAATAGGATATTAACAAAATCTGAAAAGTGTGACCAGAGGGAGGGAAGGCAAAGACTCCAGAGATAATTTTCATATTTTGCCTAAAAGCAAAAATATCCTAAACCCCTTATTTATTTCTATTACAGTGGATATAATTTAAAAATGCATTAGGAGGTCATAAAATGGTTGTTGAGTAAAGAAAAATATTTTGTCTAGCACATCTATAATTATATTTAAAATCTTGATGAATATAGATGCCTGTTTCTCAATATTATCAAATTCAGTATTGTGTTCATATTAGTCAGGTTAATATACATTTAATAATAATTCATCAATTGAATAATATTTCACAAGTCAACACAAATGATATCTATATATTTAGGGGTAAAAATGGGATTCTATGATCTTTAGAAGAAGGGGCAGGCAACTTGAAAGGACTACAAGGATATGAGAGGTTATGCAGGGAGAAAATTAAAGGGGCCCAAGCTTATCTGCAACTTAATCTCACTATTGGCATAAAAGACAACAAAAAACAGTTCTACTAATATATCAGAAAAAACAGAAGGAGGGCTAAGGAAAATCTGCCTCTTTTATTCAATATGGGGGAAAACATAGCGACAAAGAATGAGGAAAAGCCTTGATTTCATTAATGCCTTCATCACCTCAGTCTTTAACAGCAAGAGCAATTGTTCTTAGGTTAACCTGCCCCTGAGCTGGAACAAAATGGATGGAGATCAGCATGAAACCCCCATAGTCTGAAAAATCTATGGGTCTGGATGGGATCCATCCACCCTGAGGTACTGAGGAAACTGGTGCAAGTGCCACTGAGCCATTTCCCACGATTTACCAGGACTCCTGTTTGACCAGGGAGGTTCAGTTGACTGGACATTAAAAACTGTGTCACCAACCTCCAATAAGGGTTGAAAGGAGGATTCTGGGAACTAAATGCCTGACCTTGGTGCCAGGGAAGGTCATGGAGGAGATCATTTTGAGTGTCATCATGTGGCATGCACAAGACAACCAGGGAATCAGGCCCAGTCAGAATGGGTTTAAGACAAGCAGGTCCTGCTTGACCAACCTGGTCTTCTTCTACAACAGGGTGAATGTGCTTAATGACTTAGTAAAGCATTTGACACTGTTTCCCACAACATTCTGCTGAAAAGCTGGCAACCCATGGCTTAGACAGGCTTTTTGCTGTGTAAAAACCTGGCAGGATGCTCATGCCCAGAGGGTGGTGGTGAATGCTCTCCAGGGCTCAGAGCTGGGGCCAGTTCTGTCTGACATCTTCATCTATGATCTGGACGAGGGGGTCGAGCAAACCCTCTGTCGGTTTGAAGATGACGCCAAGTTGGGCAAGATGTTTGCTGTTCTGCTGAAGGGAAGGAAGGCTCTGTAGAGGGATCTGGACTGGATGAATCAATGGGCTGAGGCCAATTGCATGAGGTTCAACAAGGTCAAGAGCAGGTCCTTCCACCAAGTCACAACAACCCCGTGCAGCTCTACAGGCTGGGCTAGAGCTGCTGGAAAGATGCTCAGTGGAAAAGGAGCTGAGCTGAGGAGCTGTTTGACAGAGGTTGAACATGACCCAGATGCACCCAGGTGGACAAGAAGGCCAAAGGCAGCCTGGCCTGTGTCAGAAACAGCGTGGTTGGCAGGACCAGGGCTGATTGTCCCCTTGCGCTCAGTACTGCTGAGGCCACACCTCCAGTACTGTGTTCAGTTTTGGGCCCCTCACTACAAGAAGGATTTTGAGGGTCTGGACCACGTGCAGAATAGCACAGTGGAGGTGGAGGAGAGTCTGGAGTACAAATGTTAAGAGGAGTAGCTGAGGAAGCTGGGTCTTTTTTAGGCTGGAGAAAAGGCTCAGGGGAGACCTTATTGCTCCCTGCAACTATGTAGAAGGAGGACATATCCAACTGGGGGGTCAATCTCTTGTCCCAGTCAATAAGTGATAACACAAGAGAAACAAACTCAGTTAGAGCCTGAAGAGCTCTAGATTGCATTTTGGGAAAAATTTCTTCACTGAAAGGGTTGGAACAGGCTGCCCAGGGCACTGGTAGAATTACCATCCCTGCAGGTGATGCAAAGACATGTGGGGCTTAGGGACATGACTTAGTGGTGAACTTGCATTTCTGGGTTTACTCAATGATTTCAAGGGTCCTTTCCAACTCAGTGATTCAATGTATATATTCATGCATTATATACATGCATGTTTTCATAATATACCCATTTTTGCAAATATATATACATATATATATATATATGTATATATCTCCATATTTATTAAAGAGGGATAAAGCAATTATTTGACATTCAAAAGTAAACATTTCATTCCAAACAGTTTTGAGTGCTAAAGACATAGACTTGAAAGAATGGAACAAACACAGAGAGGAAAACAGATTGTCTAGCTGAATAGCTTTGGACTGCTAGATCAAAATGACCTTTTGATATAAAAGTTGCCTCCCTCTCCACCTCCCCCAGATTGGAAGATTTTAAGAGAATAACCTCTAGTAACCTCTTTGTGCTACAGTGACATTTCTCTTTTATTCCATCATGCATATATTATGTCCTTCAGTACGTACCTGCCTCATGTATTTTAATCTAATAGTGTAGCACAGATTTCCATAGAAAATGTCATCTTCCTCCAAAGGGCTATGGACTCAAAAACATTCAGCTGAGGGATGTTTCTCCACATTTTGATGAAATAGAAACTATTGGTTTTACTCTCAGCAGTAGAAACATAAAATATAACTTTCTCTAGTGGATCTTCTAAGATCAGCAGTTTTTGAAGTGCTTGAATTGGCAGCTTGAATATTCACAGGTCCAAAACCAGTTACAGGATCCTCATTACTGGCAGCCCCCTAAGCTGAGGGATTTGAGATCTGAATCTGTGCTTTGGGAATCATGTGAGTTAGTTTACACAGGTGAGAAGACCCAGGCTGTACTTTTGCTCTGTAGGAGCTTTATTACCTCGCTGCTCTGGGATTATTTTATTCACTGTGTTATACAAAAAATGATCACAGACTAAGGTCAGATATCTCTCTTTAGAGGGCTGTAATACTTATAATCACAGTGTTTGCTTGGCATCAAATCTCTGTACCTTTGGCCCTTTTTGTTATTCCCTTTGCCCACAGGCATTACTTGCTTATTCTTTTGGAGCATTCTAGAGGCACCACCATTAGACCTACCCTTCCTGGTGACAGATAACCCAGATTTGCCCAAATCTTCAGCTAAATATCTACTAGCCAGACAATGCTTCAGCAATTAAAATTATTATATCTGCTCCCATTATCACATTTCCTTAGTAAACACACCCTCATTTAGTGCAATGCTGTTCATTTTTTGAAAGTGAAGGAAGAGAAGAGAGGTCGGTGTTAGTGATGATTTGTATAACTGAAATAGTACAGATTCACAATCAAATATACTTTACTTGAATTATATGAACTTGAGTTTATAGTATCATGCCCAAGAAGCATTTACTTCTTCAGTGTTTCCTTAGAAAAGAGGCTATATTGCCAAATTAGGTTGAAGATGTAGACACTGGAAAACGGGATAAAACAACCTTCTATGAAATCATTTTAATATTGTATAAAGATAACCAGGATAACTAGGTTTTGAAATTTTCTAAGGATAAAAATTTACTTATAGCATTTATACCAAAAAAAAAGATATGAAAACTTTAAAAAATAATTTGACTGAAAAACTAAAATAAATTGGTTTTTAGTATGCCCAAATTTAGAGAAACTAAATCTAAAAGTAATTATAATAGCATGTTGCTGTTGGAAAATATCTGGGAAAATATGTTCTTCAGTGCATAAAAGGGATAGCTTCTGTTGTTCATTCTTGCTGACAAAATATCTTCTTAGGAAAACAGATGGGGTTCTGTGCTTTTGTGAGCACACCAGTTACCTTCAGTGATAGTCCATAGTTTCCATGGTCCTTTTTTCCTTTATCACAGGTCTGTATCTAAAGTCAGGCATTTGATAAAAGTACAGATTTATAGCCTTGCCTATAATACTGTGCACCCTTGTCTTGGTGTATTTTATGCATTTGTGAAGACAGTAGTTAATGATTCCGCTTGGGAAGACAAGAATACTTTTCAATACATAGTTAATTCTTTTTGATCTGAAAATTAGTGTGACTAATGAATTTACTATCATTCCTGCTAAAGGCTTTGTACCTGTAAGTTTCCAGGCACTACTTAAGGTTTTTTTGTTGCATGCGGAGTTTAAAATTCACTTACTCTGAGTTTAGAACATGCCATTTCTAATGGAGGCGTTCTAAAGCTAAGCTTTTGGAAGTATCACTCTTCCATAAAGACAGATGTTCATCCTGTCACTTCTTAGGGTAAGCAAATCATCTTTATCTTCTTCCTTACTTTGCAGAACAATTAGAGAAGGCAGTGTAGGTCTCAATTATCATACATCCACTGACGTAGTCCTTTTATCTCAACTACTCTGACTTGGCCTACATTAGCTGTGTGTGACATCTGCAACCTACTCATCAAGTGTTTAGCAGTAGCATTGTAACTAAGCTGAAAAAAAATTAAGATTTTTAAGCAATTAGAAGAATTTAAGGAAATGAGCCAACACACTTTCAAAGTGCACAGTCACATTCTCTTTGTGTATCTTAGTATTGGGGCTCATTTTACTCTGCAAAATGTGCACAAAACCCATGTTCCATCACTAGGAATGAGACAAAGCACTCTGAGGTGTTGATACAATCTGAGCATGCCATACAAGATGTACAAACTTTTAATTTAAATAGTGCACACTGAGGGAATCAGGATGCACTTATAAATTAGGCTTATAAAGTATTCATCAGATTCCTTTTGTGCATTGAACTGCTGCATATGCATTATACATTTGCTTTGCCTTCTACATCTCTCTCGATGCTTCTGTATGCAATTCATGCAAACTTAGTCCCAAGTTCAGTTAGAATCACTGGACAAATCTGTATATTTGAGAAGTCTGCAAGCTCTATTTCCCTACATGTCTGTTATTTCAGTGTACGTCTATAACTCTAAGGTCCAAAAATATAATTGTTTACAAACTTCATTCACCCCCTACGGAACTGTTACAATTTACTCAGGCTGAGCATAATGTTTTCAAGTGTCTACTTCACAAAGATCTGTGTGGACAAAGTAAAAGGACTACAAGATTACAATTATTCCAATTTAAAATAATTATAGTTTTGGACATTTGACCATTAAGATAAAAAATGGAAAATACAAACAGAAGCATGTACTGTTTCTGATGTGTTTTTTAATTTTCCTCCTCATCTCCTCTTCTTTTCAGTTCCTTCCTGGAAAGTGATTGGCAGATTTTACAACAAAGGAAAAACAATCCTGAAGATTGTTCCTTCTTTGTGTTTCAGAGACCTTCTTTCTTTGACAGAGAATATAAGGAATCAAGGTAATTGCTTCTACTCAAGAGATTCTAATCCAATTTAAGAAGAAAAATTGAGTGAAGTGTGGGAGTTGAAAGAGGAGCAAAAAAGATTATCTTACATGTTGTGGCCATGACTGAAACTTAAAAAAAGAGTAAGCTATGCTTACAGTGGTTATGCTGATGTCATTATCCAAAGAAACCTACTTTCTAATTCTTCCTAATATCTCCAGATTTAATGGGAGGTTTTATCCATTATTATATCTCTAAAAAAAACAATATTTCTGATTAAAATAGCTACATTGACTTATAAAATATATCAAATATATTCCAATAAATTTTCTTTTGGAATTGCCACTTCCCTGTATGTATGATGCATGTATGCATCACAGATGTGAGTGTGAGTCAAGGAGGCTAAAGGATCACTGTCCACATTGTCACAGGTAATGTAATTACCATATCTGATGTCCATCATGAACACATCTCAGCTTAAAGGAATTACAAAGTTTTAACTGAATGAAATGCTACTTGCCTACAAAGGAAATGCACAATGATACCAAAAACTTCACTGTTATAACAAAAATGAAAAATAAGCTTTCAATGGAGACATAAAGCACCCTGTCTATACTGTCTATAAAATAATGTATAGCCATGCACTGAATGCTGACATCACAGTGTGAGAAACAGGGGAAAACTATATAAGAATTAATGTGATTTACCAAACAGTAAGGAACCCAGCAGTTTTGTATTAGTCTGCAGGTCATAAGTGTGAATCTAGTAGAGATTATCTCCATTGAGGTTTAAAAGAAAACAAACCAAAACCAAACTCATCTGTAAACAAATCAAAAGTAGCTGTTGTTCACTGTACACCTGTGATAAAAGCTCTATTATATGAAATAAATTGCATGCTGCCAAGAGACACTCTTCCTGCTCTGAAGACATAAGGGACATTTCAGATCCGCCTGTGTGCTGGTACGGATGAGAGAAGGAGGTAGGGCATGACTCATTCTAAGAGACAAAACCTATTCCCAGAATAAATGTTCAGACCCCAAAAATAACAAGACAAACAAAATGTGCAAAAGAGAAAAAGGAGAAAACATCTTACATAAATAAAGGAGTGAAAATAGAGATAGCCATTGGAGATATCAGTTAAGTATAAAATAATGTATTGGTATGCAAGCAAGGAAAAGTAATCATTCAGAGCTTAATGTCTTATGCCATTAATATCATGCATGCATAAGTTGTCTCTTACAATATTGCTTCTAAAAATATCACATTTTTGTCTTCCACAATTTGCAAAAAGAAGTGCACTTCACAACCATTAGGCACATCTCATTTCTGTGATGGATTCTCGGTTGATGTCAACTACTGTGACTTCATCCATGGCAGTGGAGTTTTATTATATTAATTATTAAAGATTTTAATATTTTCCTTAAATATTCTACGGAATGTAGAATTTTGTGCAAGTAAGAAAGCTATGGAAGAGAAAAAGGTTATTAGTATTCAAATCCAAATAAGATTCAAAATTAAATAAGCTCCCACAATTAGAATATTAAAAAAAAAGTATGGTTTTATCAATACCCATGGAAAAGGTCCTCTCTCCTTTCATTCTCTGGTATAACCCCCTTCAGGTAACATATTGCAATATCTATTTTTCATCCAACAGCAGTCCTCAGTTCCTAGACTGGCCAGAAGACCATTAGTGGTGAGAAAAATTAATCTATCATAGACATAATACATTATTTATGTATCATAAATACTTGATTCATTTAGAAGACCCCAAATCCTCTTGGGACTGTAGCAAGTCTAAAAGCCGTTCCTAAATGATAGTAAATGTTTGAGTTTCTGAGCTGCCTAGCCACTAGGTAATAAAAAAACTACACAAAACCTAAAAAAATACTGACAACAGTTTGTTCTATGGGACTTGCCTATTCAACATTAGAGCTGGCACGCTCCCCAAATCTTGCCAAGTGTAATGCATTAGATGTCAGTGCAAATTGGCACAAAGCCACCAAATCAACACAGACAAAGTCTGGTTGGTACTGTCAGAGGGTTTTGTGCAAGGACAAGTGACTTGAAGTCACTGAAAAATAATGATATTTTTGTTTTAGATTAAGATTACTCAGCATCTTTATCTGTTGCTTGTTCTTCAGCAGTGCTTCAAGACATTTGAAAATGACTATGACAGTAAGAAAGAATGGAAAATGCAGAGAGGTAGAGACAATAAAATGCAGATAAGTAGAGACCATATACTCACAGATCAAAGTTTATACTCTTTCCTGCATTGATAGTGATTCTGATCTCTAGTTTTTGGAGGAACTAGCATTTAGCAGCCCATTGGAAGATGGCCAAGCAGTATTTCAGTTTGATTTATTGTTTTAGATGCAATGCCTTGGAAGAGAAATCTGATTTGGCTCTCAGATTAAGAAAGGAGTACTGAGTGAAAATTTTAATGAGGCTCCTAGTGGCCACTTAACATAGCAGTATTCTGTTTCAACGAGCAGCTCTTTCTGTGCCACAAGAAGCTGCACCAGTGCACAGTGGTGTCTTTCCTTGGAGATTTCCAGTGGCAAAATTGTATTAGAAGATGGCAAAAAAATGTGTTACTCTCCTAATATTATTTTTCCATGTAAGCAGTTATTTAATTTGCCATAGGAATGCTATATAATTTTATTTTGTTGGTGCTGTGTCTTATGGTGTGTATTATTGAGTAGAAAGAAGCCAACAGTATGAAGAATTCAGGGGGGCTATGGCAGACTTAAAGGACTTTTTCAAGTGTATAATGGAATTCCTTGGAACAGACTCAAATGGTAACGTAATTCTTGCACATAATGTATGTAATGCACAATCTCCTTATCCCAATGCATGATTTTCTTTTTTCCTGAAAAATAAATAAGCATCCCCCTATGCTTGCATCCAGTTTACTGTGAGTCTACTGTGCCTGTTTGGCATGTAAGTCATGCATTGAGCTGGCCTGGGCTGTTTGTAACATGCTATGAATGTGAAAACATGACTGATTTGACAGATTTCAGAATGCACTAAGGGATTTGGGATACCAATACCACATCACCTTTGTAATAAAATGCCATGAAGACAGAATCAAGGAGTAAACATTTGTTAGGCAACACAAAGGACAGTCCTGAGATTCAGTTATTGGTACAGAATTAAGAAAAAGGACCCAGCTTCAGGTTCTGCTATGAACCTCCTTTTCTTCTGGTCTAAGTACTGAAAATTTGTGACTGCTGAATTCTATGATGCCAGAAATATGTGTTGGTAGAGGGACAAGGACCTATCCCTCTTTCTTCAACAGTAAATATGGAAATCTGATCCAAAACTAAAAAGTGATCAATCCCAGATCACCAAAGATGGGAAAAGTTGGAGGAAAATTAGATTTTTGGCTCATCTCCTAATTGACTACTACTGTAGTAATGTAAGAAAACCTTTCAGATCCTCTTCTGTGGCCCTGGCACAGCAGAGTTTGTCTGTGTGACTAAACCCTGGTGTTTCCTCGGGTTTTGCTGTTTGCATACTGGGAAGCATCTCTGGCTCGTGCTGATTTTTGAACAGGAGCCAGGCAGAGGTTATTTGGCACAAGCTGCAGCCATGCCTGAAAGCAAGCTGACCTCTGCATGAGATGCTTTCATGCCTGTACTTCAGACCGTGCTTCTGCCAGATTTAATTTCCTAGGATAGATGTAACTAACAGCGAACTGCAGTGACAGTAAGGTTTACCAATATGATGAGGGACTGTACTTCTGTACTTCTCAAGAAAGAACAAAATGTAGGAACAGCAGGAAGGACTTTTTTTTTCTTTTTTTTGGCTTTTATGTCTCAGCTTTTGACATCAGAGCAGATGTTGGCACGCTGGGCAGACTGCAGCTCAGTACTGCTACACCAGCTCCACCTGTTGCACCCTCTCAATGGACCCTGCCTTTGGGCCAGGGAAAGGCCTAGCTGACATCCAGATATCTTTATTAACATGTTTTCTATACATCTAAATAAACTCCTGCTCCTGCCTAAACTAGCTTGAGTGGATCTTGAGATATGTCTTAATTCTATACATAATTGCATATGGTGTAACAGGACAAAGAAACCCAATTGCAACAAGGATCAACAAGGATCTCGTTCCTGTTCTTTTGAGCATCCTCACATGCAGTTTTCCACTGCCACTGCTTCTTAGTCCAGCATATTGAATCCACCATGCACCCAGATTAAAAGGAGATGACATGGATGAGCTGAGTGAAAACTTGCTTTCAGGTTCAGCTGTTCAGGAACTGGCTTGCTGATCAAAGTCCCATCCTCCCTCACATTCCCTGAGGAAATTTGGATGAAAAGTTATTGAGAGATGATCAGTATGCTGCCACTTTCTCAGCTGGGCTTTTCTGATTGAAACAACCAATTCTGATTGCAAACAGAATTGCAATGCCAGAGTTAGCATTGCCTGTGTCGCCAGCCTAACAAACAGGGCAAAGAAACCCTGGCACAATGCACAGCACAGAACTGGAGCAAAGTCACTGCTAGCTACTCTCTCCAGCAAGGGAAAATACATGGAAGATTTCCAGGTCTGTGGATTTTTCCACTGGTTTTATTCCAGATAATGGAATATCAAGGATGATGCATGTAAAATTGTGATGGCTTTGTGAAAAAAAAAAAAGTGTATTTTTATGATATTACTTTCCAATGGATATATTCTGTCTGACAGCTTCTTATGGGTGATGGCTGTTTCAGATGGTGCCTGTTCTGTCTGTTTATCAATGCCTTGCCTTTATTTTAAGCTGATATTTTTTCAAATTGTCCATATAGAATAAGTGCTGTATTCCAAGAAAGTCAATGTAGAAATAATGAAAGAAAAATCACGTTCAAAATATAAAAGTATCCATTTTTAATACTCCAGACAGTAAGACTGATGGCCACAGGAACAAAGGAATTCCTAAATATGTCTCTTGAGTCTTATTGAGTCTTAAAATAGTGTCCGTATCCTCCTAGCACATATATATATACACATATATATATACACACATATGATATACACATATGCACACACACACACACACACACACACACACACACACATATATATATATATATATATATATATGTATACTTTTAAATAAACAAATCTGAAAATTCCAGAGGAAAAAAATATATCTATTTTATCCAACGAACAACAAACCAACAACACCTCCACAAGGGAGTTAAATTGTTCAGTTCTTTGAATATATGAGCAATGAAAGTCCTCAGTGCTTTGCCTGATTTATGACTGACACATTTTTATGTCCATTTTAGGTAAGGAAATGATTTGGAGATTTGCCACACCACAAATATCTATAAGATACAAGTGAGACTGCTATCTATGATGTAAACAAAGAAGATTATGTTCTCTAAATACATACATTCACTTGCTTCTTTTGCTGCCTTCCAAGCTCTAAATTTCACTGTTGACAAAGTGACTGAAGTATTGAAAAACAAGTATTTTTACCTGCTTGCAAAATTTGACTTAGCTACAGTAATAGGAGGACTCAGAGCAGTATACCAGTATATTTTATGGCAGAAAACTGAAACTTACAAAGCTAAGATTTTAGAAAATTGCAATTAGTTTTTAAATATGCCAGAATAAGATATATTCACAAATTATTCAAAATTTCAATTACTTACATGAAAAATTACTTACAGGAAAAAATACATGCAATTTGATATTTTTGTTGTTGCTTTTATTGAGATTTTACTTCTGCATTGAAATATGATTTAATATTTGCTACCTGAAATAAGAAAAGTATCCCTACTGGAATTTCTTTTTTTTTTCTTTAATTAGTCAAGTCAAAATGTGTAAGGTTTGTGCAATAAAGTAAACTTAAAAGCTGAATATTGAATTCTAAATCCATTGTAATTTGATTCCACATAATCTTATATTTTTTCTAGAGTGGAGATTATTTTTGATTGTCCTGGGAAAAACATATAATAACAGTGGGAAAAAAACCTACCACAGCTATTTCCATACACTGTAGATTTATTGTAAAACACAGAGACATTCATCCAAAATTCAGTTATTTGAAATGTATGGAGATACTGATCAACACCGTTTATTAATGACATCTGTTTTTCATCATTTTTTTGTGTAATGTCATAGACATGTATTGTAGCTTTACAGATAACTCTCTGTGCTTGCTTTTGCTTTGATTTTCAAAATATTTGTCTTAGGAAGCCCTTATGTGACAGATTATGAAATACTTATGGAAAAAAATGTATAAGAGCAATTGACATCAAATTTACCCTTTTGTTAACAAAGATATGAAAGAGGCTGTAATGGACTCTTGGGAAAAAAAGAAAAAAAAAAGGGATAGTTTCTTTGCTAGGGAAGAAGCTTTCTGACTAATCAGTTAAGAGGGAATGTGCATAGCTAACTCATACAGTATTAGTTAATACATACAGTGTTAGTCCCTTCAATTAGATTGCAGTGTTGAAAGATATCCTTGAATCTGCAGGTAAATCAACATCAAATTACTACTCCATTTGTTTAAGTCCTCATCTATGTTTTTAAATCACATGTGGTGATATGATTTTCCACATGGCTGCAGCCTTCTCTTAATCAACTCTGAATTTTGCTAGGATATTTTGTCTTTCCTCATGTGCATAAAAACTTCAGAAGCCAGATGTGAATTACATTTTTAAGCAGTATCCCATACCATAAAGATTTCAAACCTCAAAGAGGTAATGGGAGAAAAGCCACTTCCTGCTGGACTAGGCTTTCATGTCACTGAAAAATTTAACAGCACTTTCCACGTGTGGCCACACGAGGGATGTAAGTCTGACACACAGAAATGCCTATTTTTATTTAATGAAAACTCCTGTTCTGGAGAAAATTAGTTTTGAACAGTCATCCTGTCTTGGCTTTGGTTGTTTGCTTCAAAGTTTTTTAGTGCAGCATCTTAGGTATAATTTTAAACAACTGTGTAGCTTTCACTTTATATATATGTGAGAAAAAATAATTCTTATTTCCCTTTCCTTTTGCCAGGAGATACTTCAATTTTCCTCGCTTGTCAATTACTAGTGGAATGAAAAATAACAGACAAAATAAAATTTTCTCCATGCAAATGAACAGATGTTGTTCTTCAAAGTATTGCAAAGTTTTGCATTTCTCATTGAAACAGAAAATTGTTGGGAAAATTGATTAAAACAAAAAGGAAATGTTGCCACAGACTTCTAAAACAGAACAAACCAGTGTAAAATCACATTAAAATTCCAGTAAGAGAATGCCTAGGGGAAGAGACCAATTCCAAGAAATGGTTGAAAATCATTCTTCACCCTGCAGGGCATCTGAGGAAGGCACAGTGCTCAACTTGAGTGATTTGCAAGCTCACTATGGGGAACAAACAGGGTTATAATCAAAGATGACTTAGTAATAATATTTAATTGAGGTGCAGACGGTTACTATTTTATCTGAGTACAGGCAACAAGCTAAATGAGAATGAATGAAGATTCATAATTTAAAAGATACTTTCCCTTTCACAATGACAATCTGAAAAAGAAAAAACAGCAAATCATTGCAGTCAGCTCTTTCTTAAGGTTTGCTTATTTTGTTTGGCTTTTTTTCTTGATACCTTCAAGTACTTTGAAACAGAATTATCCCTTCCTGTTCCTTTTGCACTCCTGAGATATTTCCTAAAGACAGCTTTCTTTCCTACTCTCATGCTAATTAATCCATGGCAAGGCAGTATCTTGTGCAGTGTACATTAGAGCTACTAACTTTTTGCTTTTTCCCTCAGTAATTAGCATGAAATGATGAAAGGAGACATTTTTCACTAATGACTGCTCATACAGCAGTTTGAACATGTAAGGCCATATAGAAGGATGAAGCTCAAAATTTCCAGTTCTTTCCCTCAAGGTCTAAGTCCATGTTTTTTTGACTTCATCTTTTCTCCTGTGGCTAAAACTTTCCATTTTCACATTGAATTTCAGCAATGTTAAATGATAAACTTAAAAGATTGAGAATACAGGAGGATGACAGTTTGCATTAACAGGAAAAACTTGTGTCAAAAAACAATTTATGTATAATTATTGTAAAGCTAACTTCCATAGGCCTCATATTTAGCAGTATTACCTGAGTATTATTTCTTTCTTTCATTACATTGACTACACTTCTGAATACTCATTTCTGAAGTAACTTAGCTGGAAATATGAGATGAGTCTGATATAGTCAGTATGGCATTCTCCTGAGACCTCTTTGTTACTTAGATTTTGCAATTTTTTCAGTTGTTTTCCCTAAATTTATGATGATTTCTTTCAGCTTTTGCCTTCTCACAGTCATTCCAACTATCTCCTCATTCATCAGCCTATTTTTATGCAATTATTATTACCAACATGAGTTGTAATATGGGTCCTTGGGAATAAGTTAGCCTTATATACATCAGAAGAGCAGAATGCAAACTTTTATATTACCCTCACATTACAGATATATTGGAATCTGGCTAAAACAATGTTGTGATCTCAATAGGAAATATAAGAATTATTAATGTATCTGATCTTTTTTCCTCTTTGATTCATAAAATCTTTAAGAAAAAGGCAGCACCAGTATTTTCTTGGACAAAACTATAATAGCTCATCTTAGTTGGTAAGATCAGCCGAGTTATTATATGACTAAACTGGTACATCCAGATATTTTGGTCAAATCCTATTCAACTAAAGATTTGCAGGTGGATATGACACGCTCTTTTCCTGTAATCACAATGATCTGCTCAAATGCTTTATCTCAGACTATCTTTCTAAGTCATTGTCTCTGGCCCAACACCTTCACTGTGGGGTTTTTTTTCAGAAGCTGAATAGTTTTGTTCCTTTCATTATGGAAGACTCATAGTTTCTTTGTCTTCATTTTCTTCCTCCAAGAGCTTTACCATGACCCATGGTTTAAGTAAGAGTTGCATGTAGTTCTAAATCTTGCTTATTTTCTTCTTGAATGTCCTTCTGATTTTGCCAATAACCATCTGGAAACATGATGTTCTGGCTATATATTTCCTCCTCAGGTATTGTTTCAAAGGCTGACATCATTTCTGCTGCAGATTTACGGGGTTTCAAAATATTTTTCTAAAGATTTTTTCACATAGTTTTGTGTCACCTTTTCTATAGGACCCCCATTAATGAAGTTAATATACTAGTAATGGAATTTTTTGTCCCATTTCTACAATTTATCATCTGTATGGTTTATTTTCATGATTTTGTTTAGAATCTTTCTATGTGTTAGTGATTGCATGTAGCTGATCTAGCAGAAACCTGGTTTAGCATATTGGCTTCATTATTACTGCTGTGTCAAGAGCAGCCTAGTAAGATAGTGGGAATTTTCTACAACCCTTATAGTTCCCAGACTGTTTGATAAACTGGATGTGATGTTTTGAACATAAAAAATTATCATGGGCTTGTGGAATACACAATTTTAGGCAGAAAAGAAAACTTTGTCTTTTAAGTACAAAATTTTACAAGGAAAAATCATAGAAATGGGGTGTGTGTGGGGGGGGAATTCAAAACAAAAATAAACAGCCTCCCCTTGAAAGATGATTTACTTTTTGTTTTGAGGAAATTCAAATATAGCCAGCCTGTCCATGTCAGAAACTTGTGTGACTTCTTTTAAATCTTGAAATTATACTGTTTCTATAGGCTATAAAACAGCCTGTTCTAGCAAGTCTTATATTAAGAAGCACGTTTTCCTGATCTATCCAAAATTTCTTTGCTGTAAATTAAGTTGAATACTTAATGTACTGCATTCATGGGACATGATGAACAATTGATCATGCTCATTAATAGCAGCTTCTCCTACTGGAAAACTCACAGGTTTTTCTAGTCAGAGGCAAATTCCTTTAACCCATCTTGACATCCAAATTTTCAAGTGTTTTTGGTGTCATTTTGATGATGTCATTTTCAGTCTAAACTTTTCATAAATGCCTTGTGAAAATAATGTTTTATACAGATCAAAGGCTTTTCTATTGCTACTAGTGCTTATTATCTACCTCTGCCAGAAATCCTGCTCCCCTTTGCTTGCCTACCTAGCAAGTACTGTCTGGTTGGTGGTGTCATTAGTATCAAGACAACTGATGATTGTGGTGACTTGCAAAGGACTATTCTGAACTCTCAAGCTGTCCTCCAAAGAGCCTGAGTTCCCTTTCTGACCAATGTGATTTTAACATTTTTTCATCATTTTCTCCATTATCTGGGTTTCTAATGAAAACACTGAGCACTACCAGACTTACAAAAAAAAATATAACCATAGTCCTGCAATAGCTAGATCCTGTTCTGTCCCTTGGCTGCCAATATTTATCACTTTTAGTAGATGCTGTACTTGGTCTTAGCCAATTTAACCTATTTTCCCTCTTGCTGTTGCTGCTGCTGCTACCAGTAGAAAACATATCTTGAATCTTTTCTGCTCCTTTCCCTCCCCTTATCATAGAAATGCATTAAGTTGCTACACATCTCTTAGAAAATGACCCTTTAACAGGAAATCAATGGGCACCATCCTCAAGGCACCTTCTGCAGGCATCTGAGGTGTTACTAGCTCTGCAGAAATTCTCAAAGACAAGCTGTAACATTCAGTGCTTACTTCAAGCTTATTTTAGGCCACATTTCATCACACAATATCCTCACTGGTATGTTAGATGAAAGCCAGTTGTCTTGGTGTTGGCTGAGATCATTTTTTCCCAGTAGCTGATATAGTGCTGTGCTTCAGATTCAGAATGAGAATAATGTTGATAACACACTGACCTTTCGGGTTCCACTGATTTGTGTTTATCCTAAGTCGAGGACATTTTTATGTGTGTGTGTCTCCTGTTGTTCCAGTGAGAAGATACACAAAGGAAACTGAGAGGAAGCACAGCTGGGACAGGTGATCTGTACTCCACATCACAGAATGTCATACCCATTAGATAAACTGGGCTGAGTTACCCAGGAGGGAGGACTGATCTGAGTTTGGGAAGAGGGGCCTGGCATTGGTCAGTGGATGGTGAGTGTATGGAACATCACTTGCTTGTTTGTGTCCAATACTATTATTGTTATTGTTATTGTTATTGTTATTGTTATTGTTATTGTTATTGTTATCGTTATTATTATTATTATTGTTATGTTATTGTTGTTATTATTATTATTATTATTATTATTATTATTATTATTATTATTATTATTATTATTATTATTATTATTATTATTATTATTATTATTGTGTTTTACTTTGTTTTTAATTATTAAGCTATACTTATCTGAACCTGTAAGTTTTACTTTTGATTCTCCTCCTCATTCCACTGTTGTGGGGGAAAGAGAAGAGGGTTGAATGGGCAGCCACATGGTGTCTAATTTCCAGCTGGGCTTAGATCACACCGCCAGTAAAAAATTCAGTCTGTATTTGTTTTCATTTTTCTGTAATACTTAAAATGGAGGGAAACCTTCAACCTTGTGAGCAATAACAAGGACACATAGTTACAAACATGCTTGGAAATTATTAATCTTATTACTATATTAGGTTTTTAGTAACTCATACAGTGAGTTTAATGAAAAGAATATTTGAAGGGAAGTGGTATTTTAGTCTGCTTTCTAAAGTGAAGTGTTGTTGAATGGAGAGATGTTGTTCCCATCTTCCATTCTGATCTTTTTGAGTAGGACTATCTGTATAAAATACCTCTGCAATTAGCTCAATAACTTCCCTGTATCCTGCTGGTGTGCAAGCAGAAGCTGAAGAGCACTCAGGTTCCTTAGGACCTTCCTAAGAGTTAACCAGAGAAAGAAAACCAAACCTACACATACCAAGGAATTCCATCGTGATTTCTACCAGACTTCTGGAAAATTCATGCAAAATTTATGAGTGGAAACTGCCAGTAGGAAAATGGCAAGTGCATAAAAGGTCTTCTGAACAAATTTTTCAGGTAGCTATCGTTCCTATAGTATGAGTACTTATATAAATTCTCACTCCATTAAGCAGCTAGGATAAAGTCAGATCACCAGGTATCCCAACACCCTTCTGATTAGTTTTGAGCTGGTTCATTAAAAGTTTGTCTCATTATCATGCTTTTGGATGAAATGCTGATTTTTTTGTGGAAATCCCCAACCTAGGCTGTGTCATTTATCACAGTTTCTGACATAGCAAACAACAATATGAAAGTATAATAGAGACTGGGTTTCAAGGTATAGTACATAAAACATGTTTTAATATTAAATTATGCCTAGAAGTAACATTTAAAGATGTCCCTTCTGTCAGTCAGCTCCAGGCAGCTTTCAAATGCATTCTAAAATGTACCTTGTTCTGGATAAACATTTTTATGGCTGCATTTAAATTAGTCATCTGGGTCAAACCCTTTTATAATAATAAATATAAATATAGTCGCAGACTCTACCTGTAATAAGTGATTTACATCTTGTCTTGGGGATACACTGATTTAGATATTACTTAGAAAATCTAAAGCAAGATAGAAAGTGAAACAATGTAGACCATTAAAACATATAAACCAAATATCTAGAGATCCATTCACTGTGACAGAAAAAAGGAATGCAAAATATGATCACATTAGAGAAAGTATCTTTTGCAGACACTGTGTGGGACCATTAATAACCAAACAAAAATGCAAAGTAATACTGAATCATCATACCCATGGTTAACAAAACAATGTGGAAGAAAGGCTAGGATATAATGAACTCTGATAAATAATTCAGATTGTATTCAAAAATATTTTTTTGTCACAATTTATGAAGACTGTTGACTGGTCTGGTGCCTTGCTGAGCTCAGCACATAGCTGACGAGGAGTTAATTGAAACTAAATCCAAGGAAAAAAAGAGGTTATGCCTGCAGGCAGAAGAAACCCCCTAGGGAGCTTTCCATCATATTTGCTTCTTCATTTGAAGACATGTCGCACAAATCATCAAAGCAGCCTTTGGTTTCTAGACTCCCCTCTGAACTTGGACTTATAAATAGCACGAGCACCAGGGCTAAGAGACAGCTTCTCACTTTTTGTTTGGTGATGAAATGACCTTAATCATGTATACCTTCTTTATCTCATGAATTAATTATCATGATGAAGCTTACTGAAGCCTGAACACGATAAATACCTACGCCCACGGTTGTGCTCTTGGCAACAGCTCCTTACAGGAGGAACAGAGTCACATTTAATGCTTCATCTTGTGTCTTCCAGTTGTTGACTGAGCAGGGTCATAGTTACCCTGACCTTCAGAATTTAACTACCTAACTTCATGAGAAAGCAGGTTAGTCATGACTTATTTGGAGATTAAAATAAAATAATGGAATTCATTGATTGGAGACACAGAAAAAGACCATCATATTCATCACTTTCTAATCCAAATGTGAAGCACAGTACTTAGAGGTTTCTTATAAAAGAAATTGAAACTATATAAATATTTAAGAAAATTTGACCTTAAAGACCAGATTTTATGAACATCCATTTAATATAGAAAAATAATGGATTTTTTTTCTCCCTCTGGAAAATGAGAATGGTGACTACTGGCAATATAAGTCAGATTTGTGTAAAAAATATTCAGAAAGACCTGGAAAAAATGAAAAAAGCAAAGAAGTTCTGCTTCACTCTGAACTTTGTTTCTTGATCATTAAATCATTTAAAATCTAATGGTCTATGACACTTCTTTTCCTTCTCTCTGGGCATATCCAGCAAAAAAGAAAAGCTTAGGGTTATATAATTAAGTTCTAGTGCTATAGACTCCATGCCACACCAGAAATATGAAGCTGATCTCCCCCTCCACTTACAACTTAGTTGTTATCCTACTAGAATGGGATGCTGGAAACCCATTACAAAGATTACCTTTGTCTTGTCTCTGAAGCCTTTTCCTTCCTTACAGCAGCTACCAGCTGGGCTGTAAGAGATACTGGGTTGTTGCATGACTTACCCTGAAAGTGATATATTTCATATAAAATTATTTACAGAATAATATTGAAAGAAATTATTGAGACAGTGAGAAAAATTGTTCAAAGGACCTCTTTTGAGTTCGATAAGTGGAGAAGAGACTCTATTGCTTAATTAAGTTTTCTAGGGATACTTCTGTTCATCAGAGTAATTCTAATCCTACTTTAATAAGAATCAATGTTTTGCAGCTACAACAATTAACTACTTCAATATTTCATTTTTTATTCTTTTATCTTTTAGTACCCAGAACCTATTGCTTAAATTCCTCACAACCAGCAGGGTGTTGTGCTTTGGTTTGGGTCTTTCTAACCAGTGTTCCAGTAAAAGCTCTGTCAACCACTTATTTACTGATGACTGTACCCAAGGGACTTCAGAGTCTCAGATGTAGTGGTTCTGGAGAGAGATCTCCAGTATTGCTGAGGTAATCCCTTCCAAAATGCTACATTAACCACTGTTTTCTACTGTGGAAGAGGTAAGTGAGCCCCCCTAGTATTATGATGTCAAGATCAGGAAAAGACAGCAAGATTCATAAATGGCATGGACTCAGGACTTGATGGGATGCTAAGTAAGCTTGCTGGTGATGGTAAACTGGGAGGAGCTGTTGACTACCTTGAAGGCATAGAGGCCCTGCAGAGAGATCTCCTCAAATTAGAGAGATGGGCCATCACCAGCTGTATGAAGTTTAACAGGTGCTGGATTCTTCTCCTGGAATGGGGTAACCCAGGGTTGAGAATTGCTCATTCCCAGGGGAATGAGAGGCTGGAGAGCAGCGCTGCAGAAAGGGACCTGGGGGTCTTGGTCAACAGAAAAATATGAATTAGCAGTGCCCTGGCAGCCAGGAGGGCCAAATGTGTCCTAGGGAGGCATCAGGCACAGCATGGCCCACTGGGGAAGGGAGGGGATTGTGCTGCTCTGCTCTGCAGCCTGACCTCGAGGGCTGGGTGCAGATTTGGGTGCCACAGTAAAGGGAACACATTAACTATTAGAGAGAGTCCAGAGGAGGGCATCAAAGATGGTGAAGGGTCTGGAGGTGAAGCCATATGAGGAGTGACTGAGATCACTTGGTCTGTTCAGCCTGGAGGAGACTTCATTGCAGTTACAGCTTCTCCATGAGGGCAAGAGGAGGGGCAGACACTGATCTCTTCTCCCTGGGGATCAGGGAACAGCATGAGATTGTGTCAAAAAATGTTTAGGTTGGACATTAGGAAAAGTTTCTTCACCCAGAGGGTGGCTTGGCACTGGAACAGGCTCCCCAAGGAAGTGGTCACAGCACCAAGCCTGAGAGTTCAGGACACATTTGGACAATACTGTGGGACACATGGTGCAATTTCTGGGAATGGTCCTGTTCAGGGCCAGGAGTTGGACAGTGATGATCCTTGTGGGTCCCTTTCAACTCAGAATATTTTCTGGTTATGTGAGTCTGTGATTTGGCTTCCCTTGTTATCCAGTCATTTTTCTCCTCTGAAAAAAATAAAGATGATAATGAATAAATGATTAATTTTTCTTAAAAATATGGTTATGTGTCTTGATTTAGAAGCTCCAGAAATCTAAAATAGCTAGAGGTAAATTTCAGTTTTATTTATTACCTGTCTGCTCTCAAAGCAGAGTTATTAAGGAAGGAATATCTTACAAGACCATTCACAGACTCTCTTCTATCACATGAGGCCATAAGGGAAGAAAAGGAGAGGTTGTGATGATATTTTCACAAGCAGCTTTTCAGAAACCTGAGGCAGTAAATGGACAAGGCAAGAAATGCTGCTTTCCCAAGCTGGAAAAAAGCTCATCTAACAGGTGGCAAAAAGAAAAGCTTTAAACTTTATCCTTGCTGCAGTCAGTAGAAATCTTTAAGATATTGTGAGTAAAAGCCTACTCTTGCTCCAGGAAGGGAGCTGTGGGAAGCATGCCCAGGACATGAAGGCCCCAGTGCTCACTTCAGCCATAGTAAATTAATATTCTTGGCAGCAATGTGGCAACTGTTCCCTCTTGTTATCCTTTTAAACCATCCTTTGGGCAGAACCAAACTGAAAGTCCGGTTCATTGCTGCTGGAGACCAGAATTCCAGCTATTTTGGAAGGAGAATGCACTGATACAGCAAAGACACAGAGTGGCATCAGCTTCAGGAAAAAGTTTTGTTAATGCAATTTGTGTATAGGAGCTACTGTGGTAAAGGCTACAGCTCACCTTTAACCTCTCTCTCTACTTACTGAAAGATGTGGTGTTCAGGTCACCTCTTTCTCAGTCTTGCTGAATCAGTGACCCACAAACCAAACACCTCCTCCAGGGTAAAAAATACATGAGCTTGTTCTTTAATCCATGTCCTTAGGGTAAATGCTTATTTTAAGTCTCCTCACTGCCTATTAACTTCAGCAAAAATTGCTATATCTTCCCTATTAAAAAGAAAAAAAAAGAGAGAAAAAAAATTGGGCTAGAATGTAATGAAGAGTTTATTATCCTGACACAGCAAAGTGTCCTTTTTTGCTATTTTGCTTTAAAGAGTATAATCTCTTGATATGCAATGGAAAGCACACAGATAATTAGTGCAGCTTTAATAGTGTTTTAATTTATTGAGAAGGTAAAGTCTCAGTGGATGCTCTAGGAACACCCACAAAACACTGAGTTTGAAAGGTTTAGGGTGGGTTTGTGTTGGGATAGTTTACATTGACTGCATAGTGTCCAGAATAATGACCATTATGGGTTTATTTTTTAAAATTTGCAATCTATTTAATTAATGACTTTGTTTTAATTTCTTTAGCATCCTACAGGAGCATGGTACTAGGAAGCACGCCAACTAACTTTCAAGTCAATTTTATATATTCTTCCTAAGAACTTACAATTTTCTGACCTTAGGAGTCTATAAGAACTTTAATTTTCTGACGTTGCCAGTCTATTTAGTGAACCTATGCCTCTGTCCACCAAATCATTCTTTTGAGTCATCATATGAAGTGTATAACTGCAGTGAACAAGCAGCAAAGAATTCTGTGCTGTGCTTGAAGATGATTGTGTGTCTTTAGAGACTTATATGTCCCCAGGTCCTGTCCTTTTCAGGAGAGTCTGCTGCTGTTTCAAAGTCACTGGTTTGTACTTTCTGCCTGACTTCATTCATATGGAGACACTTACACGCACAATAAAACTTTTTCTGAGGACAAAACAAAAACAGGGAAACAAAGCTTATGTACAAATAATTTAAAATCCAAGTAGTTCACAAAACTCATTACATTTCAACACAAAGAAAGTCATCATGCTAAGTCAACTAAAGTCTAAGATTTATTATACCATTTTCTGCCACCTACAGGTAAATAGCACTAACAAATAGCACCTACAAATAGCACTGACCCACTTTTGAACTTAGACTTTGTCCTGTTTAGATTTGTTCATGTTAAAAATCACGACTGACTTACAGGCAGAATCTTTTGCTGTCAGAATTTAATAGCTGAGAGAGCTACTAAACACAGCAGCAATAGCAATAACCAAACTGTGCCCCGTTAACTTTGCCACTCCTCCACCCTCTCTTCTGATATTCTCTGTCTGTTTAAACCTATATATTATCATCCAGTTTGAAAGCAAGGTATTTTTCATTTTTTTCTCAATGTATTAAATAATTTTAAATGAGGAATTCATTGATTGTATTATACATTGAAAAAGGGACACAAACCTATGAAACAGTGGTTTCTTAATCAGATGAGATACAATTATCAGATATTTAGTAAATTGAGAGTATTCTACTCTGTAATTTACCCAGTTCCTAGATGAAAATAAAACCCAACTAGATTTCTAAAAGAGTTCTAAATATCCTCAATTCATGGAGAACATCTGGTAAGTTAAGACTATTTTAAGACTTGCTTTCAGAACAGCATTTTCTTCTGATTCAAACCTTTTCTGGAAACTTATGTAGCCCATGTTTCGAACTGTACAGCATTCCCTAAAATTGTTTTTGTTTCTTGATATGATGCATCTATTAATTGACCAGCAGTTCCTGAGTTTCATTAAGGACTGGTATATAAAAAGACAAGTTTTAAATGAAAAGAAAAATTTTCAGTAACTTGCAAGTTGCTGCCACATCTGTATTCATTCATTGTCTATGTTGAAACTAATAGTCAAAGTAGAGTAGAAGAGATGCATGATTATCATTATTTTACAAAGGACAAACATTTCTTTTAAACAACAAATCCCCTAATTCCAGATCTGTCAGAAAATAAGTTTCATTACTTTCTCTATTGTCTGTAAAATGCCAGGAGAGTGTCAAACAAACACCAGTAAGTGACATAAGGGCCACTGTGTTCACCTAACTGGAGTGCCACAACAGCCTGCAGTATGTTTTTTAGCATAAGAATGTACACATTTTATATTTGAGTAGAGGAGAACCAGAAGATATGCAGATGTTCCTTCACTGCAAAAACTAAACAGAATGACAGAGACTTTTAGAACATTTAACATAAGTAACTGTTCTAGTTTTGGTTGTAGTAAAGTTAATTTTATTCATAGTAGCTAGTATGGGGCTCTGTTTTCCAATTTTTGATGAAAACAGTATTGATAACAAAGGAGTGCTTTTATTATTACTGAGCAGCACTTACGAAGTGTCAAAGCCTTTTCTACCTCTCACCTCACCCCACCAGTGAAGGCTGGGGGTGCACAAGAAGCTGGGAGAGGACACAATCAGGAGAGCCTGCCCCAAAAGACTAAAGAGATATTCCATACCATATGGCATCATGCTCAGCATATAACCTGTGTGAAGAAAATTAAGTGGGAGGTAACATGCTTGTAGTGATGGCATCTGTCTTCCCCATTCACCATTATGTGTGACAGAGACTGACTTTCCTGGAGGTGGCTGAACACCTCTCTGCCAATGGCAAGTGTGGATGAATTCCTTGTTTTTGTGTGCTGGCATGTGTGGCTTTTGCTTGACCTATTAAACTGTCTTTACCTCACCCCATGAGTTTCTCTCACTTTGTTGATTCTCTCCCCCCCTCTCAGTGGTGTTGGAGGCAATGAGTGGCATCGTGGGGCTTACTTTCTGTCTGGGTTTTAAGCCATAGCAGCAGCTGCTTCATTTGTCAGTCAGAATGCAATTTCTTATCAATGGAGGTCACAAAACATAATTCTGGACCAAATTTTGGAGTATATTGTAACAAGGGTTTCAAGATTCAGAAACTTCAATGGATGGGATGATTTCCTTGTGCTCCCAAGTGAAGCTCAGAAATCAAGTGAAACATGTACCTGAAGGATAGAAAAATACAGGGGAAATAATATTGTAGGTCCATGTCTTTGAAGGCATTCTGGCTTTGCCATGCCCTAGATGTCTTGTAGCCACAAGGTACATACATTAGCCAAGATTTTTCAGGAGGCAATTGACATACACAAGCCAGTGTTGAACTGAAGAGAAAGAAGAGTTCCATCATTTGACTAGCTCTGGT